>NC_064645.1:111514700-112839075 GCF_023864345.2 Schistocerca serialis cubense | reverse complement strand
ACCGCGCACCATCTCTCATCCCTCGGCCTGGATCTCCATACGCAACAGTTGTCATCTTAGTAGGTCGTCATAAATGCTAAAATAGGCGTTATGATTGAATTCGCTTTGTTCGTTGAGGATTAAATCCGGATCTTTATTTTTGTGGGTGTATATTTCGATCGCTTCTAAAATGTTAAGAAACCGTCCCTTATGAGCTCTATGCAGGATGTCTAAGTTGTTTTCAATATTCGTGACTGAGTGCTTTGTCGCAGCCATATACGCCCCAAAAGCTGTTTTGTTTTGAGAGTAGGTGTGCTCCCTGAATCTGGTTTCAAAGTTTCTACCAGTCTGCCCTATCTATTGTTTACAGCAGTCATTACATTTGATTTTATATACACCTGAATCCTGAAATTTATTCCTACTATTACATATTCTATGCCGGAGCTTCAATTTTAACGTGTTATTTGTTCGGAACCCTATTTTAACGTCGGATTTACGAAAGCATCTTTCAATTTTGTCTGCATTTCTTCCATTGTAAGTGAGAGCTACATATTTTTTCTTGTTGTTCCTCTTAACTGCTTCCTGACTTCCTTCTGTTTGTTCCATTTGCCTCTTCTTTAATTTCCTATAAATATTCATCACCTGCTTACAAGTATATCCGTTCGCTACGGCCACTTGTAAGTAGGCTGTTTAGGTTTTTTTATTGGTAACGCCACCTCTGTATGAAAATCAATGGCTGTGCTGTGGACAGTCTGTGTCTGCTTTGCATTGTTGTAATACTCGCCATTGTAGTGTTAGGCAGCTGGCTGTGAACAGCGCGTAGCGTTGCGCAGTTGGAGGTGAGCCGCCAGCAGTGGTGGATGTGGGGAGAGAGATGGCGGAGATTTGTAATTTGTCATGAACTGCTATATTTATATATGATGATATCAAAGTAAATACATTGTTTGTTCTCTGCTAATATCTTTCATTTGCTAACTATCCCAATCAGTAGTTAGTGCCTTCCATAGTTTGAATCTTTTATTTAGCTGGCAGTAGTGGCGCTCGCTGTATTGCAGTAGCTTGAGCAGCGAAGATTTTTGTGAGGTAAGTGATTTGTGAAAGGTATAGTTTAATGTTAGTCAGGGCCATTCTTTTGTAGGGAATTTTGAAAGTCAGATTGCGTTGCGCTAACAAAATATTGTGTATCAGTTTAAGCACAGTCATGTATAAATGTTCAAAGGGGACGTTTCATATGTCGACCCTTAGCCTAGGATACCTCACTGGAATCTTCTGATTTTTTTCTTGTAGTTTGTGTAATTAGTGTAGCTATTGTTTATTGCTAGCGCGTAATTATAGAGAGAATTTCCTTTGTTATGTAAGTAGGCTGTTTATGTTTTCTCTATGTAAGTAGGCTGTTTAGGTTTTTTTATTGGTAACGCCACCTCTGTATGAAAATCACTGGCTGTGCTGTGTGCAGTCTGTGGCTGCTTTGCATTGTTGTAATACTCGCCATTGTAGTGTTAGGCAGCTGGCTGTGAACAGCGCGTAGTGTTAGGCAGTTGGAGGTGAGCCGCCAGCAGTGGTGGATGTGGGGAGAGAGATGGCGGAGTTTTGAAATTTGTCATGAACTGCTACATTTATATATGATGATATCAAGGTAAATACATTGTTTGTTCTCTATTAATATCTTTCATTTGCTAACTATCCCTATCAGTAGTTAGTGCCTTTAGTAGTTTGAATCTTTTATTTAGCTGGCAGTAGTGGCGCTTGCTGTATTGCAGTAGTGGGAGAAACGAAGATTATTGTGAGGTAAGTGATTTAGTGATTTGTGAAAGGTATAGTTTAATGTTAGTCAGGGCCATTCTTTTGTAGGGATTTTTGAAAGTCAGATTGCGTTGCGCTAAAAATATTGTGTGTCAGTTTAAGCACAGTCCTGTATAGTTGTTCAAAGAGGACGTTTCTTACCAATGGATTTTCGTACGTTCTAGTCGCTGTTGAACTTACTTCAAAATTTGTTTCTTTCACTCCGTTACGTAAAGCCACTGGACGATCTGTATCCAACGCCTTTGTTAAAAATTTCTTACGTGAAGTTGGCCACGTTGCTAAAGTCATTTCAGATAACGGACCGCAATTTAGATCTGCTGTTTGGTCACGCACGCTTCGGAATCATAAAATCAAACCTGTTTTTATTTCATTGCACTCACCACATTGCAACCCATCTGAACGGATTATGAAAGAAATCAATAAGCTTTGCAGACTTTATTGTCACAGAAAGCATCAGCATTGGGACAGATATCTACAATTATTTCAAAATGTGCTGAATGAAATGCCTCATGATTCCACTGCTTTACCACCTACTCTTGTACTGAAGAATGAAGAACCACCGAACAGATTCAGAGAGCTTGTACCTTTCCCGAATACACGTAAACTTCGACACAAAGACATAATTGATTTGGCTCTTAAAAATATAAAATCTGCAGCAGACAAAAGGAGAGAACTACACGGTAAAGCAAATGCAAAGAAATTATATATTGGTCAGAAAGTTCTCATTAAAGCTCATTCATTGCCACATAAGAAGAAACACTTGAGTCACAAATTCTTTCTAGTTTACAATGGACCTTACAGAATCCGACGTATACCACATGATAATTGCGTTCAAGTTGAAACTCTGCGTACTAGGAAGAGTAAAGGCTTACACCACATTTCACATGTAAAACCGTTTATTGAAAGATAATCTGCTTTTTAACTTTGTCTTTGCCATAAAACTTTTCACTTCACATTTCTAGTATGCTTTGTCAGATTTAGAATCTGTTAACGTGTAACAATGTTTGAAGTGAAATATCCAGTCAAGAACCAAGAGAACTTATTTAAACAGAAATTACGAATGCATTGTTATAATGAACAGATGACACAGTGTTATTAGTTGTACATTCTTGCTTGTTAGTTGCACGATTACGTAACGACTATCAGGCTTACATACTTAGGACACATACTGGTACTGCTAATGAGATTTTAATGCAACATTTTGGTTTACTTGAAAATACATTCTGGGTTTAAAGTACTTTCTGTGAGATACCAGAGGACACAGTGGTTAGTTTATGTGACAGCTACACGATGTTATCACGACGCTACTAATGAGTGACATTTTACAATGTTGCTTTTGCAGTGTATCTGTTTTATATCTGCACAGTTTTCTGAATTCTTCTAGGAAGAAAAACATGTTTTAGTAATAACTTTTGTGGTATAGCAACAATGAGACAGCCTTTTTCGTGGCACAACAATACGTTACTGTACAGTACTTTCTTCATCACGCCAATAAGCATAATAACTACGATACCTATACGCAAAGCATTTCAATTTTGTTTATCATGTGGTAAGTACATTGACTTCTGCAGAACTTAGCTTTCGGAGGACGATAACTACTACACTTCCACAGAGATTATGTTGCGACAAGATGCACAGTTTAGCGCTACAGTACACGCATTTGAGTGATCAATCTTATACTTCAAACACTTATTTTTAAATATTTTTTTAATTACAAAGAAAGTTTTCCGTGATACATTTCATTCCATTGCTGTAATTTGTAACACCTGGGAGTATAATTACATTTATCCTCAGGGGGGTACACGCTTACTTTGTGTACCATGTGTGTGGCAACCACAAGGAACCCTAGCTAATATGGTATTTTCTTATACAACTTTACACATCGGTACCATATTTCTCTAACACACAAATTACACAGCTATCTGATTATGTAACTGAGAGATAAACTTTTTTATTACATCAGTGACATATGTTTACGCAATTACAGAGTTGGATTACTTCACACTTACGAAATTGTATTTTGTCTGTACTGTTCATATTTTTTTTGGAACCATTGTGATACTATGAGAGCTTTGAATGATGTATTTGGTATGGATTCATGATTTTTAAAGTACGTTTGAGGCAGATGACACTTTTGACATGAGCAGAGAATTTTTTTAATTATTGGAGGAAGCTATGACGATTTTGAGATTTGACTGAGGTGTTATGATGTTATTTTTACGACGACGATGTGTATTATGCTGCTGAGGTATGTTTATGATTAATAGGCTGATGCTATATGAGTTATTTGATTATGATACTTATCTGTTATGATGCAATATTGAAGAAGTGTCGACGAATAAGGTAAGGAGTAATGAATAGTGGTTAGGGACGCTGACTTGTGAAAAAGGATGTTGGAAACCGAGAATCGTAATTTAAGAGTTATGAAATGTGTGTGTAAATGCGTGACTGTATCACAATGCCGGCGAAAATTTTTTTGGACACTTATATTTATAGGATTTTCTTTCTACAGATTTGCAATGCTAACTCTTGACCTGTGAAATATTTTTATGTGAGACTGTCACTGTAGCGGAAACTGCTGTCGTAAATATTTCCGTAAGAAAGTTAAGTGACCACCTGCACGTAATGCATCGCGGGCACCCACCTGGGCGACAGCCGCCCGAAAAAAAAAAAAAAAAAAAGCCATTAGCCTTTCAGGGGCACAGGTAGAAAAAGAAAGGGGAGGCCATTGTCCGTGCTAATGACATTTCCTTGTTGAAAGCATACTGTGGAGCTCGTAATTTATGATATTTACTGAAATGCCTGATAAAATGACAAGAAATATTTTTACATCTGCACACCTGATTAAGACAAGCGTCTTTCTATGAGAGTTGAGAGAATTTCTACTAACTTATGAAATGTCACATGACTACGGAATGATATTTTTATGCTTTGCTTTTCGTAGTTGCTTATTTCATTTGATATCTGGTTTCCAGCTGTGTTGCAGCACTGCTTTTATAAAATGAAATGCATTTGCTAATGTTAACACTTTCTGTCAACAGATCTATTAAATAATTATTTTATGATCCACATTCTTTAAAAAAGGAGCACTTGGAAAGGAAAGAACAATAAGAAGGAACTAGTAACAGTAACACATAATTTTCTTTTCAAGTACATGGTAATATTTCTTTTTACAATCAGTTGTTGTGGTGCACCACTTTAATTACATAGATATTGAGATGTGAATATACATTTCCCTTATCTGCATTGTTGTTTTTACTGTAATATTTTTTCTGCTTTAGCTATGTCATGTTTAGGTATAAGTTACTGCTGTTTGCCAGGCGTAGTGTTACTGAATTTGACTTTGTGTTACTCTGCTAAGCCAATTTTACTACTCATTTATTTTTATTGTTGCTGCACATTGGCTCATATTAGTTGTAATGTTGCATTGCTTGGTAATTTAGATTTACTGTAGCTTGCTTTGCAATTTTTCATTTTTTTTGATCATTGTTGTTTGTGTTACTTATTTTGTGCTGCTGCACTGCCTCGTTCCTTAGTTTAGCATCTGAGCTCAGTAGATTTAAGTTAGCTTAAGAGGAGGTAGACTGTATAAGAAACTGACTATGGAGAATAGGTAAAGAATGCATTGCGAAGTTATATGAAAACGATTTGGGCCCAAATGAGTATTGTACAATCAGAAATAATTATTTTGAAAGAAATATGAACAGAATACAGAAAGCAGGCTTAGATAGGACTTTTTGGGAATAATGATGAACAAAGGGAGATCTCCATGCAAATGCAAAATACTGCAGTAAAACAAACCCTGTCCTTTCCCTTTTGTGTTATCCCACTATATGTTTGTGTACCCATGTGTATTTGTTTTCTTCCTGTCTCTGTGTACTGTTTCATAGAACATTTTTCTCTTCTAATACTAAGTTACATTCACTATGATGAGGAATACTGTTATCCTCAAATACAATTGGCATTAATAATGTGTTATTTACTTTGTAAAGATGTTTAGACATTATTTATTCTGTTTTGTGTTAATGCTCATGTGTGAAGTTGATGTTTCGAAAGTTATTCTGATCTTTTATGTATGTACTCATGTCATAATTCCTGTAACACTGATGTATATGTCTATTTCTATTCTTTTGTAACGCCTGTTTTACTACAAATGTTATCTGTATTGTTATGTTCTTTAATGATGTATTTTGTACCTTTGTAATTGTATTCTCATGTTATAAAATTGTAATTGACACCAGTTCATCTTATTATTAACTTGTAAGTTACATTTCACTGCACACGTTTCTGTTGGTCATAGTATATGGACAATATGTGGGAAGTAGGGACTGTTAGTGTTTGCACGTGTGTTAATAATTCAGCAAGGGACTGGATAACAGCATTGTTGGTTCTAAGGACAGTTTCGAAAACTTTGTGAGTGCACAAGTGGTGGTTTATGGACTTTCTGTATTATCCGCAAGACTCTTCAGTGGTGATTGTGCACCTGCACAGTCACAACAGATGGCTGCTGGCCATCTCTGCAAGGACTACAGTGGGTCTACATCTTTGGTGGCCCACCAACGCCATTATTTCTACAAGGACTACAGTGGGTCTGCATCTTTGATGACCCACCAACGCCATTCATTTCTACAAGGTCTGCAGTGGGTCTGCACCTCTGGTGGCCCACCAATACCATGCTCTCTACCAGGACTACAGTGGGTCTGCTCTGTGATGACCTACCTACCAATATTCTTCCAAACTACGACTGACTCTGCTGTGGGTTTGCTCTGTTGTGGCCCATTATCTGTCAGCATGTCAAGAGTCAGCACTGTCTTTCCGTTGGAAGGACAACACTACTTCTTCAAGACTGCATGGAAATCCACTACTTCCGTGTGCATTTTCTTTTACTGCTCTGACTTTGAGAAAAACACTGCAATTTTACTGTGACAAATGATGAGGACTGTCTTTATGGACTGTGAGAAATTTTTAGCTTTTGACCAACATTGTATCAATAAGTGTGTGCATTTGATTTCTTTGTTGTATCAATAAGTGTGTGCATTTGATTTCTTTGTTATTGTAATAATGAAAATTTTTTTTCAAATCTGTATTGGCCACTGCCCAATCCAATTTGTAAAAATATTTTGTGGGGAGCATGGGGGCTATGTAAGTAGGCTGTTTAGGTTTTTTTATTGGTAACGCCACCTCTGTATGAAAATCACTGGCTGTGCTGTGGGCAGTCTGTGTCTGCTTTGCATTGTTGTAATACTCGCCATTGTAGTGTTAGGCAGCTGGCTGTGAACAGCGCGTAGCGTTGCGCAGTTGGAGGTGAGCCGCCAGCAGTGGTGGATGTGGGGAGAGAGATGGCGGAGATTTGTAATTTGTCATGAACTGCTGTATTTATATATGATGATATCAAGGTAAATACATTGTTTGTTCTCTACTAATATCTTTCATTTGCTAACTATCCCTATCAGTAGTTAGTGCCTTCCATAGTTTGAATCTTTTATTTAGCTGGCAGTAGTAGCGCTCGCTGTATTGCAGTAGCTTGAGTAGCGAAGATTTTTGTGAGGTAAGTGATTTGTGAAAGGTATAGTTTAATGTTACTCAGGGCCATTCTTTTGTAGGGATTTTTGAAAGTCAGATTGCGTTACGCTAAAAAAAATATTGTGTATCAGTTTAAGCACAGTCTTGTATAAATTGTTGAAAGGGGACGTTTCACACTTGTTTCAAAATACTTAACTCCTTTTCTACTTCGGGTTGGCTTAGTGGCAATATTAGTAGCCTGTATACCATCGAAGTAAAATATGCCAATTTATATCGCGGTAGGTGACAAGAGCGCTCATTGATAACTAGATCTGTACACGTAGGTTTTCTGAATATGCTAAATTCATGCTTCCCATTTTTCTTTATTAAATCTAAGTAATCTATACGATTCTTTTCTTCAAATTCCATGGTGAATCTAATTTTCGGGTGTTGAGAGCTCATTTTTTGGAGATCCAGGCCGAGGGATGAGAGATGGTGCGCGGTGGATAAGCCGGAAGACGCGTGCAACGCCTGGCGTCGTTGACGGGGCCCTCCTGTGCGGCCCTCTTCCCCACGGCGATGGACAGCAGACGACTGAGCGGACCGCGGCACAACACCAAAATGGCGGGAACCACGGAAGCAGACCGTTGAAGAAAACAAGTTCACACCAGCACCATAGGTATATAAATCGCCCTATGCCTTTTAGATCGTATAAAAATGATAATTTTACTGTTTTTTAATCCTGACAAGTACAGATTTTAGCTTTGACATCTACATATTTTAATTAAATATTTTTAATATATAAAAGATCTACTGAATACAGTATGTGCAAATGGAATGTAACAAATGTACCAGACGCCACCTGTTGGTAATAGTGTTATGATTAATATAAATGACGTGCACTCTGCCAAGCAATTTTATGTGACATAGCATGTGAAAGTTGCTAGATTTGGACGGGTTACTCCTGTAACTGAAATATCAGGTACGTTCTGGTACATTTGATGTTGATTAGATAGGATGAAAAAGATTTGCTTTCGTGAAATAGTAAATTAGTATAATTATTTTTACAGATCTGAAGATGGTTCTGAATGAACCGAAACCGGTCCTATGAATAATAAAAAAATTTGCAATCAAGACGGATTTTAAGTAACATTATAAAATCACTGATTGCTGTTATCCCATAAGACATTATGTCTGTTTTTGCATAGATGTGATCAGTTGCGTAGCCACCAGTCATTAGAATGCGGATGGAAGAAAATGGCCCTTTAGAATATAAGTTTTTGTTTTGCTTTTTTATGGAAGTGGTCACTCTGAACTCGTATTAGATTAACGAAGTAGAAGTATCTAGCCAATTACTCAGTAATACGCAACGTTGCCTTAAGGGTGAACACACATCCAAATCGAAGACAAAAAAATGTGGCTTTGATAAAAGACATCACCCCACCGTGTTCTATTTTAAAGTGGTACTTCGTTCAGCATCGATAGATTTTTCCATAGCCGATTGTAGATGCACTTTAAATTAGTCCACGCCAAAAACTTTTATACTGAATAAAAGTACAATTTTAAAATACAGGTTGGTGGAATTATGTGTTTCTTTCTACTTACCGTGGCTTTGGTGCCCATCCAGAAGAAAACGCGATATATTGTCTTATCAGACAAAAATACTTATTGTAAGGAAAGGACAGAATAACAATGCCTACTGGAGAAACATATGTCACATTCGTCCAGATTCAAATGACTTGACAAGAAGATTCCAAGAAAAATGTATTATTGTTATTTAATTGATTTTATTGGCTTTCTGCAGGAAACGGACAACTATAGCACTTACTTAGGTTAGTGACTACAATTAAATTTTAAGCACAGAGCTATTTCATACATACATAGAATTCCAAATTTATCATTTAACAAAAAAATGGTTCAAATGGCTCTGAGCACTATGGGACTTAACATCTGAGGTCATCAGTCCCCTAGAACTTAGAACTACTTAAACCTAACTAACCTAAGAACATCACACACATCCATGCCCGAGGCAGGATTCGAACCTGCGACCGTAGCGGTCGCGCGGCTACAGACTGTAGTGCCTAGAACCGCTCGGCCACTTCAGCTGGCTTATCATTTATCATGCAGATCTTTATAACCATTTCTTGTAGGCAATATGCTGCTAAACCACTAAGTTTGAGTTTGTTTACACTCGCTAATGGACCGGCCGCTGTGGCCGAGTGGTTCTAGGAGCTTCAGTCCGGAACCGCGCGACCGCTACGGTCGCAGGTTCGAATTCGGCCTCGGGCGTGGATGTGTGTGATGTCCTTAGGTTCGTTAGGTTTAAGTAGTTCTAAATCTAGGGGACTGCTGGCCTCAGATGTTAAGTCCCATAGTGCTTAGAGCCATTTGAACCACTCGCTAATGTTTTATTACTTGTTGCAAAGGGAATGTTCATTTTTGCGAGGTTTATTTAAATTTCTAAAAGTAAAATTGGAAATTTGTGATAAGGAATAAGGGACCAAACTGATGAGGTCATCAGTCCCTAGGCTTACACACTAATTAACCTAATTTAAACTAACTTATGCTAAGGACAACACTCACACCTATGGCCGAGGGAGGACTCGAACCTCCTACGGGGCGAGCCGCAAGAACCGTGACAAGACGCCTGAGACCACACGGCTACCTCGCGTGGCAAATTTCTAGAAGTTTTGGCGATATGCACATCTTTGCAAAATACAGTACTATACTTCGCTACCCAAATTACGGTTTGTGGTGGAGTGTTCTTCTCATGATACCATCATCCCACCCCCGCCCCCCCCTTTTCCTTGATTCCTCGCTTGATTCGAGAATCGTGCGTCGTTACGGTCATTATAAGATAGATTATGCCAGTGGAAGTAAGATGTTACACGTCGTCCGACTCAGAGGTACTTCCACATGATGTAGTTTATTACCAATTACAACAGCCGATGAACGGCTTACAGCGTCCTATGGAGTGAGAACTGGACAGTGGAATGCTTATTATGGGAAAGACAAATTTATATGTTACTCTGGAACCAATAGAAGAAGTAGTTTATAATATCAGAAATTGCATGAACTTCAGATCAGACGACTGTTACACCAATGATGTGTAAACCATGAGTATATCACTTCTGTTTTGGGTGCGTGATACGAGTAACTGAGTGCAGGTATTGTCTCTTCAGCAGGAAACCTGGTATCACAGCTAAGGTCGAGGAAATAAGTTTATGATAGGCTTCCGGAGAACTAAGTGACTATGAAGTGAATTACGGACGAAAAAGACCCCCCTAAGCTGAACAACGATTCTAAGGAAGCGAAAGCCATTGCGCTCTCGGTTCTACAGAAATCGCGCAAATGACGACAGGCGAAGATTGCTACAAATTCCTGCGTCTCTGAAGAGATCTACTAGCGAAATGTACAGCAACTACAGCAGTCATACCGTAGCAAAACTCTGGCCGAGAACCCGAGGAAATTCCAAGTTGGTCGAAGGTTTATACCCTGTCACTCGTTGACCGGTATGGTGTGCCAGAAGCAGACATCAGAAGTTGGTTCAAGGTTTCTACCCTGTCACGCGTTGACGAGTCTGGTGTGGCAGCAGCAGACAGCAAAAGTTGGTCGATGGTTTATACCCTGTCACTCGTTGACTAGTCTGGTGTGGCAACTGCAGAGAGCAAAAGTTGGTCGAAGGTTAATACCTGTCAGTCGTTGACCTGTCTGGTATGGCAGCAGCAGACAGAAAAAGGAAAGCCAAAGTTCTAAATTTTGCATTCAAGAAAGCGTTCACGCGTTGTTTGACCTTCGAACTGAAGACCGTATTGACTCTATAGTAATAAGATGTTGAGAAACAATCGAAAAGGTTGAAAACAAATAAGTCATTAGATCCGGATGTAAACCCAATTCGGTTTTACAAAGAGGGCTCTACCCCATTGGGTCCTTCCTTAGTTTGCATTTGTCATAAGTCTCTGGCCCAGAGCAAAGTGCCAAGCGAGTGGAAAAAAGCGCGGATGACTCCTGTATATAAGAAAGTTAAAAGAACAGACCAGCAAAATTACAGACCAATAGCTCGGTGTGCTGTAGAATTCTTGATCATTCTCTCAGATGGAGACTAAACTTCCTTGAGAACAAAAAGAATATGTTGACGAATCAGCACTGTTTAAGAAAGCAGGGTTAGTGCTCATCTAAGCTTGTCCTTTTCTCATGCGATATACTGCGATCTGTGGATGAAGTGCAACAGGAAGATTCCACATTTATAGATTTGCGGAAAGCATTTGAGCGGGGCACCACTGTAGACAGTTAACGAAGGTATGAGCATATGGAACTGATTCCCAAATATGTGAGTGGCTTAATGACTTCAAAAGTAATATAAATCAATATTTTATCCTGAACGGCGAGGAGAAAAGGATTTCGTCAGGAGCGCTCCGGGGAAATTTTATAGGACCGCTATTACTTTTCATACGTATTAATGATCCGGCAGACAGGGTGGACAGTAATCATCGGTTGTTTGCTGTTGATTTTGTGGTGTACGACAGAATGTCTAAGTTGAGTTACTGTAGGAGGATACAAGACGTCTTAGACAAAATTTCTGGATTGTGTGATGAATGGCAGCTATTTCTAAATGCAGAAAAATGTGAGTTAATGCGGATGAGTAGGAAAAACAGTCTCAAGAAACTCGTAATTTTCGGCTACAGAATTAGTAGTATCCTATTTGACAGTCACGTCGTTTAAATATCCGGGCGTAACGCTGCAAAGCGATATGAAATGCCAATAGTCTTTATAGACCGTGGTAGGGAGGCAAATGTTCAACTTCGGTTTATTGATAGAATTTTGGGTACGTGTGGTTCAACAGTAAAGGAGAATACGTGTAGGACGCTAGCGTGACCCGTTCTAGAGTATTGCTCGAGAGTTTGGGATCCACACCAGGTCGGATTAAAGGAAGAAATCGAAGCAATTCAGAGACAGGCTGCTACATTTGCCACAGGCAGTTTCGAACAACACGCAAATATTACTGAGATGTTTCAGGATTTCAGGTCGGAATCTCTGGGCGGATGGCAACGTTTCTTCAAAGAACACTGTTGAGAAAATTTAGAGAACTGCCTTTTTAAGCTGACTGCAGAACCATTCTGCAGCCGCCAACACACAATTCGCGTATGGGCCACGAATATAAGCTACAAGAAATCAATGGTCATACGGAACAATCGTATTTGCCTCGCGCTATTAGCGAGTGGAACAGGAAAGGAAATGACTACTAGTGGTACAGGGTACACTCCGCTATGCACTGTACGGTGGCTTGAGGAGTATCTATCTAAATGTAGATGTTGTTTCTCGTTTCATCATGGTGTTAGTTATCTGTTGAACCAGCCTTTTCTTGCGTCTGGAGACATACATTTCAAGGCAGTAAGCGGAACTTGTTTGACACGGCCAGCCACGAATTCCTCTGCTGTGCCAACCTTTCCATCTCAGAGTAGCTTTGCAACCTACTTCCTCAGTTATTTTCTGTGTGTATTTCAATCCCTGTCTTCATCCTTCCTCTACAGTTTTTACCCTCTACAGCTTCCTCTAATACCACTGAAGGTAATCCATCACGTCTTAATAGGTGCCCTATCATCTTGTCCATCCTTCTGGTCAGTGTTTTCCACATTTTCCTTTCCTCGTCGATCCGAGAACCTCATCACTCCTTACATCAACAGTCCTGCTTCGACTCTCTTCTGTTATGTTTTTCCCACAGTCCATGTTTCACTACCATTCAATGCTGACCACCAAACGTACTTTCTCAGAAGTTTCTTCCTCAAATTAAGGCCTATGTTTGATACTAGTTGACTTTTCTCGGCCAGGAATGCCGTTTTCGCTAATGCCAGTCTGCTTTTGAGGTGATCTCGCTCCGTCCATCATTGATTATTTGGTTCCTAGGTAGCAAAATTCCTTAACTCCATCTACTTCGTGACGAGCAATCCTGAAGTTACATTTCTCGCTGTTATAATATCTGCTACTTCTCATTACTTTCCTCTTCCTTCGATTTACTCTCAGTTCATGATCTGTACAAGTTTGACTGTTCATTCCATTACTCAGGTCCTGTAATTCTTCTGCACTTTCATTGAGGGTAGCAATGTCATCATTGAATCTTATCATTGATAGCCTTTCACTTTGAATTTTAATTCCACCCTCGATAATTTCGTTTATTTTCATCATTGCTTCTTCGACGTATAGATTGAACAGTAGGTGCGAAAAACTACATCCATGTCTTACACTCTTTTTAATCCGTGCACTTCATTCTTTGTCTTCCATTCTTATTGTTTCGTCTTGGTTCTTGTATATTAAACGACTTCCACTACAACTCACCCCTACTTTCCTCAGAATTTGGAACGCATCGCACCATGTGACACCATCGAACGCTTTTTCCACGTCGACAAATCCGATGAACGTGTCTTGATTTATCATTGCTTCCGTTATCAACAGCAACGTCAAAATTGGCTCTCATGTGCCTTTACCTCTCCTGAAGCCAAACTGACCGTCATGTAATACGTCCTCAATTTTCTTTGCCATTCTTCAGTATATTATTCTTATCAGCAACATAGCTGCTGGAGCTGTTAAGCTGACTGTGCTATAATTCTCGCACTTGTAACTTTCGGATTTGTGTGGATGATGTTTTTCCTAAAATAGGACGGGAGATCGCCAGACCGATGCATTCTACATTCCACTGTTTATAGTCGTTTTTGGCACTTTTCTCAATTTTAGAAATTCTGAAAAAATTTTATTTATTCCTTCTGCCTTATTTCACCTTATGTCTTCTAAAGCTCCTTTAAATACTGATTCTGATACTCTATCCCCTATCTCTTCTATCCAGACCCCTGTTTCTTCTTCTGCCACGTCATCCGACAAGTATTTCTCCCCCATGGGCGCCTTCATTTTACTCTTTCCAACTATCCGCTCTCTCCTCTCCATTTAACAGTGGAATTCCCACTGCACTCTTATGATTACCACCCTTGCTCTTAGTATGACAGAAGGTTGTTTTAGACTTTGGTATATGCTGAGTCAGTGCTTCCGACAAACATTTATTTTTCAGTTTCTTCACATTCTTCGTGCAGCCATTTCATTCCAGCTTCCCTGCACTTCCTATTTATTTCATTCCTGGGTGATTTGTATTTCTGTGTTCCTGAACGTCCCTGAACATTTTTGTTCCCGCTTCTTTCATCGATCAACTGAAGTATTTCTTCTGTTGCCCATGGTTTCTTCGCAGTTACAGTCTTTGTACCTATGTTATTCATTCCGACCGGTAGTGCGGTACCAAAGCGGGGTGCTCATGACAAAAAGGTTTCGTTATTATTTTTTCTATAGAAAGGTCGTGATTCTGTATTATCTGAAGATAGCTTGTAGAACAGGGTGTGCTCTGAGGTTCTGAGGCTCACTATAAAATTGCGATTCGTCTCAACCAAACGCCATGCAAGCTGGTTCTTTGACAAAGTGTTTCCCAATTGGGAACAAATGGGAGAGGCTCAGCAGTCCAGGCATTTATCTGAGAGCTGAGGGACACCACCAAATAGTCTTACTCGTAACCGATGGATCGGGGCTATTTTAATTCATTCCAGGAAGTATGTTCTCCTTTGTGCCAGACTAAATTCGCATTTATTTGTTCTGAACTGGTTTTTATGTGTCACTTTCGAGGATATCACTGCAGGGTGTGACTTACCGCTTCTGAGAACTTGCGAGATTATACAATGCATTATACATTGTGTTTCCGTAAGAGCCTGCAAAAATGTAACAGGACATAGAGAAACTTGAGGTAGGGAAGCTGGGATCGGAGAAGACGGCTTAAGGAGATACGGAAGTAAATTTGTCTACCGCTTTGTCTAGCATTACTGTTTTCCAGCTTATTTACAACTAACATGGGTACAAGTTTACACAAACTGTGCTCTTTATTTACATGTACATTTTTTATTTCCTGCAAGGAAACAAGGTGGACGAACCTGATCAGCAGGAAATTATGATTCTTGTTTTGTTTGGTTTACTTGTCTATAAGGTAGCTCTGTGGTATCGTATTTACATTGTCGTATGACAGAACGTGTTATGAATCAACGACAGACCCATTTATTAGTTAGTGCTATTCAGAGACATACAGCATAGTACGATGGAGCAGTACCGGTACGGTATTTCTTTGACGTTGGACTGAAAGAGAAGGTCCTATTCTTTGGCCTGCGAGGTCACCTGACCTGAATCCCCTTGATTATTTCCTATGGGGATATCTAAAGTCACTTGTGCATGAGACTCCAGTGGATACGGGTATGGAATTAGGTTCCAGAATTGTAGCTACCTGTTATGTGATCCGAGGCACACCAGTGATATTTGACAGGGCGCGTCAGAGCATTGAAGTTGATGGCCTTCGGTATCAGCACACTTTGTAAGATACAGTACAAATGATTCGTTCATTGTGTCAATGGTGGTATTTGCAGTTCACTAATGTAAATAGAAAAATAAACAGGAGTGTGGTTTTATTCTTGTTACCTCCTTAAGCTGGCGTCCCCAACACCAGGTTCCCTAACTCAAACTGTTCACTGGAGCATCCTCTTAGTCCTTTTAAATTTTTGCGCGCTCCTGTAGAAACACCCTGTATATTGCTACTGATAGATTGGGTCGCCAGCAGTGACACGTTTTAAGTCTCGTCTTATTAGTGTTGTATAATATCTTGAGGATCGTGGAATCGGGGATAAGTTAATAGACCAGTGCGTAGACGCATTTGCGCGTAGTACACATTGTGCTATTTATAAGCGTTATAGCGCTCGTATATCTTCAGATTACTTACTACCATAATTTAGAGAGAAAATAATTGTATCTTCCAAAATGGAGAATGGTATTCGTAAAAATAAAATCGCAAAAAGTTGTTGAGTGTTTCATTTAGGTGAAGAAAGTAGCACACTTAGTTGCCGCAGCGTCTGTATTGACGGTATCTGCATAATTACACGAAAATGTCCTTCAGACATACATGCAAGTTTGAACACTAATCCATTAACGGAGCGAATATATTGTGTATAAGTTCAAAAACATCTTTCGAGAAATTAATCATCAGTATATGGGTAAAATTCTAAACTGAGAAAGGCTTCGAAATTAGTTAGGCTGCAGTGGTCAGTTTTTCATGACTGTGGGCTCACATTACAGAAGGTATGACATCGTTCGTAATAGGGTATGTGATAACCACGGGGCTTCGTCCTTGTTCTGCAACGTGCTCCCGTAATGGCTACAATGTTGTCAAGGAGTACTTGAGATAGTGAATTACATTCCTCCATCACCGCTGTTGACAACTACTAGACGAACGCTTGTGCACGAGAATGTGCTGAAAAACGTCCCCCAACGCATTTCACAAGTGATCTATGGGATTTAAGTCCATTCGCCATTCGCCAAATGTCCTCCCAAAATCTCCTCCACCTCCGTTGTTCGATGCAGTGGAGCCTTGCTTCCTTAGAAATGAAGTCAGAGAAGAAAGCGCCGTTCGAAATATTCACATGGATAAGGAGTACAGTATCAAAACATGGGTGACAAGTGAGTGAACCATGTTCGGTACGCATATGCAACTAATGCCTCCCCACATCATAACACCTGGGCTACAAAAACGATCACGTTCGACAGTCTTCCAGACTGCTTGCGGCGAGAAAAGGGACGCGAAATGCATCCACGAACATTATCGAATAAGATCGTTTTCGTGGCGTAGGTGTTATGATGTGGAGGTGCTTAATGTTACGTGGACGCACTGGTGTCCAATCTTTGAACACTTATTTGCTGCGTAGTGTAGTAGGAACTGTAAGACACTACAATGAAAACTGGAGAAAGATTAGAAGAATTAATGTAATTCTGTTGCCCTCGAATAAAAATTGTACTACGCCCAAGAATTAGTTCACATCGATATCCTTGAAGGAAAAAATATCTTCAGTTTCCCATCTGTGTCAGTCGTAGTGCACATTCAATAACTGTAGTTTTTTCAAGCTGGGTACCTTCTGAGTACTAAATACTTAAGGGAGTGTCAATAGTTTCTGAGAGACTTATTCACACTATTTTACTGTGAAGAAAGTAATGTTCAGATTTCTATGTTCGCATGTGTAGTAGATTTCAGCTTTCGCTGAAAACGGGAGAAAAAGATCGGTAGTTGCTGTTAAAATAGACTGCAGAACCACATCACATTTTCGTTTTTAAAAAGAATAACGGCGAATGATGAAACAGTTTTCAAATTTCAGTGCAAGCGTTATGTCGTCAATATCAGTGACATGGACTACCTTTCTAAAAACTGGTGCTGAATTGTTACGTATGTCTGGGTGATGGAGCAGGTAGCGAATTCGTACTTCCCTTTTTTCTGTGAGGAAGAGTGGAGTATGAGATCTCTAACAAATGTTAAAGTAGTCACTTATACATGATGCATACTGACCTTGTAGCAGAGGACTATGTCGATGAAAAATCTTGCATGATCACCCTTTTTAATAATGTGACGATCTCAGGAAGAATTAACCTTAACCTCCACTTACTAGTATAGATTTATTCTGTCGATAATCGCAAAAAGCACTCTCATACCTAGATTTTCACTGTCTCAAGATTATGTAATGAATATGGAAACAACGTAAATTCAACTAAATTATCTTTCCATAGTATTTTTCATAAGGAGTTTTACGTAGTCGCTGTGCGGTTAAAGGCGCTTCAGTCTGGAACCGCGTGACCGCTACGCTCGCAGGTTCGAATCCTGCCTCGGGCATGGATGTGTGTGATGTCCTTAGGTTAGTTAGGTTTAATTAGTTCTAAGTTCTAGGCAACTGATGAGCTCAGAAGTTAAGTCGCATAGTGCTCAGAGCCATTTGAACCACTTTTACGTAGTCGTGTAGTTAGCAAGATGCACCAGGAGACGTACGCCATTGCAAACTGAGGATGTCTGTTGACAATTACGCATGTCACTAAACGCGTTAACGCACTAAATCATCCTGGCTAGAGGGAAGGATGGCCATCAGTCTGATTGTTATGTCAGGTTAGGAACATAATTTTCACTAAATGGCACGGCCCGGAGTATCGTACATCACACACGTCACTTACGCCTCATGGAAGTTATGGAAGCTGTCCAACAGATCGTCCCCGCCTACGCGCCTTATTGGATAACTTCATAAGATGGATCGAACTCGTTTCTAATCTACTTTCTCCGTTTTACCGACCATCAGTTACTCTGTGGCAGCAACACCAGAAATCGTAGCAGTCCCTCAGTCTTCTGTTTCAATAATGACAAATGTAGTTTTCTGATCTTTCTTAAGCTTTGATTCACGGGAAAAAGTTCCTTTCAGACAAGTTCCTCTACAGCAGGGATACAGCACAGGTAGTGATTTCAATCATCAAGACAGTGTTTATGTGCTACATACCAATGGATATACTGCGATGTACTTTTACATTCGTTCCTCACTCTCCGCTGAATGAATAGCAAATAACATAGAAATGAAGCATTACTTCGGTATTTAATTTGGCCTTTTTCATGACACACTAACATGATTGGCATATTAATGAATAGTCCCGTTACAAGACGTAAAATCATTGATGTTTCCTACTTTGTGATGTTTGATATGATCTCAAGTTGTATATGCTAAAGTAAAAAATACATTTAAAATTATTCCCTCATTTTATTTATACTTAAGTTTGCTCTCCTGCGCCTGAGGGTCAAACTATGTATCAGGAATCATCAACCGAGCCAGTAGACGTATTCCGACGCTTTATTTATTTAAGGTCCACGGTCATAATTAACATTTGTGCAACAGGAGAACTTTCATTACAGACAGGTCACCACACATCTAGAAAATCTGCAAACACTAAAGCTGATGTACTTTATTACGGTAAATAATAGCCAGTACACATTACAACTTGAAGTTTCCACAGCTGTAACTGTTTAAATTCCACCCATTCCACCACGATATTATGTTTGTGACATAAGACGTTAGTAAACGAAGATTAATGGCACTCGTAAATTCCTATTTGGTTCCTGCTAACTGGAAAAACGTTTGATAAAGTAGATTCACCTAGAAGACTTACGTTTTAAAACACTTGTATTATTAACATAAAAACAACAGTCTCTCCATTTTTCAGTCGAACTTCATACCTGTAACTTAATCAACACGTTTGTAGGAGGGTGAGTCAAATGAAAACCTTAAATTCGTAACAACAAACCGAAATTTGGCGCCGTTATCCTGTAATTTGGTAAGCGTGCTACAAACAGCGTGCAGAATGGCCTGTAGATGGCAGCATAGTGCAGATGCACGATTCCGTCGCAGTATCAGTATAAAGTTGGCCGCCCTTCCTGTGACTTGCACCAGGGAAGAACAGCGTTCTGTTATTCGGTTTTTGCGGAGTGAAGGTGTAAAACCTATTGAAATTAATCAACGAATGAAGGTTGAGTACGGTGATGCATGTTTATCACAGCAGCAAGTCTACGAATGGAGTAGGAAGTTCGCAAATTGTGTGACTTCAGTGGAAGATGCTCCTCGTCTAGGTCAGGCACAACGAGTTGTGACTCCACAGAACACTGCAGCAGTTGCAGCCATAGTGAAGGAAAACCGCCGAGTGA
Source organism: Schistocerca serialis cubense (assembly GCF_023864345.2). NCBI lineage: Eukaryota > Metazoa > Arthropoda > Insecta > Orthoptera > Acrididae > Schistocerca > Schistocerca serialis. The sequence continues at coordinate 112,819,226 of NC_064645.1, read as the reverse complement.
CACTGAATGCCATTACAGAGTGTTTACAGATTAGTCATGGGTCAGCACACCACATTGTGCATGATGTGCTCCAGTTTTACAAAGTGTCTGCAAGATGGGTGCCACGGCAGCTGACTCCTGAATTGAGAGAACGACGTGTTGACGCTACTGAAGAACTTCTTCGGCGCTTTGAACGAGAAGGTGATGGCTTCCTTGCAAGAATCGGTACTGTGGACGAAACCTCGGTTCACTTCCACCAACCGCAAACGAAGAGAGCGAGCAAGGAATGGCGCTATTCCTCATCACCAAAACCAAAAGAAGTTTCGAACAGAACCATCAGCAGGGAAGGCCATTCTGACTCTCTTTTGGGACGAAAAAGGCGTTATTTTGGAGCATTACATGCCTAGATGGACCACTGTCGCCAGTGCATCATATACAGATCTCCAAAAAAATCATCTGCTGCCTGCAATGAATTCAAAGCGACGTGGATTGCTGTCAGCAGGTGTCCTTTTGCAACATGACAATGCAAGGCCCCACACTGCCAGTACAACAGTTGCAACAATCACAGGACTGCATTTTGAGTGTCTTCCTCATCCACCATACTCACCAGACCTTGCTCCAAGTGATTTCTATATGTTTGGACCACTCAGAGACGCAATGGGAGGAAAGAAGTTCCTTTCTGATGAAGAGGTAAGCTATGCGCTGCATGAGTGGTTGCGCGGACTATCAAAGAATTTTTTTCTAAAGGAATTTACGCACTTCGTAAGCGCTGGAGGACTTGCATTGAGCGTGGGGGAGATTATGTTAAAAAGTGATAGAGGTTTGTACCACTTCTGCACAATGAAAAATATTTTTAAAAATATTTAAGGTTTCCATTTGACTCACCATCGTATATTTTTAACTAGCTAGCAGTGACTGCTTGAACGTAATGTATACGACTTTCTCTAAAAAGATGTTCATCTTGCACTGCTTGTTTTAAGGCAGTCTGTGATTTAGTCAGACGAAGAACAGTTCTGTGAAGTAATTATTCTGTTGCAAGGAGCTTCTTCCTGAACTTAGGAGAGTATGCGTGACAGAAAATGTAGTGAGGCAAATGATGTGGAGTCGATGATGGTGCTATAAAACATGCACTGAATAAATTGAGTTAGGAGAGTGCGAAAGGTCACTGTTTACAGAAGAGACGTGAATGTCATTTTGTACCAAAGGAACATTAGATATATAGGGTAAAAGCTACAAAGTAGATAATACGGTTATAATAAACTTGGATACGGTACAAACTTAAATAGATACATTCATGTGGAAGCGATATTAGCTCTGAAAAAAGGAGAAGTTTTTTTTATGCCGTGGTATCATTCTGGTTCGTAGAGTGTTATTTTTTCTGAGAATGGATTTCCGGTTCGTGGAAAGTGACTGATGTACTTCAGATATGAGAAAGAGGAATTTTCATGCTATCACTCTTCTGGATAATGGTCAGCTGTAAAGGGCAATAAATGTCAACGCAACAAACTATTTTCCCAATCCTTCGTACTACAATTAAATTATAACTGTCGTTGATATCAATCGTGTAGTTTTGTGTGACTTCTATAACAAGAGGGCCGATATTTTTTGAAATATGAATCCGTCAGCTGTATTTAAAGGTCTTTCATCATCTGCTGACGATTCTGGTGTCTGCAGTGCACCGCCTTTGGGACATTGAACAAAGTAAACAGACTTATTGTCATATCTGTGCATACCTTCAGTAATAACTTTAAAACTCATCATACGTTATTTCTATTAAACTAAAAAGTTCCAGATTCCACATATACCATGTAATAACGAGCTCCTCGTCCAAGAGCTGAAGACCAAAGGGATGTCGACCAGCCGCCGTGCCATCCTCTGCAACGCGGCGTTTGTTGGATGCGGTATGGAGGGCTGTGTGGTCAGCACACCTCTCTCCTGACCGTTTTTCTGACTTTCGGAACCATGGAGCCGCTATTTTTCAATCATGGAACTCCCCAGTTTTCATCACGAAACGGAGTGCACTTCGAACAAGTCCTCTCACCAATGAAAATTTCTGGGAAGTATTAGGAATCGAACCTTGGTCCTGTGCATGGCAACCAACTACCTTGACCACTCACCTACTGAGGCAGACATCATGTGTTAAGGAAATTGGTAAAAATTTAACCAAAGGAGAACGCTACGCTGTAGTGTGTCTAATACACAACATCTATACATAAATATTTCACTAAAATCCATCGGCCTTATGTAAAAAATATGTTACTAGGTGTTTAAGAACGAACGTGCACACGTGATTAGACGTACTAGCACATCAATCGATAATTTGTCGAACGATAATACACAATATCAGACGACGGATGGCTAGGCACCCATGTGTCAGCAACAAGGAGCAGGACCTCTATAGTGTGGCGCGTGAGTCACCAGTTCTTGAAGTAATGAAGAGTAAAGAGTTTGACGTCCCGCCGACAGTGACGTCTTTACAGACGTAGCATTACCTTGGATTACGAAAACATGGGGATGGAATTCGGACGCACCACTTCCAAAGAGTCCCCAAACCGGCAATTCCCTGGAGTGAAAGCTACATCTGGAGAGCCGAACGGGTATTTGAAATGCCGTTATCCAGAATGCGAGTCCAGTGTGCTAACGCCTACGCCTTAGTAACAGTAAGCCGATCCTTCTGTTGGGTGTACAAATGGTTCATATCCAAAGGGCTATCCTTAACACATGACCATACCTTTCAATCATCAACAGAACCTGAGGTACGAGTCCCGAAAAGAATCCCGTTTATAAGTGCAACGTTCTGGAACTTACTGATAGCGCATGTTGTAGCGTGCGTACCGATAAACGCTACTACTCTTGCAGCAATACTACTGACCTACAGTGAACAAGTTATAAGAAAGTACGCAGCAGCTGTAGAGTTCCACGTCAGAACACAGGCATTCCTTCCTTCTTAAAGGGTATCTGCTAATACAGCATGTTCACTACAGTATAAATGAGAGTAAAAAACAATAGAAGCAAAATTACTGTAAACATTGCTGAAAGTACAAAGATAAAAACTGAAAAAATAGCAACAAAATTTAGCTGACGATGGTCACAGTAAACCGCAGCCCAGTGAAAATGTATAGCATTCTGGAACAAATCACTGCTCTATAAGGCACCGGAAAGTCAGAGTTCTGTATGGGAAGCGTGGCTGCTGCCACCACTGCATTAACTACACACATAAAAAAAATTTTTGCATCGCCTCGGTTCCGAGCGTTCCCGAACCTGTACAGAAAATTAGAATAGAAAGCAACATAAACATCATTTCCGCCTTTTTATTGCTCATGAAAACCACACATAGCATGTTGTACCACCATACAGCGAGACCGTCAGAGGTGGTGGTCCAGATTGTACACACCGGTACCTCTACTACGCAGTAGCACGTCCTCTTGAATTGATACATGTCTGTATTCGTCGTTTCATACTATCCACAAGTTCATCAAGGTACTGTTGGTCCAGACTGTCCCACTCCTCAACAGCGATTCGTCGTAGATCCCTCAGAGTGGTTGGTGAATCACGTCGTCCACAAACAGCCCTTTTCAGTCTATCCCAGGCATGTCGGACAGGGTTCATGTCTGGAGAACATGCTGGCCACTCTAGTCGAGCGATGTCGTTATCTTGAAGGAAGTCATTCACAAGATGTGCACGATAGGAGGGCAAATTGTCGTCCATGAAGTCCAGTGCCTCGCCAATATGCTGCCAATGTGGTAGCACTGTCGGGCGAAGGATGGCATTCAAGTATCGTACAGCCGTTACGGCACCTTCCATGACCACCAGTGGCGTATGTCGGCCCAGCGCTGCACACGCCAGACAGTGTGTCTAGGGCGTTCCTCCTGACCGGGTCGCCTCCAAACACGTCTCCGACGGTTGTCTGGGTGATGGTATATTCGACACTCATCGCTGAAGAGAACGTGATGCCAATCCTGAACGGTCCATTCGGCTTGTTGTTGGGCCCTTCTGTACTGCGCTGCGTGGTGTCGTGGTTGCAAAGATGAAACTCGCCATGGACGTCGGGAGTGAAGTTGCGCATCATGCAGCCTATTGCAGACAGTTTGAGTCGTAACACGACGTTATGATGCTGCACGATAAGCATTATTCAACATGGTGGCGTTGCTGTCACGGTTCCTCCGAGCCATAATCCGTAGGTAGCGGTCATCCACTCTAGTAGTAGCCCTTGAGGGGCCTGAGCCAGGCATGTCATTGACAGTTCCTGTCTGTGTATCTTCTCTGTGCTGGAACAACATCGCTTTGGTTCACTCCGAGGTTCCTGGACGCTTCACTTGTTGAGAACCCTTCCTGGCACTAAGTAACAACTCGGGTGCGATAGAACCGCGGTATTGACCGTCTAGGCATGGTTGAATACAGACAACACGAGTCGTGCACTTCCTTCCTGGTGGAATGACTGAAACCGATCGGCTGTCGGACCCCCTCCATCTAATAGGCGCTGCTCATGCATGGTTCTTTACATCTTTGGGTGGGCTTAGTGACATCTCTGAACAGTCAAACGGACTGTGTCTGTGATACGATATCCGCAGTCAACGTCTATCTTCAGGAGTTCTGAGAACCGGGGTGATGCTAAACTTTTATCTCTTTGTCTCGGCTAGAAGCATCCGTGCTAGGGCTCTGCACACTCTCTGACATACTTCAGCGAAAAAGTAACACCTCTCCACGTTCACTGAAAAGAACTGCTAAATTTAAACTGTCAGTGTCGCTCCTCTGAACATGGTATATACAGGGTGAGTCACCTAACGTTACCGCTGGATATATTTCGTAAACCACATCAAATACTGACGAACCGATTCCACAGACCGAACGTCAGGAGAGGGGCTAGTGTAATTGTTTCATACAAACCATACAAAAATGCAAGGAAGTATGTTTTTTTAACCAAAACCTACGTTTTTTTAATGGAACCCCGTTAGTTTTGTTAGCACATCTGAACATATAAACAAATACGTAATCAGTGCCGTTTGTTGCATTGTAATATGTTAATTACATCCGGAGATATTGTAACCTAAAGTTGACGCTTGAAACCTCCGACGTTCAGTTGCGTGTTGTAACAAACACGGGCATAAATTGGCCAGCCCGTTCTCCTGATCTTACACCTGTGGACTTCTTTCTGTAGGGTACGTTAAAGGAGAATGTGTACCGTGATGTGCTTACAACCTCAGAGGATATGAAACAACGTATTGTGGCAGCCTGCGGCGACATTACACCAGATGTACTGCGGCGTGTACGACATTCATTACGCCAGAGATTGCAATTGTGTGCAGCAAATGATGGCCACCACACTGAACATCTATTGGCCTGACATGTCGGGACACACTCTATTCCACTCCGTAATTGAAAACGGAAACCACCTGCGTGCGTGTACCTCACCCCTCATGGTAATGTACATGTGCGTCAGTGAAAAAGACCAATAAAAAGGTGTTAGCATGTGGACGTAATGTGCTGTTCCAGTCTCTTCTGTACCTAAGGTCCATCACCGTTCCCTTTGGATGCCTACGTAATTCGGTGCTCTCCGATACACGCGATCGAACAGCGGAGGAGTGGTACTCAAGCGTCAACTTTAGGTTACAATATCTCCGGATGTAATTAACATTTTACAATGCAACAAACGGCACTGATTACGTATTTTTTTATATTTTCAGATGTGCTAACAAAACTAACGGGGTTCTATTTAAAAAAACGTAGGTTTATGTTAAAAAACATACTTCCGTGCATTTTTTATGGTTTGTATTAACCAATTACACTAGCCCCTCTCCTCACGTTCGGTCTTTGGAATCGATTCGTCAGTATTTGATGTGGTTTACGAAATATATCCAGCGGCAATGTTAGGTGACTCACCCTGTATGTTCACACAGCTCCACCCGCATATACATATTTCATACAAACTAATCTTGCTTGACTGATAGTGCGGAGTTTCGACGATTACTGACTTATCGCAGTTATCACTTATACAGGAAAGGAATCAATTCCGTCAATAAGAGAAATAAATCCTTCATCAGGCCTGCTCAATCTTAAGACGCTTATTTCGCCCTGTTTCGAGTTTATTGTACGTCATACAGTTCTCACACAGTCCCCTATTCGCAAGGGCGCTGGGTGTGTCTTACACCTACCTTTTCTTGTTTCGTTCTAGACGGTGTATAATATGTGTGTAAAGTTAGGCTGATATTGCCGCAACAACTACGCAGCTGTTCTGCAGAAGACAGATCAACATGCATGCATTATTTTACACACAGCTGAAATTACCTATCTAGGGCGGCATTGAAATTTCATAAACAGTTTCAGGTATTCGAAGCTAGTTTCCGGCAAATGATACCACGAGAGAAGGTAAGTGGTGCGAACGGAGAGAGTGTAAAACTAGACTAGTCCTGCCGTATCACTTACTTTCGTTGGTGGTAGTCCGGTATTTACGTTCCTTGCGCCACAGAAGCGTCTTGTTCTATTGTTTGCCTTCACGTTACCCAGAAAATTAAAAAAGGCGACAATAATTCCGTTACTTGTCAATTTTTCCCGTCCCTGCAGCCGGATGACGCCCACATCTTTCCACGATTCTTCTAATAACAACCGTTGAGCCAGCTTGAGGTGAATTTTACACTGGTAAGTGCTGGTGCACATCGCTAACTTTCTACCGAAAATTGGCGCGGTTGTGTTTGAGTATAGATTTTCACTAGTTCATTGTCCTCGGTTGAGTTTAACCCACTCTCTCGAATATTGCTCCATCTGAGGCTGGCAGGTGAATATGCAACGGTCCAAAGATGACAACGCATACCCACCTTCTGTCCACCTCCCAGATTGCCGAGTTACAATTCTGTTGTTAAGAAGTGAAACTAAACTGTCGCTGGGCGTGTTATGAGGTGTAAAATTTTGTCTTGTGGCTGAAATCATTGTTATCCCGATTGCCAAGCCTTGTCAAGTTGAAGGCCACGGCCTCACAAATTATATCTTCTATCATTCGTATTTCCACGCATTCCTCAATAAATGAATCGCGGGTCATAGCGATGGGACGCATGTGTGTATCTGCGACCCTGTATAAACTTAAGGGGCCGTCGTAAGGGGCGACATGGGGCGACAACAAGAGTTCGCCACTGGACGGGAACGCCTCCGGGGCACTTCTGCCTTGAGGCACCAGGTCCATGCCATGAGGCGTGAGAATCCTCCATAGAATCCCACAGAGACTCACCGGAATACTCTGTAGTTGCTACAGCGCATTTGAATTTGGTGAGCACATTTTGACACGTTTGTACTCTTGTCTATGTGAGTCCCCGGCTTCCTCTGCTAGAACAGTGACCCATGGTTTGTTGTTCACCATCAGAACTGTATAGTGTTACTACGCATTTAAACTAACAATTGCTACGGCGATTCAATGCAAACTAGTTGCGTTACACGGTTTCACGCCCAAGTTCAATTTATTTCTGTGGTGTGGGGTTGATCTGTTATTCTGTTATTCTGCGCAACGGATTAATCTGAGATGTACCCTTTACCCTGCGACTCCTACAAGATGCACTTTCCACCCCCACACTACTACAGAAGTCAGAGAGACGCACCTAACGTTCTAAAGAGAAATGCCTGAAAAACATTCAGCCATAAATATCTTCTGGAGTCGTCCACTGTAAGGAAAAGACACAAAAATTCACAAAATTTCTTACGCAACTAGTGGGATACTTGGGTACTGGAGTAGTGCTAGTTAGTGTAAGAAAAATATGAAACTAACGAAAGTTATTATTTATTTTGCAAGAGTTCTGAGAAATCGCAATGGCACTTTTAGTTATGAATTGAACAAGTTATATCCTGGTTCTTTTCGTAATGTGAAGTTACCTCTCAAGGAAAGGATTCGCTAATGAAATTTCTGTACAAAGTTTAAGATGGTTGTTGACTTGGCAGAATGGCTGAGAGGCGCGCCTACTCAACTTGAATAATTATCCTTTAGAATGTTACTAGGTACGGTCGAGGCTGTCTCGTGTGAAATGCAGTGAAGTGTACTGTTGTGCAGGAAATATGGGGCTCGCAATAGCTGTAGCACACAATACCGTAAGCTGCGATGACTGCTGTCTGCGCCGCTCGCTGCTGACAAATAAGGTAACTCTCGTTCTATCTGGATTGACCTTCGCCAATTAAACTCTCCCTATGCCTTGATGAAGTCAAGCATTCCTATTCACCCCTAGTCTAACTATTGGCGTGGTACACTGGTCAGATAACCAGTCCACAACGATGCCACTCAGAATTCGCTTGCAGGCGTTTAACTATAACTCTGTCCGTTCACACCGCACAATAAGTGTGTCGGCCAACACAGTGAACAACGCTTAACCGCAAGGACTCAATATAGAGTAGCACTTCGATTCGCTCTCAACAGAGGTGCTCTCCCAGTGAAGTACTGAGGAGAGACTTGTTCCTTGCTCCAAGAGCGACAACGGAATGGCGCCTCTCCACGCCAGATGTGAAGGGGTATATCTTTCGGTCTCTTCCATTATTCCTTCAGCTCAAGGCGTCAGAAATATCGTCTGCCAATCAGCATTGCTCTTCTAAAACGTTAGAATGACGTTTCATTTAAGGCGACCAATCTGGAAACCTGTAGCATTGGCGTTTGGCGTTTTCTGTCTCCCTGTGAAAATCTCTGAAACTGTGTGCTATGTGTAAAGAATGTGTAGGCTGGCCGCTCCCACACAATGTAGCAGAATTTGCTTTAAAGCCGAAAACGGGGTTGTTCCCCCCTTTCACTCGGCCCCATGCTGTCTGCTACATGGGCGGTCACCAGCCGACATGGGCTGGGCCATCCACTGAAGGGACAGGCGTCCTGTCGTGCGGTTTCTCTCCCAAACTAAAAGCTTCTGTGACTGTTGTGTCTGGAATGTATGTGTGTATGCCAGCCTCGAGTATTTCAACCACAGTGCACTTTCTTGTTAATTCATGCAACATTGACTTCATCTTATCAAGTTTGGGTTGGAATGAAGCGTCTTGATGTGCAGAATATGATTGTGAAGGCGGAATATATAAGCAATGAAGGTCTGGAAACCACGACGTCTTACATACCTCCATCCTTCTGACAAAATTTTTGTGTGGGGTTTGTCAATGCCGAGGAAAACATTGACAAAGTCAGGAAAAAATAGTTCTTTTAGATTTTCTCATGCCCTTTTCTCAGCCATTCTTAACAATTTTTTCTAATGATTTCTTTATAGCTATTGTTTCTACTTTTTAATTTCTACAATTCATGTTCCATTGTTAGGCACTTATAGGCTTTACAAAGGTTTTTATTCTTTGTCATTGCCAGTACGTGTCTCTGTTTTTCTTTTTCATTTCCAATAATTTGTTTTTACAATATTAATTTTTCTAAACTCATAAGTGTACAGTGTATCATGTTTTAGTGTGGTTATATATTTTCTTTAGTTAAGCTTGCGTAAATGTTCTCAAAAGCTCTGTTGTGTTACTTTGTTTTATTTATTTAGGCATTATCTTCTTCTTCATGTGTCATTGTTTTTTTTTTTTTTCTTTTTGTAAGAATGAAGAAGCGTTTCCTCTTAATTCTGTCCTCGGTGTAGGTATTAACATTATTACCCCAAAACGGTGTTTTTGAATGTTACTTAAAGAAGAAAAATCCTGCACAAATCCTTTTATAATTTTATATATAAAATAAATAAATAGACTTTCCATGAGTTTGTGAGATTATATAACTACACTAAGTTTCTTTAAAAAAGGTTTAATGTATCTATAAATTGTGGATTTTAAATACGTAATAAAAATAATTACTTTTACGAGAAAGGGAAAAGGTACTTTTACAAATATAGCATGTTCTTAACTCTACATTTCTGCTCTATGATTTCTTTTTCTTTTCTGCTGCGTCAAATCTGTGCTCGATGATCCCCACTGAAATGCTGGAGGGCATCGACTCTTTTGTATGGGTGTCACAAATCATGAGAGAAGAACTCTAGCATGCGATGCTGGGTCTTACTTGTTGACATTGTCATCATGGAGTGGTACCTTTAACCCATGATGATGACTGTGGTTTATTGCATAAACAGTGATGTGTTGGTACTCCTTTGCTGTCACACCTGGGACGGTGTGGCAACTTGATGATGTGGTAGGGAGATTACTGTTCATTTCGCTGAATCTATTTCTAGATAATGTTGGTTGGTACTACTTAATATTCCGTTTGCCGTTCGCTTGCATTTGTTTGACGATTCAACGTTTATTTTTGGAGAGGTGGCTGTAGTAGTTGCTATGCCTCAAAGTTCATGGAAAGATGTTTGTAGCAATTTGCCTTGTAGGATAGGCAAGAAAGGTATCTTGCTGTCTTCTGCCCCTCTTCATCTTGCATCTTCTGTTCTTCTCTTCTTTCTTGCACTCTTCTGTTCTTCTTGGGCTAGGAATATGTGAATTTTAGTGTAGGAGTTATATAGGATTTGTAGGATCTGACTGCCTTTCCAACTGTTACTTGATGAGTTTGTAGATCTTAGTAATTTTTTGTACCTTCATTGTCGTCTCATCACATTGAGATTCTCCCTACACTCTTCTGTTGTGTAGCAGTGTCGTGACATATGACATGTCCATGCTACACGTTGTCCTCCTGAAGTCCAACCTGGTTGCAACCTGCATTTCCAGTGTGGCGTTGGTCTTCATGTTGTTGTTATTGCCTTAGTGCTTTCTCAACATGTCTGTACCCTCTCCGTCGCTATCTCGAAGCATCTAGTGTTAAGGGAGCTGGTGATTGGTGTTGGTGGCGATGCCCCTATGATGTGTAGAAATATTTACAATTTTTTGTTTTACATATATTTGTTGTTTACAAAAAAACTCTGATTTTATATATTGCAAAAATTTTCTGATAGTGGCAAAAATTATTGTATATATATGATATCATTTATTTATTCTAATTATGTCCTACCACTTCCTCATTCTTTTAATTTCATGTGTACCATTTACTGTTTGTGAGCATGTTGTAGTGTACTTGATTCTACAAGATAGGGTTAGTGTGTATTGTGTCTCTCTTTTCTTTTAATTAGTGTGTTATTTTGTTGATTCTATTAATTTAAGTTGTATTTAGTCGTTAGTATAAGATAGGGTGGACGTTAGTTTGCCTAACCTCTTCCGCAATTTTTCACTTCAATATTTACGTTTTGCAATGTTTGGCTGCCTAATTTCTACTTCTGGTTTCCCTTTGCTGTGTGGTTCTTGTCTCTGTAGACCATGATTTCCTCGGTAATTATTCGCACCCTGGTCTCGCCAATTGCTGTTCCTAACATTGTGACCTCTTTCAAAGTACCCTTGACCGTTGGCATTTTGATTCCTAAATCTATATCCGCCACTGTATGAGTGTCCATTACCGTTCCTATTTCGGTACCAATTATTCTGGTTATCGTTTGTATGCCAATTGTCTCCATTGTGCCACTGTCCTTGTCTGTTAAATTGCCTGAAATTATTGGTGCTAGGATTACGACTTTTATTATTATTGGAATATTCGTTCCTAGTCCTCTCCTTTTGCTGTTCCCTAGCCTTTCTTTTTCCTTTCACCTCGTCTTCTTTAAACATAAATTCAAGTTCCCTTGAAACCTCTTTGATTTCTTCGGTATTTTCATTTTTTCCTACTGTTGTCTGTTGATACTTTACCGGTAATTTCATTCTACACAGACGTATCAGCTTTCGTTACTGTGTGGTTTGTCTAGCCATTGATTCTTTTTGTCCATTGTATCAAAGAATTTTACCACGCTTTTCTCTCCTGAGTTTTCATATGGTGTCATCTGAAGTAACTCGTATTTACTTTTGTTTTTCGCCCCCTTGGACCAATATCTTTTGAGAAATGCTGTTCTTAACTGTAGGTAAGACGTACAGGTAGCCGCGATCTTTTGCATCACCTCTGCTACTGTCCCTGACATGTGTGCACAAATGAAGTCAAGTTTATGAGCTACGCTCCAGTGTTTTGGTAAGCCTACTTAAAACTGGTCGATGAATGTGCGTGCATGCAAGCTATCGCCTTCTTCCTTGACATGTTGAAATTGTCTAACTGTCAGTAAGTGGTCTGTATCATATCTACTCATAAATCAGGTTTGTGGCTGATTCATGGGCTCAAATAATCTGCCATTGCTTCTGTCGTCGTGTTTATTCTCTGGTAATCTACTGCCTGTCAGCCTATTTTCAATTTCCTGACTCATATCCGCGTCATATCGTATCATTGGTGAACAAAAGTGTTGTTCATGTGTTTCTACTCTCGTCGTTCGTCGTTCGTGGTATAGTAACTGTGCTGCTATTATGTTGTGTCATTGGATTTACTGGTTCAGTTGCCTGTCTTTCGATTGGTATTGGCTGAATGTATGTGTTCCGTTTTTCTAGATACTGTGCTTGGTCCTGTGGCATGTCATGTATTACTTTAATCGGGGTTTTCTGTTTCGATTTCTGTACGAGTGTTACGTCTAGCCTTGAACTGTCTCCCTGTGAAAATCTCTGAAACACTTGGCCGTTCCCACGCAATGTAGCGGAATTTGCTTTTAAGCCGAACACGGGGTTGTTCCCCCCTTTCACTCGGGCCCACGCTGTCTGCTACACAGGCGGTCACCAGGCGACACGGGCTGGGTCGTCCTCTGAAGGGACCGGCGTCCCATTGTGCGGTTTCTCTTCCAAACTAAAAGCTTCTGTGACCGTCGTGTCTGGAATATATGTGTGTACGCCAACCTCGACTATTTCAACCACGGTGCGCTTGCTTGTTAATTGCACATCGTTTGCATAAATTCATACAACATTGACTTTATCTTATCGAGTTTGGGTTCGAATGAAGCGTCTTGATGTGCGGAATATGATTGTGGGTGCAGAATATGTAAGCAATGAAGGTCAGGAGACCAGGATGTCTTACATATTATTACTTGGTGAATTTCTGAAGCACTGGTTTGAATAAAGAGACACTGGAAACTAAAGCTGTGAAGCATTCTGTTGTGTACTTTTGTTAAAGATATAAATGTATGTGTTCATTCTGTTAGCATTGTCCGTTGGTCTTAAATAAGAAAAAGGCGCGCAGTTGGTAATGCTCTCGGCGCTTGCAGCTGTGGATTTGTCTTCACTCGTTGTTCTTATAATTACGTTTCTTTGCAAGTGTTAGTCAGACTTTGTTGTTCACTACCAGGTTCCCATTTAAAGATTAAGCTCTTTCTTAACGACTATGCAAACCACACCCTTTGATCATAGTTTTTGTTAAAGATTAAGAACACTAACAAACTTTAGAGAGAGGTTCCTTAAACACAAATAAGTAGAAAACGTCTAGTAGATATGGGCATATCTTAGGAGCTACGAGCACTTGTAAATCTTGTATGCCTGCCGGAGTGGCCGAGCGGTTCTAGGCGCTTCAGTCTGGAACCGCGCGACAGCTATGGTCGCAGGTTCGAATCCTGCGTCGGGCATGGATGTGTGTGATGTCCTTAGGTTAGTTTTGTTTAAGTAGTTCTAAGTTCTAGGGGACTGATGACCTCAGCTGTTAAGTCCCATAGTGCTCAGAGCCATTTGAACCATTTTTTAATCTTGCATACTATGAAACAGATCTATTCTATAGCAAAGTCTTTGGTTTCTTCATTTTTGGGAGGAGGGGGTGTTGCCCAAACCAAGAATCAAAAGCATCTAATGAATTTGGAGTCAGGCATTGCATACTTTAAGAATTGTGAGCACTTGTTCATCTTGGCTAATGTGGAACACAGCTCTGCTACTGAAGAAGCGCTCATAGGTCTTAAGGTATGCATTTTAGAATCCCATGTTTACTAGCCTTTTTTTCTTGTTGTTGTCCGTATTAACTCTTCCCAAAATACGGCAAGAAAAGAGATTGCAGCAGAAGAGATGTGTTTCATAGTATCAGGACTGAACAAGGGCTCATATCCCTTAAAGTATGCGCTAAAAAGACTTTTTTTACTAGTTATTTTTCCTTGTTTTGGTGCAAGGAACGTGCCCTAATGTTTGTCGGTGTTTCTTTTGGGATATGTTGTACACAGGGTTATTGATCGATGAGAGTATACGGAAAAAAAGGTCTAATGAACTTACGTCCGAATATACGTGGTTTTATGCTAGAGACATTTTATTCTGTCACACTTTGTTACAGAGACTGCGGTCTAATACGCGCTGTACCATGCAGCCACTGTCGCAGATATTTCGGAAATTGGAACTGCTGCTGACGTGCGGTTTTGACCGATTGGATTAGTAATTAGGGGCTCTTATTATTAGCTAATCAACAGACTGTAACAACACTTGCAAAGTGTATTTTTTGTGCAAACATACATTTTAAACGGAACGATGCCTATTGGCATAACAAACCAAAAGTAGGGTAAATTAGGAATGTCAGTGGTGTTTGTTGGAGGATTCTAGTGCGAGACGTTTACGAGGTAAGGTTTTTGAAAAATTTTCCACTCCAACTCTTGTTTGTGTCATTGAACCTTCGTAGCTGATAGATACGATGTTGCTATGTTTCATTACAATGTGTTTGCTTGTTGCTTAAGTGCACTGCGACTTGCTAGTCATTTAGTGTGTGACAGTCCAAACAATAGGTAGTGAGTGAGCTGTGGAATTTACCAGTGCAGAAGAAGTCGACCTACTCATGATGTGTGAAGAGTGTAGCAAGAATGCAGCTCGTTATTGTACGGTGTATGCAGCAAGAAATCCCAATAGACGTCAACCATCTCGGCCATTATCAATCTCTTGTACCAGTTACGTGAAAGTGATAATGTAACACCTGGACAACGATACGTAAGGAAATAGGGGATCTTACAAGAGGTGGAAATTCATCTTCTTGCCGCTGTTGCAGTTGATTCGCCCGTTAGTTTCGGGCACAATCACACGGGGAAGTGGCATGAGTGAGGCAAGTGCCCTACGCATTCTTCATTGACATGTTTCGTCGCTATCACATCTGTCTCTATCAAGAGCTGCATGGAAACTATTGCGAAAATCGTGTTAACTTCTGTACACGGGCATTAAGACAGAATGCTCCAGATGTATCATGAATCTTGTTTAGTTATGAAGCCACATTTACCAATTATGGCCAGGTAAATCGGCGAAATATGCACTATTAGTCTGTTGACAATCCGCGTTGGCTTTGTCAGGTGAAATGTCGGCGTCCATTAAGTGCAAACGTGTGGTATACAACAATGAGCCATCAGGTCATAGGTCCGTTTTTCACAGACGGAACACTGAACGTGCACAAGTGTCGTAACCTCCTAACAGACCACCTTCCGCGGATACTAGAAAATGTTCCTCTACAGAGTAAGAGGACCCTGTGATACCAACATGATGGCTGTCCAGCCCATAGTGCGCGAAGTACTAGAGCATGTCTTCACTTCTCTGGAGCACTTCTGACGGTACACTTGGCTCTCATGAGCACTCGTCATCGAGGACAACATACGGGGTTGCAATACTTATGAAATCTTCGAGCCATTCACATATCTGAGAACCTATTCCATATGCTCGTCTATCTATATCGGATCCCGCTCCAGCTACTGCCGGGTCTGGGTGCTGGCGAGTCCTCTCCATTTCGCTCGGTCCTCCCACCACTTTTCTTTCTCCACTTGCTGCCAGGTCACACCTCTCCTTTCCATCGATATTCTCACTCCCGTTTTCCTCCGTGTTCTTGGGCATCCTCAAGGTCTTTTTCCATCCATCTTTAGTTTTTTCATAATTTTGAGAAGTCTCTGCACCCACATCCTCTTAACATTCCCATACCATCTTAGTCTCTTTTTTTCAATTTCTTCTCTCAGACTTTCTTGTTTAAGGTCCTTTCTGTTATCTACGTTCCTTAGTCAGTCCATTCTTATTTTTCCCTTAACTGCTCTGAGAAATTTCATTTCCCTGCTTGCAGTCTGCTCCAGTCCATTTCCGTCATTGTTCATGTTTCTCCTCCATAGGTGACAATAGGGAAGTCATAACTTTTATACATAAGGAGTTTTGCTATTTCTGAAACTTCCTTATTCCTAACTAGGGGTTTTATTGTTTGGTAGAAATTACCTCCCTTCTGTAACCTCCTATTAATTTCGTTGGTTATTCTTCCATCACTAGATATTTCACTCCCTAAATAAGTGAAACTGTTCACCACTTTCAGGGGCTCTCCATTCAAAGTAATGTTTCCATTGATCGCTTTGTCTCTTCCAAATACCATTACTTCACTCTTATCTTCATTTATTTTTAATCCATACCTTTTCATTGTTTCCTTCCACGCATTAAGCTGTAACTGTACATGTACCTCTTTATCGCCCCGTATTACCCTATCATCTGCAAAAATCATATTTTTGTCTTTTTCTTTTACTATATCTTTAACTGCCCTATTCATTACCTCCATCACAATATTAAAAAGTGCAGGAGGTTGAATACTTTCTTGTTTAAGTCCTAGTCTTATTTCGAATTATTCAGAGTTGCCCAAAGAAGTTCTAATTCTACAATTGTGTCCTTTGTACATTGTCTTTATTACACTAATGTATCCATCTTCTGTATCTGTTTTCTTCATTTCTTCCCAGAGTCTTTCCATGTTAACTGAGTCATATGCCTTTTCTATGTCTATTAAAACCATTATCACCCTTTTGTTAACTCTCAACTTTTTTCCATCAGTTGGCTGACAGATAATATCAGGTCGATTGTGCTTCTTCCTTTCCTAAGCCCGTGCTGTTCTTCACTCAGCTCCTTTTCTATCTTTTCACTTATCCGATTTAGTAAAATTCTTTCAAAAATGTTGGCTGTATGACTCATAAGGGATATTCCTCTGTAGTTTCTAGAAAGTCTTTTATTGACTTTTTTGAAGATGGCAACAATGTCTCCTCTTCTGCAATCGTCAGGTATTGTACTATTTCTCCACTCACTTTATAGTACTCTATGCAGCCACTGCATTGCCACTGGGCCTGCTGGTCTTATTATGTCCACTGATACTTCATCAGGTCCTGGGACTTTCCCCCCAGTCATCTTCTTCACAGCTATTTCCATTTCTTCCCATGTAAGTTGTCCTACTTCTGCTTCCCAAATTCTCTCAATTCCTCCATATGCTCGTACCTTCATTAAAAGCCTGCAGAACGCAAAAGGAGGTCTAAACATGAAAGTACCTTTGCACAGCTCCTAATAAAAGACGGACATGAAGCACCTAAAATGATACAGGACATGAAAAGTGTTAGGAGGACCAAACACAACAAAAAACTGTTGCCATCACGCGAAAACTTTCACCTAGAATAAGCCCTTGAAATGGAACCGAAAGTAAGAATCTAAGAAATTAATATATAAATAACAACTCACTGATCGTATAAGCCATTAAAACCATGGCAAACATAGATATAGAACATAATCAAAAGAAACATCGTACACACACACTCACACACACACACACACACACAAACACACACAAAAGAATATTAAACTACATATAGACGTCACAACACAAATAAAATATGAATGAGAAAACAGGGCCGGTCGCAGTTTCGAATCCTGCTTCGGTCATGGATGTGCGTGATGTCCTTAGGTTAGTTAGGTTTAAGGAGATCTAAGTCTAGGGGACTGATGACCACAGATGTTAAGTCCCATAGTTCTCAGAGCCATTTTTGAATTTTGAAAAAACAGGGTGACAATTGCCAGCACAACATATGGTAAAGAAACCAGACCAAAACCGAATGGTCAGTGGAAGTGAGGCGTTAATACGAAAAGCGTCCGTAATACGCCGAAAATCGGACATCTTGGGTAGACATACCATCTAAATACGTGAAACTCTAGAACGGCACAAACGTGCCAGTAAAATCACAAATCTTAAGCGGAGGCATATGCTAATGTAATGCCACTAATGATGTACGGCAAAAACTTATTACCCACATAAAAACAAAAGAATGAGAAATTAAGTGTAATAACAAATTTGTACTTATTCTGTAAAGCTAATATTACGAACAAAAGGAAACTTCATAACATGGCGCCGGCCGTTGTGACCGTGCGGTTCTAAGCGCTTCAGTCTGGAATCGCGTGAACGCTACGGCCGCAGGTTCGAATCCTGACTAGGGGATGATGTGTGTGTCGTCGTTAGGTTAGTTAGGTTAAAGTAGTCCTAAGTTCTAAGGGACTGATGAACTGAGATGTGAAGTCCATTAGTGCTCAGAGCCATTTGAACCACTTGAACCTCCATTACAGGGCACTGAAACTGTGCGGCTGGTCCCGGCGGAGGTTCGAGTCCTCCCTCGGGCATGGGTGTGTGTGTTTGTCCTAAGGATAATTTAGGTTTGTAAGCTTAGGGACCGATGACCTTAGCTGTTAAGTCCCATAAGATTTCACACACATTTGAACATTTGGCACTGAAGATACAGGAATAAAACGAAGCAAGACTTTTATGGCATGACAGACACATCTTTTCATGTAGCTGCATTAGAAGAACCAGATATCAAGTACGTTCAGCAACTAAGGGAAGACGAAAAACAAACGATGACGAAGGCGCTAGTTACACGTGTACTTCGCAATGTCCTAAAAACTTTATTTACGTGTGCAGGAAGCAAACACACGCTTATTAACGGGGCGACCTCACAGTTTAGAGTGGCTACGCAACAACGTGTGAAGTGGCGCGTGGGACTTGACGGCGCCGACCGCCTGCGGGTTTCGCGTCCGCTGGCGGTGTGCCAGGGCGCCGTGTCTGCTGGGGCACTTGGCGTGTTGCGCCAGCCGCGGCACGCAGAAACCTTGGGAGGCCACAGGCCGACGCCTCACGGGCGCTGACGGTCCGTCACCGGCAGGCAGACGTCACTTGCGAGTTCGCTGAACAAAGTATTAGTCGCCCTCCTTAATCACTCCGTTCGAAAGCTGGCGTGCAATGCTGCAGAGGGATTTTACTGTCGTCTACAACACCTAGATGAAGCCACGGGTACTGCTGAGGTCCAGAATACACTACTAGCCAATGAAATTGCTACACCACGAAGATGACGTGCTACAAACGCGAAATTTAACCGACAGGAGGACGATGCTGTGATATGCAAATGATCAGCTTTTCAGAGCATTCACACAAGGTTGGCGCTGGCGGCGACACATACGTCCTGACAAGAGGAATGTTTCCAACCGAAAATGTCTCTGAGCAATATGGGACTTAACTTCTCAAGGTCATCAGTCCCCTAGAACTTAGAACCTAGAACTTAAACCTCACCAATCTAAGGACAACACACACATCCATGCCCGAGGGAGGATTCGAACCTGCGACCGTAGCGGTCGCGCGGTTCCAGACTGTTGCGCCTAGAACCGCTCGGCCACCCCGGCCGGCAGTTACCAACCGATTTCTCATACAAAAATAGCAGTTGACCTGCGTTGCCTGGTGAAACGTTGTTGTGATGCCTCGTGTAAGGAGGAGAAATGCTTACCATCACGTTTCAGACTTTGGTAAATGTCGGATTGTAGCCTATCGGGATTGCGGTTTATCGTATCGCGACATTGCTGCTCGCGTTGGTCGAGATCCAATGACTGTTAGCGGAATATGGAATCGGTGGGTTCAGGAGGGTAATACGGAACGCCGTGTTGGATTCCAACGGCCTCGTATTACTAGCACGCATCTTATCCGCATGGCTGTAACGGATTGTGCAGCCACGTCTCGAACCCTGAGTCAACAGATGGGGGACGTTTGCAAGACAACAACCATCTGCACGAACAGTTCGACGACGTTTGCCGCAGCATGGACTATCAGCTCGGAGACCATGGCTGCGGTTACCCTTGACGCTGCATCACAGACAGGAGTGCCTGCGATTGTGTACTCAACGACGAACCTGGGTGCACGAATGGCAAAACGTCATTTTTTTCGGATGAATCGAGGTTCTGTTTACAGCATTATGATGGTCGCATCCTCGTTTGGCGACATCGCGGTGAACGCACATTCGAAGCGTGTATTCGTCATCACCATACTGGCGTATCACCCGGCGTGATGGTATGGGGTACCATGGGTTACACGTCTCGGTCACCTCTTTTTCGCAGTGACAGCACTTTGAACAGAGGACGTTACATTTCACACGAGTTACGACCCGTGGCTCTACCCTTCAATCGACCCCTGCGAAACCCCACATTTCAGCAAGTTTTCACCACCGCATGTTGCAGGTCCTGTACGGGCCTTTGTGGATACAGAAATGTTCGACTGCTGCCCTGGCCAGCACATTCTCCAGATCTCTCAACAACTGAAAACGTCTGGTCAATGGTAGCCGAGCATCTGGCTCGTCACAATATGCCAATCACTACTCTTAATGAACTGTGGTATCGTGTTGAAGCTGCATGAGCAGCTGTACCTGTACACGCCATCCAAGGTCTGTTTGACTCAGTGCCCAGGTGTATCAAGGCCGTTATTACGCCAGACGTGGTTGTTCTGGATACTGATTTCTCAGGATCTATGCATCCAAATTGCGTGAAAATGAAGTCATATGTCAGCTCTAGTATAATATATTTGTCCAATGAATACCCGTTTATCATCTGCCATTTTTCTTGGTGTAGCAATTTTAATGGCCAGTAGCGTAGTTGTTATTCGCAATTACTCAGATGCGCTTCAGGAGTTCTCCTCATTCACGAATGCTTGACGAGTAAAGATCTACGTTCTCTCCATTATAGCTTAACTCGCCCTACCTTTCTGTGCTTGTTACTGGAGTTGGGTTGACCATATCTCACATTTTTAAGAGTGTTTTCTAGATTTTTACCAATGTGGCGCCTGTCGTAGGCGATAGATGCTTTTTATACCTGTACTGTTATACAATAATATTACAACATTTTATCATTTCATTTGTTGTACACTGACATGACAAAAATCTTGTGATGCCCTCTAATCTCGTGTCTGACCTCCTTTTGCACGGCTTAGTGCACCAGCTCGACGTGGCACGGACTCAACAAGTCGTTGAAAGTCCCCTGCAGAAATACTGAGCCATGCTGACTCTATAGCCGTCGCTAACTGCGAATGTGTTTCCATTGCAGGTTTTTGATGACCTCCATGGCGGGCGATGAGGGTGGCCAAATCATTCGCTAGAATTGTCCAGAATGTTCTTCAAACTAATCACGAACAATTGTCGGCTGCTGACACGTTTGGAGACATGAAGTCCATTTACAGTCAATAATCGGTTTAGTTGGACCAGTCGTCCCAGTAAACAAAGCACACACCATTCTGGAGCTAACTCCAGCTTGCACAGTGTCTTGTTGACCATCTGGGTCCATGGCTTCGTGGGGTCTGCGCCACGCTCGATCGCTACCATTACCACGTTCCAACTCAAATTGGCACTCATCTGACCAGGCGACGGTTTTCCAGTCATCTAGGATCCAACCGATATTTTCACGAGCCCAGGAGAGGCGCTGGCAGGAGATGTCTCAGGAAAGACACTCGCGTTAGTCTTAACCCATTAACACCCAATTTAGCTGCACTGTGTCAAAGCCACGTTATTCGTAGGTCCCACGTTGATTTCTGCGGTACTGCTTGTCTGTTAGCACGAACAACGCTACGCGATCGCCGCTGTTCTCGGTCGTTAAGTGAAGGCCTTCCGCCACTGCGTTGTCCGCGGCTACAGGTAATGCCGGAATTTTGGTATTATCGGCACTCTCTTGACATTGTGGATTACGGAATTTTGATTTCCCTAACGATTCCCGAAACGGAATGTCCCATGTGTCTAGCTCCAACCGACATTCCGCGTACAGACTCTCTTAATTACCGTCGTGCGGCCATAAACATTTTCACATGAATCATCTGAGTGAAAATGGCAGCTCCATCAATACACTGCCCTATTATGCCTTGTGTAAGCGATACCACTCTCATATGTGCATATCGCTATCCCATATCTTGTCAACTACGCGTGCATCTAGGCTGCTGGTATTGCCGTATTTTTGTATTATAATTATGTAAATCGAAGAAAGACGAAGGTACTGAGAACTAGTAGAAATGAGAACAGCGAGAATCTTAATATCAGTATCGATGGTCACGAAGTAGATGAAGTTAAGGAATTCTGCTGCCTAGGCAGTAAAATAACGAGTGACGGACGGAGCATGGAGGACATCAAAGGCAGACTAGCTATGGCAAAAAGGGCATTCTTGGCCAAGAAAAGTCTACTAATATCAAATATTGGCCTTAATTTGAGGAAGACATTTCTGAGAATGTACGTCTGGAGTACAGCATTGTGTAGTAGTGAAACATGGACTGTGGGAAAACAGGAACAGAAGAGAATCGAAACATTTGAAATGTGATGCTAAGGAGGCATGTTGAAAATTAGGTGGACTGATAAGGTAAGGAATGAGGAGGTTCTGCGCAGAATTGAAGAGGAATGCAATATCTGTAAAACACTGTTAAGGAGAAGGTACAGGATGATAGGACATCTGTTAAGACATGAGGGAATGACTTCCATGCTACTAGAGGGAGCTGTAGAAGGCAAAATCTGTAGAAGAAGACAGAGATTGGAATACATCTAGCAAATAATAGAGGATGTAGGTTGCAAGCGCTACTCTGAGATAAAGAGGTTAGCGAATGAGACTAATTCGTGTCAGGCCTCATCGGAAGACTGATGACTCCCCCCCCCCCGCAAAAAAATTACTGTATTACGTTATGTTGTAATGAAATTGTCTTTCAGCTGTGATCTGTGAACAGGGAACCAAATGAGGGCAGAGGAGGAGGCTGACATGAATTTGGAGAAAGGCCCAAAGAAGGAACCACCACCTGACAATGGGTGCGAGGAGTCTGATGGACAGATTTCAGAGAGCGAAGACGACACTGACTCAAGTGACGATGCCAATGAGAATGACACCTACAGCCAGATATGTACCGCGTAAAGTGCGGGAGTTCACAAATTGGATAAAGAAAACCCCAGGTACGCAGAGGGTCAAAAGCAGGACGTGAAACATCCTCAGACTGGCTCCAGGATGACGAGGAAGCAAAGACTGGGAAGACCTTCGAGGAAACCCTTAGTCTTTCCACTACCCCAGAAAATGTTCAGATCGTCGTCGACCAACGAGAAGATCAAGAAGTTTACTAAAAGCCACGAGAGGAAGAGGGAAGCCTTGTACAGAAAGATGGACAAACCTAAAGCCCTGTCCTTCCTGGGGCTTCTCTAGCTAATGCGAAGGTTGAAAGCGGGAAGAATAACCTGGAAACCTTCTGGACCACCTACAGGACTGGTGTTGAGATCTTCTCCATGTCATCCCCTTGTGTTGTCACGTTTGACCATCTCAGTTTTCGACAGATTCGTAGTGTACATGTCAGACTCACTCCAATCCACGAAGTCTTTTGTCTGTTCAGCTTGAACGGCCAGAACAATTGCACCCTCGGTAGCAACGTCAGCACCGATCTGGAGCTGGGTAGTTTCAGTGGTCGGAGTACTTTCATTGGTTACATCCCGTCAAAACTGGCCAATTACAGCATCAGTACCTTCACTGTGTACGACCGCCTGCATAGCGAACGTTTGTACGTTCTGCTTCAAAGTTCCTGCACCACTGCCACGATTTGCTGTAACATATAAAAGTTACATAATGTGAGCTGCATGAAATCGGCCAACACCCCTCAGCATGAAAAAATATAATGAGAGCACGTACTTAACACCTGGAAGGAGAGTCTGTTGTTCTAGGCTTCTTCACATGCTCCCTGTGCGCTCAGAAGTAAAAAGAGAGACGTGAAGCGATCATCAGACATAGTAGAGACACTGTGAACTGCATCTGAGGAAAGGTTCATCATATTTTCGCTGTGGTTTTAATTTCGCATCTGATCGCTCCCTCAAGCAAAAATAACCCTCGTTTCAGTGTGAATGAGAGTCACAGGCATCTTCTCTGTTTGAAGACGAATAAATTACGTAAACGGATATCATTTTTATGGTTTTCTATCTCAAGAACGTGTTATACCGGAGCCAAGGTAGCCCCTGAGGGCCGGCAACCCATATTATACCACAGAGGACGAGGTTGTCTATGCCCAAGGCGTACCAAAAGCACCATGGTAAACACTGGCTATTTACATACAAGATAATGGAAACAGACATTCCGCACACTACTTCCTGCAGTGTGAGCTCGAGCCAAGGCCTGCAGAAAATATCACTATGCCAAAACCTGAATGGCTCAAGACAGCTATTTAGGGGCTAGAACCAGCCCCAAACTTTAGTTCACGCCGGATGCCAACCTCGTGTACTGCAACCTTTGAAGATTACGTCTTCGTCTCTGAATTGGACTGTTACTAGTGTATGTGTGTGTTACTACGGACCTTTGTGAGAAATAGCGAACTGTCAATCACAACACAAGTGGCGACGAGTTGGTGCCTGTGTGTGTCTTCCTCATGGCGGAAGTTGTCCTTCAGTAGCTGGTCGAAAGTGTGCACGACTTACTACAAGGTTTTCAACAGTTTTGCAAGAACTCACAAGATACACAGGAACGTTTATTTACAGAACTTTTGCAAAACCGCCCAGTTCGCAGCCTCTACCATTTCCCACTTTCAACGAAGATATTGAGGACTGGGAAACATATGAGAAGCGTCTCCAGCAGCATTTTCAAATCCACCAGGTTGGCCAGGAGGCTGCTCGTCGTTTCTACTTTTTGTCCTGGAACCAGTCAAAGGTGTATGTTCTCTTGACGAAACTCCAACCTCGACCTCCAGATTCTTTGAATATCTGCCAGATCCGTGAGGTTCTCGCAGCTTACTACCGACAATGGTTCCAAGTGTCAGCTTCCCGCGTCGAATTTTACCAGTGTCGCTAGAAGGCTGGCCAATCCTATCGCCAGTGGGCAGCAGAACTGCAGGGTCTCAGACGAAAACGTCACTTCAACAAACGAGTCTCCAAAGAATCCTACGTGGATGGGATGGACCGCAACCACCTCATCCAGGCCGCCTCTGACACGGCTTTCTGGCGCGACGCCTTCAGACTCGAGGATCCTACTGTGGACCAGATAATTGATCTAGCATTCAAGTACGAATTCTCCACAGCGGCCGACAAGCGTTTGGAATCCCGGGGGGAAGTGGCGGCCCTCTGCGACTACGACGCCTCGGAGCCCATCACATCACTAGTGGAGGTCGAAGACGTTGCCGCCGTCCGATAACCATTCCGATAACCAGCGCTGGCCATCCTGTTCTGCACATCGTCGACAGGGCAGCCTCCCAGTCCCAGAATTTGCCTCGCTCTGACGGCTCCGCTGATCCGGCGCAGGCCGTCAGTGCATGGAGGCCCCCACACCCTCGCCAGCGTCGCCAGCCCCTCTGTATGCCGTCCTGCCCAGGATGCTTTATGAACCATGCACGGGGAGACTGCCCTGACAGGTGGTCGTATTGTGCAGTTCGGTCTCCCGATCTCGGCAGCCCCCTCCTCATCCGGCCAATGACTGTCGGGGGAGGGGGGGGGGGGTCCTATACCCATGGATGTCAACCAGGTGCAGTCTTTGGGATCTTCCAAGCTGGTGACCGACGTTCAGATCAAAGGTCGGCCGCTGCAGATGCAGGTGGGTACCAGAGCAGCGGTCTCACTGATCAGCTATTCCTCTTATGCAAAGATTGGGGCGCCCCCCCCTGTCCCCCCACCTTGGCACCTCCTTACTCATAACGAGCGAGCAACCGCCCTCTTGGGTCATTTCACGGCTTCCATCGTGTATAAATCGGTTTGCTTGGAAGTTACCTTCCTTGTGGTCAACAATGTGGCCACAGTGGATGTATATTGGGTTGGATGCCTTACAGGCCTTTGGCTTCGCCATCTACGACAATGTCCATCTGGTGTCTTCCCAGGTTCCGTTCCCAGCAGTCAATACCTTGTGCTCAGAATTCCGGGACCTCTTCTTACCAGGTGTCGGCTGTGTTCAAGATTTTCATGTGTCACTCCAGCTAAAACCGTCTGCCCACCTGAAGTACTTCCGAGCCGAGCAGGTTCCACACGCCCTCCAGCAGCCACTTCAAAAAGAAATGGACAGTCTCACCATGGAGTGGGTCGTCACTCTAGTCTGTTACTGTTCGTGGGCGACACCATTGGTGGTCCTCAAGAGACCAGATGGGCATCTTCGAGTCTGTGGCGATTTCAAGGCTATGCTAACCCTCAGCTACAGGTTGAAGACTATCCCCTCCAAGGACCTGTTCTCCAAGCTCACAGGTGGACAATTTTTTTCAAAGATCGGTCTTTCCAAGGCCTACCTCCAAATACCTTTAGATGAGCCTTCTACACATTTGGCCATCGCCAACACATCGTTTGGGCTGTTCCGGTTGAACCACCTCATATTTGGTATCGCTAGTGCACCAGCCATCAGGCATTACTTCAAACAGCTTTTGCAGGATGTGCCAGGTTGTATGAACTACCTCGACAACATACTCATCACCAGCTGTGCTGCGGATGAACATCTCAGTCATCTGCAACAATTGTTCCTGCGCCTGCGGTCTGTGGGCCTAAAATGCAACCTTGCTAAATGCTGCTTTTTTTCAACCTGCTATCTTCTACCTGGGTCACATCATTTCCTGCCATGGCATATTGCCTACCTCCTCCCAATGCGCCGCTATAGCTGCCCTTCCTCATCTGTGCGATGTCCACCAGTTGCGCCCACACTGCGGCGCCCCTCCATCACCTATGCCGAAAGAACATGCATTTTCATTGGTCTCCAGCTTGCGAATCGGCTTTCCAAACCTTAAAGCGGAGGTTGCACTCTGTGGCATGTCTCATGCCATATAACCCCTCTCTTCCTCTCCTCTTGGCTATGGATGCCTCAGACTATGGCGTTGGGGCTGTCCTTTCACACCATCTACTGGATGAATTGGAACTCCCAGTGGCGTACTTATCTAAAACCCTTACAGAAGCCAATGCAAATATTCTCAAATTGAGAAAGAGGCCCTAGCCATCGTGTTTGCCAGTACCAAATTCCTCCTATACCTTTACAGTAGGTCTTTTCGCTTGATCACTATCCATAAGCCCCTCGTAGCCTTATTTTCCCTGTCACCCCACTTACCCACGAAGACTTCCCACTGCCTGCATTAATGGGCTCTATTCCTTTCAAGTTTTAGGTACACCGTCCATTTCCAGCCCACCTCCCAGCTTGCCAACGCCGCTGCCTTGTCTTGGCTCCCTCCTGGCCAGTTTTCGGCATTCAACCTCCTAATTTTTCAGGTCGATGACGACATACAGGATGCATTAGCTGCATTCCCAGTCACAGCTGAGAGGGTTGCTGCAGCGACGACCGCAGATCCGCTCCTCCACCTGGTGCGACGCTATGTTCTCTACAGCTGACCAACGCTTTCTCTGCCTCGCGCCCAGGCCGACCTCTGATTCTTCTTCTCTTCCATGTGGAAAATGACGCCACCCCACGAGTCATCATACCAATTTCCCTGCGGTCCCAGATTCCCCACGACTTACATCAAGGGCACAGGGGTATTGCCCAGACGAAAACCCTTGCACTTCGCCATGTCTTCTGGGTGGGTATGACAGTGGATATGGAGTGCATGTTTCAGGGTTGTCAGCAGTGTACCAAGGCCCTTCTCACAATGTGCCGGTCCTTACAATCCTGGCTGGCTGTTTCCCTCCCAGGGAAACACATCCATGTGGCTTTTGCAGGACCCTTCCTCGGTACTTACTGATTACTCGTCACAGATGCCTACTCCCATTTCCTCTTCATTATCTAATGCTCCTCTATCACCACAGAGAATACCATCATGGCCCTGTCAAAAATATTTTCCATTGAAGGCCTTCCCGCCGAATTGGTATCAGACAGTGGCCCACAATTTCGCAGTCAAGAGTTCGTCAAGTTCTGTCATAATAATGGTATCCACCACGTCTTTACCCTTCCTTTCCTTCCCCAATCTAATAGACAGACGGAGCACCTTGTTCACACTTTTAAAACTCTGAAGAAGAAGTACACAGAGGACCGTTCTCCAGAAGAAGCTCTTACATTATTTCTCAATACCTACAGGGCCACACTAGTGGGTGACAAGAGTCCAGCCAAACTGCTCCAGCTCCTCCAGCCAGAGGTTGGACCTCGCTTTCTGCCAGGTACTTCCCGATATTCGTCCGGCTCCAAGTTGTGGGCTTGTGGTTTCGGATCCCGGCCCAGCTGGTTTCCGGGGTCATTATCTGGCCCCGGGGTCGACAACTCTTTGACATATGCCTGGACAACAGGATGGTTTTGCGTCACCACAACCAACTGCATCCTCATTTCCTCGAGTAGTCACAGCCCCAAACGCCGTTTCCTCTCTCTCTTCCATCGCCAGTCCCTTCCTTGGAGCCTATGTTGATGCCCTCTCCTCTGTTGGTGGATGATCTTCCTGGAGATAGCCAGCAGATGCCGGCTGCTATCCCTGCGCCGCCGCATTCTCCGGACCCGGGACAGCTCCGGTACCTTCTCCTGAACCCACTTCCCAGCCGCTCTTTGTCGCTGTCTTGGTTGGACGACACAGATGTCCCCATGCCGCTTGCCCAGCCCGACGTCGCCTCACAACCTCCACTGCTGCGGTGTTCAAGCCACCTCGCGTGGAAAATGGCGCCCTACTCTCCAGCAGCCAGGAGGACTTAGCTGAGGTCAACCTACGACACTGAGCTGTATTGGTACTCTCTCCCCCATGGCCGCCAGTGCCACACCAGCTTGTCCCAGAGGGGAGGGGTGTTATCCCGGAACCAAGGTAGCCCCTGAGGGCTGGAAACTCATATTACACCACAGAGGACGATGTTGTCTATCCCCTAGGCGTACCAAAAGCATCATGGGAAACACCAGCTATTTACATACAGGATAATGGTAACAGACATTTCGAGCACTACTTCCTGCAGGGGGAGCTCGAGCCACGGCCTGCAGTAAGTATCACTATGCCAAAACTTGATTGCCTGGAGACAGCTATTTAGAGGCTAGAACCAACCCCGAAGTTTAGTTCATGCTGGATCCCGATCTCGTGTACTGCGACCGTTGCAGATTACGTATTCGTCCATGAATTTTACTGTTACTAGTGTATGTGTGCCTTACCATGAATCTTTGTGGAAAATTAGAAGAGATCTTTTGTTTGCCTCAATTAGGAGTCTTTACTGGCATCGTTATTGTTACCTTTCGTTTGTTGTTCAGTCATCAACCTTGTGAACTTACATCAATAAAAGTTGTGTTTGTGAAAAATTGCGAATTGTCAGTCACAACAGAACGCTTAGTTCTGAGCCTTTATTATCAATAATAGGAAGAAGTATCGTGTTGAAATGTGTGTTACACACTAAGGTCTATGATCTCGTGGTGATGTAATAAACGTAAACTACTAAGTAAATGCAATCAAAAGATATGGCCATTTATCTCACATATTTCCATACTCATGAACTGGCTTATTAAAACTTGCAAGGTGATTTCTGTTACCCTAGAGTCTTGAAATTTTGAAAGAAGCAAGGTTTCTTAACACAACTATAGAGAAAAATTCCAAGATAATCTATTTCTTTTTATCTCACAAGAAATGTTTTTTTTTTTCATTTGTTATCCAACTGACTGTCTGTCCGTCTGACTGTTAGGACCATTTTTCTCAGGAATGTGTAGACGTATCAAGTTGAAATTAATGTCACATACTAAGATCTATACACGCTTGGCGATGTTTTAAATATAAACTTCCAAGTCAATGCAATAAAATGATGATGCTATTTATGTCACATAATTTGACACTCGCGAAATTACGCATCAGAACTGTAGCAAATGTCCCGTCTGCCTAGGATCGTGAATCGTCGTATTGTGTGTGCTTTCCGATGGAAGAAAGATGCAATACTAAGTTATCTTCAACCTTAAACCTGTGGCAAAGGAAGAGCTGCTGCTTGGTGTCAAATTTCATTGCAACAGAAAAGGATGGGTCACCAGCGAATTGCTTACAGACTGGTTACAAATTGGTTCCCTACAGTCTGGAGCAGGGGGCTAGTCGAGCTGATCTTCTAAAGAATCATAGTATGTTGATCGTTAATGCTTTCCAGGGCCATCTGATCCAGCAGCGGAAGCAGATAACCTGGAAATAAAAAAAAAAATCACTTAGTTATCCCAGAAGGTATGACGTCGCAACTACACGTGTTTGATGCGGTTGTGAATAAGCCACTTAAAGACAACCTCATTCAGCTGCATAGCAATTGGTTACTTCAAGGTGATCAAGCTCTGACCTGTACTACATAGTTGATGAAACCTTCAATATCCGTAATTGAAGTTTGGACAAATATATCCAGTGCGTGAATTGTGAACGGTTGTAAGAAGTGCTCAGTACCAAATGCATTAGATGGGAATGAAGACCATCTACGGAAATGAAAGATGCCCATGACAGTGACGGTGACACTGCAGATTCTGGGACCATTCCATTGAGGATGACTAAGTGGAATCTATATTTGACTAATGGAGGTCTTTAACTGATTTTTTTTTTGCCGGTACTTTTATTATGTCTTTCAAAAAAAATGGCTCTTAACACTATGGAACTTAACATCTGAGGTCATCAGTCCCCTAGAATATCAGTATTTTAAACATAGCTGCGCAACAGCAACGGTTCCACGTAATAAGACTAAAAACAGCCGACCAGTTGCAATAGATAAAGTAATCATTACCTAGGTTTCGACAGATTTAAACCTGTCTTCTTCAGAAGGCGGCAGTATTACATTAATATGGAATGATGTATCATTGTCGTTTTTACAAATATCTGCATAGATCCATTAGTCCAAAACAGAATATAGCCCTGAAAATAGGGTTTGTCATGTAAATAAAAATTAGTACATGGATGTAGCAGAGCTCATAAGCGAACTTAGAACTACTTAAACCTAACTAACCTAAGGACATCACACACATCCATGCCCGAGGCAGGATTCGAATCAGCGACCGTAGCGGTCGCGCGGTTCTAGACTGGAGTGCCTAGAACCGCTCGGTCACACCGGCCAGCTTATGCCTTTCAGTTACCTGCAATAAGATGCAATAAATGTGAAAGGAAATAAACCATAATGCGATCAAAGTAATTTATTATGTTCTGGAGATTATAACTCGTTAGATATAAGAAAACAGGTTTCTCATTAAAGACTTTGAATAATAGCCTTTCTAACCACCGTTTTAGTCAAGTTTAGTGTTGTCTTCTTCAAAGTAGTTCCCCTCTGATTGCGTACACTTTTTGCAGCGCTTCTGCCATTCTGGAACTTATCTTCAGTAATATCCTCCAAGACCCTCGTCACAGCCTGTTGGACATTTTGCGTTGTTTGAAAATGATATCCCTTGACCGCCGTTTTGACTCTTGGAAATAGAACAAAGTCACACAGAGCGGTATCTGGTGAATAATATGGCTGTGGTAGTACTGAAAATTGCTGTACTGACACAGCAGAATGGAATGGCGCATAACGAGCCATTTTTGCACAAATCTTTCTCATACCAAGGGCTTCACTTATTATTGGACGAACCGTTTGTCGATTGATGTTCAGTTCTTCTGCAATCATTTTCACTGATAATCTTCGATCAGATCGTTCGAGTTTACGTACCCTGGCCAAGTTGACATTCATTCATGAGGTTGATGGTCGTCCACTGCGGTCTTCATCTTCAACATTCGTTCTGCCGTCACTAAACATTTTATGCCAACGAAAAACTTGAGCTCTTGCATAATCTCCTCTCCAAAAGCCTTCTCAAGCTTACTGTAAGTTTTTGTCACGTTTACATCAAATTTAACGCAAAAATAAATGGCATACCGTTGCGCAATATTATGCGGTTCCATTTCCGTGACGAGAGACACAAACCCGTGTTAACTTACTACAGCACAACTGACGACTGAGCACTTGCGTCGATGTGCCACTTGGACTAGATGAGTCTTATAGACCAAGGTCAAAGACATTGTGCCTACGCACCTCGTGCGTTGTACTATCGGAAGTTGGAATCAGACAGAATAAATTTTTAATACACTAAACATTTTACTCAGAGAGACTAACGACTTTTCACCCACGCAACAAATATTTCTCTTAAAGAAACGTAGTTTTACACTTCAGCAAGTGTCCAATCTCCACCGTTCCTTTGAATCCAATGGTGGGGAAGCTTTCCAAGCACTATTTGCATTTCTATATGGGGAGATTAAGCTGGGCAACTGCCGTGTAGGAACGACGTACCACTGTCGCTAGTCTAGTGGTAATTCGTCTAGAAGCACAGGTACAGTCTTGGTAAGACAGTGCGTATACGTATTGCCGTCTTACATCCCTGCGATGAAGTAAATGGACTTTCCTATGATGCCGCACTATACGTTTACACTTTACGGTCCTTGGTGCTGTATCTAGGTCAATGTGGATTTTCAGCTGCCTCGTAGTGAAGGTTACGTAAACTGAGATTTCCGTGTTACGGAATGTTGATATTTATTACTTTCGGACCATCTAACCACCAATGAATAAACACAGTTTTCGTGTCATATACGATTCGCATCTATTCTTTGCAAGGCATCTCCAGTAGGACAGTTCGTGGATGATAACCTACACGTTTTGTTGAAATTCCTTTGTTATAGATGTTCCTCTGCTGATAACTGCGATTTGAAATTTCATTTTCATACTTGACAGCACTAGGAACTGAACACACTGAAGAAAGACCAAACGCGTACGGCACTAAAATGTGTGTTATACAACTATGATTAGACCATCCCTAAAGTAATCATGATCAACATACCGCAATATGAATGTAAAACTTGAAGAAGTTGCACTGCCGTTGTCCGAAATCGTTTACTTCATCGGTAAGGAGCACACCCTGGGAAAACGTAGCGTTGTCTCGCAGTCACTGCAGAGGAAACTGACAAAACTGTATACGAAGATGGAAATGACGTCCACTGGTTTCCTGGTGTAATGACAGGTGATACGAGTGGAGTAATGTCGAAGCAGAACGCGAATGACACTCGTCTGGCTGCTGCGAACATTTTCACAATACTTCCACTGACAAAATGAATAACAGCTCCTTCATCTTTTCTGTCATTGGCAGTGTTCGTCCTACTCCTCTGCCTGACGTTGAGGCATCCTGTCCCTACTAGCGACCTATTAATTCGTGCAAGTGCCTGGCGCGGCGGATAGTCATAATCAGGATAGACATCCCTATACCACCATACCGTTTACACAACAATGCTTTCGCATTTGCCGCATAAGAGCAGAACGTGTAACTTTTCCTCACTGGTGTACACATCTGCATGCAAGAAATGTTGAAGGAGAAACAACCTACCGAAAAACGACATAATTCTTGCTAGTTCTGCAGTGCACGAAAGTAAACGCTAAGAAGGTTTGATACTAAGGTGTAGCGTTGCAATAGTGTGTTTACAACGCAATAAATGAATCTCCGATTACTTAGTGCAGGGTTTCAAATTCAAAACTAACAAGTATTGTATCACTGTACTCGTCTTTTACAGGGCTTTTCGATGACGTTAAAAAAGTAAATATTTCTATTTAAAAATCATAACTGTTTTAGTAGCTCGATCGATACAAATCTTAAGACTGTTCATCACGGAACATAAATACGTGCCCCTTAGAGTATTATTATTCATCGGAAACTACCTTTCGGTAGCTGAAACCGTCACGAAATAAAAGGAGTGTTCTGTCTTACGTGATTCCCCATGCATGAATAGCGTTGTGAAGGGGTATAATGTGATGTTTCCAAGTTCCAAACACAAAACAAAGGAGTAGTTCTCCTTGTTGAATGGACGAGTCACCTAGGCGAGGTTCAGAAATTCTTGCTGGCTCGTATGAGATTTTTAAAATTTGTTTTTATTGATTCGTATGAAAGCTATTAATAGTAGGACATTTGTTTCATTATTTTGGCGATGCTCATATCTGCAGAATAGATTTTTTTTCTTGCTCTAGTATATATCAACCAGATCAACTGTATGTTGTGATGCTTTATGGGTTAATGAACTGTTCATCTTCCAAAAGGGAATACAAATGTAGAAACACATAATTTTGGTGTCGACTGTGAAAATGATGACATCATTGTTAATCGATGAATGTTGACTTTGGTAGCCTAGTTAGATACGTAACATTCAGGTCATCAGAGAATGGAAATGAACGCATGGCGTCAGTGGCCTGGAGTTCCCAGACGAGAAGTTCGGCCGCCAAGTGCAAGTCTCATGGAGTGCGCCGCCACATTGGGTGACTTGCGCGTCGAAATGAGAATGAAATGATGATGAGGACAGCACAACACCCAGTCCCTGAGGTGAGAAAATCTCCCTCCCCAGTCGGTAATCGAACCTGGGCCCCAGTGCGTGGCAATACAACGTGCTGACCATTCAGCTAATAGGGCGGACCAGGTCATCATAGCAAGGTGCAGTCATGGTCTGCACGTAATGCCATTCCGCATAATGCTGTGATCTCTGGACATAACCCATCGGATTTGGTTACGTGAAAGACGTCGTTTATACCTTAGATGTACGTGACCTTGGCGATCTCCGAAAAAGAATTGTGGATGCAACAGGCTCCACTTCCTCAGACATGATTGAGCACACATTTCCTGAGGTAGAGAGTCGGCATCTCATTCATTAGTTTATTTTTTTCTTAGTACTTAACGGGATCTTGTTAATGTCATCAGATCCTCCCTTACACTGGTCCCGGGTTTCACACATATATATTTTTCTTATATCATAGTTACCTAAAATGTAACAATTTTAATATGACAACTAGAATTAAAATTATTTGAGTATGTGAAGTGGCAGTATGAGTAAAGTATACTGACTATGAACTAATAAAGTTAATAGTGGCACCACTTGTCCGCCTGTAACTGCTGCCACTAAAAGTGAAAATAGTAATAGTAATAATAATAATAAGCATAATGATAGTGGCAGATATAAGAAGTATTTATAAGTGCACAGAACAGTGTTTTCTGACCCAGAGAGTTCTGGGGATAGGAAACTTAAGAAGGCTGCACGGCTTAGAGCACTGGGACATGAGGTCGATCAGATGGGAAAGAAGAATGTACAATAGTAACGAGTGTGTACAGGCGCTTTAGTAGATTTTCATTAGTGTCTTCTGAAGCTGGAGATATTATTCGGTTCCCTAATGTAATTAATATAATACAAGAGGTGATTCGAGTATCAGGTTCCTGTTACTGAGAAGGATATTGGGAAAGTGGCTGAACAATGGACTGTGACAAAAAAGGTTTTTGCCCTGACGGATATGGGTGTTTGTGCTGTGTTGCTCAGACCAGATCAATAAGACCGAGGAGAGATATGAGGGGCTATGTATATTTTGAAGGTAATTGGGAAGAGTGAGAACATGAAATTCTTTGCACTTCTCAGCAGGGGGACAAGGGGAATGCTATCTCAAAGTACCGTTATCCAAGATGGAGCCGATAACGTCATCCAGGAAGGCGGCCGTGACAGATAATGATACAATTACTGCTATCCAAGATGGCGGCTTTTGGCGGGCAGTTTGAATTTTGGTCGGAAGATAGGTCAATTGGGCTACCAGCACTAACCTAAACCCCCCTCTCCCAGAAAATGGCGGTAAGTTCAAATTACATCAGGACAATGGAACACACTATGGATACCTCTACTAACCTAAGAAAATGGCGGAAAAATGGGTCACTTGGCCTACCTCCACTAACCTAAGTCATCCAACCGCCATCTCTTCCTAGGAACTGCTTCTTATTTTGCATAGCAATGTGATATCAGTATAACACTGAGAACCTTTTTGGATTGGCTTGTAATGGTTTGTAGCTACGCACCCACATTTTGTGGCGACGCATCAGTCGCCCTTGGCAGGAAAGCACACGTGTCAGGCTAGACGCAGTTCTAATGTCCCGTTAGGATCGAGAGGAAGAGAAAGCAGCCTGTGCTATTGTGGGAAGCATTGGAACAGATTTCTTCACCATCTGCGAGGTGAGTCGCTCTGCAAATAGGTCTTCTCTCCCATCTGGTCGCTTCAGCAGTGGTGCCTAGGTGAACACGTATTTCGAGAGGAATTTCTCAGGTGTCGAGTATGAAAGGGATGCTGCCGCCTCATGCTCAGGATCGGCAGCTGACAGTCGCATCACCACTGCCGGTGCATCCCGACTTCTGGGAGTGCATGCGGTAGCATCCTGTGTGGTCAAGTGGTCAGGGGGTGGTGGCTGGTGCGTGTGCGCGTTGTTTGCTTGTCTGTTGCGTTATTTTGTGAGAAGATCTGTAGGCTGTGCTATGCGTTATTTGGACAGTTTGCGAGCAGTGAGCATGTCTGCAGAGAGTTTTTCATGCGTTATTATGATAATTTAGGAGTTGTTTTCATGACTGCACTTCAGTTCACTTCATTATTTTGGTAATTTAGGAGTAGTTTACAGGTCTGTATGCTGTGTGCTGCATTATTTCGGTAATTTACGACATTTTTGCATATTTGTACATCAGTGTATTGCATTATTTACGACTGGTTTGCAGGCCTGCATACTGTGTATTGTGGCCCCAAGCATGTCAGAGTGAGTGTTTTGTATCAGTGTAATAATTGAACTAAGTGAAGTCATTTTCCTGCCGTTTTCCCTACCCCAGACCACCAGCCTGGATTACGTCACAGGAGGGATGACAGTGCCCTCTGGTGGCAGGGCTGTGTACTTGGTGAGTTGGACTCTGGATCCCATTATGAGCACACTGGATGGAGGTACTGCCTCAAATTGGTTACATAAAGACATATGTCCAGCACAGACCATGTCCTTTTCCCAACAGTTCCAAAGAAGATGACCTCAGTTAGTGGAGGTAGCCCAAGTGGACCATTTTCCCACCATTTTCCTAT
Organism: Schistocerca serialis cubense; assembly: GCF_023864345.2. Lineage (NCBI taxonomy): Eukaryota > Metazoa > Arthropoda > Insecta > Orthoptera > Acrididae > Schistocerca > Schistocerca serialis. The sequence goes on along the minus strand of NC_064645.1, from coordinate 112,782,654 downwards.
GTTAATAAAGGTAGCCATGGTCTGTGGCATTGTCCTGGTTGAATTTGAACTTCCGCCATTTTCTGGGGGAAGGGGTTTAGGTTAGTGGAGGTAGCCCAATTGACCTATCTTCCCACCAAAATTCAAATTTCCCGCCAAAAGCCAATACCTTGAATAATGGTACTTGCGTCATCAGCTGTCATGGCCGCCATCTTGGATGACGTCATCAGAGTACTCATGGCCGCCATCTTGGATCACGTCATCGCCACCATCTGTCCCCGTACTGTTGTCTGCACGCAGCTGTGCATATCACAGTGAAATGTGATCAAAGAGTCGAACATCACAGAATTAACGGACACAGTTATTCATAAGCAGTTCCAGGCCTGTGAGCAAAGGCTTGCAGGATAACATCCATGTAATCAATAATTGGAAGCAGAAGTGTATAAACAAGTTTCATTTTGGGTTCATAAGGGAAGAGCTCCTTACATTTCTGTGGGGCACGTAGAGATGCTAATAACTTCGTGCACATTGCAGTTACGTGCTCAGTGCAATTTAGATTTTCATCATTTATTATTGCTAGACACTTAGCTGAAGCAGACAAGTTGGAATTCCTCCCATTTAGGGTTAAAGTTGGCAGGGACTCCCGATATTTCGGACTAACGAGCCTAGAATGACCAACAAGTTCCTCTTGAGTTTTGGAAGGGTTGACTTTTAACCCTGTATCCTGCGCCCATTTTGAGTGCGCATACAGGTCGGTGTTGAGTTTCTCGAAAGCTTTTTATTGCTTTTTGCACTTAGGTACAACTGGAGGCCATCAACGTAGATACGGTATTTGCAGTAGCATAATACTGAACAGAAAGCTGATGAGAATATTGGACCTAATACCGAACACTGGGGGACGCCTGATAGCACCCTCCTCCATTGTGACATTAGCATAACGAATATGAAGCATTGCCGGAGAGATGGTAGTCATGAGCGAAACTATTGCACTACATTTGTTAAGAAATTTAGGCTTCTAATTTTGGAAAAATAAAATGTCACAGATAGCAAAAAAAATGGTCAAATGGCTCTGAGCACTATGGGACTTAACATCTGAGGTCATCAGTCCCCTAGAACTTAGAACTACTTAAACCTAACTAACCTAAGGACATCACACATATCCATGCCCGAGGCAGGATTCGAACCTGCGACCGTAGCGGTCGCGCGTTTCCAGACTGAAGCGCCTAGAACCGCACGGTCACCAAAGGCCGGCTACAGATAGAAGTGCCAAAGGCTTTTCTGAAGAGTAAGAACTACATGAAAGTTGTCTCTCGTGCATCTCTTTGAAGGAATATGTTGACCTACGATGTTGGCGGAAACCTGATTGGTGTTCGTCTAGTAGGTTGTTTGTAGTTGGGTAGTTTGTTGACTTGGACGTAAACTGTACGTTCTAAGGCCTTATATATTCCACGAAGAATGCAGATAGGTCGGAGATCAGCTGGTGCTGTGGAATCGTCTTTTTTAGTAATGGCTTAACTAGTCCCTTTATCCAAACCTCAGGGGAAACTCTTGGTTGAAATAATGGGTTACAATGGACAGAAATGGGTCAATAATAAGCTTCATCACTTGGACTGTGATGAGATAATTTCCAGCAGATGCTGATCAGGTCTAATGAATAACGGGATACAACCCGTCAGCTTTGACCAATGACGTCAGAATTTGCCAGAGATCATTTATTACAAAGATGTAACAGTTGCGAAGAGTGTTCAGAAACAAGGGAATACAGAAGAGAAAAAATATGGTAGACATATATCAAGGCGAATAATACTTCGACCTTAATGTTAAGGATATCGCTTGTTTGTGTCCTAGTACTTCTGTGAAAACTAAAGTGAAACAAAGGGATAGAAGTAGCGGTAGTATAGAATACCTCATGTCACATAATGAGTTGTATCTCGATCTTCAGTCGAGCTGTATTGGTTAACTGCAGTACGGGATACAAATTTAACGTTCGTCGAGCTCTTCGTTTCCGTTAGCATTAGTATCCCGTTGTTCAGTTGACCTATATACGCCAAACAGAAGTACGGGATAGAAATTTTACATGTGTTGATTCTTTCACCTCCGCTACCACTAACAGTATGTTCGTACATAGGTAGTAGTGCTACCGACGGCGGAAAGATCCCATACATCAGTTGACTGTTAACGAAAACGAGAAAATCGACGTGCTTTACAGTGTACCCCAAATGAACTACGCGAAGGCGCAAGAAGATGACACACACATAATTTGTATCCCATACTTCAGTATGGGATACAATTGTTTTCTCCTTTGCCTTGGATGCTAATAGTATAGACTGAGAGTTATAGTCTTTGTAGCGACGACAAGAAAACCAACAACAGAGAAATTTGTATCCCATTCTTTAATTGAGCTATATACACTCCTGGAAATGGAAAAAAGAACACATTGACACCGGTGTGTCAGACCCACCATACTTGCTCCGGACACTGCGAGAGGGCTGTACAAGCAATGATCACACGCACGGCACAGCGGACACACCAGGAACCGCGGTGTTGGCCGTCGAATGGCGCTAGCTGCGCAGCATTTGTGCACCGCCGCCGTCAGTGTCAGCCAGTTTGCCATGGCATACGGAGCTCCATCGCAGTCTTTAACACTGGTAGCATGCCGCGACAGCGTGGACGTGAACCGTATGTGCAGTTGACGGACTTTGAGCGAGGGCGTATAGTGGGCATGCGGGAGGCCGGGTGGACGTACCGCCGAATTGCTCAACACGTGGGGCGTGAGGTCTCCACAGTACATCGATGTTGTCGCCAGTGGTCGGCGGAAGGTGCACGTGCCCGTCGACCTGGGACCGGACCGCAGCGACGCACGGATGCACGCCAAGACCGTAGGATCCTACGCAGTGCCGTAGGGGACTGCACCGCCACTTCCCAGCAAATTAGGGACACTGTTGCTCCTGGGGTATCGGCGAGGACCATTCGCAACCGTCTCCATGAAGCTGGGCTACGGTCCCGCACACCGTTAGGCCGTCTTCCGCTCACGCCCCAACATCGTGCAGCCCGCCTCCAGTGGTGTCGCGACAGGCGTGAATGGAGGGACGAATGGAGACGTGTCGTCTTCAGCGATGAGAGTCGCTTCTGCCTTGGTGCCAATGATGGTCGTATGCGTATTTGGCGCCGTGCAGGTGAGCGCCACAATCAGGACTGCATACGACCGAGGCACACAGGGCCAACACCCGGCATCATGGTGTGGGGAGCGATCTCCTACACTGGCCGTACACCACTGGTGATCGTCGAGGGGACACTGAATAGTGCACGGTACATCCAAACCGTCATCGAACCCATCGTTCTACCATTCCTAGACCGGCAAGGGAACTTGCTGTTCCAACAGGACAATGCACGTCCGCATGTATCCCGTGCCACCCAACGTGCTCTAGAAGGTGTAAGTCAACTACCCTGGCCAGCAAGATCTCCGGATCTGTCCCCCATTGAGCATGTTTGGGACTGGATGAAGCGCCGTCTCACGCGGTCTGCACGTTCAGCACGAACGCTGGTCCAACTGAGGCGCCAGGTGGAAATGGCATGGCAAGCCTTTCTACAGGACTACATCTAGCATCTCTACGATCGTCTTCATGGGAGAATAGCAGCCAGCATTGTTGCGAAAGGTGGATATACACTGTACTAGTGCCGACATTGTGCATGCTCTGTTGCCTGTGTCTATGTGCCTGTGGTTCTGTCAGTGTGATCATGTGATGTATCTGACTCCAGGAATGTGTCAATAAAGTTTCCCCTTCCTGGGACAATGAATTCACGGTGTTCTTATTTCAATTTCCAGGAGTGTAGGTCAGCTGACGTATAGAAGCTAGCCGATGTGGTCGAGCGGTTCTAGGCGCTTCACTCCAGAACCGCCCTGCTGCTACCATCGCAGGTTAGAATCCTGCCTCGCGCGTTGATGTGTGTGTTGTACTTATTTATGTTTAAGTAGTTCTAAGTCTAGGGGACTGATGACTTCAGATGTTAGGTCCCATAGTACTTAGAGCCATTTTAACCATTTCAAGAACAGAAAACTAGTACTAGCGAATGGGAGATAACGATATTTATAACATGCGTCTTTTTTACTTCAATTGAGATATGTACGTCAATTGCAGAATAGGATACTAGTGCTACAGAAGACAAAAAACCGCGCCATACATAACATTTGTATCCTGCTCTTCTGTTGACCAGTGGATAAAGATCTGAATTCAGTATTGTGCTTAACAACATGATGCTAATAACCCCTATTCCCTAAAGTCCTATATGAAGAAAAACCATCTGAAATCACTACGGAACCCTCTACAACAAGATTTTCAATTAATGTAACCAAACCTTCCTTCGTTCGATTGGGAACTACTTTAAAAACTACTTCGTCACATTATTGACCTGATACTACAGCCCACCAAACCCATAATCCTGCAGGAGGTTCCCCCTGTTGTTCTGCCTTTTGCCAAAATGCGACTCGTAGATTTCGACTATAACACCCGGCCAACCAACGGCCCCCTGTACTTTAAATATTCCCTACAAACTTCCCTACAAAAAGAGTACCAGTCTACAACTGTACGCTCACTCACACGACATTCATTCACGCACAGCCACACAGGATACCTCATACACCAATAATATTCCTCAACGCGAGCTTAGATTTCTCGATCCATGTTCCTCGTCTATTGGACAGCCACCATCGATCTTTGCTGCAGCGCCATACGAATAAGTCGTGAGTACGGCGAGTGGACATACTTGTCAAGTACATATGTTCGTCGCACTCACTACATCGAACTTAACCGGCAACAGGAACATACATTTGTAAAAATCGAGTCATGGCCATCATGTCTAAGCCCATAGCCTCCTTTAAATCATCCAGGTTCATTGGAATAGATAAATCCATACCTAAAAACTAAAACGAAAAAGAAAAAATTCTCATAAAACAAAAAACTACTGGTCTAAATTACTCAGACTCACTAAGAATGAAATTAAGTACCGAATGAATTGCAAAATACCAATTACTGAAATCAATGCAAACGAAAGAAATTTTGCGAATATCTAGCTCTGCCTTTTAAAACAACATTCAATTTTTTAAATGTACAATGCTGGCGCTTATCCGCAGCAGACAAACGATTTATTATCTATGGTTGGATAGTAAAGACATTAATATCTATGAGCTACCTAGGACGTCATTGGTCAAAGCTGACGACTTGTATCCCGTGCTTCAGTAGACCCTGCTGATCTGATGCCTTTATTGACGGTACGTCAGATAGAATTTTTCAGTGGCGTCAGTCGTTTACCCGTAAGAATTAGTCAATGTCTCTGTTTTGTTTGTAGTTCAGTTGTCGTTGTAGGTAATGTGAACTACGGCTTCAGTGCGGGGGATGGAGCAATGGAATCAGTTCAGCATTCATTTTGTCTACATCAAGTGGGAGGTTTTTTCATATGACAGCTGATCACTTCTGCTAACGGTTAATTCGATCCCATGGCTGAGCTTTTCATTTCTCAAAGCTTGACTGACTCTCTTCAGTATTTAACTAACATGATTTTCGGGGATGGGGCGTACATTGCATTTCCGATTTGCAGAAACTCTACTGTGTACTACTACGAAAGGAGCCACTGTAGAGGAGTTTCTATTTTTTAGTGCAATATGTTCGACTTGCCTTACTCGATACTCAAATTCGCAAGTATATATGTTAAATAGCTCTTTAAACATTAAATTTGGGAATCGGGAAGGCATCAAGTAGAAACCTTGTTCGTTATAATGGGATAATAGTTTTGTACACAAAAGCAATAGCGTGATTGACAACATTACATGTACGAGTAAAGAAGTAAAATAATGTTATCAGTGTACTGTTGGAGTACGACAAAATGGTGGGAATGTAAGAGTTACAGCCCCCTACATTTCTCATCCTGAAGGATTCGCAGCATCTCAGGAACAGACAACGGAGGACCGGCCACTGGAAGTTTGTAGGTAGGTACAGCATTTACTGTCTGGAGTATATACGAAATTGTAGCGAGTACACCCAGTAATGTGTACTTTCAGTGGCTGATACTTTTTACGATATGTATTATTTAGAATTTTAACGTGCAGGAGGAAGGACTTCTGAATTCGCATGCACAATTGTTTAGATATAACTGGGACATAAGCATGACCATATGAGCACAGAAAATGTATTATCAGATCTTTGAACTCTGTCTGATGCCACCCGTTCTAAACAGCATTAATCGAACTTTCTCATATGAGTTCTTCCTAGTGTATTTTATTAAGTGTGGTGGGTTTCCGCAGAATAAAGTTCCTGCACAACCATGGAATTTTTGCATGTTTAGACGCAAGTATGCAGCACTCGTCAAATTCTGCAGGTGACACCCACAGAATCTTGCTCAACAAAACTGTGTGTGGGAGGAATGAGTCTGTTGATATACTTACGAATAACTCCAAAGCAAAACTAGCTGCTACCAAGTAGCTAATCTAGGTACACAACAAGATTGTTTCAGTTTAAATTTCAATCGAAACATGATCGATCTGTGAAACTGTAATCCTGTGCTCCACTTTCCAACATCTCAGCACAATCATAGCCAGAAAAGAGATTTTTATCTGTTTGTACAGTAGTCATAATACTCCATTTGTTCCTTTCGCTTCTAAACAACAACGTTTTATTTTCTTGTCAACTAACACTGCAGTACAATTGGCAAATGGAAAATTACTTGTGGTGAATTTTGAAGTACTAGGGGGCTATAAGCTTATGTATTACAGATTACATTAAAATGTATCTAAACACATGTAAGTGTCGAGTCTCTACACGCATACATCAGCATAGTTAGAAATAGACACAGTATATAACACATAAAATTTAGTTTTTATTTAATCAAAAGTGTAATAAGAACAAATGATATATTTCTTTGAAATTCAGAATCTTGCGACACGAATCATGTTGTAGCTGGCAGCAGGACTGGTGACAGAACGCGTGTTGTATCTGGCAGCAGGACTGGTGACACTGCGTGTGCTGAATCTGGCAGCAGGACTGGTGGCACAGCGTGTGCTGAATCTGGAGGCAGGACTGGTGACACTGCATGTGCTGAATCGGACAGCAGGACTGGTGGCACAGCGTGTGCTGAATCGGGCAGCAGGACTGGTGGCACAGCGTGTGCTGAATCTGACAGCAGGACTGGTGGCACAGCGTGTGCTGAATCGGGCAGCAGGACTGGTGGCACAGCGTGTGCTGAATCTGGCAAAAGGACTGGAGACACTGTGTGTGCTGAATCTGGCAGCAGGACTGGTGACACTGTGTGTGCTGAATCTGGCAGCAGGACTGGTGGCACAGCGTGTGCTGAATCGGGCAGCAGGATTGGTGGCACAGCGTGTGCTGAATCTGGCAACAGGACTGGTGATAGGATGCATCCTGTAGCAGGCAATGGGGATGGCGGATGCTATTTGTGTGGAGGCTGACGGCGATGCTTTGGACACCAACTGCTCTAAAGGTAATGAGGCTACACGTTTTGTGGTTAGATAGGCTGCTGGTAATGTAACTTCTGTTTTGCATGGCGATGAGGCTCGAAGAATTGCTCTTGTTGTGGCTGGCAACGCCACTTCAATTGTATTTGCCGACGTTGCTTGTGTCATGCCTGATGAGACATGTGTTGTAGATGGGGACGTGGCGGGAGATGCCATGTGTGTAGCAGCTGCTGGTTCAAGTTGTGTTGTGGATGGCAATACGGCTGGAGACTCCAGTTGTGTTGTGGCCTCCTTGGCCACTCCTGTTGTGGCAGGTGACGCGGCTGGTGCAACCACTTGTGGTGCAGCTGGTCGTTCAACTGGTACTGTGGATGGTGACGCAGGTGGAGACGCCTCTTCTCTTGTGGCTTCTGCTGGCTCTCCTCCTGTGTCCGGCAACGTGGCTGGCGACACCTGCCGTGTTGCAGTGGGCGGCGTGGCAGGTGACGCCGCTGTTGTTGCTAATGCTGGCTCCTGTGTGGAAAAGATATAATGGATGATGTTAAGATGTTGCTAAACGTGTTCCATGTGATAAAAATTGAGAGAAAATCTATTCACAATAATTTAGATCATTAAAGTAACATTAAATATCGCCAGTTCTTTGGTACATCTATTCAGTACATAATTAAATCGAATGAAAGTACGAATTATTTATCTGTCAATATAGTGACATTATAAATACTGTGAGATTATATTGGTGTATGAATTATTCTCGTGCATTTTCTTTATCCAGGTTGGATCTATAAGAGCTTGTTATTCTGAGTAGTAATCTAAACATTAGCAAAACACTATCACTGCTTTACGTTCCACACAATGATACAGTCTCATTCACAACATCATGTCGTGATGTCTCCCATTCGCTCGATATGGACCATGCCTGTAAGTTCACTTCTGCACTTACGAGAAGAGACGCGAGGATGCGCATATTCACCTCGCAGGGTTTCATGATGGTCTGTGTCCCACAAACTTATACTGACGATCCAAAATAATATGACCGAATATTTAACATGGTGTTGGGCCGCCTCAAGAATACAATACACAAGAGATTCTGGATGTCGCGGATTAGGTCTTTGTGCCTGTACCAGCAATCTGCTCTGTCGTCATATCTGCCACAGGTAGCCTCCAATCCTGCTCTGCAGTCCGCAAATGATTCCGACCGTTACGTACCGTGGTGAGGAGAGGACATCTAAGGTCTTATCGCCTACTACAGGTTTCACCGCCATTAAACCTCCTTTCATAGCTCACGACATCCAAACAAGTTAACCATTTGCCAACGATTGTCCCTAAGCACCTGACACAGCATACTACCCGTTCTCAGAGACGCTGGAGTCAGTGCATTTCCGAATTATCGACCCGTATCGTCGCTAGAATGATTCTTCATTTATTTCTGCTCCGTTTCCATACCTTCATTAGCGCGCCACGTATTCCCAAACCCACGAGGGAGGTTTCAGTGTTCAGATAGACAATGGGCATAATCTTTACGCTAATTAGAATAAAGCCACTATATAACATGTGATACTTACGTTTTCCTCATGATTTCCCACTATTACTCTTGGTCATTAGCTCCTTATTCGATTGATAAATTTACAAATACGTTTGACACCTAATGCGAGTGCAACTTTTAATTCCCATCGATGTATAAGGACTAACCACTTAACATGAGAACAGAGAATCCCGCAACTGAAGAAAATGACATTTCTTGACTCTTACAAATAACAGTAAAGTAGGTAACGCTCAGAACGTAGTCTGAAGGAAGTAGTAATTGAGAACACCACTTTTTATCCCAGACACTAGCTAAGAAAGATTGCCAAGGTTTCACTAAATACCTATTAGTACGTGCACATGTGATAGATGAAAATAGCGCTTTTAAATCAAGTAGTCTCCTCCGCCGATGACTCTCAGAAGGCAAGCACCACGGCGCACCTCACCTCCATGCTGTCCAGTGGGTGGCCAGGGGCGGTCTTCTCCTGCGGAGGCTCGTCTGCCTCTCTCCCCTCCCCAGTGGTACAGCAGGGCAGCCACCGGCGAAACCGGCGAAACATCTTCTGCAGGAAAGAAACACACTAAATATTGTCTGACATTGTGTGTGAATGCGGTGCTCTTTCAACGCATCACACTTGGAGTAGGCGATAAAGCAAAGTTGTAACGGTTGTAACGTACCAGTCCAATTACATAGTTAGATGGGTCGATGGATAATTATTCTGTTACGTAGCATGAAACAGTATTATGTGAACTTCAACCGGGATTACATTAAAGAAGGTATCTCGAGGCACCACCTACTACCTATTTACCTCGCACATTTGTTTCGAAAGAAAAAAAACAGTTAGTGGATAGGCTTCAGTTCAGGAAAAATGTATGGAATTTTGATATAGCTTGATAATGCTTGATTAATTCTGCAGGAGAATCAGATTGTTAAGTACTCTTAAATATATTAAAAATCATACACGTCTGATCTAATCTGGTCTGCGAAAACGTTGACATGGAACCGTTTTAGTACCGGAGGATTCACTGAATGTCAGCAACGGCATTTCTTCTAGGATTAAATCTTAAAAATGGAAGCACACGAACAAACGTGTATTTAACAGGAAAACCTTAATTTACCGTAGATTGTTTGTACCGAATATTGCCGGTAACACCGACTCAAAAACATATATGAATTTCACGATCATTTTAAATCAGAAGTGCTGTGGAAGATATGAATTACGCACACACACATATTAAGAATAACTATTCATACACAGAAAAAAGTCGCTCAATAATTTAATAAATGAAACATCTAAATTGGGGTAGGGTGAGAACAGCCGATATGGTCAAATATTTTAATAGAAAATTATTTCAAAATTAACACAAAATTCGCTAGTCGGCTATGAAAACAATGAATCCGAACTACGATCTATGTTTTTCAAACGAGTATGATGTATTGGCCTACCTCTATGAGCAACTGTTTTGTCTGAAAGCATATCGTGTGTGTCTTGTATTATTGTGTGTATCTTGTACTATTTCCTAAGCAGTTGTAGCAGCTTTATGTGTTATCTTGGACTACTTAATGTAGTTCGTTCCTGTGTTTGCGAAATTGATGTCTGTCTAACGGCGGACAAGGACAGAAAGGACCACTTATTACATACCTGTTCCGAAGAACTGGTGTCCGGCTGGAAAAGTGGACGTTTAGACTTCTTCTCAGGTAGTAATACGAAGCTTTCACAACTTTCTTCTTTAAGTTAACTGTTAAGTTACGGTTTTTTCAGAACACCTCGAGACAATACTAGAGCGCACGAGAACTATTCGAACTCGCAATGTTCCTGAGCAACGGCACAGATCGCTTCAAGCGACACTGCATTGTTGACAGACAACCCAGACAACGATACATGCAGTGTTAACTGACTGCGTCTTACAGTTGCTACACAATATTTCAGTGTCCATATATTACAGCATTTTGATAATCGTGTCTTATTTGAACATAAGTGTAATTTAAGGAGTGAAATATCTAAAGGCAAAAATTATTGCTTCAAATGCAAAATATGCCAATGCGATTTCCGAATATACCTTTACTTCTACATCATACTCCGTGCGTGAAAAATTTCATTCTTTCACCTACTGAACTACATAACAACGTTTACGTGACTTTAAGTAATCATATTCATGACCATAGAAAATATGTTTGTCAATTTTTGTAGTAATGTATTGCCTTATGCTATTAAAAGATTCCTTTATAGAGTAGGATATTAATAGCTGTAGTCAACGGCAGAGGAGGAGCCTAGATGTCTTATACTGTATTTGTATCTAATTGCATACAAGACAGTGTTACACGAAATGTTAGCAACTTGTCACTACAGACGTACGCTGTCACACGGGAACCCTACGGCCAGTTTGCCTGTGAGCCCAGCTTATTGTGTCGCTGTGGTTACTCAAGTACGAAAGCTGATTTCATTCCTATCCGAGTGTGATCGACGCAGAGTGTTCGGGAAGCAAGAGGAATTAAAGCGGTTCACTCTACTGATATTAGAACAGTAACTGCAATTCTCTCTTTCCTGTTGGTAGTACTATGTTCTTTGAACTGAAATTTATATATGTGGGTTGCGAAATATTCAGTAAGATTAATTCGAATGTTGGTGCTAATGCTTATGTTCAGACATAACATAGGAAGTGACTATGAGAAGGCTAGATAAACTCAGAGGAGAAAATTGCTATTTCACAATGATGGCGCCAGCAGTTTTACGAGTTTCCGATGTGGAAGGTACTGCCACCCACCGGCTCACATTTACAAATTTATTGATACAAACAGGCTTACACGTTTTGATGAAGGTTTCCTCAGGGGAGACAGTAATGAGCAAATGATGCATGAGACAATGTTACGTCATGTTAACTAAATATCTTAAAGTAGATCAATATAATACTGTCCCTGTTTTCTATATTTTCCCTTCTCGTATCAGAGAGTACTTCACTGGCTATCTTCACAGCACTAAATAATACGCAAAAAAGGGAAAAAAAATGAGGATCATATACAGTGAAGTGAGATGATCTTCGACTCCAGTGATGCAATGGGATGCCCGTCCCCCCATACTTCGGTCTGCCTTTGACGCAGCTCACTACTAAGAAATGCTCTCACAATTTACATGATGGTACCACTTAGGTGGTACTGCGTCATGTTCGAAAATGAAATACTAATAAAGCCAGATCCGCGGTATTTTGGTAACAAAATTACTGTAATATTCTTCTCTGAAAAAAGAACGGTCCGTAATCGTGTTATCGAATAACGGCACAAAGCACATGAGGTTTCGGAGAGCCTCTATAAGGCTAGTCTATGTTTCTGTGTACCCATATTCTTACGTTGTGTCGCTACACTTCTATTGTTGAATGAAGTTTACCCTCATCACTGAACACTAAACCTGAAAGGACATTGTTATCTTCCGTATCAACGCACAGACCGAATTTACAAACCTGTGAACGTTGTTTAGTGCCATCAGAATGGCTTGTTTGCAATTGAATGCTGTATTGCGTGAAACTCAAATATCGTCGCAAGTCACGCCATACGGAATGAGGAACAGTTAATTTCTGATTGTTACGTAGACTAAACTGCTACGAATCACATTTAAAATAAGAAAGGAATAAATTAGAATTATACTTAATACTCTAATAATACACTCTACGCCTTGGAGATGCGTACAGGGCGGTCCTCTCACAGACAAAAAGAGTCTCGAAGTGGTGGCACAAATCGTAGGATCGCTTTAGTAATGCAATATGCGATATCGCATTCTTGGAGAAAACCACGTTGCACCGTCGTAAATGAATAGTTCCGGCTGAAAGGGAGAATGTAATACGCTGTTTGTTGCCTGTTATCTCTATCTTGATTCCTCGCTTGTTGGGTAATGGACGAGCGAACGTACGAGTTAGGTTCTCGAAGGAGAATTCCTGCTGCAAGTACATGAATCGGCAACTTATAGTAGTCACCAATGTACACTTTTAGCTTCGAAGTGGAAGTTAAATTTCATCCCAAGTTTCTATATTAATTCGTGTAATAAATAGAGAGCACTGGAGTCGAAAAAATATTGTGTTACAGCCCTCGGTCTGTGTGCATAATAGCTTCTACAGCGTTAACAAACGGAATTTTAATTCCGAAGATAAATTAAAAAAACACAGCACCATAGATAATAACAGAGCGCGTGAAAATGCAACTATCAGCGAGCAGAGAAAAAGGAAAGTAGATCGCATCACAGTATTCAGGTACGCAAAGCAAGGGGTACTGGATGATTTATTTAAGCCTTTAGGAAACCATTCCTGAAAATCTGTAAATGTAGCTATGTACCTGCTCTTAACATGAACTCAATGACCATGCGTTTCATTGTATCACTTAAGGTCATGGAAGATATATGTGCTGGGAATCAAGAGACTAACGGAATGGACCACTGCGACCACATTCTTAAATAGTAGTATTATGCATAAGTGTTGTGGTAAAAAATGGGAAGTGCACATCATTTTCTCTGCTATCATAGCTCTGCACTGACATTGTATCACCAGGAAATTACTTTTCTTCCGCGGTGAAAACAATTTTGACTTTTCATGCGTCACTAGGAAATTTGTACCTCGATTGCTATTTAAGTAATAGCCCGAAATCATATTTCCTGTTAGTAATATCTTTAAGAAGAAGTAAAAGCCAAGCTCTTTCTTTTTAGCGTGCATCTTCTCTATCCTCTGTCGCCCACTACATTACTTTATTTCACACATACAGCAACGATCTCAAGTAGATAATTTCAGTACTCTGTACTGAGACAGAAGTTGCTCATCAGAACACCCGAGACATAATACGATGTCTTTCTACCTCCCCTCCTCTTCACATGCGGGACCGCTGGTTAAACAACAGTACTTCTTCCAGTTCGGATAGCTGGTAATTTTAACGTTTTTTTCCGTTACGCCAGATGGGTGACCAGCTGCCTACGGTTATGTAGCTCGTCCTTCTTTTATTACAACTCATTCGTTATAACATATGAAAAAGCACTCCGTCTTCAGGCCACAAGTGGCCCATCGGGACCATCCGACCGCCAAGTCATCTTCAATTGAGGATGCGGATAGGAGGGACACGCGGTCAGCACACCGCTCTCCCGGTCGTTATGATGGTTTTCTATGACCGGAGCCGCTAGTATTCGGTAGAGTAGCTCCTCAATGGGCATCACGAGGCTGAGTGCACCCCGAAATAACATACGAAGCCTAGATGTTATTCATCTCCTGGTCATCGTGAGCAGCAGCAAGTTGTGGTACCTTCCGGCTCCCCTCGATGTAGTCCGCCCAAAGCCACGAAGAGGCAGACCACTTTATATCTCCCAGTTTCTCAATTTGTTTGGGAATTACTTCTTTTGATTACAATTTTACATAAAAATGTTGTTTATAATTTTGGTTTGGATATAATAAAATAAATAAATATGAAATTAATCTAGGATGGGAATCTCACATCAATTATTAAGACGCGTAAGGAGGTTAAAGAAATATAGGTCATAGGAAAGAACAAATACGGAGAAAGGGAAAGAGACGACCGATTATGTCTCTAAGCGAGCCTGCGACTTCGGGATGCCTTCGAGTCTTGCAGTTTTGGTTCGAACTATTTCTTCTAAAGCTACTTAGTTACGTACTATAGATACTATTTACAATACGGGAAGATCTGTGTACTTGTTCAGTGTCACGTGTTTTCGAATGTAAATTATTAGCTATGTTGTTAGTATTACTTCAACTGTTTCCTCGATATAAATTGACGTTGTGTACGCAATGCCGTATGTGTTTGTTAATTGTTATCTGTGTTGGTTAAATCAGGAGTGCTGCAATACAGATTTTACATGTCAGTGAAGGTATAATGATTGCGAGATCGTTATAATAATTACGTTTACTATACTAAATACAATTAATGAAGGTTTTACATATTTATTGCGACTAATGACCACAAAACTGTTAATGCTATTGTACTATTCTAATTGCCACGTTATCCTAAATCATGTATAGTGTTGCCTATGTTCTGTGTCCTTCATGCATTGACTGTGAAACATAATCATTTATTAATATCCACTTACCTCTGTTCCTGATACGCTGTGTCATACCACTATCGAGACGTAAGTGTTTAATGTTCCGCCGCGTGCAGGTGACAGTGAAAAGAGTTCGGCTGAAGGTGTAATTTGGGCAGCGAGAGTTACACTTCTGACGGTCAGTGAGTGTGTCCTGTCTCCGAGATCAGGGCAGGGATAATAATAGCACAATCAGCAGATACTTAAGAAAACTGCTGGATCAGTAGTGGGAATAATGTGCGTAAAATGATATCAGCAACTCGTCACTACACATGAATGCAAACAACTGATTAATTACCAAAAATGGCTCCAATGGCTCTGAGCACTATGGGACTTAACATCTGTGGTCATCAGTCCCCTAGAATGTAGAACTACTTACACCTAACTAACCTAAGGACATCACACACACCCATGCCCCAGGCAGGATGCGAACCTGTGACCGTAGCAGTCGTGCGGTTCCAGACTGAAGCGCCTAGAACCGCTCGGCCACACCAGCCGGCGATTAATTACCTCTCATACTTCTTATGTTTCCGGCTTATCTTGGTTAACTGCCCGTCTGGTTCATCTGTACGATCTTGTTTCTATAAATTCTGCATACTGTGTACGCGATGTAGTGTCAGTAGCTGGGTTCACAGGTTGCCATTTGCCTGTGTCTTATGGATTCGTAGTGGTATTTATTTGTCGGGTTGGCATATGTAGTACGTAGAGCAGAAGGCTATGTTTAGGAGTTCATTGTTAGCCACAGGGGCACTCTCTTTGCTGGCCGAGGTGTACCTTCCACGAAGGTCCTTTAGGTACTGGCCATATCCTACAAAAGAAATGCACCATGGCTGGACGGCGGTGTACATGGTGAATTTTCAGCTCTACTCGCACGTTGTGGAAAAAAGAGTAAAATCTAGAGCCGTTAACACTGGTTACCCACTCCGCCGCCACGCATTCACTCGTCACTGCTCCAGCTGCTCCTTGTCCCTTAAATCATGATCCGTAATTTCCATTATTTTGTCTACTTTTCCTCTCTTGAGGCAGTGTATCTAATCTCGCTGAGCGATTGTTAGGTCACTCGAGTATGTTCCGAGTACCACGCACAGTGACTCCACTGACGTTGTGCCGAAAGTCACTATTAGTCTGAGGAGAACAGTTCTTTGGCGTCATGTGACAAGGTTATGTTAGTTATGAGAAAGAGAGACAGTGACCACGTGCATGCCGCGAAATATACTACGGATCCACAAAACATGCACTATGTGATCAAAAGTATCCTGACACCCTGAAAAACACGTTTTTCGTATTAGGTGCATTGTGCCGCCACCTACTCACAAGTACCCCAGATCAGCGACCTCAGTAGGCGTTAGACATCGTGAGAGAGCAGAATGGGGCGCTTTACGGACTTCGAACGTGGTTAGGTTATTGGGTGTCACTTGAGTCATACGTCTGTACGCGTGATTTCCACACTCCTCAACGTCCCTAGGTCCATTGTTTCCGATGTGATAGTGAAATGGAAACGTGGAGGGACACTTACAGCACAAAATGTGTAGGCCGATCTCGTCTGTTGACTGACAGTATCTTGTGGTATGGCTTACATAGGTCAAACCACACGCATCGTGAAAGAACCCTGCACTGAACATCAACGTGACACCCGCCTTTTGCAGCCAAGCTAGTCCGCTATTGCTGTACATTGTATTTCTACTGGACATTCAATGTAATATGGAAAAACCATGATTTTGTCCACAGCAACGTCTTTCTGGGACTCCATTATTAAAGAATCCGTAGAAATCTGTTAAACCGTGACAGCGGCTACCAGCTGGACAGTGCATGGAATCCCATCATCTCCACGATTTGCTCAAATCGAAGACGACAGAGTGCGTCGACGGCCGTGGCAAACAGCAACGCAGAGGGCGACTGAGTTATGCTATTCCACCAGCGAGGGCGCTGCCGACAGGCATTGTGGTTCAACTATCAAGTTTTCGACGCATGCGCAGAACAGTTACAGTACGCTGTATATTGCGAAACGCAGGACGATTTCGTTAGTCTGCGACAGCTCACCTGAAGATGACTGGCAGGTGCCCAGTTGAAATATCGTGCGAAGTATTGACCGACGACCGGCTGCATATCAGCAGGGGACTGTTGAGGCTGGTTGAGACTCTGTAATGGTGTGCGGTGAGTGCAGTTGGGGTGATGTGGGATCCTTGATGCGTCTAGATACGACGTTGACAGGTGTCACGTACGTAAGCATTCTGTCTATCACCTGCATCCATTTATGTCCATTGTGCGTTCCTACGGACTTGGGCAATCCCAGCAGGAAAATGAGACACTCCACACGTCCAGAATTGTTATAGAGTGGCTCAAAGAGCACTCTTCTGAGTTTTAACCTTCTGCTGACCACCACACTCCGCAGACATGAAAATTATTGTGCATATCCGGGATGCCTTGCTACTAGCAGTTCAGAAGAGATCACCACCCCCTCGTAGTCTTACAGATTTATGGACAGCCCTGCAGGATTCATGGTGTCAATTCCCCCCAACACTACTTCAGACACGTCACGTCGTGTTCCGACACTTCTGAGTGCTCGCGGGGGCCCTGTACGATATTAAGCAGGTGTAGCAGTTTCTTTACCTCTTCAGTGTAAGAAATGCAAATGTTTCTAACACGCCGTTCATCAATGAGGATATTAACGGGGTTCCACTTACGCTTCCAACTGGGCAGGGCTTCAGCAGCTACGCTGTTAAATTCTAATTCTTACGTCCGGTCTTTTTGATATACGATTTACGATATACGATTCCGTTTATTTTGAGTCTGATTTTGTGCCTTATCAACGGCTGAATTATGTTTACCAGGAATATTGTGCCCTTTTCACTCGGGACTCAAGAAGGCTGCTAATTACGTTGTGCGTATGCCATAAAAATCGACGGCGTGACCCCGTTTTTTCCGTGCGAGGAATGTAAAACTTCGCGCGCAAGTGAACGCCGGCCATTTTTCAGCGATATTTGGAGCATCTTACCCAACGAATTCGCTGTTATATCAATCACCTCGACGAGACTGTCGTTACCAGTCGCACCAGCGAACACCATCTTCACAAACATCGTCTTTTGTTTCAGACATCGTGTGCCGTAGGACTAAAGTAATATTTGGGAAAAACATATTTCTTGCCACCCTGTATAGAATACATTGGACATCTTATTTCTTGTCGGGCGATTCAGCCGACCGGCAGTCACACGCCGCCTATTACGGCCCTTTCGCCCCACGAATATGTGAGGGTTCCAGGCATTCTAAGGCAAAGTCGCGTATTGCCACATGTTCCTTCTACAAGCAGCTTGGTTTCATTTCCTTGACGTCAACCGCTTAAGGCAGGTGCAGCGATCGAGTGAACTCCTGCCTGAGACCACGCAATCCAGACCTTGAAGAACGTCCACCGTTCTGCCTCGTGTTTGACCACTATCAGCTGGTGCTCCAATTTGTGGTTGCAACTGACCCTTCGCAGTATGGTGTGGAGCTAGTATCGTAGTGACGTTGTGCAAATGACTCATAATAGCCCATTAGTTTTCTGTCAAAGACACTCAATGATGGACAGAAGAATTGTTCTCAAATAGAGAAGGATGCGCTTGTTATTACGTATCCTATCAAGAAGTATTATATGTGTCTCTACGGTGTCAAGTCTCATTTGGTGTCTGATCACAAGCCGCTAGTGTCGCTAGACCCGTGGCACACTTCCCGTAAAACACAAGCCATAGACTTCAGAGTTGGGCCCTGTTCCTTAGTAGATCTAATTATGGTATTAATTTCCGCAAGTAGCTTATCATTCATACGCAGTCGCCCTTTCGCCTTTACAGATGGGATCTGACGCTGGTTTCGATCAGGATCATGTTCTTTGCTTATACCTCGACGAGATGGCTTGGCGCACTGTGTATAGATTCTCTATTACAAGTTCTTACATTGCTCAAGCCGTCGCCGTCGACTCCGTTCTCCATTCAATTTAGGCGATATGTTCCGGAAGAAGGTCCACAAATCCCATCCACAATCATTGTCTGTTCAGACACAGACACGCGCTCGTCTATGGCGATTTTTTATTGCCCCCAGTGAAAGGCTGTTCTGCAAGAGGTCGTTAGAGTTTCTCTCGGCACGGCATTATTCACCTTTTGCATAAGGATCATTGCGACATCTCATCCACCAAGATGTTGGCTAGTCACCATGTATAAAGCTTTGAATTAATCACGAATTTTAACATTTAATCACTCCTTTATCTAAATACGCAGTATATCAGGCCTCTCCCCGGCAAAGCTATGCACCATGGTCTGGGCTGTCAGCCTTTTGAGTGGGTCCGTGTAGACTTCACAGCCAGATTTCATATTTCTGTGTCATATTGGGTGTTAATTATGGAATTTCTAATACTGTTTTGAAGTGTCATCGAGCCAAGGGTGGCGTAGCAGGGCGCAAGTTTTTGCACCATTATCGAAGAAGTCTGTAGGCACTTTGAGCCAGATTTCATACTTCTGTGTCGTATTGGGTAATAATTATGGAATTTCGAAAAAGTGATCCTTTAATTCCATTGCACAGTGTATTTTGCCATACTGACCTGTGTTGATTAACTTACGGGTGAGTTTTGATCTTTTAAGGACACTGAGTACCAGCAGTAATTTGCAATTAGTTTAAGTAACTATCATTACGATCTATGGAATTTCGAAAAAGCGATCCTTTAATTCCATTGCGCAGTGTATTTTGCCATACAGATCTGTGTTGATTAACTTACGGGTGAGTTTTGATCTTTTAGGGACAATGAGTACCAGCAGTAATGTGCAATTTGTTTCAGTAACTATCATTCCGATCCCACCCTGTTCAAGATTAATGTTATTCAGCTGCATTTTACCTTGAAAATATTTCCACGGCTTACGAAATACAGTACACGTCGGGCTATTGGTGCTGACAGTGGCAAAAGTGGACCCTATTTAATATACTTCCGATAAAATGAAGTCTATCACTAGATTCTCTTCCTGGATCATTTCGGGTCTTGGCTCATATTGTAGGTGAATTCCGGCCCTACATTTGTTCAACAAGTTCACTAACTTGGATTTGTTACTATTGATCATAGCTGCTTTTGTTGGACAGTAAGTGTTCAGTAAATGTTGTGAGTGCTATGTCTGGTCTTGTGTCGACACGAATATGTTCAAGTCATCTTCAGTCACTGTAAATACGATTTTCTTTAGTAATAGGGTCAGGTCTGGGAATGTGTTTTTAACTTTCGTAACCAGAAGTTCGAACGCAGTTGCGTGTAGGCCCGGCGACAGTGCGTACCACCGACGGAATCACCACTTCATATGGTATGCCCCAGTTAGTTATCCACTGATCGTGATTTTTTGACTGAGCCCCCCGAAAGATGACTCTCACAAGTGGTGAATATTTGTTGCAGGTGGCTAATTTCCGTACTGCTTTTGGCAGAAATCCGAGAAAGATTCCATAGAAAGCATTCGAAAAATAAGCTGATATCACGCACCACGTTTTTTCACAAATCTCCGTGGTGCCTGTTACGTCATGGTATTCATTCACTGTGTGTGCTGCGGAAGTGTGGTAATCACGTTTTTCGTTACGATCCTTCTTCACAGCTGGAGCTAATAATAGTTGGCTGGTTTTAAAGTGGGAGGAGGGACCAAACTGCTTGGTCATTGGTCCCGGCTATTATAGCGTATTCGGCAATCATCATACCTACGGGCCTAAACAATTCGCCGCTAAAAGGATCTCTCTACGTGGTCATCCTCTGCAGCAAGCATCTTAGTGTCTCTTCGATTATCGAAACCCCACTGATGACGGCTCAAAGTGAGAAAAGTTTAATGCGCCTGCCAGAATTAAAATACAGTTCACCAAGAAAAGTCGCGTTTTTATTTGCAAAACAAATGATTCTATGATCGTTGGTGGGTCTATCTTGGCTACCGATGTGATGAATCTCTCCTGGAATCTTATAGGGAGCTGTTAAACTTTCGCCGGACCATTCAATAGTTTATGCTGGTCGTAGGTTGTGTTCCAAAAATGAACAGCATAGAGACAGTAGTGATGAAACTTTCTGCAGGACTTGACCATCATTTTGCAGGGCAATGCTCAAGCATGTACAGTGCAAGCTGTTAGTGATTTGTTTGACTGATGGGGCTGCTAAGTGCTATACCACCTACTGCACACCCCGGACTTAAGCCCTGATGAGTTTAACTCGATTTGTAAACTGAAGGACACACTTCACGGCATTCTATTCAGAACTGCTACAAATTCGTCGGGAAATAGAGGACACCGCTCGAACCGTCAACACAACTGGCACTGCTAAGAGTATCCTACGACTTCCACATAGCTGGCAACGGGTTATACACATTGCTGCTGACTACCTTGAAGGTTAGGAAAACTTTGAAACGCGTATCTGTTTAGTACGAGCTGTGAATAAATAGTTACCACTATTAAAACACTACACACATGGGACTCTAGTCGCGTTGACACGCAAGTGAGGTAACGTGGCAGTCATCCACAGACTGAGCGGTCGTCGTGTCTTCACACTGTAGAAGGAAGACCGGCGGGTGACACACCGCCGCAATCCACAGGTGAAGGCCCAGTTGCCGCCATCTCCTCAAACGCCTGTGAGATCATATACCGCTCCTGCATCTGCTCTTCCTTCCTCATCACCGCACTCGACAGCCCTTCCGCAGATTTTGCCCCCATATGATACCAGGCCTCACTCACACTCCACTGTTCATATTTATAGCTCTCCGAAAATTTATAGGCAACCAAGCAATGCAAGCCAGTTGGACGGAATATCAGTAATCACATGGCTATAACACACATAAAGTGAGACTGGCCTAGACGCTTACAGCAGCTCAATGGAGACGACTATTACCTTACTGATGTGGACATATTTATCACAAAATACAGATGTGTGGCTATTTAATATGGAAACATATCTCCAGTGTGCAGGGAAACGCTAATGGTATTATAAACAAAGGCAACACTTAGATGATTTACTATTATTACTACTGTCTCAGTTGCACGTATTCACTCTGGATTACCGCTGGAAAGAATCATTAACGCACTACCACAATATTTGTATAGTTGCATAATATTTCAGATAATGTGGCATCCATTATTAATGACACGGTTTCCAAACGTGAACGATCACAGACTGAAGGCTAGAGATATATGAATAATTTATATGTCAAACAGGAGCACGAGAGTTAAAAAATTTACTGGTAAGCATTTTATTACTTTTATTAAGTTTCCTGGGACTTCAGTTGGTGCTGTGGGAGGTTTATGTGGAGATAAATCATTAATAGCCAACTTAATTTAAGAATTACACAAGGGCTATTCGGAAAGCAAGTTTCAGTAGGTTGTTAAATAGAAACTACAGTGAAGATAAAAAAATGTTTTATGGGCAACAGTTAGATAAACCTTCCAGCTACTACTCTACACAGTGGCCGCTACGACTGACACATTTGTCATAGCATTGTAGCAGTTTTCCACAATACCGTCGTCATAGAAGGCCGCAGAATGTGTTTCCTGCCAATTCTCTATGCTGATCTGCAGCTTGTTGTCCACGACAAAATCTTGTCTTTACAGCCAATGGCTCATGTGAGCAGAAATGAAACACAGAAGTAGCCAAGTCCCTGCTGTATGGTGGGTGATCAAACACTTCCCATCAAAATTGCTGCAGGAACGTCCTCATTGCCCCTGCAGTGCGAGGCGGCGAAACGTCGTAAAGAAGGAGACGCATTACGATAACGCTGTGTGGGCTGCATGAAATGAGGCGAAATCTCTCACTGGCACTCATACTTGGAGGAAGACGCTGTTTTCTAGGCATCTTTAGGTGCGCACTGTGTGCAGAGAACTGAAAAGATCGAAGTGACGCGAACGTTGGGCAGATCTATGCGAAGCTTCATCAAACTTTCACTGTGGTTTTCATTTCACGATCAATCTGACCATACTTTCCGATTAGCCCTCTCAGAACGCAATACATCGAACTGTCTTCCACATGGTATTCGGTTTCCATATGCATATATTTAGCAGGAATCGGAGAGGTGTCAAGGTTCATTTTTAAAATTCTCAATAAAACTGGGTGGGAACCGTCGAGGTTTTTTCGAACTAGGTGTCTTAGTGGGACCCTTTGCCATTTTTTAAAATGGGGAATTTTATGGGACTTAACTGCTAATGTCATCAGTGCCTAAACTCATCACTACATAATCTAAATTATCCTAAGGACAAACACGCACACACATGCCCGTGGGAGGACTCGAACCTCCGCCGGGATCAGCCGCACAGTCCATGACTGCAGTCCCCCAGAACGCTCGGCTAATGCCGCGCGGCTTTGTCATTTTAATCACGTGTATGTCAACATCGCGTCTCCGCCACACCCCTCCCCACCCTCAAACCAAATTTTTTCCCTGTTGGTTCCAATCTGCAAACGACAGTAAAAATTCGGTGGGGCAACCACGTTCAAAGGGAATGCTGCGCCATATAGCCTTTAGAGAATGGTTGTAACTGGCTGGGCTGTCAGCAATGTCAGCGTCTCCCGTCGCTCATTGCATTTAGAACTGTCATTTTCCACCGCGATATGGGTGGGAGTCATCGCCCCCAGGAAAGATGGTTTCATTGACGCGCTTTATGCAACCCCTGCAGCCTTCGTTTTAATTCTGGGCGACGGTGTGTCTGAAATGCGTTCCTCGGCCTACCACGAGAAAAGTCCGTGATATCAGTTATAGGTGTCACGGTTGTGACCTCTATCTCAATGGCGTCAAATGAAAGACTGAGACGTTCAATGAGGCAACGCACAGAAATGTGGTGAAATTTGGTGCGGATGTAACATCATTAAACCATCTTGTAGCTCATACGAATTTCTGAGCTGCGGCCAGTTTTGAAGTATCATTGAGCCAGGACTAACTTCGCAGGGCGCCAGTTTTTACCGAAGACGGCTGTAGGTACTTTGAGAAAAATATCAAATTTCTGTGACGTAGCGGGTGTTAATTGTGGAATTTAGAAAAAGTGATCCTTTAATTCTATTGCACATTGAATTTGGCGATACTGACCTGTGATGATTGACTTCTGGCTGATCTGCTGTTAGAAGTATACTTATCAGGTTGGTAAGGCTGAATTTTGATCTTTTATTGACAATGAGTATCAGCAGTCATTTGCAATTTGCTTCAGTATCTAACATTCCGATCCCACCCTCTTCAAAGTGTAATGTTATTGTGCTGTATTTTACCTTGAAAATATTTCCGCGGCTTACGAAATACAGTAGACTTCTGGCTATTGGCTCTGGCAATGGCAAAAGTGGACGCTATTTAACACACTTCCGATAAAATGAAGTCTATCACCAGTTTGTCTTCCTGGATCATCTGGGGACTTGGCTTATAATGTAGGTCAATTCTGGCCCTAAATTTCTTCACCAATTTCATTATCTTAGTATTGTTACTATTTATCATGGATGCTATTGCTGGACTGTACGTGTTCAGTATATGTTGTGTGTGCTATGTCTGGTCTTATGTCGACACGAATACCCTCGAATCATCTGCAAACACTCTAAATACGATTTTCTTTCGTAATAAGGTGAGGTCTGGGAACGAGCTTTTGACTTTCGTTACCAGAGGTTCGACCGCAGTTGCGGCACCGAGGGAATGACCACTTCACATGGCACGCCCCAATTAGTTATCCACTGATCCTGATTTTTTGACTGGGCCCCTCCAAAGATGACTCTCACAAGTGGTGAGTATTTGTTGCAGGTACCTAACTTCCTTACTGTTTTAGCGGAAATCCGAGCAAGATTCCACAGAAAGCTTTTGAAAAATAAACTGATACCACGCACCATCTTGTTTCACATATGACCGTGCCTGTTTCGTCATGGCATTCATTCAAGGTGTGTGCTGCTGAGGTGTGGTAATCTCGTTTTTCATCACGATTTTTCTTCACTTCTCGGGCTATTAATGGTTGGTTGCTTTTAATGACGGGGGTAGACCAAATAGCTAGGGTAGTCATCCTCTCAGCAAACATTATTGAGTCTGTTCGAAAATCGGGATTCCACTGATGACGACTTAAAGAGAAAAAAGCTAAATGCATCTGAGAGAAATTAAATACAGGTCACCAAGAAAAGGCACTTTTTATTTGAAAAAAAAAAGATTCTATGATAGTTGGCGCGTCTTTCTTGGCTACCGATATGAGAGATCCCTCCTGGAACCCTATAGTAAGCTGTTGGACTATCCACGAATCATTCCATACTTTATTTAAACTGGTCGTAGTTGTGTTCCAAAAATGAACAGCTTAGAGACTGAACTGAAGACACTTTCTGCAGGACCTGAACAGCATTTTGCAGTGCAATGCTCGAGCACGTACAGTGCAAGCTGTTACTGATTTGTTTGACTGATGGGGCTGCTAAGTGTTATACCACCTACTACAGCCCCCGAACTTGAGCCCTAGTAAGTTCAACTCGATTTCTAAACTGAAGGACAAACTTCACGGCATTCGCTTCAGGACTGCTACAAATTTGTCGAGCAATAGACCACGCCGCTCGAACTCTAAACACAACTAGCGCTGCCAAGAGTATCCTTGGACTTCCACATCGCTGGCTACGGGTTACACACAATGCTGGTAACTACTTTGAAGGTCAGTAAAACTTTGAAATGCGTATCTGTTTTTTACGAGCTGTAAGTAAATAGTTACCACTGTTACTCTTTCAGCCCTCGTAATAACACTTCCGTGAATAGTTAGCTGGCAGAAGTGTTGTCCGCTTCTGCCAGCACGTCAACAAAATTAATTTGAAAAACTGGTTCGAGGGTCTTATCTATGTCTACTGCAGCATACAACTCATGGAAACGTTGCAGCAATGCGCTTTTGATATAAGAGTGCTGTCACGTTGCCTCATTTCGTATTTTGTGTTCTTTTTTATTTTTTGTTTTGTCCTCTACCGTGTTAGGATTAGGTGGTACAGTTATTTATTTTCCTCTTGGATAACACTGTCACCTCCAGATCTCATATTAAGATCTTCTAGTTTTCTTCTCTGCATGCACATATGCTTTGTCTGTATCTGTTAGTGATTATGTCTCGTGTGTCTTGGTACAATTCTCAGAGGCATATGAAATAAAATTCTTCTCACTTTTACTGTGACCATATTGTCTTCCCAATC
Organism: Schistocerca serialis cubense; assembly: GCF_023864345.2. Lineage (NCBI taxonomy): Eukaryota > Metazoa > Arthropoda > Insecta > Orthoptera > Acrididae > Schistocerca > Schistocerca serialis. The sequence continues at coordinate 112,756,499 of NC_064645.1, read as the reverse complement.
TGTGTAGTTTGCATTTTGCATGCTCCATCCGCCAGTTTAATCTGCGGGATATATCTTTACGCTACTGACGTAGGCCACCGTGTTTCCACCACGGGTATTTTCTCGTCTCAGGCTAAGGTGGTATTTAGATTCTATTATGCTTTCCCACGAAAAGCTGTTCCCTTTTGTAACTTGACTTTGATAATATAAGTAAAGTGGTTGGAAAAATTTGTAGGCCATATTTTTAACGTAGTGATGTTACGTAATAAATCTTATGAGATGTAAATCCGGTCTTTCCTTCTCTATGAAGGCTATGCACCTAGGTGTATAATAGTAAGTCTACGTTTGTTGCGTTTCACGTGTCAATGGTACTCATATTTCTAACCATATATTTAAGTTCCACGCATCTATCTGAATTTGGCTTTTGATCTTTTTTACAAACAACTAAGTTAAAATCACCATCAAATACGAGTCTGGTCCACGTCGTTGGGTCGACCTTTGTTGCCGAGCGGTTCTAGGCGCTTCACTCCAGAACCGCGCTGCTGCTACGTTCGCAGGTTCGAATCCTGCCTCGGGCATGGATGCGTATGTCCTCCTTAGCTTAGTTAGGTTTAAGTAGTTCTAAGCCTAGGGGAATGATGACCTCAGATGTAAAGTCTCATAGTGCTTAGAGCCATTTAAACCATTTAAAGAATAGAAAAGTAGTACTAGCGAATGGGAGATAACGACATTTATAACATGCGTATTCTGTACTTCAATTGACCTACGTATATCGATTGAAGTATAGGATACTAGTGCTACGGAAGACGAGAAGTAGAGCCATGCATAACATTTGTATCCTGCTCTTCAGTTGACCGGTGGATAAAGATCGGAATTCAGTGTTGTGATTAACAACATGATGCTGATAACTCCTATTCCCCAAATCCCTATATGAAGAAAAATCATCTGAAATCACTACGGATCCCTCTACAACATGATTTTCAATTAATGTAACCAAAACGTCCTTCCTTCGATTGGGAACTACTTAAAAACTACTTCGTCACATCTTGACTTCAAACTACAGCCTCCAAACCCATAATCCTACAGGAGGTTCCCCCTGTCGTACTTCCTTTTGCCAAAATGCGACTCGTCGATTTCGACTAATACACATGGGCACTTAACGGCCCCCTGTACTTTAAATATTCCCTACAAACGTCCCTACAAAAAGAGTACCAGTCTACAACTGTACGCTAACTCACATGACATTCATTCACGCACAGCCACACAGGATACCCCATACACCAACAGTATCCCTCAAGGCACTCACGACAACAAACTTAACCAGCAACAGGAACATACATTAGTAAAAATCGAGTCATGGCCACCATGTCTAAGCCCATAGGCTCCTTTAAATCGTCAAGATTCATCGGAATAGATTAATCCGTACCTACAAACTAAAACGAAAAAGAAAAAATTCTCATGAAACAAGAAACTATTCGTCCAATTTATCTCAAACTCACTAAGAATGAAATTAAGTACCGAATGAATTGCAAAATGCCAATTACTGAAATCAATGCAAACGAAAGAAATTTTGCGAATATCTAGCTCTGTCTTTTAAAACAACTTTCACTTTTTTAAATGTACAATGATGGCTTTTATCCGCATCAGATAACCGATTTATTATCTATGGTTGGAAAGTAAAGACATTAATATCTATGAGCTACCTAGGACGTCATTAGTCAAAACTGACGACTTGTATCCCGTGCTTTAGTAGACCCTGCTGATCTGATGCCTTTATTGACGGTACTTTAGAAAGAATTTTTCAGTGGCGTCAGTCGTTTACTCGTAAGAAGTAGTCAATGAGTCTCTGTTTCGTTTGTGGTTCAGTTGTGGTTGTACGTAATGTGAAGTACCGATTCAGTGCGGGGGCTGGAGCAATGGAATCAGTTCAGCATTCATTTTGCCTACACCAAGGCCACGGAGGTTTCTTCATATGACAGCTGATCACTTCTGCTAACGGTTAATTCGAGCGCATGCCTCAGTTTTGCATTTCTCACAGCTTGACTGACACTCTTCACTTTTTAACTAACATGATTTTAAGGGATGGGGCGTACATTGCATTTCCGATTTGCAGAAACTCTACTGTGTACCACTACGAAAGGAGCCACTGTAGAGGAGTTTCTATTTTTTAGTGCAATATGTTCGACTTGCCCTACTCGATACTCAAATTCGCAAGTATATATGTTAAATAGCTCTTTAAACATTAAATTTGGGAATCAGGAAGGCATCAAGTAGAAACCTTGTTCGTTATAATGGGATAGTAGTTTTGTACACAAAAGCAATAGCGTGATTGACAACATTACATGTACGAGTAAAGAAGTAAAATAATGTTATCAATGTACTGTTGGAGTACGACAAAAGGGTGGGAATGTAAGTGTTACTGCCCCCTACATTTCTCATCATGCAGGATTCGCAGCATCTCAGGAACAGACAACGGAGGACCGGCCACTGGAAGTTTGTAGGTAGGTACAGCATTTACTGTCTGGAGTATATACGAAATTGTAGCGAGTACACCCAGTAATGTGTACTTTCAGTGGTTGATACTATTTACGATATGTATTATTTAGAATTTTAACGTGCAGGAGGAAGGACTTCTGAATTCACATGCACAATTGTTTAGATATAACTGGGACATCAGCATGACCATATGAGCACAGAAAATGTGTTATCAGATCTTTGAACTCTGTCTGATGCCACCCGTTCTAAACAGCATTAATCGAACTTTCTCATATCAGTTCTTCCTAGTGTATTCTATTAAGTGTGTTGGGGGTCCGCAGAATAAAGTTCCTGTACAGCTACGGAAGTTTTGGTTGTTTTGACGCAAGTATGCAGCACTCGTCAAATTCTGCAGGTGACACCCACAGAATCTTGCTCAGCAAAACTGTGTGTGGGACGAATGAGTCTGTTGATATACTTACGAATAACTCCAAAGGAAAAATAGCTGCTACCAAGTATCTAATCTAGGCACACACCAAAATTGTTTCAGTTTAAATTTCATTTAAAACGTGATAGATCTGTGAAACTGTAATCCTGTGCTCCACTTTCCAACATCTCAGCACAATCATAGCCAGAAAAGAGATTTTTATCTGTTTGTACAGTAATCATAATACTCCATTCGTTCCTTTCCCTTCTAAACAGCAATGTTTTCTTTTCTTGTCAACTAACACTGCAGTAGAATTGGCAAAAGGAAAATTACTTGGGATGGATTTTGAAGTACTAGGGGGCTATAAGCTTATGTATTACAGATTACATTAAAATGTATCCACACACATGTAAGTGTCGTGTCTCTACACGCATACATCAGCATAGTTAGAAACAGACACGGTATATAACACATAAAATTTCGTTTTTATTTAATCAAAAGTGTAATAAGAACAAATGATATATTTCACTGAAATTCAGAATCTTGCCACACGAGTCTTGTTGAAGCTGGCAGGAGGACTGGTGACAGAACGCGTGTTGTATCTGGCAGCAGGACTGGTGACACTGCGTGTGCTGAATCTGACAGCAGGACTCGTGACAGGATGTGAGTTGTATCCAGCAGCAGGACTGGTGACACAGCGTGTGCTGAATCTGGCAGCAGGACTGGTGGCACAGCGTGTGCTGAATCTGGCAGCAGGACTGGTGACACTGTGTGTGCTGAATCTGGCAGCAGGACTGGTGACAGGATGTGTGTTGTATCCAGCAGCAGGACTGGTGGCACAGCGTGTGCTGAACCTGGCAGCAGGACTGGTGACACTGCGTGTGCTGAATCTGGCAGCAGGACTGGTGGTACAGTGTGTGTTGTATCTGGCAACAGGACTGGTAATAGGATGCATGCTGTAGCAGGCAATGGGGATGGCGGATGCTATTTGTGTGGAGGCTGACGGCGATGCTTTGGACACCAACTGCTCTAAAGGTAATGAGGCTACACGTTTTGTGGTTAGATAGGCTGCTGTTAATGTAACTTCTGTTTTGCATGGCGATGAGGCTCGAAGAATTGCTCTTGTTGTGGGTGGCAACGCCACTTCAATTGTAGGTGCCGACGTCACTTGTGTCATGGCTGATGAGACATGTGTTGTGGATGGGGACGTGGCGGGAGATGCCATGTGTGTAGCAGCTGCTGGTTCAAGTTGTGTTGTGGATGGCAATACGGTTGGAGACTCCAGTTGTGTTGTGGCCTCCTTGGCCACTCCTGTTGTGGCTGGTGACGCGGCTGGTGCAACCACTTGTGGTGCAGCTGGTCGTTCAAGTGGTACTGTGGATGGTGACGCAGGTGGAGACGCCTCTTCTCTTGTGGCTTCTGCTGGCTCTCCTCCTGTGTCCGGCAACGTGGCTGGCGACACCTGCCGTGTTGCAGTGGGCGGCGTGGCTGGTGACGCCGCTGTTGTTGCTAATGCTGGCTCCTGTGAGAAAAAGATATAATGGACGATGTTAAGATGTTGCTAAATGTGATCCATGTGATACAAATTGAGAGAAAATCTATTCACAATAATTTAGATCATTAAAGTGACATTAAATATTGCCAGTTCTTTGGTACATCTATTCAGTACATAATTAAATCGAATGAAAGTACGAATTATTTATCTGTCAATATAGTGACATTGTAAATGCTGTGAGATTATATTGGTGTATGAATTATTCTCGTGCATTTTCTTTATCCAGGTTGGATCTTTAAGAGCTTGTTATTCTGAATAGTAATCTAAACATTAGCAAAACACTATCACTGCTCTACGTTCCACACAATGATACAGTCTCATTCACAACATGATGTCGTGATGTCTCCCATTCGCTCGATATGGACCATGCCTGTAAGTTCACTTCTGAACTTACGAGAAGAGCCGCGAGGATGCGCATATTCACCTCGCAGGGTTTCATGATGGTCTGTGTCCAACAAACTTATACTGACGATCCAAAATAATATGACCGAATATTTAATATGGTGTTGCGCCGCCTCAAGAATACAATACACAAGAGATTCTGGATGTCGCGGATTAGGTCTTTGTGCCTGTACCAGCAATCTGCTCTGTCGTCATATCTGCCACAGGTAGCCTCCAATCCTGCTCTGCAGTCCGCAAATGATTCCGACCATTACGTACCGTGTTGAGGAGAGGACATCGAAGGTCTTATCGCCTACTGCAGGTTTCACCGTCATTCAACCTCCTTTCATAGCTCACGACAGCCAAACAAGTTATCCATTTACCAATGATTGTCCCTAAGCACCTGACACAGCAGACTACCCGTTCTCAGAGACGCTGAAGTCAGTGCATTTCCGAATTATCGACCCGTATCGTCGCTAGAATGATTCTTCATTTATTTCTGCTCCGTTTCCATACCTTCATTAGCGCACCACGTATTCCCAACCCCAGGAGGGAGGTTTCAGTGTTGAGATAGACCATGGGCATAATCTTTACGCTAATTAGAATAAAGCCACTACATAACACGCCATACTTACGTTTTCCTCATGATTTCCCACTATTACTCTTGGTCATTAGTTCCTTATTCGATTGATAGATATACAAATACGTTTGACACCTAATGCGAGTGCCACTTTTGATTCCCATCGATGTATAAGGACTAACCACTTAACATGAGAACAGAGAATCCCGCAACTGAAGAAAGTGACATTTCTTGACTCTTACAAATAACAGTAAAGTAGATAACGCTCAGAACGTAGTCTGAAGGAAGTAGTAATTCAGAACACCACTTTTTATCCCAGACACTAGCTAAGAAAGATTGCCAAGGTTTCACTAAATACCTATTAGTACGTGCACATGTGATAGATGAAAATAGCCCTTTTAAATCAAGTAGTCTGCTCCGCCGATGACTCTCAGAAGGCAAGCACCACGGCGCCCCTCACCTCCATGCTGTCCAGTGGGTGGCCAGGGGCGGTCTTCTCCTCCGGCGGGTCGTCTGCCTCTCTCCCCTCCCCAGTGGTACAGCAGGGCAGCCACCGGCGGAACCGGCGAAACATCTTCCGCTGGAAAGAAACTCATTAAATATTGTCCGACATTGTGTGTGAATGCGGTGCTCTTTCAACGCATCACACTTGGAGTAGGCGATAAAGCAAAGTTGTAACGGTTGTAACGTACCAGTCCAATTACACAGTTAGATGGGTCGATGGATAATTATTCTGTTACGTAGCATGAAACACTATTATGTGAACTTCAACCGGGATTACATTAAAGAAGGTATCTCAAGCCACCACCGACTACCTATTTACCTCGCACATTTTTCGAAAGAAAAAAAACAGTTAGTGGATAGGCTTCAGTTCAGGAAAAATGTATGGAATTTTGATATAGCTTGATAATCCTTGATTAATTCTGCAGGAGAATCAGATTGTTAAGTACTCTTAAATATATTAAAAATCATACACGTCTGATCTAATCTGGTCAGCGAAAACGTTGACATGGAACCGTATTAGTACCGGAGGATTCACTGAATGTCAGCAACGGCATTTCTTCTAGGATTAAATCTTAAAAATGGAAGCACACGAACAAACGTGTATTTAACAGGAAAACCTTAATTTACCGTAGATTGTTTGTAGCGAATATTGCCGGTAACACCAACTCAAAAACATATATGAATTTCACGATCATTTTAAATCAGAAGTGCCGTGGAAGATATGGATTACGCACACACACATATTAAGAATAACTATTCATACACAGAAACAAGTCGCTCAATAATTTAATACATGAAACATCTAAATTGAGTTAGATAGAGAACAGCAAAGTTGGTCGAACATTTTAATAGAAAATTATTCCAAAATTAATACAAAATTCGCTAGTCGACTATGAAAACAATGAATCCGATATACGATCTATGTTTTTCAAACGAGTATGATGTATAGCCCAACCTCTATGAGCAACTGTTTTGTTTGAAAGCATATCGTGTGTGTCTTGTATTATTATGCGCATCTTGTACTAATTCCTAAGCAGTTGTTGCAGCTTTTTGTGTAATTTTGGACTACTTAATGTAGTTCGATCCTGTGTGTGCGAAATTGATGTCTGTCTAACGGCGGACGAGGACAGGAAGGACCATTTATTACATACCTGTTCCGAAGAACTGGTGTCCGGCTGGAAAAATGGACGTTTAGGCTTCTTCTCAGACGGTAATACGAAGCTTTCACAACTATCTTCTTTACGTTAACTGTTAAGTTACGGTTTTTTCAGAACACCTCGAGACAATGCTAGAGCGCACGAGAACTATACGAACTCGCAATGTTCCTGAGCAACGGCAGAGATCGCTTCAAGCGACACTGCATTGTTGACAGACAACCCAGACAACGGCACATGCAGTGTTAACTGACTGCGTCTTACAGTTGCTACACAATATTTCAGTGTCCATATATTACAGCATTTTGATAATCGTGTCTCATTTGAACATAAGTGTAATTTAAGGAGTGAAATATGTAAAGGCAAAAATTATTGCTTCAAATACGAAATATGCCAATGCGATTTCCGAATATACCTTTACTTCTACATCATACTCCGTGCGTGAAAAATTTCATTCTTTCACCTACTGAACAACAGAACAACTTTTACGTGACTTTAAGTAGTCGTATTCATTACCATAGAAAACATGTTTGTCAATTTTTGTAGTAATGTATTGCCTTATGCTATTAAAAGATTCCTTTATAGAGTAGGATATTAATAGCTGTAGTCAACGGCAGAGGAGGAGCCTAGATGTCTTATACTGTATTTGTATCTAATTGCATACAAGACAGTGTTATACGAAATGTTAGCAACTTGTTACTACAGACGTACGCTGTCTCACGGGAACCCTACGGCCAGTTTGCCTGTGAGCCCAGCTTATTGTGTCGCTGTGGTTACTCAAGTACGTAAGCTGATTTCATTCTTATCCGAGTGTGATCGACGCAGTGTGTTCGGGAAGCAAGAGGAATTAAAGCGGTTCACTCTACTGATATTAGAACAGTAACTGCAATTCTCTCTTTCCTGTTGGTAGTACTATGTTCTTTGAACTGAAATTTATACATGTGGGTTGCGAAATATTCAGTAAGATTAATTCGAATGTTGGTGCTAATGCTTATGTTCAGACATACCATAGAAAGTGACTATGAGAAGGCTAGATAAACTCAGAGGAGAAAATTGCTATTTCACAATGATGGCGCAAGCAGTTTTACGAGTTTCCGATGTGGAAGGTACTGCCACCCACCGGCTCACATTTACAAATTTATTGATACAAACAGGCTTACACGTTTTGATGAAGGTTTCCTCAGGGGAGACAGTAATGAGCAAATGATGCATGAGACAATGTTACGTCATGTTAAATAAATATCTTAAAGTAGATCAATATAATACTGTCCCTGTTTTCTATATTTTCCCTTCTCGTATCAGAGAGTACTTCACTGGCTATCTTCACAGCACTAAATAATACGCATAAAAAGGGAAAAAAATGAGGATCATATACAGTGAAGTGAGATGATCTTCGACTCCAGTGATGAAATGGGATGCCCGTCCCCCCATACTTCGGTCTGTCTTTGACGCAGCTCACTACTGAGAAATGCTCTCACAATTTACATGATGGTACCACTTTGGTGGTACTGCGTCATGTTCGAAAATGAAATACTAATAAAGCCGGATCCGCGGTATTTTGGTAACAAAATTACTGTAATATTCTTCTCTGAAAAAAGAACGGTCCGTAATCGTGTTATCGAATAACGGCACAAAGCACATGAAGTTTCGGAGAGCCTCTATAAGGCTAGTCTATGTTTCTGTGTACCCATATTCTTACGTTGTGTCGCTACACTTCTATTGTTGAATGAAGTTTACCCTCATCACTGAACACTAAACCTGAAAGGACATTGTTATCTTCCATATCAACGCACAGACCGAATTTACAAATCTGTAAACGTTGTTTAGTGCCATCAGAATGGCTTGTTTGCAATTGAATGCTGTATTGCGTGAAACTCAAATATCGTCGCAAATCACGCCATACGGAATGAGGAACAGTTAATTTCTGATTGTTACGCAGACTAAACTGCTACGAATCACATTTAAAATAAGAAAGGAATAAATTAGAATTATACTTAATACTTTGATAATACGCTCTACGCCTTGGGGATGCGTACAGGGCGGTCCTCTCACAGACAAAAAGAGTCTCGAAGTGATGGCACAAATCGTAGGATCGCTTTAGTAATGCAATATGCGATATCGCATTCTTGGAGAAAACCACGTTGCACCGTCGTAAATGAATAGTTCCGGCTGAAAGGGAGAATGTAATACGCTGTTTGTTGCCTGTTATCTCTATCTTGATTCCTCGCTTGTTGGGTAATGGACGAGCGACCGTACGAGTTAGGTTCTCGAAGGAGAATTCCTGCTGCAAGTACAGGAACCGGCAACTTACAGTAGTCACCAATGAACACTTTTAGCTTCGAAGTGGAAGTTAAATTTCATCCCAAGTTTCTATATTGATTCGTTTAATAAATAGAGAGCACTGGAGTCGAAAAAATATTGTGTTACAGCCCTCGGTCTGCGTGCATAATAGCAATAATTCCGAAGATAAATTAAAAAAACACAGCACCATAGACAATAACAGAGAGCGTGAAAATGCAACTATCAGCGAGCAGAGAAAAAAGAAAGTAGATCGCATCACAGTATTCAGGTACGCAAAGCAAGGGGTACTGGAACTGTTTTAGGAAACCATTCCTGAAAATCTATAAATGTAGCTAGGTACCTTTTCGTAATATGAACGCAGTGACCATGCGTTTGATTGTCATCTCTTAGGTCATGAAAGGTACTTGTGCTGGCAATCCAGAGACTAACGGAATGGACCACTGCGTCCACATTCTTAGATAATTGTATTGTTTATCAGTTTAAAATCTAAACTGTTACTGTCACTCCAAGTAGGCATAAGTGTTGAGGTAAAAAATTGGAAGTCCACCTCATTTTCTCTGCGATCATAGCTCTGAACTGACATTGTATAACCAGGAAATTACTTTTTTTCCGCCGTGAAGACAATTATGACTTTTCATGCGTTACTAGGAAATGTGTACCTGGATTGCTATTTAGGTAATAACCAGAAGTCATATTTCCTGTTAGTAATATCTTTAAGAATAAGTTAAAGCCAAGCTCTTTCTTTTTATCGTGCATCTTCTCAATCCTCTGTCGCCCACTACATTACTATATTTCACACATACAGCAACGATCTCAAGTAGATAATTTCAGTACTCTGTACTGAGACAGAAGTTGGTCATCAGAACACCCGACACATAATACGATATCTTTCTACCTCCCCTCCTCTTCACATGCGGGACCGCTGGTTAAACAACAGTACTTCCTCCAGTTCGGATAGCTGGTAATTTTAACGTCTTTTTTCCGTTACGCCAGATGGGTGACCAGCTGCCTACGGTTATGTAGCTCGTCCTTCTTTTATTACAACTCATTCGTTATAACATATGAAAAAGCACTCCGTCTTCAGGCCACAAGTGGCCCATCGGGACCATCCGACCGCCAAGTCATCTTCAATTGAGGATGCGGATAGGAGGGACACGCGGTCAGCACACCGCTCTCCCGGTCGTTATGATGGTTTTCTATGACCGGAGCCGCTAGTATTCGGTAGAGTAGCTCCTCAATTGGCATCACGAGGCTGAGTGCACCCCGAAATAACATACGAAGCCTAGATGTTATTCATCTCCTGGTCATCGTGAGCAGCAGCAAGTTGTGGTACCTTCCGGCTCCCCTCGATGTAGCCCGCCCAAAGCCACGAAGAGGCAGACCACTTTATATCTCCCAGTTTCTCAATTTGTTTGGGAATTACTTCTTTTGATTACAATTTTACATAAAAATGTTGTTTATAATTTTGGTTTGGATATAATAAAATAAATAAATATAAAATTAATCTAGGATGGGAATCTCACATCAATTATTAAGACGCGTAAGGAGGTTAAGGAAATATAGGTCATAGGAAAGAACAAATACGGAGAAAGGGAAAGAGACGACCGATTATGTCTCTAACCGAGCCTGCGACTTCGGGATGCCTTCGAGTCTTGCAGTTTTGGTTCGAACTATTTCTTCTAAAGCTACTTAGTTACGTACTATAGATACTATTTACAATACGGGAAGATCTGTGTACTTGTTCAGTGTCACGTGTTTTCGAATGTAAATTATTAGCTAAGTTGTTAGTATTACTTCAACTGTTTCCTCGATATAAATTGACGTTGTGTACGCAATGCCGTATGTGTTTGTTAATTGTTATCTGTGTTGGTTAAATCAGGAGTGCTGCAATACAGATTTTACATGTCAGTGAAGGTATAATGATTGCGAGATCGCTATAATAATTACGTTTACTATACTAAATACAATTAATGAAGGTTTTACATATTTATTGCGACTAATGACCACAAAACTGTTAATGCTATTGTACTATTCTAATTGCCACGTTATCCTAAATCATGTATAGTGTTGCCTATGTTCTGTGTCCTTCATGCATTGACTGTGAAACATAATCATTTATTAATATCCACTTACCTCTGTTCCTGATACGCTGTGTCATACCACTATCGAGACGTAAGTGTTTAATGTTCCGCCGCGTGCAGGTGACAGTGAATAGAGTTCGGCTGAAGGTGTAATTTGGGCAGCGAGAGTTACACTTCTGACGGTCAGTGAGTGTGTCCTGTCTCCGAGATCAGGGCAGGGATAATAATAGCACAATCAGCAGATACTTAAGAAAACTGCTGGATCAGTAGTGGGAATAATGTGCGTAAAATGATATCAGCAACTCGTCACTACACATGAATGCAAACAACTGATTAATTACCAAAAATGGCTCCAATGGCTCTGAGCACTATGGGACTTAACATCTGTGGTCATAAGTCCCCTAGAATGTAGAACTACTTACACCTAACTAACCTAAGGACATCACACACACCCATGCCCCAGGCAGGATGCGAACCTGTGACCGTAGCGGTCGTGCGGTTCCAGACTGAAGCGCCTAGAACCGTTCGGCCACACCAGCCGGCGATTAATTACCTCTCATACTTCTTATGGTTCCGGCTTATCTTGGTTAACTGCCCGTCTGGTTCATCTGTACGATCTAGTTCCTATAAATTCTGCATACTGTGTACGCGATGTAGTGTCAGTAGCTGGGTTCACAGGTTGCCATTTGTCTGTGTCTTATGGATTCGTAGTGGTATTTATTTGTCGGGTTGGCATATGTAGTACGTAGAGCAGAAGGCTATGTTTAGGAGTTCATTGTTAGCCAGAGGGGCACTCTGTTTGCTGGCCGAGGTGTACCTTCCACGAAGGTCCTTTAGGTACTGGCCATATCCTACAAAAGAAATGCATCATGGCTGGACGGCGGTGTACATGGTGAATTTTCAGCTCTACTCGCACGTTGTGGAAAAAAGAGTAAAATCTAGAGCCGTTAACACTGGTTACCCACTCCGCCGCCACGCATTCACTCGTCACTGCTCCAGCTGCTCCTTGTCCCTTAAATCATGATCCGTAATTTCCATTAGTTTGTCTACTTTTCCTCTCTTGAGGCAGTGTATCTAATCTCGCTGAGCGATTGTTAGGTCACTCGGGTATGTTCCGAGTACCACGCACAGTGACTCCACTGACGTTGTGCCGAAAGTCACTATTAGTCTGAGGAGAACAGTTCTTTGGCGTCATGTGACAAGGTTATGTTAGTTATGAGAAAGAGAGACAGTGACCATGTGCATGCCGCGAAATATACTACGGATCCACAAAACATGCACTATGTGATCAAAAGTATCCTGACACCCTGAAAAACACGTTTTTCGTATTAGGTGCATTGTGCCGCCACCTACTCACAGGTACCCCAGATCAGCGACCTCAGTAGCCGTTAGACATCGTGAGACAGCAGAATGAGGCGCTTTACGGACTTCGAACGTGGTTAGGTTATTGGGTGTCACTTGAGTCATACGTCTGTACGCGTGATTTCCACACTCCTCAACGTCCCTAGGTCCATTGTTTCCGGTGTGATAGTGAAATGGAAACGTGGAGGGACACTTACAGCACAAAAATGTGTAGGCCGATCTCGTGTGTTGACTGACAGTATCTTGTGGTATGGCTTACATATGTCAAACCACACGCACCGTGAAAGAACCCTGCACTGAACATAAACGTGACACCCGCCTTTTGCAGCTAAGCAAGTCCGCTATTGCTGTACATTGTATTTCTACTGGACATTCAATGGAATATGGAAAAACCTGATTTTGTCCACAGCAACGTCTTTCTGGGACTCCATTATTAAAGAATCCGTAGAAATCTGTTAAACCGTGACAGCGGCTACCAGCTGGACAGTGCATGGAATCCCATCATCTCCACGATTTGCTCAAATCGAAGACGACAGAGTGCGTCGACTGCCGTGGCAAACAGCAACGCAGAGGGCGACTGAGTTATGCTATTCCACCAGCGAGGGCGCTGCCGACAGGCATTGTGGTTCAGCTATCAAGTTTTCGACGCATGCGCAGAACAGTTACAGTACGCTGTATATTGCGAAACGCAGCACGATTTCGTTAGTCTGCGACAGCTCACCTGAAGATGACTGGCAGGTGCCCAGTTGAAATATCGTGCGAAGTATTGACCGACGACCGGCTGCATATCAGCAGGGGACTGTTGAGGCTGGTTGAGACTCTGTAATGGTGTGCGGTGAGTGCAGTTGGGGTGATGTGGGATCCTTGATGCGTCTAGATACGACGTTGTTAGGTGTCACGTACGTAAGCATTCTGTCTTATCACCTGCATCCATTTATGTCCATTGTGCATTCCTACGGATTTGGGCAATCCCAGCAGGAAAATGAGACACTCCACACGTCCAGAATTGTTATAGAGTGGCTCAAAGAGCACTCTTCTGAGTTTTAACCTTCTGCTGACCACCACACTCCGCAGACGTGAAAATTATTGTGCATATCCGGGATGCCTTGCTACTAGCAGTTCAGAAGAGATCACCACCCCCTCGTAGTCTTACAGATTTATTGACAGCCCTGCAGGATTAATGGTGTCAATTCCCCCCAACACTACTTCAGACGCGTCACGTCGTGTTCCGACACTTCTGAGTGCTCGCGGGGGCCCTGTACGATATTAGGCAGGTGTAGCAGTTTCTTTACCTCTTCAGTGTAAGAAATGCAAATGTTTCTAACACGCCGTTCATCAATGAGGATATTAACGGGGTTCCACTTACGCTTCCAACTCGGCAGGGCTTCAGCAGCTACGCTGTTAAATTCTAATTCTTACGTCCGGTCTTTTTGATATACGATTTACGATATACAATTCCGTTTATTTTGTGTCTGATTTTGTGCCTTATCAACGGCTGAATTATGTTTACCAGGAATATTGTGCCCTTTTCACTCGGGACTCAAGAAGGCTGCTAATTACGTTGTGCGTTTGCCATAAAAATCGACGGCGTGAGCCCGTTTTTTCCGTGCGAGTAATGTAAAACTTCGCGCGCAAGTGAACGCCGGCCATTTTTCAGCGATATTTGGAGCAACTTACCCAACGAATTCGCTGTTATATCAATCACCTCGACGAGACTGTCGTTACCAGTCGCACCAGCGAACACCATCTTCACAAACATCGTCTTTTGTTTCAGACATCGTGTGCCGTAGGACTAAAGTAATATTTGGGAAAAACATATTTCTTGCCACCCTGTATAGAATACATTGGACATCTTATTTCTTGTCGGGCGATTCAGCCGACCGACAGTCACACGCCGCCTATTACGGCCCTTTCGCCCCACGAATATGTGAGGGTTCCAGGCATTCTAAGGCAAAGTCGCGTATTGCCACATGTTCCTTCTACAAGCAGCTTGGTTTCATTTCCTTGACGTCAACCGCTTAAGGCAGGTGCAGCGTTCGAGTGAACTCCTGCCTGAGACCACGCAATCCAGACCTTGAAGAACGTCCACCGTTCTGCCTCGTGTTTGACCACTATCAGCTGGTGCTCCAATTTGTGGTTGCAACTGACCCTTCGCAGTATGGTGTGGAGCTAGTATCGTAGTGTCGTTGTGCAAATGACTCATAATAGCCCATTAGTTTTCTGTCAAAGACACTTAATGATGGACAGAAGAATTGTTCTCAAATAGAGAAGGATGCGCTTGTTATTACGTATCCTATCAAGAAGTATTATATGTTTCTCTACGGTGTCAAGTCTCATTTGGTGTCTGATCACAAGCCGCTAGTGTCGCTAGACCCGTGGCACACTTCCCGTAAAACACAAGCCATAGACTTCAGAGTTGGGCCCTGTTCCTTAGTAGATCTAATTATGGTATTAATTTCCGCAAGTAGCTTATCATTCATACGCAGTCGCCCTTTCGCCTTTACAGATGGGATCTGACGCTGGTTTTCGATCAGGATCATGTTCTTTGCTTATACCTCGACGAGATGGCTTGGCGCACTGTGTATAGATTCTCTATTACAAGTTCTTACATTGCTCAAGCCGTCGCCGTCGACTCCGTTCTCCATTCAATTTAGGCGATATGTTCCGGAAGAAGGTCCACAAATCCCATCCACAATCATTGTCTGTTCAGACACAGACACGCGCTCGTCTATGGCGATTTTTTGTTGCCCCAGTGAAAGGCTGTTCTGCAAAAGGTCGTTAGGTTTTCTCTCGGCACGGCATTATTCACCTTTTGCATAAGGATCATTGCGACATCTCATCCACCAAGATGTTGGCTAGTCACCATGTCTAAAGCTTTGAATTAATCACGAATTTTAACATTTAATCACTCCTTTATCTAAATACGCAGTATATCAGGCCTCTCCCCGGCAAAGCTATGCACCATGGTCTGGGCTGTCAGCCTTTTGAGTGGGTCCGTGTAGACTTCACAGCCAGATTTCATATTTCTGTGTCATATTGGGTGTTAATTATGGAATTTCTAATACTGTTTTGAAGTGTCATCGAGCCAAGGGTGGCGTAGCAGGGCGCAAGTTTTTGCACCATTATCGAAGAAGTCTGTAGGCACTTTGAGCCAGATTTCATACTTCTGTGTCGTATTGGGTAATAATTACGGAATTTCGAAAAAGTGATCCTTTAATTCCATTGCACAGTGTATTTTGCCATACTGACCTGTGTTGATTAACTTACGGGTGAGTTTTGATCTTTTAAGGACACTGAGTACCAGCAGTAATTTGGAATTAGTTTCAGTAACTATCATTACGATCTATGGAATTTCGAAAAAGCGATCCTTTAATTCCATTGCGCAGTGTATTTTGCCATACAGACCTGTGTTGATTAACTTACGGATGAGTTTTGATCTTTTAGGGACAATGAGTACCAGCAGTAATATGCAATTTGTTTCACTAACTATCATTCCGATAGCACCCTGTTCAAGATTAATGTTATTCAGCTGCATTTTACCTTGAAAATATTTCCACGGCTTACGAAATACAGTAGACGTCGGGCTATTGGTGCTGACAGTGGCAAAAGTGGACCCTATTTAATATACTTCCGATAAAATGAAGTCTATCACTAGATTCTCTTCCTGGATCATTTCGGGTCTTGGCTCATATTGTAGGTGAATTCCGGCCCTACATTTGTTCAACAAGTTCACTAACTTGGATTTGTTACTATTGATCATAGCTGCGTTTGTTGGACAGTAAGTGTTCAGTAAATGTTGTGAGTGCTATGTCTGGTCTTGTGTCGACACGAATATGTTCAAGTCATCTTCAGTCACTGTAAATACGATTTTCTTTAGTAATAAGGTCAGGTCTGGGAATGTGTTTTTAACTTTCGTTACCAGAATTTCGAACGCAGTTGCGTGTAGGACCGGCGACAGTGCGTACCACCGACGGAATCACCACTTCATATGGTATGCCCCAGTTAGTTATCCACTGATCGTGATTTTTTGACTGAGCCCCCCGAAAGATGACTCTCACAAGTGGTGAATATTTGTTGCAGGTGCCTAATTTCCGTACTGCTTTTAGCATAAATCCGAGAAAGATTCCATAGAAAGCATTCGAAAAATAAGCTGATATCACGCACCACGTTTTTTCACAAATCTCCGTGGTGCCTGTTACGTCATGGTATTCATTCACTGTGTGTGCTGCGGAAGTGTGGTAATCACGTTTTTCGTTACGATCCTTCTTCACAGCTGGAGCTAATAATATTTGGCTGGTTTTAAAGTGGGAGGAGGGACCAAACTGCTTGATCATTGGTCCCGGCTATTAGAGCGTATTCGGCAATCATCATACCTACGGGCCTAAACAATTCGCCGCTAAAAGGATCTCTCTACGTGGTCATCCTCTGCAGCAAGCATCTTAGTGTCTCTTCGATTATCGAAACCCCGCTGATGACGGCTCAAAGTGAGAAAAGTTTAATGCGCCTGCCAGAATTAAAATACAGTTCACCAAGAAAAGTCGCGTTTTTATTTGCAAAACAAATGATTCTATGATCGTTGGTGGGTCTATCTTGGCTACCGATGTGATGGATCTCTCCTGGAATCTTATAGGGAGCTGTTAAACTTTCTCCGGACCATTCCATAGTTTATGCTGGTCGTAGGTTGTGTTCCAAAAATGAACAGCATAGAGACAGTAGTGATGAAACTTTCTGCAGGACTTGACCATCATTTTGCAGGGCAATGCTCAAGCATGTACAGTGCAAGCCGTTAGTGATTTGTTTGACTGATGGGGCTGCTAAGTGCTATACCACCTACTGCACACCCCGGACTTAAGCCCTCATGAGTTTAACTCGATTTGTAAACTGAAGGACACACTTCACGGCATTCTATTCAGAACTGCTACAAATTCGTCGGGAAATAGACGACACCGCTCGAACCGTCAACACAACTGGCACTGCTAAGAGTATCCTACGACTTCCACATAGCTGGCAACGGGTTATACACATTGCTGCTGACTACCTTGAAGGTTAGGGAAACTTTGAAACGCGTATCTGTTTAGTACGAGCTGTGAATAAATAGTTACCACTATTAAAACACTACACACCTGGGACTCTAGTCGCGTTGACACGCAAGTGAGGTAACGTGGCAGTCATCCACAGACTGAGCGGTCGTCGTGTCTTCACACTGTAGAAAGAAGACCGGCGGGTGACACACCGCCGCAATCCACAGGTGAAGGCCCAGTTGCCGCCATCTCCTCAAACGCCTGTGAGATCATATACCGCTCCTGCATCTGCTCTTCCTTCCTCATCACCGCACTCGACAGCCCTTCCGCAGATTTTGCCCCCATATGATACCAGGCCTCACTCACACTCCACTGTTCATATTTATAGCTCTCCGAAAATTTATAGGCAACCAAGCAATGCAAGCCAGTTGGACGGAATATCAGTAATCACACGGCTATAACACACATAAAGTGAGACTGGCCTAGACGCTTGCAGCAGCTCAATGGAGACGACTATTACCTTACAGATGTGGACATATTTATCACAAAATACAGATGTGTGGCTATTTAATATGGAAACATATCTCCAGTGTGCAGGGAAACGCTAATGGTATTATAAACAAAGGCAACACTTAGATGATTTACTATTATTACTACTGTCTCAGTTGCACATATTCACTCTGTATTACCGCTGGAAAGAATCATTAACGCACTAACACAATATTTGTACAGTTGCATAAAATTTCAGATAATGTGGCATCCATTATTAATGACACGGTTTCCAAACGTGAACGATCTCAGACTGAAGGCTAGAGATATATGAATAATTTATATGTCAAACAGGAGCACAAGAGTTAAAAAATTTACTGGTAAGCATTTTATTACTTTTTTTAAGTTTCCTGGGACTTCAGTTGGTGCTGTGGGAGGTTTATGTGGAGAGAAAATATTAATAGCCAACATAATTTAAGGATTACACAGGGGCTATTCGGAAAGTAAGTTTCAGTAGGTTGTGAATTAGAAACTACAGTGAAGATAAAAAATGTTTTATGGGCAACAGTTAGATAAACCTTCCAGCTACTACTCTACACAGTCGCCGCTACGACTGACACATTTGTCATAGCATTGTAACAGTTTTCCACAAGACCGTCGTCACAGAAGGCCGCAGAATGTGTTTGCTGCCAATCCTCTATGCTGATCTGCAGCTTGTTGTCCACGACAAAATCTTGTCTTTACAGCCAATGGCTCATGTGAGCAGAAATGAAACTGAGAATTAGCCAAGTCACCGCTGTATGGTGGGTGATCAAACACTTCCCACCAAAATTGCTGCAGGAACGTCCTCATTGCCCCTGCAGTGCGAGGCGGCGAAACGTCGTAAAGAAGGAGACGCATTACGATAACGCTGTGTGGGCTGCATGAAATGAGGCGAAATCTCTCACTGGCACTCATACTTGGCGGAAGACGCTGTTTTCTAGGCATCTTTAGGTGCACACTGTGTGCAGAGAACTGAAAAGATCGAAGTGACGCGAACGTTGGGCAGATCTATGCAAAGCTTCATCAAACTTTCACTGTGGTTTTCATTTCACGATCAATCTGACCATACTTTCCGAGTAGCCCTCTCAGAACGCAATACATCGAACTGTTTTCCACATGGTATTCGGTTTCCATATGCATATATTTAGCAGGAATCGGAGAGGTGTCAAGGTTCATTTTTAAAATTCTCAATAAAACTGGGTGGGAACCGTCGAGGGTTTTTCGAACTAGATGTCTTAGTGGGACCCTTTGCCATTTTGTAATGTGTGAAATCTTATGGGACTTAACTGCTAATTTCATCAGTGCCTAAACTCATCACTACTTAATCTAAATTATCCTAAGGACAAACACGCACACACATGCCCGTGGGAGGACTCGAACCTCCGCCGGGATCAGCCGCACAGTCCATGACTGCAGTGCCCCAGAACGCTCGGCTAATGCCGCGCGGCTTTGTCATTTTAATCACGTGTATGTCAACATCGCGTCTCCGCCACACCCCTCCCCACCCTCAAACCTAATTTTGTCCCTGTTGGTTCCAATCTGCAAACGACAGTAAAAATTCGGTGGGGCAACCACGTTCAAAGGGAATGCTGCGCCATATAGCCTTTAGAGAATGGTTGTAACTGGCTGGGCTGTCAGCAATGTCAGCGTCTCCCGTCGCTCATTGCATTTAGAACTGTCATTTTCCACCGCGATATGGGTGGGAGTCATCGCCCCCAGGAAAGATGGTTTCATTGACGCGCTTTATGCGACCCCTGCAGCCTTCGTTTTAATTCTGAGCGACGGTGTGTCTGAAATGCGTTCCTCGGCCTACCACGAGAGAAGTCCGTGATATCAGTTATAGGTGTCACGGTTGTGACCTCTATCTCAATGGCGTCAAATGAAAGACTGAGACGTTCAATGAGGCAACGCACAGAAATGTGGTGAAATTTGGTGCGGATGTAACATCATTAAACCATCTTGCAGCTCATACGAATTTCTGAGCTGCGGCCAGTTTTGAAGTATCATTGAGCCAGGACTAACTTCGCAGGGCGCCAGTTTTTACCGAAGACGGCTGTAGGTACTTTGAGAAAAGTCTCTAATTTCTGTGACGTAGCGGGTGTTAATTGTGGAATTTAGAAAAAGTGATCCTTTAATTCTATTGCACATTGAATTTGGCGATACTGACCTGTGATGATTGACTTCTGGCTGATCTGCTGTTAGAAGTATACTTATCAGGTTGGTAAGGCTGAATTTTGATCTTTTATTGACAATGAGTATCAGCAGTCATTTGCAATTTGCTTCAGTATCTAACATTCCGATCCCACCCTCTTCAAAGTGTAATGTTATTGTGCTGTATTTTACCTTGAAAATATTTCCGCGGCTTACGAAATACAGTAGACTTCTGGCTATTGGCTCTGGCAATGGCAAAAGTGGACGCTATTTAACACACTTCCGATAAAATGAAGTCTATCACCAGTTTGTCTTCCTGGATCATCTGGGGACTTGGCTTATAATGTAGGTCAATTCTGGCCCTAAATTTCTTCACCAATTTCATTATCTTAGTTTTGTTACTATTTATCATGGATGCTATTGCTGGACTGTACGTGTTCAGTATATGTTGTGAGTGCTGTGTCTGGTCTTATGTCGACACGAATACCCTCGAATCATCTGCAAACACTCTAAATACGATTTTCTTTCGTAATAAGGTGAGGTCTGGGAACGAGCTTTTAACTTTCGTTACCAGAGGTTCGACCGCAGTTGCGGCACCGAGGGAATGACCACTTCACATGGCACGCCCCAATTAGTTATCCACTGATCCTGATTTTTTGACTGGGCCCCTCCAAAGATGACTCTCACAAGTGGTGAGTATTTGTTGCAGGTACCTAACTTCCTTACTGTTTTAGCGGAAATCCGAGCAAGATTCCACAGAAAGCTTTCGAAAAATAAACTGATACCACGCACCATCTTGTTTCACATATGACCGTGCCTGTTTCGTCATGGCATTCATTCAAGGTGTGTGCTGCTGAGGTGTGGTAATCTCGTTTTTCATCACGATTTTTCTTCACTTCTCGGGCTATTAATGGTTGGTTGCTTTTAATGACGGGGGTAGACCAAATAGCTAGGGTAGTCATCCTCTCAGCAAACATTATTGAGTCTGTTCGAAAATCGGGATTCCACTGATGACGACTTAAAGAGAAAAAAGCTAAATGCATTTGAGAGAAATTAAATACAGGTCACCAAGAAAAGGCACTTTTTATTTGAAAAAAAAAAGATTCTATGTTAGTTGGCGGGTCTTTCTTGGCTACCGATATGAGAGATCCCTCCTGGAACCCTATAGTAAGCTGTTGGACTATCCACGAATCATTCCATACTTTATTTAAACTGGTCGTAGTTGTGTTCCAAAAATGAACAGCTTAGAGACTGAACTGAAGACACTTTCTGCAGGACCTGAACAGCATTTTGCAGTGCAATGCTCGAGCACGTACAGTGCAAGCTGTTACTGATTTGTTTGACTGATGGGGCTGCTAAGTGCTATACCACCTACTGCAGCCCCCGAACTTGAGCCCTAGTAAGTTCAACTCGATTTCTAAACTGAAGGACAAACTTCACGGCATTCGCTTCAGGACTGCTACGAATTTGTCGAGCAATAGACCACGCCGCTCGAACTCTAAACACAACTAGCGCTGCCAAGAGTATCCTTGGACTTCCACATCGCTGGCTACGGGTTATACACAATGCTGGTAACTACTTTGAAGGTCAGTAAAACTTTGAAATGCGTATCTGTTTTTTACGAGCTGTAAGTAAATAGTTACCACTGTTACTCTTTCAGCCCTCGTAATAACACTTCCGTGAATAGTTAGCTGGCAGCAGTGTTGTCCGCTTCTGCCAGCACGTCAACAAAATTAATTTGAAAAACTGGTTCGAGGGTCTTATCTATGTCTACTGCAGCATACAACTCATGGAAACGTTGCAGCAATGCGCTTTTGATATAAGAGTGCTGTTACGTTGCCTCATTTCGTATTTTGTGTTCTTTTTTATTTTTTGTTTTGTCCTCTACCGTGTTAGGATTAGGTGGTACAGTTATTTATTTTCCTCTTGGATAATACTGTCACCTCCAGATCTCATATTAAGATCTTCTAGTTTTCTTCTCTGCATGCACATATGCTTTGTCTGTATCTGTTAGTGATTATGTCTCGTGTGTCTTGGTACAATTCTCAGAGGCATATGAAATAAAATTCTTCTCACTTTTACTGTGACCATATTGTCTTCCCAGTCTGCGTAGTTTGCATTTTGCATGCTCCATCCGCCAGTTTAATCTGCGGGGATATATCTTTACGCTACTGACGTAGGCCACCGTGTTTCCACCACGGGTATTTCCTCGTCTCAGGCTAAGGTGGTATTTAGATTCTATTATGCTTTCCCACGAAAAGCTGTTCCCTTTTGTAACTTGACTTTGATAATATAAGTAAAGTGGTTGGAAAAATTTGTAGGCCATATTTTTAACGTAGTGATGTTACGTAATAAATCTTATGAGATGTAAATCCGGTCTTTCCTTCTCTATGAAGGTCTATGCACCTAGGTGTATAATAGTAAGTCTACGTTCGTTGCGTTTCACGTGTCAATGGTACTCATGTTTCTAACCATATATTTAAGTTCCACGCATCTATCTGAATTTGGCTTTTGATCTTTTTTACAAACAACAAAGTTAAAATCACCATCAAATACGAGTCTGGTCCACGTCGTTGGGTCGACCTTTGTTGCCGAGCGGTTCTAGGCGCTTCACTCCAGAACCGCGCTGCTGCTACGTTCGCAGGTTCGAATCCTGCCTCGGGCATGGATGCGTATGTCCTCCTTAGCTTAGTTAGGTTTAAGTAGTTCTAAGCCTAGGGGAATGATGACCTCAGATGTTAAGTCTCATAGTGCTTAGAGCCATTTAAACCATTTAAAGAATAGAAAAGTAGTACTAGCGAATGGGAGATAACGACATTTATAACATGCGTATTCTGTACTTCAATTGACCTACGTATATCGATTGAAGTATAGGATACTAGTGCTACGGAAGACGAAAAGTAGAGCCATACATAACATTTGTATCCTGCTCTTCAGTTGACCGGTGGATAAAGATCGGAATTCAGTGTTGTGATTAACAACATGATGCTGATAACTCCTATTCCCCAAATCCCTATATGAAGAAAAATCATCTGAAATCACTACGGAACCCTCTACAACATGATTTTCAATTAATGTAACCAAAACGTCCTTCCTTCGATTGGGAACTACTGAAAAACTACTTCGTCACATCTTGACTTCAAACTACAGCCTCCAAACCCATAATCCTACAGGAGGTTCCCCCTGTCGTACTTCCTTTTGCCAAAATGCGACTCGTCGATTTCGACTAATACACATGGGCACTTAGCGGCCCCCTGTACTTTAAATATTCCCTACAAACTTCCCTACAAAAAGAGTACCAGTCTACAACTGTACGCTCACTCACACAACATTCATTCACGCACAGCCACACAGGATACCCCATACACCAACAGTATCCCTCAAGGCACTCACGACAACTAACTTAACCAGCAACAGGAACATACATTAGTAGAAATCGAGTCATGGCCACCATGTCTAAGCCCATAGGCTCCTTTAAATCGTCAAGATTCATCGGAATAGATTAATCCGTACCTACAAACTAAAACGAAAAAGAAAAAATTCTCATAAAACAAGAAACTATTCGTCCAAATTATCTCAAACTCACTAAGAATGAAATTAAGCACCGAATGAATTGCAAAATACCAATTACTGAAATCAATGCAAACGAAAGAAATTTGGCTCTGTCTTTTAAAACAACTTTCACTTTTTTAAATGTACAATGATGGCTTTTATCCGCATCAGATAACCGATTTATTATCTATGGTTGGAAAGTAAAGACATTAATATCTATGAGCTACCTAGGACGTCATTGGTCAAAACTGACGACTTGTATCCCGTGCTTTAGTAGACCCTGCTGATCTGATGCCTTTATCGACGGTACTTTAGATAGAATTTTTCAATGGCGTCAGTCGTTTACTCGTAAGAAGTAGTCAATGAGTCTCTGTTTCGTTTGTGGTTCAGTTGTGGTTGTACGTAATGTGAAGTACCGATTCAGTGCGGGGGCTGGAGCAATGGAATCAGTTCAGCATTCATTTTGCCTACACCAAGGCCACGGAGGTTTCTTCATATGACAGCTGATCACTTCTGCTAACGGTTAATTCGAGCGCATGCCTCAGTTTTGCATTTCTCACAGCTTGACTGACACTCTTCACTTTTTAACTAACATGATTTTAAGGGATGGGGCGTACATTGCATTTCCGATTTGCAGAAACTCTACTGTGTACCACTACGAAAGGAGCCACTGTAGAGGAGTTTCTATTTTTTAGTGCAATATGTTCGACTTGCCCTACTCGATACTCAAATTCGCAAGTATATATGTTAAATAGCTCTTTAAACATTAAATTTGGGAATCAGGAAGGCATCAAGTAGAAACCTTGTTCGTTATAATGGGATAGTAGTTTTGTACACAAAAGCAATAGCGTGATTGACAACATTACATGTACGAGTAAAGAAGTAAAATAATTTTATCAATGTACTGTTGGAGTACGACAAAATGGTGGGAATGTAAGAGTTACTGCCCCCTACATTTCTCATCATGCAGGATTCGCAGCATCTCAGGAACAGACAACGGAGGACCGGCCACTGGAAGTTTGTAGGTAGGTACAGCATTTACTGTCTGGAGTATATACGAAATTGTAGCGAGTACACCCAGTAATGTGTACTTTCAGTGGTTGATACTATTTACGATATGTATCATTTAGAATTTTAACGTGCAGGAGGAAGGACTTCTGAATTCACATGCACAATTGTTTAGATATAACTGGGACATCAGCATGACCATATGAGCACAGAAAATGTGTTATCAGATCTTTGAACTCTGTCTGATGCCACCCGTTCTAAACAGCATTAATCGAACTTTCTCATATCAGTTCTTCCTAGTGTATTCTATTAAGTGTGTTGGGGGTCCGCAGAATAAAGTTCCTGTACAGCTACGGAAGTTTTGGTTGTTTTGACGCAAGTATGCAGCACTCGTCAAATTCTGCAGGTGACACCCACAGAATCTTGCTCAGCAAAACTGTGTGTGGGACGAATGAGTCTGTTGATATACTTACGAATAACTCCAAAGGAAAAATAGCTGCTACCAAGTATCTAATCTAGGCACACACCAAGATTGTTTCAGTTTAAATTTCATTCAAAACGTGATCGATCTGTGAAACTGTAATCCTGTGCTCCACTTTCCAACATCTCAGCACAATCATAGCCAGAAAAGCGATTTTTATCTGTTTGTACAGTAATCATAATACTCCATTCGTTCCTTTCCCTTCTAAACAGCAATGTTTTCTTTTCTTGTCAACTAACACTGCAGTAGAATTGGCAAAAGGAAAATTACTTGGGATGGATTTTGAAGTACTAGGGGGCTATAAGCTTATGTATTACAGATTACATTAAAATGTATCCACACACATGTAAGTGTCGTGTCTCTACACGCATACATCAGCATAGTTAGAAATAGACACGGTATATAACACATAAAATTTCGTTTTTATTTAATCAAAAGTGTAATAAGAACAAATGATATATTTCACTGAAATTCAGAATCTTGCCACACGAGTCATGTTGAAGCTGGCAGCAGGACTGGTGACAGAACGCGTGTTGTATCTGGCAGCAGGACTGGTGACACTGCGTGTGCTGAATCTGGCAGCAGGACTCGTGACAGGATGTGTGTTGTATCCAGCAGCAGGACTGGTGACACTGCGTGTGCTGAATCTGGCAGCAGGACTGGTGACACAGCATGTGCTGAATCTGGCAGCAGGACTGGTGGCACAGCGTGTGCTGAATCTGGCAGCAGGACTGGTGGCACAGCGTGTGCTGAATCTGGCAGCAGGACTCGTGACAGGATGTGTGTTGTATCCAGCAGCAGGACTGGTGACACTGCGTGTGCTGAATCTGGCAGCAGGACTGGTGGCACAGCGTGTGTTGTATCTGGCAACAGGACTGGTAATAGGATGCATGCTGTAGCAGGCAATGGGGATGGCGGATGCTATTTGTGTGGAGGCTGACGGCGATGCTTTGGACACCAACTGCTCTAAAGGTAATGAGGCTACACGTTTAGTGGTTAGATGGGCTGCTGGTGATGTTTTGCCTGACGATGAGGCTCGAAGAATTGCTCTTGTTGTGGGTGGCAACGCCACTTCAATTATAGGTGCCGACGTCACTTGTGTCATGACTGATGAGACATGTGTTGTAGATGGGGACGTGACGGGAGATGCCATGTGTGTAGCAACTGGTGGTTCAAGTTGTGTTGTGGATGGCAATATGGCTGGAGACTCCAGTTGTGTTGTGGCCTCCTTGGCCACTCCTGTTGTGGCTGGTGACGCGGCTGGTGCAGCCACTTGTGGTGCAGCTGGTCGTTCAACTGGCACTGTGGATGGTGACGCAGGTGGAGACGCCTCTTCTCTTGTGGCTTCTGCTGGCTCTCCTCCTGTGTCCGGCAACGTGGCTGGCGATACCTGCAGTGTTGTAGTGGGCGGCGTGGCTGGTGACGCCGCTGTTGTTGCTAATGCTGGCTCCTGTGTGGAAAAGATATAATGGATGATGTTAAGATGTTGCTAAACGTGATCCATGTGATACAAATTGAGAGAAGATCTGTTCACAATAATTTAGATCATTAAAGTAACATTAGATATTGCCAGTTCTTTGCTACATCTATTCAGTACATATTTAAATCGAATGAAGTACGAATTATTTATCTGTCAATATAGTGACGTGAGATTATATTGGTATATAAATTATTCTCGTGCATTTTCTTTGTCTGGGTTGGATCTTTAAAAGCTTGTTATTCTGAATAGTAATCTAAACATTAGCAAAAGACTATCACTGCTCAACCTTCCACACAATGATACAGTCTCATGCACAACATGATGTTGTGATGTCTCCCAGTTGCTCGATAAGGACCATTCCTGTAAGTTCACTTCTGCACTTAGTAGAACAGACGCGAGGATGCGCATATCCACCTCGCAGGGTTTCATGGTTGTCTGTGACCTACAAACTTATACTGACGATCCAAAATAGTATGACCGAATATTTAATATGGTGTTGGGCCTCCTCACGAATACAATACACATGAGGTTATGGATATAGGAGATTAGGCCTTTGTGCCTGTACCAGCAATCTGCTCTGTCGCCATATCTGCCACAGGTAGCCTCTAATGCTGCTCTACAGTCCGCAAATGATTCCGACAATTACGTACCGTGTTGAGGAGAGGACATCGAAGGTCTTATCGCCTACTGCAGGTTTTACCGCCATTCAACCTCCTGTCATAGCTCACGACAGCCAAACAGGTTAACCATTTACCAATGATTGTCCCTAAGCACCTGACACAGCAGACTACCCGTTCTCAGAGACGCTGAAGTCAGTGCATTTCCGTATTATCGACCCGTATCGTCACTAGAATGATTGTTCATTTATTTCTGCTCCGTTTCCATAACTTCATTAGCGCACCACGTATTACCAATCCCACGAGGGAGGTTTCAGTGTTGAGATACACTGCGCTAATTAGAATAAAGCCACTATATATAATGCCACACTTACGTTTTCCTCATAATTTCCTACTATTACTCTTGGTTATTAGTTCCTTATTCGACTGATAAATATAGAAATAGGTTTGACACCTTATGCGAGTGCCACTTTTGTTTCTCATAGATGTATAAGGACTATACACTTAACATGAGAACAGAGAATCCCGCAGCTGAAGAAAGTGACATTTCTTGACTCTTACAAATAACAGTAAAGTAGGTAACGCTCAGAAGGTGGTCTAAAGGAAGCAGTAATTCAGAACACCACTTTTTATCCCAGTCACTAGCTAAGAAAGATTGCCAAGGTTTCAGAAAATACCTAATAGTGCGTGCACATGTGATAGATGAAAATAGCGCTTTTAAATCAAGTAGTCTGCTCCGCCGATGACTCTCAGAAGGCAGGCACCACGGCGCCCCTCACCTCCATGCTGTCCAGTGGGTGGCCAGGGGCGGTCTTCTCCTCCGGCGGGTCGTCTGCCTCTCTCCCCTCCCCAGTGGTACAGCAGGGCAGCCACCGGCGAAACCGGCGAAACATCTTCTGCAGGAAAGAAACACACTAAATATTGTCCGACATTGTGTGTGAATGCGGTGCTCCTTCAACGCATCACACTTGGAGTAGACAATAACGCAAAAATGTAACGGTTGTAACGTACCAGTCTAATTACACAGTTAGATGGGTCGATGGATAATTATTCTGTTACGTAGCATGAAACAGTATTATGTGAACTTCAACTGGGATTGTATTAAAGAAGGTATCTCGAGGCACCACCTACTACTTATTTACCTCGCATATTTGTTTCGAAAGAAAAAACAGTTAGTGGATAGGCTTCAGTTCAGGACAAATGTATGTAATTTTGATACAGCTTGATAATCCTTGATTAATTCTGCAGGAGGAACAGATTGTTAAGTGGTCTTAAATATATTAAAAATCATACACTTCTGCGCTAATCTGGAATGCGAGAATCCTGACAGGGAACTGAATAAGTAGCGGATGAGTCACTGAATGTCAGCTCTTAAATATATTAAAAATCATACACGTCTGCGCTAATCTGGAATGCGAGAACCCTGACAGGGAACTGAATAAATACCGGATAAGCCACTGAATGTTAGCAACGGCATTTCTTTTAGGATTAAATTTTAAAAAGAGAAGCACACGAACAAACGTGTATTTAACAGGTAAACCTTAATTTACCGTAGACTGTTAGTACTGAATATTGCTGGTAAAAGCGACTCAAAAACATATATGACTCTGACGATCATTTGAAACCAGGAGAGGCGCGGAAGATATGGATTACGCACACATAAATATTAAGACTAACCATTCATACACAGAAAAAAGTTTTCAGTAATTTAATAAATGAAACATCTAAATTGGGTTAGAGAAAGCAGCCAAGATGGTCGAATACTTTAATAGAAAATTATTCCAAAATTAATAAAAGGAATTTCGTTAGACGCCTATGGAAACAATGAACCCGAACGACGTTCTATGATTTTCAAACGAGTAGATGTATATTCCTACCTCTACGGGCAAATGTTTTGTCTAAAAGCTTAATGTTTGTGTCTTGTATTATTGTGTGTATCTTGTAATATTTCCTAAGCAGTTGTAGCAGCTTTATGTGTAATTTTGGACTACTTAATGTAATTCGATCCTGTGTGTGCGAAATTGATGTCTGTCTAACGGCGGACAATGACAGAAAGGACCACTTATTACATACCTGTTCCGAAGAACTGGTGTCCGGCTGGAAAATGGACGTTTAGGCTTCTTCTCAGATGGTAATACGAAGCTTTCACAACTTTTTTCTTTATGTTAACTGTTAAGATACGCTTTTTTCAGAACACCTCGAAACAATACTAGAGCGCACGAGAACTATACGGACTCGCAATGTTCCTGGGCAACGGCTCAGATCGCTTCAAGCGACACTGCATTGTTGACAGGCAACCCAGATGACGATACATGCGCTGTTAACTGACAGTTGCTACACAATGTTTCAGTGTCCATATATTACAGCATTTTCATACGCGTGTCTCATTTGAACATAAGTTTAAATTAAAAGGAAAAATTATTGCTTCAAATACGAAATATGCCAATGCGATTTCTGAATATACACCTACATCTACATCATACTTCGCAAGCCACCTAATGGTGTGTGGCGTACCACTATCTGATCCATCCAAGTCCGTTCCACTCGCGAATAGTGCGTGAAAAATGCAATTATTTGACATACTGAACTACAGAACAACTTTTACGGGACTTCAGTAGTCCAACTCATGACCACTGAAAATATGTTTGTCAATTTTTTGTAGTATTGTGTTGCCTACGCTACTAAAAGATTCCTTTATAGAGTTGGATTTTAATACGTGTAGTCAACGACAGAGGAGGAGCTTAGATGTCTTTACTGTATTTGTTCAAAAATGGTTCAAATGGGTCTGAGCACTATGGGTCTTACCAGTCCCCTAGAACTTAGAACTACCTAAACCTAACTAACCTAAGGACATCACACACATCCATGCCCGAGGCAGCATTCGATCCTGCGACCGTAGCGGTCGTGCGAATCCAAACTGTAGCGCCTAGAACCGCTCGGCCACACCTGCCGGATACTGTAATTGTATCTAACTGCATACAAGACTATGTTATACGAAATGCTGCAACTTGTTACCACAGACGTGCACTGTCACAAGGGAACCCTACGTCCAGTTTGTCTGTAACCCCAGATTATGGTTTCGCTGTGGTTACTGAAGTACGAAAACTAATTTTATTCTTATCCGAGTGTGAGCGACGCCGTGTGTTCTGGAAACGAATGCATGACCATTGAAAATACGTTTGTCAATTTTTGTAGTAATGTATTGCCTTATGCTATTAAAATATTCCTTTATAGAGTAGGATTTTAATAGATGGAGTCAACGACAGAGGAGCAGTCTAGATGTCTTATACTGTATTTGTATCTAATTGCATAAAAGACAGTGTTATACGAAATGTCGGCAACTTGTTACTACGGACGTACGCTGTCACACGGGAACCCTACGGCCAGTTTGGCTGTGAGCCCAGCTTATTGTGTCGCTGTGGTAACTCAAGTACCAAAGCTGATTTAATTCTTATCCGAGTGTGATCGAGGCCGTGTGTTCGGGAAGCGAAAAGAAAAGAAACGGTTCACTCTACTGATATTAGAACAATTACTGCAATTAATTCCATCTCGTTGGTAGTACTATGTATGTGAGTTGCGAAATATTCAATAAGATTAATTCGAATATCGGTGCAAATGTTTATGCCCAGGCATAACATAGGAAGTGATTGAGAAGACTAGATGAACTCAGAGGAGAAAATTGCTATTTCACAATAATGGCGCCAGCAGTTTCACGAGTTTCCGATGTGAAAGGTACTGCCACACACTGGCCCACAAGTACAAATTCATAGACACAAACACGGCTCACACGTTTTGATGAGCGTTTCATCAGGGGAGACAATAATGTGCAAATGTAGCGGGAATTAATGTTTTGCCATTTTAAATAAATATCTTAATGTAATATGTGTAATATTGTCCATGTTTTCTATATTTTCCCTTCTCGTATCACAAAGTAGTTTACTGGCTATCTTCATAGCACTAAATAATACGCATAAAAAGGGAAAAAATGAGGATCATATACCGTGAAATGAGATGATCTTTGACCCGAGTGATGCAATTAGAGGCCCGTCCCCCCATAAGGCGGTCAGTCTTTGAGGCAGCTCACTACTCAGAAATGCTCTCACAATTTACATGATGGTACCACTTAGGTGTTACTCCATCATGTTCAAAAATGAAATACTAATAAAGCCATATCGGCGATATTTAGGTAACAAAATTCCTGTAATCGTCTTCTCCGCGAAAAAACGCTCCTTAAACGTGTTCTTGAACAACGACACAGAGCACATGAAGTCTTGGAGAGCCTTCGTCATGTTTGTCTATATGCTGTGTACCCATATTCTGTCGCTACACTTCTCTTGTTTAACAAAAGTTACCCTCATCACTGAACACTAAACCACAAAGGGCATTGTTATCTTCTATCTCAACGCACAGACCGAATTCACAAATCTGAACACGTTGTTTATTGAAATCAGAATGGCATGTTTGCAGTTGAATGCTGTATTGCGTGAAACTCGAATATCGTCGCAAATCACGCCGTACGAAATGCGGAACAGGTAATTCCTGATTGTTACGTAGACTAAACTGCTACGGATCACATTTAAGACAAGAAAGGAAAATTAGAGAACTATACTTAACACTCTGATGACGTGCTCTGCGCCTTGGGGATGCGTACAGGGCGGCCCTCTCACAGACAAGAAGAGTCTCGAAATAATGGTACAAATCGTGCGATCGCTTTAGTTATAGAAGATGCAATATCGCATTCTTGGAGAAAACCACGTTGCACCGTGGTAAATGAATTGTGACAGTTGAAGCGGACAAGGCAATACGCTGTTTGTTGCCTGTTATCTCTATCCTGATTTCTCGCTTGTTGGGTAATGGATGAGCGAACGTACGAGTTTGGTTCTCGAAGGAGAATTCCTGCTGCAAGTACTTGAACCGGCAACTTACAGTAGTCACCAATGTACACTTTTAGCTTCGACGTGGAAGTTAAATTTTATTCCAAGTTTCTATATTGATTCGCGTAATAAATAAAGAGCGTTGGAGTAAAAAAAAAAAAAAAAAAGATGTTACGATAAAACTCTCGGTCTGAGTGCATAATACCTACTACACCTTTAACAAACAGAATTTTTATCCGAAAATAAATTAAATAACACAGCACCACATATAATAGCATAGCGTATGAAAATGCAACTATCAGCAAGCAGAGAAATAACAGAAAGTAGATCGCATCACAGCATTCAGGTATGCAAAACAAGGGGTACTGTAACTGATGAGTTATTTAAACTTTTGGGAAACCATTCCTGAAATTCTGTAGATGTAGCCAAGTACCTTATCTTAACATGAACGCATTGACCATGCGTGTAATTGTCATCTCTCAGGCCATGGAAGGTGTTTGTGCTGGGAATCAAGAGACTACGGAATGGACCACTGCGTCTACGTTCTTAGACAATTGTATTGTTTATCAGATTAAAATCTAATCAGTTACTGTCACCTCAAGAATGCATCAGAGTTGTGGTAAAAAATGGGAAGTCCACATTATTTTCTCTGCGATTATAGCTCTGCACTGACATTATATCACCAGGGAATTACTCTTTTTCCGCGGTGAAGACAATTATGACTTTTCATGCGTTACTAGGAAATGTGTACCTGGATTGCTATTTAGGTAATAGCCAGAAGTCATATTTCCTGTTAGTAATTTCTTTAAGAAGGTGTAAAAGCCAAGCTCTTTCTTTTTATCGTGCATCTTCTCTATCCTCTGTCGCCCACTACATTACTATATTTCACACATGAAGCAACGATCTCAAATAAATGATTTCAGTACTCTGTACTGAGACAGAAGTTGCTCATCAGAACACGCGAGACATAAAACGATTTCTTTCTACCTCCCATCCTCTTCACATGCGGGACTGCTGGTTAAACGATAGTACTTCTTCCAGTTCGCAAAGCTGGTAATTCGAACTTTTTTTTCCGTTACGCCAGATGGGTGACCAGCTGCCTACGGTTATATGGGTATCTCCTTCTCTTATTACAACCGATCCGTTGTAACATACCCAGCCTAAATGTTATTTGCCTCTTGGTCATCGTGAACAGGAGCAAGTTGTGGTAGCTTCCCGCTCCGTTCGATGTAGCCCACCCAAAGCCACGAAGAGGCAGACCACTTCATATCTAACAGTTTCTTAGTTTGCTTGGGAATTATCTCTTTTAATTGCAATTTTACACAAAAATGTAGTTTATAATTTTGGTTTGGATATAATAAAATAGCCAAATATAAAATTAGTCTACGATGTGAAACTCGCTTCAATTGTTAAGATGCGTAAGGAGATTAAAAAAAAGATAGGTCTGAACCGTGATTTGTTTTCAAAGAATATTCTTCAGAATTTATTTTATTTGCTAGCGATTCATCAAGAACATTAACACATTTAATCACACTATGTAAGTGTGGAAGTAGTTGCCAGGGAGTAACTGATGAAACCATAGTCAAAAATCCTTTAATCCAATGGGAATTTATTCACTTTAATAGTGCCTAAAAGGCATTTTTTTAAAAAAGAAACAGATTTAAAATTATAATCAGAGAGCATCCTCTAATTATCAAGTTACAATTTATTCAGAGGCAGAAAGAAACAAATTTTGACTGTATGATCTTTCGGGCAGAGAACGTTGCGGCTCCCTTTTGACGCGGCCGTAGTTGCGACCGCTCACAACATCCTCTGAAAGACTACACTGGTGCAAGTCTGCAACACACTAGATAACTTTAAACTAATGGTTTTAACAATTTACACAAGCACACAAATTATGCCATCCCGTAGGAGGGACGGAAATGGTACAAAATACTAACAATTACAATATTAACCTTGCCACCGAAGGTACAACTTGATTTTAACTTCTGAGAAAAGACTTACGGTGAAAGGGTGGCAGCTTTATATACCTCAATGATCATTTAAATGAAAGCCCATGAAATGCAATCTTATATACATTCTACAAGGTTGGCCAAAAAAGATGGTCAACAGTACACAGATACTGCCTCTCAAGATCGTAGGCAAGATCAAAATATATTTCAGGAATTAGGCCCATACACTCCAAGCAATAAAAAATCTGACAAACATGACAGAGGCAGCTCCGAACGACAGACAGACACTAACTACGTAACAAATGCGGACGAGAGACAGACTAGCAAGCTGGGGACGAGAGGCTGACCCAGACTGACTGATACTGACCCGGACTGACCCCTGGCGAGCTCATAGCGACCCTTAGATGCACGTGGGCAACCTTTCCCCTTTCCCACCAGAGGGAGACACCAAATCTGCGATTGCCACAGCGGCACTACTGCCAGAAACGGAGGGCGACTGCTTCACACTACGCGCTGCGGCGCGCTCTTCAAAACAGCAATTTTTACCACGGCTCAAGGTCATAGGAAAGAACAATTACGGAGAAAAGCAAAGAGACGACCGATGATGTATCTAACAGAGCCAGCGAAAACGGAATACCTTCGAGTCTTGCAGTTTTGGTTCGAACTATTTTTTCTAAAACTACTTAGTTACATACCTGTTCAGTGTCACGTGTTTTTCGAATGTAAATTAATAGCTAAGTTGTTAGTATTACTGCAACTGTTTCCTCGATATAAATTGACATTGTGTACGCAATGCCATATGTGTTTGTTAATTGTTATCTGTGTTGGTTAAATCAGGAGTGCTGCAATACAGATTTTACAGGTCAGTGGAGGTATAATGATTGTGAGATCGTTATAACAATTGCGTATACTATACTAAATACAATTAATGAAGGTTTTACATATTTATTGCGATTAATGACAACAAAACTGTTAATGCTATTGTACTATTCTAAATACCACGTTATTCTAATTCATGTATAGTGTTGTCTACGTTCTGTGTCCTTCAAGCATTGACCGTGAAACATAATCATTTATTAATATCCACTTACCTCTGTTCCTGATACGCTGTGTCATACCACCATCGAGACGTAAGTGTTTGATGTTCCGCCGCGTGCAGGTGACAGTGAAAAAGTATGAGTTCGGCTGAAGGTGTAATTTGGGCAGCGAGAGCTACACTTCTGACGCTCAGTGAGTGTGTCCTGTCTCCGAGATCATGGCAGGGATAATAATAGCACATTCAGCAGATACTTAAGAAAACTGCTGGATCAGTAGTGGGAATATGTGGGTAAAATGATATCGGCAACTCGTCACTACACAAGAATGCAAACAACTGATTATTTACCAAAAATGGTTCAAATGGCTCTGAGCACTATGGGACTTAACATCTGTGGTCATCAGTCCCCTAGAACATAGAACTACTTACACCTAACTAACCTAAGGACATTACACACATCCATGCCCTAGGCAGGATACGTACCGGCGACCGTAGCGGTCGTGCGGTTCCAGACTGAAGCGCCTAGAACCGCTCGGTCACATCGGCCGGCGAATAATTACCCTCAAGAATTCTGATGAACATCTATGAACCGTCTTTATAACACTGTTGATATGCAAAAAGATTGAAAATAAGTGACAGATATTCCTTCACGTTGGTGCCTGTGTTTATCTTAATCAGCATACTCCCTTAATATGCTGAAATAAATGTGGAGCAGCGCAGGGTATATGATACTTCCTATGGTTCAAGCTTATCTTGGTTCACTGCCCGTCTGGTTCGTCTGTACGATCTTGTTTCTATAAATTCGGCATACAGTGTACGCGATGTAGTGTCAGTAGCTGGGTTCACAGGTTGCCATTTGTCTGTGTATTATGGATTCGTAGTGGTATTTATTTGTCGGGTTGGCATATGTAGCACGCAGAGGAGAAGGCTATGTTTAGGCGTTCATTGTTAGCCACAGGGGCACTCTGTTTGCTGACCGAGGTGTACCTTCTACAAAAGTCCATTAGGTACTGGCCATATCCTACAAAAGAAATGCACCATGGCTGGGCGGCGGTGTGCATGGTGAATTTTCAGCTCTACTTGGACGTTGTGGAAAAAAGAGTAAAATCTAGAGCCGTTAACACTGGTTACCCACTCCGCCACCACGCATTCACTTGTCACTACTCCAGCTGCCCCTTGTCCCTTAAGTCATGATCCGTAACTTCCATTATTTTGTCTACTTTTACTCTCTGCAGGCAGTGTATCTAAGCTCGCTGACGGATTGTTAAGTCACTCGGATATGTTCCGAGCACCACGCATAGTGCTTCCACTGACGTTGTGCTTAAATCCCCTGTCAGTCTCAGCAGAACAGTTCTTTGACGTCATGTAACAAGGTTGTGTTAGTTATGAGAGAGAGAGAGAGACAGTGACCATGTGCACGCCGCGAAATGTTCTGCGGATCCACAAAACAAGCACTATGTGATCAAAAGTATCCTGACATCCTGGAAAACAAACGTTTTTTGTATTAGGTGCATTGTGCTGCCACCTACTCCCAGGTACTCCACATCAGCGACCTCAGTAGTCATTAGACATCGTGAGAGAGCAGAATGGGGCGCTTTACGGACTTCGAATGTGCTTAGGTTATTGGGTGTCGCTTGAGTCATACGTCTGGACGCGTGATTTCCACACTCCTGAACGTCCCTAGGTCCACTGTTTCCGAAGTAATAGTGAAGTCGAAACGTGGCGGGACACTTACAGCACAAAAGTGTACAGGCCGCCGACAGTTGAAGAGGGTCGTAATGTGTAATAGTCAGGCATATATCCAGGCCATCTGACACGAATTCCTAACTTAATCAGGATTCACAGCAAATACTATGGCAGTTTGGCGGTAGGTGAGAAATCTCGGATTTCATGGTCGAGCGGCTGCTCGTAAGCCACACATCACTCCGGTAAATGCCAAACGATGCCTCGCTTGGTGAAAGGAGCGTAAACAATGGATAACTAAAAATTCGAAAAACGTTATTTGGAGTGAAGAATCACGGCACAAATTGTGGCGATCCTATGGCAGGGTGTGGGTATGGCGAATGTCGGGTGCACGTCATCTGCAAGCATGTGTAGTGCAACAGTAACATTCGGAGGCGGTGGTGTTATGGTGCGGTCGTGTTTTTATGGAGGGGGCTTTCACCCCTTGTTGTTTTGAGTGGTACTATCACAGCACAGGGCTGCACTAATGTTTTAAGCACCTTCTTGCTTCCCACTGTTAAAGAATCTTCCGGGGATGGTGATTGCATCTTTTAACACGACCGAGCACCTGTTCATAATTCACGGCCTGCGGCCGAGTGGTTACATCGCACTAACATCCCTATAATGGACTTGCCTGCACAGAGTCCTGACCTCAATACTAGAGAACACCTTTGGGATGTTTTGGAACGCCTACTTCGTGCGAGGCCTCACCGACCGACATCGATACCTCTCCTCAATGCAGCACTCCGTGGAGAATGGGCTGTCATTCGCCAAGAAACCTTCCAACACGTGATTGAACGTATGCTTGCGAGAGTGAAGCTGTCATCAAGGCTAAGGCTGGGCCAACACCGTACTGAATTGCAGCATTACCGATGGAGTGCAAAACGAACTTGTAAGTCATTTTCTGCCAGGTGTCCGGATACTTTTGATCACATAGTGTAGGTTGTTGTGGAACTGTGTAAACGGCTGTGTTGATCGATGAGACTGGAAAAGTTACTGTGTTTTATCAACCCCCTGTTTTATGTGTTGATTGAGCGGTAGTCGATGGTCATTTTATACCACTAGATATCTAGCTACGTGTTTTCTGCCGTTTTATAACCTGGTAATTCTGTAATTTTACTTCCGATAACGTATGGACTGTCATGTCGGTAGCCTCAGTGACCTTCTTTTTCAGACCTCGCCCGCCCAGACTGTGTAGAATGCCTCTAGTTTAGGTTTCCAGAATTGTTCATGAGTTGGATCACACCACAGACAACATATCATCAACGTATACGACACTATCGCAAATATGTACGTGTATACCCCCATCCTTTTCTGTTAGGAGAAGCTCAATGGAAAACTTGCGGTTGAATTTGTCCTCTAACTCGTATGCCCGGTTAAATGTATCATCAATCGACTTTTTTCCGCGGAACCCGTATTTTGCTCTAATGGAATGTCTAAGATAACACATCCGTGGTTACAGGTACTCCAGAGTAAATATTTAAGTAATTCGTAAATGGAACATCATCCGCTTACACTTCAGGAGTGAAGTTCGTTTTAGCAACGTCCTGTATGAAAATTGCTGCAACTAACCAACGCCTTCAGTAGGAAAAATACCTGCAGAATCAGTGTTGGAATATCTTGCTGTTCTAACAGAACTGAATGAAATCCATGTGTATGGAGAAGCATGACTTGCTTATCATAACGCTAATTACTAATGAACGCATGGACTATATGCTGATTACGAGTCTGAGGCCCTTACAGACACACACACACACACACACACACAAACACACACACACACACACACACACACACACACACGCACACATGTGTATACATACCCACACAGAGTGAATAAATGAAACAATTGACCTAGTCCGCAGTGGCTAGTCTACATGTACTTTATACCTGTAGATTAGTGGTTAATTTCTGTCATACTCTGAAGCGCCAAAGAAACTTGTATAGGCTTGCGTATTCAAATAAAAACTAAAAAACTAAATTTTTCTCTAACAAGCCACGAAGGTTCAACAATACCGACAGGTCGCCGTGTCATCTTAGCCCATAGGCGTCACTGGATGCTGATATAGAGTGTCATGTGGTCAACACACGCTCTCCTAGCCTTATGTCAGTTTAACGCGTACTCAAATACAGAGATATGTATACAGACAGAATACAGCGCTGCGGCCGGCTACGATTATGTAATGCAACAAGTATCTGACGCAGTTGTTAGGTCTGTTAGTGCTGTTACAATGGTAGGTTATCAAGATGTAAGTGTGTCTGAGCGTGGTGTTATAGTCGGCGCAAGAGCGATGGGACATAGTATCTACCAGGTAGCGATGAACTGGCCATTTTCCCATACGACCAAATTCGCGAGTGTACCTTGAATGTCAGGAATTCGCTAAAACATCAAATCTCCGACATCGCAGCTGCCGGGAAAATATACCGCAAGAACGGGACCGACGACGACTGAAGAGAAGCGTTCAACGATACAGAAATGCAACCCTTCCGCAAGAAACTGTAGATTTCAATGCTGTGCCATCAATATGTGTCAGCGTGCGAGACATAAAACGAAACATCATTGATATGGGCTTTCCGAGCCGAGGGCCACTCGTGTACTCCTGATGACTGCACGACACAAAGCTTTACGCCTGGCTTGGGTGCGTCAACACAGTTTCAAATTGTATCGAATGGATGGACGTGTACGGGTAAGGAGATAACTTCGTGAATCCATGGACCCTGCATGTCAGTAGGGGACTGTTGAGTCTGGTGGAGACTCTGTAATGGTGCGGGGCGAGTGCAGTTGGAGTGATGTGGGATCCCTGATACGTCTAGATACGACATTGACAGGTGTCACGTACGTAAGCATTCTGTCTTATAACCTGCATCCATTTATTTCCATTGTGCATTCCTACGGACTTGGGCAATCCCAGCAGGACAATGAGACATCCCACACGTCCAGAATTGTTATAGAGTGGCTCAAAGAGAACTCTTCTGAGTTTAAACCTTCCGCTGGCCACCACACTCCGCAGACATGAAAATTATTGAGCATATCCGGGATGCCTTGCAACTAGCAGTTCAGAAGAGAGCACCACCCCCTCGTAGTCTTACAGATTTATGGACAGTCCTGCAAGATTCATGGTGTCAATTCCCCCCAACACTACATCAGACACGTCACGTCGTGTTCCGACACTTCTGAGTGCTCGTGGGGGCCCTGTACGATAGTTGCAGTTTCTTTAGCACTTCAGTGTAAGAAATGCAACTGTTTCTAACACACTGTTCATCAATGAGCATATTAACGGGGTTCCACTTACACTTCCAACTGGACAGGGCTTCAGCAGCCACGCTGTTAAATTCTAATACTTACGTCCGTTTTGGTTCTCCTCCGCTGTCAGCAACTTTGCGCCAGCTTCTCAGCTATAATAGACAGCAGATTCCTAACCTGGGCCAGTTTACGATGTCCGATTCCGTTTAATTTGTGTCTGATTTTGGGCCTTATCAACGGCTGAATTATGTTTACCAGGAATATTGTGCCCTTTTCTCCAGGGACTCAAGTAGGCTGCTAATTACTTAGTGCGTATGCCATAAAAATCGACGGCGTGACCCTGTTTTTTCCGTGCCAGGAATGTAACACTTCGCGCGCAAGTGAACGAAGAATTAGACAGATTGACCGCTTTAGGCGTCATGGAACCTATTCGATCCAGTCCCTGGGCTACAACTTTAGTCATTACCAAGACGCCGACGGCCGTAATCCGTGTCTGTGTGGTGATGACTCTGAGCTGCCAGTTAATACAAAGTAAGCGGTTGATACATACCCCCGTCTACGCCAGGACTAACCTGTGACGAAGCTGTGCATGCACAGAATTTTTCAAAAATAGATTCCTTGGAAGTACATTAACAGCTACAACTTGATGACAAATTACGTCTGCTTCTTGTTATGAATATCCCGTAAGGCCTCTACATTTAAT
This sequence comes from Schistocerca serialis cubense, assembly GCF_023864345.2. Taxonomy (NCBI): domain Eukaryota; kingdom Metazoa; phylum Arthropoda; class Insecta; order Orthoptera; family Acrididae; genus Schistocerca; species Schistocerca serialis. Next base: position 112,715,328 of record NC_064645.1, on the reverse strand, counting down.
ACTGAAGTGTTTCTGGCGTCGTAAGCACGCCGGCCATTTTTCAGCGCTATTTGGAGCAACTTACCCAACGAATTCACTGTTATATCAATCACCTCGACGCGAGTGTCGTTGCCAGTCACACCGGCGAAGACCGTCTTCACAAACATAGTCTTTTGTTTCAGACATCGTGTGCCGCAGGACTAAAGTACAATTTGGAAAAGTCATATTTCTTGCAACCCTGTATGGAATACATTGGACATCTTATTTCTTGTCGGGGGATTCAGCCAACCGACAGCCACACACCGCCTGGTACGGCCCTTTCGCCCTGTGAATATGAGAGGGTTCCAGGATTTCTTATGCAAAGACGCAAATTGCCTCAGAATCCTTCAGGAAGCAACTTTGGTTTCATTCTCTGCCTGAGACCATGCATTCCAGACCTTGAAGAACGTCCGCCGTTCTACCCCTTACTTCACCACTATCAGCTGGTCCTCCAATTTGTGGTTGCAACTGACCCGTCGTAGTATGGCGTGGAGCTCGTGTTGTAGTGGCGTTGTGCAAAATATTCATAACAGCCCATTTGCTTTGTGTCAAAGACGCTTAATGATGGACAGAAGAATTATTCTCAAATAGGGAAGGATGTGCTTGTTATTATCTATCCTATCAAGAAGTCTTATATGTTTCTCTACAGTGTTAAGCCGCAATTGGTGTCTGATCACAACCGCAAATGTCTCTCTTTAGCCCCTCGGCAAACTTCCCGTATAACACAAGCGATAGACTTCAGAGTTGGGCCCCGTTCCTTGGTATATGTAACTATGGTATTCATTTCCGCAAGTAGCTTATCATTCAAACGCAGTCGCCCTTTCACATTTACTGATGGGATCTGACCCTGGTTTCGATCAGGATGATGTTCTCTGCTTTTACCTCGACGAGGTAGCTTGGAGCACTGTATATAGATTCTCTATAACCAGCTCAAGCCGTCACTGTTGACCCCGTTCTCCATTCAACTGCGGCAATATGTTCCGGAAGAAGGGCCACAAATTCCATCCACAATTATTGTCAGTTCAGACACAGACACGCGCTCGTCGATGGCGATTTTTTGTTGTCCGCAGTGAAAGGCTGTTCTGCAAGAGATCGTTAGGGTTTCTCTCGGTACGACATTACTCACCTTCTGCATAAGGATCATTGCGACATCTCATTCACCAAGATGTTGGCTATTCGCCATGTCTAAAGCTTTGAATTAATCATGAATTTGAATATTTAATCACTGCTTTATCTAAATGCGCAGAGTATCAGGCCGCTCCCCGGCAAAGCTATTAACGATGGTCTGGGCTATCAGCCTTGTGAGTGGGTCCGTGTAGACTTGACAGATTCCCTCTTGGATGCTTGTTGATTGCTGATCATTGACACTTACTCCCGTTTCACAGAGCTGCCAACCTCAACTTCAACAGGGCAGAGCCTCTAACTCAGGTAATCTGAATCAAAGATCTACCCCACTCCTCGGTCAGTGAAAACAGTCACAATTTTATTATCAGACGCTTTTTGTGCACAGCTCGGTATTCACCACACACGTGCACTTCTGTTCCACCTTCAATCGAACAAAGATGCAGAACACCTCATCTGCACTTTTAAGACACAACTAAAAAATTGTAATGGTAATGTCACGGGAGATGAGGCCCTCGCTCAATTTCTTAGTTCCTACAGGTACACACCCATCAGCGAGAAGGGGCAGCAGAGATACTGGGGCCCCATAGGCAAAACACTAGACACACGGGACTCTAGCCGCGTTCACACGCAAGTGTGGTATTGTAGCAGTCATCCCCAGACCGAGCGGTCGTCGTGTCTTCACACTGTAGAAGGAAGACCGGTGGGTGACACACCGCCGCAATCCACAAGTGAAGGCCCAGACACCGCCATCTCCTCAAACGCCTGTGAGATCATATATTGCTCCTGCATCTGGTCTTCCTTCCTCATCACAGCACTCGACAGCCCTTCCGCAGATTTTCGCCCCATATGATACCAGGCCTCGCTCACAATCCACTGTTCATATTTATAGCTCTCCGAAAATTTATAGGCAACCAAGCAATGCAAGCCAGTTGCACGGAATATCAGTAATTACATGGCTATAACACACATGAAGTGAGACTGGCCTAGACGCTTGCAGCAGCTCAATGGAGACGACAATTACCTTACTGATGTGGACATATTTATCACAAAATAGAGATTTGTGACTATCTAATATGGAAACATATCTCCTTTGTGCAGGGAAACGCTAATGATATTACAAACAAAGGTAACACTTAGATGATTTATTATTATTACTACGGTCTCAGTTGCACATATTCACTCTGGATTACCGCTTCCAGTCATAGGGAATTATCTTCAGATCTAAAAATAAAATGAAAAGAATCATTAATGCAATATTTTTTAAACAATTTTTGTACAGTTGCATAATCTTTCAGATAATATGGCATCCATTATTAATGACACGGTTTCCCAACTTGAACGAACTCAGGCTGAAGCCTAGAGATATATGAATAATTTATATGTCAAATCAGGATCGCAAGAGTCAAAAAATGTACTGGTGAGCATTTTATTATTTTTATTAAGTTTCCTGGGACTTCATTTGGTGCTGAGGGACGTTTGTATGGAGATAAATTATTAATAGCCATCTTAAGTTAAGGATTACACAAGGGCTATTCGGATAGTAAGGTTCGGTCGGTCGTGAAATAGAAACTACAATGAAGATCAAAAATGTTAGATAAACCTTCCAGCTACTTCTCTACACAGTCGCCGCTACGACTGACACATTTGTCATAGCATTGTAGCAGTTTTCCACAATACCGTCGTCATAGAAGACCGCTGAATGTGTTTCCTGCCAATTCTCTACACTGATCTGCAGCTTGTTGTCCACGACAAAATCTTGAGTTTATAGCCAGCGGCTCATGTGAGCAGATATGAAACTCAGAGGTAGCCAAGTTCCCGCTGTATGGTGGCAGGCTACCGGTGTCTTATGAATCGAGATGGCATTCAAATTCTGCCTGGACCCCCAATTGTAACTTCGTGGTCCACAAAAAGGCTACGGCGAGGCAAACTGCAAAATTTTACCAAATTTCCAGACGGGTACCAAAAGAAGTCTCTATTCCACGATCCGTTATCAATTTTACACGGAATTCAGTTGATGAAGCCACTGTGTCCGTGCCGGAAAGGTGGTTCAAATGGCTGTGAACACTATGGGACTTAACTTCTGAGGTCATCAGTACCATAGAACTTAGAACTACTTAAACCGAACTAACCTAAGGACATCACACACATCCATGGCCGAGGCAGGATTCGAACCTGCGACCGTAGCGGTCGCTTGGTTCCAGACTGTAGCGCCTAGAACCATTCGGCCACTCCGGCTGGCCCGAAAAGATGTCTTAATTTTGCTCCTACATCGGTTTCAGCACCACTAATGGATTTTGTCAGTTCCATCGAAGAGGCTGTGCGACATCTTACAACAGATGCACCAGAAAAAAGTCGTCGGGAGTCCTGCTGTGTGCTGACCAGAGCCGCATCACCGAACTGTAACATCTCGCCTATGGAGAGGGCAGGCCTCCCTAACTTAGGAACAGACGTGGATACTGTAGTACTCAAGTCGGATGAAGGTAATGCTACTGTCCTCATGCCACGGAAGAATTATTTTAATAGAATCAAAGTTTTATTGTGTGACTCAACGTATCGCAAGACTGATTGGGTTCCCTAACTGAGTAGTGCGAAAAACAGCAAACTCTGTGTAACAATTCTCTTTCACAGGACATCATTAAGAGACTGAGACCGAATAGTACAGTTACACTTAGACTGTGTGGACTGCCCAATACCACAAAGAATGTGTACCATTATGTCCTATAGCGAGCACCTGTTGGAACAGCCACCTATGATTTAGCCAAATACTTGGCGTCTTCACTCAAACCTATTGTAGGCAAGTGTCAGCATCATATAAGGAATTCGAGTGACTCCACCAACAAGTTCCAGTCTCTTAAGCTGGAAATCAGCGATTTGTTGGTAGGTTTTGACAACATTCCGCTTTCTACAAATGCGACTTTGCTACACTCATTGGCAATAGTCTTGTGACTGACATTACAGCGTTGTTTGAGCATACTCTCTCCTCGACGTACTTTTTACTCAATCACGAATTTTTTGAACAATCTGACGGTATCGCCATGGGGAGTCCTTTGTCTGCCTTAGTGGCTAATCTTTTTATGGAAGACTTTGAGGAGCGAACACTCATCTCAGTTATTTTAAAACCGGCAGTATTTCGGCGATACGTTGATACCACTTTTATAGCACTGGCTCATGGTTTGGAAAGTCTCCGAGAGTTCCATCAACATCTGAACTCAGTAGGTGAGAAAATTAAATATACGATGGAGGTGGAGAAAGACGCTTGCTTGCCGTTTTTAGAAGACTAGGTGCGACGTAAGAGCGATGGCTCAGTTTGGCATTCAGTACGTCGAAAGACCACTCACGCTGACCTTTATTTACAAATGGCTCTGAGCAGTATGGGACTTAACATCTGAGGTCATGATTCCCCTAGAAGTTAGAACTACGTAAAGCTAACTAACCTAAGGACATCACACACATCCATGCCCGAGGCAGGATTTAACCTGCGATTGTAGCAGAGGCGCGGTTCCGGACTGAAGCGCCTAGAACCTTTATTTACAATCTACTGCACAAACGACGGGCGTTCTAAAGACCATGATCCACCGAGCCCACGCCATATCAAATGCCGATAGCTTGCAGACGGAACTGGAACACCCGCAGACTGTGTTCCTGAACAGGGGATATTCGCCTAAACAAGTACAGAGAGCGCTACAGACATACAAACGACAGGACAAGGAAAAGGATGAGGCCTTGAAAGCTACTGCTTGTCTACCACATACTGGAAATATTTCTTCTACATCTACATAGATGCACTACAAGCCACCGTATTGTACCGCTACTAGTCATTTCCTTCCTTGTTCCACTCGCAATCAGAATGAGGGAAAAACGGCTGTCTATATGCCTCCGTATGAGCCGTAATTTCTCGTATCTTATCTTCGTGGTATTTACGCTCAATTTTTGTTGCCGGCAGTAGAATCGTACGGCAGTCAGCTTCGAATGCCGATTCTCTAAATTTTTTCAATAGCGTTTCTCGAAAAGAACGCCTCCTACCCGCCAGGGATTCCCATTTGAGTTCCCGAAGCACCTCCGTAACACGTTCATGTTGTCCGAAACTGCAAGTAACAAATTTAGCACCGTCTGAATTGTTTCGATGTCATCATTCAATCCGACCTGGTACGGTTACCAAATACTCGAGCAGTTCTCAAGAATAGGTCGCATCAGCATCCCCTATGCGGTCTCTACTCTTTGCGAAAATTCTGCCAATAACCCGAAGTGGACCATTCTCCTTTCCTACCACAGTTCTCGAATGCTCGTTCCACCTCATATCGCTTTCAAACATGACTTAACCGTGTCACGCAACACACAAATAATACTGAATCCGAACATTACACGTTTGATCTTCCAACTCATCTTCATTAGTTGCATTTTTCCATGTTTAGGGCTACCTACCAGTTATCACACGAACTGGAAATTTTGTCTAAGTCGTCTTGTACCTTCATACAGTCACTGAACTTCAACACATTACCGTATACCACAGAATTTATCAGCAAAAAACCACAGATAGCTGACCACCCTGTCAGCCAAATCATTTATGTGTATAGAGAACAACAGTGGCCTTGTCACACTTCCTTAGGCGACTCCTGACGACATCTTCGACTCTGATGAGCACGCGTCGTCGATGACAACGTACTGGGTTATTTTATTTAAGAAGTCTTCGAGCCATTAACATAGCTGTAACTTATTCCATATGCTCGTATCTCCGCTAACAGCCTGCAGTAAGGCACCGTGTCCAATGCTTTGCAGAAATCTAGAAATATGAGCTCTACCTGTTGTCCTTCATCAATAGTTCGAAGTACATCATATGAGAAAAGGGCAAGCTGAGTTTCGCACGAGCAATGCTTACTAAAACTACAGCGATTCATGGACAGAAGCTTCTCTGTCTCAAGAACGTTTATTATGTTCGAACTGAGAATATGTTCAAGGGTTCCGCAGAAAAGAGAAGTTGGGGATGTTGGTCTGTAATTTTGCGGGTCCTTTCTTTTACCCTTCTTGTATACTGAGGTTACCTGCGCCTTTTTGCAGTCACTTGGAATTTTGTGCTGGGCGAGACATTCGCGATAAATGTAAGCTGGGTAAGGGGCCAGAGCCGTAGATTAGTCTTTGTGAAATCGAATTGGGATTCCGTCCGAACCTGGTGATTTATTTGCATTCAAATCTTTCACTTGTTTCTCTACGCCAGGGATGGTTCAAAAATGGCTCTGAGCACTATGGGACTCAGCTGCTGTGGTCATAAGTCCCCTAGAACTTAGAACTACTTAAACCTAACTTACCTAAGGACATCACACACATCCATGCCCGAGGCAGGATTCGAACCTGCGACCGTAGCGGTCGCGCGGTTCCAGACTGTAGCGCTCTTAACCGCTCGGCCGCCACGGATGCTTATGTGGTCCATATGGAAGTCTCTCCGATGGTCAAATGACGGTAAGTTTGTAAGATACTCCTATGTGAATGATTTCTTGAACGTGAAATTTAAAATTTCAGCGTTCTTCAACTGCCACACCAGACTGGTACACAAGGCACTGGAATGGAGGTCTTAGACCCGCTTAGCGATTTTACATAAGGCCAGTATTTTCTCGGGTTTTCTGCCAGATCTTTTGCTAAGGTTTGACTGTGGTAACTATTGTATTCTTCGCTCACAGATCTTTTCACAGTCGCAAAAATCTTTGCAAATCTTCGCTAGTCGTCATTTGTGCGTTATCTTTTGAACAGACATTGCAACAGATTCTGCTTCCTCAATATTCTTCTAATATCATTATTAAACTATGGAGGCCTTTCTCCATCCTTTATCCACTTACTAGGCACATAACTCTAAAGACCAAGACTTATAGTCTGCTTAAACATAGCCTATAGTTCCTCTAGATCGATCTTACTGGAACTAAGTGATGCCAACTCACTGTCTAAGTGAGATGCTAACAACTGCTTATCTGCTCTGCCTAGTAGAAACACTCTCCTAGCCTTCTTGATTGCTTTATTAGTTTTTGTAAATCATAATTGCTATAATGACATCATGATCGCTTATTCTCGTTCCTTTACTGACATTGTCGATAAGGTCCGGCCTATTTGTAGCTACAATGTCTAAGGTATTTCCACTGTGTGTGACTTCCCAGAAACGTGTTCAAAAGTATTTCGCATGACTGTCTGTACCCTACAGCAATGAATTCGCAGATACCACATTCTAACCGGAAGGTTGAAGTCGCCTCCACCTTGGTATTGCGTGATACGGACATTTAATCGCTACTGACCGTTGACTTTCTTTGAATGACTCTAGAACCGTCACAGCAGAATCGAGTGGCCGGTAAAACATTCAAAAAATTAACTTAGTTTCACCTACACTTGTTATACGCTCTTCAGCTGTTTCAGCTAAAATACGTAGAATATTAAGAAGACGTCAAGTTAAAGCAATCAGTCGACCTCCTTCTAAAACATCCTCGCATTTGAGAGCTCTTAAAGACGACTTACAGTTGTGCAAACCAGGTATTTACAGGACTCTTTGTGAATGTGGAAAATGTTATATAGGGCAAACTACGCAAACAGTGCAAGACAGTACTGTCGAACAGCAGCGGCATACTCACCTTCTCCAAGTAAATACGTCCATCGACGTTGAACACTGTATTGTTACTCCTCATTCTGTGAAATATTATGAAACAAAAATTGTAGTCCATACGTCAAAGTTCTGTATCTCAACCATCTATGAATCGGTGGGAATACAACTGTCTGAAACCCTCATTAATCGAGACAGCGGTTTCCAATTATTTTCTGATTGGTACCAGATTAGAGAAGAAAACTGTACAATCCGATCTTACCGTGCGAAGACAATTGGTTTGATATGGACGATGCGAGCTCACACGACGGAGGACGGGCAGATCAGCACACAGACCTACAGCAGAAGTGCATTTGCTCACACAACGCATGCGCAATGCTAACTAGGACACCGCGCATGTGTCCGAGGGATATTATATAGGGGAGCTTACGGTATTGCACTTCAGCATTCACCTGAAGATGGCCTTAAGTCTCCGCACCGAAATATCATACTAGCGGGTTACAGGCATCGGGCAGTTCCCTCGAAATTTCATACAACAAGAAATTTGTTGTGCCTGTGGACCCACGAATAAAAAAGCTTCTATCCATATATTATATAGCGTGTGCTTGAATTCTAAATCTGATAAAAGCAGAAACGTCAAATTAAGATGTGCTTAAACGCAGGAAAATCAGAGACGGCAGTAAAAAACGTGATTCTAAGAGTTTTTCTTGCGTAATGACTATTTTTTGAGATTTCGGAGTTGTAGTCACATGACGCCGCTATCTCGCCACGATATTTCCGCTGACAACAACTCAGGCATCTGCAGGTGGGTTTTACACTGTATGGCATAGGGATAAGATGTCGACGTCGTCCGCCAGCAATCCTGGAACGTTGTGGACCTGTTATAGTGATCGTTACGGTATGCTCTTCACACGAGGCAAGTTCAGTGTAATCCAGGCTTGCTGGATTTCCGCCTCCATTTATACACCTGTGTATGACGCATTTATTTTAATGTTGTCAGCCGGTCTCTGCTTCTTCCTTTGTCCTTCTTTCCTGTCACAATTGCTTCTAGTGCATCCTGTGTTACGCAGTATCTTATCATTCAATGCTTAAGGCGATTTCTTTCCGTACTCTCGTTTGCAGTGTGTGAAAATAACCTCAGTCCGCATTTTATTTATTCATTGCACACGTTTCATCCCAAATGCATCTAACATTTATCCAGTGTTCGTTGTAATGTCCATATTTTGATACCATTCTGCGCAACACTGAAAACAGAGTAGTTCGCAGATAGTTTTTTTTTTGGTCATCTGTCTCCTGACTGGTTTGATGCGGCCCGCCACGAATTCCTTTCCTGTGCTAACCTCTTCATCTGAGAGTAGCACTTGCAACCTACGTCCTCAATTATTTGCTTGACGTATTCCAATCTCTGTCTTCCTCTACAGTTTTTGCCCTCTACAGCCCCCCACGGAAGTCATTCCCTCATGTCTTAGCAGATGTCCTATCATCTTGTCCCTTCTCCTTATCAGTGTTTTCCACATATTCCTTTCCTCTCCGATTCTGCGTAGAACCCCCTCATTCCTTACCTTATCAGTCCACCTAATTTTCAACATTCGTCTATAGCACCACATCTCAAATGCTTCGATTCTCTTCTGTTCCGGTTTTCCCACAGTCCATGTTTCACTACCATACAATGCTGTACTCCAGACGTACATCCTCAGAGATTTCTTCCTCAAGTTAAGGCCGGTATTTGATATTAGTAGACTTCCCTTGGCCAGAAATGCCTTTTTTGCCATAGCGAGTCTGCTTTTGATGTCCTCCTTGCTCCGTCCGTCATTGGTTATTTTACTGCCTATGTAGCAGAATTCCTTAACTTCATTGACTTCGTGACCATCAATCCTTATGTTAAGTTTCTCGCTGCTCTCATTTCTACTACTTCTCATTACCTTCGTCTTTCTCCGATTTACTTTCAAACAATACTGTGTACTCATTAGAATGTTCATTCCGTTCAGCAGATCATTTAATTCTTCTTCACTTTCACTCAGGATAGCAATGTCATCAGCGAGTCGTATCATTCATATCCTTTCACCTTGTACTTTAATTCCACTCCTGAACCTTTCTTTTATTTCCATCATTGCTTCCTCGATGTACAGATTGAAGAGTAGGGGCGAAAGGCTACAGCCTCCTTCGGTAAAATATTTATTTTGCAGTAGCTGCTCCTTTTTTTTCTTTTCTTTTCTTTCTTCTTTTTTTTTTTTTTTTTTTTTTTTTGGTTCTTGAGTACATTCCACGCAACGGTAGTCTGGTATAATAGGCACATGAAGTTGCCAACTTGTTATACTAGCTCATCGCAAATTTACAGTTTTCCTTCCTTCCCTTGAAAAACACTGACTTAGCCTTTTTCACTTTCACCTTCATTCAGTTTTCCTCTTAGCTGCCGTTTAGTTAGTTCTTTTATCGTACTAAAACTAAACTCCGCCCGAGCAGGCTTCCAGAGGTACAACGCCACCGACCGACCGCCATATCATCTTCTGCCGCTAGGCAACAATGGATGCGGATGTGCAGGGTATGTAGCCAGCACACCGACCACCAGACGGTGCCAGTTTTCGCCATCGGATCCGGTCTGCTACCTCTCACAGAAGTAGCTGCTCAGTTGACCTCATAAGGGTTCAGTGCACCCTGCTTGCCAGCAGGGCTTGGCAAATCGGATTGTCACCCGTTCAAGTGCTAGCCAAACCTGACAGCGCCTAACTTCGGTGGTCTGGCGGAAACCGGTGTTACCTCTGCGGTAAGACCTTAATAGTACTTCATTTATGTCATCAGTAAATTAGAGATTTTATTATTATTCCTCGTATGGTCGCATCATTCCTTTGTTGGAAGCAGATTTTAAGTATATCATCTAAAGAGATCTCAGACAGGGTAGGTGAGAGATAAGCGCTGTTTAATATCTCTTTGTTTCAATTTCTTCTTTCACCTACTCTCCTACTGGTGTTCTGCCATCTTGTGCCATTTCTGTGTATATGGATTTCTTATTAGACACCTTGCTATGGCTGAAATAGTAGTGTAACTTCGATTAGAAATATGTGCTACCGATTAGTTACAGAAAGTGCAAAGAACTTCAGATACAAACAAAGCACAGTGGAAAGAAAAATAATTAAAAATATGCTATACATGTATTTTAATTGTAATATATACACCTATTCGTGAGCGGTCAACGATAAAGACTAAAGTCGGTCGTGGTGGCCGAGCGGTTGTAGCCGCTTCAGTCGGGAACAGCGCGACTGCTACGGTCGCAGATTCAAATCCTGCCTCGGGCATGGATGAGTGTGACGTCCTTAGGTTAGTTAGGTTTAAGTAGCTCTAAGTTCTAGGGGGCTGATGACCTGAGATATTAAGTCCCATGGTGCTCAGAGCCATTTTGATAAACACTAATACAGTTAACTTAAAATTAAATGAGGCTCGTCAGCTACACTATCTCGCACAGCAGTCTGAGAATAAATACTGCTGAAAATCCGGACTACAAATAACTGCCAGTATTGCGTTAAATTAAATAATTATATGTCTTTTACTGTAAAATTTCATAAATATTACTTCATACTGCAGTTCATACAGTCTTATCTTCTTATGTGTAAAGTAGCAGTAGTGAAGAAATACCAGTTTGTCACAAGCAGAGCACTAGATTGCAAAACGCCCTCGTTTCTTAGTACATACATTAAATGTATTCCCAATTGCGAATTTGGGCAACCATCAGCTCTAGAATGGAATTACGAAAATGAAAATCTGTGCCGGCCAGGTTGTCGAATCTGGATTTGCTGTTCAGCGCGAGCGGTAGCGTTACTATTTGGCTATCAGTGTACGACTCACGGCCATCCCCAAACTTCCATATGTCGTCAATGATGCGTCTGCAACCTGCACTCGTACATCCATTACTTACTCGCACGTTCCCGTATAGGGGAGACGTTTTACACTTGCTTGGTGTCGGCGGATAAACACGATATTCCAGTGCCTGTGTTATTCTGAGTTCATGCTTGTCCAAAGGAACTTTGCAATAAATTCGGAATAACACCACTGCAGTATCGTATTTCTTAGTGCAGTCGTGGCGAACCAGTGTACTTCAGCAACTAGCGCGCTTCATGCCAGTGTAAGTCATTAATAATTGTGGTCGCATGTGTTTGGTTATTGCGTGACCTCAGGACAAGTGATTTAATAAGCGTTAAGCTAGTCTTCAAGCAACTAACAAAGTAAACGGGATGAAAGCCAAAATTATGGTTCAAAATGGTTCAAATGGCTCTGAGCACTATGGGACTTAACATCTATGGTCATCAGTCCCCTAGAACTTAGAACTACTTAAACCTAACTAACCTAAGGACAGCACACAACACCCAGCCATCACGAGGCAGAGAAAATCCCTGACCCCGCCGGGAATCGAACCCGGGAACCCGGGCGTGGGAAGCGAGAACGCTACCGCACGACCACGAGATGCGGGCAAAATTATGGAACCTTTTTTTTTTTTTCTGGCATTATCTTGCGTACTTGGTCGAAAGTCAGATTTCGTCTCCTTAACCAGCTGTTTCGGTTTCCTAAATGGCAGACCCGGCTCTGGCTACTACATCTCGAAGTACTTTCAAGGTTTAAAAGAACTATAGTTCATGTAGTACGTACAGAGACGACCAGTGAAGTAGTTAAACGTAAAATTTCGTATCTCCGCGTGACAGCGATCAGGGACTGGAAACAGTATACCTCAATACGGCCATGACAGATGATGTTGGTGAAGTATCATGCTGTCAAAGTTCGCCGCTGTCGGTAACTTGAACAAGGGAATCACGTAGCCCGTTATGCTCTCTAAAACTGGTCGGGCAGCAGACTGCTGTCACTTCGCTGTTTATGAAGCCCTTAGTCACGGGCCGTATACTGTCCTATTGCACCCACCAGGCTGCGTGTCGTTTTCTACTGGACTATTATTCTCAGGTACACGACCAACCTGGATTCTGATTCTGGTCGTGTGTTGCCTTGCAAAATGTTTGTAAAGTTTCCAAGTGCCTGTAAAAGAGACCGAGGCGGAACTGGCCGACTAAGGGTTGCAGCAAATTTTTGAGCTTTAATTGAGGAAAAAAAAAGATTTAGAAAAATTAGGAACCATGTATTCAGACATATTTGTAATACAATTCGCAAGTGAAGATAACATAAAATAATATATTGAATTTGCTAAATCAACAACTACCCCCATGAACTACCGACCTTGCCGTTGGTGAGGAGGCTTGCACGCCTCAACCACAACGGAGGGGTATCTCTTGATTGACCAGAAAAACATGTGGTTCATGAAAGGGGACTGCAGCTTTTCAGTAGTTGCAGAACCAACAGTCTGGATGACTGACTGATGTGTTCCTTGTAACATGAACCAAAGCGACCTTGCTGTGCTGGCACTGCGAACGGCTGAAAGCAAGGGGAAAGTACAGCCGTAATTTTTCCCGAGGGCATGCAGCTTTACTGTTTGGTTAAATGATGGTGGCGTCCTCTTGTATAAAATATTCTGGAGGTAAAATAGTCCTCCACTCGAATCTCCGGAAGGGGACTACTCGGGAGGACGTCGTTAGCAGCAGAAACAAAACTTGCGTTCTACGGAACGGAGACTGGAATGTCGGGCAGGTAGGTTAGAAAATTTAAAAAGAGAAATGGATAGGTTAAAGACCGATATAGTGGGAATTAGTGAAGTTCGGTGGCAGGAGGAAAAAGAGTTCTGGTTAGGTGAATACAGGGTTGTAAATACTAAATCAAATTTGGGTAATCCAAGAGTAGGCATAATAATGAATAAAAAAAAACAGGAGCATGGGCCGACTACCATGAACAGCTTAGTGAACGCATTATTGTCCCCAAGATCGACACGAAGCCCGCACCTACCACAGTAGTACAAGTTTATATGCCAACTAACTCCACAGATGACGAAGAGATTGAAGAAATGTATGATTACATAAAAGGCATTATTCAGATAGTTAAGGGAGACGAAAATTTAATAGTCATGGGGGACTGGAATTCGATAGGAAGAGAAGGAAAAGTAGTAGATGAATATGGAATGGGGTTAAGGAACGAAAGAGAAAGTGACCTGGTAGAATTTTGAGCAGAGCATAACTCAATTACAGCTAACACTTGGTTTAAGAACCATAAAAGAAGTTTGTATATGTGGAAGGGGCCTGGAGCCACTGGAACGTTTCAGATAGATTATATAATGAAAAGACAGAGGTTTAGGAACCAGGTTTCAAATTGTAAGACGTTTCCAGGGGCAGATGTGGACTCTGATCACAATTTGTTGGTTATGAACTGCAGATTAAAACTGAAGAAACTGCAAAAAGGTGCGAATTTAAGGATATGGGACTTGGATAAACGGAAAGAACCAGAGGTTGTAGAGAGTTTCAGAGAGAGCATCAGGGAACGATTGACAGGAACAGGGGAAAGAAATACAGTGGAAAAGAATGGGTAGCTTTGAGAGATGAAATAGTGAAAGCAGCAGAGGATCAAGTAAGTGAAAAGACGAGGGCTAGTAGAAGTCCTTGGGTAACAGAAGAGATATTGAATTTAATTGATGAAAGGAGAAAATATAAAAAAAGCTGTGAATGAAGCAGGCAAAAAGGAATACAAACGTGTTAAAAATGAGAAGCTAACGTTTTCAGCTAAGAGTTCGTCGAGGGTTACTTTGCTTGCGTAGGTAGCAGAGTTCCTTAATTTCATGTACTTCGTGATCGTCAATTACGTTGTTCTCTCTGCTCTCATTACTCTCATTTCTCATTACTTTCGTCTTTCTTCGATATACTCTCAGTTCATATTCTGTACTCAGTAGACTGTTCTACAAATCATGTAATGATCCTTCACTTTCGCTGAGGATACCAATGTCATGAGCGAATCTTAACACTGACATCGTTTCTCCTTGAATTTTAATGCAGCTCTTGAACTTTTCCTTTATTTCCGTCATTCCTTCTTCAACGTACAGACTGAACAGCAGGGGATGAAGAATATGTATATTTAATTTATCTTTATTACTTCACACATCATTTACTTTTACCATTTCTTGTTTTACCTGAAGCTGCAAATTCCGCTTATGCTTTTGTATCGTTTGCTTATCTTAGAGATGTGTTCCGATGTACCCGCCTAATGGCGCTATAACTATTTTATTTAAACCTGCAGTTGGATGCCCTTGCTGTAGACACTGTGGTCGTTTACTTAATTTTATTTCTTTTTTCCTTGTGGTTGCCCATTCTGCTTGTAACGGGTAATAAGTACGTATACCTATGGTGAGACAGGTATAAGGACAGATATTTTCGTATATGGTACCTGAATATTTACGCACCTCAGTGTGCTGTTTGTTTTGCTCTGCGTTGAACAGTATTCCCACAAACATGTCACATTGACTACAAAAAATGGCTCGGAGCACTATGGGACTTAACTGCTGAGGTCATCAGTCCCCTAGAACTTAGAACTACTTAAACCTAACTAGCCTAAGGACAACACACACATCCATGCCCGAGGCAGGATTCGAACCTGCGACCGCAGCGGTCGCGCGGCTCCAGACTGTAGCGCCTAGAACCGCTCGGCCACACCTGCCGGCAGAAGCCAAGGATTTGGGTTTTTAGAGGAATAAAACGCTGATATGCGGTGTGTAAAAAGTTTACATGTTAAAGAACCTAAATGAGATGATGTAATGCACAAGAAAAAGTTAAAATTCTAGTATCAAATACAGAACAGGAATGAAAGATGCTACCTATTATACAGTGCTCTACAAGTTAGTGTCACAAAAGTTAGGGCTGAACAGATGAGTTAAAATAACTGGAAAGCTACAATATATAATTCTTTCTTAACAACACAATCATAAGATTAAGGTTACAAATATGCATGTACTATCAGCAGTAAAAGGAATACATTTCCGCTAAATGAAGAAAAGGGAAGAAAGGTATTCTATGAAGATCTACAGAAGCACGTAGATAAAACCATACGGAAATAACATTCCCATTTATTATGGTAACTTACACAGTAGACCGCGAAATTTATTGCTACCATAAGGACATGGAAATTCTGGAGCGTATCACTTGAATCCAAATGTCGCAAGCACCTCAGATAAACTGAGAAACAATAATGTGTGCTAAACGGTGGCTGATACGACACTATTGAGAAAAATAACTAAAGATAGACATAAACATAACACTTCCTTTTCATAATTGTAGCGCAAGGGTGATGGATTTCGGAAGGTGAAGGGCTATGACAAAGATAGTTAAATGAAGCAGTAGGCTTCTAAAAAGAGAAACTAAGAAAGTAAATACAGAGATTGCTCGAAAGACCACAAAAAGATCGTTTCTGAGAAATATAGAGGGAAGAGGTTGGCCTGCAGCCAACAGGAACGTTGCAGTTCAAACAAAGGCCCTGATTTACGGTAGGTCGCTATGATGGGGCAT
This sequence comes from Schistocerca serialis cubense, assembly GCF_023864345.2. Classification (NCBI taxonomy): domain Eukaryota; kingdom Metazoa; phylum Arthropoda; class Insecta; order Orthoptera; family Acrididae; genus Schistocerca; species Schistocerca serialis. The sequence continues at coordinate 112,699,197 of NC_064645.1, read as the reverse complement.
TGTTAGCTGGGACGCACTGTGGCCAGGACGCAACTGTGGAGCCGCTCCATCCGGACGATGGTAAGATGTGGTGAAAACGAGGTACACCGTCATGGATACGGTTCGCGATGTAATAGTTAAGTTGGTAGTGGCTGCAGAAATATTTCATGAGATCGTAATCCTGATTGTTTTTATCGATGGGTATTAGCTGTAACAGTTTATTCTAGCTTCTTGCGCTGTACCATGAACATCAGAAGCTACAACTTTTCTCATTTCGTCAGTGGATACAAATATTGACCCGGCAGAATGATTTGGGGTGCAAAATAACTTTTTCGAGTAGTTCTCTTTGTAACATAGACGCAAGCACATGTTCGCACCATTTTCATGTGGTACCCTCGGTTCAAGAAACGATGTGACCAGTAAAGATTACCAAATGTGTTATGGCGGGTTTCTTTGGGTCTTGTATTCGTGCCATGGGTACGCTCGACGTGTGAATGAGCGTCGAAGCAGCCATAGTATTCCCGTTTTATAACGTTTAACCACCCTGAAGGATTAATATGTTTATTCCGAATTAAGGAAGGTATGTTTTGCGTAATTGACATTACTTTAATATAGATTTCTGCGTGTTAACCCTAACAGTATTCTTTTTTTGTGCTGGGGTCACGTGGTGTGTGTAGGTCTGTGGAAGGAATTATGAAATGTTTCATGGCTCTTTCAGAGTAATTTATTGAACTGCGTAGTTCCTTTGTCCCATGTTCCGCAGGCAATCCGATGTGATTCAAAATAATCTGTGATAATGGCCATCAACCACCCTCCTGCCCCCCCCCCCCCCAGCATTTGAAATTAATTGACAGATTCTGTTGACATATTTTAAAGATAGAACACGGCTGTGACGATTCCCGCCAGCGCGTATTTGAATTAGATGAGAGAGGAACCTATCACGTTATTCTCGCCGATGACGCCCATCCGTATTATCACAATCAATCAAAATTGGTGTTGTATTGATTCTGTAATTAGTTAACCTTCGCCTCTTCGCTCGCCTCTCTCGCCCAGATGGAAATTGCATGTGCTCAGGCACTTCAGTGTGTAGCTTCCCAGCCCTGTTTGATCGTGCTTTCGCTTTAATTTAAATGGCAGTGATATTTCGCGTAATGCTTCGATATTCGATGTATGATGTATACTTCAGTACGACGATATATGAGAAGGAGAGAGAGAGATAATTCCCTCACCACCTATCTCTTAACAGTACGACCATTGAAAGCGTAAACGTAAGAGACTAATTAGGAACTTGATCACATATCAGAAGTAATAACAATGTAGGCAAATGAGACGAAAGCATGTTTCAAATGCACTAAATGTTCAATTATGTTAAAATACCTGCTGAAATTACAGATAATTACCTTTCCTATCTCACTCACTCGATGATTAATCATTTCACAATCATAAAGGAGGTGGAGCCACACTGTAGCGATCTTAAATGACGCTAAATTAAATAGTCATTTCTCCCTTGTTGTCAGACTTGAGTGAACAAGCGGTTAAAGCCCCCCCCCCCCCCCAATTACTGTGTTTTGTGTGCATTAGCGTTATACTTTGCATGAATTTGTCCGTTGCCATTAATTAAAATAAAGGTCGTTGTAATTAACCACGCAACAGAAAGAAAGTTTCACTCACACTTAACCTCTGCACGCAGTAGGTGAGAGGGGTAACTTATAATACAGTGCCACAGTATGACGAGAGCTCATTTCAATCAAGGACCTCTCTCAAACGCTTCGTGTGTAACAGCGTAAAGCATTAAAAGAAAATACAGCTAAAATAACAGAAACATACATAACATTGCATTTAGACATTTGCTGTTCTGGGACACATATTTGTGTGTTGTACTTCCATTAGTCGGAGAAACAACAGGACTGCGAGTTGGACTACATTTTTTCCTTGTGCAAGTCTGTGTTGTTTCCTTACTGGCACAAGTAGACCTTTTGATTATTGTAATTTGTTGTTTGTGAGAATTGACTGTAAGGACCCCAGTGCAATCTGGTCCAGTCACTTCAGATATCTTGGACAGCAGACTGGTGTCCAGTTTACAGAAACTGAGTATAAGTGTGGTGCCTCAGAGGATGGCCGCGTGGGGTAGCCGCGGGGTGTGAGGCGCCCTGTCACGGTTCGCGCGGCTCCCCACATCGGAGGTCCGAGTCCTCCCTCGCGAATGGGTGTGTGCGGGTGTCGTCCGTAGCGTAAATTAGATGAAATAGTGTGTAAGCCTAGGGACTTATGACCTCAGCAGTTTGGTCCCAAAGGAACATATCACTAATTTCCAAAAAAAGAAATTTCCGGAGGATGTCTCTGTATTGTCTGTCTTAGTAGCGATGAATGGTGAGAGCACTGGCAGTTATTAACCTCTGTTTCTTTTTTGAACCCTTTGGGTACTTCGGTCACATTGTGATACGTTTCAGTAAGGTGTGGTTTATCCTTGGTGTTGTGCCACAAAATGGTTCAAATGGCTCTAAGCACTTAGGGACCTAACTTCTGAGGCCATCAGTCCCCTAGAACGTAAAACTACTTAAACCTAACTAACGTAAGGACATCACAAACATTCATGCCCGAGGTAGGATTCGAACCTGCCAGACTGTAGCGCCTAGAACCGCTCGGCCACTCCGGCCGTGTTGTGCCACACTATCACAATTTCCTACGTGGTTTCCCTAAATCGCTCCAGGCAAATGCCAGGATGGTTCCTTTGAAATGGGTACGGCCGACATCCTGCCCTGTTCCTCCCTAATCCGATGACACCGATGACCTTGCTGTTTGGTCTTCTCCCCTAAACCACCCAATCCAAACATTTCCTAAGTGAGGCACAAACGCTACATAAAAGTCTAGTGTGAGCCGTGGGGTTATTCAAGATGGCAAGCCCTCTGACCTCATAATACCCTTATTTAGGCTCATCAAACCAGCCTATCTCGCATTTCTAAAATCTGAATTTGCACACACGCAAATTAAAGGCATTTCACAACTCTGTTACACCGTCATGCAAAGTAGATAATCGTATGCTATGTACCGGTATACCAGCATATGTGTGCATACCATAATTCTGTTCATTTCACACTGGAGGTGAGCGGGAACGTTTGGGCTGTGAGGCGGCCAACTGCTCAAAATAGTAGCGAACGGTCAGGAGCCGGAGGACATCTGGTCACTGGGAATTAGCAGGCGGGGACCTACCCCGCACCAACCTAGCGGCTTGCTCTTTTGGTATCGCGTCTCAGTGACCAGAGCGAAGGACATTTGATGTTTTTACAATATCTGAGGCAGTTTTCTTGCGAAAGCCTCATGTTTGGGCAGGAACACGCCAGCTCAGCACCGCAGATGTGCTATAGCTCGGAATGTTTAGGAGAAATGGTCACCGAGCTCAGTGGTTTAGCCGACAGAATGACGGCCTACGCAGCACCCCAATTATCATTTTCTCTTGTCACCCATTGCCAGAAAGCTTCCCGTAAAGGGTCCTGGCAGAGGTTGTGATAGGCTTTCAACTGTTATGTCAGCACACATCTTCAGGAAACTGAGGGAAGGAATGCTGTTGGCACCGAGGCTGACGAAGTACGGTAGTGGTAGTCTAGACGAATTTGTTGTAAGCCCATAAGTGTTCGAGGGCTTTGTTTATCGCCAACGATTTGATGAGTTCTGGCGTAGCAAAGTGGTCGCTCTCCAGGCGTGGTGTTGGTTTCTGTCCACCACAGTAGTTCCCGTACTCCGCTACTCTTGCTGCCCAGTAATATCTTTCGCAATCTGGCCACCTGTACAAATTCTTATTTTTTTTTCGCGCTCGTACTTCGATCGGCCTCCACGGTGGAACCCATCTCCATGCAGCAGAAACAACCACAAGTAGCGGTTTGCACCCTTCTGTCGGTAATATACACAGCTCCGATTTGTATAGTCTCAGCTGATTTACCAGCCTCCCAAAATTCAAACTGAGGTTTCCCAGTAGTGGTTCTCTGGAACCACTTTTAACTACTATCGTTGTACTGCATAAGATGACCCACTTGTTTATCGGTAATATACATTTCACCTGTTCGCTCTAGTTTCATTTGAACTAGACTCTAACCAACATCTCTATCAAGTGAGTACTATCTGCATGTTTAGTTTATGTAAATATATAGAGGGGTCCAAAAAAATATATCCTCTTTTTAAAAGTCCATAACTGGCAAACTAATTGACGGAGTTGTCTCATTTCGTAGTGTAATAGTTTGTAGTTCCGGCGATCGCCACACAAGCGTTGTACTGCGTTGTTTTGTTTTGTCAGATGACAGTCGCCAGATAGTCAGTGTTTTGTTCTTAGTTACACCTAGTTACTCGAGCAAACATGGCTGGCGCAAGGCTTACATTCGATGAAAGGAAGTCAGTTTTGAAGAAGTATTTTAAGTACGAAAATATTAATGAGGTTCAACGGCAATAGCGAAATGAGTGTCAAACAGAGCCACCGACACGTTTAACGATTCGTCGCGTTCGAGACAATTTTGAAGCCGAAGGCTGTGTTAAAGATGTACACAAACAACGACCTGGACGACCTGTAACAGTAACAAGTCCAGCTAACTCCCGTCGTGTATTACAACAATTCACTCGCTCACCACAGAAGTCTGTGAGACAGTGTGCCCGTGAAACTGGAGTGAATCGCTCAAGTGTTTGGCGAATTTTGGTTCAAATGGTTGAAATGGCTCTGAGCACTATGGGACTTAACAGCTGTGGTCATCAGTCCCCTAGAACTTAGAACTACTTAAACCTAACTAAGGACATCACACAACATCCAGTCATCACGAGGCAGAGAAAATTGGCGAATTTTGAAGACAGAAAAGTGGAAGTGCTACATCCCACGATTTCTACACGCAATGAACGAGGACGACCCAGATCGTAGAATGGGGTACTGCGAGTGGTTTACTAACATGGTGCGCAACGATGAAGAGTTTGCAGAGATGATTGTGTGGTCTCATGGGGCACAGTTCAAACTCAGTGGTACAGTAAATCGCCACAATTGCATCCACTGGGCCACCGACAATCCGAACGTCCATGTAGACAAAGCCGTGAATTTGCCAGGAGTAAATGTGTGGTGTGGGTTGCCTTACCGGGGCTTGATTGGGCCATTCTTCTTTGACGGCACAGTTACCGGTGAGGTGTAACTTCAGAAGCTTCAGACATCCATTTACCTGCTATCCAAAACCGTGTTAGGGCGTATCTCGACGAAAATCTACCAGGAAGATGGATAGGCCGTAGAGTGCTGTGGAGTTTCCACCACGTTCCCCAGACCTAACTCCTCTGGACGTTTACCTGTGGGGGACACTGAAGGACGTCGTTCATTGACAAAAGCCACGCAAATTGGATGAACTCTGAGAATCCATCGTACATTCATGTGCAAATATCCAACTGAACACGTTGCAGTCAGTAGTTAGTGCTGCAGTTCGGCGACATAATTTGTGTGTGTATGTTAATGGTGACCAATGTCTGAAGTAGTACTGGAGGAAGTGACACCATGAATCCATCAGGGCTGTCCATAAATACGTAAGCGTACGAGGGGCTTGAGATCTCTTCTGAACAGCACGTTACAAGACGTCCCCTATATGCTCAATAATTTTATATCTGGCGAGTTTGGTGGGTAGCGTAAGTGTTTAAACTCAGAAGAGTGTTCCTGGAGCCACTCTGTGGCAATTTTGGCCGTGTGGGGTGTCGCATGTCCTGCTGGAATTGCCAAAGTCCGTCGAGATACACAATGGACATGTATGGATGCAGGGGATCAGACAGGTTGCTTATGTACGTGTTCACTGCAAACCCCTCATAGCATTATAGAGCCTCCATCAACTTCAACAGTCCCCTGTTGACATGAAGGATCCATAGATTCCTGAGGTTGTTTCCATATCCGTACACGTCCATCCCCTCGACACAATTTGAAGCGAGACTCGTCTGACCAGGGAACATGTTTCCAGTCATCAACAGTCCAAGTGTCGGTGTTGACGGGCCAAGACGAGGCGTAAACCTTTCTTTCATGGAGTCATCAAGGGTACACGAGTGGGCCTTCGGCTCCGAAAGCCCATATCTATGATGTTTCGTTGATTGTTCCGCACGCTGACTCTCATTGATGGTCTAGCATTGAAATCTGCAGCTATTTGCGGAAGGGTTGCATTTCTGTCACGTTCAACGAAGCTCTTCAGTCGTCGTTGGTCCCGTTCTTGCAGGATATTTTTCCGTCGCAGCGATGTCGGAGATTTGATGTTTTACCAGATTCTTCATATTCCTTAAATGGTCGTAAGAGAAAATTCCCACTTCATCGCTACCTCGTAGGTGTTGTCCCCGTCGCTCTTGCGCTTATTGCAACAGCTCGCTCAAACTCTCTTAAATATTGATAACCCCCCATTGTAGCGACAGTAACCGACGTAACAACTGCGCCGTTACTTGTTCTCTTCAGTAGACGTTGCTGGCCTCAGCGCGGTATTCTTCCTCTTTACATATATCTGTATTTAAATACGCGTACGTAAGCTAGTTCCTTTGGCCCTTCGTTGTATAACTGCATACCGACACTGCATATATTTAGTTAGCCTTACGTCTACACCACCACATAGACAGACATTTATAAAATACTAGCTTGCTTATTCACTATTATTGATCATAACAGAACTACTGACTTGCGATTGCAGCCGTGGGTAACAGCTAGTATATAATAATGAAATCTTTGAATGTTAAATAAAATCAAAGGAGTTATCGATTTTCATCACCACCTGCCACTAATAAAAGATAAATTGTAGCCAAATAGAACCAAACCGAGAATAAGTAGGAACCCAATAACTGAATTTTGTAAACAAAATTAGAACATCTTCCGTGAAAACATCCATAGCCAAGAAATTTCAGCTGGGCAGAATTTACAGACGCTCTCATAAAAGGTCCCCAAAGCATTAGTACATCCTCCAAGAAAACGTAAACAAAGGTCTTGGAATAATATCTGAGATCGGAATTCCCTTAAAATCACGCAAAAGATACATGGATCTACTGTAATCCAGAAACAGACTTCAAATATCATTCGGTCTCTACAACGCCATTATAAGAAAACCAGTCAACAAGAAATGCAACCAGAGTTCAAGAAAAATGACACAAGGAATTTCCACAGTTTTTTGAGAGGAAATGTCAACATGTCAGGTACTCAGTCCTTGTCTTAGAGGATCAGATGGGGCTATGGAAACAAATAATAAGGAGAAATGCAATCCTTCGGCAAACAACTTTAAAGATAATTTAAAATGTGAATGCCCCGCAATTGAATTCACATTAGAAAAATAGAGCCAAACATATAATCAGAACCAAAAGCAGTAGAACAAGATGGCAAGGAAATACGTGAAATACGATAAAGCTCCAGGGAAAGATAGGATAATAGGAGAAATATAGAAAAAAGGTGGTAAAAGCCTCACACAGAATATTCATAAAGTGAGACCTGAGTCTCTCTTGTCGTGTACAATGTGTAAATAATTATGGGAAACCGGCTGGGTGTCGTGGTCGAAAGCCTCTGATATATCGACAGATATACAGTCTGTCATGTTCAAGGCGAAACTGCGTTTGATATGCACCTGTCGGCATATGGTCAGTTGTCGACGAAGTCATCCGGCTGCATTCCAGTAAGTTAAAGGAATTCATTTGGTTCATACAAATATTTGACTGAAGGAAAAAATCCCGTAAGAATGACAGTGTGTCATAATCCATCCCTTATACGAGAAATCGGATAAAACAGATGTAAGTAGCTACAGAGTGGTTGTTTGCTACCGGATACTTACAAAATTGTTTCAAAAGTCATATTTTACAAACATGAAGCATAAACGGATCATTTAATAGGCGAAACTCGAGTCTGTTTTAGGGAAGATAGATCTTTTGTGGAACAAATTCTCAGTCTCAGGCCAGAGTTACAAATCTTCAACGGCAGACGAAAGGTGATCACCCCTGCACACTTCAAAAGAGCAAGTGATTCAGTAGATAGATGTACACTGTTTAATATAAGAGTAGAGTTGAAAGTGGCTAGAAAAACAGAACAGTTCATTAAACAAACATCAGCTGATGCCAGTTCAGGAGTTAAATTGCAAGGCGAAATGTCTGAACCTTTTGATATGCAAACAAGGATCCGACAGGAGATGAGATATGGCCTTTACTGTTCTATCTTGTACTAGAAAAAGTAGGTAGAACATGGGAAAAATAAGTAATAGGAATACTTACTGGCAGACTACGTGAAACAAAAATTCATTTACCATGTTTCCCCAATGCAGAAGATCTAGCGATCTTTTCAAACAATAGACAAGAGGAGATAAACTCTCAAGAAAGATGAGCTAAAAGCGTACTGAAAATTTACTTTTGAACAAATACACTACGTGGTAGGTTGTCCTCGACATCTAGATGGACGACTTATATTTAAAAAGTTTGCTAAAATATCTCAAGTCCTCAAATTTAACCCTCTGGATTAAACCATCAATCAAACAAAGCGAGAATAGGTGTGTGTGTGTGTGTGTGTGTGTGTGTGTGTGTGTGTGTGTGTGTTTGTTTGGAGCTTACGGGCGCAGTACCGAAGTTATAAGTGGCTTTAAACATATTAAAACAAGCGAATGTGGATAAAAATCTCTAAACTTGTTGTCACACAGTGAGAAGGAAACCTATAAAATGACACTCAAATCACTCGCTTTCACTCCACTCTCGTTGATCCACCCTATCTCGTAGGCCATAATAGATCAGTGTGAGGCGTAGCGCCGTTTACCGATCCTGCCTTGGAGGGGGTTAAGTCGAGATGTGTCTCAGAGCTGGATAGTGACAGCTGGTGACGTGAGACTGGACGCGAACGTAGTTTATGTATCAGCCGATAGAGGACAGTATTGGATAGGGGACTGTAACATAGTTTCGATTGTGCCCACTAGAGTGCACTAAAGTAATAGGACGTTTTTCATATACTGTTCTAGTATTTTCATAAAGTGTTATTTTGTCTTTTTGTGTATGTAAAATGCTATAAATGTGTTTTAGCAGTATGAATGATGCGTGAGTGTGGTTTAAGGTTAATGCGAAGATAATTGTTTAAAGAGTTATGTAGTGGGATTTAGTGCGGGAACATTTTGAAGAAGTATGGATGTGGACAAAGGGGATTTTAGTAGAAAGGAATTGTAAAGTAAGTTTATGGTAAAGGGAAAGTTCATTCAGGTGTAAATAACAATAGAAAATTATAAATAAACCAAACTTCAGCATATCAGATAATTACGTCGGTAAAAAGTACAATCGTTAGGTTTACTATTTTGCGTTTGGTTACTGATGAAAAGCGCGGACTGACACGGGAGAATGTTGTTTTGCTATTGGCTGTTGAGTAAACTGACCAATGGTAAAGCAATATTCTTTGTGCGCCTTTCTCTGCCAGTAGAGAAGACTTGGAGTATTCTAGAGAGGAGTCGGAGCCTAGCCATGAAACAGTTCGGACGTGTGTAGTAGTAGTTCCGATGAAAATGATAAGTTGCTTGATCTAGCAGTGTTTCATACATCAAAAGTGTTGTAAAGTGACGGCATAATTATTCCGATGGGTGTGTAGAACTTTCGGAATTTTTAAGTGAATTTTGTGGCGAGAAAAGACATAAATTCCGCGTGGCGTATTGACCAGGTCGGTGGTTAAAAACTGTGACTGCATTAGGTACCGACAAACTTAATATTTGTCGAGCATTCAGAATCAAAAACAGTTCGTATTTTTGTAGCTATTACGTTTTCGGGAAATGCAACACCATCATCGTGCTAACTTGAGTGAAAGGGATTGTGAGTGACTCTGTTAAGACTGGAACGGGCTTGGCAGTGATACTCGTTCACCGCCGGCCTGGGTGACCGAGCGGTTCTAGGCGCTACAGTCTGGAACGTTCGAATCCTGCCTTGGGCATGGATGTGTGTGACGTCCTTATGTTAGTTAGGTTTAAGTAGTTCTAAGTTCTAGTGGACTGATGACCTCATCATTTAAGTCCCATAGTGAAAACTTTCTCCCGAAACGTAGATTAGTGACTTTAATTGCAGCCTGGTTCACGTCGAAGTACGGTAGGTTTCGCTCGGCTTCCCTACTGATGAGACAAAGTTCACGGGTAGGTGCAGGTTCGTCGTAAAGGGACACAAGGAACTGTGCCGCCGCAAGTGAAGGCTGAGAGGTGCTATGCACGAGGTTAAAACAGAAGTAAAACCAGAACAGCTAAATGAAAATCGTAGGGCCAGTCAACCTGTTAACACTTTAAGAACATCTCCTTAAAATTTTTGGAAACAAGTTGGACACATCACAAAATCTTAAAGCACTAACCACATTCATTTAAATGTCGGTTGAAATAGAGAGCAGATCCGCCGGCAAATGTACCGCTACCGTCAAACTACAAAAACTTTACAGAATTGCATGGAAGATGTATAATAAAAATTATATCATCTACATCTACATCTACATCTACACTCCGCGAGCCACCTTACGGTGTGTGGCGGAGGGTACTTATTGTACCACTATCTGATCCCCCCTTCCCTGTTCCATTCACGAATTGTGCGTGGGAAGAACGACTGCTTGTAAGTCTCCGTATTTGCTCTAATTTCTCGGATCTTTTCGTTGTGATCATTACGCGAGATATATGTGGGCGGTAGTAATATGTTGCCCATCTCTTCCCGGAATGTGCTCTCTCGTAATTTCGATAATAAACCTCTCCGTATTGCGTAACGCCTTTCTTGAAGTGTCCGCCACTGGAGCTTGTTCAGCATCTCCGTAACGCTCTCGCGCTGACTAAATGTCCCCATGACGAATCGCGCTGCTTTTCGCTGGATCATGTCTATCTCTTCTATTAATCCAACCTGGTAAGGGTCCCATACTGATGAGCAATACTCAAGAATCGGACGAACAAGCGTTTTGTAAGCTACTTCTTTCGTCGATGAGTCACATTTTCTTAGAATTCTTCCTATGAATCTCAACCTGGCGCCTGCTTTTCCCACTATTTGTTTTATGTGATCATTCCACTTCAGATCGCTCCGGATAGTAACTCCTAAGTATTTTACGGTCGTTACCGCTTCCAATGATTTACCACCTATGGCATAATCGTACTGGAACGGATTTCTGCCCCTATGTATGCGCATTATATTACATTTATCTACGTTTAGGGAAAGCTGCCAGCTGTCGCACCATGCATTAATCCTCTGCAGGTCCTCCTGGAGTACGTACGAGTCTTCTGATGTTGCTACTTTCTTTCAGACAACCGTGTCATCTGCAAATAGCCTCACGGAGCTACCGATGTTGTCAACTAAGTCATTTATGTATATTGTAAACAATAAAGGTCCTATCACGCTTCCCTGCGGTACTCCCGAAATTACCTCTACATCTGCAGATTTTGAACCGTTAAGAATGACATGTTGTGTTCTTCCTTCTAGGCAATCCTGAATCCAATCACAAACCTGGTCCGATATTCCGTAAGCTCGTATTTTTTTCACTAAACGTAAGTGCGGAACCGTATCAAATGCCTTCCTGAAGTCCAGGAATACGGCATCAATCTGCTCGCCAGTGTCTACGGCACTGTGAATTTCTTGGGCAAATAGGGCGAGCTGAGTTTCACATGATCTCTGTTTGCGGAATCCATGTTGGTTATGATGAAGGAGATTTGTATTATCTAAGAACGTCATAATACGAGAACACAAAACATGTTCCATTATTCTACAACAGATTGACGTAAGCGAAATAGGCCTATAATTATTCGCATCTGATTTATGACCCTTCTTGAAAATGGGAACGACCTGCGCTTTCTTCCAGTCGCTAGGTACTTTACGTTCTTCCAGCGATCTACGATAAATTGCTGATAGAAAGGGGGCAAGTTCTTTAGCATAATCACTGTAGAATGTTAAGGGTATCTCGTCTGGTCCGGATGCTTTTCCGCTACTAAGTGATAGCAGTTGTTTTTCAATTCCGATATCGTTTATTTCAATATTTTCCATTTTGGCGTCCGTGCGACGGCTGAAGTCAGGGACCGTGTTACGATTTTCCGCAGTGAAACAATTTCGGAACACTGAATTCAGTATTTCTGCCTTTCTTCGGTCGTCCTCTGTTTCGGTGCCATCGTGGTCAACGAGTGACTGAATAGGGGATTTAGATCCGCTTACCGATTTTACATATGACCAAAACTTTTTAGGGTTCTTGTTTAGATTGTTTGCCAATGTTTTATGTTCGAATTCGTTGAATGCTTCTCTCATTGCTCTCTTTACGCTCTTTTTCGCTTCGTTCAGCTTTTCCTTATCAGCTGTGATTCGACTACTCTTAAACCTATGATGAAGCTTTCTTTGTTTCCGTAGTACCTTTCGTACATGATTGTTATACCACGGTGGATCTTTCCCATCGCTTTGGACCTTAGTCGGTACGAACTTATCTAAGGCGTACTGGAGGTAGATCATGGACTGAAGATACAGAAAGAGATTCAAGGTGAGCTATAGAAAATTTTCGTTACAGTTTACTTTGAGCGTGTCTGAAATAGACGGAAATCTGATTCGAGAAATTAGGAAAATATCCTGGACACTTTCAGAAAAAAAATTGAAATTTTATGGCCACATTCTCTAAATAAATAGTAACAGATTCACCGATTGGATTCTCTACCTAGACCTATCAGTTCAGGTTAGAAACAGCTGGATACCTGAAATTCAAAAGTTCTTCAGAAAATAGGTCCTGCTAACAAAATTCTGCAGGACAAGCAAAAGAAACTATTACACCTGAGAGAACATATACAGAAGAACATAATAAAACCTACACCAGAAGATGAAGAAATTGTAGGACAAGAACAAAGAAAGCATATAGCGCTACACAGATGGACATAATGCTGTAAAGAAGAAAGTGAAAAGACACAAACAGTGTGTGCATTTCAGTTATATTGCGTGTAACGTGAGACGAACACGTTATTCTACTCGAAATTCATGCTAGAGGTGAATATTTGTCAACCACAGCATCCCAGCTCCCTCCCTTTTGTTGAGCTTTGTTTATTATTGGTTATTTTCTTGGGGCAGGCAGATTATATCTCCGAAGACTGTCTTGGTTACTAATTAAAATATAATTGGCGACAGAATCCCGGCAGTGTCTTTTCTGGCGCCCTCATTAACACTAAGCTCCTGATTCGTCTCAGAAGCAGTTATTTTCTTCCTATGCTGTGTCGTAATCTCCAAAGACTAAAAGTTTCTTCGTTGCTTTCTAATATCGTCAAATTTTCTAATCCTTTCTTGTGACGTTTCAGAGCAAAAACGTCATTACGACGAAATCTCTGAAACATATCTAATTAATGGCAAAATAAAGCGACAGGTTGTGGTGCAAGGTCTATTTTTGGGCTTCGAATGATGCAATTATGCACAGTCTACATACTGCAGAAACGTGCCCTTCACAATAGGAAAGGCTGGCATTGTACCACAGATCAGTGTACCACAGATCAGTGGACCACTAGCTAACATCTTCTGAAACCACAGGAAACAATACAGAATAATGTGTGATTTGAGAAAATCAACCAACCAGTTGCAGCTTGGGACACAGGTCAAAATGGCATGGCGATGAATGTAGGGTATGAAGAACATTTACTGGGAAACAAGGGTGGTAATGAACACCACTCCACATTTGTTGATCATTTCGTCTTTTCTTACCATTCCCCTAAAAATCTGGGAGGAATCATAATTTAGTGTAAGGAGGTTAAAGGCGAAAATTTATGTGAAGAACTTGAAACGTCCCCTTTTTGAACAATTATACACGACTGTGCTTAACCTGACACACAATATTTTTAGCGCAACGCAATCTGACTTTGAAAAATCCCTACAAAAGAATGGCCCTGACTAACATTAACCTATACGTTTCGCAAATCACTTACCTCACAAAAATCTTGGTTACTCGAACTACTGCAATACAGCGAGCACCACTACTGCCAGCTAAATAAAAGATTCAAACTACGGAAGGCACTAACTACTGATAGGGATAGTTAGCAAATGAAAGATATTAATAGAGAACAAACAATGTATTTACCTTAATATCATCGTATATATATATATATATATATATATATATATATATATATATATACACACTCCTGGAAATGGAAAAAAGAACACATTGACACCGGTGTGTCAGACCCACCATACTAGCTCCGGACACTGCGAGAGGACTGTACAAGCAATGATCACACGCACGGCACAGCGGACACATCAGGAACCGCGGTGTTGGCCGTCGAATGGCGCTAGCTGCGCAGCATTGGTGCACCGCCGCGGTCAGTGTCAGCCAGTTTGCCGTGGCATACGGAGCTCCATCGCAGTCTTTAACACTGGTAGCATGCCGCGACAGCGTGGACGTGAACCGTATGTGCAGTTGACGGACTTTGAGCGAGGGCGTATAGTGGGCATGCGGGAGGCCGGGTGGACGTACCGCCGAATTGCTCAACACGTGGGGCGTGAGGTCTCCACAGTACATCGATGTTGTCGCCAGTGGTTGGCGGTAGGTGCACGTGCCCGTCGACCTGGGACCGGACCGCAGCGACGCACGGATGCACGCCAAGACCGTAGGATCCTACGCAGTGCCGTAGGGGATCGCACCGCCACTTCCCAGCAAATTAGGGACACTGTTGCTCCTGGGGTATCGGCGAGGACCATTCGCAACCGTCTCCATGAAGCTGGGCTACGGTCCCGCACACCGTTAGGCCGTCTTCCGCTCACGCCCCAACATCGTGCAGCCCGCCTCCAGTGGTGTCGCGACAGGCGTGAATGGAGGGACGAATGGAGACGTGTCGTCTTCAGCGATGAGAGTCGCTTCTGCCTTGGTGCCAATGATGGTCGTATGCGTGTTTGGCGCCGTGCAGGTGAGCGCCACAATCAGGACTGCATACGACCGAGGCACACAGGGCCAACACCCGGGATCATGGTGTGGGGAGCGATCTCCTACACTGGCCGTACACCACTGGTGATCGTCGAGGGGACACTGAATAGTGCACGGTACATCCAAACCGTCATCGAACCTATCGTTCTACCATTCCTAGACCGGCAAGGGAACTTGTTGTTCCAACAGGACAATGCACGTCCGCATGTATCCCGTGCCACCCAACGTGCTGGCCAGCAAGATCTCCGGATCTATCCCCCATTGAGCATGTTTGGGACTGGATGAAGCGTCGTCTCACGCGGTCTGCACGTCCAGCACGAACGCTGGTCCAACTGAGGCGCCAGGTGGAAATGGCATGGCAAGCCGTTCCACAGGACTACATCCAGCATCTCTACGATCGTCTCCATGGGAGAATAGCAGCCTGCATTGCTGCGAAAGGTGGATATACACTGTACTAGTGCCGACATTGTGCATGCTCTGTTGCCTGTGTCTATGTGCCTGTGGTTCTGTCAGTGTGATCATGTGATGTATCTGACCCCAGGAATGTGTCAATAATGTTTCCCCTTCCTGGGACAATGAATTCACGGTGTTCTTATTTCAATTTCCAGGAGTATATATATATATATATATATATATATATATATATATATATATATATATATAGCAGTTCATGACAAATTTCAAAACTCCGCCATCTCTCTCCCCATATCCACCACTGCTGGCGGCTCACCTCCAACTGCGCAACGCTACGCGCTGTTCACATCCAGCTGCCGCTGCCCAACACTACAATGGCAGACGACAATGCAAACTAGACACAGACTGCACACAGCACAGCCAGTGATTCTCACACAGAGCGCTACGTGGCGTTACCAATAAGAAAACCTAAACAGCCTACTTACACAGACTGCACACAGCACAGCCAGTGATGCTCACACAGAGCGCTACGTGGCGTTACCAATAAGAAAACCTAAACAGCCTACTTACAAACTGAAGATTTTTAAACACACACTCAACGGGGATGGATAGACGCTAAACGATTAGTTGCAGTTTGCGAGTGGATTGTTTCTTGAAGGTTTTAAGCCGATACTTCAGATCGGTTACAGTTCGTTGGTTGTCTCCACTTGTCATGCATTACCTTCAAATTTCTATTTTTCTTGTAAAATATTTCCTCGCTCTGTTCATACTCCTTTTTATTGTTACAAAATATTTTTCAAATTTCCCCTCCGCCTCCATATCTCCCATCTCTCCCATTTTTCTTCCTACACTTTCCTTAATCACTTTTCGAAATAACACGACGTTGTATAGTTTACATCTTACCTGTTTGCTATGCGATTATGTTTCCTCGCAGGTACGTCACCTACCGAAGTTTTCTACTTGTGCACTGAGACAACTTTGTCAGTCACCGCATGGCATCAGCCACATAAGGGTTTATTCACAGCTTTTTAATTCCATGTACATTTTAATTTGTTGACTTTTACGTTTAGCCCAGCTCCAGAGACAACGTTTTTTATTTGATCTTATTTGGTTTTACTTATGGTCACACGTACCATGATTCTTGGCATTAGATTCTTTGTCCTCTTACTTGTCGCCGCCAACATGTGATTTTACGTGAAAGTAATCTTTGCTTTTTACATTTCTTGCACATTGGTTTCGTACATCCCCCACACCTTGATAATTCTTTTTAACGGCGATATAAAAAATTTGCTCGATGTGTCCATGAACTCCTCAAGAAGAAAATTTTACAATTGTTGAAATCATGCTCAAGCATTGTTAATTAACCTATACACCTACAACAGGTTGGATGATTTTCTCAAATCATTCATTTAGATTCTCCGTTGATGAAGAGCAACTACGTTCAAAATTTTAATAGAGAATAATAAGTTGACGAAGTTATGTAAAAGAGATTAGATATCCTCTGGATGAAACACTCAGTCGTATATAACAGCTCCAAGACGTAAACAAAATTCGCCACTGACACGGAAAATAACAAACACTTAAATTTCATATGCCTAACGGTACGCAATGGCACCGACTAACGTCAGTTCTGAAATGCAGGAGACCCACCGGAAACATCGCATGTGTTCAGAAAGAATCAAACCAGCCCCAAACAAAGATGATGGACTCCCAGTCGTGTAACACAGACTGAATAAACCACCATGTACTGAGCAAACATAAAAGCAAAGCTTTGTGTTCTGGCCGTAAATTGCCTAGCAGAACCGACCGTCCGCCATGTCATCCTCCGCCAAAGGTTTCACAGAATGCGGTGTGGAGCGATGTTGGGTAGCATTCCGCTCTCCCAGTCGTTGTTGCTTTTCTTGATCTTGGAGCCGCTATTTCGCACATAAGTACCACCTCATAGAGCATCACGAGACTGAGTGGACCCAGTGCATGTCCTCCCACAAAGAAAAAATCCCTGTCAGTACTGCGAATCCACCTGGGTCTTCCACGTAGCAACCAAACTGTTCACCAACGAGCTATGGAGGCAAATGCCACACCATGAAGACAACATTAAAAATTAGCTACGAGGACCAGTAAGAGGTCTAAATACTTTCTGGATCAAAACCTGTCACAGTTTATGATACCTTTCTTTGTACCAACCTGTATCTGTAGATATACTTTGTACATCTCTCTTTCTACACTCTAGCCTTTGATGTCTGGTTTGCCTAGAGCCGGGAGGAGTGGCAGGGCTAAATGCATGATGTCATCCATGGCCGTTGGTTCTTTTTTGCCAATGTTGAGTTGCATAGTGTGCCTATTACCAGTTTTATGTAGCAGATGATTATTCATAGCAGAAACGTGATACACGAAGATACACACACTCACACCACACAGCCGGCCGGAGTGGCCGAGCGGTTAAAGGCGCTACAGTCTGGAACCGCACGACCGCTACGGTCGCAGGTTCGAATCCTGCCTCGGGCTTGGATGTGTGTGGTGTCCTTAGGTTAGTTAGGCTTAAGTAGTTCTAAGTTCTAGGGGACTTATGACCACAGCAGTTGAGTCCCATAGTGCTCAGAGCCATTTCAACCATTTGAACCACTCACACCACACACATACACACATATTACTCTCGCAATCACATTTTCAACTCCTTGTTAAGTAATGCCTCATCCACCCTCTTCTGTTTGATTTCTTTGAAATATGTTAATCAGAGAGTATCTTGTGTCAAGGTATGCTATTATTCCATACCGACAATTGCGTAACGCAATGCAGACACTTTGTTAGCATGAAGTATCACGTGGTGAAAGCGATCACGTGGTATAGCTCAATACAAGAAGGAGATTAAATGTCCGCTATGGAAATTCAAATAGGGGCATGATGGGTATAGCTCACAAGAAAAACGTCGCACATGTTTCTCAGTGTATGGATGTTGCGACCTCCATCGGTTCTCTTTTAAAAGAACGAACGCGGCGACAGGATTGGTAGAAATTAAAATGGCTGCCTGGCTTCTGATTCCCAGTTAACACGTACATTTGACCTTACCTACTAATCTTATACTGTCTTGAGCGTGGCCAGCACCAGACCTCACAGCTTCTTGCAAGAGTTTCCGATTATTAATTAAAGGGCTGTAGAAGGCAACGAGGGCATTATACAGACCAGAAGTGACATTGCTCTGTTAAAATTTTGCATATCTTTCTCTATAGATATTCATGGAAATACGAGGTAACCTGTTACAATTAAAATGTTTGATACACACACAAGCCTACCACAAACCTGACACAGGAAAGTTCTTGCTACAGGACAAGACAAAGAGTACAATTCGTGGTATCAAACAGCGTTATGATAACTCGTCCCACCCTGATCCCAAAGAAGATGGGATTAACATCATATGATTAGATAAATTATGTGATTCACTAAAGATGTTTAAATCAGATAACAGTAATCTTACTCAAAGCAAAATTCGCCGCATATTTTCATTTAATCAAGTTGCTCTGATGGAAACGTGTACTCATATTAACATTGAGAAACGTATGATTACAAAAAATTATTTCGAAAAAAATTCTTCAACCTTATGAATAACTGTGTTTTCTAAAAAACTATGCACAGTGTGAAAATATGAATAATGTGAAGCTAGAAACAATTCAGCAAAGTAGATATGAAGCTCCTCTGATTGTAAGACCGAATTTCAAGGGCAGTGTCTTATTTAATGAAAATTTGGCTGCAACTGAACTAATCACACTTAACATTGTTTTTAATAAATCTATAGCTGTAGGAATGACTGTTTTTGATATTTCTGAGACCCTGCTTTTAGATGTAGATTATGTGTATGTATTGTACAAATTTTAGCCAAAACATGTTGAATTTTGTCAGACAGACATTGACTGCCTAATGCATCATGTAACTACCTCAAAAATTTAAGGTGTTATTAAAAGTGACAGCGTAATACGTCAAGTAATTACCTCAAAAATTTATGTTGTTATTAAATGTTCAAATTTGTGCGAAATCTTATAGGACTTAACTGCTATGGTCATCAGTCCCTAAGCTTACACACTACTTAACCTAAATTATCCTAAACACAAACACAAACACCCATGCCCGAGGGAGGATTCGAACCTCCGCCGGGACCAGCCGTAGAGTCCACGACTGCAGCGCCCTAGACATGATGTTATTAAAAGCGATCTGAACTGGTGGTTCAACACTTCAGCTTTCTCCGATAATAACTTTTATAACATCAAATGTGTCAGTAATAAGTAACAGGAATTAATTAAAAATGAATTATCAGGCTAGATTAGACAGAATTCATAGACGTGAGAGCAAACAAGTATGCTCTCCAGGTTCAGGCACAATGAGTAATCCACTGTGCGAAAACAGTGAAATGCTTATGAGAAAAGAACCAAGCACTGATTATTACCAGGAGCATGTGCTAATACGTTCTGCGATGCATGTAGTTTAGACTACAAATCTATGCAGATTTGTGCTTTCGGTGAAAGATTATAAGCATTTCACAGTAAGATACAAAGGAATTACAGACACTGGCTGCATGGAGACATTGATTTAAATCAAAGGATAAAGATGAAAATTTGCGCCAGACTGGGATTTGAAACAGGGTCTATCGCGTATTAGGCAGATGCACTGACCTCTGAGCCATCCGGACACAATGGTCGTTGGAACTGTACAGACTACACTAGAACTTCAACTTATCTATACGCCACTAATATAGTGCACCTTGCCCATTGTACAAATTTTCGCGGCGTTTCACCGTTTGCTGTGAGTTACATCCACACTGAAAAGATCATTGGCCGTCATCACATATATATATTATAATGATCGTTCCCCTTTAGGAGAGCGATTGAACTTGAATTCATAATTTCATCTCCGACGTTTTTCTCCTTTGCTTCCCGAAAACTCTTCATACTCTCAGAATGCTCCTTCTTCAGTTCTTCTGTCCATTTTTTACCAGGCTGGAACGATCTTCTTTCCTCGAACTTCACACTTGTGATTTTATTCCGGCACTCAGTGCGGTCTTTTTTATGTTGATCTGCTGCAAATTCCTCTGGGCTTCTTTCAGCCATTCTGTACCGCATTTACTCTTTGTTAAAATACTCAAAAGTTTCCTTGCAGTTCTGGAGTTTTCAATCCTGTAGATATGTGAATAAGTTTTGGCTCGGCGTTTTCTGATTTCGTCTCTTACTTTCTTGGCCTTTATATAGAGTGCGTTTTGTGGCCTCTTCATCCATATGACTTTTTGTTGATCGCCGCGTAAATCTTTCTGAGAATTTTCATTTCCTGCTTTTCTATTTCCCTAATTTTTGAATGACCATCAATCACCATTGTTTCAGCTGCGTGGATTGCTTCTGGAAGAATCACTGCTGTATAGCCTTAATTTTGCGTCTGTCGAAATGTATTCTTGTTCTAATGCGTCCATGTTAGCGTGTAGGCCTTCTGGATCTTGTCGATTCTTTGTTCATTGGCGATTCGGTTTAATCCTGAGGACTGTATTGTTTCTCTGAGATATTTAAAATGGCACACTTGGCTGCAATTTTACTGTGTTTTGTGATTAAAGGGAATTTATTTTCTGGCTGTCTTTTCGTATATTTGGTTTTTTCATGAGATATCTGTAGTCCGTTTTTTTGTGAAATTTCATGTTTTCCACTGCGTGAATTGCTTTTGTTCTGTTATTGGTGATAATTGCAATATCGTCAGTGAAAGCAAGGCATTGACTGTAATTCGGTTCTCTTTTTTGATACCAATTTGGTTGAGCTTTACATGAGATTCCCATTCCCTGGTGTTCTTTCCAAGAACAATATTGAAAAGCTCTGGGGATAGTCCGTCCCCCTGTCGGACTCCAGTTTTGATGTCGAAGGGTTCTGATATTTCGCACATGGCTTTCACTTTGGATGATGTTCCTGTGAGTGTGTGGTCTGTGGTTTTTCGTTTCTTTCGGTCGTTCCCAAATTCTTCCATGATTTTAAACAGAGTTTCAAGGTCTGCTGAATCGTGTGCTTTCCTGAAGTCGATGAATGTAATTACTGTGCTTTTGCATTTCCTCATTTGTAATGCCGTCTTTAAGCACCAGATCTGCTCCGCACATGATATTCCTTTTCTGAATCCGGCCTAGTACTCACCAACTATTGGATCTGCTTGGGATTCTATCCTGTTTCAAAGTGCTGTGAAAAGGATTTTGTAAGCGACTGAGAGCCGGGAAATTCCTCTGTAATTGTTGATGTCTGTCTTGACGCCCTTTTTGTGTAGCGGGTGACTGTATTATTGTAGCCAAGATAGACACGAAGCCCACGCCGCCCACAGTCGTACAAGTTTATATGCCAACTAGGTCCGCAAACGACGAAGAGATTGAAGAAATGTGTGATGAAATAAAAGAAATTATTCATATGGTGAAGGGAGACGAAAATTTAATTGTAGTGGGGGATTGGAATTCGATAGTAGGAAAAGGAAGAGAAGGAAAAATAGTAGGTTAATATGGAATGGGGAAAGGAATAAGACATCTGCAAGGGCTGATGTGGACTCTGCCCCCAACCACTTGGTTATGAACTGTAGACTAAAACTGAAAAAACTGCAAAAAGATGGGAATTTAACGAGATGGGACCCGGATAACCTGAAAGAACCAGAAGTTTTAGAGTGCTTCAGAGAGAGCATTAGGGAACGATTGACAAGAACAGGGAAAAAATACAGTAGAAGAAGAATGGGTAGCTTTGAGAGATGAAATTGTGAAGGCAGCAGAGGATCAAGTAGATAAAAAGACGAGGGCTAGTAGAAATCCTTAGGTAACACAAGAGATATTGAATTTAATTGACGAAAGAAGAAAATATAAAAATGTAGTAAATGAAGCACGAAAAAAGGAATACAAACGTCTCAAAACTGAGATCGACAGAAAGTGCAAAACGGCTAAGCAGGGATGGCTAGACGTCAAATGTAAGGATGTAGAGGCATATATCACTAGGGATAAGATAGACACTGCCTACAGGAAAATTAAAGAGACCTTTGGAGAAAAGAGAACCACAAAAGAGAACCACTTGCATGAATATCAAGATCGCATATGGAAAACCAGTTTCAAGGAAAGAAAGGAAAGCAGAAAGTGGAAGGAGTATATAGAGAGTCTATACAAGGGCGATGTACTTGAGGACAATAATATGGAAATGGAAGAAGACATAGATGAAGATGAAATGGGAGATATGATACTGCTTGAAGAGTTTGACAGAGCACTGAAAGACCTATGTCGAAACAATGCCATAGGAGTAGACAAAGTTCCATTACTACTGATAGCCTTGGAGAACCAGCTCTGACAAAACTCTACAATCTGGTGAGCAAGATGTATGAGACAGGCAAAATACCCACAGACTTCAAGAAGAAAATAATAATTCCAATACCGAAGAAAGTAGGTGTTGACTGGTGTGAAAATTACCGAACTATCAGTTTCAAAAATGGTTCAAATGGCTCTGAGCACTATGGGACTCAACTGCTGAGGTCATTAGCCCCCTAGAACTTAGAACCAGTTAAACCTATCTAACCTAAGGACATCACAAACATCCATGCCCGAGGCAGGATTCGAACCTGCGACCGTAGCGGTCTTGCGGTTCCAGACTGCAGCGCCTTTAACCGCACGGCCACTTCGTCCGGCGAACTATCAGTTTAAGCGGACTTTGTAAGCGAAATTCGTTGAAATTTGGCATTTACTGTTTTCTACTCTTTAACGTACTTTGGACTTTACAGAACATTTTGATATACAATACATTAAAATCAGGCACTTGTGAGACCTTCAAATAATATTTTGAATGTTGATGTGTGATTGTCAAATTTCGCGGATACGCGTATACTGCCACATTTGAGCAGTCATATCTTGGGAGCTAGAAGTTGGTATTGCGAATAAACAAATCATTCCTTTATTTCTGATACTAGTTTTCGTTTAAAGTAGTGTGATTATCGGCTATTTTTGTAGTAATCTAACTTGTATTGCTTTTTATACGTAAATAAAATGACTAAGCGTAAAAGTAACTTCAAGAAACGCAAATTTGCGGGTAACACATATGTGAGACCTGTATTTTCTTCTGAAGTACTTGAAAACACGTGTGTTAGCAGTGAAGGAAACCATGTCATGCTTTGTGTCCACCTCCGCCAAACACTTGGTGTAAATATAGGCAAGCTGAATTTTCTGGCACCCTGCATGAATTTACACAAATAAATTCTCTTCCTTCGGCAGTAATGGAAGCAATGAAATCCATTTACAAAGATTTGGCAAATCCTGAGCTGCCAAAAAAGTGTTTACATGCGAAGACCCGGAATGTGAATGAGTCCATCAGTAATGTTGTGTGGTGCCGTGTGCCTCAAAATTTATTTGTTGGCCTTATGACTCTAAAGTTAGCAGTGTCTGAAGCTGTAGTAACTTTTAATGGTGGGAACTATAAAAGACTTAAGGTTTTGGAGAAGTTAGGGGTATGATTTGGAAAGAACACAGCTAAAGAACTATGGGAACTGGATGAGCTTCGTGTACATGAAGCAGAGTTAGCTGTTCAGCAAATGACAAAAGAAGCAAGAAAGAAAAGAAGGAGGCAAGCACTGGGCTGTTGTGATACTGAAGAAGATACAGACTATGGGCCAGCGAAATTCTAGTGCATAAAAGAAGCAGAAATACAAGTCTGTATAAGAATTTGTAACAAAAAAGTTTTAAACCTCAATATGTCTGAACTACATTTTTTGCAATAAATGACCCGTTTTCTAAAAAATTGCTGGTGGTAGACACATGAAATTTTCACAGTATGCCAAGTGTGAGATTCAACACATATGGAACTAGAATAATTATAATATCCTAAGTTGTTTTTGTTTCTATGTTCATTTATTTACAAAAAAAATGAGTGAGATAACATTAACCACAATACAATTTTAGTAATAATTATAGTTCAATGTATCTAGAAAGCTGCATTCAATAATTATAGAAAATTGTAAGTTGGTGTCTTAAAAAGTTTCCAAGATCAAGAGGATGACAAAATTCGATAATTTAACATTGGCGGCATAGGACATACTGTGTCCCCTTAATAACTCACGGATGCAAAATACTAACTCGAATTCTTTACAGACGAATTAAAACACTGGTAGAAGCCGACCTTGGGGAAGATCAGTTTGGATTTCGTAGAAATGTTGGAACACATGTGGCAATACTGACATTATGACTTATCTTAGAAAATAGATTAAGGAAAGGCAAACCTAAGTTTCTAGCATTTGTAGACCTAGGGAAAGCTTTGGACAATGTTGACTGGAATACTCTCTATCAAATTCTGAAGATGGAAGGGGTCAAACACATGGAGCGAAAGGCTATTTACAGTTTGTACAGAAACCAGATGGCAGTTATAAGCAGTGGTTGGGGAAGGAGTGAGACAGGGTTGTAGCCTACCCCGATGTTATTCAATCTATATATTGAGCAAGCAGTAAAGTGGAAAAAAACATAAAATTTTAGTAGGAATTAAAATCCATGGAGAAGAAATGAAATCTTTGAGAGTTACCAATGACACTGTAATTCTCTCAGAGACAGCAAAGGACCGGGAAGAGCAGCTGAACGGAATGGTCAGTGTCTTTAATGTAAGATGAACATCAACAAAAGCAAAACGAGGATAATGAAAAGTGTAAACCCGGTACACGCCATGACCGTGAAATAAAACGGACATTGACAATAAAATGTAGCACTGAGTGGATCACATTGCGTAACTCTCAATAAAGTAGGTTCACCTATGCATTATCAGTTGTGCAACTTGGCCTTTGAACACCTATAGTATGTTGCAGTGAATTCATTTAGTGCCAGTATTACGATATATATTTATTACAAATTCTGTGAAAGGCATGGGATAGTGAGCAGACCTCAATACTCTTTGTGGGCCAGGACTAAATCGTAAACCACGTCAAGATTGCCCACATACTCGACAAAGGCATGGCTCAGATGGGGAGAGGGATCATTGTCCAGCCGGCCGGAGTGGCCGTGCCGTTCTAGGCGCTACAGTCTGGAACCGCGAGGCCGCTACGGTCGCAGGTTCGAATCCTGCCTCGGGCATGGACGTGTGTGATGTCCTTAGGTTAGTTAGGTTTAAGTAGTTCTAAGTCCTAGGGGACTGATGACCTCAGAAGTTGAGTCCCATAGTGCTCAGAGCCATTTGAACCATTGATCGTTGTCCAGAGCGATAACAAAATTTTGTTTGGATAAAATTCGTGGCAGAATAATTATATTTATCTGTGTACCACACCCGTTCCTCCTCTCATCTGGTGACCATGAAAGGCTTTTATCAATAATGTAGGTGTCTTGTCAGAAATTGATGGTGTAATTAAATCAATTATTTTTTCCTTCTCTTAACCTTTCACATGCACTTAACTATGTTTATGTTGTTTATTTGTCGTAGTTGTTGCTGTTTTACAGACTGCAGACTAGTGTGGTTCTTGGATTTCACATGAGTAAATTACTTATCAGAGGAATAACTACATCTTGATGATAGGATGTGACTGGTTAGTTTTTGGGGAATTTTACGGAATAAGGAAATGTGTTTAGTAATCGGATCTAAGGCGAAGAGTCATTCAGTAATGGAGAATGGATAGGTAGCTGCTGCTGAGATTGTTACATTGCCCATTCACGGCCCGACTTGTTGGCTGACCCACCCACTGAATGAGTCGCCAACCCGTCTGTGTATGGATTGCATGCTGGTCCCTACCTGCCGGCACTGACAGTGTGGAATGCGAGGTAGCGGTCAGGGGAAGGAGGTTGAAATCCGCCGACAAACCGATGCATCGAGACCATGGAACTGATCGCTATGATATCGCTCACACAGGTCTGGGCAGACTCGATCGGCAAGGAGGTTTACTGGCTGTTCGGCCTGTGTATTGTTGTATTGTGGCCTTTAGCAAGGGGACAGCGACCAGTAGCTGTGGAATGGAAACATCTGTAGAGGTAGGAAGCAGTCGCCGCGAGGTGAGCGTGAATGAACTGGTGACTGCAGACAATGACAGGAATGTGGGCCAGCCAGTGGTGGAACCGTTAGCCTGCCGTCCTTGTGAAACTCAGGGCGCGTACTCTGTCCCAGGTTACGCAGGGATCGAACAATGGTCCGGCGTGTCAGCTCTGGCGAATACGCTATTTACGTTTTTGCAAAATGTGTTTTGTAGAGTAAGTGGGCGTCTGGAGTTGCTAGTACCAAATGAGCAGTTACAAGCTATAAATTCAAGGTTAGATAACCAGGTGGAGGTCAGAGGAAGTTAGTGCCAGAATTAATGCAGACGTGTACGAAAATAAAGCTACGACTGAATCTGTTCGTAATAAGGTGAAGCAAATTTGCGGCAGTATTACCGAAATTACAGAACGGATAGAGAACAGAATACTGGCGGTGGACTACGATTTAATAGTGCAGGATTGCGCCGGGGCTGAGTACCAACATTTCACGGAAGTAATCGTGAGTTTATGTGTAGAACAGTAAGAAGTGATAGAATATGTTTCAGCAGGTGGCGACATACGAAGTCGCCTTGAAAAAACAGAACAATGTTATATCTAAAGTTGTAACTAATGTCGGCTCACTAGCCACAGCGGTGGAGCACATTGCGCTAGGGTGTGGTAGCAGTACTTGACATTACGCAACGTATTGCTTGTCCCGATCAGTAACAGGTTAGATCTCTACAGTTCAAGCAAGCATTCAAGCAAGCACAGCCCAGAAGTCGACCTCAGGCACTGTGAAACGCTGGCTCAGCTGCAACATATGAACACAAAAGCTGACAAACCACTGCCTTTTAGATTAGAAAATGTAAAAGAGAGCATGTAAGAAGAAAGACAAGAGGAAGTTGAAACGCCTGGTTAAATCCGCAGGACAGAACAGGGCGTTGAAATCGTGGATAGGGACCAAAAATGAACGGCTGTCAGTTATACTCGAACACATATAACCTCATCATATAACTTTATTTAGTTGCCCAAACATTACAGCGCAAATTTTCGAGCTTAACTATCGACTAAATATGTTACACAATCTTATGGCTTAAGGGGACAACGTCATTAATTTTTTAAACGGCTGAAGGTCCATATTTCAAACACAACTACAATAAATTTTCAAAAGGCGGAAAGCGCAAAGTTTTATCCTTAAATAAAATTTCAGATAAGTTGAAGGCCCAAACAATGTAAGATTTAACAAGTAAGGAATTTAAATTTTAAAACAGCTGTAGTCCCATGATCGAAAAACACAACTCAATTGAATTTTCAAATGCAAAAGGCCCACAGCTTTATCCAAAAAATATTTTAATTAAGGCTGAAGGCCCAAACAATGCAAGACTTGACAAGCAAGGAACGTTCAGTTTTAAAATGGCTGGAGGTCCATTATTTAAAATCCAACTAAAAGCATACAAATTCAGACAATCTGCTATGAGCCATTAAAATACAGAATCAAACACCAATAAGAAAAGTCCGTACAGCCAGCGGCGCTCAGAAGTTTCCGGGGATCGGTCTGCACTTGATATATTAACGTTCGCTTAGGGGAGAAAGGTAGTTTGGCCAACTATATCCGGTCCGCCGGCAACCCAACCAAGATACAGTCAACGGACCCACGGACAAGACGACTTGCTTTCCACCCGACGAGTAGACAAGGAACTCCAAAGCCAAAGCGTAAAAGGCGTCGCCGCCCACAACCAAGTATGCATAAGCTGTCAAAACTACACACACGTGTTGGACAGCGACAACACGGTGAGGAAGGGACACTGCCTGAATTTTACAGCAGCGGCCAGGGCAAGTAACCGGAACGCTAACGGCCACAAGGCAGAAAACTCCGCTGGTGCACTTGGATTTCAAATTACCGAATTACAGTTAAAGCCCACCGGCTGGTGGCCAAACTTTCGCCAACTCGAACACTCGCAGTTGCTCACGGGAATACCCCCAACAGCCAACCATGAAAACCAACGGCACAATGTGAGCAGACTGGCTTTGGTAATTAAACCACCACTCAACTTTGATGTCCTGGGTCGCTGAGCCATGTACCTCGTAGCAATGGGAACAGCTCTCACAAACTCCGACACTGCTTAGAGACTGCCAGCGCGCCCGGCCCACTGCGCCACTCGGAGATATCCTGGCTGATCCACACCAACTGACCGACTGCTCAGAGCCAGTATGCTGACAACATTTAAAATAACTTGTCAGTCAAAGTCATACGAACTACACACAGTTTCAAGAACAATTGCACGAAGAACTAGACAATGCTAACGGCAGTGACTGTACAAGAACAGGGACGCATCACGAGTCGGCACACACAACCAACCCATAAGCGATCACCGACGACCAACCAAAGTCGTCCCCACTTCAGTCATGTGTGTTGGCAAGCGTCGGGCGAGTCATGGCGGTTCAGACCTCACTGCTGCCACGCCCGGACTGAACTTGTGCCGCGTGCCAAGTCAAACACTGTCAGGTCCGAACTAACTGCTGCCACGTTCCAACTCACTCGGGGACACACGACGACCGGGAATTAATAGCAGTCCAGAAAAGATAATACGGCAGGGCCTATACAGGGTGTTACAAAAAGGTACGGCCAAACTTTCAGGAAACATTCCTCACACACAAATAAAGAATGGTTCAAATGGCTCTGAGCACTATGGGACTCAACTGCCGAGGTCATTAGTCCCCTAGAACTTAGAACTAGTTAAACCTAACTAACCTAAGGACATCACAAACATCCATGCCCGAGGCAGGATTCGAACCTGCGACCGTAGCGGTCTTGCGGTTCCAGACTGCAGCGCCTTTAACCGCACGGCCACTTCGGCCGGCCACAAATAAAGAAAAGATGTTATGTGGACATGTGTCCGGAAACGCTTAATTTCCATGTTAGAGCCAGTTGGCCTAATTGAAGGAAGGTAATGTTGACTTCGGTGCTTGTGTTGACATGCGACTCATTGCTCTATAGTACTAGCATCAAGCACATTAGTACGTAGCATCAACAGGTTAGTGTTCATCATGAACGTGGTTTTGCAGTCAGTGCAATGTTTACAAATGTGGAGTTGGCAGATGCCCATTTGATGTTGGATTAGCTCGGGGCAGTAGCCGTGGCGCGGTACCTTTGTATCGAGACAGATTTCCAGAACGAAGGTGTCCCGACAGGAAGACGTTCGAAGCAATTGATCGGCGTCTTAGGGAGCACGGAACATTCCAGCCTATGACTCGCGACTGGGGAAGACCTAGAACGACGAGGACACCTGCAATGGACGAGGCAATTCTTCGTGCAGTTGACGATAACCCTAATGTCAGCGTCAGAGAAGTTGCTGCTGTACAAGGTAACGTTGACCACGTCACTGTATGGAGAGTGCTACAGGAGAACCAGTTGTTTCCGTACCATGTACAGCGTGTGCAGGCACTATCAGCAGCTGACTGGCCTCCACGGGTACACTTCTGCGAATGGTTCATCCAACAATGTGTCAATCCTCGTTTCAGTGTAAATGTTCTCTTTACGGATGAGGCTTCATTCCAACGTGATCAAACTGTAAATCTTCACAATCAACATGTGTGGGCTGACGAGAATCCGCAAGCAATTGTGCAATCACGTCATCAACACATTTTTTCTGGGAACGTTTGGGCAGGCGTTGTTGGTGATGTCTTGATTGGGCCCCATGTTCTTCCACCTACGCTCAATGGAGCACGTTATCACGATTTCATACGGGATACTCTGTCTGTGCTGCTAGAACATGTGCCTTTACAAGTACGACACAACATGTGGTTCATGCACGATGGAGCTCCTGCAAATTTGAGTCGAAGTGTTCGTACGCTTCTCAACAACAGATTCGGTGACCGATGGATTGGTAGAGGCGGACCATTTCCATGGCCTCCACGCTCTCCTGACCTCAACCCTCTTGACTTTCATTTATGGGGGCATTTGAAAGCTCTTGTCTACGCAACCCCGATACCAAATGTAGAGACTCTTTGTGCTCGTACTGTAGACGGCTGTGATACAATACGCCATTCTATAGGGCTGCATCAGCGCATCAGGGATTCCATGCGACGGAGGGTGGATGCATGTATCCTTGCTAACGGAGGACATTTTGAACATTTCCTGTAACAAAGTGTTTGAAGTCACGCTGGTACGTTCTGTTGCTGTGTGTTTCCATTCCATGATGAATGTGATTTGAAGAGAAGTAATAAAATGAGTTCTAACACGCAAAGCAAGCGTTTCCGGACCCATGTCCACATAACATATTTTCTTTCTTTGTGTGTGAGGAATGTTTCCTGAAAGTTCGGCCGTACCTTTTTGTAACACCCTGTATAAATAAGCGCTGCTGCTGCCGCTCACATGCAGGCAAGGCAGCAACTCAGTTACACCAGTAATTGAAAGTTAACATAACGAAGCGGCAGTAGGGTAAAAAAGGGTGTAAAATAAGAGATGGCACGAACACGAGCCACACATGACTCAGAAGTGACTGAGGTTAGGGAGCTGGGGACGCCACTCAGTGAAATCCTTACATCACCTGTCCCCGCTAGTCATTGAAATAAGAGTGAAGAAACTGGTGTGGAGGAATACAGTTGGAGGCACTTTGGGTCAATTCTTAATTTTTCTCATGATCTGGACCCACAACACGAGCGACATGTTCGAATGCGGGTTCCCACAGCACTGGTCGGACTAGCAATAGCCCCACAAATAGGCTGCCGTTGGTAACTCGGCGCAAACGGCTGCGTTTAGTGTGGCACCGGGACCAGAAAGCATCGATTGTTGATAAGTGGGGTAATAGTGTCTTCTGCAGCGAATTACGGTTCTACACTACCATACATAACTATCGCCAACGAGTATGGTAGTGACTGGGGATAAGACCCGTTCTTCCAGTGTCTGGAGCGGCACGGAGGCACCCTGCCTTATAATACGCGGAGCCATCGGGTATGACTTCACATCATGATGGTTGTGATTGAGGGAAGTCTGACTCATCAACAGTATGCTGCAGGCATGCTGCGTCCTCATGGCTAAACTCTCATGCGCCAAGAATGTGGTGCCATTTTTCAACAAGACAGTGCTCATTCACCCGTGTCACGAATCACTATGAAGCGTCTGCTTGACGTTGAAAACCTCTGTCCCCTAGTAAAATGCCCCTTTTTGTCCCATATAGAACGTGTGTGAGATCAGCTGAGATGTACACTCGGTCCCAGTGCCGGGATTCTCGATATCAAACACCAGTTACAACAGTTATGGACCAAATAACTTACGGGTTTGCTGCTGGGTGACGTCGTCGACCGCCGCCGATATTTCGACAGGAGAACACCCTGCCATTCTCAAGGCACAAATGCAAGGAGGAAGCAATGTGCAACGGAATTTGATACCTCGATTCACAGAGGAGAAACAAGGAAGATACCACACACAGAGCAAGTGTCAACACAAACAAAGATAATCAACATTAGAAACATCGATAGTGACTATTAATTGACAGGTGAGGTAGCACTAATTCTGTCCCTCTGTTTTTGATGAGAGACAGAGCCGGATTATAAGCAGCATTTAAACAAAATCCACCATCTCTGTTTATAAGGTTGCTTGATAGTTTGATCTCAACAGCTTCCTTAATAACACTATCCCAATAGCTGGACGTGCAAGCCAGAGTCTCCGTGTTGTTGTATTCCATAGGATGACCGGTGTCAAGGCAATGTTATGCAATAGCGGATTTGCTCGGCTGTTGTAAGCGTGTGTGGCGCTTATGTTCAATACACCGGTCTTCCACAGTCCTGATTGTCTGGCCAATATATGACATGCCACAACTGCAAGGAATACGATAGACACTAGCCTTACGCAAACCAAGATCGTCTTTTACGGACGCCAACAGGGCCTTTATCTTAGAAGGTGGTCGAAAAACACATTTCACATCATATTTACGCAAAATACGGCCAATCCTCTTGGAAATGCTTCCTGCGTAAGGCAAAAAGGCCGTAGATTTAGGTGCCACTTCGTTGCTGTCGTCACTCACCCGTTGCACAGAAGGCTGATAGCGCAACGCACGTTTGATCTGCCTCTCGCTATAACCAATCTGGCGAAAGGTGACTTCGAGATGTGATAGCTCATCTGCCAAACTTTCAGGGTCTGAGATAACGTGTGCCCTGTGAACCAAGGTACGAAGTACTCTTCCACGCTGAGCTGGATGGTGACAACTATCAGCTCCCAGACGCAAGTCAGTGTGAGTAGTCTTCCTATAAACAGAATGTCCCAACGTACCATCAGTCTTCTTTTTGACCAACACATCATGGAAGGGAAGGCATCCATTCTTTTCCACCTCCATAGTGAACTGAATATTCGGGTGGATTGAATTCAGGTGTTCCAAAAACCGGTTTAAATTCTCACTACCATGAGGCCAAACAACAGAAGTAACGTCTACATATCTGAAAAACACGCAGATTTCAAGGTCGCTGACTCCAATGTACGTTCCTCAAAGTCCACCATAAACAAATTGGCCACAATAGGTGCCAACGGGCTTCCCATAGCAACTCCATCAGTCTGTTCGTAGTACTGTCCATTGAATAAAAAGTAAGTGGTGTCAGCACATGTCGAAACAAATTTGTTAACTCGACATCAAACTTAACCTCAATTAGCTGCAACGACCCAGAGAGTGGAACGCGAGTGAAACGAGAAAACACATCAAAACTGATTAAAATATCAGAGTCATTCAAACGCAATTCCTGCAATCGACGTAAGAAATCTGCAGAGTTCTTAATGTGGTGTTCACACCTACCTACTAGTGGGCTCAAAAACTAGCAAGATGTTTAGCTACACGATATTTCGGAGCACCAACATTAGAAACAATAGGCCTCAACGGGACAGCCTTTTTATGGACGTTAGGGAGGCCATATAATCTAGGTGGTACAGCACAGTAAGACTTATGACTGTCGATAGTCTCCTGTGACAAAGACCGTTTCTTCAGGAGGTTATTAGTATTTCTCTCAACACTCTTAGTAAGGTCAGCACCGATTTTGAGATAAGCTGAATCAGAAAGTAGACACTGCATCTTTTGAACGTAATCGTGCTTCTTCAACAAAACCGTGCAATTCCCTTGTCCGCAGGTAAAATAACAATATCGGTATCCATCCGGAGCGAAGGTAAAGCAGCCGCCTCAGCTACTGTAATGTTACACTTGGGTGGACGGGCCCCAGTTAACACGCGACAAGCTTCCCTCCTAACTAACCTCTTCAGCAGCTTCGGAAGGTAGTTTATAAACAGCCTGTTCCATAGAACTAATGATATCAAACGACTGGCAAACTCGAAGCTGCGTCGTCAAACGTTTTCCCCGTGAGATTGATCACAGAACGTCGAGAATTAAAATTAGAATTAGGCACTGAGCAAAGGAAACTTTCAAACATCGCCGAATGACGAGCAGTTACAGAATGAAACTCCCAGTCAGACTGCGACCAAGAGCCACCGTCCACCCAATCCCAAGAAAATTCAGAAACATGAGACGCCATCATTAAATGAAGCTGAAATAATTCCATAGAAACAAAATCTAATTGACGGCGAGTATAGTGGATCCTTTCACGAACAAGACCTAAACCAGCACGTTGCTTGATGCGATTGGCGGCAGGAGAATTAATATGATGCACAACCTTAGCAAACGTTGTAACCACACTACGATTTCGACACTTCAATAAAAACGATAATGCACATTCCAACCTTACTCTACTGCTGCGACGTTTGTCCAACCTCCATAAGCAACGATGCATTTCCTCCCCATAGAGATAAACAATGTGAGACCTTAACTTTTCCCGGCGAACTGGACACAGTTGTGGAACAATTTGCCACATCAGAGGATACAGCACCTTCTGACACCCTTTCCAATCGAACCAATGCGTGAATTCAGGCCAGAGAGTTGCACATCCTGCTGATAATTGGTTTCATATAGCCAAGATCTTTTATAAATTTGATTCGATTTTATAATCACCAACATTACATTCCCGGTCATTATACTGAATTTCACTTCGATTCCTCCATCTCTGATCGGTTCTATGCTATTTTGATCAGGCAATATTACTATGCTTAATGTGAAATTCAGCCAAATGTTTTACCTCGTGAAATTTTGCGAATCCTGAAACATTCTGTAATTTAATGACAGGTGAGTTTATAACAAATGGTTTCATATTGCCAAGATTTTTTATAAATTTGATTCGATTTTATAATCACCAACATTACATTCCCTGTCATTATACGGAATTTCACTTCGATTCCTCCTCCTCTGATGGGTTCTATGCTATTTTGATCAGGTAATATTATGCTTAATGTGAAATTCAGCCAAATGTTTTATCTCGTGAAATTTGGTGAATCCTGAAACATTCTGTAATTTAATGACAGGTGAGTTTATAAAAACACTATGCGGACCAGCAGCGATATGGAGCTCTGTTTTTCTGTTCAGTTGTGCTTGTCCCACATGCTTCGTGATGTTTTAATTACATCAGGAACGTTTCAGCTTTAACAGTGAACCACGTCAGCTCGTCCTACACTATCACATCCTTGCCTACTGGCGCGATCCGTCTCTCCGTCTAGTCGCCAGGTGGCGCTTCGGTTGCCAGTTAGTTAAGTCTTTGGTTGTAGTTCCTTGGAGCGGGTTGTTGATCACATGAGCATGGAATCTGCCGCAGTCAGGGGGGGGGGGGGAGAGTTCGCGGATGATGCCCTCTCTCCCTCCATTTATCCCTCCTATCAACTCTGATCCTCCCCTCCCCTCCTTTCCTCTGTCCTTTCGCTGGGCTCCCTCTCCCCCCCTCCTCCCATCCTGTTTTTCCCCGCCTACCCTCTCTCTGCCTCCCTCCCCCCCCCCTTGAGAGCTTTTTCGTTCCCTCCTCTGCCTTTCCCCTCTCCCTCTCACGTCTGCCCAGCCCCCCCCCCCCTCTTATGAGTCCTCAGTCCTCGTCTCCCATCGGCTCCTTCCCCCCCTCCCCCACCCACTTCGGTTTTCCTCTCCTTCTCTGTTTCTTTCCCATCATCTGTGCAGGTTCCCCCCATCTGCCCTCGGCTGTGATGTGTCATATTTGTGCCAACTTTTTAGTGCATCTTTCCCAAGTGTTGTGAACAGAAATCATACTGTCGCTGGGTGTGATTTTTATATCTGTTGCGAACAGAAACGAGACTGTTACTGTGTTTTTAATTGTCTGTCTATTATTTTATCTGTTTGCTTCCTGTGTATTTTATTTGCTATGCTATCTCTTTGTTTTATGTTTTAAGTTCCACAATTTTCCGTCATTTTACCATTTAAGTCACCGATTTTATCGCCTGCTTTTATTATTTATTATCTTAATTTTTTACAACACATTCTGTAGGCTGAAAAGCGGTGTACAAAGCTGCTGCCAGCCCACCCCCTTGGGGGGGAATCAAATCTCAATAAAAGGAAAAAAAACAGAAAAAGGGGAGAGGGAGAGGGACAGTGGTAAGAGGCACATGTGATTTACGGTGAGCTCTGCACGGAGTTTACAGGTCCACGATTGTCTAAGCAGCCGGTGATCGGTAGAGTTGTGTTGCTCGGCAATTCTTGGGCCTGATGTCGACGCAGCCGGTTTACCCTGGATTAAGGAGGGATAGATGCTGATGTGGGTGTTGGAGTGTTGTTCATTTTCTGGTGCCCTTTGTTCTGCTCTCTGGGGGTAAAGTACTTGTTACCTAACTTTTCATAACTGGGATTCACAGTCATGTGACATTTCATGAAAGACACCATGTTTACACCAGTGACTGTGAAACTTTTTATTTCCACTGTTGCAATTTCGGCCTTAAGCCATTATCAAGTGCAGATGTTTTGATTGAATGTGCTGTTTTACGATGTATGGACATGTGTGCTCGGATTACTTAGCATCGTTATGAATGTATATAACAGCATATGACAATGACATATAACCCCCAACCCGAGTCCTTTTGCATTCCCCTCCTCTGCCTTTCCCCACTCCCTCTCGCATCTGTTCCCCCCCCCCCCCCCCACTCTTATGAGTCCACGTCCTCCGTCGGCTCCTTCCCCCCTCCCCCCACTTCGGTTTTCCTCTCCTTCCCCCTTTTCTTTCCCATGATCTGTCCAGGTGCCCCCCATCTGCCCTCGGCTGTGGTGTGTCATATTTGTGCCAACTTTTTAGTGCAGTGTTCAAGTGAGTGTTCAGTGTCGTGTGTCTTTTCCAAAGTGTTGCAAACAGACATCATGCTGTCGCTGGGTGTGATTTTTATATCTCTTGCGAACAGAAACCAGACTGTCACCATGTTTTTTTTTAATTGTCTGTCTATTATTTTACCTGTCTGCTTCCTGTGTATTTTATTAACATCGCCATCCCTTTGTTTTATGTTTTAAGTTCCACAATTTTCCGCCATTTTACCATTTAAGTCACCGATTTTATCGCCTGCTTTTATTATTTATTATCTTCATTTAAAAAAAAATTCTGTAGGCTGAAAAGCGGCGTACTAAGCTGCTGCCAGCCCGCCCCCTTCGGGGTGAATCGAATCTCAATAAAGGAAAAAAAAGACATATAAATGTGTAAGCTTGTATGAAGTAGACATGGCTTAGAGCCTAAACATCTGCACTTAATAATAGCCTAAGGCCGAAATTACAATAGTAAAACATTTAACCGTCACTGGCGTAAACATGATGTCTTTCAAGAAAAATACTCGTTACTTGACTGACACATGTCCTCCCGTGTTGAAGTTGTTCCCGCTACAATGGATTGCCTGTGTTTCGACATCACTCTGTCTCAAGTGTTAAATTTACCTGTCGGTGCATCTGTTTGAAATTATCTGAGTGCCATATTTGATGTGTTTTAAAATTTCTTTGAGTTGCAACTTGTTCAGTGTCTGCTTATTTTGTTATTCGGGCCTGAAATTAGTTATCATATGTTGTAGGCCGCTACGTGTAATTTGTATTGTAATATTCTTGTTGTAATACGTAAGGTTTGGTTGGGGCTTGGGGCCATCCTCATATTAAGTTTCTTGTCTGGGTGTGAGCATTTTCATACGTTCTGTGACTGTTATGCCTGAATTATATGTTCGCTTATATGGTCTCGGTTTTTCGAGATGTTCGTAGCGTTTGGAGGCGCTGCTGCAGGCTTTCATTTGTTACCTACCTGTCCATAGGATGTAGCCTACCTGCGTCTGCTGTGTATGTATGCGCAGGAGGGGCGCCGCTTCGCGTTTCATCGTAACCTCTGAAGCGCTGGCTTGCTACGGCATCCCTCATAAGTTGAGTTTCTATCTAGTTGCAGCCTGGTGTTAATTTAACAAGAGGGGCCCGTCATTCTAAACACCTTACTCAGACCTCCATGGCTTTACCTACCCCTTATACGTTTTCCCTGTTTTAAGTTTGATTTTAACGTAATAGTTTTAACATTGGGATAATGCTCAATTTGTTAAACTTTATTTCATTATTTTTCTACATCAGTATCCTGATTATGGTGAAGGGGCTTCTATAATTGATCAAATATTCAATATGTGTTGAAAATTTTTCCTGTGCTCGTTGCATAAAGTATTAGCACTTAACGGGCCTCAGTAAATTAATATTACTAAACTTCTTGTAAGGTACATTCATAAATTCATAAATGTCAATCACACCCTTTTGCCAGCCAAAT
Organism: Schistocerca serialis cubense; assembly: GCF_023864345.2. NCBI lineage: Eukaryota > Metazoa > Arthropoda > Insecta > Orthoptera > Acrididae > Schistocerca > Schistocerca serialis. The sequence goes on along the minus strand of NC_064645.1, from coordinate 112,661,371 downwards.
GTTGGAATTTTAACCTTTAGCATTGTTGTTGTCGTTGTTCGCCAGAGCTAAACGCGTGTTTGAGCTACATTTTATGGTACTACTTGCTTGTTAGTGCTTCTTAATGTGTGCACTTCATCAGTTTCAATTAAGTAATTAATCATCAGTTGCTTTAATTGAAGAAATTTTTGGAATAGCTGCCTGAGTCATTTGTATTTTATTACCGTTTTCGGTATCTGTGCAGAAAAATATCATTGGACTCTTATGAAGTAACAAATGACTTGCGATAAATGACCTGCACCTTTCCCATGTCCGCTTAGTTGTTTTCTGATCGTGGGGCGTCCACAGACACTTCAGACACCTTCACAGAGTGGCATCTTTCTTGAGTTTATGGACGCATCCTCAAATCCTCACCCTGTAACACCCAGAGACGTGGTGCAGTTACACGCCATTGGACTTGTATTGCGGATGCGGGCGAATTGCTGTCCTCCTGCTCACATACAGATTTTTAGGTACGACCGTCATTCACTTAGGCCGAAGGCCCAGGATTGTTTCTTTGCAGGGACACCGTCGATTTCCTCCTTCATCCCTTCCCAGTAAGAACTTGTGCTCTGGCCTCTATTGACTTCGTCTTACTCCGGACGTTAAACTCAAGTTCATCTTTTCTTCTTCCAGTACAGATCAATCGTACCGTCCTCTCTGAGTTCCACAGTTTTGGCAAGTGTAACTACACATCTTGTACTTTTCCTCGATCAGAGAGATCCGTTTCAGATACTCACAAAGTTTCTGAGAATACGAATAACAAATATTTTGTTTAATAGCATCTATGGACTTCATAAACGATGCTCCATTTCGTTCTAGAGTTTTATACCATCTTTCAACACTGAAAGCAACTGAACTAGGCCTCACACTCGTAAATAAAAGAATCAGTATTTTCAAGTACTTGTTTACTTCGAACCAGATATTTACAAAACAGAGGGTTTGTTTTACACGCGTGGTGTTCAAGATGTCGTAGTTGACATTTGTACCGTAACAGAACCAGGACAAACTTTTCCTTACTCCTCTTTAGAAAGAGATAGGTGTGCTATGTTTATTTTTACTTGGTTTATAAATGTTTGAGTTACTTCTATCTCTTTGCAGTCGGTTAGGTTACTTTGCTTTTATGACAGTAACGAGAGTAACTGGATTTTGATCGGTTTGTTACTTCATTTTACCTTTGTACCTGCATTAAAACGAAACTATCTATATAACAATTCGGATTTCGACGGTATGCGCCGCGTATGTCGTTTGGAAATAAGCTGGTTCCCTTTCTTCAGTGTTGCCTATGGTCAACCGTAACGCCTAGCGAGAACACGGCAAGTTCCATAGCCCGATTTCCCAGAAATGTCGCTCAATGGTAGAGGGGTCAAAACCACGGAACACGTGTCTCAGTTTATCTGTAGAAGCTCCATCTTTTCCGAGCAAACGGCGGTGAAAGTTTTCGAGCTACTTTAAATACCTTGAGCGAATACGTAATTTAACCGAAGCGGTGGCACAGAGGCAAGCGTCACGGCTTCGCACTTTTGCACCCTGTATTCTAAACATTATTTATATTTATGTTTTTCATTTTTCTATCCATGTCCGTAGAAGATATTTTCCAAGGTACACTGAAATAACGTTGTTCTCATTCACCTGCCAATTATGTATCTCGTCACTAAAAAAAAAAAAATGAATGAGAAAATTACTTGAAGTTACCTTTGGTGAAATTTCAGTAGTGTATCTTGATTCATAATCAATTTCAAGCGGCAGTTTTAGGTAAAGTGATCCTTTATGCGTAGTTTTCGGCCAAATTGTTACCAAAGTGTGAAATCTCACTGATATTAACTTTGTTTTTTTCCCAATTGAGATTCATATGAAGAAAGTTCACTGTGGCAAACCTCCCTTTGCATGATGCTTGTGGTTTTCAGAAGTAATATGTTTCGAAGGTATGGATCACATCTTACTGATGCATAAACATAAGAATAAAGTACGAGAAATAATACAGGGTGATTCGAAAAGGACTTTACAACTTTGAAAACTTATATGAATTAATTCATAGAATATACAGAGGTGACTGTAGTGTCAGTTTGTAGGGAAATACATGAAGTTTTGTCTCGCGTAGTTCGCTAGTGTCGAATCATACCGTAAAGAGCGCTAGCGGCGGTTGCGTTGAAGATGGCTGCCTTCACAGGACCCGAGTGTGCTAGCTGTATGTCCTGGTCTGAAAAATCAAGTCGATGACAACAGTTCAGCGTAATTTTCGTACCAGCTACGCTAAAGATCTTCCTAGTAGGTCTACAGTTTGAGTGGCATAATTTTTTTTTAGAAACAGGGTACTCGGTAAGACACAGGAAATCACCAGTTCGTCCAAGCACATCTGACGTCATCGTTGAGCGGGTGAGACAACGTTTTGTCAACAGCCCTACGAAATTGACCCGGCGTGCTTCACACGAACTGCAAATCCCACATACCACTGTTTGGATGTGTTGGGAAATCGTTTGCATTTGAAACTGTACAGATTGAGGATCGTACAAGCGATACAAGACACTATTAAAATTGCTCGCAAGAACTTCAAGGGTCTAGTGTACCTGGATATGTTACAATTTTTGATACCACAGATTGATGAGGATGACCAAGAACGAAATGTTTACTTCATACAAGCTGGTGCATCACCCAACTACCTGTCTGTCTTCCGGGATTTTCTCGGTGACCGCTTTCCAGGTCAATGGATTGGCCGTGATGTGCCAGCTGCATGGCCCCCATGTTCCCAGACCTGACACCATTCGATCTTTTGATGGGGATTCATCAAGGATATCATGTTTGTACCTCCTGTGATTTCTCTTCCTGAACCTACAGCAATAATTTACACCGCCACTGAGCAAGTTACACCTGCAATGCTACAGAGAGTTTGGCAATAAATTGACTTCCGATAGGATGCGTGCAGGCTAACCAACGAAGGCCACATACAACATCTTCAGTTTAAGGTAAAAGAACTTTCCCTACAAAACAACACTAAACCCAACTCTGTATCTTCTTTCAATAAATATATATGAACTTTTAAAGTTATAAAGTCCTTCTTGACCGACCATGTACAAGAATCTTTATCAGTGTACAATATAAGACTAAGAGAATTTAAAAAGATTTTAAGCCCTGAAAATATCATATATACATACATAATAAGTGTATGACACTCATTAAGAAGACAAGTTGTATTTTTGCAATTAGTGTAACTTCCTCATGTCCCCTAACTCTATAAGAAACATCTGGGTAGTAACCTTCTACAGACATGGGTAGATAAATGAAAAAACATCAAGTAAAATGAAATAAATATAAACAATAATTGGGTTTGAAATACGAAGTGCAAAAGTGAGTGGCCTCAAAGCTAGCCACTACACCAGCATTGTGGCAGACATTATCACGTGCTGAGAGGCATCTAAATGTCGTCGAAAATTTTGACTGTAGTTGACTGAGACAAGACTGAGCATCTACAGATAAGCCGAGAAGCGTATTCGTTTATTTTGACTCCTCTTCCACAGAGCAAAGCTTCTGGGAAATCGGGTTATGGCATTCGGCATGTTCTCCTCATAATACTGCTCGGTACTGTCTCGATCTCGTTTGTGTGGCAGCGTTTCGTTGTATGTTAACAGTGATACACAGCGGAATGGATGGGTTTACTGATGCAGATTTGGACGATATGCCCCCCGTGCATCAATTCATTGAATATAATTGACTTGCAGCACATTATTATTCTGAAATAATCCACCTAAGACCACTGGTCCCTTACGTCAAAATACCAAGAAAATGTCACAGAACAACCTCAGAAACATTTTAGATGCAGTTCAGGTTCTCTCTTTACTTTAGCCGCCTTAATATCAGTCCTCAAAGATGTATGTAATTATGCAATAAAGTGTAGGCATTGGAAGATTTTCTTTTCCCGCCAATGACCGGAGAATAGAAATACATGTCTTCCTCTGCAAGGTGGCACCAGCACACATCAAAAGAATTTTGCATCACCCCAGTTCCCAGAACTAAGGTATACGTTGACTGTGGGTATTGCATCACAGACACAGTTCCTTTTACCGTTCAGAGATGTCACCAAACCCGCCCAAATATTGAAACAACCATGCATGAGCAGCGCCTATTAGACGGAGGGGTTCCCACAGCCGATCAGTTACAGTCATTCCAACAGGAGGGAGGTGCAAGGCTTGTGTTGTCTGTAGCTCCACATTCCTAGACGGTCACGACCGCGGTTCCATCGCGTCCGTATTGTTACTTTGTGCGAGGAAGGGCTCTCAACAACGATTGTGTCCAGGCGTCGCGGAATGAACAAAAGCGATGTTGGAGGAGATACAGAGAGATAGGGACTGTCGATGACGTGGCTCGCTCAAGCCGCCCACGGGCTACTACTGCAGTGGATGACTGCTACCTACGGCTTATGGCTCCGAAGAACCCTGACAGCAACGCCACCATGTTGAACAAGGCCTTTAGTCCATCCACAGGACGTCGTGTTACAACTCAACCTGTGCGCAATAGGCTGCATGATGCGCAACTTCACTCCCGACATCAGTTGCGAGGTCCATCTTTGCAACCACGACACCATGCAGAGCGGTACAGATGGCCCCAACAACATGCCTAATGTTCCATTCAGGATTGGCATCACGTTCTCTTCACTGATAAGTGTCTCATATGCCTTCAACCAGACAATCGTGGCAGAAGTGTTTGCAGGCAATCTGGTCAGGGCCGGCCGCTGTGGCCGAACGGTTCAAGGTGCTTCAATCCAGAACCGCTCTGCTGCTACGGTCGCAGGTTCGAATCCTGCCTCGGGTATGGATGTGTACGATGTCCTTAGGTTAATTAGGTTTAAGTAGTTCTAAATCTAGGGGACTGATGACCTCAGATGTTAAGTCCCATAGTGCTCAGAGCCATTTGAACCACTTGAACCGGTCAGGCTGAATGACTTAGACCGACTGTCCAGCAAGAGCAGCAAGGCGGAGGTTCCCTGTGGTTTTGGGGTGATGATATGGGGGGCCGACGTACGCCACTAGTGTCATGGAAGGAACCATAACATCTGTACTATACGTGAGTGTCATCGTTTGACTGATACTGCAACCATATCGGCAGCATATTGGTGAGGCATTCGTCTTCATGGACGACAATTCGCGCCACCATCGTGCACATCTTGTGAATGACTTCCTTCAGGACACGTCTCGGCTAGAGTGGTCAGCATGTGCTCCAGACATGAACCCTATCGTACATGCCTGAGACAGATTGAAAAGTGCTGTTTATAGACGACGTGACCCATCAAGCACTCTGGACCAACAGTGAGTTGATGAACTTGTGGATAGTATGCCACGGCGAATACAAACATGCATCAATGCAAGAGGACGTGCTACTGGGTATTAGAGGTACCAGTGTGTACAGCAATGTGTGTGTATAGGCTATGCACTGAGAGTGCAACGCCCACATCAATCGACACTTTGCATTGTTGAATTGTTACTTAGGGCGGTAATGACCAGTAGCAGCACCGATGTGTACAAATTTAGGATTCATTGTGCTATGCTAACAGCTGTGGCTAAGGGATGGGCAATAATAATGTATTGCATTGCGTTCAGTGCAAATAATTTTTGCGGACATAGTTTCTTGCGGTATTTTACTCAGGAAGCCGTTGGTGTGAACCTAGTAGCGCGTTAGCGCGAAGGTCGAAGTTTTCAACCTGCCGCAGCCCAGGGTGCATCTAACAGGCCGGTCTCCAGCGGCAGGGCTTTGATACGGCCCGACAGGCGGGTGGCATTTCCAGCGAATACTGGGAGGCCAGTAGAATGTCTGCTCAAAGTGAATACCGCAGGGAGATGCTGTTTCCCCATCGGCCGCGTCGCCCTGGGCTCACAAAAGCGTCGCGGGCGACATTGCCAACACGGAATGTACCTCCGCGAATCTCCCGCTTCATATCTTTCGAGCGTGGGACAGAGGAGCGGAATGTGTCCGTTCAGACGCTGGCGCCAAGGAAGCGTCTGTAAAGTTCTTCGGACAAGCGACGACACAAACAGGTGACCGCGATTGGCCAGATCGACGTGAGGTAAGCAGTGTTTCCCATGCACTGATGGTCAAGCGGGAGTAGCGTCCATTGGTGAAAACTTTGTTAAAATGTGGTGACAGGACAGCCGCACCAGCGGAACGGCACGCCACAGTAGATTTTGGTAGAAATGACACGCTCGCCTTGCAGCTTCCTTCCGACAAGTACACATTACTCTGTACTGGGCGATACGGAGTAATTGGGGAGTAGCTATGTACTTTATCTGTAACTCAGGACAATTTCGCGGAATTGTAGTATACGCGCGCTCCTGTGGTTACACCTACATGACACATGATCGGCATAACAGCACGGCAAGAACATCAGGCTGGGGACCCCGCGTGGAACAGACGAGCAGAATAGATAATATACGCAGCTCCGGCCGTAGCGCGCTCAGCCTTGCGGTCGATAGAAGTTAAACGGGTGTCCATTGATCCATTTAGCACCGCAGCATATTCTCTCGTTATTTCTGTGATGAAAAGAACGTGACCTAGAATGCCATGTTCTCATTCAGTTAAGGGGACGTGCCAAACCGCATTGTTAGGTTTTATAGCTATAGATTCGTGTTATACTCCTTTCTCTGTGCTATGATATTAATCTGTCCGCACCCAAGCAGCATCACCTCATTAATTCAATTTGTAAGAATATGTAATTGTCTAATGGAATAAATCTGATTATCTTTCCCAGTATTTCAGACTACACATATATCGAAACACCAGACCTTTCCTAAAACCAAGACACAAATTTTGGTGCGCTTAACTTGATGGTAATAATTTACATGCATAACTATTTTCTATGAGGCAAGCGACCTAACCCAATCCGACTCTTCAATAGAGGTTGGGATTATATAGTCAGATGGGATTAAGCGCATAAGAATCGCATTGGGGGTATTTATAATAAAATTCAGAGTTCAGCAAATAGTTAATTTGCATATCGCCCCAAGGCAGCAAAGGAAACTCGGAGGTTGCTTTGTGTGTAATTATGCAATAAAGTGTAGACATCGGAAGGATTTGTTGTCCCGCCAATGAGCAGACAATAGAAATACATGATTTTCTTTTGCTGCATATCAGGGGGTAGGCAAAATTGCGTATTTACCCATGATTTTATGTTCGCTTATCGATACCTGTTTGTATTCCTAACTCACGATAATATTGGCCACACGGAAGTAATAATTCTATTTGATATGATTCAAATTTTTTACGGAATTTTGTTTTTGGACAATACGTGAGTGTAATATTTTGCAAAATAGGGCTCATCATCCCACATTTATTTCGAGAGAAGGAGCATTACGGAAAATAGTAGGAGACATTCAATCAGTTAACACAAGGGTTTCCTTTTATCCATTCTATCAAATACAATGAGCGACTGGCAGATGTTCTACATTTAAATTTTTAGCCCCTGCTGCTAGTTTTTATGCTACCCACAACGCCTTCAAATAAATGGTTCAAATGGCTCTGAGCACTATGGGACTCAACATCTTAGGTCATAAGTCCCCTAGAACTTAGAACTACTTAAACCTAACTAACCTAAGGACATCACACACACCCATGCCCGAGGCAGGATTCGAACCTGCGACCGTAGCAGTCCCGCGGTTCCGGACTGCAGCGCCAGAACCGCATGGCCACCGCGGCCGGCACCTTCACATACCATATGCAAGATTTTCATATTCTCTCGTTGACATGCTTACTGTCAGTTCTACAGAAAAAGATGAACAGGATCTTTTTGTAAGAAGTTAAATGTAGTTAAATTTAATACTGGATTGCGTTTTCGCTAAAGGCTATGCTGTTGTTGTTGTGGTCTTCAGTCCTGAGACCGGTTTGATGCAGCTCTCCATGCTACTCTATCCTGTGCAAGATTCTTCATCTCTCAGTACCTACTGCAACCTACATCCTTCTGAATCTGATTAGTGTATTCATCTCTTGGTCTCCCTCTACGACTTTTACCCTCCACGCTGCCCTCCAATACTAAATTTGTGATCCCTTGATGCCTCAGAACATGTCCTACCAACCGATCCCTTCTTCTTGTCACGTTGTGCCACAAACTCCTCTTCTCCCCAATTCTATTCAGTGCCTCCTCATTAGTTATGTGATCTACCCATCTAATCTTCAGCATTCTTCTGTAGCACCACATTTCGAAAGCTTCTATTCTCTTCTTGTCCCAACTATTTATCGTCCATGGCTATAGTTTTCGAATTATTCAAGAAAAAGCATAAAATTTATCTTCGTACATGTCAGTAACTCGAATACCGTGGCCTCTAGTGAAAATGTACCCCAGTACAAAACTGAACTACATCAACTTTCCTCCAAAAATGTCATGAAAATGTTTTCTGTAGGACTAAAGTTTGCGCCTAGTGAGTGAGAGATTATGGAAATAATGCACGTGGTAGTTGAAGGCGTTGTGGGTTGCATAAAACCCAGTCGTATGGCAACGGATTCACCTTATATATGCGATAAGAACACTAACTGTAGGATCAGTGTGGCACATATTCTATTCAACTTAGTGGGATGTGATGATGACATATATATAAGAATATTTTCCAAGAAAGCAAACAGGAAACGGCAAAAACTAAAGAATAACAGACCCAACCTATTGGACAGCGATGGCAGTAATGAACAGCAAATCACATAAAAATCGAATTAAAAAAAATTAATATTTGTTCAGAGTCTTCCATGGCGCGTGTCATTTTGGATAGTATAATTTTGGGTACTGGTCAACGTCAGCTTAAATTACTAAAACAACGAAACTGCCGACATTTCGACCCACTTTATGTTGTCCTCTTCAGGGCGGTTCAGTGCTGCGTTCTGGTGAATGCCATGCTTTATAAAATGTCGTTTTCGGTTAGCTGATGTCTATCGATGTCACATACCTGAGATGGGACAGGACAATTCGAAGAGGTTGTTACAGAGGGGTGGCTGTATGGTAAGCTATTGCCTGTGCTGCCCTGGTAGCGGAATGGAAAGCAACTCTGGCATTTGACTGGCAGAAGGTAGCATATTAGCAGACTGTTTACTGTGCCACTCTAGTGAGTGGTAGCCAACCGCTCGTTGCTGACTGGAAGCCAATAGCAAGTAGGCATAATGTATCCAGGTGGTAATGTTTTCCTGCAGCGAGGCATTAAGGCCGCATAGCAGTTCTATCACGGCAGCTGTTTATACTGCTAAACCCGGAAAACTGGTGCTGCTGACTGGCGAACACATGCGGTCAGCTGGGCCACAATCGTTGGCAGCTAGGCGTTGGTAACTAGTAGCCATGCTTCCTGCTCATGTTGTCAGAGCGTGTAATTATTTGAAAGCTTCTTTTATTTTCCGTTGCTGCATGCACAGTTGCCGAGAAAGCACAGGCAATAGCGTACTATCCAGCCACCCCTCAATAACAACCTCTTAAAATTGTCCATTGACATCTGAGATATGTGACATCTTTAGCCACCAGATAACTGAAAATGAGTCTATAAATGAAGACATATTCATCAGAATATGGCAGTGAGAAAGCACTGAAGATGACTGCAGCGATTTGGTTGAAACGTCAGCAGTTTAGTTGTTTTAGTAGTTTACAGTGATGAGACCCAGCACCCAAAATTATACTGTCCAACATTTAATACTTGCAAATGTACATAAGAGTCCTCTGAATTCATTACAAATGTGTGGCCTGTCTGTGATGGAAAGTTTCAATAGTATGGCATATTAAGGGAAGACGTGTTACGCTCGTAACCAAAAGCGGACAGTTCCTGACAAATTGGCAAGTACGAACTCGACATCACGTGTCCCGTCCACGGCGCTGAAAATTATGGCACGCCAGACAGTAACTCACTGGCCGGCAGCAGTGTATCACGCTAGCAAAAAACTTGCACCGCTGCTGTCTAGCTGTGACGTACGTATTGCGTCCTGGCAGATAACTGTTTAGGTGGCCGTCGGCGAAATATCGCTCTCACACGTGTACACACGCGTGCGGCCAGCCTGCGTGTATACACGGCAGCGCACAAATGACGCAGAGGGCGCCATTGTAGTGCGGGATAATGCGCCAGCGCCACCGGAAGAGTCGCGCGGGCCGGCCGCGGCAGCAGGAAGCGCAAACACTTGCTGCCCGCCCTCGATAGACAGCGCCGCGCCGTGGCGGCCACATGAATTAGCCGCTGTCTGCACAAACAGTACCACATCCTCGTGCCCGCCCTCTCGCGACTCTGAATTCGCCCTCAATCGGTCGCTGGCGCTGCAGGTAGCGAACAATGACGACCGCACAAATGTCACTACCTACGCGAGGACACACGTAGGTTCCACATAATAGCAATTGGCTGGATGGAAGACGAGGGGAAACTATTATTGTCAAGCGCCGCACCGCCGTTGTATTGTACACCGTCATTTACTAAATAGAGCTCCACAGACAGTACATTCGCTATTAGGCAAGGCATTGTGAAGCAAAGATACTTCAGCAGAGACACTCTGTCAACGCTTTCGATAAAGTAACTAGAAGAAACTTAGGGTGATAGTTAACAAAAGAGGAATATCTCCGCACCTGGTAATGGTACAATAAACTTGTACACCTGCCTAATATCGAGTAGGGCTCAAACGAGCATGCAGAAGTGCTGCAACACGATGAGGCATTGATTCGACTTAAGTCGGAAGCAGTGCTGGAGGGAAATGACACCATGAATCCTGCAGAGCTGTCCATAAATCCGTAAGAGTACGAGAGAGTGGAAATCTCTTCTAAACAGCACGTTGCAAGGCGCCCCAGATATGCTCAATAATGTCCATGTCTGTTTGGTGGCCGGCGTAAGCGTTTAAACTCAAAGGAGTGTTCCTGGAGCCACACTGTAGCACTTCTGGACGTGTGGGGTGTCGCACTCTCCTGCTGGAATTGCGTCCGTCCGTCGCAATGCACAATGGACATCAATGGATGCAGGTGATCAGACAGGATGCTTAGGTACGTACCATCTGTCAGAGTCGTATCTAGACGTATCAGGGTGCCACATCACTCCAGTTCCAGACGCCCCACACAATTACAGAGCCTCCACCAGGTTGAACAATCCCCTGACATGCAGGGTCCATGGCTTCATGAGGTTGTCACCATAGCTGTACACATCCAACCACTGTATGCAATTTGAAACGAGACTCGTCTGACCAGGCAACATGTCTCCAGTCAACAGTCCAACGTCGGTGTTGAGGGGCCAAGACGAGGAGTAAAGCGTTGTGTCGCCCCGTCATAAAGGGTAAGGGAGTGGGCATACGGCTCCGAAAACCCTTATCGAGGATGTTTCGTTGAATGGTTCGCACGCGGCAGTTGTTGATGGCCCAGCATTGAAATCTGCAGCAATTTGCGGAAGGTTTGCACTAGTGTCACGTTGAACGATTCTCTTCAGTCGTCGTTGGTCCCATTCTTGCAGGATCTTTTTCCGGCAGCAGCGATGTCTGAGATTTGATATTTCACCGGATTTCTGTATTCACGGTACACTTGTGAAATGTTCGTACGAGAAAATTCCCACTTCATCGCTACGTCGGAGATTCTGTGTCGCATCGATCGTTCGCCGACTCAAACAGCACGTTCAAACTCACTTGAATCTTGACAACCAGACACTGTAGCAGCAGCAACCGATCTAACAACAGCGCCACTTGTTGTCTCACGTAGGCGTTGCCGACCGCAGCGCCGTATTCTGCCTGTTTACATATCTCTGTTTTTTGAATACGTAGGCCTATATCAGTTTATCTGTCGTTTCAGTGTAGTTAGAAGCCATGCACTAAGGATCAGAAGTCACTATTGCAATAAATGGAAAATCTAAGACAAAAACATTAATTTTGTCTCTGCTCCTCTTTAATATCTATATTTACGACTTGCTGAGGCTATGGATTACGAAATTAATTTTTGTACTTATGACTTCAGTAATGGAATTTTTCTATGTCATTGCTGTTTGGTGATGGTGAAATTGCGATTTGTGACTGCGAAAACACACTGCGAACAGTTGCTCATATTTTATGCACGCTCGTAAGTTATATACGGAGATGAGACAGCGATATGCCAGTATACCGCTTACACGAGGAATAAAAGGGCAGTGCATTGGCAGCACTATCATTTGTACTGAGGTGGTTCATACGAAAAGGCTTTCGATTGATTATGGCTGCACGACAGGAATTAACAGACCATGCCCGCATCTCGTGGTCGTGCGGTAGCGTTCTCGCTTCCCACGCCCGGGTTCCCGGGTTCGATTCCCGGCGGGGTCAGGGATTTTCTCTGCCTCGTGATGGCTGGGTGTTGTGTGCTGTCCTTAGGTTAGTTAGGTTTAATTAGTTCTAAGTTCTAGGCGACTGATGACCTCAGCAGTTGAGTCGCATAGTGCTCAGAGCCAGCCAAACAGACCATGAGCTCGCAACGGTAGTTAGAGCTAGACACACGAGACATTCCACTTCGGATATCTTTAGGGATTTCCATATTCAGATATCCAAAATGTCAAATAGTTTGCCTTGAATATCAAATTTCAGTCATTATCTCTGACCACGAACTTTGCAATGGCCGACGGTCTTCACTTAACGATCGAGAGCAGTGGCACTTGCGTAGAGTTGTCGGTTATAACAGACAAGCAACACTGCGTGAAGTAACCGGGAAAATTAATGTGAGACGTACGACGAACTTATGCATCTGGACAATGTGGCGAAATTTTGCCTCAGTGGGCTCTGGCAGCAGATGACCTATGCGAGTGACTTTGCTAACAGCACGACACCGCCTGCAGTGCATCTCCTGGGTTCGTGAACAGGTCGGTTCTACCCTAGATAATAGGAAAACCGTGGCCTTGTCAGATGAGTCCCGATTTCACTTGATAAGACAAGATGGAAGACTTCGAGTGTGGTCCAGACTCCGACCAACGTTGTCAACAAGGCAGCGTGCGAGCTGATGGTGGCTCCATAATGATATGGGTTGCGTTACGTGGAATGTACTGCGTCCTGTGGTCCAACTGAATCGATCATTGGCAGGAAATGCTTATTTTCAGCTGCTTGGAGACCATTTGCAGCCATTCGTGGACTTCATGTTCCCAAACAACGATGGAAACTTTTGTAGATGACAGTTCGCCATGTCACCATGGCACAATTGTTGCGACTGGTTTGAAGAACATTCTTGACAGTTGGAGCAAATGATTTAGCTGTCCAGATCGCTCGACATGAATTCCATCGAAAATGTACGGGACTTAATCGAGTGGTGCTCTGGCAACACTTTCGCAGTTATGGATGGCTATTGAGGCAGCATGGCTCAGTATTCCTGCACGGGACTGCCGAATTGTTGAGTCCATACGACGTCAAGTTGCTCTACCACACCGCGCAATAGCAGGTCCGACACGACTTACGAGGTATCTCATGAATTTTGCCACCTCAGTACAGCAAGAGTAGTTATAAACCAGCAGAAGTCGCTGCCGCAAGAAATGGAACATCTATGACACGAAGAAATTTAAAAGTAAGACGGATATTAAGTCTGTCTCTGATTCTTTTTAACATGTGTATTGACGAGATTCTGAGGCTATGGGCTAGGAAATTCAGCTTTTGTACTAGTTGCTACAGCGAAAAGAATTATTCTACATCATGTCTGTTTGGTGATGATCAAATTGTGATTTCTGACAGCGAATATAATAATGTCGTGTGACTAGGGCCTTCTGTCGGGTAGATCGTTCGCCTGATGCAAGTCTTTCGATTTGACGCCACTTCGGCGACTTGCGCGTCGATGGGGATGAAATGATGATGATTAGGACAACACAACACCGTCCCTGAGCGGAGAAAATCTCCGACCCAGCCGGGAATCGAACCCGTGATTGACATTCTGTCGCGCTGACCACTCAGCTACCGGGGACGGACTGTGATAGCGAAAACACACTGCAAACAACTAGTCATATTTTCTGCGAAACATCTAAGTTGTATAACGAGTTAGCATCTTCAAAGAACATAAAAGTTATTGGTTTCAGGGGCATGGAGTCAATTACCAGCAAAATAATAGTAAATGATCAGAAAACAGAAACAGCAGACTCGTTAAACGCGTACGGAAATATTATCACATTAATCACAGAACTGCACATACAAGAGGAACAAAACTTCTGTTACATTGAAGTGGCCATGCTGGTTGACAATGGCGCTTTTTCAGACGATAATACTACGAATCTAGCACTTCTACAGGCGTATTAGATGCGAACAATTTTCACGTTCCAGTCATATTACAGTTTACGTTAATAAACTTAGTAATAATTGATACTAACAGTTTATCTTCTTTAATTATTCAGTTACAAGCAGTTACATTTCGAGCGTAAAGGGAATAAAAAATGTCACACAGAATAGTCATGTATGAGAAGTTTAGATCACTACACCATATACAATCTTCAGGCATTTTTTTTTAGATTACGTATGCAGCTGTTGCAACAGTGAACTGCAAATAAAAAATGACAGTCGATAGATAAACCATAGCAGTCGGAACACCAGCATGCAAAGAAACCTTGTCCACCAATGTAATATCAACATAAATGGCGCCTGTTATGTCTAATGGCAATGTTCCTAAAGCTTGGATTGTGGACTCTAAGAAGAGATTGGATTGCGGCAATTTCGATATTTTTGTCACTTAGGTGTATACACAAGCAGTCCTTCAGTTTCGCCAATTATTAATGCATCCAAGACAACCCCAAAGACAATGATTTCGGTAGTTTGTTGATGTCAATGCTGCTTGAGTTCCACTGTGTGCGCTAGCGTAACTTTAATGGTGGGCTGTCCTTACTTACGAGTTGTCAAAATCATCTTGCAAGGGACGGAGCCATGTACATTAAATCTCACGCCATTTTGTTTTTGAATTTTTTTTTCTTAGTCACGTATATGTATCTCTGCAGTCATACGGGAAACTACGAATATATCGTCGTACCTCACAGATTGCAGTCAGAGGACTTTTCGAAGGACTGCGAAAAAAAGGGGGGGGGGGGAGGGGGCCCAAATGGCGCTGAGCACTATGGGACTCAACATATGAGGTCATCAGTCCCACAGAACTTAGAACTACTTAAACCGAACTAACCTAAGGACATCACACACATCCATGCCCCGAGGCAGGATTCGAACCTACTGAAGCGCGAAGGACTGCAGCTTGAGTCTCACAACTGTTGGGAGTCAGAAACAAAGTGATCGGGACTTGTGTGAAATCGTGGACACTACAATTGACAGAGTTAGTGCTAACAAACCGCTGTGGTGTGGTCATGTTAAGAGAATGGAGGCCGAAAGATGGTCCAAAAAGGTACTATAACAGTGTCGAAATGGATGCACACAGAGAAAACATAGATCAAGGAGTGAGAGGGACTTTGCAAGACAGAGACTTGAAGAAAGACAACAACAGCAACTAGATGTGGACAGTGGCACAAGATCATGTACATTATTCCCCAGGTCAACATCGCTTTTTTGAATACATACTAATCGTACAAGGATAAATGAGGCACAAGTGCAAAGACACCGGCTTCTAACATCGCATACAGATTTTGCACTAGCGCTTACTATTTGTGGAAAATTTTGACTCAAAAGAGACCTATTTTAAGTAACATAGGCAAAAGGGCATCATGGATGCCCAGCTTCATACCTATATTAACTGCATATAACTTACTGTAACTATATACAACTTATTAATCACGTATAAGAGATTTCTTATTACAAATACCATTTTATTTGTTTTAAAATATTTATTAACCGGATAATCTATAGCGATTTCATAGATAATAACCGTGGTCCATTATCTCAACCCCTCGTACAAGCTGTCTTCTGTAAACAAATATACATTAACAGACGACTAATAAATTTGTCATTGTCGCGTTGAATTGATTCACCTGTTGCTAATACTGCCTAAAGTGGTTGCTGTAATTGAATTTTACTCAAAATTATGTGGGTAGGTACGTACACTAAAGGACGTATAATAAAGTCATAATTGTTATCTCACCAGTCCATTTTGAGGAATGTTTCCTCTTCATTCCCATAACTATTCTTGTTCTAACGACTACGGTTGCACCAAATACTGTAATTATTGAAAACTATAAACGTGCAGAAGTTTCGCACGTCTGGACTGGTCCCTTCCAAAAGAAAGAAAAATTACGAAAGCACATCACAAATGTATCATTTTATAGATCTTACCTCATTTTGTTCCGGCCTATGTGTACGTTTTTATCTATGAGTTCAATGTTCAAATGTACAGTCAACAAATCCCTGTCTTGGAAAGTGATTTGCAACAATTACACCACATTATCCGCTTTAGGTAACACCAGTTTCTTGTCTTATTCAGTTGGCTAGTTCTACTTTGACACCGAATCTGTGTGAATCTATCTGTCATCACCTACACTTTAACGTAGTGCCGCGGTAGTGATATACTCTGACGACAGTTGTTGTTACAGCCAAAACCGGTAACACAGTGCAACAGTGGTTCCATAAAACTGTTTAAGAAATGAACCCCATTACCACCGGACACTTTGTCGTGCTTCACAGGGTTTCTTTTCCTTCGTGGCATGGTTCACGGCTATTGCAGTCGAAGAGGTAGCTTACTAGCACAGAACGAAGATGTTAATCTCTAGTGTTCGCTTTCCTGAAGCGACATTCCTACACCTGAAGCGATTGACGAAATAACTTTAGCTACCTTTCCATTGGTGCCGGCAGATCTGCGTGAATACGATACCTTTCACTCCAGATGTCCGCCTTCAACAGCATTTTGATGGGCTACTTTAATTCTCCGTTTTTTACAGTAACGAATGACGGAAAGGAACGTGGAGACGTGGAATGAATAATTTGACGTGATTGGATTCAGCTTGATCCGATTGTGCGCGATTTAATTGCAGCAGTTGTTGGTTTTTAATTGGCCAAACTGACACGTTTACTGCAGGGAAGAGTTCGAAACATCCAACTGGTTTGGATCCACGCATTTCAGAGGCGCAACTCTGTGTGTCACGTTGGAGCAGCTCTACATTAACAACACACGAAATATTTACATATGGCGCTAGCATACAAGGGCGGAAAATCGAGAGCGAAATTAATATGCAAAGTGATGAAGTGGTGGTACAGTGTGCATTACATCAGAGTGCAGTATTTCTGTAGATTTCCTAAACCAACTGACTTTCTTGTTATAATCGCACTTGAAACTACAGACGAAGATGCAATTAAAATATTCGTATTGAGCTGTATACATAAACAAACATAGTGTGTGAGTGTGTAGGTTATATTTTGTCAAGTTGCGCAGTGGATTGATCCAACAAGTACCATTTTGTCAAGTAGTGCAGTGGATTGATCCAACAAGTACCCTTTGGCTCCTGTAAGAAACAATTTCCACCTCACACTACTACAGAAGTCAGACAGACGCTCCTAATGTACCAAGGAGAACTGCTTGAAAAACATTCAGCAACAAATATCTTGTGGAGTCGTCCACTGTAAGGAAAAGACATAAAAATATTCTATATTCTTACATAACTGGTGGAATACTTGGTTGTGGGAGTATTGCTAGTTACTGTAAGAAAACATTAAAAGAACGAAAAATATTATTTATTGCAAAAAATTCTGAGTAAGCAAGTGAAACATTCTCTTATATACAAAAAATAATTTCCAGGTTCTTTTCGGAACAGTAGATTGCCTCTTCTATATAGGAATGCTATAATTTTACAAAGTATGGAAAGGTTCTCTTCTCCCTTTTCTTTAAGAATGTTATTTAGTCAGCAGAATGGCTGAGAGCCGCGCCTACACAACTTGAATAACTTTTCTAGGTACGGTCAAGGCTGTCGCATGAGAAATGTAATGGAGTGTACTGTTATGGAGGACAGACGGGGCTCGCATACGCTGTAGCGCACAATACCGTGAGCTGCGATGACTGCTGCCTCCATCGCTTGCTGCTGGCAAATAACACAACTATCTCTTTCTATCTGGACTGACCTTTGCCAATCAAACTCTCCCTATGCCTTGATGAAGTCAAGGACTCCTATCCGCCCCTAGTCTATTGGCGGAGTAGATCGGTCAGATAACCAGTCCACTGTGATGCCACTCAATACTCGCTCACAGGCGTTTAACTAGTACTCTGTCCGTGTTCACACCATACAATAAGTGTGCAAGCCAACACAGTGAACAACACTTAATCGAGAGTGACTCAATATAGAGTGTCACTCCGATTTTCTAACAACAAAGGGGCTCTCCCAGTGAAGTACTGAGGAGAGACTTTGTTCCTCACTCTTTGCGTACACATATGAGTGCACTCGTTCTCGTTACGTGTTCTCACTCCAAGAACTACAACGGAACGGCCGTGTTTCTGGAAAAGTTGCAAGGGTATATCATTCGCTGTGTTCTCTCACTCCTATGACTCTCTGCGTCTCTGCGTGAGAAATATTCCGCCAATCAACGGTGCTCTTTTAAACGGGAGAATGACGTTTCGTTTAAGTCGACCAATGCGGAAATCTGTAGCATCTACGTTAAACGTATACTGTCCTCCTGTGAGAACTCTGTAACTACACAGTCGGTCTGTGAAAAAATTGCGTCTTCTGGGCGCTCCCACACAATGTAGCGGAATTTGCTTTTAAGCCGAACACGGGGGTCGTTATCCCTTCGCTCGGCAAAAGCTGTCTTCTCTCTGGGCGGTCACTTAGGCCGAAATAGGTATGTTGTTGACCCAGCCCTCTGAAGGGATGGTCTTCCGAGTGCGCTGGTTTCCTCTTTAGAAAGAAAATTCCTGTGGCCATCATGTTCTGTACGACAACCTCGACCTTTTCAACCTCATTTCGCACTTGCGATTTGCTTGTTAGATTTTCATATCGCTTACATGAATTCATACAAAATTGACTCTACCTTTTCGAGTTTGGGTTCGAATGAAGCGTCTTGATGTGCAGAATACAATTGTGAGGACGGAATATGTAAGAAATGAAGGTCAGGAGACCACACCACCTTAGAAGTGTCTAAGATGGAGTTTCTTTCATACACTGATATACTGAAGAGCATAGACCACGTGGGTGCAATATCAAGTAGCCTTACAAAGATTATTCTACCATTCAATAATACTTTTTTTAGTCAACTCTGCCAAGTGCCTTTTAGGAGCGATACTCTAAGATAAATAAAGATAGACACTTACTTGCCGTTTCTTTTTGTAGTGTTGCTAGAGGAGGCCGAAATGCACGCTTTTAAGCTCACGCAGATTGGCGTGAGGTCTGGAACAGTTAAAGGATTTGAGTCTAGCAAATAAAGTACGTAGCTGTTGGAATACTTAACTTTAATCCACAATTGGTGTACATCTCTCGTTACTGTACAAGCTTCACAATATTAATTATCAAGGGCTATGGCGCCTTGCTACATCGTAGCAAATGACGTAGCTGAAGGCTATGCTAACTATCGTCTCGGCAAATGAGAGCGTAATTGTCAGTGAACCTTTCCTAGCAAAGTCGGCTGTACAACTGGGTCGAGTGCCAGGACGTCTCTCTAGACCTGCCGTGTGGTGGCGCTCGGTCTGCAATCACTAACAGTGGCCACACGCGGGTCCGATGTATACTAATGGACCGCGGCCGATTTAAAGGCTACCACCTAGCAAGTGTGGTGTCTGGCGGCGACACCACACTTTTGCTAACGATTCCGAATATTCTGGAAACAAAGCATAAAATCAAGTAATACCCCAGAGTATACAAAATAGTAAAGTGAGCAGTACTAAGTACATCTAAGACCGTCTCGTCGCTTATAGAGCCCATTAAACCGTCTTACCTCACTTATAACTTTTCTTTACGTTGCCTCACAAGTTCTAATTACAGCAAGATATTTACACTTTTTATGAGTAAAAAAAATTTGCTCAACACTATGAGGAAACCGAATTGTTTGTTAGATGTCATACTTATATATCATCTTGCAAAAGTTAAATGCATTGGATCTCTCTCTGCAATGATGCAATACGCACATCTTAAAATTAACCAATACTTCAGCTTTCAGAAAAAATACAACTATGGAAAAATCAGGATATTGCTTAGATGATTGTTTTCTTTTGTTACACCAGTTCATAATATCCAGTGAATTTGATATGTCCTACAATATAAAACATGTTATTATAGAAATATTCCTTGAAATAATTTCCACAAATTCACTTGGACTAAAGATTCAAAGCTCCACCTGAAATTACTCTTTTAGAAAGAGAAACGTGTCACCATTATGATGACCACATTTGGTAGCATGGAACTTCAACACTTTTGGTGATTTTGAGAAAATGATGAAATGTGCTGGTCAGTGGTAAAGCACCTTGGATATTAACTCAATTTGAAATACAATACTTTTGGGAGCTGCGTGTTTTGGTTGTCACCGCAATAAATCTTACATACGGTGTGGAAATTAAAGTAGGGTGGGTGGCTATTATTGTGGGTGGCTATGACAGATTTAATTTACAGAGTTCAGAAATTGTTTGGTGAACAACAGAGGTATCCTTCCCATTGGCTGTATTAATGTTCAATATATTTAATAAATTCATTGTCTATTCATCGATAACACTAAAATAAATAAAATCGTTTATTCCTTATGGCATTGTCTGTGATATTTCTCGCACTTTATAGTACACATAAAGTGTCTGTATTACTAATTATAATATGCACACTATGTATGTTCACATTACTCGTATAAACATTTGGGGTGAGCAGCACTCGTAAGAGTTACAGAGTTGTGTTACATCTAAATTTGTTAGTATAAAATAAAGAATCACTTTTGTATGATGATAGTGGTTTATATTTCACAGTTAAGCACAAAAATGTGTATTTGAAACATCAAACCTATAAAACATTTTCGTACTTCTTGCGGCGTGAGAACATTATGATACTTGGAGATTTCGACGATTTCCACCATTGTCTTCGTTAGGAACAACTGATTGTCAAACATTCTGCTGTGGTGACTTTATATAGCCCAAAGACGGCTTCTGATTGGTCGGCAGTCACGTCATGCTGTCAGAGATGGTGTCAACGTCTGCGCTGGTGGCGCCACCGTTTTCGTCAAGGCCTAAACATTGCAACGACAATCTCTGCATTTTCTCTACATTGAAATCTCGATTCCATGCACCGCTAAGATTATATCCGCCGTCAGCGTTGAAGGTTTCACATTCTTATTTCTACAGCCTCTTTAAGTATAGAGTCCCCGTATATGGCAGCATGTCACAGGACTTCTGTTTCGTCAAAAAGTATTTTGTGTTTGTATGTGAGGCTGTGCTCAGGATCTGCAGACTCTTCCAGTTCTCATTTTTAATATGCCGTTGATGTTCTGCACAGCAGTCGGAAGTCGTGCGGATCGACTGACCGGTGATAATTGCTTCCACACTCACATGGGAATACTGACACAGAGACTGTCGTCGTTAACACAGAGCAGCATTTGCTTCATCTTCTTAGGAGAGAAACTACATCTGATACTTCGTCTTCCCAGGGCTCTGGCTACTGAGCTGAATGTAGCATCGCAGTAGGGAAGGAATGAAATCTGTGGCTCATCGGAGCAAATGCTTCAGATGGTTAATTTCGGAATACAAGTGGTCGTCGTCAGAAATGGCTTTCTCTCTGTGTACCAGTGTATTGAAAGCTGCCGTCTTCTGGACTAGATAGTGAAAACTCTTGGCTCGGAGATACAAATCAGTGTGCGTCAGCCTGCGGTACACCGAGTGGTCGAGACCTTCATCCGCCTTTCGTTGCACCAGAACGTCTAAAAACAGCAGCCTTCCCTCTTTTTCTGTCACGACGGTGAACTGGATGTTGGGGTGCCTGCTGTTCATATGTGTACGCCGTGTGGCCAGACAGTAAATGTATCGTCATCATAACGATAAAATGATGACAGACGAAGGGGAGCCGAATTTACTTCACGTTTCTCAAAATTTTCCATAAAAAATTGGCAACTGCTGGAGATGACGGAGAAAACACAGCAACTGCGTGCGTCATTTCATAAAATTTACCGACGTACAAGACGTAGGCGGTCGTCGTAACATGTCGGAACAACTTTTTCGTTTCAGGAGGAAAATGCTCTGCGAACAGTTTCAATGTGTCCTCCACAGGAACTTTTGTAAATAGTTGGAGTATATCCAGGCTGGCTAAAACATCGTTTGGGCCAACTGTAATTAGTTTAATTTTCTCAATGAAAATCTTCGAGGTTTCGATGCGTTCTTCAAAGCGGTCAGCTATCGGAGTCATCAAATTGGTTAAATATTTGGCCAGCCTGTAGTTAGGGAGCCTTTGGCGATAATAATTGGCCTCAATGGAGTGTTTTCCTTGCGGACATTAGGTAGTGCGTACAGCCTAGGAGATCTATGAGCTATTGCTCCAAGATTTTGGTAACACCCACGGATGCACCAGAATTCTTCAGGAGCTCCACTGTGTTTCTGCTGTATGACAGAGTTGTGTCCCGTATTAGGCATTTATACGTGCTGTCTTCCAACAACAATGCCATTTTGCTGTGATATTAGTGGCATTATGAATAACTGTGGATTTCGCTTGTCAGCGGGAAGTACCACAAGATATTCCTCTTTCCGCAGTGCACGGAGTCTCTCTCTTCCTGTTCTACTGATGTTAGATGTGGGTGGCTCGGCTGAGGCTAAAATGGGACTGGCGTTACGTCTTACGTCGTCGGCGTCCTCTGATCGGAGATGCCGAACCGCCTAATCCGCTCCGCTGATGAACTCCACGACAGGTAAAACGCGTGGCGTAGAAGTGAAATTGAGTCCTTTATTAAGGGCCGAGATGGCTACATCGTTCATGTTCTTGTCCTGCTGGTTGACGGCAGTGTGTGCCGTTCCATGAGCGACTTGGAAACACACAGCGATCGATGGTAATGTTTCTTTTGATGACAAGTATTTATAATGACACGTGTACCTTTACAAAGTTAAATTACAAAGCCAATTTGTGGAACTCCACATATACATAGCGGCTGCTTGTAATTAAACTTAACCTATTCAACACGTTATAACACGGAAACTAATTACCGTTCGAGTATAGATGTTCAAATGTGTGTGAATTTCTAAGGTCATCGGTCCCTAGACTTATGCACTACTTAAACTAACTTACGCTAAAGACAGCACACACACCCATGCCCGAGGGAGGACTCGAACCTCCGGCGGGAGAGACCGCGCAATTAGTGACATGGCGCCTCTAACTGCGCGGCCACACCGCGTGGCGTACAAGTACCAATCTTGGTACCATTAATGTGCAGAGCATGGGGTGCATAATTTCCACGTGTCACGGCGCCACCGTCCAGTTCCGACTACGACCACCAGGTGCCGTGATCAGTCATCGTGATTCAGTCTCCCACACCTGATCAGTCACAGTGCCATTGTTGACGTGTCAACATGAGCTTGGACAAAAGGAGCAGGGCATTATTGGTGAAGCTCTGTTATCAAAACAACAGTTATTCCGCAGCTGCATTTCGAGAATATCGCCGGCTGAAAGGATTACAAAGGGTTCTCTTTCTCCGCCTGCTGTGTTGACTGCGCTCTCCATTTTCTCGCAAGGACTGAAGTCTACGAGAGCTGGCCCTGGACCGTCTTATGGACAGACGAAGCTCGTTTTTCTCTGATGGGTGGTGTGACGCACATAACTACTCAGTGTGGGGCTCTTCACCTCCAGTCACTGTGCATGAAGTTCCTCTGTATGGTGAACGTGTCACCGGATGGTGTAGCTTCACTGCTACTTTCACCATTGGCCCATTCTTTTTTGAACAGGTTCGCGCTCAGAGACCAAAGACGTGCAGTGTGACTAGCCAGCGTTACCGCGAATGTTTTGACAGCATGTCATACCCGACCTCCTGGAGAGAAACCCATTCAACTCGACAGTTTTCATGCAAGATGGGGCCCCACGCCACATCACTCGTGAAACTCACCTGCATTTCCGAAACAAATTTGTAAATGATCGAATTAACAGTCGATCATTTCCAAATGCTTGACCGCCACGATCACCTGATCTCACTCCCTGTGATTCCTGGTTATGGTCCTACCTGAACGACAGGGTTCACCAGGGGAACCTTCACACACGTGCTGATATGAAGCGCAGCATATCAAGAGAGGTAGCCAGCATACCTACGGACATGGTTTGTTCTCCTGTGCAGAATGCAGTCCTGCGCGTTCAGACTCTTCTGGACACCGATGGGCGCGATATTGATCCCCGTTTGTGGTAGTAATGGTACCGGTATATTAGGATATGATGTACCATAGCAGTGTATTATAAGTGTTGAACTGAACTGATTCTGCGTTATTTCTCTTGCATGACATTAATGCTACTAAGTTCGTTACTCGTACTGTAGCAAGTTTCCGTGTTATAACGTGTTAAATAGGGAATATTAAATTGTAATCATCCGGTACATTCCGAAAGCCAACGGCCTTGCCGCAGTGGTAACACCGGTTCCCGTCAGATCACCGTAGTTAAGCGCTGTAGGGTTGGGCTACCACTTGGATGGGTGACCATCCGATCTGCCGAGCACTGATGGCAAGCAGGATGCACTCAGCCATTGTGAGGCAAATTGAGGAGCTACTTGATTGAGAAGCACCGGCTCCGGTCTCGTAAACTGACATACGGCCCGGAGAGAAGCGTGCTGCCCACATACCCCTCCATATCCGCATCCAGTGACGCCTGTGCGCTGAGGATGACACGACGGCCGGTCGGTACCGTTGGGCCTTCCAAGGCCTGTTCGGACAGAGTTTAGTTTAGATACATTCCGCAAACTACCTTACAGTGCACCGTAATGGGTCGGTATTTGATATCGATAGTGTAGATTTCCTGTGCCATCCAGTTCACGTATTGGGATAGGGAATAATTACACGTTATATTACCCCCGTTTGGATATGCCGTAATCTATCTTATGTTAATGCCATGATCCCTACAAGAATTACACATTGATGGCAGCATAATAACTGCACAGTCTCTAAATTTACCCAACAGAGTATGTCACCTTACTTTAAGGGTCCGCATACAAGATCCCGGAATATGTACATCTACATCTACATACATACTCCGCAATACACCGTACGGTGCGTGGTGGAGGGTACCTCGTACCATAACTAGCATCTTCTCTCCCTGTTCCACTCGCAAACAGAACGAGGTGATAGGGGAAAATCGGGTAGTTTCGGAGAGCGGATTGTATGCACAGAGTTGCTTCCAAACTTCTAGCACGACAGGCAGCGCTTGTCATGCCCCTTGAGTATTGACCGTGGAGAAACAAGAACACTCCCTCGATTCTGAATAATCCAAACAACATTTCATTTCAGAGGGGCAACAATTTATCTGTTGCTAGAGAGTTTTCGGTACAGTACCATAACTTTGGGGTGGTGTGTTTTGTTCGTAATAAGTATATTATACACTGGTGTGCAAAATTTAACGACGAATGTAGCTGTAACACGATGTGCCATTACCAACTAACGTAGCACGACGAATCTTGGACCGTACATAGGAAGAATTGCTGTAGTATCAAAGGTAAGTGACAGAAATGAGCAACTGACATTTTCATTAAAAGACAATTATTACACTGAAGTCACAGAGATTTATGTTGGTCCATCCACATTAAAAAAGCGTGGCATGGTTCTTAATAGGGAGTGTGATCACCACACGAGACAGTCCATGTCCTGAAACGTGCACCCACGGTGGCTACAAAGTTGGTAGGAGTTCTTGAAGTAGGGCGTTCCATTCCTCCGACTGGTAGATGCCCGTTGGTGCTTGTGGACGTGCTGCAATTCGACTCCACGCAGCATGCAGTATGTGACCGATGGAATTTGAGTCGGGGGAACAGGAAGGCCAACCAATACGTTCCGAGAGCTCTTCCACTTGCGCGGTTCCATGTGGAAACGCATTGTCATCCATAAAAATGTACCTCTGAAAGACTCAAATGGGGAAGGAGTGTAATGTCGCAAAACTTTGACAGATGCGTTCAAAGATTTGGAGACCAGTGCACCCAAGCGACATCATGCCTCAACACACCATAACACTTCAACCACCAACACTATCATCGACAATGTTGCATTACGTGTTCCTAAGTGTAACCAAATGAGTGTGTGTCCAGCACTGTCGAACACCATCGTTTTCTTGGTACAGGTGTTACGGTGTGTGAATGCTAATGGGTGGGCTCAATTCCAAATCAAACACAATATACTCACCCATCAACGTTTTTCCGACACTGAACTCCTTCCAAATCTGCGTCTTTCCACCACGCTGGTGGAGGAATGGATCGTCCTAGCATAAGAACTCCTTACCGGGGTGGTATCCGCTGCTCGTGGTTTAGTGGATAGTGTTGCTGTTTCTCGATCATGGCGTACCGGGTTCGATTCCGGGCCGGGTTGGGGTTCTTCTCTGCTGGGGAACTGGATGTTAGTGTTGTTCTCACCATTTCATCGTAATCATTCGTGACAGTGGCCAGTTTGGACTGTGGAAAAATTGGGACTTTGTACGGGAGCTGAGGACCACACAGTTGAGAGCCCCACAAGCCACACATCAGCATCATCAAACATCAATTATTAGGTGGCCAGCATGAAAGCACGTTGCACAGCACGCATTGTCGTCCATGGTGATCACGTACCCTACTGCCGGCCGATGTGGCCGAGCGGTTCTAGGCGCTTCAGTCCAGAACCGCTTTGCAGCTATGGCCCCAGGTTCGAATCCTGCCTCGGGCATGGATGTGTGTGATGTCCCTAGGTTAGTTAGGGTTAAGTAGTTCTAGGTCTAGGGGAGTGATGACCTCAGTTGTTAAGTCCCAAAGTGCTTAGAGCCATTTGAACCATTTGAACATACCCTACCAAAAACCATGACTCGCCTTTAGCAATATCCAAGGGAGCACCACGAATCACCGTCACTTCAGTGTAATTCTTGTCTTTGAATAAAAGTGTCATTTCTGTTGGTCTCATTGCGTATTTATTTCAGTTATCTTCCTGCACTATACTGCAGGAGTCCTATGTCTGGTCCAAGTTTCATCGAGCTATGCTACTTGGCAGTGATACAATGTGAATGAGTTCTTTTAGTGTATTAGATTTTTATCGTACCTTTGCAATATATTTTTATCTGTATTGTACCCTGTGATTGTACCTATCCTGAGTAATAATAATGATAAACCATCACAGTTGTATATTCTATCTGTGTAGGAGAAAGCAATTCCGTGAACTTGAATACAATTAATACGGGTAGCCAAATTTTATTAATTTTCTTTAATTGACTAAGAGTTTCGTTAGACGTGCGAAGAGTTACGTCCCCAGAGGCGTTTTAGAAGTACACTCATCTAAAAAGGTTTTGCATCACCCCTGTTTCCAGAACTCCTGAAGATAGACGTTGACTATACATGTTGTTTCACAGACACAGACCGTTTGACTGTTCGGACATGTCACAAAACACGCCCAAAGATGTAAACAACCATGCATGAGCAGCGCCTATTAGACAGAGTACGTACGACAGCCTATCAGTTCCAGTCATTCCACCAGGAAGGAGGTACACGGTTCATGTTGTCTGTAGTTAAACCATGCGTAGACGATCAATACCGCCGTTCTATCGCGTCAGCCATTGTTACTTTGTGCCAGGAAGGGCTTTCAAGAAGGGATTTGTCCACGTGTCTCGGAGTGAAGCCAAGCGATGTTATTCGGACGTGGAGGAGATGCAGACATGGCTCGCTCAGGCCGTTCAAGTGTTGCTACTGCAGTGGATGACCGCTACCTACGGATTATTGCTCGGAGCAACCCTGACAGCAACGCCGCCATGTTGAATAATGCTTTTCGTGCAGACACAGAACGTCGTGTTACGACTCAAACTGTGCGTAATAGGCTGCAAAATACGCAACTTCATTCCCGACGTCCACGACGAGGTCCATCTTTGCAACCACGACACTATGCAGCGAGGTACAGATGGGCCCAACAACACGTCGAATGGACCGCTCAAGATTGCCATCAAGTTCTCTTCACCAATGTGTCGCATATGCCTTCAACCAGACAATCGTCAGAGACATGTTTGGAGGCAACCCGGTCAGGCTGAACACCTTAGACACATGTCCAGCGAGTGCAGCAGGGTGGAGGTTCCTTGCTGTTTTGGGGTGGTATAACGTGATGCCGATGTACGCCGCCGGTGTCATGGAAGGCACTGTAACGGTTGTACGATACGTGAATGCCATCCTCAGGCCGATACTGCAACCATATCGGCAGTATATTGGCGAGGGATTCGTCTTCACGGACGACAATTCGCGTCACCATCATGCACATCTTGCGAATGACTTCCTTCAGGATAACGACATCGCTCGACAAGGGTGACCAGCATATTCTCCAGACATGAACCCTATCGAATATTCCAGGGATAGATTGAAAAGGGCTGCTTATGGGCTACGTGACCCATCAAACACTCCGAGGGATCTACGCCGAATCGCCGTTGAGGAGTGGGTCAATCTGGGCCAACAGTGCCTTGATGAACTTGTGAATAGTGTGACACGACGAATACAGGCGTGCATCAATCCAAGAGGACGTGCTACTGGGTATTAGAGGTACCGCTGTGTACAGCAATCTGGACCACCACCTATCAAGGTCTCGCTCGATGGTGGTACAACACGCAATGTGTGGTTTCCATGAGCAATAAAAACGGCGGAAATGATTTATATGTTGATTTCTATTTCAATTTTCTGTACAGATTCGGGACTTCTCGGAACAGAGGTGATCCAAAACTTTTTTTGATGTGTGTATAAGACGTGTAGGTGAGTTACTAGCTACTGGCATAGAGGTGTGAAGAAGGGGCCAATGAGGTACCTAAACTGGTGGTCAGAGTAATGAATAAAGTTACGGCTGACGGTTTTCATTTTCTTCATTGACCAGCCGTCGTCCCATTCCATTTACACAAGATGGAACAACAGTAAACGATTTCCGGGATGAACCAGACAATATAGATAGTATAAAAACTTCAATTTCTACATTCTTTAAACGGCAAAAAAAGAAAAAATCTGAAGATAAATGAGTTAAAAGTAACATGAGTGAAGTCGTAATTAAACGCATACATTTTGAAGTACTATGGAATGAATAAGAACAATTAAATTTAAAGGAGTACCTTAGTTGATATACTAAATAGTCTCGTGGGAAAACAAAGAGGTGGCATGAAACCCGATTTAGGAAATGAAAAGTTTGTTTCTTTGTTCAAGTACATTCAGAGATTAATAGAAACTAGTATTACACGCTCATGTTGAAAATGTTGATACCCAGCTTACGGCTTTCAGTAAAACGGAATAAAGTATCGGTTTAACAAGGCAGAAGCTAAAATGAGTAAATATCTTTGCTACGATTTTGTGACAACATGTATAGACTTCGGGCCGAAGACGGTTGAATCTACGAGTTTACAGCGAGAAGCAGGTTTCAGCAAGGAACAAGTTGACAGATTTTTTGACAATTTGCACGTGCTGATGAACATTGTCGAGCTTATAACCACTTACGGATAAAACGTTTTGCAATACAAATCATTTTTTACATATTAAAGTTTCATGTCCGGCAGAACGCTTGAGAATCATAGACGAAAAACGTTAAAATGTGGAAAGATATTTGAAAAAATCAATGAACGCGTATTCTTGTGAATCGACTTTTTTAACGGAACTATGCAGCGTGTCAGAGTTTTTTAGTGTGAAGAATATTAGAGTACTGCTTTCAGAAAATATTATAATTTCTATCGCGCTTCTGTGCCTCGTACGACTGGACCTTCACATTCATTTTTATATGACCTTCCCATTTACTTTTACATGCAATATAATGTGAAATACAGATGCACTACACTTTCCCAGAAATCCACCAAGACATTTAAGATTTTCAGCCGCCTTTGTGTGTCCCTCCTTAGTACTATTCTCAAATATACACTGATCAGCCAGTACATTATGACCACAGACCTACTATCGATATAAACCCGTCAGGGCGATAGCAGCTTCCCATGGCGAGCGATGACTGCTACTCAGACACACGCACGATGCATGCACTATCAGTGCGCGTGCTGTCTGCGTGTGTAATGGGGAAGGCACGCGATCGGTCTGACTGAGGGAAGATTATGATGGCCCGGCTGCTCGACACGAGCAATTCGGAAACTATACGACTCGTCTGGCGTTCGAGTAGTGCTGTGGTGAGTGTCATCAACACGTGGATAAACAAAGGTGAACCCACGTCTATACGTTGTGGATTGGGCGGCCACCCCTCATTAAGATGATGCACGCCTTAGGCTAGGCAGGCGGCGAGCTGTGAGAGAACTAACATCAGGCTTTAATACTGGGCAGAGTGCAAAATGTCTGAACACACAGTGGACCTCCGCTGCCCACGACCCATGCATGTGCCAATGTTAACACCACGAGTTCGGCAACTACGACTGAAATGGGCACGTGACTTTTGGCACTGGACTTTGGCGCAATGGGAGAGCTTCGTATGGTCTGATGAATCCCGGTATCTTCTACATGCCGATAGGAGGGCGCGGATCCGAGGTCTTCCAGGGGAACAGCTCATTGATAAATGTACTGTGGGATGGTGACAAGTTGGCGGCGGCTCCGTTATGCTCTTGGAAGCATTCACGTGGGCATCGATGGGTCCAATGGAGCTCGTGCCAGGACTATGAAGGCCAAAGTGTATAGGACACTGGTTGCAGACCCGGTACAGCGCTACATGACGGTTATGATGGCAGCGGCGTTTTTCATAACATAATGCGCCTTGTCACAAGAGGCGAGTACCAGTTTGTGGGTCCTTCTACTCACCGGATAGGAACACGATCGAACACATTTGGGATGTCACTTAACGTGACGTCAGAGCTCATCGTCTCCCTTCCCGGAATTAACGGGAATTAGCTAACTCGTGTGTACAGATGTGGTGCCAACTCACTCCAACGATATACAAATACCTCATTGCTTCCATGCCACGACGCGTTCCTGCTGTTATTCGTGCCAAAGGTCAACGTAGCTGCTATTACGTAGGTGGTCACAATGTTGTGACTGATCACTCTATGTACGATGTGGCCTGCTCAAGAAGTTCACCACTAATTATGTAATCAGATACATTGTTACAGGCATTATCTTACTTTAAGCCACATTTAAAGACATCTGCAATTAATTAAATCAAGAATTTCCTCAGAAACGTCCGAGTAAGATATCTAAGTGTAGATAACAGCATGATCAGCGAACAATCCTACAAAATGCTACTATTCTTATTTAATAAATCGTTGATGTATATTGTGACAAGAGGTTGTGGTGCACCCTACAAAGATTCTTTCTCTCTTTGTTTTACATACTATATTACGGATTTTTAAATTCCGTCTATTAAATCTTCGATTCGTTTGTGATCAAATATATTTTCTATCTTCATTAGGGACAAAGAATGTCATAAACGAATTTACATAATCGAGGACTGAACTCTGGCAACAACGATCACATTGTGGTTCGCAATGTACAGAAGTTCCCAAACAGGTTTTCATTATCGCCTTTCCGTCATTTATTATTTTTTCTAGCGGTATGTGACTCCATATTTGTAATAATTTTATCTGAATTTTAAAATAATTATTAATATTTACACATGACGTATTATCTCGTAAGCATGCGTGTAATGACGGTTTATAGTTTCCCTTCGTTAATTTGCCGTCAATGGCGGACGAGTAGACGAATGCAGCTTCTCTGTTTCTCACCGTCTCCTGTTCGGAAACAGGGAATACGTAGAATAGGAATACACAGTTGCCCAGAAAGTAACGTATGTGTTATTTGAAGTCTTCTGATGAGTGCGCCAAGTTTCCGTCACTTACGACGGATAGCGTAGCTGCAAGACAGTTTCAAAGTGGCGTCTGTAGGTGATGTGCGTTACAAGCAACGTGTCGTCATTGAACTTCTCACTGCGTAGATACAAACTGTGGGGAATAATCACCAACGGTTGTGGAGGGTCTATGGAGCGTCTGCCGTAGACAGAAGTACAGTTAGTCGCTGGCCACGGAGGGTGAGGTCATCAGAAGGCGGTTCGGCGGAGCTCCACGATTTGCAGCGGTCGGGCAGATCATACACGGCTGTCACACCTGACATGTTGCAGCGAGTTGATGTTGTCATTCGCGACGATAGACGCATTACGACTCGACAGTTGGCACTGCATCTGTCAGTCAGCAAAAGAAGTGTGGATGCAGTAATTCGCACTCTTGGATATTCAAAAGTGTGTGCGAGTTGGGTCCCGCGGTGTCTAACGGTGGACCACGAATCGCACGGACATTCATTTGTCTTGGTTTGTTGCAACGTTTTGAGGCAGATGGAGAGACCTTCTTGTCCCGGATTGTGACAGGTGATGAAATCTGGCACCGTTTACGGCCTGGAACAAAGCGATAGTCGATGGAATGGCGCCATTCCCACACCCCACAGAAGAAACAATTCAAAGCAACTGCTTCCGCCATTAAGGTCATGATAACAGTATTCTGGGACTGTGAAGATGTGATTCTCATTTATGTGATGCCAAGAGGCGGTACCATTAATTCAGAATCATATGTCAACACATAACAAAACTCAAGAGGTGCTTCCGGCGACTTCGGCGCCTCAGCAATCCAGGAGATGTTTTGCTGCAGCACCATAACACTCGGTCCCATAGAAGTCTGGGGACTGCTGAATACATCGCAAAACAGGGTTGGACAGCGTTACCCATCCACCCCACAGCCGTGACTTAGCCCCCTCGGACTTCCACTTGTTTGGGCCATTAAAGGATACCATTCGTGGAAGACATTTTGAGGACGATGAGGAGGTGATTCACACAGTGAAGCACTGGCTCCGCCACCAAAGCAAGGATTGGTACTGACAGGACATAAATGCTTGAGGAAGGCCGTAGAACGGGATGGAGATTACGTGCAAAGATAGGGTGTGTGGATGGAACACCATTCTTCCGTGTACGTATTTTTCACTATGTTCAATACAGAATTGCGGTGAATTATTTCCTGGTCAATCCTCACATTATTATTGTGATCTGTTACTTATGAAATCATAAGCTGTATCTGCTAACTGCTGACAGCTTTATTTGATTCAAAATTACTTCTTCAGTATATAAGCACGTCAGAGGGGAAAATAACGAAATGTCACACCCTGATGTTACTTTCTTTTCTGTTTAACTCTCGCTGTCTAGTGTAACGTACTCAGTTATGTAACGATAGAAAGAAATTGCAACACCAAAAAGTAATTACTCTAGAGTAATGAAATCTCGGGAATACATTTGTCTTGGTAACATATTTAAGTGATCAATACGGCACGAAGGCGATATTAGTTATTGAAAATGTGAACTTCTGGACCATTAATAACCCGTGTAACCGCAAGAATGTTGAATGCAACCATGCAAACGTGCATGCAGCGCCGCGCGGGATTAGCCGAGCGGTCTCAGGCGCTGCAGTCATGGACTGTACGGCTGGTCCCAACGGAGGTTCGATTCCTCCCTCGGGCATGGGTGTGTGTGTTTATCCTTAGGATAATTTAGGTTAAGTAGTGTGTAAGCTTAGGGACTGATGACCTTAGCAGTTAAGTCCCATAAGATTTCACACACATTTGAACTTTTTTTGTGGATGCAGCGGATCGTACAGGTGCCGGATGCCAGTTTGTGCGCTGGAGATCCATGTCTGTTACACTTTATCAGACAATACAGGGACTGCTAATGTTGTTTGTGGATGACGTTGGAGTTGTTGTCCGATATTGACCCACATGTGCTGGTGATAGAGTAGGCCAATGCATCATGTTGGCATTCTGTAGGGCATGTTCGGTTACATCGTCGGTATGTTGTCGGACGTTATCCTGTTGGAATGCAATGTTGTTCTGAATGGCAGCATAACTGGTATAATCAACAAACTGAAGTACATATTTGCAGTCAGGGTGCGTGGGATAACCACGAGAGAGCTCCTGCTCTCATACTAAATCGTACCCCACACCATAGCCCCAGGTGTAGGTCGGTTGTGTCTGGCACACAGATTGATTCCGGGCCCTTAATTGACCTCCTTCTAAACAGCACATGGCCATCACTGGCACTGAGACAGAACCATCTTGTATCAGGTAACACAACTGATCTCCAATTTGCCCTCCAATTAGCTCCGGCTTGACACCACTGAAATGGGGAGGGGCGGTGGATTGGGGCGGGTGGAATGCACGCTACAGGGCTCTTGGCTCGGAGCTTTACTTGAAGTAACCCCTGTAACAGTTCGTTGTGTCACTGTGGTGTCAACTGATGCTCAGATGCGGCTGTAGACGCAATTACGATGTGCGAGAACCATACGCCAAACACGATGGACTTCCCTGTCAGTAAAGCCATGTAGTCGTCCGGAGCACGGCCTTGTGACAACCGTACATTCTCGAGGACAACACTGCCAGCAATCACTCTTGCCAAGACTTTCTGCAATATCGCTGAAAGAACATCCAGCTTCTGGTAGCCCTATTACATGACTTCATTCAAACTGAATGAGGTGTTGGTACAGCCATCTTTGTCGCCTTAAAGGCATTCTTGACTAACACCAACTTACCAAGTCTAGTCGCAAAGGCAACTAACTCTCACGACCGTTACAGTGTGTATTTTAAGCAACTCTGATTTGCGCTTGCTACTAGTCACTGGCTCGAAATTTGAATAGATGTCATCTTTCAGACGTGAAAACCTGCCTACCAACTTTCGTGTACGTCGCACAACTCCTTCTTGGTGTTCAGTTTTTTTTTTCCGTTGGTGTGTTGGTGATATGTTCATGTAGGTATTAACATAACTGCGAAGATACTCCGTGTTACTGAATCTCGCAAAGAAAGAGACGACGTGGCACAGTGTCGAATGCTTTTCTAAGTTTGATTTGTTTTCCAGCAACCCGCCTTGTTAGCCAAGGGCGCTAATGATCTGCTTCCTGGGCTCGGGTAGGTGCGCCGGCCCCGGATCGAATCCGCCAGGCGGATTAACGACGAGGGCCGGCGTGTCGGCCAGCCTGGATGTGGTTTTTAGGCGGTTTTCCACATCCCACTAGGTGAAGACCAGGCTGGTCCCACATACCACCTCATTTACACACCTCGCAGACATTTGAAAACGTTCACACTATTTCATGCCTTACACAGGACACAGACAGCTGGGGTGCACCAATTCTACCCTGGGGGTACAGGGTGGCGACAGGAAGGGCATCTGGCCACCCTCAGACACTATCATCGCGAAATCCATAGTAACAAGGGCTACCCCGCATTGTAGAGGGACAAAGGCCGCTCAAAATGATGATTTATTTTCCAGCAATATCATAAATAATATAAAGAAGAACTTGTTAGTATCGAATACCATGGGCTACGTTTAGATCATAAGAACGAAGCAAATTTGAGGAAACTACTCTCTCGGTCTGTGGTAATGTGGTGTCTTAATCAAAGTCATTGGAAGTAAATTATTGCTGCTTATTATCTAGAAACAGCTGATATCCGAAATCAGTATCTTCTTGTTGATAGTATTCGTGATTCCGCCGGAAAATTCTGTTTTTGGTCAGCTTTTCAGGAAACATAGAGGTATCCAGTATCACCGAAATTCGTTATTTCAGAAACCATGTCTAATTCTTTGAAGCAATCAAGGAGCAGTGTTCTGGATCATCTGCCTCTAGTGTTTGCTAGATGTATGAATGAGAAAAGCAAACTGTTTTTACACAAGTGTTTTTTTTTCTTGATTATCTGAAATTCTGCTGAAATTCTGGTCTTACCGCTGTTGTGTGCCAACGTTCATAAAATATGTAGTGTATTACGTTATGAGTATGTTCTGTTCCGTTCCCATCATAACTTCGTCTGATAATTGATACAACGTAACTACATATCGTTAATGTCGAGAATATTAATTCCATTATATCGCTGACTGATTGATATGGCAACAGGTTTTCACGGTTAAATTAAAAATGAAACAGTCGTTGTAGCAAAGTTAATTTAATTCAAAAATAACGTGTTTCCACGTAGTTACGTATCATCCGATTGTGCAAAACTGTCAAATGAAGTTCATTTAGCCGGCTACGAAAGCTCTGCGTCGGCCACACACACAACTAAAACCCTTTAGTTATTTTTAACCGTGACTGTCTTATCTTTTAATATAATTTCCAGAATATGAGCTATCAGAAAATTTGAGGAAGAAAGTGCTAAAGAAGTAAAAATTACTTTCTGTCATCAGTGTCATGAATCCTCTTCCCCGTCGCCCAGAAGGCCGACAACATTATTTGGTCGTAAACTCAACATAACTGATGAATCGCTGGTTCATGCGATCGCAATTTGTACTGAATTTGATATTTTCTGTCATTGACAGAACTAAAGATTATTTTCCAGGTACTAGGACTACACTTTTTATAAAAAATATAGTTCGCTTTCCTTTCTTCGAAACATTAAATAATGGTTTGTACGTAGCAGTCATCGAATTAATAAAAAAACGGTGACAACTTGTGGTCTGCAGTTCCCAAAATTAAATAACCTTTTCGTAAACATCTAATTAATTAATTGCAATTTCATAATAGACACAACGTAAATAAGGTTCCTTTTGGATGTACAGCGTGAACCAGAACTCCACCGACAAGTATTCAGAAGATGTTCGGGGGTGGCTTCTGAGTTTCTTGGTGTGAGGGAGCCACGGCCTCTGGCGGCTAGTTTCAGAATAACGACGTAATTATGATTCATTCGATTTGTTACCGCAATCACCTTTGTGTTTTTAAAAATACCTTTACAACAGCGCAGGAGCCGTAATATGCAATAACGAAAATGTACTACACGAAACACACACTAATGCAACAATCCGCGTCCGCAAAAGTAATGTCGTCACCGTCGATGCGGTAACAGTTGAGCAAAACGTCTTTGTGGCTCCCTTCCATTGAATTCAGCGAACTTGCACACGAGCTGCTCATCGGCCAGCTGATCACCAGTAAATTCATCCGCCATACTGATGTATGTCACTATTAACACACAACTGACAATGTTGGAAAATAAAAGCCTAGACACATCTGAGCAGTACTAAATGCAAATACGAAATGGAGAGGGCATTACTGGTGTTAACAGCACGGACCATGAGCGGAGGATATCTTAAGGAATACTCCGGAAATTTGATAAAACCGTTCCAATTGTCTATATACATAAAATGTCTTACGGACAAGTGTGTAGCATTCTGGATCTGTTTGCAGATGAAACTGTGGTGTACAGGATGATATTGTAGTTAAGTAAGTCTAGGAGGATACAAAGATGACGTAAACCAAATTTCTAGTTGGTGTTAGAAAATGTCGGTTGCCCTAAATGTAGGAAGACGTAAGTTAATCATATGGTTAGGGAAAAAAAACTTGCAACGTTCGAGCTCACCATTAATAGAGTGTTGCTTCACACAGCAACGTCTGTTAAATACATAGGCGAACGTTGCAAAGTGGTATGAAATGGAACGAGCGCGTAAAGAAAGTAATATGGAATATACGAGTGATCAACTTGCGTTCAATGAGAGAATTTTGGGAGTGTGTGGCTCATCTGTAACGCAGACAGCGCACAGAACACTAGTACGACCCATTCTTGAGCACCATTTGTGTATTTGGGATCCCCAACAGATCGGACTGAAGGAAGACACCAAAGCAATTCACAAGCGTGCTGCTGGATTTGTTAACGGTGGATCGATCAACACATGAGTGTATCGGAGACGCTTCGCGTACTCAAATGAGAATCTGTCGAGGGAGAAAGATACTTTTTTCGCAAAACATTATTGAGAAAATTAATAGCATCGACACTTGAAGCTGACTGTAAAATGATTACACTGCCGCCAACGTACGTTTCGCGTAAGGATGACGAAGAACTCCTCGGTGTAATGTCAGAGGTGGCGGACTGCTATTCATATCACACTCGAGCTTTATAAGTGGTTTTAGGTGTCAAGCAATTTTAAAATTTGTTTGTGATCATATTCGCTCTAATAGTAATTTATCAGTGCATTAACATTCATCTCTAACTACTCCTAATAATGGCACATATTTGCACCTCGTGCAGCTGTTTCAGTGTCATGACTGACTGCATGATATTGAAACTGTTAGGCGTATTAACATGAGGTTTGATAACGCTCTGATGGTTGGGGGGGGGGGGGGGTACGGCTTGCACTGCAGTGGTGCCAGTTGAGTCTTTTGATAAATCGTGTTCCACTAGGCATGGCCTGCACCTCTATAGGTGAGGAAAGGAGAGGTCGACGAGACTTGTAGATCAGTGTAGTGATGCATGGTGGAATTACTCATGAAAAAATTCCTGTGGTAACTGGTGTTAGAGCTGCAATCGTTTTAGACTGAAGTCAGCTGATAGATATCCCTGCTTAAGGGAAATATAAGAAAGGAACCAACTTCAAAATGGGTCAGGTATTTAAGTAATCTAGGCATTGATGTATTTCATCAGAGTATGAGGTTGTATGGATAAAGTAAGTGAACCGCTTATAATTATTGTGTCTGACATCATTGGTATATCAGAGCATCACTTAAACAATGTGACATTTCTGGGACTTCCTATACTGGGATACACATTACCTGCCTATTTCTGGAGAAACTGTTTACGGAGCTTGGTGGGGGTGGCCAAGTACGTAAAGACTGTACTCCATTAGAAAATCACTGCACTGAACAGGTCATTGAATGTTGTGAAGGAACATATAAATGTTATGAAACCAAATTTTAATTAAAATTATGTATACGTCCCCTAACTCTGATGTCAGGACATAGATGTTCAGCCGGCTGCTGTGGCCAAGCGGTTCTAGGCGCTTCAGTCTGCAACCGAGCGTCCACTACGGTCGCAAGTTCGAATCCTGCCTCGGACATGGATGTGTGTGACGTCCTTAGGTTAGTTAGGTTTAAGTAGTTCCATGTCTAGGGGACTGATGACCTCAGGTGTTAAGTCCCATAGTGCTCAGAGCCATATGAACCATTTTTTGTACATTGATGTTGAAACTATAGAGAGTTCTTCGTTCACTTTATACACTCCTGGAAATTGAAATAAGAACACCGTGAATTCATTGTCCCAGGAAGGGGAAACTTTATTGACACATTCCTGGGGTCAGATACATCACATGATCACACTGACAGAACCACAGGCACATAGACACAGGCAACAGAGCATGCACAATGTCGGCACTAGTACAGTGTATATCCACCTTTCGCAGCAATGCAGGCTGTTATTCTCCCATGGAGACGATCGTAGAGATGCTGGATGTAGTCCTGTGGAACGGCTTGCCATGCCATTTCCACCTGGCGCCTCAGTTGGACCAGCGTTCGTGCTGGACGTGCAGACCGCGTGAGACGACGCTTCATCCAGTCCCAAACATGCTCAATGGGGGACAGATCCGGAGATCTTGCTGGCCAGGGTAGTTGACTTACACCTTCTAGAGCACGTTGGGTGGCACGGGATACATGCGGACGTGCATTGTCCTGTTGGAACAGCAAGTTCCCTTGCCAGTCTAGGAATGGTAGAACGATGGGTTCGATGACGGTTTGGATGTACCGTGCACTATTCAGTGTCCCCTCGACGATCACCAGTGGTGTACGGCCAGTGTAGGAGATCGCTCCCCACACCATGATGCCGGGTGTTGGCCCTGTGTGCCTCGGTCGTATGCAGTCCTGATTGTGGCGCTCACCTGCACGGCGCCAAACACGCATACGACCATCATTGGCACCAAGGCAGAAGCGACTCTCATCGCTGAAGACGACACGTCTCCATTCGTCCCTCCATTCACGCCTGTCGCGACACCACTGGAGGCGGGCTGCACGATGTTGGGGCGTGAGCGGAAGACGGCCTAACGGCGTGCGGGACCGTAGCCCATCTTCATGGAGACGGTTGCGAATGGTCCTCGCCGATACCCCAGGAGCAACAGTGTCCCTAATTTGCTGGGAAGTGGCGGTGCGGTCCCCTACGGCACTGCGTAGGATCCTACGGTCTTGGCGTGCATCCGTGCGTCGCTGCGGTCCGGTCCCAGGTCGACGGGCACGTGCACCTTCCGCCGACCACTGGCGACAACATCGATGTACTGTGGAGACCTCACGCCCCACGTGTTGAGCAATTCGGCGGTACGTCCACCCGGCCTCCCGCATGCCCACTATACGCCCTCGCTCAAAGTCCGTCAACTGCACATACGGTTCACGTCCACGCTGTCGCGGCATGCTACCAGTGTTAAAGACTGCGATGGAGCTCCGTATGCCATGGCAAACTGGCTGACACTGACGGCGGCGGTGCACAAATGCTGCGCAGCTAGCGCCTTTGGCCGCCAACACCGCGGTTCCTGGTGTGTCCGCTGTGCCGTGCGTGTGATCATTGCTTGTACAGCCCTCTCGCAGTGTCCGGAGCATGTATGGTGGGTCTGACACATCGGTGTCAATGTGTTCTTTTTTCCATTTCCAGGAGTGTAGAAAGCAACAAAAATTAGTGGTATGTGGATACTTCAATATTACATTTAATAGGGATCATGCAAGAAAAATTGTGTTGGAATATCTTATAAATGAATTTTATCTAATGCATAGCGTATGCTCTCCAACCAGTGTGAAGGTGAACAGTAGCACAATGTAGATAAAATTTTTGCTCATTCGTTATTACTAGGCACGCATTATGTTATTACAAGGGTAAATGGCCTTTCTGACAATAGCACACTCCAGAACATAACAAACAGCGATGCATCATGAGGGAGTTATCGGAATACGATCGAATCGGTAAATGTGATGTACGTGTAAAGACAAAAAATGATTATGTCTAGTGACTCGCCGGACAGCAGTGGTATACTTACCTGAGTGTGAGGGTCTGGTGTGCCGCTTGATTTGATATCAGGACTCTATTGGTTGTCACCCGCGCCACCCTTACAGCACAACGGTGAGTCGATGATATATTTCCCCCATTGTGTTGCTCCTGATGGCAAGCCATGTTAGACTTAATGTTCAGCAAGGTGATACTCACTCATATATGGCGAGAGTTGCCACCGCACTGGACTCGCATTCGGGAGGACGACGGTTCAACCCCGCGTCCGGTCAACCTGATTTACGTTTTCCGTGATTTCCCCAAATCGCTCCAGGCAAATGCTGGGATGGTTCCTTTGAAAGGGCACGGCCGACTTCCTTCCCTATCCCTCCCTAATCCGATGAGAACGATGCCCTTGCTGTTTAATCTCTTCCCCCAAAACAATCCAATCCAAGTTGCCACCGCTTGTCTTTGTGCTCGCCGCATCCCACCGTTATCAGAAATGTCATCGGACCTCTCCCCAGTTGAGAACATTTTTAGCATTATGGGCAAGGTCCTCCAACTAGCTCGGGATTGTGACGATCTAACACAGCAAGTGGACAGAATTTGGCACGACATCCTTGAGGAGAACATCCAGCAACTCTGTTAACCAATGCCAAGCCGAATAACTACTGCATAAGGGTCGTAGGAGGACGAACGCGTTATTGACATGTTGAGTTTGTGAAGCTCTGAATACATCATTCAATTTTTCTGAGATAGTAATGACTTGTTTGTGTGTACACGTACCTCATATCTATCGATTTTCATCCCATTCGGATAATGGCTTTTTTACCTTAAGAGTTTATTGTAAAGTTAATTAGAATTTTTGCAAACAAACACGCACGTTAAACATTATTACATCCTATTCAGTTAGTCCAGTGACAACGGAGACTTTAAACCTCATAAAAGAGCAAGAGTAACAGTACGTATATAGTAATCATAAATGTTCAAATGCGTGTGAAATCTTATGGGACTTAACTGCTAAGGTCATCAGTCCCTAAGCTTTCACACTACTTAAACTAAATTATCCTAAGGACAAACACACACACCCATGCTCGAGGGAGGACTCGAAACTCCGCCGGAACCAGCCGCACAGCCCATGACTGCAGCGCCTCAGGCCGCTCGGCTAATCCTGCGCGGCATTACTCATAACTCAGATGATAAATAAATGCTTTTCTCGACACATTTCTCATGTAATTTTAGAATGATCTAGACAGAATGCTAGAACTAACATGGTGCTTGAGTAGTGTGATAAGCATATCATGCAGAAAAAGGAGTTAATTACATCATACGCTATAAATTGTCACAATCATGCTCCAGTAGCCCATTACGAACATTACTGTAAGTTGCTTAAAATGTTATTAACGCTACACAAAAAGCACGCGTCATACCAACAGAATAGCAAATTCCTAGGATAAAATTAAAGCCACATGGTAGGTCACGAAGGAAGAGTATCCAACTGCACAAGGTCGAGGCTATAAAATCAATACGTACTAAGAATGATTTCGTTGTTGATAAGTCGTAAATATGTACAGTATGTAATATTTACTTTGTTAGTATAACGGGTGAATTAAATAATATTTAGTTTTCAAACGGAATCGTCCTAACGTCCTCACGAAATGCTGTCTGAAGTACACCACAGTGATACTGCAAAGGGTGTGATTGAGCCAATAATTAAAGCGTTGAGGACTAAGAATGGATATGAAGGATACCTAGCAGAATACTATAGCATAGCTGGGTATAATTCATCCTAATAATTAGCCACATTTGTTATTTTTCCTTTAGGCAGTGGCGGCCGGTGATCAAGTCCTAATGTGCTGTAGACAGACACACACTGTTCTACATTTTAGAGGAGATGAGTTCGGATAGAAAATCCAGTGAACTGGATAAACAGACCCTAAGCAACACAACATCCGTCAATTTCAGAGGAAAACTGTCGGAGGCCTTTAAAATCAAAACTGAGGTGAGACAGGGAGACGAACTCTCCCCTTTGTTCTTTAATTGCGTCCTCGATAAGGTGATCAGAGAGTGGCGACCAGGCATGACAGAAGTGGGAGGAATACAACTGGGGTGTAGGCACAAAGGAGTTCGGGTAAACTGTCTAGCAATCGCAGATGGCATTGTGATCTTGTCAGAATCACTAGAAGAGACAGTTAACCAAACCACAAAACTGCAGAGACAGGCAGCTAAAGGAGGCCTACAGATCTCTGTCGAGAAGACACAATTTATGACAAACATTACGACAGCTCCTAGGTGGATGACAACAGGAGGAGGGAAAATTCAAAAGGTGGAGAGGTTCCAATACATTAGAGAATGGATAGACATTGGATTGACCGAAAAAGAAGTAATGGGAGCTCGACTAAACAAAATGAACTTAGCATATAAACTACCAACACCTACAATAAGACGAATATTTTGATAAATGCAGAACTGAAACATTACCAAACAGTGAAGCGCCCTGAAGCTCTATATGCAACAGAAACTCTCAACTTAGTAAAAACTATAGTGATCAAGAGACTAAAACTGATAGAACGAAGGTTTCTCAGGAGAATATTAGGACCTCGAAGAACAGATGATGATCAATTTACAGACCGTGCCAACCAAAAACTGTATACCAAGATAGAAAAAAATTTCTGACGTCATCAGGAAAACGAGCATGTTCTTCGGTTACATCTTCAGGATGGACCAGGGGAGGTTAACACGGCCAATAACACAATTTCTGATGAACAAGAAAACCAAAGCACGATGGATCCAAGAGATACAAATAGATCTGGAAGAAATGATAACACAGGAACCAGAGATATACAACAGGGTGATTTTTAAATAACAAATTCAGGCCTTCAAACCTGTCGAGGACAGAACGAGACCGAGGACAAAATCATCCTGGACAGTAGAGCGAAGAAGGATGCAAAGTATGAGGATGAAAGAGTGTTGGGAAAGGAGGAAGACCAGAATAAACGAAGCTGAAAAGAATTGATCTGGTACTAAGATGGCTGAAACGAAATAAGACGAAGAAGATGGTTCAAATGGCTCTGAGCACTATGGGGGACAACTGCCGAGGTCATTAGTCCCCTAGAACTTAGAACTAGTTAAACCTAACTAACCTAAGGACATCACAAACATCCATGCCCGAGGCAGGAGTCGAACCTGCGACCGTAGCGGTCTTGCGGTTCCAGACTGCAGCGCCTTTAACCGCACGGCCACTTCGGCCGGCTGACGAAGAAGAATCAGTTTTATATGTAAAATGATATATTAATTTTAGTTACGAATAATATCGTTGGAAGTCAGAAGGCTACACTGGTGGTGATAAGGAAACCAGCATAAGAGGAAATTTAGTACGATAGTACATGAAAAGAGTTGGATCAGCGGCAGTGATGTTGACAATTGCCTTATCTTTCCTCTAAATGTTTGTTATTCTGCAAATACTGATGTGTAGGGTGCAAGGAAAGTGAAAGATCTATGAGACAATAATGCATTAACAAAAAACATAATCTCCGCACATTAGGTAAAGCTAATGCCGCAACAATATTAAATCGTGCCCATCATGACGACATAGTAGAACTGTCTGTTTGTATTTTTAGTATTGTAGCACAATGGTAAATTTTTGCATATGCTGTTACTTCCCTTAGGGATAGCCAGTTCCCTCAACGATTGAAGTATTTACGAGGAGAACAAAATAAGTATCATAACACAATTT
The DNA here is from genome assembly GCF_023864345.2 of Schistocerca serialis cubense. Taxonomy (NCBI): domain Eukaryota; kingdom Metazoa; phylum Arthropoda; class Insecta; order Orthoptera; family Acrididae; genus Schistocerca; species Schistocerca serialis. The sequence continues at coordinate 112,616,982 of NC_064645.1, read as the reverse complement.
CCCTGAAACTTTGTTTGGTGGAAAAGCGTTCAGAATAAACGAAACCATGTCTTGCCTTGCCCTTAGACACTCGACCGTATTTGAGAAAACGACGATCATAGTTTTCGAGACACTTTATGTGCCTTTTAGCGGGTGGATGGTTCACACATTTGCGCCCCGTGTTCGAAATCCGATTATTACTTCATTTTAGTTTTTCATTTACCTACCCATATCTGTAGAACGTTTCCCAGTGCGTACTGAAATAGCATTGTCCTTGTTCGTCTACTAATTGCATGTCCAGTCAGTGAGAAAATGAATGAAAATTAATTTGAAATTGTTTTTGATGAAATTCCGGTAGTGTATCTTGATTCATCATGAATTGCAAGTGCCAGTTTTCTATAAAGTAATCCCTTATGCACTTTTGCCACGAAATTAATGTCAACACGTGAAATCTTCAGCTAGGTTAACGACTCTTCTTTGCTGAGGGAGATTCATACGAAGACATACCACTGTGACAAACCTGGCTCCTCGCAGTGTTCGTCGTGTTCGGTGTTACTATGTTCCGAATGTTTCCACGATCGGTATCACGCGAGGGAGGACGGCAAATCTTCCTGAAGAATAAACATAGTAATAAAACATAACAATTAATATAAGAATTGATACAGGAACGAAATATAAGAATATGGGAATTTAAAAACATCGTAACACCTGAAAACACAATACACACACATATACAATAAATGTATGACACTTATTGTTAAACCCAGTTGTAATTTAAAAAAATAATGTAAAACCTTTATTTCCACTAATATTATCAGAAACGATGGTGTAGAGTCTTCAAAGGACATGGGTAGTCAAATGACAAAATAAAATAAAAACTGTTATAGAGTATCGAACATAGGGCGCAAAAATTATATGCCGCGATGCTAGCCACTGTGCCATCATTTCCGCTCTGATAGTAGCCTGCTTAGAAGTTTTAAAGAGTACAGTAAACCGTGACCGTCCTTTTCTCAGAAACGTTCGTATCTATGAATAATCCGAGACACCTGTTTGGTTAATATGACTCCTCTTGAAAGTTTCTGGCACTTGCCGTGTTCTCCTTGTCAGTAGTGGAAAAAGAACAGTCGGAATGAGACTTAGTTTCTACGAAGTCTAACACGGAATTGAAATATGACCGACATTTTGATTACACAGAAACAGCATATGATTCGTGAGTCTGAACAATCAAAATTCCTAGGAGTTCAAATAGGTGGTAAGCTGAAACGGAAGGTACATGTTCAGCACCTTGTTAAAAAAAATAAATGCTCCTATAAAATGGTTCAAATGGCTCTGAGCACTACGGGACTTAACATCTGAGGTCATCAGTCCCCTGGAACTTAGAACTACTTAAAACTAACTAACCTAAAGACATCACACACATCCATGCCCGAGGCAGGATTCGAACCTGCGTCCGTAGCGGTCGCGCGGTGCCAGACTGAAGCGCCTAGAACCGCTTTTTTTTCATTTTGTTCGTTACTGATCGTTGTGTTTGGTCGTTGCGGACGTCGCAAGACATCCTGTTCAAGTTCGGTAGTTGATCCTTCCACTCAGTTTTTTATTACAGAGGCCAACCAGCTCTCTGACCGAACACGCTGAGCTACCGCGCCGACGAGAACCGCTCGGCCACAACGGCCGGCAATGCTGCTATATTTATCATTAGAACATTACATTAATAAGTGATAGTCCAATACCATATTCGTCTAATTTACTTATTTTTATCGCTTACGACGTACGGCATTATATTCGGGGGTAAATTTTCCAATTCGCAATGGTTGCTTTCGACTCAGAAACGGAAATTGCGACTAATACGAGGGTTCGGACTTTTATAGTGGCAACTATTTACTTACAGCTCGTACAAAATAGATACGTGTTTCAAAGTTTTACTGACCTTCAGAGTAGTCACCAGCATTGTGTACAACCCGTTGCCAGCGATGTGGAAGTCGTAGAATACTCTTACGAGGGGCGTTTGAAAAGTCCGTGCAGAGTCCGAGAGATGGCACCAACGGCGCCTATCGAGGTCGTGTTTAGTTAGTAGCATCTTTGGAAGGAACGCACACCAAGTTTCAGCCATATTGGTTTATTTCTTCGTGTTTGGCATTCCTGTAAATCAAGGAAGTCTAGTTATTGTCAAAAAATGGACGAAAATGAAGTTCGTGAGGTGATTAAACATTACTTTATGAAAGGAAAAATGCCTCACAAGACTAAAGAGAAGCTTGATAAACATTATGGTGACTCTGCACCTTCGATCAGAACAGTTTATAAGTGGTTTAAAAATTCTCGGAGTGGCCACAAGAACACAAGTGATACTGAACTTTCTGGACGCCCTGTGGAGGTTACGATTCCAGAAATCATTGATACGATCCATGATAGTTTGATGGATGACAGAAGAGTTAAGATGCGTGAGATTGCTAGTGCTGTGGGCATCTCGAATGAACGGATGCATAATATTTTGCATAAACATTTGGACATGAGGAATCTATCCGCAACATAAGTTCCGCGATTGCTCACACTTGGCCAAAAAACGGATCGTGTGAAGTGTTGCAAGAATGGTTTGCAACTGTTCATGAAGAATCCGCAGGACTTTATCGTCGTTTCGTCACTGTGGATGAAACATTGATACATCACTATACTCTTGAGACCAAACAAAAATCTAAACAATGTATTACCAAGGGAGAATCTGCACCAAAAACGGCGAAAACCATTACTTCGGCCGGAAAGGTTATGGCGACTGTCTTTTGGGATTCGCAAAGGATAATCCTCATCATCTATCTGGAAAATGCTAAAACTATTACAGGTGAATGTTATTCATCGTTATTGGACCTTTTGAAAACCGAGCTGCAAGAAAAACCCCGGAGATGGGACCGCAAAAATGCCTTTTTCCATCATGACAATGCATCAGCGGGCACCTCAGCAGTTGTGGTCGCAATATTAATGGAAATAGGAATCCAACTCGTTTCACATTCCTCCTACTCCCCAGACTAGGCTCCCTCGGACTACTATTTGTTCCCCAATTTGAAGAAATGGCTGGCGTGACAAAGATTTTCTTCAAATGAGGAGGTGATTGCAGCAACTAACAGCTATTTTGAAGACTTGGATTATTCCTATTATTCGGAAGTGATCAACAAATTAGAACAGCGTTGGACGAAGTGTATAAGTCTAAAAGGAGAATGTTTCGAAAAATAAGAAAGGTTTACCCCAAACACGTAAGTAGTTGTTATTTTTGCAAGGACTTTTCAAGCGGCCCTCGTAGCACTGCCAGTTGTGTTGACAGTTCGAGCGGTGTGGTGTGTTGCACGCCGAATTTGTAGCAGTTCTGAAGGAAGCGAATGCTGTGAAGTTTCCTTCAGTTTAGAAATCGAGTTGAACTTACGAGGGCTTAAGTCAGGGGAGTGCAGTAGGTAGTATAGCACTTAGCAGCCGCATCAGTCAAACAAATCAGTAACAGCTAGCACTGTACATGCTTCAGCATTGTTCTGCAAAATGATGGTCAGGTCTTGCAGAAAGTGTCATCACTTCTGTCTCTATTCTGTTCATTTTTGGAACACAGCCTAAACTGAAGGAAATACTTCATGGTTTTCGTCTCACAACTGCTACATATTCGTCGGGAAATAGATCGTGCCGCTCGAACTATCAACACAACTGGCACTGCTAAGAGTATCCTACGACGTCCACTTCTCTGGCAACGGATTATACACAGTGCTGGTGACTACGTTGAAGGTCAGTTAAAAGTTTGAAACACGTATCTATTTTGTACGAGCTGTAAATAAATAGTTACCACTATTTAAGTTCCAACTCCCGTATATGGTTTAAGTACGCGAACCTTTTGTCGACCCCTGCTCGGGAGTCTGGGAATGCCGACACAAGTCTTTCATTATATATTTTCATTAACGTCGTTTGTTGTTAACACCATCAGCTAACTCCCAGTAAGTAGCAGGTTTCACTCAGTTAATATATACTAGGCAGGAATCCCATATTCGTTGGGATCGCTCCTCCTTGATTCGTGAGCAGTAAGACATGCAGTATTGTGCTGCATCCATTTTCTGTGAACTTCCAAAATAATCAGAAAATCTTCGCAATAATCCACGCAACGTTACGTCTTAACTGAAGCATTACCTTATGCGCCGCAGTCCTAATGTTCTGTCAGAGATTTTCTCGAAAAGAAACTGAGCAATTTCCAGCCTTTTATTGTCGATACTAATATATCCCCAGCATCTTGTCTGCGAAGGGTGCGTGTGAATTTGACCTCATCTGTTAATAGTTTCTATGATGTTAATTTCATGCAGTCACTCGTTAACGATTATGGAGATTTGCATCTCACTTTAGTTATACGAAACTATATATGACAAAACAATCGTTTTTCCCTCGCTCCGATTGCGAGTTCTGGAGGAACGAAATTGGCTAGAAGTGCTACAAGGCACTCTACGCCATGCACCATACTGTGGTTTGCGGAGGATGTGTGGAGATGTAGCATGGAATCATGGCACACAGCGCTTACCGTCGACATTTGCACTATTATGCACTATTTTCAGTGCAATACATATTCAAGGTTTTAACTGGGGCAAGAAATGAAACAAAATACAAAAAAACTCCAACCAGGCGGCGACATTGGATCCCTTGTACCAAAATACTCAGAGGAGATCGCTGAAGAACAGAGGAAGGAATATCTGCAAACCAGAGCTGTTTGACACAGAATTAAAATATCTCACCAAATCACTGCTCAAGAATGGTTATTCGTCAACTGAGGCAAAAAGAGCGTTAAGATCACCGCGCAAAAAAACCATAGCGATGCACAAGTGCCTGTATAATATTGCCATTCATTAAGGACGTCAGGAAAAATCCTGAAGAAAAAAAAAAGAGCAGGAACACCACTGTAATCCACAAAACCACTCGAAAAATACAGGATCACCTAAAATTGGCCAAGGATGCTCGTAGACCGCTAGAAAAAGCAGGAATCTATAGGATTACGTGTATTTGTGCGGAGGTTTACGGGGGTACTACTAAAGTAACAGTCGAAAGACAACTAGAAGACCACAAGGGAAACTGTAGAAGAGGGTACATCGACAGATCAGTTGTTCCGGAACATGCTTTGCAGCTAGGAGATCACCACTTTCATTTTGATAGGACTCAATTACTGTCAGCTGCAAGTGGGTACCATGAACGGTTGTACAGACTAAGGAGGTCATGAAAGTGATATCAAGATTCCGGTACTGAAGAGATCGTCTACCGGTCTTCCACCAAGGGATGGTACAACAGCGGACGAAGGTAGCTGAGTATGGCCAATTGCACGCGTGTATTCAAAGCGTGTGACGTCACATCACTGCGCGGCGAGGCCTAGGAGGAAGACAGGCCGCGGCGCGTACGTGACGAAGGTAGGCATGCTCTCGCTCACTCGCTCACATCGGCAGACAAACTACGTTCCTACACCTGTTAATTCGTAACTAGGCATGTCCATACAAGCGAAAACTGTATCTTTTACTGGAATCCGCTATTATGGAATCTTACTGTTTTTAGTCCTATAATGATCGGATGTCCATATGCCTACCTATAATTTGTTACAGTTGTACTGGCGTACAATAAAATAAAATCATACTAAAATGATTATCAGTTGCATAAGGCACCACTTCTTGTATGAAATGAGTACTGTTATGCAGAAGGGACTAGATGCTATAAACAAGTCATTATACCATTTATATCGAGTACTGATCTTAAATGAAATTTTGTTGTAGTACTGTTAATCAGTAAGGCTTCATAATAGAAGATTCCGGTGGAAGATGCTATTCTATTTAGTACTTACACACCCAGTTGAGGGCTAAAATGATTAGAAACCAATTTTGTCTGCTGAGCTGAGCGTGCGAGCGAGCTCAGGACTATCTTCGTGACGTACGCGCCGCAGACTGTCTTTCTAGTGGGCCTCGACTGCACAGGAGCTCACGTAAACAGAATTTTTCTGCAATCGGCAGCAGAGTGTGAATCGGACACTCGAAGAAGCTACGATGCCCCATAAAAAAGTCCCCCGCAGATAGGGGCGAAGTGTTGTGTTTTAATGTGAAATCCACTCGACCACCACATAATATGTCTAAAGATTTTTATTAATTGTGACATTTCCGGCCGCGAAAGTTTACATTTTACGAACTATAACCGTCAGGGATCGCCAGATCTCCACGACGAACATGTAACAAGTAAAAATGACCAACACACTTCATAGTTTACACTAAACAAAATTCGTATTATAAAAATTCATTAGATTCGTTACATACAGTACCATACATCTTGTAAACGCAAAGATCTCTCTGTGATACCGTGCTACTTATTTATCAGCCCCCAACATCCCTCACCTTCTCGTGGTTTCACTCTGTTACGCTACTACCCAGTTCATCGAAACTGCCCAGTTAGCTTTGACGAAACGCATGCATTCCGCGCTTTGCTGCCTAAATGTCGCCTAACCAGTAAAACCAGTTATTTCGCTAGGATAGGAGATGCTCGGTTCTCATCTGACCCGAATGGTACCCACTAGATCAGCAAACGCTGCCCCCGCGTACCGCCAGCCGGGGGACGTGGCAGCGATATTTAATTATGCGTCCCATTGTTCAGCACAGTTGATTCATTTTCGCCCCAACCGCAGGCGCTAATTGCAGCGCAAATCGGAGCGGCGATATTCCGCGGACCCCGTTGCCGGCTACGGATTAATTGTGCCGTTCTCGTACCAGGAATCTGTGTGTTGCGTTTCATGTTGCCTCGTAGCGGGACGTCCTTTCAATATCCGTTATTGGTGTCTGATGTCAGACAGCTAAGGTTTCCTCCGGTCTACTACGGTAGTTGTTCCACAATATCCTCCTCGAGTCCTATCTTGCTTCTAGTCGTAGGATACCGAGACAGTACTCTCGGATTCTGTTTGGTGTTTATCAAAACGGGTCGATTAATAACGTAACACGATTCATACCTAGAGACACAGTAGCGGAGACTGGTGCAAGATAACGATTTACGATTTATAATAAATTAATTTTTCTTTGCCTTTGTTAGTGTATTGTATACATTTGTGCTTTACTACACTCACAATTATTTTGTTGGTTTAAGAAATCAACGCAAAAGTGCCAGCTTACCCTAGTGATGGGAAAAGATGACTGACCGTGGGGCAATATGAGAATACTTGTAAAAGTTGAATACATTTTTATTAATACAAAATACAATACAATTCTCAAATTAATGAAATATGGATACATATTTCTTATTGAAGGAAATGTAATGAAACGTTTGTATTGTTGAGAAATAAATACGTTTCGGAACCACTGCACTTCCCTAACAAAGGTCACACACAAATGGTGCAATTACAAACATTGAACAGTCTCCTTCTGTGGCATTTGCAACTCTCTACCTCTGATCTCATCAAAGGCGGGGTATTGCACAAACTTTTCTTTGGAGGTTTTGACCTTCTCGTCTATAAAGTTCCTTGCTCTACCTCGTACCTTATCAAACAATGTCTGTTTCATAGGCGAGTTTGTTAAAGCTCGTGCACTACGCTTACTGTAACATCTCCTTTTCTTCGTACTTGGTCTCCCTCTAGACAACATTTTTAAACAAAAAGTGCCGTGTCAATTTTTGGGCTTCATGGGAGCACTATTAGTTGAAAGCCCTTCTCTTTGTGGTTCATCAGGAGATTACCATTAACGTGGAATAGCCAGAGTCGAGGTATATCCATTTTCAGCATAGTCTGTAACAAAAAAAAAAAGCTATGTGTTATTTTCACCACAGCAAATCCATCCTAAGCATAGATCCAATATATTTTTAACTTGTTAATTGCATTTCCGACCTTTGAAATACACGGTTCTCAATAGAAGATCGGGTCTTCAATTTTACCTGTCGATAACATTACATTTTTCTGAATTCTAGAGTACGAACAGGAAATTTAAGATACGTATGGTAAATAACGAAACACATATTGTCTTTGGTAGTCATATTCCACAAATCTTTCCCACATATATTATCTGTTGTTCTACGGGAGCTTATACTGAACGTCTTAAAAATAGTAACACGTCAGGTTATGAACACAATTATCTAACTCGTAATGAACACTGCGAATTTTTAGTGTCTGGCCGAATGGTGATTGCCGGCCGGAGTGGCCGAGCGGTTCTAGGCGCTACAGTTCGGAACCGCGCTATCGGTTCGGTCGCAGGTTCGAATACTGCCTTGGGCGTGGATGTGTGTGATGTCCTTAGGTTAGTTTTAAGTAGTTCTAAGTCCTAGGGGACTGATGACCTCAGCAGTTAAGTCCCATAGTGCTCAGAGCCATTTGAACCATTTAAACAGAATGGTGATTCTGCCTAGAGCCATGAGTTTAAACAAAGTGGTAGTTTTACCATGGTTTGAGGCCACATCCGAATAACAGTTTTTAAATTTTAAATGAAACCAGAAACTCTGTAACATTATGTCAATGTAGTGTAGGCTCGAAAACTAATATTTCAAAACTTTTTTAAAAATTGAAAATTTAAAAAAACACAGAGATTGTGTCACATATATGTTGGGTATGATCAGACTTATGTAAATGAAGTCATCGTTAAAATATATTAAACTTGGTTATAAATGCAGGTGTCACAGAATAGATAGGAGAATATATTCATAACGTGTCTGGCAGAAACAAAGCAACATGCGTGAGTTACACTGAGTAACTGTGTCATAAAATGGTCACCAGAAACAGTCGTGGCATGTGCAAGCACCACTATCTCAAGCCATATTTTTTAATTTTTTAATGCAGTGAAGGCCAAAGATGCACATCGTAGGTTGCCAGTGTGTACTCTACAGTTGACTCTATATAAGCAATGAAGGCATTAAACCAGAGTTATATAAACGGAATAAGGTTCGTATGTCTCCGGATGGTCGTTGTAAGTAGTAAACACATAATGCAACAAATGCACTTATCAATCTGTCTAGAACTGCCGGCTAAGCCAGCCCGCCGGCCGAAGTGGTTCAAATGGGTCTGAGCACTATGGGACTTAACATCTGAGGTCATCAGTCCCCTAGAACTGAGAACTACTTAAACCTATGTAACCTAAGGACATCACACACATCCATGGCCGAGGTAGGATTCGAAGCTGCGACCGTAGAAGTCGCGGGGTTCCGGACTGAAGCGCCTAGAACCGCTCGGCCACCGCGGCCGGCTCGATCGAAGTGGCCGAGCGGTTTTAGGCGCTTCAGTCTGGAACCGCGCGACCGCTACGGTCGCAGGTTCGAATCCTGCATCGGGCATGGGTGTGTGTGTGTGTGTGTGTGTGTGTGTGTGTGTGTGTGTGATGTCGTTAGGTTTGAGTAATTCTAGGTTCTAGGGGAATGATGACCTAGGATGTTGAGTCCCATAGTGCTCAGAGCCATTTGAACCATTTTTTCAGCCATTCCAGCCCCTGTCACCGCCATGGAGTACAAGATCTGAAGATAATTTAAGTACAATAGATCGAAACCGGTCACCAAGTTAAAAAAAATATTTACGCGATAAAGTCTGTTTTCAGCAAATTTTATTGATAAACCTGAAACCGCTGTTTTCCTAGAGCAATGTTCCAAGATAATATTTAAAAGCACTTTTACCAGGATATTTAACAATGATGGTTCTATATGGAAAATGAAATATATTCATGCCTTAGTACTCATAGGTCAGTTACAAAGCAACATTACGTAACATGTGCTGATGTTTATTTTGAAGCAGACCTACGTGTTATACAGTAAAGTTCTACCAAAGAGCCTACAAATGTTTACCAAATAAATACTCCATACTATAACAATGCATTGCAAAGCAATTGCGTACATACTTATACTAGATGTTAGATGTGGAAGCAAGACCGTGGGGAGGGGGGAGGGGGATGGAGGAGGAGGAATAGGGAGGGATGGGGGGGATGGAAAGTAACCGGGAGTGCGACAGCACGAGACGTAGTAAGGAGTAGGTGGTGGTAAGGAGGGTAATAAGATATCCATGCAAATATAAGCGGATAGAGTGGTGTAATGAGGAGATGAAGTCAAATATAAAATGGAAATAAATATGTGTATAATAGGATAGGATTGTGTATTAAGCAGGAAGGGAGAAGGTGGGGAAAGGGCGGTGGAAAGCAGGGAAGGGGGTAGGGAGGAGGGAGCAGTACTGTAGTTGTTCGCTTACACTGCCCAACAACAAAAAAAGGGAAACACCCAGAAGACATGGTCGGATGTCAGTGTAGTTTTGTATGCGTACCCCCGTTGGCGCATGTGTAAATGATTGGTGTGACCATTCTCTGTGTCAGGGAGAACGGCCACCAAGGTTCATTAGCCTTGTTCGTGTTGTAGGGTATATAAGTGGAGTGAAATTGGTATAGGTTAACTGGTCACTGTGGACGACACAGAGTCGCCGTTACGAGCCCTGATAGTCTGAAAGGGGCATCTTTATGTGTCTCCACAGAGACAGCTGGTCGACTCGTGCCATATACAGATTTGTGGGGCATTCGGATATGGGATGTGACAGTGGCCCAATGTTAGACCACATGGAAACCTGAAGGCAGGCATGCTGATTGTCAGCGCTCCGGTCGACCACCTCTCAATATCAGAATGGAGGATCACCGTATTGTTCACTAACCACATCGTAACCTGTTCATATCTGCGCCTGCCATCCGTAATGTAATAGTCACTCTGCAATTTACTATGTGATCCCAAACATTTCTTGGGAGACTAGCTAGAGTCTGACTAGGGAATTACCGTTCGTTAACACCACAACACAAACAGCGGCGTTTGAAGCGTTGCCACGAACAGGATGCTTGGACTGCTGATGAATGGCATCGCTCTGTGTTTACCTCTAAACCGCAGTTCTGCTCTACTCTACATCTACATTTATACTCCGCAAGCCACCCAACAGTGTGTGGCGGAGGGCACTTTACGTGCCACTGTCATTACCTCCCTTTCCTGGTCCAGTCGCGTATGGTTCGCGGGAAGAACAACTGCCGGAAAGCCTCCGTGCGCGCTCGAATCTCTCTAATTTTACATTCGTGATCTCGTCGGGAGGTATAAGTAGGGGGAAGCAATATATTAGATACCTCATCCAGAAACGCACCCTCTCGAAACCTTGACAGCAAACTACACCGCGATTCAAAGCGCCTCTCTTCCAGAGTCTGCCACTTGAGTTTACTAAACATCTCCGTCACGCTATCTCGCTGACCAAATAACCCTGTGACGAAACGCGCCGATCTTCTTTGGATCTTCTCTATCTCCTCCGTCAACCCGACCTGGTACGGATCCCACACTGATGAACAATACTCAAGTATAGATCGAACGAGTGTTTTGTAAGCGACCTCCTTTGTTGGCGAAGAGTTCTCGGGCTTCCAGCCGGGTGGCGGTGTCTTCAAACAGCGACGTTTCGACGAGTGACATACTCATCATCTTCTGGCCAGCTGTATACGCCGGGAAAGCATACACTCACATTGACCTCCTTTGTTGATGGACTACATTTTTAAGGACTCTCCCAATGAATCTCAACCTGGCACATGCCTTACCAACAATTAATTTTATACGATCATTCCACTTCAAATCGTTCAGTACACATACTCCCAGATATTTTACAGAAGTAACTGCTACCAGTGTTTGTTCCGCTATCATATAATCATACAATAAAGGATCCTTCTTTCTATATATTCGCAATACATTACATTTGTCAATTGCCACTCCTTGCACCAAGTGCCTATCCGCTGCAGATCTTCCTGCATTTCGCTGCAGTTTTCTAATGCTGCAACTTCTCTGTATACTACAGCATCATCCGCGAAATGCCGCATGTAACTTCCGACACTATCTCCTACGTCATTCATATATGTTGTGAAAAGCAATGGTCCCATAACACTCCCCTGTGGCACGCCAGAGATTACTTTAACATGTGTAGACCTCTCTCCATTGAGAACAACATGCTGTGTTCTGTTTGCTAAAAACTCTTCAGTCCATCCATACGGCTGGTCAGATATTCCGTAGGTTCTTTCTTTGTTTATCAGGCAACAGTGCGGAACTGTTAACGAAAGCCTTCCGGATGATCGTTATCGGCCAATGTGGTGGCGACCTGGAGAGAGGTTTCCTATGTTATGTAGAGGCGCAGCAGTGCAATTACAGGCATTATGGTGTGGGGAACCATCGGGTATGACGTCAGCTTACGGCTACCAGTGACTGAGGGAACTCTGTCGACACAATGGTGTGTCACGAACATCCCGCGATCTCAAGTGTTACCTCTGGTGCGACAGTACTTCGCTGACATTTTTTTAAAGAGGAGAATGCCTGTACACAGATGGCACACTGTCTGTGAACTGTATGATGTCGAGGTACTGCTGTGACCAGCGAAATTGGCAGATCAGTTGCTGACAAAACATTGGATCGTCTAGGAGGTCAACTACATGTCAGTTCCAAAATCACGACTATCAAGGGCAGAAGGACAGTTACAACTGTCGTTGGCAGCTTGCCTCAGGTGAGGAGACAACGGCCTTACGACACCTTTCCTAACTGAATCCGTTCATGCATCCAGGCCAGAATGGATGCAGTGTTATACCAATTACCGGGCTCATACTGCGAAGTTCTTTGTAAATTTGGTTCTGCTTTGTAATCACATACTGTATCAGGGAGCCGGCCGCGGTGGTCTAGCGGTTCAGGCGCTCAGTCCGGAACCGCACGACTGCTACGGTCGCAGGTTCGAGTCCTGCCTCGGGCATGGATGTGTGTGATGTCCTTAGGTTAGTTAGGTTTAAGTAGTTCTAAGTTCTAGGGGACTGTTGACCACAGATGTTAAGTCCCATAGTGCTCAGAGCCATTTGAACCATTTTTTTGTATCAGGGAGTGAACTTCTGTTTCCTACCCTTCAGGATGCTGTAAGGAAATAAAGGGAATGAAACATGAATTGAACCATATTTACGTCCACTCGTCATTCCAAAATTAAAATTTTGTATTTGTGGGGATCCACAGCCCCCAGATACTTAATAAACGAAAACATGGTCCGTAATGCGATGTTTATTGAATCGTACGATAAGCTATTTTCGGCTAAGCGTCATTGTAAAGCACTTCGGAAACCAACATGGAAAAGCACTACATTATCTGCATACATATATACATAATACTTTACACACCTAAATATTAAGATACAAAATTACAAATTACTTGTTTACATTTGTAACATCTGTATTTCATGTCATTTCCAAATCACTCTTATTTATAAATAGGAAGTAGCCATATTCCGTAATTTTACGAAAGGATCCACACTACCTTTCTTTAGCTCGTATTCTGAACTTTACTCTATATGCAACAACATGGTAACTGGCAGCAGCTGGTAATTTGTTGTCACAGATAAATGATCATAAAAGACTTTAAGACGACTCTAGATGGCACATTTCTACGAATGTTACATATATTTCTGGGCGTGAGAGACTTAATTGATGTCGTGTATAAGAAAGTTTGAGCGCCCAAAGAATACATTAAGGGCAAACGAATTGACATGAAATGTTGTATACAGTCCATGGAATATCGCCGGACAAACTACATTATTTTAAACATCATTTAATATATATATATATATATATATATATATATATATATATATATATGAGACATGTACAAAATACCACAAATAATTGAAACAGAATACTCCATCAATTGCTGGCATGCCAGGAATAACGACCGCTTTATATTGTAAGTCATCAGTGTGTGAAAGTTATTTCTAGACGCACAGAAGCCAGACCTGATTATCTGTACGGGAAGATAATTTGCATAATTTTTTTTTCTTTTTAAGTAACACTGTATGTAGAAAATGTAATGCTTTTCATTGTTGGTTTTATAGGTGCTTGACAATGACGCTTAGTCGAAATTAGCTAATTGCACGATTAAATAAACATCGCATTACAGCTTACCGTGTACCATGTTTTTCCTTTTATTCTAAAATTAGTTATGTAGACGATTGCTGACTGACTTAATGGTACGACACGCAGATATAAGACGAAAAGTTCTGAATGCCAAATGATCATAGTTAAAGCCAAATAATCATTATAAAAAAACTGAGTCATCATAGTTAAGAACACGGAGCTACCCTCCTTGGATGTCCACGGAACTCCTGTTTCTCGTTGATTACTTAACTTGTATCCCATTTTCTGTTTGAATTAGAGACACCGTTTCCTATACGTACATCTACGTCAGTAGACCGAAAGCTAGCTTGTTGCGTGGGGCAGCGGATACGTCGTGTACCTTCATCTGCATTCCCCTTTACCATTCGTATATGATGCATGGATATTACGACTGTCCGTAAACTTTCGAATGTGGTCGCATCTCGCTGATTTTCCCTTCATGTTCGTTCATTTCATGAAATGTATATAGGTGATTGTCATATATTGCTTCCTTTTTGTTGGAAGAAAGGCTCTCAGAATTTTAGTGGTAAAGCTGAGGTGCGCTGCATTTTTCTTCTAGCGTATACCATTGTAACTGGACGTCATTCATGGACTCCATAGTAAATTTGTGGTTGATTCTTTTGTATTGCTTTCCAATTTCCACTTCACTTAATTTTCTCCTTTTATGTTTACAAAATTGTCAACTCACAAAATGAATGAAAAGAGGTATTCCCGTGAATAATGAACTGGAAAATGTGACAGCAAATCAGAGAATCTCTCTTTTATTCAGATAAAACTACCTTTACATAAAACAAATTTTTTATTGAAAAGTTGGTATTGACTATTTTCAAAATAGATGTTTAATTTACTGAAATAACAACAATCTGGAAGAGAATGTGTGGAAAGGAATATGTTTGTTCCGAAGTGTGGAATGATCTAGCTACTAAAAACGCAAAGCATCTCACTGTAAGATTATTTGTAGTGTAGTACGTGTACTAACACGGCCTAATATATTTTTGTTATGCAAACGGCGGACGTTTTTTTATCAGCATCACAAGTAAACAAGAAACTTAAATTACGTAGCTTATAATTATAAAAAAAAATAATTCCTTGCATTAATATGTCGAGCTGTAGACCAGAGTTTTATCGATGTGCCACAAATCTCTCGTCTGACACATGTAGTAACCCTGGAGAGAGAAAAACAGACCGAAAAAACTAGCTCATAGCAGCTGCCAACCATGAGTATGACGCAGTCTGTTACGGTCAGCCAGTACCAGCATACACACAAGACTCAGAGAAGCCAGTGGTCGGTCATTCAGGGGTGGTTCTCACTTTTGCTCTTACTGACTAATTAATACGAACATGTTTTCACTCGCGTTATATGAAAACGCAGGGAAAGGTAATTTTATTACCCAACGCACTGCTGGAAAAGTAGAGGAAAACGTCAGTGAACCGTGGGGGCGTTGTGTTAATTTTGGATCCTCCGACTGACTGTCGTCCCGATAGGAGGTGCGAGTGCTGCACTGATTCGCTCGACTTACCGCTGTTTGCGTTTGAGGGGAAGGCGGGACCCGTGCGGCGGTTGGAGGGTTTGTGTCGGTATGAGGCGGCAGCAGGTATGGACGGAGGATCACTCTGCTGGCATGGTGGCCGTTGGAGCCTCTTGCTGTATTCGGAGCCGTCTGCACGATAGCATCCACTGAGGCTGATTTCTGGGTTTTGGGGAGAGAGTGCACCAACAATTTGTCTTCTGGAATGTTATGGCCGTGAGCAGTTTGGATGTTGGCGACCGAAACAGTGCTTTCAATGATGTCATGAGGAGGACTAAAGAAGTTACTGAACATATTGTGCTTATTCCGCCACTGAACCTGGCCTGTGCAGTTTGAAAGATAAGGTTTGCCTACAATTACTGTAGCCTATTTGAAGCTGCGAGTATAACTTCGCTGATTTGCTAAGTGATTTCTATTTATGTGGGTATAACAATTGTTGTACGGGCAGGTGGTCTGTTAGAATCTCCGAGTTACTCTCGGCTTACATGAATGTTTACTCAGACGGGCCACTGGCTGAAGTGGTAAATTTGTCTTTCAGCTGTTCTGCTCCGACTCTGCCGGTGGTTCTTAATGGGCATTGGTGTTTCCGCTTGTCGCTCCTTAGCTTTAAGTTATTCCTCATCTGTTGTAAGTTTTGAGTAATATTCCGTCAGCTTTTGATGTTTTAAACTAATGTTCTTTCAAATTTTTTTTAGTTTGGTTTCAATGGCGAGGGTCTGCAACCTCAATCTTATATTTAAATGTTAGGCCTAAAGTCCATCCCAGGCGTGTAGGTTTGTATCTATTATTCTGTAGTTTTCAAAGAGCATACAATGTCTGGTGGTAAATCTGCTATTGGTTCCTAGAATGAAATTTTCACTCTACAGCGGAGTGTGCCCTGATATGAAACTTCCTGGCAGATCAAAACTGTGTGCCGGACCGAGACTCGAACTCGGGAACTTTGCCTTTAGTGGGCAAGTGCTCTACCAACTGAGATACCCACGCATGACTCACACGCCGTCCTCACAGCTTTAATTCCACCATTACGTCGTCTCCTACCTTCCAAACTTCACAGAAGCTCTCCTGCGAACCTTGCAGAACTAGCATTCCTGGAAGAAGGGGTATTGTGGAGACATGGCTTAGCCTCAGCCTGGGGGATGTTTCTAGAATGAAAGTTTGGAAGGTAGGAGACGAATTATTGGCGGAAGTAAAGCTGTGGGGACGGATCGTGAGTCGTGTTTGGGTAGCTCCGTTGGTAGAGCACTTGCCCACGAAAGGCAAAGGTCCCGAGTTCGAGTCTCGGTCCGGCACACGGTTTTGATCTGCCAGGAAGTTTCTGCTATTGATTATCTTTTTATATTAGCAGTTTTGGTACAGATATCGAAATTTTTGCTCATGATTAAAATGTTTAAACCTTATTCACTTAACTTACAGTTAAGCAATTACTTAGGGAAAGTTATATTACTTTAAGGGTTTGTAATTGACGGGTCGCTTGCCCACGTGTATGTACTCCTGTATTTCGGCAAGTGCATGTAACCGGACTGCGTCTCCGGTGGCGTTAGCCCTCGCTGGAGTTTAGATTCCAGCTTCAGCTGCCGAGCAGTTTACTACTCATGAGGATTTTGTCATGGCTAACCCATAAGGTGTAGTGACAGGAAGAAGGCAGGATTTTGGTCATTGTTAATCAAAAGCTGTGCATGTATGCAAATGTGGAAGTTGTGACGTCCACCAAAATAACTACTGTGAGACAAATAGAGAACCCCTGAGAGGAATTTGATCAACATTTCAGCACGACACGCCAGAGTTTAACTACTGCCTCACACTATCGACTCTTGTGTTTTTACCTGGCCTTGAGATTGTTATCTCATCCGGAGAGAATTTTTTTTCACTTCTCGTACAGTGCAGTTATTATAACACGCAAAGTGGCATACTTGATACTCCCTGCTTGATGGATATGGCCAACTATCTTGCCCTGCTCTGTTTGGAGAACAGATTTCAATACGAAACACCTTAATGGCTCTCCTGCTCCCACAACCTCCAAGGTTACTGAAGTAACAGAACTCCTGCACCATATCAAAAAGAAAGGAGAAATAAAAATAATTAACACTGCAGTCATTGGCAGTAGTGAATATCGTTTGTGCAACGTTAACCATTTGACATGAATGACTATTGGTATACGCATATAAAACTATACAACACATTACCGGACAGTTTCGGAAAAAACTGTCGTGTATCAGTTGCAACACATGGAAAATGGAGTGGTGATGGCGCTATATTGGCAGAAAGTAGGTACTACGCATCTAATCATACAATGAAGGCTTTCACGACCGGATGGTACTGTTGTTGATAATTCTTCCGGGTTATATGGCCGTGGTCCATAGAAGTACTCCATGGACCACGGCCATATAACCCGGAAGAATTGTCAACAATACTACGCATCTGTTATAGAGATTACCTACACCTGTGTTACGTGTCCAGTTCTGAAGTATATCTGCACACTACCTGCTCGTTTTTTTCTTTCTTCATTGCAGCAAGGTCTTTTAACGAAATTTCAATCACCATTGCACAGCCCGATGCAAGAAGTACCCAGTTTGCTGGAGTGATGACAAGTGTGCCTAGGTGAGGTAGCTTTAATCCTTCCATTACATATCATCAGCTCATTTTCTTTTGCACGTTGCCTATTTTCAGGCGCCATTATCGGCTGTTTTGATCAAAAATATATGCCCCGCAATGTACTAGTGATCTCAAAGACGCACAGTTGGGGGTTGAGTTCTCCCGGTACTTAGGACTAATGTGACACATCTTCATGTTGGATTTAATTACATCCTTAAATTGGTTTCTATAACTTCCTACACAACGTTTGCCCCCTGTTAAACAGAGCGAAACACTTCTTTGGGAATTTAGTTACTGGTCATGTGGAATACATACACTGTCCACCTTAAATGATCTTAAACACATCGTTTCTACACCAGGTGTCTTTGGCTCTTCAAGGACGCTAACATTTGTGCCTCTGTCTTGTCATGTTATGCTCAGGATGGGAATTATAACTGAAATATATTTGGCAAATGCATGTAACGTTGTTACAGCACTGACACTGTGATTGTGAAATAATCGAGACCTCAGTCTCGCAAACGTCGCTCCAGCACGATTAATTTTTTACTGAATTTCCGAATCCATGTTTTTGATACGTCGTGGTATGGGAAAACTTAACCAAAACGTAAGGTATGCAGAGCTCAAAGGCTGCAGGGAGTGAAAGCGCAGACCCAAATGAGGTTACAGTTTCAAACACAATTTAATTTTATTAAACATTAAAAAAACACTTGTTCACTGGTACAAACAAACACACACACACACATATATATATATATATATATATATATATATATATATATATATATATATAATAAAAAATTTTAAACTCCGGCCCAGAAGGGCCGCTGAACATTCACAACTGAACTGTAATGTCGGAATGACAACGTTAGGAGATAATCACGGTCTGAAGGACCCAATACCTTTGGTTAATTATTGACCAATACAATAAGTTACTGAAAGGAATGACTTTAATCATTCGGCCAGAAGGGCCAATCAAATATAACCACAAATGATGTTTTGATAATGCTACAAGAATGCAAAACCAACAGTTAATTTACTTCGTCCAAAGGAGCAGTGAAGTCCAAAAGACAAATTCATATACCAAAGGTTTTTTTTTCAATGAAACAAGCTAACAAGATAAAATTAATAACCAAAACGGGGTAGTGACGTCGCCACTCGGCCTGAAGGGTCTGAATATCAGTAGTAATAAATATTTGAGAATGGTTGAAGTTAGTGAGTTAGCACTTAAAAACCAGCCCGTGCTCCTCACCACTAGGAAACGTGGCGAATCGTCCACATAGGGCATGACAGCAACTCTCTATAACACATAAAATAAAAATTAATAAACATTGAACCACATGGTTCAAAATATAACGCCTATCTGGGAAGGATCTGGTAATGACACCTACTGGCTTTCGTAAACCTTCGACTTGGTAAATGTGACGGCCAGTACTAAATAATAATACCACTCAACAAATTGTACAATACAAGATCGTTATTGAACTTGGATCAGAACAAAATTTCAACCACAGATAATATTTTAGGTTCAGTTATTAAGGCACAGAGAGTTAACATTCTTTTCCAGTGATAGTTACACTTGACAATATATCAACAGATCATTAAATCGGGATTTCGGGCACGCCTGAGCCTACTAAATTTGCGAAACACCATGGCACACGACCATAGAGCAAAACACACCCGACGACACAGGCAGAAATTGAGTGAGACACATCAAGTCAAGAAATTCTCACCGTTATTCCAGAAGGCAGATAAGCATTGCGCGACATGTTGCAACCAGCACCAACTCGAACTATGTCAAACGCCTCTGTTCCGCCATAGCAACGTGGACACGCCGCGTCAACAGTTGCCACACCTAGCTTCCTTACCACACGGCCCGTCCAGAACGACTGCCGCCGTCCCGAGTACACACGCTCGTAGCAATCACGTGCGTTCACAGGAAGTTATACCACCTTTCCCTGCCACACAACCGAAAACTAAACTCCCCGTCTCACTCCGACAGCAGCACTCGATACTCTCGTCGTCAGCAGGTCTCTATCAGAACGCAGCGCCCTCCGAAATTTAAAATCAAATTGACCAATCGTCGTTCGCTAGCGTTGTCGCTTCCCGCGCCCGGGTTCCCGGGTTCGATTCCCGGCGGGGTCAGGGATTTTCTCTGCCTCGTGATGACTGGGTGTTGTGTGATGTCCTTAGGTTAGTTAGGTTTAAGTAGTTCTAAGTTCTAGGGGACTGATGACCATAAATGTTAAGTCCCATAGTGCTCAGAGCCATTTTTTTGGCCAATCGCGGCAGAGCAAAGCCAAAGCTCCGGAAGACGGCACACCACACCTAGGCAAAGATGAAGATGATACGGTTCAGTTTTCGGTTGATGACAGGTTACAATCATGGAAAGTTAGGGTGTTACCTACTTGAAGTCTCAATGTCGATAGTGATACTGATATTTCTTCGTCAATCCTGAAGCACAAATTGATGGAGAATCTGTGTTTTATTGGCATTCACTTTGACGTCAATCCTTCTGTATGCCGTGGAGGAGGCATTCAGATTTAACAATCGTTGTCCTTTTTGGTGGGGCATAACTGCATTATCACCAGCGTACTGTAACTTAACTAATGCTACAGAAAATGTTACAGCACTTGATTTTAGACAGCTAAGATGAATCCGTTGCTCATCCATCCTCTATGTTAACTGTATTTCCCGTGGAAGATAATATCTGACTAACGGGAAGACAGCGGCAACATACAAGCTAAATCACGCAGAGTCAATCACACGTATTTGCTTAAAATCGGTATTCATATGGAATGGCTCACCAATAGAGTTGTTAGTCGTTTCAACGCACACAATATATATATATATATATATATATATATATATATATATATATATATATATATATATTTGTGTGTTTAGACCTAACTAAAACTCATACATACAACCGTAGTGTCAAATACTATTGTACATATTTTTGGCAATAAATCGAAACCAAAGGACCCTGTATAATGTTGCTCACGTGCTTTTCCCTGTCGACAGGACGGCTGCTGCTTGCTGGTTGAGCTTACCCTGCATAAACCCCCACCCCTCACCACCGCCCCCTTCCCGGAAACAACATACATAGGGATGAACGCACCGCAGAAGCATGCTGCTTGCTGCGCCTGCAGAGCCTGGCGCCGCTGCCCACTAAGCCTGCTGCGCCGCGTCTTAATTTGTCCTCAGCCGGTGGGGGTTCTGCAAATTGCTACCCTTGTTATTAGGCGCTTGCACGCTCTTGTAAGCCGACGAAATCATAACTTATGGCGGAAGGGCAGAAGCTGTGGTCGTACACACAGCAAAATAGAAATTGTATATACACGTGTTCCTTGAGCAGATGATAGGTCTATGTCTGACTGAGGCATAAACCTTTAATTGTTCAAGAGTGATAAAATTTTTGATTTCCACATTCTTTAATGTTCGTCAAAGTCAGCGTCGTTATTCATTGCCGTGGTTTTATCACTTATCTTTAGACTGCCCTTACACATGAAAACATAAAAAAAAGTCAGCTATAAATCAGCTTACTGGGTGAAGCCTTTCGTAATCTAATATTTCATCTTTTATTACATTTGGACTCAAACAGTGGTTCTACAGTGGCATCAAGCAGCCGATAAAGTTATGAAATATAAGTATTTAAAAGTATTAGTGTGGACGTTTTATTTGTTCTGAAGTTTTTCAAGACTAACTTATTGAAATTTTAATCTACCCTACTGAAAAACCACACCAACATTACCAAGATGGACACGTTATGCGGTATTCAGACATCAATTGCTGCATGCGATATTAACTTCTTCACTGGAAAGCGTTTTAAGTGATTACAACATGTAATCATACTGTGACAAAACCACTGAAGTTTCAAATCCTACCGACCATCAAAGTGACATAA
Source organism: Schistocerca serialis cubense (assembly GCF_023864345.2). Classification (NCBI taxonomy): domain Eukaryota; kingdom Metazoa; phylum Arthropoda; class Insecta; order Orthoptera; family Acrididae; genus Schistocerca; species Schistocerca serialis. Next base: position 112,595,068 of record NC_064645.1, on the reverse strand, counting down.
TGTCCTTTGAGATACTTGTCTAGCTGTAGTCCCGTTCTTTGGTAATGACGCTTAGCCTTGGCATAGTTTAGCCACGAGTTCATTAGACCGTAAATTATATAACCAGAAAATTACACAATTTGGACAGTGGATAACAAAAGCCAACAAGAAGCGGTTGAAATAATGTGAGTTCTCCAACGACTGTTGATAATTTCACTACAAACCATTGTGCAAATGTACAGATTAAATAAAGATTTATATAAAATTTTCTACATCTTTTCACGAAGAAACCCTGAGAATATTACACTTAAAACATAGTTTTATAATAAGACTACAACAACACCTTACCAGTATCTTTATCCCTCCTGTGTCTTATAGGTTTTCACGCCACGAATCTTTTCAAATGGAAACCGCAACAGTTTGACAGGTCGACTCCGTAGCCATCATGAGAACAATATGGACCACAATCAGAAACATGTTGGCGAATATCAAGAGTACTGCACCTCATGCCACTACAACAGTGGACTTATTATAACCCATATGATGTACCTTTTCCCAAAATCAGGAGAAACGCAGTGACCTGGCTAGCAGGTCGTACTGTAGATTACGAAGGAAGGAGTGAACAGGATTATTAGAGGTACATCACGACACAGCACCGTAAATGTCAACGGAAGCGAAACTGTAATGAAGTATTTGGCAATGTTTTACTCAATGTCTTAAGGGAAAGTTTTACTTAACAATTTTAAATATAAATATACCCTTTATGTTAGAAATTAGCGGGTTATTTAAAGAAAAAGTAAATCCCTATACCGATGGCTTGAATTGGTCTTGGAGTGTTCTTAACGAGATTAAGTTCTGCTCCGTTGTTAACCATGAACTGAATGTGAGGTACCGATGTTTAGTATTTATTTATATATTGTATAACCATGTAATGTATGTGCATGTGACACAAGAACTGTAGATCTTCATGGATTGTGAATAATTGACAAAAGGTTGTTTGAAAGAAAGAAAAAATTAAAAGTGTCCTGTGCGGCTAACTGCTGTGCTGAGGTCCCGGTTTCGATTCCTGGTACTGCCAGTGATTTTTGCTTGCTGAGAGGACTGGAACGGGGTGCACTCAGCCTCGAGATGCCAACTGACGAGCTACTTGATGGAGTAGCTGCGGCTCCAGGTCACGAAGAGTGGTAACAGCCAGCCGAGCGGTGTCCCGAGAGCACCACCGTCTGTGACTTCTCTGGCTGTATAGACACGGTTATCTGTCGGTACCAAAGGGCGCGCCACTGCCTGTCGACCTGGTTTACATTTTATCAGACTGCCGGAGGACCTCACTATTTGTTTGACTGAAACAGATGGCATTGTCTGGTATAAGAAGCTGACTGCCAAGGCCTCAGTATCCTCCATGTACAGGACATCTTTTCGCTTTGCTCATAGAATGAAACTCCGTATAGGTGTTGAGGAAAGGAATGGAAGAACTAGGTAACATATTTTCGCCCTAGTCAATTTAAAGTGTGAGCAGTGTAAGATGTAACGCACTTATTACAACTTAAATGATTCACGACAAAGGTACCAGTTTTGTCTGTAAGCTTTCTCTTTAATTATCTTGAATTCTTGAAATGGCCTTCAGCCATGTGATGTAAATTTTTATGTTAAGGTTGTCTATAGTTATTCTTGAGTAATTGTTTGGACCTTCAGCTGACAAGATGCTTCAAGATTTCTTAAGCTGTTTTTCTGTTGTATTGCGTTAAAGCTTATCTTTAAAGCCTGTCTTTTATTACGTAAATACAATTTTTTTAATTGGGCTTTTAGCCGAAGAATTAACTTGAATTTTCCTTAATATGGCCGGAATTTGTAAATGCTTGGCTTTTAAAGAATTTCCTTAGCTGATCTGAAATATTATTTCGGCCTTTAGCCTAGAAGATACTGTAATATTACTTAAGTAAGGCCTTCAGCCGTTACTCTAAATCCTGGTGTTTTAAAAGCAATAATTTAAACTTATTCTGGGGAAGTTAACTGGGCCTTCAGTCGTGAATTGATCTTTGTTGTTTTAAGGAGACAACTGTGCATTGGTTTTAGGAATATAGCTGTATGTGTTCTTGGGTAACTAACAGTAAATGACCGTGGCCTCTTTCCACAACCTGATCCGCTCTGTCCTGCGAAACCAGATTTCAACGACATTCAAAAGCTCTTGAAAGGACGAACATGTGTGTACAATACTTGTTTATATCAGCGTGGAAATTTTAGCAAAAATATCAAAAAATGTGCTAAAGTTGAAAGGAAAGGTGATCGGAAGCCGCTGATAGTTGAAAGCAATTAAATGCTTTGGTATGCAGACCGACAAACAAAACATTGGGTAATGGAATATAGAGTGGTGTGGATGATTAATGCTACTATGGCCTCGCAAAATAATAAAGCTCAAGGCATTGACATCGTCTACATTAAACCAAAATACGGCGGTACTTGTCTCAGAGTGAGACTGTTAAATCTGTTCGACATGTGTCGGAAAGGAGACACATACCATGAGCGGTATATCGCAGCTTAAAAATATAGGTCGAAGTATCTGTCACAATTATGGAGTGATTATATTACAGGACACAGCATTCAGAGCTGACATTATGAACCTGAAAAGCAGATTAAAACTAAAATCAAAGTGATAATTAATTTAAAGGTGTACCTGTATTGGAAAATCGACAGCAGACGCTTTATTTGTGATGAAACAGGTCATTACAACAAAGGCATAATACAGTCGAGAGATCCAATTAGCATCTCTTGATGTCCAAAATGACTCTGATAAAGTTAAAGGAGGAAACCTGTCGAAGATAGCGAAGACGATACCCATTCCGTTTAATTCGCACCTCAAAAATCCTGTACGGAAACACTGCAAATACGTTAGATATGCAAGCAAAATATGCTGCGCTTTTCATTAGCAACAGGGGCGTCAACCAGTTTTCATGCAATACATTAGTGCAGTGTCTGTGTGTGAAATTTTTTCGCATACAGTAAATACAATACCACCACAGCTGCACAGTTTATTGGAAAAATGAAAACTGGAGCCGGTCTAGGACACTAACCTAGATTCCTCGCTTTACGTGACCAATCGTCATAACTTTTTTTTGGTGCGGAAGTGTCTTATTGACCGTTTTATTATTGGTATTATTATTATTATTATTATTATTATTATTTAGGAAGGGCTGTTGGGGACTCGGAGGACAGAGATGGCATGTTTCGAACCTGAGGCCCGGCCTCATCACCATCGAAAGGAAAGGGAACTCCGAAGATACATTGGGTAAAAGGAGAAATATTTCAGTTTATTGGCAAAACAAGTGCCAAAAAGATAGGTATGCAAGAAATGTAGTCGCTCAGCTTTAACTAATAAACATTCTTACTTTAACCACTATAAAGTTCGAGTCCTGGAAGCCCATACCAAAAGTCAGCAAATAAGTGCTGATCATGCGTAAATGTAGCGAAAGTGCGTGTCCTAACTTACGAGCAAATGAATGCAAATACAGATTTTGGCAATAAACACGAGTAAGCGTAAGTAATATTTTATTAATACAGTAATCTTTTCAAATCCATGTTTTTAATATAAAGAAGCTTTGGGTGTAAATGAATAATATATTACAGGAAGGAAAAAGGTGTCTGGAAGATAAAATGCATTTTTATATACCTGCTGTGGGAAATGGGCATACGGAAAACTTGAAATACATTTCTGCATTTTCAAAGCATCAGGGTAGATATTGACTGTAGAAATAATTTATTTACACTACGCTGCATCAACCATGGACCTTGTCGTTGACAGGGAGGCTTGCGTGCCTCAGGGATACAGATAGCCGTACCGAAGGTGCAACCACAACGGAGGGATATGTGTTGAGAGGATAAACAAACGTGTGATTCCTGAAGAGGGGCATCAGTCTTTTCAGTAGTTGCAGGGACAACAGTCTGGATGATTGACTGATCTGGTCTTGTAACACTAACCAAAACGGCCTTGCTGTGCTGGTACTGTGAACGGCTGAAAGCAAGGGGGAATTATAGCCGTAATTTTCCCCGAGGGCATGAAGCTTTACTGTATGGTTAAATGATGATGGCGTCATCTTGGGTACAATATTCAGGAGGTAAAATAGTCCCCCATTCGGATCTCCGGACGGGGATTATTCAGGATGACGTCGTTATTAGGAGAAAGAAAACTGGCGATCTACGGATCGGAGCGTGGAATGTCAGATCCCTTAATCGGGGAGGTAGGTTGGAAAATTTAAAAAGCGAAATGGATAGGTTAAACTTAGATACAGTGAGAATTAGTGAATTCCGGTGGCAGGAGGAATAAGAGTTCTGGTCAGGTGAATACAGGGTTATAAATACAAAATCAAATACGGGTAATGCAGGAGTAGGGTTAATATCGAATAAAAATATAGGAGTGCAGGTAAGCTACTACAAACAGCTTAGTGAATGCATTATTGTGGCCAAGGTAGACACGAGGCCCACGCCTACAACAGTAGTACAGGTTTATATGCCAACTAGCTCAGCAGATGACGAAGAGATTGATGAAATGTATGACGAGATAAAAGAAGTTATTCGGATAGTGAGGGGAGACGAAAATTTAATATTTATGCGTGACTGGAATTCGATAATAGGGAAAGGAAGAGAAGGAAACGTAATAGATTAATATGGAATGGTGGTAACGAATCAAGGAGGAAGTCGCCTTGCAGAATTTTGCACAAAGCATAACTTAATCATATCTAACACTTGATTCAAGAATCATGTAAGAAGGTTGTATACATGGATGAGTTCTGGTGATAATGGAAGGTTTCAGATATATTTTATAATGGTAAGATAGAGATTTAGGAACCAGGTTTTAAATAGTAAGACATTTCCAGGGGCAGATGTGTACTCTAACCCCAATCTGTTGGTTATGAACTGTAGATTAAAATTGAAGAAACTGCGAAAAGGTGGGAATTTCAGGAGATGGGACCTGGATAAACTGACAGAACTATAGGTTGTAGAGAGTTTCAGGGAGAGCATTAGGGAACGATTGACAAGAATGGGGACAGAAATACTGTAGAAGACGAATGGGTAGCTTTGAAAGATGAAATAGTGAAGGCAGCAGAGGATCAAGTAGGTAAAAAGACAAGGGTTAATAGAAGTCTTTGGATAATAGAAGAGATATTGAATTTAACTGATGAAAGGAGAAAATACAAAAATGAAGTCAATGAAGCAGGCAAAATGGAATATAAACGTCTCAAAAATGAGATCGACAGGAAGTGTAAAACGGCTATGAAGGAACGGCTAGAGCACAAATGTCTGGATGTAGTGGTGCATATCACTAGGGGTAAGATAGATACTGCCTACAGGAAAATCTAAGAGACCTTTGGAGAAAAGAGAACCACTTGCATGAATGTCAAGAGCTCAGATGGAAACAAAGTTCTAAGCAAAGAAGGGAAAGCAGAAAGGTGGAAGGAATATATAGAGCGTCTATACAAGAGCAATGTACTTAGGACAATATTATGGAAATGGAAGAGAAGATGGAATGGGATATATGATACTGCGTGAAGAGTTTGACGGAGCACTGAAATTGTAAGTAGGCTGTTTGTTTTCTTATTGGCAACGTTACGTAGCACTCTGTATGAAAATCACTGGCTGTGCTGTGTGCAGTTTGTGGCTAGTTTGCATTGTTGTCTGCCATTGTAGTGTTGGGCAGCGGCTGGATGTTAACAGCGCATAGCGTTGCGCAGTTGGAGGTGAGCCGCCAGCAATAGTGGATGTGGGGAGAGAGATGGCGGAGGTTTGAAATTTGTAAGACTGGATGTCATGAACTGCTATATACATTACAACTATTAAGGTAAATACATTGTTTGTTCTCTATTAAAGTCTTTCATTTGCTAACTATGCCTATCAGTAGTTAGTGCCTTCTGTAGTTTGAATCTTTTATTTAGCTGGCAGTAGTGGCGCTCGCTGTATTGCAGTAGTTCGAGTAACGAAGATTTTTGTGAGGTAAGTGATTTGTGAAGGGTATAGGTTAATGTTAGTCAGGGCCATTCTTTTGTAGGAATTATTGAAAGTCAGATTGCATTGCGCTAAAAAAATATTGTGTGTCAGTAATTTTTCAAAGGGGACGTTTCATATGTCGACCCTTAGCCGAGGATACCTCACTTAAATCTTCTGATTTTTTCTTGTAGTTTGTGTAATTAGTGTAGCTTTAGTTTATTGCTAGTGCGTAATTGTAGAGAGAATCTCCTTTGTAGTTGCAGTCTTTCATTGTTGTACAATAAAACAGTTGTGGCATGCATGTAAATTTGCACCAAGTATTTCGCAGCTGCGCTTGCAATTAACGAGATATCATTTTCAATGCTATGTCAATGTGTTTTCTTATTGTGCTCTTCAAATTGTGCTTTTCTGTGTTGTCGTGTGAAATATTGTGACAATAATGGCGTGTGAAAAACCTGATACTAGGCTCCAAAGTAAACTGAGAAATGACAGTGAAGACGAAAGCAGTGTGTTAGAGCCACCGTGTAATGAATTAACTAATGTTCAAAGTAGTAATTTGGTAATTACGCATAGGGAAATGGAGCGGGCGGCAAACAATGGTGTAGACAGTGAAACAATTAGTGAACAGGGAAGCATTATCGATCGATCGGTCGGCAACAGCTCACCTCAGGAATCGGGAATGACAGGACACAATTTTGGAACTACTGCAGATTCAGGTTTTGGGTCCTCACCGTTTTCTCAAATAAGTCAAGACACATTTTCTGCTTGTCAAAATGTGAATGTTGCCGGTGCAACTTCACTGCTGAAAAGCACTGAGGAACATGTTTCAGACACCAGTGCGTTGTTATTACAGTTAATGCAACAAATGGGACAAAGGCTGCAAAAGTTAGACAGAATTGAACAAAATCTTCAAAAGCTATACACAATGGAACAAAATCTTCAAAAGTTAGACACAATGGAACAAAATCTTCAAAAGTTAGACATAACGCTTGAACAAAATCAGAAACAAATGGGACAAAATCTTCAGAAGTTAGACACAATGGAACAAAATCTTCAAAAGTTAGACACCACACTTGAACAAACACGTGAAGATTTAACTACTGAGTTACATAAAATCGATCGAAATGTCAAAAAGTCTGTAATGACGTAAAAACACAAATTTGTGAGCATTTCGAACCTATTTTTTCGCGTCATGAAAATGCATTACAGAATCACGAAGCAGACATAAAGGAACTGCAAACTATAGTTCATGAAAATCACGACACCTTGCAAGCTAAAATTGACTCAGTTGCATATACCGATTCGGTTACGCAACTTGCAAAAACTCAGGAAAACTTAAAGGACACAGTAGATACTCTGAAAATTGGTTCAGAAAGACACGTGGAGGAAATTAATTCATTATCAGAGAAAGTAGTTGAACTTTCGGATCAGCTAAATAATTTATCTACGAAGGTAGATGATAATCTGAATGGCACAAAACCGGTAGTCTTTAATGACACAGAAGAGTGCGAACAAATTAGGAAATTCAAACAAAATCAGAATCAAATTAATACGCAACACCAAAGAGAAATGCAGAAAGCACAACATCAGTTGACACAGGTAATACAGGAATTACATATTTTAGAGGACACTCGCGCTGCAATATGGGAAGAGGGACATAGAAATACGGAACAGCCACTAAATAATAACACAGCGCATTTCGGAATTTATGAAAGAAATTGGCAAGGTGCAACGAATTTTGAAATGGAACCGCCGAAACGACGTAACAATGACCGATATGCGACTCGCCGACATGATGATTTTGACTGTAAGCAGTTCATTACTACACGTAAATTTAAAACATGTAAGAATTCTGGCAACGACATTCATCCACAAGCGTGGCTCCATCAATTCTCTCATTTTCTTTACCGACGTATACCGCACGATAATTGCGTTGAAGTTGAAACTCTGCGTACTAGGAAGAGTAAAGGTTTACACCACATTTCACATGTAAAACCATTTATTGAGAGATAATCTGCTTTTTAACTTTGTCTTTGCCATAAAATTTTTCACTTCACGCTACTAGTACAATTTGTCACACTGAGAAACTGTTAACATGTAACAATGTTTTGAAGTTAACTATCCAGTTTAGAACCTAGGGAAAATATTTAGACAGTATTTACGAATGCATTGTTATAGTGAACAGACGACACAGTGTTATTGTGTGTGTACATTCTTGCTTGTTAGTTGCACGATTACGTAACGACTATAAGGCTTACATACTTAGAACATATACTGCTAATGAGATTTTAATGCAACATTTTGGTTTACTTGAAAATACATTCTGGATTTGAAGTACTTTCTGTGAGATACCAGATGACACAGTAGTTAGTTTATGTGACAGCTACACGATTTTATCACGACGCTACTAATGAGTGACAATTTACAATGTTGCTTTTGCAGTGTTTCTGTTTCATAACTGTACAGTTTTTCTGTATTATTCTGGAAAGTAAAACATGTTTTAGTAGTAACTTTTGTGGTATAGCTACAATAAGACAGCCTTTTCTGTAGCACAACAATACGTTACATTATAGTACTTTCTTGATCACAGTAAGGTACGTAAAAACTACGATATCTATATGCAAAGCATTTCGCTTTCGTTTATGATGAGGTAAGTACATTGACTTCAGCAGAACTTTGCTTACAGAGGACGATAACTACGACAGTTCCACAGAATTATCTTACAGCAAGACGCACATTCAGCGCTACAGGAGACGCATTTGAGTGATTAATTTTGTACTTAAACCATTTATTTTTCAAGATTTTTGAATTACAATGAAAGTTTTCTGTGATACATTTCATTCCATTTCTGTAATCTGTAACACCTGAGGGTATAATTACATTAATCCTCAGGGGTGTACACGCTTACTTTGTGTACCAAGCGTCTGGCAAACACAAGGAGCCCTAGCTAATATGGTATTTGCTTATACAACTTTACACATCGGTAACATATTCCTCTAACACGGAATTACACAGCTATCTGATTATTTAGCAGAGAAACAAACACTCTTTTTACTACGTCAGTGACAGATGTTTACGTAATTACACAGTTGGATAACTTCACACTTACAAAATTGTATTTTGTCTGTACTTTGTAAACTGTTCATATATTTTCGGACCCATTGTGATATTATGAGAGCTATGAATGATGTATTTGCTATGGGATCATGATTTTTAAAGTACGTTTGAGGTAGATGACACTATTGAAATGAGCAGAGAATTTTTTTTAGGTTTTGAAATTATTGCAGAAAGCTACAAAGATTTTGAGATTTGACTGAGGTGTTATGATGTTATTTTTACGACGACAATGTGTATTATGCTGTTGAGGTATGTTTATGATCAATAAGCTGATGATATATGAAGAATTTGATTATGGTATGTATTTGTTAGGATGAAATATTGAAGAAGTGTCGACGAATATGTATATGTGTACTAAGGTAAGGAGTAATGAATAGTGGTTAGGGACTCTGACTTGTGAAAAAGGATGTTGGAAACCAAGAATCGTACTTTAAGAGTTATGAAATGTGTGTAAATGCGTGGATGTATCACAATGCCGGCGAAAATTTTTTGGACACTGTTATATTCATAAGATTTTGTTTTCACACATTTGCAACGCAAATTGTCGACCCATGAAATTTTGTACATGAGACTGCCACTGTAGTGCAGACTGGTGTAAATATTTAAGTAAGAAAGTTAAGTGACCTTCACGTAATGCGTAGTGGGCACGACGCATTACGTGGGCAGCTGCGTGACAATCGCCTGGAAAGAAACCATGTGTGTGTGCCTTTCAGAGGCACAGGAGGAAAAAGAAGGAGGCCATTATCCTCGCTATTGACATTCCATTGTAGAAATCATCACAAATACGACACGCTCATTATTGGGAAACATATCGTACTTTCTGCTACTTACTGAAATGCTTATGAATTGATGGGAAATATTCTTACATCTGCAAACCTGATTACGACAAGTTTCTTTCTACAAGAGTTGCGAACTACTGACTTACGAAATGCCACATAGCTATTAAATGGTGTTTTTATGCTTTGGTTTGCATAGTTGCTTATTTCATTTGATATGAGGTTTCCACCTGTCTTGCAGCATTGGCTTCATAAAGTAAAATTAAGTGCATTTGCTAATGTGAACACTTTCTGTCAACAGATCTATTCAATAATTATTTTATGATCCACATTCTTCGAAAAAGGAGCTCTTGGAATGGAAACAACAATAAGAAGGGACTAATAATAGTAACTGCATATATAATTTCCTTTTCAAGTACTTGGTAAGTTTTTGTAGAATTAGTTTTTGTGGTACACCACTTTAATTACATAGACATTAAGATGTGAATATACATTTCCCTTATCTGCATTGTTGTCTTTAGTGTACTATTTTTTCTACTTGAGTTTTGTCATGTTTAGATATTATTTATTGCATTTGCTGCTGCTATTTGCCAGACATAGTGCTACTAAATTTCACTTTACATTACTCTGTTAAGCCAGTTTTACTACTGATTTATTTTTCTTGATGCTGCGCGTTGGCTCATATTAGTTTTAATTTTGCATGTTATCTGTTAATTTAGATTTACTGCTGCTTGCTTTGCAATTTGCATTATTTTATCATTGTTGTTTGTGTTAACTGTTTTGCGCTGCTGTATTACCTTGTTCCTTAGTTTAGCATCTGAGCTCAGTAGTTTTAAGTTAGCTTAAGATGGGGGAGACTATATGTGAAAACGAGTTGTGATGAATTGGAAGAAATGCATTGGGAATTTATAAGAAAATGGTTTGGCCAAAAAAGAATTTTGAAAGAGGATGTGAACAGAATACAGAAAGAATGCTTGGATAGGATTTTTTGGTGGAAACAAATGTTGAAATAAGACGAAAGATGTATGGAATGAAGTTTTGGGTTGGACTGCAGTAACGAATGTTACTCTGAAAACAAACCCTGTCCTGTCTGTATGTGTCTAGCTAATAAGATTTATGTTGTAGAATTTCTCTGATATGTTATTTACCTTGTAAATATGCTTAGACATTATTTATTCTGTTTTGTTTTAATACTCGTGTTGATGTTTTGAAAGTTATTCTGATCTTTTATGTATGTACTTATGTCATAATTCTTGTAACACTGATGTATATGTTTGTTCAATTCTTTTGTAAAGCCCGTATTACTACAAATGTTATCTGCATTGTTATGTTCTTTAATGATGTATTTTGTACCTTTGTTATTGTATTCTCATGTTATAATATTGTAATTGACACCAGTTCAGCAAATTAAGTAACTTGTAAGTTACATTTCATTGCACATGTTTCTGTTGGTCATAGTATATGGACAATATGTGAGAAGTAGGGACTGATAGTGTTTGCACGTGCGTTAATAATTCACCAAGGTACTGGTTAACAGCATTGCTGGTTCTAAGGACAAATAAAAAAAAAAACTTTGTGAGTGCCAAAGTGGTGGTTTATGGACTTGCTATATTCTCCGCAAGACTCTTCGATGGTGATTGTGCACCTGCACAGTTGCAACAGATGGCTGTTGTCCATCTTTACAAGGACTACAGTGGGTCTGCATGTTTGATGACCCACCAATAAAATTATTTCTACAAGGACTGCAGTGGGTCTGCACCTCTGGTGGCCCACCAATACCGTAGTCTCTACCAGGACTACAGTGGGTCTGCTCTGTGATGACCTACCTACCAATATTCTTCAAAACGTCGAATGACTCTGCTGTGGGTTTGCTCTGTTGTGGCCCATTACCTGTCAGCATGTCAAGAGTCAGCACTGTCTTTCCGTTGGAAGGACAACACTACTTCTTCAAGACTGCATGGAAATCCACTACTTCCACGTGCATTGTCTTTTACTGCTCAGACTTTGAGAAAAGAAACGGCAGTTTTACTGTGATGAATGATCAGGACTGTTTTTATGGACTGTGAGAAAATTTTAGCTTTTGACAAACATTGTATTAATAAGTGTGTGCATTTGATATCTTTCGTACTGTAATTATGAAAAATTTTATTCAAATCTGTATTGGCCAGTGCCCAAAACGATTTGTAAAATTTTTTGTGGGGAGCATGGGGGCTATGTAAGTAGGCTGTTTGTTTTCTTATTGGCAATGTTACGTAGCGCTCTGTATGAAAATCACTGGCTGTGCTGTGTGCAGCCTGTGACTAGTTTGCATTGCTGTCTGCCATTGTAGTGTTGGGCAGCAGCAGCTGGATGTTAACAGCGCGTAGCATTGCGCAGTTGGAGGTGAGCCACCAGCAGTGGTGGATGTGGGGAGAGAGATGGAGGAGGTTTGAAATTTGTAAGACTGGATGTCATGAACTGCTATATATATTATGACTATTTAGGTAAATACATTGTTTGTTCTCTATTAAAATCTTTCATTTGCTAACTATGCCTATCAGTAGTTAGTGCCTTCTGTAGTTTGAATCTGTTATTTAGCTGGCAGTAGTGGCGCTCGCTGTATTGCAGTAGTTCGAGTAACGAAGATTTTTGTGAGGTAAGTGATTTGTGAAGGGTATAGGTTAATGTTACTCAGGGCCATTCTTTTGTAGGGATTATTGAGAGTCAGATTGCGTTGCGCTAAAAAAATATTGTGTGTCAGTAATATTTCAAAGGGGACATTTCAAAATACCTAAATCAAAACAAGGTCCCGGGAATAGACAACATTCCATTAGAACTACTGATAACGTTTTGAGAGCCAGCCCTGACAAAACACTACCATCTGGTGAGCAAGATGTATGAGACGGGCGAAATACCCTCAAACTTAAAGAAGAATATAATAATTCCAGTTGTAGCCTCCCAACAGAAAAATTCCTTAACCTCCCAACAGAAAAATTCCGTAACCTCCCAACAGAAAAAAAATACTTATTTATAATTCACATTCAGCATAACGTTCCAACAGATACACTCCAAAACCTCCCAGCAGTAAAATTTCGTAACCTAAGAATAATATAATGTCACTAATCTCTCAATAAAACAATGCCTCACTTATAACCTCTCAATAATTGACTGTGTGAATTTAAACTGGTAAATTTTCGGCGTCAGCAGTGCTGCGTGATGGCCCTGAAAGATCATTCTGAATAAATTGAAAAATCTTACCTCATTGAAGTCGCCGGATAACGCATATATATCTGTTCCTATTAGAAATTTTTCTGGCGCAGCTCAGTGCAATGCTGGCAGATAGATTTGTCATGTATAAAAAGAAACAACTGATTTTTCTTTTCAATAATCGGGATGACCAAGGATAGGAGAAATTAGTAAATTCTTTAAATTAAAATGAATGATTGTCAAAAGATACTTATTATGAGAAAGATTATTATTAAGAGATTTTTTTAAAACATTTACATGGGACTTGATATAACAATACTACATATGCGCGAGGCTGCTTTTACCTTAACTACAACGCTCAGGCTCTGCCATCGCTCCACACGACCGGCCCAGCCAACTTCACGCACAGGCTGCTCGCTGGCAACAACTACTACAACTGCTACACAGTTCCTACTGCTGTCAACACTGCTCTTTGGTCTAAGATTCTCTTATAGCTTACATATCGCAGGCAGCGCGTGAGCAATCCATCGAAATTACATCTGCTCGAGTGCGCATGCAACAAATTTCTTAATCATGGACCTCTTACATAACCCTCCACTGGGGGGAGCAAAAATTTGGCAGCGATGGTGAGTCAATTAGACTTGCCATGAGCAACAAATTTTTCTATAATCTATTATTTACTAAGTCTACAGTCACAGAGTATATACATTATTGGTAAGTGCAGAACATATTAAGAAATGAAATATAGTGCACACGCACTGAGTACAGCACATATCAAGAAATGGCAAAATGTATACGAAATAAGTACAGAACATATTAAGAAATGAAATAGTGTATACACAGTGAGTACAAAATATATTAACAAATGAAATAATGTGCACACACACTGTAAAAGTCTTAAGCATATTTAGCACAACTGATCATGTTAATAAATGAAATGAAGTGCACACGCACTGTATAAGTCCTTAGCATCTTTTACAAGAACTGAATACATTAACAAATGAAGTAAAGTGTACACACACTGTAAAAGACCTTAGCATTGTACAAGAACTGGATACATTAGGAAAAGAAATAAAGTGCTCACGCACTGTAGAAGTCTTTAGCATTTTTAGGACAACTGAAGTCTAACCTCCCAACAGAAAAATTCCGTAACCTCCCAACAGTAAAAATATAATTATTTATAACTCACATTCAGCATAACCTTCCAACAGATGCACTCCAAAACCTCCCAAGAGATAAATTTCGTTACCTACCAATAATACAATGTGACTAACCTCTCAATAAAATTGTGCCTCATTTATAACCTTTCAATAACTGACTGTGTGAGTTTAAACTGGTAAATATAATATTGGACGTCAGCAGTGCTGCGTCATAGCCCTGAAAGATCATTCTGAATAAATTGAAAAATCTTACCTCAATGAAGTCGGCGGATAACGCATATATATCTGCTCCTATAAGAAATTTTTTTGGCGCAGCTCAGTGCAACGGTGGCAGATAGATTTGTCATGTATAAAAAGAAACAACTGATTTTTCTTTTCAATAATCAGGATGACCAAGGATTGGAGAAATTAGTAAATTCTTTAAATTATAATGAATGACTGTCAAAAGTTACTTTTTATGAGAAAGATTATTATTAAGACATTTTTTAAAACATTTACATGGAACTTGATATAACAATACTACATATGCGCGAGGCTGCTTTTACAACGCTCAGGCTCCGCCATCGCTCCACACGACCGGCCCAGCCAACTTCACACTCCAGACTGCTTGCTAGCAACAACTACTACAACTGCTACACAGTTCCTACTGCAGTCAACACTACTCTTTGGTCTGAGATTCTCTTATAGTTTACATATCGCAGGCAGCGCGTGAGCAATCCATTGAAATTACATCTGCTCGAGTGCGCTAGCAACAAATTCCTTAATCATGGACCTCTTACATAACCCTCCACTTGGGGGCAAAAATTTGGCTGCGATGGTGAGTCAATTGGACTTACCATGAGCAGCAATTTTTTTTATAATCTATTTAGTATACTAAGGCTAGAGTCACAGAGTATATGCATTATTGATAAGTGCAGAACATATTAAGAAATGAAATAGAGTCCACACGCACTGAGTACAGAACATATTATGAAATGAAATAGAGAGCACATGCATTGAGTACAGAACATATTAAGATATGACAAAATGATTACGCAATGAGTACAAAATATATTAACAAATGATATAAAGTGCACATGCACTATATAAGTCTTTAACATTTTACATGAACTGATCACATTAACAAAATAAAACGAAGTGCACATGCACTGTATAAGTCTCCAGCATTTTTTACAAGAACTGAATACATTAACAAATGAAATAAAGTGCACACACACTGTAAAAGTATTTAGCATATTTATGACAACTGATCATATTGACAAATGAAATGAAGTGCACACGCACTGTAAAAGTCTTTAACATTTTGCAAAAACTGAATACATTAAGGAAAGAAATTAAGTGCACACGCACTGTAAAAGTTTTTAGTATCCTTTTTTTTTATATACAAGAAATGAATACATCATGAAATGAAATAAAGTGCTTACGCACTGTATAGGTCTCTAACATTTTACAAGAACTAGGAAAGGAATGGGAAGGATAGCATCATGGTTGTAGCACAGTGGGTTGCACGTAGCTGCACTGGAAGTCCATATCTTTCTACAGAAGCACAACACCAAGTGAGACATGTTATCCTGCGACTTCATTGAGGTAAGATTTTTCAATTTATTCAGAATGATCTTTCAGGGGCATGACGCAGCACTGCTGACGTCCAAAATTTACCAGTTTAAATTCACACAGTCAATTATTGAGAGGTTATAAGTGAGGCATATGTCACTTGATTGATGACTTCCGAGTAATACTGAGTGATGTTTTGTAATAATGCATAAATGTTATAGTAATAATTACTGTAATGAGATGACTTTTACATAAATGCTATGCCAATAATTACTGTAATGAGATGTCTTTCCAGGCAAGTGCCCGGCAAGGTAAGATTACAAGGTCGCTTTTGTTGTCGTCTTATGTCAGACAGTGCATATTTTCCATTTTTTTGTGTATGAATAATTGTTTTCCTATCGACAGTAGAATTTTTGTCTGTATGCACTGTGAAATCTTTAAGATGTAACAAACAACAGTTGACTTTGACATTTTTCCTTATGATATCTCAATATCTTGACTAATCTACATTTTTTGCTAGTACATTATGATACTGTGTGTACATTTTTTGCACTTGAAAACTGTCTGTTTTTGACATAATACGTTTTCTGTCATGCTATGCTGTATGCTTAGTTATATCAATAGAAACAAGTTTTTAACTAGTGAGTACATGATTTAAATGCAAGATATTAATTCGTATTCATCATTTTCATAAAGCAATACCGTGAAAAACAAATAAATTGAACAACCACAGTGGTTTACTATGAAATGGAAACTTTACCATCAGAATGAAGGAAAGAAAATGCAATATCTTGTCATGAAGAGTAAATGGATCAGAATTAACAAGCATTAACAAGAATATACTATACACACTGTATAGTAACAGTCTTAACTAATTATTTTTCTTTCAGAATATGAGGCGCTTGATGCAACCTGTCAGACAGAACTGCACATGTTAATTTTAGTGATGAAATATGCTAGAAATAAGAAAGGCGTTTAATTTCTTTCCACACGTTGCCTTTGCTCTGCTCTTGTGCTATGTCTCGTAATGACGATGAAATGAAATTTTCAAATGCGACTTGTTGAATATACATGACGCTAGAATTTTCTTGGCAGAAGTTCGTTGCACTGTCTTGCTGATTGTTGCTGAGAGAACGGGATAGTGCGTCTGCTAACAACATTTTGTGTACAGGGAATGTGAACAATTGTAACATTAAATTTCTGTAAATAAAGTTTCCATCTGCTTAACCTGTCGTGTGTAAATTTTGCGGAAAGTAAAAACTCTATAGCTCTACGATCTGTGTAAACGGTCGTATTTCTTCCATGAAGAAAATGCCTAAATCTCGTAAATGCCCATACAACACATAATGTTTCAAGTTCTGTGACAGAATAATTGCGTTCAGCAGGTGACAGAATGCGACTTGCAGAGGCGATGTTTTTAATTACTGTAGTACCGTCTTCTTCAATTTCCTGAAAAATGTGTACGCCTAAAGCGGTGTTAGAACTGTCGGTGGCAGTGGAAAAATTTCTAGTAAGATCTGGGTGTAATAAAAGAGGTGCATTCAACAAGGCATGTATCAAATTAACAAATTCAGAATGTGCTTGGCCATCCCAGGACCAAATAGCGTTTTTACCCGTCAACTGGCATAATCTAGGGTTGTCTAAAGCAGAGTAATGAATAAATTTGCGGAAAAAATTAATTAACCCCAAAAAGCTGCGTAGTTGTTTCTTTGTCGTTGCAACAGTAATGTCACGAAAAGCTTGAAGTTTTTCCGGGTCAGGCGCAATGCCTACTGCTGAAATTACATGTCCAAGGAATTTTATAGAAGTTTGGCCAAAGTGTGATTTGCTAAGATTAACTTTAAGTGCTTGTGCACGAAAAGTTTGCAACAGATGTTCAAGAATCAGATTGTGCTCAGACCAGTTAGCTTCTGCGATAAGGATGTCGTCTACATACTTTGTGATTCTGTCTTTAAGTTCTGTCGGAAGTATAGTATTTAAACCGTGAATAAACGCAGCTGAAGAAATTTTTAGACCGAACGGTAATTTGCAAAATTGATAACAATCACCAAAACAGAGAAATGCTGTGTACTTCCTGCAGTTCGGGTGGGGCTGAATTTGCCAAAATCCCGACCTAAAATCTAATGTGGAATAAATAGCAGTACCATGAAAGTTCTTCTAGTGTCTGTGGGCGATCTGTTTCATTAATAATAATGTCGTTGACATGACGCGAATCAAGTACGAGTCGAAGTGAACCATCCTTTTTCTTAACAATATGGAGCGGGTTTATGTACGGACTAACTGCCGGTTCAATAATTCCTTGGTCTAGCATAGCTTGCAATTCTTTCTTAACTTGTTCTCTGTGGATATGAGGAATGGTATAATGTTTAGCTTTAAATGTGTCGTGCTGTTTAACTCGAAATTCATACATAAAACCGGACATAGTACCAGGGACGTTGTCAAAAACTGGAGCTTGCTGTAAAAGAATATTGCGTAGTTGAGTACGTTCGTCGTCTGTATTTGCACTGCTTTGTTTTACTTTATCAGAAATCATTTGCATAACGTCATAGTCGGCTTCGTCTGGTGTATTATAGTTGTGTACATATGTGTCTATGAACAATGTGGAATGACAGTCCGTGTTACGCGATGTAGAAAAGACCTGTGTTCGGTTAATTGCCTGTTCATCTGCAGATAAAGCGTGCTGAAATTCTAATGCCAGTTGTACATTCTCATCCTTTAACATTAAACAGGAATTTATAAAGTCAATAATTGCGTCATGTTGTACCAGAAAATTCGTCCCTAAAATAACGTCTGTTGTCAATAAGGAAACAATCCAAAAATTTGAAAGGAACGTATGACCTGCAATACAAAACGATAAGTGTGTCTGTAATTTTACACCTACTCCTTTACCAGATACTGCTCCTTTTACTTTAGTTTTGCCTAATGGTAACGTAGGATAGGTATTATCTTTGTTGCATTCGTTGAAAGTTTCTTCATTTATAACTGACATAGGTCATCCAGAATCAATTACTGCTGAAAATGTGGATGATCCAATCTTTACTTCAATGACAGGGTGGGAAATGGTTTTTGAATAATAAGTTTTTCATGCAAAAGAGTGTCTCGGATGTCGTCAAAAGTCATAACATTTTCGTGAACAACATTCTGCGTGTCAAAAGTAGTGCTTACGTTGTTGGAAGATGCAACCTGTACTGTATTTAGTCAAATTCTTTCTGATGTGCTGTTATTTGCGGGAGGATGCTGTGGCATTTCAACTATCTGTACTGTTCTGTTATTTCATCCGGACATATTAGGTTCGGGATGATACCGACTGTCTGGTTCATTCATGATAATCTGTTGTTGGGATGATTCTGCTGCTGGTAAGACTGACCGCTACACTGAAAACTAAGCTCATTACTTTTACGTCTGTCATAATAATCGTTGCTAGACGGCGCATTGCGATAGGAGTTGAAATGATGTGTTTTCTATACATAGTGATTTCCTTGTTGCTGTGCGTTGCTATTTGGCGGAGCCGACGCTATACGTGTAGGCGGCGAAACATTAAAGCTTGGTTGACCTTGCACATTATATTGTTGGTTAGGTATGCTAACCTACTTGTTTTGTTGCTGTTGTGGGGAAAAGCCTCCATTGTTACCAAAATGCGTCTGCGATTGCTGATTATTTTGACGATACTGATGATTAAAATTTTATCACTTATTAAAATTATACTGGTATTTCTTGTCATTTTGGGAGCGTCTAATGAAAACTGTTACTTTCAGGTAAAACTTGTCATATCTGGTTTTCTTTATTCATTCCTAATTCTAGATAGATCGTTAGCTGAAGAGAATAGTAAAAGAGAAGGCAGCAGTGCAGAAAACTAAAGATGAAATAGCGCTACTACGGCTCGGGGCCCTGTGCACGCTATGGCACATATGCATCGAAGTGTAATGAATCCCCTGAGGTCTCTTACGCGCTGCAAATAAATTTTAGTTTTTGCATTACAGGCAATGCCGCAGAAAATTCAAAAGCAAATTGTTGTATCCAGTCTAAAGGGTGAATCTGTGTTCTGTCATTATTAAACAACTTTAATTTTCTCACAGATAGAAAGTGCTTGTAATCAAAATTTTCGTCTCTGAATGTCTCAACAGGTTCAGGATTGTATGAGAATCTATTTGTCTGTGTCTGCTCAGATTCTAAGTCAAGTACTCTGTAAATTATCTAAATTATACTGGCTGTGTGAGTGTGAGAAATGTTCGGAAAGTGGCGTATGCTGTATCGTGTTAGAGGCTGAGACATTTTTCATCTCTGTCACTTCTTGCTGTAAAGATGATAATTTTCTACGTAATATATTATTGGACGAACGTATCTCACTGATTGTTTGCTGTATGTTTTGAAATTCAGGTGCCTGATTAAACGAAACTGGTGACGTATCGTCTGATTTAGTGTCGTTGTTATTTCCGATAACCTCAATACGACTGGCCAATTCATCAAATGTTTCAGTCAATGCTTTAACCTGATCATCATTTTTAGTGTCAGAAGCATTAATTTGTTTTTTGATTTTACGTGTGCTTTTGTTTAATTTTTTAACGTCTGCTTTGATGGCATCGGGATCCTGTATTTATTCTAATTGTTCAAGTCTGTTGGTCACTGTCTGAAAGTCTACTGTGTGTGTGTCTGTTTTTGTTTTAAGATCGGAGATTTCATCATGCAATTCGGTGTTCAACTGTTTGATATCGTCTGAGACTGTAGCAATGTTGTTGTCTACGTATGTTTTTGCTTTCGTAAATAACTTACGCTTATCTTCCTGTCTCTGTGCCGTAATTGTTTCCATGACTTGTTTCTTTACTTTATTCTGTTCCTGTATAAATTTACGGTAACGCGTTTCACTGTTTTGTAGGTGGTGATTAAAACGTTCGTCAATTAGGCTGTTCTGTTGTTCGAATTTCTTGTCTACTTTCGCATCTAGTATCCGTGAAAGTTTTGCTGACATTAATTTAAACTCGTCGCGTAACTGTGTTGCGTTTTCTGATCATTGTTTAGCAACTGCACTAATTTCATCTCGAAGTAATTTTGTTGTGGCTGCTTGCGTATTACTTAATTCTTGTGCAACAGATCTAATTTATTCACTACTGTTCCTAGCACAAGCCTTAATTTCCTCACGTAATTGTTCTTTAGTATCATGACATTGCACGGCAACGGCTGTAATCTGTTCACTAAGCTGTTTGAAATTGTTGTCTTGTTTTTCATTCAACTGTTTGGAATTGTTGTCTAGTTTTTCATTAAGTTGTTTGTACGATTCATTAAGTTGTTTGTTTGATATTTTCATTAAGTTGTTTATTCGATTCAGTAACTTGTAGCAATAATGCCATAACTTGATCCAAGCCAAAATTAGCGACTCTATTTTCTGTGCTGTGTATCTGCATTTGTCACGTTTTGTGTAACCATTTGGTCATTCTCTGATTCTTGAAAAGGTTTGCCAAGTGGATGTTCGCTTTTGGTCACTACAGCGGAATCAAATAAATCTGACGTACTTTGAGTACATTGTTCATCTTCGTTAGAAACATGTATCTGTTCACTGCGTAAATTTTGCAAATCAGATGCGTCAAACTGGGCAGCGTTCATTGTAACGGAACGTGCCGCGTCATCAATTGTCGTTAAATTAAGTGTGGGCATAATTGAATGTGTTTGCTCATCATTAGGATTAAAGTCATCACTAGTGGTCGGTACGCACTGATTATCGAGGATTATCACTAGGACACTGAGTGTTGCTAGTATTATCAGTCAAATTATTCAAGTCGGCTTTTTCGCTCACTGCACATCGCGATGTACTGTTAGCAGTTTTTCGCGGCATTCTCACAAATCAATGATAAGCACAAAATCAAACAAAGACAAAGCAAAAATGGAACAAATACAATTACAACAAAAAGCAATAAATTGCCGATGATCTGTGAATGAAGGAGTGACAAATTAGTAAATGCGTTGCTCCAGATACAAACTACAGTTACTATTATGTAAATAAGAGCAGATATATAACTGACAACCTCTCAGAAATTCACAAAGAAATACGATCCTGGCCGGTTGTCGACAAGTGTAACCTCCCAACAGAAAAATTCCGTAACCTCCCAACAGTAAAAATATAATTATTTATAATTCACATTCAGAGTAACCTTCCAACAGATACACTCCAAAACCTCCCAACAGTAAAAGTTCGTAACCTATCAATAATATAATCTCTCAATAAAGCTGTGCCTCACTTACAACCTCTCAATAATTGACGTGTGAATTTAAACTGCTAAATTGTGGACGTCAGCAGTGCTGCGTCATGGCCCTGAAAGATCATTCTGAATAAATTGAAAAATCTTACCACAATGAAGTCGCCGGATAACGCATATATATCTGCTCCTATAAGAAATTTTTCTGGCGCACCTCAGTGCAATGCATGAAGATAGATTTGTCATGTATAAAAAGAAACAACTGATTTTTCTTTTCAATAATCGGGATGACCAAGGATTGGAGAAATTGGTAAATTCTTTAAATTAAAATGAATGATTGTCAAAAGTTACTTTTTACGAGAAAGATTATTATTAAGAGATTTTTTAAAACATTTACATGGGACTTGATGTAACAATACTACATATGCGCGAGGCTGCTTTTACCTTAACTACAACGCCCAGGCTCCGCCATCGCTCCACACGACCGGCCCAGCCAACTTCACACTCCAGACTGCTCGCTAGCAACAACCACTACAACTGCTACACAGTTCATACTACAGTCAACACTGCTCTTTAGTCTGAGATTCTCTTATAGCTTACATATCGCAGGCTGTGCGTGAGCAATCCATCGAAATTGCATATGCTCGAGTGCGCTAGCAACGAATTTCTTAATCATGGACCTCTTACACAGTCCCAAAGAAAGCAGGTGTTGACAGATGTGAAGATTACCGAACTATCAGTTTAATAAGCCACGGCTGCAAAATACTAATAATCCATTCGTCATGTAAAAATAAAGTTGTGCTTTTATCACGTGAATACTGGAAGCCGATAATAATGGAAACCAAGTAGATGAATGATTCCTTAAGTTTCCTCGGCTTAATGAGTAAACCTTGAGCTTTTGGGTATGCAGCCCGATAACGTCGGCATCTTGCCGCAATATTTCAGCTGACAACAATTTAGCCGTCTTCAGATAGGTTTACACAGTGTAAACCCACCCTGCGATGGCGGATTGGTTGTCAGTAGAAATATCGTGGCAGGGTATCGACGTCATTCGTCTGCTAGCCAGAAACCTCCATGTAATAAGGTAGATGAATATTTATTTACTTTCAAAAAGTTGTTCGGTGCCATAGCAACCTTCATTATCGAAATCTGAAATAAACCACTCGTAACAGCGGCATAACACAAGTACAGACAAAAGCCGAACATCTGGAAAATAAATAAGAAGTTTCGTCAATTCAACCTCGCACGATAAGCGGGACACTTATGAATGAAGATTTTTTTTCCGTAATTGAAATAGTTCATTTAAGGTCTTGAAGGTACGGTTAGCTACTGCCACTGCTACGTTTGCTGCAGAGTTATGACGACTCTTAACGTAGAGAGCGCATTACGCGGAACTTGGAAACGACGGAATGGCGCCGGGAGAAGTCGGCGGCTGCATTTTCTGGTGCCTGGACAGAACGTATGAGCGGAGCGGCCAGATTGCACAAAGGGCTGCGGATGCCCTGTGTTGTTGCTGTGCCGATCGAGCGGCGCCACTGCCTTTGTGACGTCGCTGGAAAATTACAAGTTCTTTTTTGCTGTCGAGTCTGGCAGAAATAAGCCATTTTTTATGAACGTTCAGAGCGAACAAAGCGCTTTGAGGAAGAAATTCACTCGCGCTTGTTGGACAGCTTCATATTCCTGGAACAGGCGAGATGAATGTCCCAGCGGCGACGGTGATTGGTGCCGAAATTGAGTTCGTGTCACGCCAGAACGTCCAGATAATTTATCAGATATTTTGCGACGCCTGTATGCGGGTATATTTATCAAGCAAAAAGTGATTTTTGTAAAATACCTTGTTTCTTTTGTTAATTGGAGTCAGTAATCACAAAAAAATTGTCGTCATTCGTTAATTTTGTTTTATGGGCGATATACTGCAATCCATGGAATATTTATGATGTCTCGTCTCGTAATGCTGCAGACATCATCAGATGCTATAAGGACAATGAACAGAGTTTTAGACGTAAACAAGATCAGAAAGCTTGCCTTGTAGGATTAGAACTTAGCTCCATAGCACCATCTTCAGATCTGTCATGGAATGAGGAACCAAATACGAGGGCTGCCCAGAATGTAATGCACCGCATTTTTTTCTCCAACAAGTCTTTATTGAACATAATGAGAATTACACACACAAGGTAATGGTGTTTTATCTAGACACCCTATTTTTCCACGTGATCTACATTCCGTTCTATGGCCTTCCTTCAGCGCGAAACAAGATCGTGTGTGCCCTGTCGGTACCAATCCTTGTCTTGGCGGAGACAGCACTTTACTGTGTGAACATCCTTTGTTGATAGACAGATGCAGCGACAATTGCAGAGTCGTAATGCGCCTTGTAATGCCACTTCCTCGGACGAGAAATGAAAATCAAAAATTAGCTCCAAAATTCCCAAAGATTTCCTCAAAACCAGTTCCTAATTCCATGAAAAACGAACAAGCAAACAAATTTCCAGTTAACACCATTATTTGGATTTTAACCAGTAATTGAATCAAAAATCATAGTAAATCGTAAAATCATTGTAATTAAAATTCGCGAAGTAGAACCAACGTTCACAAAGAATACTTCGTGTGAGTACTCTTTGAGATTCGTGAGTAATGGCTAAGGATAATTCAATCCATTGTCACTAAGTTACGAGAGTTAGCCGAAGCAGGTCATATTTTTGAATGCTCGTATATGTAGGCGCAATTAGATTGTTTTTTCAGAATTGGTTATTGCGATCTACTATGACGCAGTGAAACGATAGTTTGACTTCAAATATTACGTTATTTAGAATTCAGATAGGGGACTTGCGTATATTAGACAGAAGTGACTTTTAATTAGATAACTTGAAGTTTACACTATTTAGGAAGTGAACACAGATAGACAATTTCATTCGTAATAACTAATGAACTATGGAACTTGGCAATTGTTACGAAGCATATAATTTATAATTCCCCCCAACACCTGGGAAAACTTCTTCCTCACGGCTCTGTTAGGAAGCGACTAATATTTTGTAATAGACGAGCATATCGTGTCAATTCACACATTTATCATTCAAGTTTTACAATATTATTTATAGAGATAACGTGCTCCGATATTATTTGAATGAAGCCCTCGGCCCATGTATAGAAACTCCTTGACGTTAGGGATTAATAAGACTGCTACGACTGATTATAGATTTGAGATTACAACCAGTCTAAAGGGAATTTGGTGTCCTTGGAACTAATTTGAACTTATCATTAATAATTAAATAGCAACTGGTAAACCATCGATTATAAACGATTTAATTACGATATTTGGTGAAGTAAATACCTCGCACGAGTCGCGAGTTCAGTTCATCAATGTTCTTTTTGTAACGTCGATACCGATACATAAGAAAGAACAATCTCATTGCTCTACCGCTGAGTGTTAGCCAAGACCGAAGATCCGAAGGACGCTACAGCCTGTTCTCGCGAATGACACCATCTGCTCGCTGCAGCCTGTCAGGTGTGACAGCCATGGATGGTCTGCTCGACCGCTGCAGATCGTGTCGTAGAGCTACGCCGAACCGCCTTCTGATGACCTCATCCTCCGTGCCCAGCGACTAACTGTACTTCTGTCGACAGCAGATGCGCTGTAGACTCTGCACAAACGTCTGTGAATATTCCCCACAGTTTCTTTCTATGGAGTGAAAATTTCAATGACGCCACGTCATCTACAGACGCCATTTTGAAACTGTCCTGCAGCTGCGCTATCTGTCGGAAGTGGCGGAAACTTGGCGCGCTCACTCAGCACACTCCAAATAATACGTACGTAACGTTTCGCATTCGTAGCATTGCTTTCGGCTGAGAAAAAAAGTGCGGTGCATTACTTTCTGGCCAACCCTCGTACAACCGTTGTGTGGTGTCACCGCCAGACACCACACTTGCTAGGTGGTAGCCTTTAAATCGGCCGCGGTCCATTAGTATACGTCGGACCCGCGTGTCGCCACTGTCAGTGATTGCAGACCGAGCGCCGCCACATGGCAGGTCTAGAGAGACGTCCTAGCACACGCCCCAGTTGTACAGTAGACTTTTACAGAGATGGATCACTGACAATTACGCTCTCATTTGCCGATAGTTAGCATAGCCTTCAGCTACGTCATTTGCTACGACCTAGCAAGGCGCCATTACCTGTTTATATTGAGATTGTTATTAATGTATCAACAAGAGCGATGTTCTCCAATTATGGATTAAAGTTAAGTATTCCAGAAGCTATGTACTATTTTTGGCTACTATAATTCCTTGTCATTTTCCAGACCTCACGCCAGCCTGCGTGAGCTTAAACGCGTGCATTTCGGCTTCCTTCAAACTCCGTGAATAGGCTCCTGCCAATTCACAACACGTTGGCCACTATAGATCTTACAAGCAGTGAAATGCATTTCGTTTCGGGAAGCGGAAGGAACAAGACCGTTGGCGCGTTACGGTGTAAACACTTCCTATCCGGCTAGAGCTCGCTGAGTGTGTACAGTGATAGTTCCTTCCAGTATTTGTTTTAGTTCCATAACCTATGCCATATTATTAAAACTTATGTTACGCTGCGATCACCATTATGGACAGTGGCGATTGCAGCCTTCCCCCTTCCCCTGCTCTATTAAAAAAATGGTTCAAATGGCTCTAAGCACTATGGGACTTAACATCTGAGGCCATCGGTCCCCTAGACTTAGAACTACTTAAACCTACCTAACCTAAGGACATCACACACATCCGTGGTCGAGGCAGGATTCTAACCTGCGATCATAGCAGCAGCGCGGTTCCGGACTGAAACGCCGAGAACCGCTCGGCCACAGCGGCCGGCCCCGCTGTACAAACTCCACTCATCCACCCACACAGTGTCGCAGTGGATACTGAAGCAGCTCATGCATCCATCACAGAAGTAATTAGCGACCAATCATGGTACGTCCAACAACGCAGTCACATTTCAACATGTTCCGCCTGTCTATGCAACCACGGCAAGAGACCTGCAGCCCTCGCAGAAACGCCAGCTAAACCGCACGAGACAAAAAGGAGAAAGTATGTCAGGCGACGGGGTAATTATTACCAACTAACATGTTAATTTCCACGTTAGATCGATTCTATTCGTTAAGCCGTTTCGTTTTATGTGACACACATCATACGTCGAACTCAACTAGGAAATTTACATAGTACGAAGTGTAAGAAGAACTATGTGGCTTGAGTGTATGCGGCACTGACAATTCCAACTCATTAGTATGTAGACAAATACATAACGTTTTCAGTTGACAACACAGAGGTGCGACAGGGAAATACACTTAGCGAGCAATAACAGAACGACCGTCGCAGCAGGGAGGCCAAGTAGTGGACAACGGACGTGGATTTGTGCGAGAAAATCAGAAAATGCAGCGTCACGGGCCTTCTGTAAACAGTAAAATCACGCTATACTACCGTGGACAATGCGTGTACTTCACATGCTGGGTACCTGCCCTCGTGGTGCTTTTAATGCAATGAGGGAATCTCGAACGCTGGTTGGTCAGAAAAAAGCCAGGACACGCAAGGGTTTCTTTCGGAGATTCTTATTGGTCGAGAAAGCGATGATGGACAGTAACAAGCACGCCCATTGGCGGGAGGAAGTTGGTGACAATATAGTCAATTACGTAGGGATAATTGAGGCCTTTCTCTCCCTCTCTCCCTCTCTCTCTCTCTCTCTCTCTCTCTCTCTCTCTCTCTCCGGAAGTATCATGTACGCAGAGAGAGATATTTTTCTGTGAGCACTTTGTTGATTCAGGAAGCTCTGAGTCAGCCGCATTTGCGCTGGTCTTGTATATCTCCGCAGTGGAGAACACGAGAAGAGCTGTTATAGTTAACGTTTCTGCGAGAATTTTTGAGGGAAACATTGCGCACGCAGCCTTAGCGATTGGTGTACAAAGCCATTTGTCTTAGCTAGGGATGCATACAATTTTCTGCTTCATGGAAACAGGGAAGTCTTAGACCGTTAAATTCAGTTAGAGACCAGTAGATTCGTGTCAGCTGAACAGGTATGAGAGGCGACACGTGCAACGGCCGACTGGTACCCAAATTACTACTGCATTCTTCGATATGTAAATGATGCATTGCTCAGGCGTTAAATGCCGAAGTCACAGCGTTCTTTCACTTCAGGTCTGCATCCCATGTCAGCCACGTATTTGCTGTGTGATCCTGAGGTTTGAATTTGAGGAACCTATCCGGCAGATAGAAATTACTACCCAGCTAGAGTAGCTTAGTTAATATTCTCACAGTATACATTTTTAGTTTTTATAGCAATGTCAGTTGAAATACTTTTAATAGATTTTCGGTACTAAGTTGCCAGTGATCTTAATCAGTATTTTCTTTGTATTTATTTTTCCATGGGACCCCCCTAGTTCGTATAGGATTTTCCTAAGATTACCATTTCCGAATCTTGAACCCAGATGTCTTTTATAATACATGTAGTAAATTCTTTTATACAAGGAGTAGACTGTTGTTTGTACTCAAGCAGAGTCCCCCCCCCCCTCATCCCTTACTCATCGACGTATTTTAGGTACACCGAAGGCAGCCATTCTTCTGATGTCAAACAGTCAGGGTGGCTGGGATCTCCACAACTTGCAGGGCCTGGGTTCACCGGCTTAAGATTCAGTTTTCTTTTACAGAGCATTCTTTGCACGCTGAGTGGTGGAGACTTGCACCAGCTCATTAGAAGTGCTATGGTGCCGACGCTACCCAAGAAGATACTGTCACCCACCAACATGTAAGTTGCACTGCCATTTATACACAACTACCAACAAAGGGCCTTCCATTTTGATTGCTGAATGCAGAGACAGAAACATAGACAGTCTCCTTCCCAAGGCGCAAGGCAAACTCAATAGGTGGGACTGTGAGCCACTATTCAAGCATATAATATTTTGGCAGTAGGGAAAATACCGTGTCAAAATGGAGACTATGTCAATATTACCTGCCAGTGCCTTAGTTCAACACTATTTGTTAGAGAAAGTAAATTTGGAGGGCTACATTGCGAAATTGTTCACTACTGAACAAGGTATCATCCATAACGTTGGAACCTTTCTTATGGAGGACGAATTACTAACAGAAATGACGACAAAACTATATATGTCATTAATATTGTCTTCGAAGAAGCAGCAGCTGTCTCTGAAAACAGGGCTTATGAGTTACTTCTCCCCCAAAAATATTACAAGACAGGGTACAGAATTTCTGCCCTTCCCAACATAGCAGCGACTCAATGTAATTATCAGCACGCTACCTATGATCGGCAGTAACCAAACCATGTCATGATGACAATGCTGTAGACATCAGGAATGGTCGCTCCAGTGGATACCACCACCCTCTCCAGTAATACAACGTGCCCAACTACCTCACGAGGAATGCATAAATTTTGTAGAACATAGAGGACCCCACCAAACTGTGGTCCCACAGGACCAAGTGTACCAACCAGAACTATGCCTTACTCTCGCTCCAATGGGATCCAACCCCAATCGACCACAATATCACAGACTCAACCAACAGATTGATATTGCGAATTGCCTCATTAACAGTAGTTTAAGTATAATTATGGCAGTGGTGGGTGATAAATCGAACCAGCCGGCTACTAATGGGCCATTCCAGGACTACAAATGGATTCGATCCAGATGTCAATCCATAATATGTTGACCCACTACTTACACCCCAAAATGGAATTTAAACTCATCCAGTGTAGTGAAAAATCGCTCAAGACAAACGAAGATAGACTTGGGCATTTTCTGCTCGAAAGACAATAGAAATATGTGCCATCACTAAAACATGGTTAAAACTGAATGAACCGTTCACTCTCCTGGGCTTCTGCGTCATTAGAGAAGGTAGATACGATGGTTACGTCAGTGTAGCATTCTTGGTAAAACAAGATATCCCATTATCCATTGTCATGACCCATTGCAAATGATGGTTATCCAGCTGCGCATCAAGACTCTGCATCTGACTTCAATCTCAGCATACAAAGCACCTAAGGACAGGACTTCGAAACAGCAGTTACCAACAATCATTGCGTCCTTAAGAAAACCTCTTCTGCCACTAGGTGGATTTACTGCCCATCATTCACTGTGGGGAGATAGAAATGCTAAAGCAATGGGAAAAATGTTAGATTCGGAAAACCTTATGATATTAAATATTAGCTCACCCACACGAATAGTCCGACCTGATGAGGCCCCATCGGCAGTGGACTTGAGTATAGCATCCCCTGCACAACAAGGGAAGTGATACTTTAGCTTCGGATCACTTGTCAATTCAAATTACAATAGATATTCAACCGAGGGAGACTGACAGACACGCAATCGGCTGGAAACTGAACACAACCACAGACAATGGGAACGTATGCGAAACACTACTGGAAGTCAAAGTTGAACCAATCATCGAAACTAGGAATCCAGAAATAGACTATGAGGTCTTGGTATTGCTAATCAGTGAAGCATCAGATATCTCAGTACCTCAAAAAGAGTATAAATGGACTTCTCATAGGCCATCACACTGCTGATGACTTTCAGAATGCGACGCAGACTACAAGGAATGAAGCGGGCATTAAAAAAAAAATACATGAAGCGAACTTTCTTGCCTTTAAGAAAGCACAAGCTGCAGTCAAGAAAATATTCAGGCACAAAGAAAGGAAATCGAGGAACGATTTCTGCACTGCAGTCTGCAAAGAAATTCCATCAACCATAATTTGAAATTTAGTACGTAACTTTAAAACCGGTCTGACAACGGATTTGCTCACACCTCCACCATCCGACGAACTTTTAGAATGATTCTTGTGTCTGATAGGTCCACCTGACGTAGTGGACAAGGTGGAATGTGAAAAGGACAACAGTGTCATTACGGAATCCTTCTCGCTGGAGTAATTCTACATTGCGCTCTCTCGAGGGCAGGGTACTGCACCTTGCCAGGACTATATTGACTATCCAACGTTACAGCATGCTCTACATAAAGGGAAATTGCTGATCCTCAAAATTTACAATAGTGTATGGACACAAAAGATCAGAATCGACTCTCTAAAAACATGTCATCTCGCCCCAACCACAAATCGGAAAAAAATGTGATAATCCTGAGTCATATCGGCCTGTCATCCTACAACCATGTGCGGCGAACGTAATGGAAAGGATTATTCAGGGGTACTTCCAATGGCGGTGTGCAAACGAAAAGCTATTACCAAAAAAACAACTTTGAAAAGAGGCAGCTGAAATTCTCTCACATCTAGTTGCTCACTTACAGCTAATTTTCTCCTGGAATAAGTATGCGAGGGTAAGTCAATTACTATACGCAGTTTAGTTATATTATTGTTTATTTTGGCAGTACTGTCGTTCTACGTTGATGACGCACGCTTTCTTTATTTGTTGTTATATCTTTGCAATTTTCAAGCTGCCGTTATCATGGCAGCTCCGGTGTCTATTTGCACCAAAGAATAGCAGCGTTCAGTGATCCGATTTTTGTGGTCGGAAGGCGTATCAGGGGCCGAAATTCATCGAAGACTTTCGGTGCAGTACGGGAGCAGTGTTTTGCCACATTGGAGTGTCTACGAATAGACTGAAAAATTTCGATATGGTCACACAAGTGTTACGCACGATGAAGGATCCGGACGACTGTTTACCGCCACAAATGAAGAAACCATTTACCGTTCACGTGAAATGTTTGCCTTAGACAGACTATTAACTATTGTCGAAGTGGCACATCGTCTGCAAATTAGTCACGGTTCTGCCAACGAAATCATCAACAACAGAATTGGGTTTCATAAAGTTTGTGCAAGATGCGTCCCTAAACAATTCACACAGTTGCAGAAACAAACGCGCTTGGACATCTGCAATAAACATTTGGATCGCTATGGTAACGAAGGGGACAACTTCTTAGACAGGATCACTACTGGTGACAAAACATGGATCCATCATTACGCGCCGGAGAGTAAACGGCAGAGTATGGATTGGAAATATCCAAATTCGCTGTGCAAGAAAATGTTCAAGAGTCAACCGTCCACAGGAAAACGATTGCTTACGGGTTTTTGGGATGCACAAGGTCCAGTACTGGAACATTATGGGAAAAGGGCACAACAATAAACAGTGCACAATCCCTGCCTGTCCATCACGATGTGTGCGTGGAATATAGAGATGGGTCCAAGTCTAATGAAGGCGCTAATATTGCTTATTAGATACCCCGAAGCAAACAACAAGCCTGTACAAACCACATGTGTAGTGTCCCGGAATAGTAAAGAGTTGGAAACGCGGAATATTGTCAAAGTTTCGTTGCCTATGCCGAGATCCAGAGGCAGTAAGTTAGCCAAGGGATAAGAGGATTGCACATATATCGGAATGTGTCGCCACGCAGGGGCTATGGTCTGGTTAAACACAGCAGGCGAGAGAGAATTGCTTAGCACACGGGTTTGTGTTAGACGGAGACTTTCGTAGAGTGCAAGACAGCTGTACTGCATTTCATAACTTCGCGTAAGTCTGCCGCAACAACACGTAACTACACCTAAGGGGCGAGTACGACAGATGAATCAGCATTATAAGTGGAACAAATGCATTCATTACAAACTAGCATGGCGTCAGGACGTCGCTCGTGCTTCCTTTAAATACGCCAGCTTTGATAGCAACAAGGCACTCACTCTCGCAGTTAGACTTGTAGTGAGATGTGTACTGGGTCGCTGCATAGCGCTCAGCTCGATGATCGACATGCTAATCTTTACTAAGGAGATGTTGCAGTAAGGGCGGCCCATCCTGCGGCAGACGTGAGGGAACAGTACAAGCTCTGGTCCTCTCTGCTGCCGCTGTCAGTCATCAACCCAGGATTAGCAGACATCGCGACAGACTCGCTCGCCGCCAATGCTGACCACACCAGTGAGCCATCGTCGAGATCGTGCGGGACCTTGGCCCTGTGCATCCGCCGTCACAACCGGGTTAGCCGACGACGCTGGGGTACTGCAGCCCGTTCTGCCCGTCCACCGCGGACGAGCCACCAGGAGGAACAGGGAAGAAGACGGGGTGGGATAGAGTACACTCCGCACTACGAAACGCTTCTGGTGCCGACAGCGCCGGGGACTCCAACCCGGATCCTCTACGCGCAGCAGCGTGCAGTCCGCCGCGAGCCGGCCGGCGAGTCGGGCGCCGCCAGCCACGCGCGGCCGAAGTAAGGACGTTTCTCCACTACGTCACAGCACGCGGCGCTGCGCTAGCAAGACTGCGTGGCCCGGATCTGGTGTCTTCGCTACGAGTCAGCGAGCACTCAGGGAAGGTCGTTGATATCACCCAGCCACATTGTACTCGGCAGGAATAAAGGTGTTATGAATTAATAATGTTTCTTTGGCGTTTTTGACGCGTCCACGGTCATTTCCTAGCATTCTGACAACTGGAGAGGTCACCGCTCTTCCATCTAGTCCATCGTAGGCGACCGGGACCACCCGGGCGCCTACAAATGCACACTCCACTATTACAATAGATGAATTGGTCATTATTGTTGAAGCGCTACTGTTCGCACAGACGTCCACGGCAGACTCAATAATGGTAATCTCTGATAGTATGTCAGCCCTACAACTGACTAGAAACCGTCATAGTAGTTGTACCAAGCCTATAACAATCGTCAGGTAGTAATTGTCGACGTTGTGTTTCGTGTGCATGGTAACTGTCACATCATCTTGATGGAATGGATGAATGGCTACTCTAAAATACCTGGATATGAACACGAAGATGCCCTAGCAAAGCAGATATCTTCGCTTGGAGCTATTAAATATGGTGAACTCCCTCTCACAGATACGATACCCATGCTCTGAAAGCGGTTGTCCTCAGACTGCCAAAGAGGAATGGTCACAGACATCTAAAGCCAAAGGCAGTCACTATGCACTAGTTCACACCACGATTCTTAGAGTACTATTGTATAATGTCACAAACCTCAACGAACTTCAAAACAGTTATAGCACGACAGAAATTTAATCATTGGAGGTTCAAGAAACACCTCTGTCAGCTCAATCTAAGAGCCACCCCTCTATGTGTTTGCGGAGATGAAGAGTACATAAACTATATATTTCTACAGCGTCCTCAGAATAGATTGTTAGCATCCAAAGATGTAGCAACAAAGTGTACACTACTGTTCGTGTTAGTAAACAGTACCAACACCAAGATACAGTCCCCTGCACTATTAATCTGGTGCTCCTTTAAGAATGCCAGGGCAAGACCAAAGCGCAATCAACTGACTGTAGCCCTAAGTGCTACTCTGCGGAATATGAAATGCTCAGCCTCTAAATATGGTTCATATTGACCTGGACAAATATTCAGTCCTCTTTTGAGACAGTGCTCCAAGGACATCAGAAGAACATTGTATTAATAGTCATTCATGTTGACTGAATTTGGAATATCCCAGATTTGTAACATTTCTTCTTATGTTAGCAGTAGGATCTTTATGGTATACTAACAAGGTGTATCTTGTATTCCATTGTCGTCTTGTTACTCATGTTACCATCCTCTATTGTAAATCTTGTTTTATGTCGAATGAGGCCTTTGTTAGCTCTATTTTACGTCGTGTGATGGTACGTCTTAAAATAATATCACCATGAATTGTCAAAACCAATTCTAATATAACATTTCCTGTGTCTGGATGGCTGAATGGCATGTTCCGAAAGCAAATAAAAAAGTTAATAATAAAATAATGTTTTCCTGCAAGTGTCACCCTCCTTTTTGATTCCCTCTTCTGTATCTCGCAATGTATTTCTTTGGATGTCTGATATTATTAATTCACTGGTCTGATATTATTAAGTCACTGGCATAATGTTTAGTAATACTTTTCCTGAGGAGACGTGTCATAAGGTTACGAGGGGCAATCTGGCAGTTGTGTACATACAGTCAGTACTCGCCTCTGCAGCATTCCGGATGGCTACACCAATAGAGGCCGCTTACTCCAGACTTATTTTGTTCATTTGGATTCTTTTTACTACCGGTTTTTATGATTTTTATGTAATTTTACTACCTCGATCATTTTGATATATAGATACGTTATTACTGTTAGCTAATGTTGCTGCCGCAGGTTTTTGGCATGTCACGGTCACTTAACATTATTCGTCATTTAAACTTCTTTTTCTTATGCCTTTGTCCTGCATCAGCACAGGGTCAGCAAGACTATTAACAGATTTGGCATGGTTAAACTAAGTGGTACCCCTTCCTGTCACCATGACATTACCCTCCGGGACGAAATGTATGTACCTCAGCTGTGTGTAGTGTTATTCTTCTGAAGGTGGGCCGATGTTTTCTAAATGGTATGCGAATCATACAACTGTGGCGCGACTTGGTGACCTAGCGACGTGTGGAAAATCGCCTAGAAACCTCATCCAGGCTGGCCGGCACACCAACCCTCGTCGTTAACCCGCCGGGCAGATTCAATCCGGGGCTGGCGCACCTCCCCGTTACAGAAGCGGTGCTTTCACCCGCACAGGCGTGCGGAGAGGTATACATAGTCATACAGTCATATATTCTTTTAATAAATTAAAAAAAATTATGCATTTTATTTGGTTACTGTAACAACTTATAACACCTAACTGTGCGTTTTTTACTTAATTTTACGCATATAACCGTCAAATAAGTGTGCAGCAGCGGCACCCAACGGATTTACTTCACAAACATTTTTCCCGTCACAACTGCAGGGCAATTTGCTGTGAACTGTAACTCTCCCGGCACTGTTACCCGGATTGCCCTATAATATTGTAGCTTCTCAGACTTCAAGAAGAATATAGTAATTCCAATCCCAAAGAAAGCAGGTGTTGACAGATGTGAAAATTACCGAACTATCAGTTTAATAAGCCACAGCTGCAAAATACTAACGCGAATTCTTTACAGACGAATGGAAAAACTGGTAGAAGCTGACATCGGGGAAGATGTTTGGATTCCGTAGAAATGTTGGAACACGTGAGGCAATACTGATTCTACGACTTATCTTAGAAGAAAGATTAAGGAAAGGCAAACCTACGTTTCTAGCAATTGTACACTTAGAGAAAGCTTTTTACAATGTTGACTGGAATACTCTCTTTCAAATTCTGAAGGTGGCAGGGGTAAAATACAGGGAGCGAAAGGCTATTTACAATTTGTACAGAAACGAGATGGCAGTTATAAGAGTCGAGGGACATGAAAGGGAAGCAGTGGTTGGGAGGGGAGTGAGACAGGGTTGTAGCCTCACCTCGATGGTATTCAATCTGTATATTGAGCAAGCAGTAAAGGAAACAAAGGAAAAGTACGGAGTAGGTATTGAAATCCATGGAGAAGAAATAAAAACTTTGAGGTTTGCTGATGACATTGTAATACTTGCCGATGACATTGTAATTCTGTCAGAGACAGCAAAGGACTTGGAAGAGCAGTTGAACGGAATGGACAGTGTCTTGAAAGGAGGGTATAAGATGAGCATCAACAAAAGCAAAACGATGATAATGGAATGTAGTAGAATTAAATCGGGTGATGCTGAGGGAATTAGATTAGGAAATGAGACACTTACAGTAGTAAAGAAGTTCTGCTATTTGGGGAGCAAAATAACAGATGATGGTCGAAGTAGAGAGGATATAAAATGTAGACTGGCAATGGCAAGGAAAGCGTTTCTGACGAAGAGAAATTTGTTAACATCGAGTATAGATTTAAGTGTCAGGAAGTCGTTTCTGAAAGTATTTGTATGGAGTGTAGCCATGCATGGAAGTGAAACATGGACGATAAACAGTTGAGACAAGAAGAGAATAGAAGCTTTCGAAATGTGGTGCTACAGAAGAATACTGAAGATATTAGATGGGTAGGTCACTAATTAGCAGGTATTGAGGAGAATTATAGAGAAGAGAAATTTGTGGCAGAACTTGATTAGAGGAAGGGATCGGTTGGTTGGACATGTTCTGAGGCATCAAGGGATCATCAATTTGGTACTGGAGGGCAGCGTGGAAGGTAAAAATCGTAGAGGGAGACCAAGAGATGAATACACTAAGCAGATTCAGAAGGATGTAGGTTGCGGTAGGTACTGGGAGATGAAGAAGCTTGCACAGGATAGAGTAGCATGGAGAGCTGCACCAAACCAGTCTCAGGACTGAAGATCACAACAACAACAACGAGTTAATTTTGTTTATAACTTACAGTAAACGAATTTGGGTCATTAATATTGAGATAATATCATATAAGGCTTCTGATGTTTTATGTAGAAGAGATTCACCACCTTTTCATGTTCATGTTTTCTGTATATGTGTAGTTAGTATGATTTCATTATTTTATATTGTTTACAAAATGTATATTATCCAGCAGTTGTATTTGGTTTCCTTTTCTTCCTGTCAGATCTGAAGACGGTCATGATGGGCCACAGTCCATAACCTGACGAGTATTTTCTTGTGATTATTGACTATAATTATTAAGGAAATTCTGTACTCCTTCATCACTGTCTTTATTCACGGTAACCTCGTATCTTTTAAAGATTCGTAGTACTCCGTCTTCAGGCCACAAGTGGCTCATCTGCACCATCCGGCCACCGTGTCATCCTCAGCTGAGGATGGGAATAGGAGGGACGTGTGGTCAGCACACCGCTCTCCCGGTCGTTGTGATGGTTTTCTTTGACCGAAGCCGCTACTATTAGGTCGAGTAGCTCCTCAATTGGCATCACGAGGCTGACAAAGGGAGGAATGCGGATTAACTGCAAACTTACTACACTCGTAGTACTCCATGAGGACAACAAAATGTGTAAGCAATAGTGCGTACTTCTCATACGTTATTTAAAAAATCGCAAGATAATTTCGCACATCAAAGATACAAAGCCACTCGGCTGCCGGCACGGTAGCTCAGCGTGTTCGGTCAGATGGTTAACTGCCTCTGTAATAAAAAAGACTGAGGGAATGGATCACCAATCAACTTCAACGGACGTCAGGGGATTTCCACCCTCAAGCCCCGAACAAATGCAACGAACAATACGGACAAAACGAGATTTTTTTTAATGTGGTTAGCGATCAAGCCCCGTAATCACTGGATCGAGTCCCATTCGTCACTTTTTTAAATTTTCAGCATACTCATTTCCTTTACTATTTATATTACAGTTGATATAATGGGAAAAAGACGTGTAATCGTATGAACTTACATTAAATTTACGATGTTATTTGGCAGTCTACAAATTTTTGTTATCACAAATAGTATAATATTCATAACTATCTACTAGTAAACGACCTAACGCATAAAGCGATACTGAAAATGTATGCTGTCCGTGTTTTCAAGATTGTTCGTATTTAATCGAAAGAGAACGAGAGATTGCTTCTCGTGAAGACGCTGTTAAAATACACTCGACACTGCATGACCAATTATCAGCGCCGATATTTAAGGAAGTGCTACGTTATGGATGGTTTTCTTCCAAATTATCGGCTGAAAGAAAGGTTTTTGAAAATGTTAACAAGGTTTGTTTTTCCACGGAAAACCTCAAAAGACCTTGCGTATGCGGAAACATAGCATTTATTCAATGCAGCTGGTGCCGTTTAAGTTTATGTTTTCCATGTGTTTACGAAAAATACCATCCTGCAACTTGTATTAGTAATGTCACGATTAATTGTGCATCTTTAGAAAGCCGTCTGTGCCGGTCAAAACTTGCAGGTAACAAGTAGTTTCGGGTTCCTTCCAGGTATAAGGGATTTCTCAAATCACGGACAAGCATACATTTTCAGTATCACTTTATGCGTTTGGTCGTTTACTAGTCGATAGTTATGAATATTACATTATTTGTGATAATAAAAATTTGTGGACTGCCACATAACATTGTAAATTTAATAAAAGTTCATCCGATTACATGTATTTTCCCATTACATCTATTGTAAAATAAATAGTAAAGAAAATGACTGTGTTAGAAATAAAAAAAACTGACGAAAGGGACTTGATCCAGCAATCCATCGATTACGGCGCTTGAACGCTAACCACTCTTTCTTTTTCATCGTTGTGTTTGATCGTTGCGGACATTTTTATTGATCCTTCCAATCAGATTTTTTATTTTTTTTTTTTTTTTAATTACAGAAGCCAACCAGCTCTCTCAACGCATATGCTTCATGGTAAAAATGGCCACGCGCAGGTATATATTTGACGAACGAAATTATCTTGCGATTTTCTCAATAACGCTTGAGAAGTACGCGTTACTGCTTACACATATTGTTGTCCTCATGAGTACTACGAGTGTAGGAAGTTTGTAAATCTGCGTTCCAAACGTCGTGGCCTCCCTTTGTGAGTCCACCCCGAAAAGTGTAACAGCGTATGGCGGCCCAGATGGTCACCCATCCAACTGTGGGCCACGCCCGACAGCGTTTAACTTCGGTGATGTGACGGGGACCAGTGAATCCACTGCGGCAATACCATTGCCAAAGGATACAGACTTCCCTAAATTCCTCTAAACCGTACACGGCAAGTATATTGCGCACCACTTTGCCTATACTGTCTAAAAAATTAAAGTCACCCAGGACGTCTTGTTTTCATAGTGCTATCGTTAGGTATGTATCAGATATCTCAGTTCATTTTCAATGCACCTTACAGGAAATAAAGGTCTCTACCTTGAGATATGCGTGCTCCGTTTCGAAAAGTTTCACTTAAATAACGCCATTTATCGTTTGAGCGGGAAAAAAGAAGGTTAGTCATTGAAGTAGTATTTACAGGAGGGAAGATTGGCAAAGGAAGTAAAACTGAATAAAGCGAATCCTGACAATCGTCTCAAGGGACTGAGCGAAATCATGGAAAATTTAAAGTATGTGACCGGACTGTGATTTCGACAACACTCCTCTTGAATATATATCCACTGTCTCATCTACTGTTTCACTTCACTTTATTGTCATTCAAGAAAAATCTCAAACACGTATCCGTTGCCGGCCGGTGTGGACGTGCGGTTCTAGGCGCTTCAGTCTGGAACCGCGTGACCGCTACGGTCGCAGGTCCGAATGCTGCCTCCGGCACGGATGTGTGTGACGTCCTTAGGTTAGGTTTAAGTAGTTCTAAGTTCTGGGGGACTGATGACCACAGATGTTAAGTCCCATAGTGCTCAGAGCCATTTAAACCGTATCCGTTCAAGAGTTCGACAAGTTAATCTGAATTCATTTAACTCTCTAAACTTTTTCATTGATGTAACTGCAGCCTCTCGATGAAACACTGAAACACAAGTAAATAAGTTTTTAGATATTTCACAGGAGATATTGCTACACATAAAAACAATATTTGTTCACACGTGTGAGTTAAATCGGAGTAAAAATATTAAACAAAATAGGCAAATATAAATACAAAGCAAAGCATTAAACATCATTCACTAGCCATATG
Source organism: Schistocerca serialis cubense (assembly GCF_023864345.2). Classification (NCBI taxonomy): domain Eukaryota; kingdom Metazoa; phylum Arthropoda; class Insecta; order Orthoptera; family Acrididae; genus Schistocerca; species Schistocerca serialis. The sequence continues at coordinate 112,554,827 of NC_064645.1, read as the reverse complement.
GCATTTCATAAGGCAGTAAAAAATCTCTAAACTAGAAAGACAGTAGTCATAATCAGGTGTACAGACATAAAATATTTCTCATCATTTCATTAGGCATTTCAGTAAATATCAGAAAATATGAGCTCAAAACTGTAACCGTATGTTTCAAGTACGAGCGTGTCTTATTTGAAATGCTTTCTACAAAGAAATGTCAGTAGCGAGGTTAATGGCCTCTTTTTCTTTACCTAATGGCTTCTTCTCCAGGCGACTGGCACAGCTGGTCACCCATAACGCATTACATCAAGGCCACTTGGCTTTCTTACCGAAATATTTACGACGCCAGTTTGCACTACAGTGACAGTCGCATTTAAAAAATTTCACAGGTCGAGAATTTGCGTTGCAAATGTGTAGAAACTAAATCCTACAAACGTAACAGTGTCCAAAAAATTTTCGTCGGCATTGTAATACATTCACGCAATTACACACATTTCATAACTCTTAAAGTACGATTCTTGGTTTCCAACAAACTTTGTCACAAATCAGCGTCCCTAACCACTAGTCATTATTCCTTACCTTATTACTCATATACGTATTCGTCGACACTTCTTCAATATTTCATCATAATAAATATGTAGCAGAATCCAATTCCTCATATAGCATCAAGTTATTGATCCTAAACATACCTCAACAGCTAATACACATCGTCATCGTAATAATATCATATAACCTCAGCCAAATCTCAAAATCGTCGTAGCTTACTCCGATATTTTTCAAAACCTAAAAAAAATTTCTCTGCTCATTTCAATAGTGTCATCTACCTCAAACGTACTTTAAAAATCATGATCCCATAACAAATAAATCATTCAAAGCACTCATAGTATCACAATGGTTCCGAAAAATATATGAACAGTTCACAAAGTACATACAAAATACAATTTCATAAGTCTGAAGTTATCCAGCTGTGTAATTACGTAAACATCTGTCACTGATGTAGTAAAAGAAATGTTTGTCTCTCTCAGTTAAATGATCAGATAGCTTTGTAATTTATGTGTTAGAGAAATTCGGTACCGATGTGTAAAGTTGTATAAGCTAATGCCATATTAGCTAAGGCTCCTTGTGCTTGCCAGACACATGGTACACAAAGTAATTGTGTACCCCCCCGGGGATTAATGTAATAATATCCTCAGGTGTTACTGATTGCAGCAATGGAATGAAATGTATCACCGAAAACTTTATTTGTATCTTTGTGATTCAAAAATCTTTAAAAATAAATGTTTTAAGTACACAATTAATCATTCAAATATATGTACTGCAGTGCTAAACTGTGCGTCTTGTTGTAACATAATCTCTGTCATTATTTAAGGGTAAAAATGTGTGTCGTAATTATCGTCGGCTGCAAGTCTGTGGAAGTCAATGTACTTACCTCGTAATAAACAAAAGCGAAATGCTATCCGTATAGATATCGTAGATATTACGTACAGTACCGTGATCCAGAAGGTACTATACTGTATCGTATTGTTGTGCTACGAAAAAGGCTGTCTCATTGTAGCTATACCACAAAAGTTACTACTAAAACAAGTTTTACTTTCCAGAAGAATTCAGAAAAACTGTGCAGATATGAAGCAGATACAGCACAAAAGCAACAATGTAAATTGTGTCACACATTAGCAGCGTCGTGATATAATCGTGTAGCTGTCAAAGAAACCAAATACTAAGTCATCTTTAATCTCACAGAAAGTACTTTAAATAAAGAATGTCTTTTCAAGTAAACCAAAATGTTGCATTAAAATCTCATTAGCAGTATATGTTCTAAGTATGTAAGCCATATATTCGTTACGTAATCGTGCAACTTACACGCAAGAATGTACAAATAACAACACTGTGTCGTCTGTTAACTATAACAATGCACTCGTAAATACTATCTAAATATGTTCCCTAGGTTCTAGACTGGATAGTTAACTTCAAAAGATTGTTGTATGTTAACAGTTTCTAAGAGTGACAAAGAGTACTAGTAGCGTGAAGTGAAAAATTTTATGGCAAAGACTAAGGTAAAAAGCAGATTATCTTTCAATAAACGGTTTTACATGTCAAATGAGGTGCAATCCTTTACTCTTCCTAGTACACAGAGTTTCAACTTCAATGCAATTATCATGCGGTATATGTCGGTAAAGAATACTGGAATTTTTCTCAAGGTTAGCTTATCTTGTGTTCCTTAAGCCGAGCCGGTGCACGTGGCTGCCTGCGGTGCGAATCATCGTCTGTCTCTTTGTTGGCACGCCTCGTTATTGCGATTTGGAGGTCTAACTTCTATAAATTCACGTTGCCGAGAGGGCCCTGCCCTGTTTGAATCCCGCCAGTTCTGATGAAATTCAGGTCTGTCGTTTCGTCTGTAGTTTACACAGTTTCTTTTTTGTTGGTCATATTGTATAGAATTTCTCCTGGAATCGTAATTGCGTGGTGGACCGTTACGTCTGACGTTATTCTGTCTCTCTTGATAATAATTATTTTGGTTCCCATATTGTCTGTTTCTCTGATTGTCTCTGTGATATTCATTACCACAGAGGTGATCTTTCCGTGTAATTATTAGTACTCTCCCAACGGTTGTCATACGGGTGGTGTCTGTTTTGGTCACAATTTATGTTGTACGAATAGCCTTGTCGTGTCCAGTTATTATTTCTTTCATCATGGAATTGTGACGGATGTGACCTGTAATCGTTGTGTTCCTGTTTTCGCGTCCCGCGATTGTCAGTGTCAATTTCCAATTCTTGTAACAGTCCCTGAGAAGCTTCAATGTCGTCTTTGGAACGTCCTGCCAAAACAATATGTCGTAAATGTTCAGGCAATTTGATTAAGCAAATGCGGATGAGTTCTGAGGGGCTGTATGGGTTTGACAGGTACTGATTCTTGTGCAACATGTCTTGAAAATATTTCACAAGACTGGAAAATTCAGATTGGTCGAAATGTTTCATCATTATGGTGCTATATTTTGCTTGGTCTTGTGTAGCTTGAGACCAATATGCTGAGAGGAAGGCATGATAAAATTCTCCTTCACTGTGACAATCGTGAATGACCGATCGCATTCTTACAGCTGGTTCATTCTCTAAGTAGTCACACATAAGTTCTAATCTGTGCTCTAATGACCAGTTGGGAGGAAAACAATGAGAGAATTGATGAAGCCACGCTTGTGGATGAATGTCGTTGCCGAAATTCTTAAATATTTTGAATTTACGTGTAGTAATAAACAGCTTATATTCAAAATCATCATGTCGGCGAGTCGCATGTCGGTCATTGTTACGTCGTTTCGGCGGTTCCATCTCAAAATTCGGTGTACCTTGCCAATTTCTTTCATAATTTCCGAAGTGCCCTGTGTTATTATTTTGTGGCTTTTCCATATTTCTATGTCCCTCTTCCCGTATTGGGGCGCGAGTGTCCTCTGAAATACGTAATTCTTGTATTACCTGTGTCAACTGATCTTGTACTTCCCAGATTTCTCTCTGATGTTGTGTATTAATTTAATTCAAATTTTGTTTGAATTTCCTAATTTGTTCGTACTCTTCTGTGTCATTAAAGCCTACCGGTATTGTGTCATTCAGATCATCATCTACCTTCGTAGATAAATTATTTAGCCGATCCGAAAGTTCGACTACTTTGTCTGATAATGAAATAATTTCCTCCATGTGCCTTTCTGGACCAATTTTCAGAGTATCTACTGTGTTTTCCTGAGTTTTTGCAAGTTGCCAACCGAATCTGCAGATGCAACTGAGTCAGTTTTAGCCTGCAAGGTCTCGTGATTTTCATGAACAATAGTTTGCAGTTCTTTTATGGCTGCTTCGTGATTGTGCAATGCATTTTCATGCCGCGAAAAAATAGGTTGAAAATGCTCACAAATTTGTGTTTTTACGTCATTACAGACTTTTTGACATTTCGATTCGATGTTATTGAACTCAGTAGTTAAATCTTCACGCGTTTGTTCAAGCGTGGTGTCTAACTTTTGAAGATTTTGTTCCCTTGTGTCTAACTTAAGAAGATTTCCTTCCATTGTGTGTAACTTTTGCAGCTTTTGCTGTGTTTGTCTCTGATTTTGTTCCATTGTGTCTATCTTTTGAAGCTTTTGCTGTGTTTGTCTCTGATTTTGTTCCATTTGTTGCATTAATTGCAATAATAATGTATTAGTGTCAGGAATCTATGTTTTTTGGCAGTGCATTTTCACCGGCAACATTCACATTTTGACAAGCAGAAAATGTGTCTTGACTCATTTGATAAAACGGTGAGGACCAAAAACCTGAGTCTACAGTATTTGCAATATTGTGTTCTGTCATTCCCGATTCCTGAGGCGAGCTGTAGCCGACCGATCGATCGATAATGCTTCCCTGAACACTACTTGTTTCACTGTCTACACCATTATATGCCGCCCGCTCAATTTCCCTATGCACAATTACCAGATTACTAGTTTGAACATTAGTTAATTCATTACTCGGCGGCGCTAACACACTGCTTTCGTCTTCACTGTCATTTCTCAGTTTACTTTGGAGCCTAGTATTACGTACGTTTTTCACACGCCATTATTGTCACAATATTCACACGATAACATAGAAAAGCACAATTTGAAGAGCAAAATAAGAAACCACATTAACATAGCATTGAAAATAATATCTCGCTAATTGCAAGCGCAGCTGCGATGTGCTTGGTGCAAATCTACATGCGTGCTGCAACTGTTTTACTGTACAACAATGAAAAACTACAACTACAAAGGAAATTGTCTCTATAATTACGCGCTAGCAATAAACAATAGCTACACTAATTACACAAACTACAAGAAAAAATCAGAAGATTCCAGTGAGGTATCCACAGACAAGGGTCGACACATGAAACGTCCCCTTAAAAAAATTAATGAATTACTGTGCTGATAAACCTCTTACATTATTTGAGTTTCAAACAGGTAAGCAAAACTGAACGTACTACTCAGACATTTCTCTCTTTACTTATTCTGATCATCACTAAACTGACACACAATATTTTTAGCGCAACGCAATCTGACTTTCAAAAATCCCTACAAAAGAATGGCCCTGACTAACAAAAACCTATACCTTTCATGAATCACTTAGCTCACAAAAATCTTCGTTACTTGAACTACTGCAATACAGCGAGCGCCACTACTGCCAGCTAAATAAAAGATTCTAACTACTGAAGGCACTAACTACTGATAGGCATAGTTAGCAAATGGAAGATTTTGATACAGAACAAACAATGTATTTACCTTAATAGTGTTCAAAAGTCATAATATATATAGCAGTTCAAGACATCCAGTCTTACAAATTTACTGTCTCTGATGGACACACGTCCAGATCATCCGCTCTCAAAACTCCGCCATTTCTCTCCCCACATCCACCACTGCTGGCGGCTCACCTCCAACTGCGCAACGCGACGCGCTGTTCCTATCCAACTGCCCAACACTACACAAGCGAATATTACAACAGTGCCAACCAGCCACAGACTGCTCACAGCACAGCCAGTGATTTTCATACAGAGCGCTACGTGGCGTTACCAATATAAAAACCTTAACAGCCTACTTACAAGGGTCTATGTGAACATAATCCCGTACGTTAGTGATGCAACAGATCAGAAGACATTGCAGCTGAGAGTATTCCCACTCCCCGTATCAGAAAAAAGAAACGAAACCTCACAATAAAAGCTCTCAAACGATTCTTAATTTAATTTCGAGCTCTAAATTGCTCGAGCCAATACGCTAGATATCAATAGTATTATAATTGCGACATATATTATTTGTATTGTATCTCAGTGTAAGAGCAAAAACGATTTTGATTCGCAAATTGATGTAACAGGCGAACGAATCCTGATAACATTTTCTTCAAAAATTGTAATCGGGGTAAAGAATTACTTTTTATGATTAAGTCAGAAGCTCATCTAAAACTGTTGTGTAATGAAATCGCCGGCCGAAGTGCCCGTGCGGTTAAAGGCGCTGCAGTCTGGAACCGCAAGACCGCTACGGTCGCAGGTTCGAATCCTGCCTCGGGCATGGATGTTTGTGATGTCCTTAGGTTAGTTAGGTTTAACTAGTTCTAAGTTCTAGGGGACTAATAACCTCAGCCGTTGAGTCCCATAGTGCTCCGAGCCATTTGAACCATTTTTTTTTGTAATGAAATCAGTATTTCCTCTTTGCTGAGCTCACGGCATTGCTGAAGAATATATTCCACTGCAAGACGATTGCCTTTCACTCATCTTCGTCAATGTACTTTGGCAAATTTTAAATCCAGCTTTCATCATGAATACGAATATCCACGACCTCGAAAAGGCAAATATTACGGTGCGACAAAATGCAATGTAGAGCTTGTTTCCCTTTGAATACGACGAAATATGTTACAGCATATAAAGTAAGATATTCAGGAAGTCCTCTACGATATGTGAATTCGTGATGCCGAGAGTAAAGCTATTTTTAAACAACTGGGAACTATTGTCATTATATGTATAAATATTTTTTTTTCTCTGTGTAAATGTATTCGCCGTTATCTGCGTATGGCAACCATCAGGAAACATTTGATGTCAAATAGTACCTTGTCTTTATACGCTGAGCCCACTTTTTATATTGTTAACAGACTACAAGATGATTGTTGAATATACTACGAAACGCAGAATGTCGGACTCTAAACGTAGGAATAAATATATTTGATATTTTATTCTCGACCAACACTTCTGTAGAGTTTTTGTGGTTGTTAAGTACCTTTATTCGCGGTTTTGCGAAGAAACTCTCAGCACACTCCGTTTCCTCCATAAAGTACTGTAATACCGCAGCCACTTTCGCCTAGTCGCCGCGAGCGGCCATGGAGAAGGAAGTGGCTGGACTCCCTGGGGCGAGCCCCGGGGTGCAGTCATTCTGCAAAGACACAGCGGGAAGCCGGGCCGACGTCCTTGCCTCTCTCAAGAAGGGACACGATGCGAAGGGACTGTCTGACAACGAGAAGCGTGCCTAGAGCTGATGGACATCTACAGCCATTAGGATGGATGGCCAAGAATGTTCGCACGAAAGCATCTGAGTTCTTCTGGCCTTGCAACAGTCATTTTACCTGCCGACAATTCCAGCACCCCACGGGCACAGGGAAGAGCGTGAAAAAAATAAATAAAAGCGCGGGGAATCGGCAAAGGGAGGCATACATCTGCATCCGCAATCCACCATACGGTGCGTGGCGGAGGGTACCTCGTACCACAACTAGCATCTTCTCTCCCTGTTCCACTCCCAAACAGAACGAGAAAAATGAGTGCCTATATGCCTCTGTACGAGCCCTAATCTCTCTTATCTTGTCTTTGTGGTCTTTCCGCGAAATATAAGTTGGTGGCAGTAAAATTGTACTGCAGTCAGCCTCAAATGCTGGTTCTCTAAATTTCCTCAGTAGCGATTCACGAAAAGAGCGCCTCCTTTCCTCTAGAGACTCCCACCCGAGTTACTGAAGCCTTTCCGTAATAATCGCGTGATGATCAAACCTACCAGTAACAAATGTAGCAGCCCTCCTCTGAATTGCTTCTATGTCCTCCCCCAATCCGACCTGGCAGCGATCCCAAACGCTCGAACAGTACTCAAGAATAGGTCTTATTAGTGTTTTATAAGCGGTCTCCTTCACAGATGAACCACATCTTCCCAAAATTCTGCCAATGAACCGCCTTCCCCACAACTGCTATTACATGCTTGTCCCACTTCATATCGCTCTGCAATGTTACGCCCAATTATATAATCGACGAGACTGTGTCAAGCGCTACACTACTAACTGAGTATTCAAACATTACGGGATTCTTTTTCCTATTCATCTGCATTAATTTACATTTATCTATATTTAGAGTTAGCTGCCATTCTTTAGACCAATCACAAACCCTGTCCAAGTCATCTTGTATGAAAGAAGCCAGCATTCTTAAGAAGATGGTTTCCGTGACAGTGAGGACATTGCTTGTAAATGACGAACGCCGTCAAATTTTGAGACGGAGCCCAAACATGAGTGTGTCCAGGGCTCATGCAGAGAGAGCGGTGATAAAGAAGTGTTGCTTAGCCGCTCTCGCAACAGCCTCGGAATGCAGAAAAACATCTTAAGAATGTGAAATCGTGAGAAAGACACCGATTCACAAGGCACACGCCAGCCCACATCAGATTGAAAATTTCCACCCTGCATGGAGAGGCGTGGCGGTGAAACGGCGACCTGTCATTGGGCTACATTATAAATTTCGTCCGCTAATGAGAACGCCGGAAGAAAAAATATTTCAGAGAGGAGTTGAGGTGAGAGATGGATGAGAGTCGAGAAGGAAAATTGTGGAGAGACTGCGGAAGCGAGAGGACATGGGCGCTCTTCCACTCAGCGCGAACATCCGCCCTCTGACGCCGTGATAGCACAGTTTCGGGCACGTAACCGACGACGTGCAGACAACGTGAAGATCGTACCTGGGACCCGCAGCAAAACCGCGATTGCTGATGAGGACAGCCAACCCGTGCGGCACAGCTCCGACGCGACTCGCCGCACCGACGCAGCGCCTGCCGTCGACAGCAGTATACGACGAATGGTAACAAGAAGGGTAGCCGATTCGTTCCCTCTTCCTTCCCCTTAATAACTGAGTCGTCTCCACGCCCAGTCAAATCAGCCCTGAGATTTGTAATTTTTTATTGTGTAAACAGCACGAAAATAAATACATTTCTTTCATGTTTTGATCACATAAGCATGTAAGGTGGCTATAATTTCGCACCTTACAAGGACTCATCCACACACATTGCCGTGATCTACAAACACAATTAGGTATCATCTGATAGGTTGTACATCGTCTATACACTACTGGCCATTAAAATGTTACACCACGAAGATGACGTGCTACAGTCGCGAAATTTAACCGACAGGAAGAAGATGCTGTGATATGAAAATGATTAGCTTTTCAGAGCATTCACACAAGGTTGGCGCCGGTGGCGACACCTGAAACCTGCTGACATGGGGAAGGTTTCCAACCCATTTCTCCTACACAAACAGCTGTTGACCGGTGTTGCCTGGTGATTGGTTCAACTGGCTCTGTGCACTATGGTACTTAGCATCTGTGGTCATCAGTCCCCTAGAACGTAGAACTACTTAAACCTAACTATCCTAAGGACATCACACACATCCATGGCCGAGGCAGGATTCGAACCTGCGACCGTAGTGGTCACGCGGTTCCAGACTGAATCGCCTAGAACAGCACGGCCACACCGTCCGTTGTCTGGTGAAACGTTGTTGTGATGCCTCGTGTAAGGAGGAGAAATGCGAACCATCACGTTTCCGACATTCATAAAGGTCGGATTGTAGCCTATCGCGACTGCGGTTTATCGTATCACGTCGTTGCTGCTCCCGTTAGTCGAGATCCAATGACTGTTAGCAAAATATGGAATCGGTAGGTTCAGGAGGTTGTTACTGAACGCCATGCTGGACGCCAACGGCCTCGTATCACTAGCAGTCGAGATGACAGGCATCCTATCCGCATGGCTGTTACTGAGTCAACAGATGGGGTCGTTTGCAATACAACAACCATCTGCACGAACAGTTCGACGACCTTTGCAGCAGTATGGACTATCAACTCGTAGACCATGGCTGCGGTTACCCTTGACGCTGCATCACAGATAGGAGCGCCTCCGATGGTGTACTCAGTGACGAACCTAGGAGCACGAATGGCAAAACGTCATTTTTTCAGATGAATCCAGGTTCTGTTTACAGCAACATGATGGTCGCATCCGTGTTTGGCGACATCGCGGTGAACGCACATTGGAAGCGTGTATTCGTCATCGCCATACTGCGGTATCACCCGGCGTGATGGTATGGGGTGTCACTGGTTACACGTCTCGGTCACCTCTTGTACGCATTGATGGCACTTTGAACAGTGGACGTTACATTTCAGATATGTTACGACTCGTGGCTCCACCCTTCATTCGATCCCTGTGAAACCCTACATTTCAGCAGGATAATGGACGACCGAATGTTGCAGGTCCTGTACGGGCCTTTCCAGATACTGAAAATGTTCGACTGCTGTCCTGGCCAGCACATTCTTCAGATCTCTTACCAACTGCAAACGCCTGGTCAATGGTGGCCGACCAGCTGGTTCGTCACAATACGCCAGTCACTACTCTTGATCAACTGTGGTACCGTGTTGAAGCTGCATGGGCAGCTGTACCTCTACACGCCACCAAGCTCTGTTTGACTCAATGCCAAGCGTATCAAGGCCGTTATTATGTCCAGAGGTGGTTGTTCTGGGTACTGATTTCTCAGGATCTATGCACCCAAATTGCGTGAAAATGTATCACATGTCAGTTCTAGTTTAATATATTTGTCCAATGAATACCCATTTATTATCTGCATTTCTTCTTGGTGTAGCAATTTCAATTTCTCGAATTCACTACATTTTTGGCGCCCAACGAGTTCACTACAGTACAACACTCTCAATATTTCCCATACTACTGGGATTCTGACAGTAGAAATCATCTGTCGAAAAGAGATGTAACAATAAGTTTTTAAATCACTGTAAATACTCTCTATATCTCATTCATCTGTGGAAAATGTTGATTAATGAGAGTTAAAGGGAATCTTCCTGTTTAACATTAACAGATGTTTAGTCTATTAACTGCAGTGGTAAATTCTGATAAAGGGAACCTCTTCGGTGAGGCAAGTCATGAGGCTTTAGTTATCAACTCGAAGAGACTGATTTACGTAATTATTCTTTTTGTTACCTCTGATATTAAACATATCTTCAGCCGTGGAACGCAATGAAATCTCCGTGTCTCAGTAATCCAGCACAGTCCCAGAGGAGACGAAACCAAAATAGGGCAGTACCATGCCATAGTACGTTTTCTGAATGGGAACAAAGCTTCAATAAAGCACACTGAGTTGGTGAAGTGTAGGGCAATAATGCCGCATCATATGCGAACAGTGGTTAAGTGACACTGGCGCTTCCAGTGCAATGATCTAGTCTCGACGACAAAGAATGAAGTGACAGACCGTCTCATTGAGAGGAGTGGTGAAATGCAAGACCAGTGCAGGAGCTCGTGCTCGCAGACTGGCGTATCAGGACAGAAACGGTGGTTTTCAAACATTTACCAAGCTCGTGGGTTTAGCGACTGGTCACATCAGTTCAAATTCCAATCCGGACAACGGCAGCGAAAACGTCAACTTTTGTCAGGTCAGCCAGGATGACTTCCTTATCAGTCTACTCGTCGTAGACGAGTGCCGAATATGTCACAGTGACCCTGAAGCAAAGATGAAAAGCAAAAATGGTGGGAATATGTGGCTTCACCATCGCCCAGTGAGGTGAAGGCCCACCCATCAGCGGGCAAGTTGGTGCTGCTTTTGTGGGACTGGTGTGGTGTGGCGCCGAAAGATTATGATCGTAGTGATCATATTGTCACAGGACTATAGTACCGAGAATACCTGATGAGGTTTCGTTAGGCTGTCAAGAAAGCAGTGTCTCGAGACGCTGTACCAGATGGAGTTTTGGTCGTTGATAACGCCCCAGTACGCTCTACACAGTAAGCACTCACACATGCCGCCTCTTTCGGCTGTCAAGTCTCCTCTCTCCCATCACCCAGTGACTTGTTTTCAAGGATTAAGAAATCACCACGCGCCATGTATTTCCAGACTAACGGTATTTGACTTTGGAGATGGAACGTTTCCTAACACCGGAATGCAGACTTCAGTACTCAACTTCATGGCCATGTCGTCTGTAGTTGAAAATAATGTGGATATGTAGGGAAAAACTTCCACCATCACAAATTAAAACAATATGAATAGAGCCGGCACATTACATTTTACGAACACTGTCAGCCAATAGCAGTCAGCATGGTCAGTTTTAGGTATTATGGAAATTTTGCTTTGTCAGTGTGTTGATGAAGTTATTACAAAGAATTGCGGAGTATCACTTGCTTGTTGCGACCACAGTGTTATAATTTGTTTCTTTTTTCATTTTCGTGTGACATTTTAACTTCCCCAAAATAGTGTAGTACGGCATTCTCTTTAACGGTCTACATTATAACAGGGACCGAAAATAACGAAGGATAAGGAGTGCTTTAGCAACGGCTGTGTAGCACTGCTACATGGCACACGATAGACGGAAAGGGTATGGAAGACATGGTGCAGCAGTATACAGGGTGAGTCACCTAAGATTACCGCTGGATATATTTCGTAAACCACATCAAATACTGACGAACCGATTCCACAGACCGAACGTGAGGAGAGGGGCTACTGTAATTGCTTAATACAAACCATAAAAAATACACGGAAGTATATTTTTTAACACAAACAGACGTTTTTTTAAATGGAACCCCGTTAGTTTTGTTAGCACATTTGAACATATAAACAAATACGTAATCAGTGCCGTTTGTTGCATTGTAAAATGTTAATTACATCCGGAGATATTGTAACCTAAAGTTGACGCTTGAGTACCACTCCTCCGCTGTTCGATCGTGTGCATCGGAGAGCACCGAATTACGTAGCGATCCAAAGGGAACGGTGATGGACCTTTGGTACAGGAGAGACTGGAACAGCACATTACGTCCACATGCTAACACCTTTTTATTGGTCTGGTCCTGTTACACTATTAATAAGCACTTTAAATACACAAGACGAACCCAATACTGTAGAGAACTTGATAGAAATAGCAGGAGAAATTGAAACTTTCTATATTTAAGTAACTTTATGCATTTGGACTACTTTAAATGCGGGGGGGGGGTCTTAATCTTGACCACTGCAGTAGAGCAAAATAAACGCACTTTCATTACATTAGTGAAACAAGCACTTAGCAAGCATGAACATGTAAGTCTCAACAGTTACAGTTCTGAACTTTTACTGCAGTGAAACACAAAACTGAGATATTTGTAAGATCCTTTCAACAAACAATATTAATTTTAGCACACTCTAATGCCACATTAACTTTAATATGCTTTCAATAAAGGACACTCGGTAAGAACTTTCGCACGGGAGGGACTTTAAGTGGATATGTGACTGAGGATGAATCACGGTAGGTACAAGAGTTCAGTTATAATTTACCTTATATTTGAGTACACTATAACATCCAATGAGCTGATCCTTCACTGTACATTACTATAGTTCGTCTGTTCCATTACACTGATTACGCAATGTGGTGGCGAGTGCATGTCGGTAGGTGGATTTGCAGGTAGAATTGCTGGACTCTGTCATTTCTTGGTGGCGATCATAGATATCAATTCCAACATAATTTCAGCTAGTTATTGCATCCATCCGAGGCTATGGCACATTGGAATACGCGCAAAAAGCCCCTCTCGGCCCCAGCACAATTCACAACCTGTCCGTGAGCCGTTGGTGGTTCAGTAGCTCATCTCCGAGTGACTCTTGGTTCCACCTTTCTATCTGCGCCAACCACAATTTGCACGCGCTACTAAGTTCCGTTCCGGAGGGGAACCACTCCACCTTTTACATACAAATTAACTAAAAGCCCTTAGTGAGGATCAGTCTTTACATAACAGCAAGTAGTTACTTTAAACAAAACATATCGTTTGCACATATTGGTATTTCTATAAAAATTGTTTACATTACGTTTTGTTCCTTCCAAATGAGACAAAGTATTTAACTAATAAAGACAATACATTACATATGATTAAACCTGGTCATCAAAGGTTTTACAAAGAAAAAACTACACATTTTTATACAGTATCGAATTAATCGTAGAGTAATTACAGAAACTCAACGATATGACATAAAATAAAACAAAAGGCAAAATAAATCAGTACAGCATTACAGCTATGGTGTTACACACTCCTGGAAGAAAGGAAGGTAGGAGACGAGGTAATGGCGGAATTAAGGCTGTGGGGACAGTTCGTGCGTCGTGCTTCGAGAGCTGCGTTGGTAGAGCAATTGCCCGCGAAAGACAAACGTCCTGAGTTCGAGTCTCGGTCAGGTACACATTTTTAATCTGCCAGGAAGTATCATAACAGCGAACATTCCGCTACAGGGTGAAAACTTCATTCTAGGAGAGAGATTGCCGTTTAATGTCATGTCGGAGATGAGGTGATGAGAGACGAATTACAAGCTACGAGTGGGGAAGGAGTGGAAAAGAAATCGGCCGTCATTAGAATTACGGGCTACAGAGAAATCAGGTAAAAGCTTTGACGGCTGGAGGAAGACTGGCACCGCCGCTCTTCTAATGCATATACAGTGCCCTACCACTGCGCCATCCAGCTCGGTAAGTAAGCAGTGCGCACAAGCAGAAGCACATCTCTTGTGCGCCAGATGTTAGTGAGCAACTGTTGGCGCTCATGCTCGTATGCGGGAGGCTGTGTGAATTCGTGTTATCGTTTTTTCCTTATTGCTAGTTCCTTTTGTACACTGACCAGCTTGTAAGAAAAATCTTTTGGTTGTATGAGAGCAACGCTGACAAAAAGCGCATTCCTGACCGACAGGAGTCCAATGATATCGAACACAGGCCTTCATACGAAGAAGAAATTTCTGAGAATGAACGTTTGGTGCACAGCACTATATTGTAGTGAAATATGGACCGTGGGGAAACCAGAAGAGAGGAGAATCAGGCCATGTGAGACGATGTGCTACAGAAAAACGTTGAAAATTAGGTGGACCGACAAGGTATCGACGATGGAAGGAATATTTGGAAGCAGTGACAAGAAGCAGTGACAGGGTTGTAAGAGATGGTGTAGAGGGGAGGCGTCCATCCGGCAGTAACACCCTGAGATGAAGAGGTTGACACAGGAGACCAATTCGTGGCTCAAGAAACATTTTGGTTGTGCTGTTTTTGGCTGTTAAGCTCACAGTAGTAAGACTGAGAGGTTCCATGCCCCCTTTTGCATGTCGCCACTCATTTTCATCAATTTTATCAATGTTCTATGTCATTGCACGGTAGTAACAGACCGAATAAGGTTATTATAATGAGAGTATTTGTACTGAGAGCTAACAAAATACTTTTCACTTTATTGCTAAACATGTTGGTTTAGTTCCCTGGGTGGCCTGTGCGAGGCGAGCATCGGAGGACGCGGTACACGGCATTTCCGGTTGGGGGCTGCAATTCCCTGAATTCTGAGGGGTTCGTACAATAGGCTTAAGCGCCTGGCGGAACGACTGACGTCGGTCGAGTTTCGCCTATTGTATGCAGGGCGAAATGACCTGCGAGACGTCTGAGTGTCGCCGCAGTTTATGTGTTTACCGTCCCGGCGCGTCCGGAACGAAGATTCCTGGCACTGACTGACTGCATTGTCCTCTTGATTCTGAGAATACTTGTGGACCGTGCCCTGCTGCGTGCGACTGTCTGGCGCCGGATGGCCGGTGGTGTAGGCGGGTTGTTTTTGTAGCCGGTCATGGCAAGTTCAGTGTCCTCATCTGAATATTAGAGGCATGATTGGTCAACTTAAACTAAAGTTAGTTGACGTCATAAAACCCTGCTCGAAATTGGAGGGAACAGTCGCTATTGGCGCGAATGGTGTTCCGAGACAGTGTGAGGGAATTTTGGAATCAGCACAGAATGCTGATTCGCGGTTTTCGGGGAGAGTAGGGAGTTGAGCAATGCTGGCTTCGATGCTCGCATCGCATCACAGACGGGAATTCGGGATCTGATCTTCCTCGGAGTCGGACGGTCTTGCAACTTGGTCGCTCGTTTTCGGAGGAACTTAGAATTCTCGGACAGCTTTCGCGGCCAGGGGTTGCCACAGAGTTGCTGCACAGCAGAAGTCGGCGCCTACATCATCAGAACGCTGCCTGCCGACGACGTGCTGCAGATATCAGTACTGGTACAGTATTTTGTGGCTCCGCCATTGTACGACCTTATCAGTTTTATACTGAATCCCTCAGCAGCACGTGCGCTCGCTTTGCAAGTCCACCTTGCTTGTTCCTCCATGTGATCCCGTTTGAGCTCTCACTAATAATTGCGATACTGTAACATAGTCGGGAGATTAATATTTGATTCATTTGGACCTCCAGTCATTATCGTGAAGCTATTGCACCACAGAGAGTAGGAGCCCTTGTTCTCGAGCCAACTCTTATCCGCATAATATTTCTGTATCCCCTATACTTTAACCTACTATGTGTGTCGACAATCATATGCATTTATGTTTTGATATATGATAAATCTCATTGTAATACTTAATCCGCATATCATTCCTTAGATAAAGGCAGACCCCATTTCCTGTTGTTTATTATGATAAAGTCCTCTTTTTTCTGAGTAGATCACGATTTTTATTAAATTATTGTGAGTGTGCACTCCTTATTTTACCAACTAGCAGGGTCCAACATCATTTCCTTCTGTTACCGTTTCGCACATAATTAGTTAGATGTTAGATAAGGAGGGTCTCGAGTACATGTCTAATTCTCATGCAAAATTCGTCTGAATTAAAGAGGTACAAACTCTTCTCCACCCTGGCACCTTGCAAGACTAAAGTGGCCGAAACATTGCATCACGCTTTCCTTCGCAATACCGGTTTGTAAGGGATTTGGCTTTCGAATGCTGCAGGAAAAACGTTTCGAATGCTGCAAATGCTTCATCATTTAAAGACTCAGTACAAGAAGTACGTGGCCTGAAATAGGCAGTAGACTCGAAATGATTTTTTCCGACACCTATGAATATGACAGTTTGCTCCGGGAATTCGGTGTCATTAAGAATCGGTGCGACACGCGTACGTAGCGTGTCGCTACTATGCATCCAGATATAACTAAAAATTATTCCAGCATGAGCAGTTATCCGTCTCTGTTGGCTCACATCAACAGATAGGTCAAACAAAGAAGAAACAGCACTTTGTCACAATCCAAGAAATTGGCGTTTGTCATCACATTAGAGTAGAAATGAACAGTAACTGTGTGACAAATTGTATAACAAGTTAGTGGAGACGTGAAGCTCTTCTGACAGTATTGACTTGTTTGACAGTATTGAACTATAACTACCAAGCAAGATTTAAATAGTAATGGTACCAAAGTCTGACCTACATCCAACACTACATTCCAGCTTTGCTGAACGGAAGGCGCGGTAAGTGAATGAAATGTTGCTCTTTGAATAATTAATAGAATATGCCAAAATCGTTTAATTAAAGCTAAAATACATTAAGAGTAAATCCTCTCTTTGTAAATAAATACATAAAATAAGGGGAAAAGGTCACGATTTGAGGTAGAAAATGTATTTTTGTGCTGTTCCGATAAAGAATATTCCAGAACAATGTTTATATACTGAAACTTTACGCTCTGTAAAGCAAGTTGAAGGCAGTCGCCGTAATTGGTTTTTGGATTATATAAAAGCAAGAACTATGAGCTCTCCCTCTCTCTCTCTCTCTCTCTCTCTCTCTCATTTGTTTTCTATGACTGTTTCACAAAATGTAAGTGTAGCTCTCGTATCTGTAACGTTTGGTTAAATAATTATGCAGTTTAATTACAATCCCCGTGTTTGAATTGAGAATCGCCTTTCCTTTTCCATTAATACCACTTAATCAATTTTTTATGTTGCGTTTTAGAGCTTTTTCAGGCTGTAGCGAAGGAGAGTTGTTGGCGAATTGTTTGGTGGACCAGCCGAACGCTACTGGTGTTCAACTACCTTTTACATTATCAGACTTTTTTTGAGGCGTCCCTGAATCTCTTTTAGCGATCTTTTCGATCAGTAGCCGGACAATATAATTACGCAAAATGCGTAATTTTGAGATCGGTCACTGGCCTTTAAACAAAGCCCTCGGTCTCATACTCGTCGGTCTGATGGGAATCTGATGCTGGTTGACGGAATATAATTTCATGAGGTGTGTCAACAAGTAAAAATTTGCTATGCACTTTTCTGTCATATCAGGAGCTTTGCCACCAGCAAAAGTGATAAATGTAATACTATTTTTTTAATAACAATAATATTATATTGACGCCCTACGTGAGGCTCTAACAAAAAGTTGTTCGATGTTAATTAATGCTTGTTTGTTCTGTTTTTCATTACTCCACTGTACTGTTGGAGACAAGAAAAAACTGATGACGGCTACATTAAACATAAATGAAATTAACTGATGTAACAGAATTTAAGCACACTGCAAGCAGCAGCACGAAGAAAGGCATGTTTATCAACATGTTATCGGTTGCCCTCGCTTTTGTTGTCCGCAACGTGTAGCTCATTTAATTCATGGTCAGTTTTGGATTTTCTGCATTTTGCGTGGCTTTCAACTTACTGTAGGCGTTGTTGCTAACCGCTATGCTAAGATGGCTACTTTTGCGCTGCGCACGTGTCAAACTAAATGCGACTGTATCGAACTCCCTGATGCCACTCGAAGAAGTAATGGGTGCAATATTTTGAATCAACAGATAAACATGCTCCGATATAACGATGAGAGTGACATCCGCCAAGAATTATTTAATGAGGTAGACAATAATACCGAAGGTCCCTCGTAGTACATAAAAGCCGCTATTCAAGCAGTTGGGGGAGGTATTCCCACGATATTGATTTTAGATACCGATGCAAGCACAAACGTCATAGAAGCTAATTTCTTCAAGAAAATAGTGCAGACTGTAAGGATTTCGACTTTGCCAGTTAAAAACTGCGTGTCGTCCGGTGATATTTGTGCCGGAGGCCAGACTGTTACGTTGCAGGCACCGATAGGTATAGAATTAGAGAACAAGGCGGATCAATGCACGTTTCTCATCGTAAAAAATTTAGCCGTGTCCTTTCTCGTAGGAATGGAACTCATGCGGGAACAGGACGTAAAGATCGACTTCCTGCATGGGAAATGCCGCATAAAGTTAGGAGGTGAAGGGTTTGTTTTGAATCTGGTAAAGTCAAAAGCGAAACACAGCTGACTGTGCGAAGGAGTACAAGTTAAAATTATTAAGAATAGATTGCTGTGGATGCAAGATCATTCACAGTACATGAAGCTTGCTCTTTAACTAAAGAACAGTGGGCAAAACGAAATAGATTCTTCACTCATACGATGCAAATACGATGAAGCGAAAACCTTATCGCACGAACATAAAATGGAATTATGTACGTTACTGGAGAAATATGTCCAGGTATTTTCATTAAAGCCTGGCGCGATTCATGATTATGTTTACCGGGTGGAAGTCATACCGCATAAAACTTAGTGCCAATCAACCTATTCCTTCCTGTGGTCCAAAAGAGAGGCCGTCAGACAGGAGCTCCAGAAGATGATACAGTAGTGTTTCATACAGTCGTCCCTTTCGCCATACAGCAGCCCATTATAAACTGTGGACAAGAAACGCGGAGGGGTGCGCCTTGTTCTTGATGCAGGATGTATCAATAAAATAATTGTTCCAGTAAGAACCAGGCCTGACACTTATCACCAAACGGATCTGAACAAATGTTTTGTTCAATAAGGATGTTTGCCAGATGCCAATGTACTTTGTCTTTTGTGCTTGTATTTTATCTGCCACTCTGTATTATGAATGTATACACTTTTTGAACTTTTATGCTAAACCTGTCATACTATAAAGTGTATTGCACAATGAAGAATGTATACTACTGTACCAAAACTAATGGACGCAAATATTACCAATGACATATCTGTAGCACTTGAAGATGAATAAAACTTTTGTTAGACATTATAAGCATTAATCACCTTTTAGTTTCAACAGTTTGCTGAATATAAGCAATAGTTAGGAAGTTTTCTCTGTTTTCTCATGAAAGTATGTTTATGTTGTCAAAAGTGAGTCTATGTAATAAGAAGGTATCTCACTACACCACTGTTGTTGTTGTTTTTGTGGCGTAACAAGCCTGCTACGCCACACTGGGAAGGGAGCCGAAAGAAAGGCACGTGTACACCCACGCCGACTGGCGTCAAGTCTGGAACAGGATAACTATTGAATGGTAGCAAGAAAAGTACGTAGCTGCTTCATACTTAACTTTTAATCTTTGTTGGTTACACGTTCTTCTTGAGACATTTACACGATAACTCTCAAACTAGGTAAGGCTACTGGCGCCTTGCTAGGTCGTAGCCATGGACTCAGCAGAAGGCTATTCTAACTGTCTCTCGGCAAATGAGAGGAAGGCTTCGTCCGTATTGTCGCTAGCAATGTCGTCGTACAACTGGGGCGAGTGCTCGTCCGTATCTCGAGACCTGCCTTGTGGTGGCGCTAGGTCTGCGATCACACAGTGGCGACACGCGGGTCCGACATGTACTAAATGGACCGCGGCCGATTTAAGCTACCACCTAGCAAGTGTGGTGTCTGGCGGTGACACCACATTCCTCCCCCGCAAATCGGCGAACGGTCGTGAGATAAGGCTTCCGCCCGCCGTGGGGAGGACCCCATGTTTACGTATGCGATGAGGTGGGGAGCCTAACAACAGGCGAGGCTGTGCCACCCGCACCCGGCCATTCGGTCCGAGGGGAGCTAGGAAACGCCTGAAAACCTAGTCCAGGGTGCACGTCAACATGCGGTGTATGCGCCCGTAAAGAGACAGGAGGGGCCGAAGGGTCGACCTCCACTGCGTCGGGGTACCCGACGCGCGATGACGTCAAGTGCTCCGGAGCGGGCAAGAGTTCCATGGCGGAGGACGGCTGGTCACAGGAAGCGATCGGCGGCGCGTAACCCAGGGAGGCGCTTGGCGGCTGCAGCGAAGCGTCGAATGCGGGCGGCGCCGGCGGGAGAACAGGCGGCGGCGACGGCGGCGGCTGCTGCGGCGGCTGCGGCGGCGCGTCGCCATGGGGCAAAATGGAAGGCATCGTCGATAACACCTGTGGATGAGGCGAGCCAGTAGACGGGTCCCCAGGGCGCTGACCGGACGGCACCGTCGCTGAAAGCAGACGGGGAGCGGCAGAACCCGTGCGACGACAGAGGCGCAGCTGATTGAGATGCCGACGCACCTCACCAGAGGCCCCCAAAACCAAATACATCGCGCGGCCGAGGCAGCGAAGAATGCGCCCTGCGAGCCAACGCCGTGAACCTCGATAGTTGCGATAGAATACAACGTCGCCTGGAGCAAAAGCAGGAGTCTGCCGCTGCACAGGAACCTGATGCGGCGGATGCAGCAAAGACATCAAGGTTCGATGAGAACGACCATGGAGCAACTCAGCCGGCGAGCGACCATCTCGGGGCTGAGAGCGATACGATGACAAAAATAGCAACACCGCGTCCTCTCGAGAATGCGACTCTTTCAACTTCAACATCTGGGACAAGTCCGGACGAATCGTTCAGTGGCACCGTTTGACTGTGGCGAAAACGACGCGGACGTCAGATGTTGAATACCATTGGCCTTGCAGAATGACTGAAATTCTGCGGACATGAATTGTGGGCCATTGTCGGAAACAATAGTCTGTGGAAGACCTTCAATGCAAAAGATAGCGGATAACGCTTGGATGGTGGCAGAAGACGTCGTGGAAGACATCCGGACAACAAAAGGAAAATTACAGAATGAATCGACCAGAACCAACCATTGAGCGTTCCAGAATGGACCAGCAAAATCGATGTGTAAGCGTTGCCAAGGGGAAGTGGCTTTTGGCTATGCAAAGAATTTCCGCGGTGGTGCTGATTGTTGTTCGGCACACACCATGCAAGAAGAGCACATATTCGTAATCGCGGCATCGATTCCGAACCAAGTACAGTGTTGACGAACAAGTTGTTTCGTTCTCACTATACCCCAATGTCCTTGGTGGAGAAGCCGTAAGACAGAGGACTGTAACGAACGTGGGACCACGACCCTGGACTGATCATTATCAGAACGCAACAGCAAAACACCACGTCGTACAAAAAGTCTCTCCTTATGAGCAAAAAATCGGCGAACCAACGGATCCCCGATCCGTGACTTTGACAAGGGCCACTGCGTAGCAACAAAACGCAGAAAGGTAGCAAGGACAGGTTCTGCAGCTGTGGCTGTTGCTACATGACGAAAATCAATCGTAAACGATTCGACCACGTCATCGGTTTCCAAATCAATGAACATGCAAGCAAGTTCGGAGGAATCGAATGCTCTATCCTCAGCAATAGGCAAACGGGACACTGCATCGGCGTTTCCGTGCTTAGCAGTGGACCGATACAAGATATCGTAGCGGTACTGCGAGAGGAAAACAAACCAGCGAATGAATTTCTGCGCTGTACGTGGAGGTACAGGCTTGGTCGGATGAAAAAGCGATGTCAAAGGTTTGTGGTCTGTGATGATGGTAAAGTGACGACCATACAAGAAATCATTAAACTTTGTAACACCAAATACGAGAGCCAATGCTTCTTTCTCGATTTGCGAATAATTTCGTTGCGCAGCCGAGAGCAATTTGGACGCAAAAGCAATAGGGCGATCATGCGAGCCAACTTTGTGCGCAAGCACGGCACCGATCCCGAAATCCGTTACATCTACCATCAACGAAAGGGGTATCTGGGGATCGAATGGCGTAAGGCAAGTATTAGAAAGCAACGCCGATTTCAACTGGCGAACAGCGCGTTCGCATTCCGTCGTCCAGAGAAACGGAACACCTGTACGGCGTAAGCGATGAAGCGGAGCTGAAATCGAAAAGGCATTCCGCACATTCACTCACACCTTGCGATGCTAAATCGTTTAATGTTCTGGTGACCTCATCACGCAATGCGTGGAGAACATTGCGCGCTCTGAAAAATTTCGGTTGCGCGGTGACTTTGAGTTCCAAATGTGCTGCATAGTTTTTAGCGCAACCTAAGCCCGGTGCAAACATGTCCGCAAATTCGTCACATAAGCGAGAAACACTGTCTGAAGGCACAGTTTGATTCACTGATATGACCTGATTTACAATAGACATGTTAAACAATTGAAATAAATCTAAACCAAACAAGTTCACTGCAGTAGAAGAACGAAGAACGTAAAACGACACAAGTTTTGTTTGTCCCTTGTATGTGGCAAGAAGGCTGCACTGTCCTAACACAGGTATATTCTGTCCTGAATAACCATGTAACTTAACATTTGCGGCACGCAACGGAGGTGCGCCCAGTTGTTTGTACGTGTCGTGATTGAGCAATGAATCTGCAGCTCTGGTATCGAGCTGGAATGGTATGACCTTGCCATTAAAGTCCAAATCTACAAAACGTTTATTGTCCTGCCGACGACAAGAGCGACTGTTTTGTGCAGTTTGAACTGATACAGGTACAGCATCACTTGCGAATTGACGTGATTTCCGGCGACGTCGACGCACAGTTTTTGTGGGACAAACTCAGTCACTGCTAGAGAAAGTGGCACTGGACGAAGCGGAATTAACGACATGAATGTCCATGGGCGAAGGTCCACGAGCCTGAGTGTCCTTGGTTCGATTCCGGCGCGAAGCAAAGGGCCTGGAATGGTTGTGATTGTCTGATCTGAGCTTTTTCTGGCAAACACTTTGAACATGTCCTTTCCTATTGCAGAAAAAGCAAATAGCTTGGCGTGATGGGCAATGTTCACGCGAATGTCTAGTAGCACACCGCGGGCATGATTTCACTGCATTTGTGTGCTGGCGCGGCACACTTGGTTTAGAGCGCGCCGGCAGCTGCGTCGACGTGCGAGAGGGCAGGTTACCGGGCCGCGCAGCGCGTCCGGCGGGCCGGTTTATGTTACACACTGCTGGCGAAGTTTCAAAAGATTCCTGAGCACAGTCAAGTGTGTCTTGTCTATCCAATATGTCTATCACTTGTTGAAGGGAGGGATTAACTAGTTTCAAAATTTGCTCCCGTATGCGAACATCAGAAACGTTCTGTGCAATTGCATCATGTACCATTGTATCTGAATAAGAAAGGCCACAGTCACATTCAAATGCACAGTCCCTACTAAGTCCTTGCAATGTTGCTACCCACTCCCTATTAGTTTGACTGGCCATACGTTTCGTACGAAAGAAAGTATACCTTTTTGCAACCACACTAACTGTTTCTATGAAATAGGCATCTAAAGCAGACAAAATTTCTTCGTAGGACAGAGTTGCCACGTCGCGTCGGGGAAACAATTTCACTATCACACGGTAGGTGGACACACCGACACAAGAAAGCAAAAACGGCTGCCGCTCATTACCTTGAATTCTGTAGGCGGCTAGATGAAATGCAAACTGGCGGGACCACTCGGTCCACGACTCGTGCGCCGGGTCGTAGTTCCTATAAGGCGGTGCAACTGCATGTTGTGGCTGCGGTACCGGTGAAGCGGCGGCTGCCGCATCGGTTTGAATGGCACGTTGACCCTGGACGAGCTGTCCAAGGGCATCCAATAACGCCTGCGTCTGCTGATTCTGCAAGCGATAAAATTCGGACAGTACATCTGGCGAAGCCATGACACAAGTAAATGTAAGCAATTAGAAAGAACAAGACCCTTTCCGTTGTCTCGTCGCCAATCTGTTGTGGCGTAACAAGCCTGCTACGCCACACTGGGAAGGGAGCCGAAAGAAAGGCACGCGTACACCCACGCCGACTGGCGTCAAGTCTGGAACAGGATAACTATTGAATGGTAGCAAGAAAAGTACGTAGCTGCTTTATACTTAACTTTTAATCTTTGTTGGTTACACGTTCTTCTTGAGACATTTACACGATAACTCTCAAACTAGGAAAGGCTACTGGCGCCTTGCTAGGTCGTAGCCATGGACTCAGCAGAAGGCTATTCTAACTGTCTCTCGGCAAATGAGAGGAAGGCTTCGTCCGTATTGTCGCTAGCAATGTCGTCGTACAACTGGGGCGAGTGCTCGTCCGTATCTCGAGACCTGCCTTGTGGTGGCGCTAGGTCTGCGATCACACAGTGGCGACACGCGGGTCCGACGTGTACTAAATGGACCGCGGCCGATTTAAGCTACCACCTAGCAAGTGTGGTGTCTGGCGGTGACACCACAGTTGTGGTCTACAGTCCAAAGATTGAGCTCTCCATGTTACTCTATCCAGTACAAGGTTCTTCAATTCCAAGTAACTACTGCATCCTACATCCTTCTGAATCTGCTAATGTATTCATCTCTCTATGTAATTAGAAGGTATCTCACTACACCACTGTTGTTGTTGTTGTGGTCTACAGTCCAAAGACTGAGCTCTCCATGTTACTCTATCCAGTGCAAGGTTCTTCATTTCCAAGTAACTACTGCATCCTACATCCTTCTGAATCTGTTAATGCATTCATCTCTTGGTCTCCCTCTACGATTGTTACCCTCCACGCTGCCCTCCAATACTAAGTTAGTGATCCGTTGATGTCTCAGAACATGTCCTACCAACCGATCCCTTCTTCTCGTCGCCGGCCGAAGTGGCCGTGCGGTTAAAGGCGCTGCAGTCTGGAACCGCAAGACCGCTACGGTCGCAGGTTCGAATCCTGCCTCGGGCATGGATGTTTGTGACGTCCTTAGGTTAGTTAGGTTTAACTAGTTCTAAGTTCTAGGGGACTAATGACCTCAGCAGTTGAGTCCCATAGTGCTCAGAGCCATTTGAACCATTCTTCTCGTCAAGTTGTGCCACAAATTCCTCTTCGCCCCGATTCTATTCAGTACCTCCTCATTAGTTAGATGACCTACCCATCTAATCTTCCACGTTCTTCGGTAGTACCATATTTCGAAAGCCTTTGTTCTCTTCTTTTCGAAACTGTTTATCGTCCACGATTCACATCCATACATGGCTACACTCAAAACAATTTGAGAAAAGACTTCCTGATCTGCTTAGTATATTCATCTCTTGGTCTCCCTCTACGATGTTTACCCTCCACGCTGCCCTGCAGTACTAACTATATGGCCCCTTGATGCTCAGAACATGTCCTCCAAACCGATCCCTTCTTCTAGTCGTACCACAAATTCCTCTTCTCCCCAATTCTACTCAGTAACTCATTAGTTACGTGATCTACCCAGCTAACCTTCTGCATTGTTCTGTAGCACCACATTTCGAAAGCTTCTATTTTCTTCTTGTCTAAACTATTTATCGTCCATGTTTCACATCTATACATGGCTACATTCCATGCAAATACATTTAGAAAAGACTTCCTGACACTTATATCTACAGTCGATGTTAACAAATTTCTCTTCTTCACAAACGCATTTCTTGCCACAGCCAGTCTACATTTTATATCCTCCCTACTTCGACCATCATCAGTTATTTCGCTCCCCAAATAGCAAAACCCGTCTCCTTCTTTAAGTGTCTGATTTCCTAATCTGATTCCCTCAGCATCACCTGATTTAGTTAGACTACATTCCAGAATCCTCGTTTAGCTTTCGTTAATGTTTATCTTGTAGCCTCCTTTCAAGACACTGTCCATTCTGTTCAACTGCTCTTCCAGGTCCTTTGCTGTCTCTGACAGAATAACGATGTCGTCGGCTAACCACAGAGTCTTTATTTCTTCTCCATGGATTTTAATTCCTACTCCATATTTTGCTTGTGCTTCCATTACTGCTTGCTCAGTGTATACATTCAATAACATCGGGGATAGGCTACAACTCTGTCTCACTCCCTTCCCAACCATTGCTTCCCTTTCATGCCCCTGGACTCTTATAACTGCCATATGGTTCCTGTGCAAATTGTAAATAGCCTTTCGCCCCTGTATTTGACCCATGTCAGCTTCAGAATTTGAAAGAGAGTATTCCAGTCTACACTGCCGAAGCTTTCTCTAAGTCTACAAATGTCAGAAACGTAGGTTTGCCCTTCCTTGAGCTACCTTCTAAGATCAGTATTGCCTGCCGTGCTCCAACATTTCTACGGCATACAAACTGATCTTCCCCGACATCGGCTTCTACCAGTTTTTCCATTCTCCTGTGAAGAATTCGTGTCAGTATTCTGGAGCCGTGACTTATTAAACTGACACTTCGGTAATTTTCACACCTGTCAACACCTGCTTTCTTTGGGATTAGAATTATTATATTCTTCTTCAAATTTGAGAGTATTTCACCTGTCTCATACATCTTGCTCACCAGACAGTAGAGTTTTGTCAGTGCTGGCTCTCTCAAGGCTGTCAGTAGTTCTACTGGAATGTTGTCTACTCCCGTGCCCTTCTTTCGACTTAGATCTTTCAGTGCTCAATCAAATTCTTCACGCAGTATCATATTTCCCATTTCATCTTCACCTACCTCTTCTTCCATTTCCATAATATTTCCCTCAAGTACATCGCCCTTGTATCTGACCCTCTATATTCACCTTCCACCTTTCTGCTTCCCCTTCTCTGCTTGGAACTGGTTTTCCATCTGAGCTCTTGATATTCATACACGCGGTTCTCTTTTCTCCAAAGGTCTCTTTAATTTTCCTGTAGGCCGTATCTATCTTACCCCTAGTGATATATGCCTCTGCGTCCTTACATTTATCCTCTAACCATCCCTGCTTAGCCATTTGTCACTTCCTGTGGATCTCATTTTTGAGACGTCTGTATTTCTTTTCTTCTGCCTCATTTACTGCATTACTATATTTTCTCTCTTCATCAGTTAAATTCAATATATCTTCTGTTACCCAAGGATTTCTACTAGCCCTTGTCTTTTTACCTACTTCATCCCCCGCTGCCTTCACTATTTCATCTCTCAAATCTACCCATTCTTCTTCTACCGTATTTCTTTCCCCCGTTCTTGTCAATCGTTCCCTTATGCTCTCTTTGAAACGCTCTACAACCACTGGTTCTTTCAGTTTATTCATGTCCCATCTCCCTGAATTCCCATCTTTTTGCAGTTTCTTCAGTTTTAATCTACAGTTCATAACCAATAGATTATGGTCAGAATCTGCATCTTCTCCTGGAAATGTCTTACAATTTAAAACTTGTTTCCTAAATCTCTGTCCTCCCACTATATAATCTGTCTGAAACCTTCCAGTGTCTCCAGACCACTTCCACGTATACAACCTTCTTTCATGATTCTTAAACCAAGTGTTAGCTATGATTAAGTTACGCTCTGTGCAAAATTCTACTAGGCGGCTTCCTCCTTCTTTCCTTACCCCCATTCCATATTCACCTACTACTCTTCCTTTTCCTACTATCGAATTAGAATCCCCTATGACCATTAAATTTTCGTCTCCCTTCACTATCTGAATACTTTCTTTTATCTCATCATACATTTCGTCAACTACAACACTAGAGCTGCGAAATATGACAATGCGGGCCGGTCGCAGTAGCCGAGTGGCTCTAGGCACGTCTGGAACCGCGCTACCGCTACGGTCGCAGGCTCGAATCCTGCCTCGGGCACGGATCTGTGTGATGTCGTTAGGTTAGTTAGGTTTAAGTGGCGGGCCGCATCAAACCAGTCAGTAGACTGATGACCAAAAAAAAAAAAAATGTCTTGGGACTGATGACCTCAGATGTTAAGTCCCACTGTGCTCAGAGCCATTTGAACCATTTTTTATAGCACTGAGGACTGAGTATTTTGTCAATGAAAAGATTATTTTTAGCATTGGTTATATGAAGTCGAGAAGTCTGGCAAGTTTATTATGGTAGACTGATTATTTAAAGTATAGATAGTCATCTAAAGTACAGAATAAGGTTGTGGTTGTTTTTGGGAAAGGAGACCAGACAGCGAGGTCATCGGTCTCATCGGAT
The DNA here is from genome assembly GCF_023864345.2 of Schistocerca serialis cubense. Classification (NCBI taxonomy): domain Eukaryota; kingdom Metazoa; phylum Arthropoda; class Insecta; order Orthoptera; family Acrididae; genus Schistocerca; species Schistocerca serialis. Next base: position 112,526,459 of record NC_064645.1, on the reverse strand, counting down.
TAGGGAAGGACGGGGAAGGAAACCAGCCGTTCCCTTTCAAAGGAACAATCCCGGCATTTGCCTAGAGCGATTTAGGGAAATCGCGGAAAAGCTAAATCAAGATGGCCGGAAGCGGGATTGAACCGTCGTCCTCTCGAATGCGAGTCCAGTGTGTTAGCTACTGCGCAACCTCGCACGGTTATACAATAAGGGAAAGTGAAGAACAAAAGCCAAATGAGAAATAAAGTTATGGTTTTATAATTTGTTGCCTAGTACAAACATAAGCAGATGAATCGTTACATAGTTAAGTTTATATTGAGGAAGAGACAGTAATATTCAGCGCAAATAGTTATCTTGTGGTAAGCATTTTCGTTTTCAATTTTAATTCCTATGGGACAAATATATGATAAACATATACACTGAATATTAGCAAGTACAGAACAATTAGTTAAACCTGGTAGTGAACTGGTCACACTTGTACAATACAGGGTGACACTAAATTGAACTGATCATTTATTGAAAGGAAAATGTACAGGCCATGCAATAAATATAATCAGACTGTAAATATTAGTATGTTAACAGCATGAAAGATAGCATTGGTAGTTGATAAGTCAAATACAAGCTACTAGAAGGTGCTATTGGACAGACATTATATTTTGTTTGTGTATATTTATGTGTATGCCAATCTCTTACTTATCTATTTCATTTGAGTTGATATGAATTCTATTTTGAATGAAATAATTGCTATGCAGAGGCATGCTAGCACAATTGCATCAGCATGATCCATTATATGTCGAATGGAGTGATACCGTGAGTTATATGAGTTTATGCGGAGCAGGAGTTTGGATTTTTGCCACATGCGATTTCGGAGGCATGTGTTAATTTCGTGACCACAGTTGTGTTTTTCGGATGTTATTTGTGATTTGCTCTTTGCTGATCTATATCTAGAATAGGACTATTTCATGGGTACATGGTAACATGACGAGAACCTAGGTAATGATACTCAATAAAAAGAAGGAAACAAAAAATTTTGTGAAAATCAGACCAAGAGCAATGCATTGTAACGATCACGGCTAACATACCAAAAACACACAAGGGACGCCTTATTCATGTAAAGTGCCCCACTTGTAAGAAAGATAATTGTAAAAACTGTCAGTTAATTTTTACAAGAAGTAAATGCGATCCAGGGAACGAACAGACCTTTGTGGATAAGAAAAAGGACGTGCATAAAATAAATAAGTGTTATGTGAACAGTTTGTATGTCAAACTCACCACTGTGCACTGCACGTCACCCAGTGCAGTGAGAAGTCCTGTGCACATGAATTGTCTTCAATATGTACATGCACGTTGATAAATGTTTCCACACACAAAAGTGACTTAGTGAACATATAAAGATTATTGCACTGGCGAGGTGATGGGCAAGTAAAAAACCGCCTCGTCAATACATAAACACCGTGTGAAAGCGTGAATAATTGTCGCTGCACATAAACTTCGCAGTTATACACTGAGTAGAATTTTCTTATGCAACAAATTTAAGCGGGAATTCTGCAGAGACGATCTCGAAATGCCTGTGCTGAACACCAAAAAGCATAAACGAGTAATGTTTGTTGATGAACTCAGAGGACAAGAACTCGACTCACTTTGTTTGGACGGCCGGGGTGGCCGAGCGGTTCCAGGCGCTTCAGTCTGGAACCGCGGAACCGCTACGGTCGCAGGTTCGAATCCTGCCTCGGGCATGGATGTGTGTGATGTCCTTAGGTTAGTTAGGTTTAAGTAGTTCTAAGTTCTAGGGGACTGATGACCTCAGAAATTAAGTCCCTTAGTGCTCAGAGCCATTTGCACAATTTTTCGCTTTGAAATTACCCCATGATCTGTAGACAGTGTTGCCAAGTACAAACTAGTGGCAAATAAATTTCCCTAAATATAGACTTGGTTCGGAAGGACAATACACACGAAAGACAATAAAGAAAGTGAAGTCTATTACACTAACAATTTTTTCCGTAGGGTAGCTCTGCGATATTGAACTAATTTTTGTAGAGCTGATACATCTTTGCTTTAATTTTCATATATCAACGGCCGGAGCTGGTCCTAACGTGTATGGAGCAAGTTGGAGAGGGCGCTTGGCCAGCCGCCACCGCTGTTCGCACCCGTTTGAGCTATGATGGACGTTCAACTGGGCAGCGGTTTCCTGGAATCACCGCCAGAGGTCACCGCACGAGCGGACGGTCCCGCCTCCTCATAGCTACAGGCAAGTGCGTCAAGGGCCTTGTTGGAAACAAAAAAATCAGTAAAAAAGAAAAAGATGTAACAAACTCAGAAAGAAATTACATCTGTAACATTCTATTTCTGTATATTTCCTAAAAGTTTATGAACGTTTCCTATAAAGACAAATTTATTTGAACAAACATTAAGAAACAGTTACACAAAGACAGTAAAGTGTAAAGAGTATGTGCCGGATATTTTCTCTAAATGAACTGTCAAGTGGGCAGTGTACTTTGTTAATGATTCTATTTCAGTATGATTTTTACTTGCTTCTCTGTAACACAATGTATACTAATGTTACCACAGTTGAACTCTTGTTCTCTGTTTCTAAAGACAAAATAAGAAACAAGCGATGAAACGGGCAGTGAAATGTTGCTTTTTGAATAATTAATAGAATATGCCCCACCCATTTAATTAAGGCTAAAACACATTAAGAATAAATTTTCTCTGTGTAAATAAATCTGTAAAGTAAGGAGAAAAGGTCATGATTTAATGTAGGGAATGTATTCCGATAAAGAATCTTCCAGAAAAATGTTTACATATTGAAACATTACACTCTGTAAAGCAACTTGATGGCAGTCACCGTAATTTGTTTTTGGATTAGAGCCTATATAAAAGCAGGAGCTGTGAGCACTCTCTCACTCTCTCTCTCTCTCTTTCACTCTCTGTCTCTCTCCCTCGTTTTTCTTTTTTTTCTTTTTTTTTCTTTTTGATGGCTGTTTCGCAACACGTGTGTGTCGCTCTCGTATTTGTAACGTTTGGTTAAATAATTACGCTAATTTAATTACAATACCCATGTTTGGATTATGAACCTACTTTTCTTTTCCGTTAATGCCTTATCTCAATTTATTATGTCACATTTTAGAACTTTTTCAGTCTGCAGCGAAAAAGAGTTACCGACGAATTGTTTGGTGGCCACAACCAAATGATACTAGTGTTTAACTGGCATTTACTTTACTACATTTTTATTTCAACTTCCCTGAAATCTCTTTTACCGATCTTTTCGATCAGTATCTTGGCAATGTAATTACGCAAAATTCGTAATTCGAGATCGTTCACTGGCCTCTAAACAATGTCATCGGTCAACAACCTCGTCGGTCTGATAGGAATCTGATGCTGGTTGACGGAACATAATTTCATTACCAATCAGTACAAATTTTCTATCGCCATTCTGTCATATCAAGAGCTTTGCCACCAGCAAAAGTGGTTCAAGTGGTTCAAATGGCTCTGAGAACTATGCGACTTAACTTCTAAGGTCATCAGTCGCCTGGAACTTAGAACTAATTAAACCTAACTAACCTAAGGACATCACACATCCATGCCCGAGGCAGGATTCGAACCTGCGACCGTTGCGGTCGCTCGGCTCCAGACTGTAGCGCCCAGAACCGCACGGCCACTCCGGCCGGCGCAAAAGTGGTAAATATAATACTATTTTTTTAATATTAGTAATATTATACGCTTACTTAAGTTCCCTGTATATCAGATTATGCAGCTCTGTTAAGTTCTGAAGTTATAGATGTTTTATATGGGCGCATTTCAACAACTAGCATCAACATTCTTCTCCCACTTGAACAAATAACTGAAAGTAGTAGAATACTACAAGTATAAAAGTGTATGCAACAGTTACAGTAGCCAATTCAAACACTTTCTAAAATGAAATCCCTAAGGTAATTAATTACTTAAGCGAAAACAACAGTATCCAACTGTCAGCTGTATTTAACTTGCGATGTATACAAAATGAAAATTGTGTGTTAGTAATTTCTTTACTACAACTTTTTTTCAGATCCAACAAATAAAATTGCGTGCTTATTTCAATACTTACATCGATGGAAGTCTGCAAAGAGTATACAGAGGGGTCCATAAAAATGTATCCACTGTTTAAAAGTCCATAACTTGCAAACTAATTGACGGAGTTGTCTCATTTTTAGTGAAAGCGTAGCTTAAAGTCCAACTTAAAGATATCACTGTAGGTGTTCGAAATGGTCATTATTAACATCCACACACAAACGATGCCGCCGAACTGCAGCACGAACTACTGACTGCTACATGTTCAGTTGGATATTTGCACATGAATGTACGATGGATTCTCGAAGTTCATCCAATGTGAGTGGCTTTTGTCGATAAACGACGTCCTTTAGTGTTTCCCACAGGAAAAGGTCCAGAGGAGTTAGGTCTGGGGAACGTGGTGGATACTCCACAGCACCTCTACGGCCTATCCATCTTCCTGGTAGATTTTAGTCGAGATACGCCCTAACATGATTTTTCTAGTGGGGTGGGGTACCATCTTGTTGAAAGTAAACTCTTCCGTCTCCATACAAGTCTCGGATGGCAGGTAAAATGGATGTCTGAAGCTTCTGAAGGTACACCTTACCGGTAGCTGTGCCGTCAAAGAAGAATGGCCCAATCAAGCCCCAGTAAGAGAACCCACACCACACATTTACTCCTGGCGAATTCACAGCTTTGTCTACATGGACGTTCGGATTTTCGGCGGCCCAATAGATGAAATTGTTGCGATTTACTGTACCATTGAGTTTGAACTGTGCCTCATCAGACCACACAGTCATCTCCGCAAACTCTTCATCGTTGCGCACCATATTAGTAAACCACTCGAAGTACTCCATTCTACGATCTGGGTCGTCCTCGTTCATTGCTTGTAGCAGTCGTGGGATGTACCACTTCCACTTTGCTGTCTTCCAAATTCGCCAACACTTGAGTGACTCACTCCAGTTTCACGGGCACACTGTCTCACAGACTTCTGTGGTGAGAGAGTGAATTGTTGTAACACACGACGGAGTTAGCTGGACTTGTTACAGTCACAGGTCGTACAGATCGTTGTTTTTGTATAACTTTAACACAGCCTTCGGCTTCTAATTTGTCTCGAATGCGGCGAATCGTTAAACGTGTCGGTGGCTCTGTTTGATACTCATTTCGCCATGGCCATTGAACCTCGTTAATGTTTTCGTACTTAAAATACCACTTCAAAACTGACCTACTGCATCGAATCTAAGCCTTGGGCCAGCCATGTTTACTCGAGTAACTAGGTGCAACTAAGAACAAAACACTTACTATTTGGCGACTGTCATCTGACACAAACGTCCGCCCCCGGTAGCTGAGTGGTCAGCGTGTCAAAATGTCTATCCTCAGGTCCCGGGTTCGATTCCCGGCTGGGTCGGAGATTTTCTCCGCTCTGGGACAGGATGTTGTGTTATCCTAATCATCATCATGTCATCCCCATCCATGCGCAGGTCGCCGAAGTGGCGTCAATACGAAAGACCTGCACCAGGCGAACGGTCTACCCGACGGGAGGCCCTAGCCACACGACATTTCATCTGACAAAACAAAACAACGCAATACACCGCTTGTGTGGCGACTGACGGAACTACAAACTATTACACTACCAAAGATGAGACAACTCCGTCAGTTAGTTTCACAGTTATGGACTTTTAAACAGTGGATACCGTTTTTGGGACCCCTCTGTATTGTGCTGAAAGTGTTTCGATATAGTAGATTTTTAAGTCTCCAGTGTTGTTGTGGCGTAGGTTAACAGCCACGCCACTCGGAAGTAGCCGAAAGGCACGCGTTAACTCATGCAGGCTAGAGATCGGTCTGAAACAGGATACGTAATGAATGCTATAAAGAAAAGTACGTAGCTGCTGGAATACTTAACTTTAATCCATCCTTGTTGTACATCGCTATTGACGATACAAGTGAGACTCTGTAGATTCAGGCAATAAACTACTAATGGCGCCTTGCTAGGTCGTAGCCATTGACTTAGCTGAAGGCTATTCTAAGTATCTGCTCTGCAAATGAGCGAGGCTTCGTCAGTGTGCATCGCTAGCTACGTCGTCCGTACAACTGGGGCGAGTGCTAGTCCGTCTCTCGAGACCTGCCGTGTGGTGGCGCTCGGTCTGCGATCACTAACAGTGGCGACACGCGGGTCCGACATGTACTAATGGACCGCGGCCGACTTAAAGCTACCACCTAGCAAGTGTGGTGTCTGGCGGTGACACCACAAGTGTCTGCATAAAAGATGGGCAAATCACAAAATGTAGCAGTGATTTTGTAGCAGTAGCAGAGTGGCACTTTACTTTTTATTATTTCAACGGAAAGTAGAGCATTTCACAAATACATCTAGCAGATGCGCAGCCCCTCTGTTAAAGCGCTTTTCCCTAGGCTGACGCTACTCCTCACTGACGTCACAACGTCAGCCAATGGCAGCGCAGGTCGCGCATTGCTTTCCTACGGAACTTAGGAGTCTGGACCACCATTCTTTAGAATACACCGCTGCCTATTGGTGACAGCTATCTAGTGACCACAGCCATCGAGAGGGTGGACGATCGCTTCTTAAAAAAGCGTTGGAACTGCCAACAGATCTTTCAGAGTTTGATGCATACCTCTTTCAGACGCCGGGCAACCCTTATCAGCCTTCAGAGCTAGCGACGTGGGAGGTACCAAGCGGAGAGCTGTTTCTTCAGAGGACGTCATCAGGAGCGGCTGCTGGTGCAGGAAAATGGGCGCCACTGTAGCAGCTTTGCATGGAGTCCATCGCAGCCCCGTCGGTGATAGAGGGTGTGTACGGGAGGGTGGTGTGCGGCGCGGCGCGGCACGTCACACGTTGTAAATTAGGCGATTTAGGGGGCGGAGGGGGGAGGGGGATAGCGGTACGGGGTCGCCAGCGTCTGGGCGTTGTGAGTAATGGCACGGCCGCCTTATCTGGTAATTGCGCTTCTAGCTGTTGTTGGCCGCTGCTGGGGCCGGCAGTAGCGGGAGGCCTTCGTGGTGGAGCCGGTCAGAGTGGAGGCACTTCCCTCCAGCGTCCAAGACGAGCAGCCGGGGCTCAGCCATCTGGCGTCTGCTGCAGCAGCAGCTGCTGGCCTCTACACGCCACACACCTGTACTTTGGCACACAACAGATAGCACGATCATCAGAAACTAGTGTCAGAAAATTCCGCGTCGCTTTCTGTTTACACTTCATCCAACATATAGGGTGACAATTATTGAACTGCACTACTGGTCATTAAAATTGCCACACCACGAAGATGACGTGCTACAGAAGCGAAATTTAACCGACAGGAACAAGATGCTGTGATATGCAAATGATTAGCTTTTCAGAGCTTTCACACAAGTTTAGCGCCGATGGCGCCACCTACAACGTGCTGACATGAGGAAAGTTTCCGACCGATTTCTCATACACAAACAGCAGTTGACCGGAGTTGCTTGCTGATACGTTGTTGTGATTCCTCGTCTAAGGAGGAGAAATGCGTATCATCACGTTTCCTACTTTGATAATGCTCGGATTGTAGCCTATCGCGATTGCGGTTTATCGTATCGCAACATTGCTGCTCGACTTGGTCGAGATCCAATGACTGCTAGCAGAATATGGAATCTGTGGGTTCAGGAGGGTAATAGGGAACGCCGTGCTGGATCCCAACGGCCTCGTATCAGTATCAGTCGAGATGACAGGCATCTTATCCGCATGGCTGTAACGGATCGTGCAGCCACGTCTCGATCCCTGAGTCAACAGAGGCGGACGTTTGCAAGACAACAACCATTTGCACGAACAGTTCGACAATGTTTGCAGCAGCTCGGAGACCAAGGCTGCGGTTACCCTTGACGCTGCATCATAGACAGGAGCGCCTGCGGTGGTGTACTCAACGACGAACCTCGGTGCACGAATGGATTTTTTCGGATGAATCCAGGTTCTGTTTATAGCATCATGATGGTCGCATTCGTATTTGGCGACATCGCGGTGAATGCACATTCGAAGCGTGTATTCGTTATCGCCATATTGGCGTATCACCCGGCGCTATGATATGGGGTGCCATTGGTTACACGTCTCGGTCACCTCTCGTTCGCACTGACGGCACTTTGAACAGTGGACGTTACATTTTAGATGTGTTGCGACCCGTGGCTCTACCCTTCATTCGATCCTTGCGAAACCCTACATTTCAGCAGGATAATGCACGACCGCATGTTGCAGGTCCTGTACGGCCCTTTTAGGATACAGAAAATGTTCGATTGCTGCCCTGGCCAGCTCATTCTCCAGATCTCCCACCAATTGAAAACGTCTGGTCAACGGTGGCCGAGCAACTGTCTCGTCACAATACGCCAGTCACTACTATTGATGAACTGGGGTATCGTGTTGAAAGTACATGGGCAGCTGTACCTGTACACGCCATCCAAGCTCTGTTTGACTCAGTGACCAGGCGTATCAAGGCCGTTATTCTGGGTACTCATTTCTCAGGCTCTATGCACCCAAATTGCGTGAAAATGTAATCACATATCAGTTCTAGTATAATATATTTGTCCAATGAATACCCGTTTATCATCTGCATTTCTTCTTGGTGTGGCATTTTTAATGGCCAGTAGTGTATATGAAAAGAAAATGTAAATTGGTTACAAACTAAAGCGGGGCACACTTTATTCAACACGTAAGCGTCACTACAGGTATTCGGATTCACGTCATGACATCTTCCGTATGCCTGCTATCATTGGCGATGATGTGGTGCAGACGAGTTTCGAAATTCTGCATGAGCCGCTGAAGTGTCGGAACATAAATGCTGTCGATGACCTCCTGAATGGCTGTTTTCAGCTGAGAAATGGTTTTCCAGTCATTGTTGTAAACCGTGTCTTTAATATAGCCCTCAAAAAGAAGTCGCATGTGTTCAGATCCGGAGAACATGGCGGTCAATCGAGGCCCATGTCATACGGCTCTGGGTACCCCAGAGTCACAATACAGCCCGAGAGAGCTCCTCGAGGACATCACTCTCCTGCTTCGATGGGGTCGAGCTCCGTCTGCATGAACCACATCTCGTCGAAATCAGAGTTACTTTGGATACTGGCGACGAAATAACCTTGCAAAACCGTTACGTACCGTTCCGCAGTCACCGTGTCATCTAGGAATATCGCACCGATTATTCCGCGATTGGACATTGCACACTACACAGTCACCCATTGAGGATGAAGAGACTTTTCGATCGCGAAATGCGGATTCTCAGTCCCCCAAAAGCGCTAATTTTCCTTATTGACGTACCCATCCAAATGAATGTGGGCTTTGTCGCTAAACCATACCATGCATGCGCATACTAATTAACGTTTATGCCCTGCGGCAGTTTGAATGTGCGTTGAACATCACAATCTATGACCTCTATGACATTTGGGAATCCACCAGTTTGATATATATTGTTTTAGCTCCGTGGCATGGACACATATAGTGGCTTTGAGGAAATCAAACTGTTCCTCACTGTTAAAAGTACTTCACGCAGTGTTACAATGTATGTTAAAGATTTGTTAAGTACCAGAGCGACAGGTATGTAGTCCATAAAGAAGTTGCAGGTGAGGAGACAAAGATGGTTCCTGTCAGATTTATGCTGCAGTAACGGCTCCATCATACCAAGCAGTGACTCAAAAGTGGAATTTGAACGTCCTAACGCAAACCGTTGAGAAGTCATGACGATTTTATTTCATTCAGCTCAATAATTGTCACCTTATAAGTCGTTGTGCTCATTGCTAAAATTGTGACCCCATTAACCAAAAGTCTCAATCCAAGATGGTTACCAGCTTCTCTTAGAACCTGCTGAAGAGTTGGGCATAAGATCTTGTTAATTTGTTCAAAACCATTTAAAAACCAAGGTCGCACAAATATTTCTTTTTGTTAAAGACAGGCGGTTTCAACAGTTTTAGCAGTCATCTTCAGTCCCTAAGCATTTTTTTCTAGTAAAAAATGTTCAGTTTTACGCTGGACGTCATTTACAGGATGTCAAGTGGATAAAACTCAGCACATCGTAAATGTTTGTCATCGCTAAAATACTAAAAAAACACAGCACATTGTTCAAAACGCCATGTCCATATACATATTGGTCACAGATGCTTATTACATGATACAGTATGTATATGTACATGGCCTTTTGGACAAGGTGCTGTGTATTTTTAAATATTTTAGCTATGACAAACGTTTACAATGTGCTTAGTTTTATTCTTTTGACATATTGTATGTGAGGTTCAGCGTGAAATGAACATGTTTTCCTAAAAAAATTAAATCTAAGACCTGAAGATGACAGCTAAGAGTGCTGAAACCGATTCCTTGAATTACAAAAAAAGTGTATTTTGTGCAATCTTGGCTTTTAAAGATTTTTAACAATCAAAAGAGATCGCTTTTCAATACATTAATAATGAGACAAATCAGTCTTCTAGATTTGGTCAATCACCTATTTGCTGCTTTTCCCTTCCATGATTATTTTTCCTGGTTTCCTCCATCTCTTCTCACAACTTCGCCAAAGAACTGGAGAATTCTTTGGTTGACACGGGAAGAAATACGCGCGGAGACATTGCGTTGCTCGATAGTGGACACATTTGTTCTTATTTCAGGTATTTTATGACAGCATCCTGCACCAACACCAGAGCTAAAATGCACCGATGGGCTGTTCGTCTCTGGCTTTGAGGGACCACGTCTCGCAACCATAAAAGAAGACGGAAAACACGTGTGTTCTGACAAACTGGACATCTGTGGTGTTCGTTATTGATCTGTTCTTCCAGATGTTGATGAACTTCTCCATAGCCACTGGACCGTGTTCTTATCTCATCTTCACGGCTACACTTAGTTCGAGAGTAAGGTGCTGGTGTACGAATTTTATTTTTTCTTATTTTTCATTGATGGAATCCGTGTCAGCGATTAAACTGTCTGATGACTTGAGAGAAGAAGCGGTAGCAGATACGGAAAATATGGAGAATCCAGTATTATGGGCAGAGTTTAAGAGAGCTTTGGAGGATTTCAAATTGATAAGGTTGAAGGCATAGGTAATATTCCTTCCAAAATTCTGAAATCGTTGAGGGAAGTTGAGGTAAAACGACTATTCAGGTAGTTGTGTAACTGTATGAGACTGAGGACTAATCGTCAGGCATTCAGAAGTAAATCACCCACACAGTGCTGAAGACATCATATGCAGATAACTGCTTCAGAGTAGCTACAGAACACTGGAGAGGACATCGAGGTTCCTTCGACAATTAGTTTTACTTTCGAAAAGATGCAGGTACCAGACAGGCAACTCTGACGACAAACTTAGAATCATAAACAAAGAAGAGCGCAAGACACGCTCAAAGGATTTTTCGACCTAGAAAAAGCGTTCGACAATGTACAGTTGTGCAAAAGGTTCGAAATTCTCGGAAATGTGGGTGTAAGCTGAACAGAAAGAATGTCAGTATGTAAGGGCGATCAAAAAGTTTCTGCGCGAAGGCCGTACGGTCCAGAATCGATATGCCAACAAGGCAAAATAGCCCGATACAAAACTGATGACAATGGTGTAGCAAAAGTGAAGGAATTCTGGTATCTTTGAAGCTAAATAATACATGAAGGAGGGAGCAGGGAGGAAATTAAAAAAAGACGAGCAGATGCACAGATGGCGTTCATCGCCAATAGAGGTCTGTTGCTATGAAACGTCGGCCTTAATCTGAGGAAGGAATGCCTGAGAATGTGCGTTTGGAACACAATATTGTATAGAAGTAAATCATGGACTGTCAATAAACGTAAACATAAGAATAGAACCGTTTCAGATGCAGTGCTCTAAAAGGATGTAGAGAATATGGTGGACTGATAATACGTGAGGATGTTCCAGCGAGGATAACACTGATTACAAGAAAGGACAGGATAACAGAACACGTGTGAACCCTCCCACTACCAGGATTTTTTTCGTTTGGTCGGTACCATGGCGTCATAAAGACCACACGTAATTTATCGATTTGTATTAGCAGTATTTAAATGAACTAACACAAAAACATATGTCATGATTGATTGCATGGGAATGATTGTGCCCCACCGACCTGGATAAAAACATAGAAGGTGCGGTGCTTGGATCCGGACAAATGAAGGTTTTTCTGAAAAGCAAATTTATTAAAACAAAATACAAATGAAAATAATTTTATCTACAAGTAGTGGTATCTTTGAAGTGCAAAGTTACCCCCTTCCGCCTGAAGCGATCGCACGCACTCTTTAAAAAGCACTACGCGAATGCTGCTTCGAAAGCGGTGCGAAGAGATGCGACGATAGGGTGTCTCGTCTTATTCGTAACTCTTTCGACTACGCTCACAAACACAGTAGTCGAGGGGGTTCAGATACGGGGTATTCGGGGGCCAGAACGCCAGAACACATCAACGTTATCCATGAGCCAGTTTTGGACTAAATGGATCGTATGAGGTCCTCCTCTGCCATCTGGCGCATTGCTCGCTCGTTGACATTCAATAGTGACGCCGGTTTCCTCAGCGATTGCCCCGGATCCTACGAAATCAGCCCCTGAGCTTTTTCGTTGACTGTTGCAGTTTGTGACACACGTTTCCTAAAATGAGATTTCCTCACCGATTTAGCAGAACCTTCCCCAGACTTATCCGAAGCACTATACTTGGCCACAATGTCGGAAACACTTGATCTCGTGTACCTCAGGAACAGAATTATTTCAATGGGCAAACGTCCAGAGCGAAGACTTCCGATAATCTCGGCTCTTCGGTTGTACTCCGCACTTGTCTATAACATCTCGGCCACTTTGAGGTTCTGACTGTGTACTAGATTCCTATGGCTTTCAAAAATGCCAATCGCGACCTACGGCGAAACAACGATATGGTGGGAAATTCAAACTGCAATTTGTCCAGATTTAAGCGCCGCACCTTGTACATTACAACTGGTAACTGTAAACGTCGTATTCTGTGTTCATGAATATTACTGAGCCGTGGCTGGCTCATGTTACACATTGCATTAAACCTTGGTTGCTATTCTGTGTTAGTCTCCTGCAGTTATCAGGATTACGCTGTTATCCTCTCTCTCCGTGAGTCGCAGTAATGTGTACCGATATTCGCACCTTGTACTATCTTTGGCCTGGAGCTTATAGTTCCTGGCTGAGCTGTATGTGTTGGTCAGGTGGAGCAGAAGTTATTTTGTAGGTATGTCCGCCGTCTGTCTGTCGGTTGGGTTGTCGTCAGACCGAGAATGGTTGGGCCGACTGCCTGTCTCAGCTAAGCAAGCATTAGTGTTTGAATTCCAGGCCGATCCTCGGAAACTTCTGTGTGCCGTTGGGTGTACTGCCTTTTCTTAGTTGATCCTGTTGTTTGTATTTGTTTGTCTTCTAGCCGATTTTTAAATTAAGGTTGTTTTGCCCTTGAGGCATAAGACTGTTTGGGCCTTCAACCTAATTCAAAAACTGTTTTAAGTAAGACTTTTGGCCTTTTTTTTAAAAAAAAATTGTTGAGTCTTAAGCGTGGTGGCCGAGCGGTTCTAGGCGCTACAGTCTGGAACCGCGCGACCGCTACGGTCGCAGGTTCGAATGCTGCCTTGGGCATGGATGTCTGTGATGTCCTTAGGTTAGTTAGGTTTAAGTATTTCTAAGTTCTAGGGGACTGATGACCTCAGCAGTTATGTCCCGTAGTGCTCAGAGCCATTTGAACCATTTGAGTCTTAAGTGATGGGCCTTGAGCCGATTTTGAATTAGAATTGTTTTGCTCTTAATGTGTCAGATTGTTTGGGCCTTCAGCCTATTAAAGAATTGTTTTAAGATAAGGCCTTTTGCCTTTTAAAAATTTAATTTTGGTTTGAGTCTTAAGAGATGGGCCTTCAGTCGATGTTTTAATAGTTAAAGTTGTTTTGCTCTTAAGGTGTGAGATTGTTTGGGGCTTTAGCCTAATAGAAAGAACTGAAAGGCCTTCTGCCTTTCAAATTTCTGATTTTCTTTTGAGTCTTAAGTTAGTGGCTTTCAGCCGATTTTAAATTACAGTCATCTTGCCCTTAAGGCATGAGATTGTATGGTGCATTCAGCCGGTTATTAAGTGCCAGAAATTAATGCTGTTTTTTTTTTTTTTAATTTACTTGGCTCTTGTAATGTTTTGTCAGATAAATAAAGTTGTATGTTCGAGTGTAACTGACAGCCGCTTATTTTGGTCCATTTCCACAACTTAAACTACTTGCCCTGTCCTGCAGGTTTAGCAGGACCTCTCAATTACATTCAAAAACTTAAAAGAAATTTGGACACGAGTCATACTGACCCCATTGGTACCCAGTGGAAAAAAATTAATCTGTTGTAAATATAATACAAAAAAATCATTGGACACAACTGACTCAGAGGGAATGTCATATATTTTGAAAATAACAGTTTTAAAAACAAGAGGGATATATATTTCCTATGTGACCCCGGTGCTACTGGAAGTGTTAAAAAAGAAAAAATAGGGGAAAGGAAGACGAAGAAGTCGAAGTTAGAGTTCATATAACTCAAAGTGTGTACTGTCTGTACCGTATTGTAGCCATTTCTGTGTTTCCGACAAATCATGCTTAACTTATCAAGGGCAGTTTTCTCGGGCCAAGACGTTCCTTGCGAATATGAAGCAACATCCCATGTGCTAATTCTGTTCGGCCATCATACGAATCGTTTAGCGTCGATCACCGTCCGGTAACGCTGGAAGAGGAGACTTCTTTAGCGACACGGCCAAGCTTTTACCCACCTTGTTATTCTTCTGAATACCAATGAAGATTTTAGGTAACCATTTTCAAAACCTTGATGACGCTGTCGTGCTGTGTGTCCTCTGGCTTATTCAGTTTCTATCCATCCCCAAAAAGTGAGGACACCACGCTACATTCCCCGATGCGCGAGGTTCTATTCTTCTTTTAACTCCACAATAACCTGCTGTGGGGCAGGTGAGCCCATTTGTCCAGACGTCCGGTAGGTCTAAGTAACTGGCATGTGGTACAAGCGACATTATTTGATTCCGTTGCACTGTGCCTCTACGGCATTGGTACCGCTGTTCAAGTTCTAACCCTTCTGTTGGCTGGCAGTAAGAAACTCCAATCTAATAGTTTAAGATAGGTCATCGTGATCGCATGGCGCGCCGTCCATACAGCTACATCTTCAGATGCCGACCTGGTCCAGACCCGGGAACGGCCCTCAGTAAGGCCAGATAAATGATAGCAGCTGCTAAGCATGCTCTGCACAAGGTCGGTACACTGCCGCTTCGCCCAAGTGATCAGGTTGCAGTTATGGATACAGCAGACAGAGAACCTGTGAAACTCAGTACGCCCCATGCGTCCATAAAATCCAGAACGCCCTCGCCTCCTCAGTTCTCAGTATCGATTCTATGGATCCGGAGTTCATATTGCTGGTGAGTGCTGTGTTCTGGGTCAAAATAAGACGAACATAGTAAATTTAATGTAAGTCGGTTCACCATTACAGAGTGTGCATAAAGTCCTGGAACGCTTTTAATTATTTTTTGCACAAGAACTAAACATTGTACAGATGTCTTACTATTTCATTTTGAAGAGAAACTCTGAAAGTTGTTTTTTTTTTTTTTCAAATATTCGATATGCGAACTTTGAGTGACCGGGCAGACGTCAATATGGTAATCGAATTCTTGCCATACCTGTCCCAGCATGGCACCTTCGACTATGGAAGTGGCTTCCCGTATTCTCTCCCGGAGCTCTGCTACATCACGTGGTAGAGGCTGACAACCACCAGATCTTTAATGTGTCCCCACAGAAAAACGTCACACAGAGTGAGATCTGGTGATCGGGGAGGTCATTTTATGAAATGCTGTCCCCTTCTATAGCACGGCAGCAACGTGTTCAGTCATCCACAAACTTCACGATGAAAATAGAGTGGAGCCCCATCTTGCTGAAAGATGAAAAGAGAGTCCGAATGCATTTGAAGCATCACCCATTGCTGCGACATGTCCAAGTAGGAATAAACGGTGACAGTGCTCTCGGCGAAGAAGAACGGCCCGCACAGTTTTCGACGTGACAAGGCACAACCTATGGGGAATCATACTCGAATTCAGTGCATTCGTGTAGGTACTTTGTACCCCAGATTCGACAACTATGCCTGTTCATTTCCCAATAGCGTGAAAAGTGGCTTCGCTGCTAAAAATTAAGCGATCAACAACGCCATCCACATCCTCATCCAATTGTTGCAAGTGTGAACAAAACTAAAAAAGCTTGGTTTTGTCGTCGTCATTGAGCATTTGCACAAGCTCCAATTTGAATAGTTTCATAGACAGCTTCTGTCGCAGGACTTTACACACTGTCGTTGGAGCCATTTCGAGTTCACTGGATGCACGACGCACCGATTTCTCTGGACTCCTTATGAATGTCTCTCGTACGCGCTCCACATTCACTTCACTCACACTAGGGTGTCCGCTTCTCTTTGCCGGGTACAAGCAACCCGTCGCAATGAATTTGTTGTGCCAGTGGTAAATGGCCTTCCTCGTTGGTGGCTTCTTACCGTACTTGGTTGTAAACATCCGTTGAACAGCTGTAGCACACTTGTTTTTGTCGAACTCGAACACACAGAAAGTTCGCCCCGCACCTGAACTCGCCGTGTTTGCGTCTAGCGCTGACTAGCGGCAAATTACCAAACTACACTATGGCGGTATACATGAAAAAATAATTCAATAATTGTCTCAAAATGACACAATTATGTATGATATATGTACAATGTTTGTTTCATGTGCAATAAGTAATTTAAAGTGTTCCCGGACTTTATTCAAAAAGGATTACTATTTGGGGTAGAAAATAGCTCAGATATGTGCAGTACTCGGAAAACTCAACGTTAAAGACCTAAAATTACGGAAACATTCGCACTGTAATGTGAACGTTGCCGAATATAATCGCAATGCTACATCGATAGCAGTTTATCGTTATATTGTTGTGATGAAATAAACAATCACTTGTTCAACAGCGTAGTCTGTATTAGCATATTACAGCATGTTTTAAACGCGTTATAGTGGAACAACAATAAAAAAACATAAATTACCTTTACTACCTTTACTATACCAACCTCATGTTAGGGAAGGGCGATGTGCTCCACGAATGTGATATTGTGGTGTCACCGCCAGACACCACACTTGCTAGGTGGTAGCTTTAAATCGGCCGCGGTCCATTACTACATGTCGGACCCGCGTGTCGCCACTGTTAGTGATCGCAGACCGAGAGCCACCACACGGCAGGTCTCGAGAGACGGACTAGCACTCGCCCCAGTTGTACGGACGACGTAGCTAGCGATGCACACTGACGAAGCCTCGCTCATTTGGAGAGCAGATAGTTAGAATAGCCTTCAGCTAAGTCAATGGCTACGACCTAGCAAGGCGCCATTAGTAGTTTATTGCCTGAATCTACAGAGTCTCACTTGTATCGTCAATAGCGATGTACAACAAGGATGGATTAAAGTTAAGTATTCCAGCAGCTACGTACTTTTCTTTATAGCATTCATTACGTATCCTGTTTCAGACCTATCTCTAGCCTGCGTGAGTTAACGCGTGCCTTTCGGCTACTTCCGAGTGGCGTGGCTGTTAACCTACGCCACAACAGGTATAATTTCCAAATAGCGACAGTCAGTCGTCGTCCTATTATAGCTTCATTAAATCCGATCCCGACTTCGGCTGGTAGTTAGTCATTATCAGTGCAGTATTTCGGAGTTGTTACACTTGCTCTAGTACGTCTACACCTATTGTTCAGGCTATTGTCACAGTCTTTAATAAATCGTGACAAGAGCCTATACAACAGGTGTAGACGTACTACAGCATGTATGACGACTCCAAGACACCACTTTGATAATGGCTAGGTATTAACCGAAACCTAGATCTGCTGTAATAAAGCTAGAACGGAAACGGAAACGAAGACTGACTGCTACTATTTACCATTCCGGAAATAAATCACCTTCATTTCTCGCAGAGGGGTTGACACTGCTATAAACAGATTTTTAGAACAGATTCTGCAACCTATTGGAAACACGCAGAAAAAAAGAAGTAACCACCTGGAAGCACGTGGTAAGTAATGCACTAGAAACACATGGTGTAAAGTATTTGCTAAAATTAGCACAGCGAGTTTAGTTCATTCTCTGGTTTACAAAATGATAACATTTGCTTGTTGCTTATGTGCTACATACGCACTGAGGACTGTAGTTAAATCCGCACAGGTCGACGTCGTGTTCCTTGTCTTCCCAAAGCCATTCGGTATGGTTCCGCAGTGTCATTCAGTGGACAAAATACGAGCTTTGCATGGGGGCTTAATTATATAAATATGAATGCAAATTCTTTTTAAATTTTTAGTAGCTGTATGTCCGATTACGAAGTCTCGTAACCGGTTGGCCCTGACTAGTTTAAGTACGCAATCTGACTGCATAGAATAACAACAAAGAATGAAAGAAAATTTTCGATAACACAATTAATTAATTAAGTCCCCAGCAACTATAAAACCTACGAAACCAAAACACAAGTGTAATTGTTCTGTGTGTGGGAGTGTGATTCAACGTACACATCTGGCACGGTTCTTCTTCAACAAGACAAGAAATTTTAAATACCATTTATACTGAAGTAATTAAAAAAAATAGAAGTACTGTAATTGCGCAAGAAAACCAGAATTACACTGTAATACAAGAACACAAGCCAGATGCTTTGTTGACTGAACCTGTAATGACGCATTATTTAAGACACTGAAATACTGAAAAAAAAACAGGGAATATTTTATCGTCATATATATTGACGAAAAGCACTCTGATCATTACAAAATCTCCATTAGAACAACATCTGCTGTCTATCCCATCAAACAACTGCATAAAACATGGAACAAGCACTCTCCACTACGACTTCTCGACAAGAACTTTTCACTACGACATCTCAACAAGCACTCTTCACTACGAGTTCACGACAAGCACTGCCAGTGGAGGCGGCGGAATAATACTCTTTGGCGCAATCTCTGGCGCTGTGGCTCAGTGTAGCCACCTTTCAGCTTGTCGATTATCGGACCAGTTTTGTTGCTGTATACAGGACTTTCTAGCATACAGAACTCAATACGTAGCCCTTAACTGGGACGAAGTCACCATGTTCGAAGCTAATTTCAGGAATTCCCCAAGAGAGATTAAAGTGTCATTAATGATCACAATAAAGCAAATGGTCTAGAGGATAAGGTTGTAAGCTGCAGTAGGTTGTTCACAGACGGTACTATTATGAATAGGACGGATGGAACGGCAGAAGAGTGTAGCGGAAAGCAGTAAGACATGCAGGAAGTTTGTGACTGATGCAAGGATTTAAAGTTCACTCCGAACGTAGATAGAGGCAAAGCATCGAGCATAAATATTCCAAGACATCCAACGTTTATCGATTACGCTATTAGCAAATGTTCGCTGGAAACACTAAGAATCGTAAAATACGGAAGAAAGTGAGGAAAAGGCGTATGGCCGACGAAAGGTGGCCGAGCCATGACGTCAGTGTAGGCGCAGTAGTTACCCGATCGTTTTCTCCTGGCGGAGGAGACGCCTCAGACCTGCGGTGGCTCCCTCAATATTCACATCGCTTGTCTGACTACATAAGGACGACACTGAGTGAATTGTGTACAGAGGCTCATGAAGCTGATGAAACCCATTCTGTTCATTTCAGAACCGCCAAACAACTTGCTGCTGATGCAAGATGTTCCACTCGTTGAACAACATGTTATTTCCATAATGCGATGAATATCAACTGTTGGAAAATAATGCTTCCAGATTTGAAACAAATAGAACCTTTTCTGTAGGCAGATTGGTTCCTGGAAAGGTTAGTACTGTTTCAAGACACAAATGCTGAAAAAACGCAAGAAGCGAAAATCACTGATGAGAACGGAAGACATTCACACGTATTGGCAGTTACATTTCTGTACTGTAAGGAGGGAGAATAATGTGGAAGATCTGGTACGTACGTTAATTAGATTTACTTGCACTTCTCATACATACAATTTATTCTCTTTGGAGTGGCGATAAGGACAGAGTCTTCTTGCTCTGATTTCTAAGGTACAGGAAGCAGTTATGTGAAAAATGGTGGTAAAAATGCATTATTAATGTTTCAATAAGGATCAAAATTATACAATTATGCTTATCAGAGCGTTAAATTCAGTCCATAGCCTGCTTTACCTTTCAGCATTTCTGGTTTCTTCCCTTCTAAATATACATCTACATGGTTACTCTGCAATTCACACTTAAGTGCCCAGCAGAGGGTTCATCGAACCATTTTCATTCTACTCCTCTACCATTCCACTCTCGAATGGCTCGTGGGAAAAAGGAACACCTAAATCTTTCCGTTCGAGCTCTGATTTCTCTTATTTTATTATGATGATCATTTCTCCCTACGTAGGTGGGTGTCAACAAAATATTTTTGCCCTCGGAAGAAATTTCGTAAACAGATCTCGCCACAAAGTTCAGTGACTGCCACCCCAACTCGCGTATCATATCATCTTACCCCTATTGCGCGATAACACGAAACGAGCTGCCACCCTTTGCACTTTTTTGATGTCCTCCGTCAATCCTACCTGGTAAGGATCCCATACCGCGCAGCAATATTCCAGCAGAGGACGGATAAGCGTAATGTAGGCTGTCTCTTTAGTGGGTATGTCGCATCTTCTAAGTGTTCTGCCAACAAAGTGCAGTCTTTGTTTCGCCTTCCCCCCAATACTATCTATGTGGTCTTTCCAATTTAAGTTGCTCGTAATTGTAATTCCTAGGTATTTAGTCGAATTGACAGTCCTTAGTTTTGGGCGATTTATCTTATACCAAAAACTTGTCGGATTTCTTTTAGTACCCACGTGGAGGACCTCGCTCTTTTCTTTGTTCAGTGCCAATTTCCACCTTTCGCACCATACAGAAATTCTCTCTAGATCGTTTTGTAATTAGAATTGATCGTCTGATGATTTTACTAGACAGTAAATTACAGCGACATCTGTAAACAATCTAAGGGGGCTGCTCAGATTATCACTTATCATTTATGTAAATCAGGAAGAGCAGAGGGCCTCTGACACTACCTTTTGGTTGGTTGGTTGGGTTTGGGGAAGGAGACCAGACAGCGTGGTCATCGGTCTCATCGGATTAGGGAAGGATGGGGAAGGAAGTCGGCCGTGCCCTTTCAGAGAAACCATCCCGGCATTTGCCTGGAGTGATTTAGGGAAATCACGGAAAACCTAAATCGGGATGGCCGGACGCGGGATTGAACCGTAATCCTTCCGAATACTACCTCTTGAAACGCTAGATATCACTTCTGTGCCACTCGATGATTTACCGTCTGTTACTACGAACTGTGACCTCTCTGAGAGGAAATCACGAATCCAGTCACACAACTTTGATGATACTCCATTTGCACGCAATTTGATTAATAGTCGCTTGTGAGGAACGGTATCAAAAGCCTTCTGGAAATATAGGAATATGGAATCGATCTGAGATCCCTTGCCGACAGCGCTCGTTACTTCATGGGAATAAAGAGCTAGCTGCGTTGCACAAGAACTATATTTTCTAAATCCGTGTTGGTTATGTATCAATAAGTCATTTTCTTCAAGGTGATTCATAATGTTCGAGTACAGTATATGCTCCAACATCCTACTGCAAATTTAGGTCAGTGATATGGGTCTGTAATTCAATGGGTTACTCCTATTTCCTTTCTTGAATATTGGTGTGACCTGTGCTACTTTTCAGTCTTTACGAACAGACCTTCCGTCATGTGATGGTTCAAATGGCTCTGAGCACTATGGGACTTAATTGCTGTGGTCATCAGTCCCATAGAACTTAGAATTACTTAAACCTAACTAACCTAACGACATCACAAACATCCATGCCCGAGGTAGGATTCGAACCTGCGACCGTAGCGGTCACGCGGTTCCAGAGTGAAGCGCCTAGAACCGCCCGGCCACTCCGGCCGGCTTCCATCAAGTGAGCGGTTGTGTATGATTGCTAAGAAAGGCACTACTGTGTCTGCATACTCTGAAAGGATCCTGATTGGTATACCATCTGGACGGGAAGACTTGCCTTTCTTAAGTGATTTGAGTTGTTTCGAAAGACCTAAGATATCTACTTTTATGTCACTCAGGCTAACAGCTGTTCTGGCTTCGAATTCTGGAATTACGGAAAACTGTATTTAGTAGCTCCGCTTTAGTGACATCATCATCGGTAACATTTCCATCGCTATCACGCAGTGACGCTATTGCCTGTTTTTTGCCACTGGTGTACTTTACATGCGACCAGAATCTCTGTGGGTTTCCTACATATATTTTGAGACATTGTTTCATTGTGGAAACTATTAAAAGCATCATAATGTAGCTCGTACCACAACTAGCCGACTATACGAGAAGATCCTCCGGTACACCGTTAGAAGGCATTGTTGAGTATAGATGTGCGAAGGGACTTCAAAAAAAGTAAGTTACGCATGTCTTCCTCCGATACGACTTTCGTGCAAGAAGAGTGCCTCATTGTCGGGTGTCCGGGAGACGCGCAGTTCTGTTGCGGTAGTATCAGGTGCAGCGCGGTGTGCTAAGTGGAACGGAGTTGCACCCGGAGAAGTACTCGGAGATGAAGTACGCAGGATAGTGCCACTGTTGTAGGCCAACCGTGTAAATTGTACACAGCTCCACCGTGAAAAAAAATGGCTGAAATGGCTCTGAACACTATGGGACTTAACTACTGAGGTCATCAGTCCCCTAGAACTTAGAACTACTTACACCTAACTAACCCAAGGACATCACACACATCCATGCCCGAGGCAGGATTCGAACCTGCGACCGTAGCAGCAGCGCGGCTCCGAACTGGAGCGCTTAGAACCGCACGGCCATCCACCGTGAAATTCTAGCAGTATATGGATATAATGAAACGTCGCCTCCTTCGGTAATGAAATGGTGACAATATTTTGATTAAGGCGACTCAGGCGTGTGTGAAGCTGATGGGGAGGAAAGGCCATCGACATCGACCGCAAAGAATAACATCCAGGCAATCGAGGAACTGATTCCCAGCAATTGCAGATTTTCATATGGTGAGGACATTCACGCAGTGCGTCTCGAATTGGTCCGTGACCAAGAAGCGGAATTCTGTCGTCAAGGAAGTGAAAGGTCCGTAGAACGTCCCCACCCTTGTTTACAAAGAATCAGAATCTAAGCATCGGGTGTCTGTATCACTCTGAAGTGTAGTGCAGTACTCAATAAACGGTAGTTGGGCCGCCATAATAATGTTGTGTCGATATATCAGTGTTTTCTTGGGTATCGACATACCCGAAGTTACGAGCTATGCAGGTCTTAGGTACATGATTGAGGGTAGCATTCATCTTACGCTAGGTGAGGAGAACGCTACGTCATAGTGACGTAACGCTACGTCATCGTGATGTAAATACCCTAAGTCGACTACATGAGCACGTGTATCGATCTTTGCAGTTGTACCACAGAGGTTGCAATGATAACGTGAAAGCTAGATGTAAACAGACGTGTACAAACGAAGTGAAAGCAGTTGTGTGGTATGCTCATCCCAGTTGAATTACTTATTAAGCTGTAATCTCAACAATTTTGGACGTCATTGTGTGTTTCTTGATGTAATGAATGTCTGAACGAAGGAACCATAACAATAACGAAAGTCAAAAGTAGTGTCTAGTCATCTCTTTTTAAAAAATACGATTAATTGTGCACAAATCATGGGGATAGAAACGTGAAACAGAGAGAAGTTAAAGTGTTTCGTATTTTTATAAAAGCCAATGGAATGTAGATATTTCTTTTGGGCAGAAACGTTAAACTGAGAAATTAATGTGGTAGCGTTACGTCACTATGACGTAGGGTTCTCCTCACCTAGCGTGAGATGAATGCTATCCCATGGTTGAGGCCAGAGATGTTCTGCGGATAGCGAGACCGTGGACCGGGCAGTGCCGCTGTGGCTGTCGGCGTAACATGAGCTCACGCGTGGTGGCGGCGGTTGTCCGTGTTTGCACGGCGCAGAGTGTGGCCTCTAGTCCACGACAAGAATATTCGCCGGACCGGCGTTTCTGCCGGCTGGTAGAAAGCCGGACGCCCTTGTCCACGGAGACGGCGCCGGAAATACTGCAGACGAGTTGCGTGCAACGGAGCAGTAGGATGGATAACAGCGACCTTTGCACTCTCGTTATATTACAAAAAGAAACAGCGTCGTCGTAGGAAGAATTGGGTGCATCCTGTGCTGCAAGATAGATTTAAATTTGGTGCCTTCAGTACACCACATGAAAAACTACGACAGGACGACACAAAAAACTTTAATTTTTACACGATGTCGAAAACAACGTTAGACAAATTACTGTCAATTTTGCAAACTCATTTGCAACATGAAGACACCGATAAGCGAAACTGCGTATCACCTAATGAAATGCTTGCTGCTACACTGAGGTAAGTACACAATTGAAATTTCCTTATTAGAAACTACACTCCTGGAAATGGAAAAAAGAACACACAGACACCGGTGTGTCAGACCCACCATACTTGCTCCGGACATTGCGAGAGGGCTGTACAAGCAATGATCACACGCACGGCACAGCGGACACACCAGGAACCGCGGTGTTGGCCGTCGAATGGCGCTAGCTGCGCAGCATTTGTGCACCGCCGCCGTCAGTGTCAGCCAGTTTGCCGTGGCATACGGAGCTCCATCGCAGTCTTTAACACTGGTAGCATGCCGCGACAGTGTGGACGTGAACCGTATGTGCAGTTAACGGACTTTGAGCGAGGGCATATAGTGGGCATGCGGGAGGCCGGGTGGACGTATCGCCGAATTGCTCAACACGTGGGGCGTGAGGTCTCCACAGTACATCGATGTTGTCGCCAGTGGTCGGCGGAAGGTGCACGTGCCCGTCGACCAGGGACCGGACCGTAGCGATGCACGGATGCACGCCAAGACCATAGGATCCTACGCAGTGCCGTAGGTCGCCGCGACAGTGTGGACGTGAACCGTATGTGCAGTTAACGGACTTTGAGCGAGGGCATATAGTGGGCATGCGGGAGGCCGGGTGGACGTATCGCCGAATTGCTCAACACGTGGGGCGTGAGGTCTCCACAGTACATCGATGTTGTCGCCAGTGGTCGGCGGAAGGTGCACGTGCCCGTCGACCAGGGACCGGACCGTAGCGATGCACGGATGCACGCCAAGACCATAGGATCCTACGCAGTGCCGTAGGGGACCGCACCGCCACTTCCCAGCAAATTAGGGACACTGTTGCTCCTGGGGTATCGGCGAGGACCATTCGCAACCGTCTCCATGAAGCTGGGCTACGGTCCCGCACACCGTTGGGCCGTCTTCCGCTCACGCCCCAACATCGTGCAGCCCGCCTCCAGTGGTGTCGCGACAGGCGTGAATGGAGGGACGAATGGAGACGTGTCGTCTTCAGCGATGAGAGTCGCTTCTGCCTTGGTGCCAATGATGGTCGTATGCGTGTTTGGCGCCGTGCAGGTGAGCGCCACAATCAGGACTGCATACGACCGAGGCACACAGGGCCAACACCCGGCACCATGGTGTGGGGAGCGATCTCCTACACTGGCCGTACACCACTGGTGATCGTCGAGGGGACACTGAATAGTGCACGGTACATCCAAACCGTCATCGAACCCATCGTTCTACCATTCCTAGACCGGCAAGGGAACTAGCTGTTCCAACAGGACAATGCACGTCCGCATGTATCCCGTGCCACCCAACGTGCTCTAGAAGGTGTAAGTCAACTACCCTGGCCAGCAAGATCTCTGGATCTGTCCCCCATTGAGCATGTTTGGGACTGGATGAAGCGTCGTCTCACGCGGTCTGCACGTCCAGCACGAACGCTGGTCCAACTGAGGCGCCAGGTGGAAATGGTATGGCAAGCCGTTCCACAGGACTACATCCAGCATCGTCTCCATGGGAGAATAGCAGCCTGCATTGCTGCGAAAGGTGGATATACACTGTACTAGTGCCGACATTATGCATGCTCTGTTGCCTGTGTCTATGTGCCTGTGGTTCTGTCAGTGTGATCATGTGATGTATCTGACCCCAGGAATGTGCCAATAAAGTTTCCCCTTCCTGGGACAATGAATTCACGGTGTTCTTATTTCAATTTCCAGGAGTGTATTAATTTGCTGTATCAAAAATTAACACCCCAATTTAAAAACGCTCTTGATAAACAAAGTAGAATGACAGTGAATAGGGTTTCCTTATTTCCATTAATATGAAAGAAACAATGTTCGATTTAGAATTAATTTCAAAAATCAAATGTCTCGGAAATGTTGTATACGTTGGATGCAGGACTTGCATAAGTTTGCAAAAACATGTCTTCATTTGGTGGCCTTGTACAAGTTGACACTTGATAGTGTTCTGCAGAGGTGTACGCTATCTTGATTTGGCCTTGGTGTATCGTACGATGATCAAAAGTTTGATATTCCTGTGAGGCATAGTTCCAGGAATCTTGGGCAGATTGCTGATGCATGTTTCTGTATTGTGGCTTAGACCTAATTCTTTTTACAAGTTTCATGACTTCGTACTACAGTTGGGGCAATCCCCCTAAAAAAGAGACATACTTCTACTGTGGCGTGTTCAATTGAGGCGTCAATGATAGTCATAATTTTTCTGTCCAACTCATCTGTAGCTGTTTTGTTTCTCTGCGGCTTTTCTTTAACTTGGTGACAATGTTTTTCAGATTGATTTACGTCACCAGTATTATTCAGCATATTTGATAAAATTTCTCGTGTCTGCTATTTTTTTTTAGAAAATGTAGCTGCGCATAAAATACGTATTTCCGCTTATTACTTGCTCCAGAATCGCTCTTATTTCCTTCGTTTAATTTCCTGTGGCATTTCATCCAGTTATATCTTATGTTTGCCCATTTTTGTATTACCATCTTTCCTGAAAAGAAAAGAAAGCCAGAGTACAATCAAACCTATATGTTTTTCTCATTTCAAGTACCTCGCAACAGGAAACACTTTCACCGGTCTCCATTATAGTTTCAGACTGGGAATAAAAACAATTACTAGAATTGTGCGTGAGGTTTGTCTGAGGATGTGGTTGTTATTGCATAACACAGATTCTCCCATTCTGGAGGAAAATGACTGGCTGAATATAGCGCGTCAGTTTGAAAATACTGCAAAATTTCCAAACTGCGTAGGGGCCATTGATAGTAAACATCCACAAGAAATTGGATCAATGTTTTCCAATTATAAATGTTATTATTCGTTAGTCCTGATGGTGGTACTGGATACATGTTGTAATTTTATTTATGTGGATGTCGGTGCTTATGGTAAAGATTGTGAGTCAAGTATTTTGAAAGAAACGTCTTTATGAAAAAATTTGCAGACAAACACACTGAACCTACCCCCTCCTAGGATATTCCAAAATATTCCGGGGGAATTGCCTTATGTTGTCGTTGCAGATGAAGCGTTTGCATTGCATAATAATTTACTTCGTCCCTATGGTGGGCGAGATCTTGATATCATTAAGCGTATTTTTAACTATCGCTTAAGCAAAGCAAGACAGTTTGTAGAGTGTGCTTTTTGCATAATGGCCAATAAATGGAGGATTTTTCACTGACCTTTACATGTCTCCACTGATTTTGCGACTGACATAGTGAAGGCTTGTACTGTTCTACAAAATTTCATCCATAAAGAAGAGGGTCTTATTACTCTGTGTGCCGATACGACTATATAGGGTGTTACAAAAAGGTACCGCCAAACTTTCAGGAAACATTCCTCACACACAAAGAAAGAAAATATGTTATGTGGACATATGTCCGGAAACGCTTACTTTCCACGTTAGAGCTCGTTTTATTACTTCTCTTCAAATCACATTAATTATGGAATGAAAACACACAGCAACAGAACGTACTAGCGTGACTTCAAACACTTTGTTACAGGAAATGTTCAAAATGTCCTTCGTTAAGGAGGATACATGCATCCACCCTCCGTCGCATGGAATCCCTGATGCGCTGATGCAGCCCTGGAGAATGGCGTATTGTATCACAGCCGTCCACAATACGAGCACGAAGAGTCTCTACATTTGGTCCCGGGGTTGCGTAAACAAGAGCTTTCAAATGCCCCCATAAATGAAAGTCAAGAGGGTTGAGGCCTGGAGAGCGTGGAGGCCATGGAATTGGTCCGCCTCTACCAATCCATCGGTCACCGAATCTGTTATTGAGGAGCGTACAAACACTTCGACTCAAATGTGCAGGAACTCCATCGTGTATGAACCAAATTTTGTGTCGTACTTGTAAAGGCACATGTTCTAGCAGCACAGGTAGAGTATCCCGTATGAAATCATGATAACGTGCTCCACTGAGCGTAGGTGGAAGAACATGGGCCCAATCAAGAAAACATCAACAATGCCTGCCCAAACGTTCACAGAAAATCTGTGTTGATGACGTGATTGCACAATTGCGTGCGGATTCTCGTCAGCCCACACATGTTGATTGAGAAAATTTACAATTTGATCACGTTGGAAAGAAGCCTCATCCGTAAAGAGAACATTTGCACTGAAATGAGGATTGACACATTGTTGGATGAACCATTCGCAGAAGTGTACCAGTGGAGGCCAATCAGCTGCTGATCGTGCCTGCACACACTGTACATGGTACGGAAACAACTGGTTCTCCCGTAGCACTCTCCATACAGTGTATGAAACTTCCCCTTTGAACAATTCTACAGGACTGTACTTAACCTTACACACAATATTTTGTTAGCGCAACGCAATCTGACTTTCAAAATTCCCTACAAAAGAATGGCCCTGACTAACATTAAACTATACCTTTCACAAATCACTTACCTCACAAAAATCTTCGCTGCACAAGCTACTGCAATACAGCGAGTGCCACTACTGCCAGCTAAATAAAAGATTCTAACTACGGAAGGCACTAACTACTCATAGGGATAGTTAGCAAATGAAAGATATTAATAGAGAACAAACAATGTATTTACCTTGATATCATTATATATAAATAGACAAATTTCAAAACTCCGCCGTCTCTCTCCCCACATCCACCACTGCTGGCGGCTCACCTCCAACTGCGCAACGCTACGCGCTGTTCACATCCAGCTGCCGCTGCCCAACACTACAATGGCGAGTATTACAACAATGCAAAGCAGCCACAGACTGCACACAGCACAGCCAGTGATTTTCATACAGAGGTGGCGTTACCAATAAAAAAACCTAAACAGCCTACTTACATAGAGAAAACATAAACAGCCTACTTACATAGAGAAAACATAAACAGCCTACTTACATAGAGAAAACATAAATAGCCTGAGAAAACATAAACAGCCTACTTACATAGCCCCCATGCTCCCCACAAAAAATTTTTACAAATGGTGTTGGGCACTGGCCAATACAGATTTGACAAAAATTTTTCATAATTACAATAACAAAGAAATCAAATGCACACACTTATTGATACAATTTTGGTCAAAAGCAAAAATTTTTTCACAGTCCATAAAGACAGTCCTCATCATTCGTCATAATAGTAATTACAGTTTTTTTTCACAAAGTCTCATTAGTAAAAGAAATTGCACACAGAAGTAGTGGATTTCCATGCAGTCTTGAAGAAGTAGCGTTGTCCTTCCAACGGAAAGACAGTGCTGACTCTTGACATGCTGACAGATAATGGGCCACAACAGAGCAAACCCACAGCAGAGTCATTCGAAGTTTTGATGAATATTGGTAGGTAGGTCATCACAGAGCAGACCCACTGTAGTCCTGGTAGAGAGTATGGTATTGGTGGGCCACCAGAGGTGCAGACCCACTGCAGTCCTTGTAGAAATAATGGCGTTGGTAGGTCATCATAGATGCAGACCCACTGTAGTCCTTGTAGAGATAATGGTATTGGTGGGCCACCAGAGGTGCAGACCCACTGTAGTCCTGGTATAGATGGCCAGCAGCCATCCGTTGCGACTGTGCAGGTGCACAATCACCATCGAAGATTCTTGCAGAGAATATAGCAAGTCCATAAACCACCACTTGTGCACTCAGAAATTTTTTCTTTTAATTGTCCTTAGAACCAGCAATGCTGTTATCCAGTCCCTTGCTGAATTATCAACACACGTGCAAACACTAACAGCCCCTACTTCTCACATATTGTCCATATACTATGACCAACAGAAACGTGTGCAGTGAAATGTAACTTACAAGTTAATAATATCATGAACTGGTGACAATTACAATTTTATAACATAAGAATACAATAACAAAGGTACAAAATACATCATTAAAAACATAACAATATAGATAACATTTGTAGTACAGGCTTTACAAAAGAATAGATATAGACATATACATCAGTGTTACAGGAATTATGACATGAGTACATACATAGATCAGAATAACTTGCGAAACATCAACTTCACACATGAGCATTTAAACAGAATGAATAATGTCTAATATCTTTACAAAGTAAATAACATATTATTAATGCCAATTATATTTGAGGATAACAGTATTCCTCATCATAGTGAATGTAGCTTAATATTAAAAGAAGAAAAAATTCTATGAAACTACACAGAGACAGGAAGAAAACAAATACACAAGGGTACACAAACTCATAGTGGGATAACACCAATAGGAAAGGACAGGGTTCGTTTTCAGTGTAACATTTGGTACTGCAGTCCAACCCAAAACTTCATATATCTTTCCTCTTATTTCATCCTTTGTTTCCACCAAAAAAAATTCTAACTAAGCATGCTTTCTGTGTTTATATGTTCACACGTTTCTTTCAAAATAATTATTTCTGATTGTACAATACTCATTTGGGCCCAAATCCTTTTTATATAACTTCGCAATGCATTCTTTACCTATTCTCCATAGTCAGTTTCTCATATAGTCTACCCCCTCTTAAGCTAACTTAAATCTACTGAGCTCAGATGCTAAACTAAGGGACGAGGGCGATGCAGCATCACATAACAAATTAACACAAACAGCAATGCAAAAAATGCAAATTGGCAAAGCTAGCAGCATAAATGAGCAAAAGTCAAATTCAATAACACTATGCCTGGCAAACAGCAGCAACTTATACCTAAACATGACATAGCGCAAGCAGAAAAAAATAGTACACTAAAGATAACAATGCAGATAAGGGAAATGTATAATCACATCTTAATGTCCAAGTAATTAAAGTGGTGCACCACAACAACTGATTGTAAAAAGAAATATTACCATGTACTTGAAAAGAAAATTACGTGTTACTGTTACTAGTTCCTTCTTATTGTTCTTTCCTTTCCAAGTGCTCCTTTTTTAAAGAATGTGGATCATAAAATAATTATTTAATAGATCTGTTGACAGAAAGTGTTCACATTAGCAAATGCATTTCATTTTATAAAAGCAATGCTGCAACACAGCTGGAAAACAGATGTCAAATGAAATAAGCAATTACGCAAACCAAAGCATAAAAATATCATTCAATAGTCATGTGGCATTCTGTAAGTCAGTAGCACTCAACTCTCGGAGAAAGACACTTTTCATAATCAGGTTTGCAGATGTACGAATATTTCCCATCAATTCATAAGCATTTCAGCAATTAGCACAAAGTGCGAGTAATCATATGTTTTCAAGTAACGAGGGTGTCGCATTAGCGATGAAAGGCACACCCTAATGGCTTGTTCTCCAGGTGTTTTCCTGTGCTCTGAAAGGCACGCGCTAATGGCTTTTTCTTCAGGCGTCTGACACAGCTGGGTGCCCACGACGCATTATGTGTAGGTGATCCGTTAACTTTCTTACGGAAATATTTACGACAGCAGTTTCCGCTACAGAGACAGTCGCATATAAAAATATTTCACAGGTCAAGAATTTGCGTTACAAATCTGTAGAAACAAAATCCTATGAATATAACAGTGTCCAAAAAATGTTCAGTGGCATTGTGATACATTCACACATGATTCACACATGTCATAACTCTTAAAGTACGATTCTTGGTTTCCAACATCCTTTTCCATAAGTCAGAGTCCCTAATCACTATTCATTATTCCTTACCTCATTATACATATACATATTCGTCGACACTTCTTCAATATTTCATTGTGAGAAATACGTAGCATAATAAACATTCCTCAACAACATAATACACATCGTCGTCGTAATAATATCATAACACTTCAGTCAAATCTCAAAATCGTCGTAGCTTCCTCCAATAATTTCTAAGCCTAAAAAAATTCTCTGCTCATGTCAAAAGTGTCAGCTGCCTCAAACGTACTTTAAAAATCATGATCTCATATCAAATACATCATTCAAAGCTCTCATAGTATCACAATGGGTCCGAAAAACTATGAAGAGTTCACACAGTACAGACAAAATACAATTTCGTAAGTGTGAAGTAATCCAACTCTGTAATTGCGTAAACATATGTCACTGATGTAATAAAAAAAGTTTATCTCTCAGTTACATGATCAGATAGCTGTGTAATTTGTGTGTTAGAGAAATATGGTACCGATGTGTAAAATTGTATAAGCAAATACCATATTGGCTAGGGTTCCTTGTGGTTGCCACACACATGGTACACAAAGTAAGTGTGTACCCCCCTGAGGATTAATGTAATTATACCCTCAGGTGTTACAAATTACCGCAATGGAATGAAATGTATCACGGAAAACTTTCTTTGTAATTAAAAAAAAATCTTTAAAAATAAGTGTTTTAAGTATAAGATTAATCACTCAAATGCGTGTACTGTAGCGCTAAACTGTGCATCTTGTCGCAACATAATCTCTGTGGAAGTGTCGTAGTTATCGTCCTCCGAAAGCTAAGTTCTGCAGAAGTCAATGTACTTACCACATGATAAACAAAAGTGAAATGCTTTGCGTATAGATATCATAGTTATTATGGTTATTGGCGTGATGAAGAAAGTACTGTATTGTTGTGCCACAAAAAAGGCTGTCTCATTGTTGCTATACCACAAAAGTTACTACTAAAACCTGTTTTACTTTCCAGAAGAATTCAGAAAAACTGTGCAGATATAAAACAGATACACCGCAAAAGCAACATTGTAAATTGTCACTCATTAGTAGCGTCGTGATAAAATCGTGTAGCTGTCACATAAACTAACCACTGTGCCATCTGGTATCTCACTGAAAGTACTTTAAATCCAGAATATATTTTCAAGTAAACCAAAATGTTGCATTAAAATCTCATTAGCAGTACTGGTAAATGTTCTAAGTATGTAAGCCTTATAGTCGTTCCATAATCGTGCAACAAACAAGCAAGAATGTACACACACAATAACACTGTGACGTTTGTTTACTATAACAATGCATTCGTCATTTCTGTTTAAATAAGTTATCTTGGTTCTTGATTGGATATTTAACTTCAAACATTGTTGTATGTTAACAGATTCTAAGTCTGACAAAGCATATTAGTAATGTGAAGCGAAAAGTTTTATGGCAATGACAAAGTTAAAAAGCAGATTATCTATCAATAAACGGTTTTACATGTGAAATGTGGTGTAAACATTTACTCTTCCTAGTACGCAGAGTTTCAACTTCAACGCAATTATCATGTGGTATACGTCGGATTCTGTAAGGTCCATTGTAAACTAGAAAGAATTTGTTACTCAAGTGTTTCTTCTTACGTGACAATGAATGAGCTTTAATGAGAACTTTCTGACCAATATACAATTTCTTTGTATTTGCTTTACCGTGTAGTTTTCTCCTTTTGTCTGCTGCAGATTTTATATTTTTAAGAGCCAAATCAATTATGTCTTTGTGTCGAAGTTTATGTGTATTCGGGAAAGGTACAAGCTCTCTGATTCTGTTCGGTGGTTCTTCATTCTTTAGTACAAGAGTAGGTGGTAAAGCAGTGGAATCATGAGGCATTTCATTCAGCACATTTTGAAATAAGTGTAAATATCTGTCCCAATGCTGATGTTTTCTGTGACAATAAAGTCTGCAAAGCTTATTGATTTCTTAATAATCCGTTCAGACGGGTTACAATGTGGTGAGTACAATGAAATAAAAACAGGTTTGATTTTATGGTTGCGAAGCATGCGTGACCAAACAGCAGATCTGAATTGCGGTCCGTTATCTGAAATGACTTTACTAACGTGTCCAACTTCACGTAAGAAATTTTTAACAAAGGCGTTGGATACAGACCGTCCAGTGGCTTTACGTAACGGTGTGAAAGAAACAAATTTTGAAGTAAGTTCAACAGCGACTAGAACGTACGAAAATCCATTAGATGTTCTGACAAGCGGTCCCAAGAGATCAACAGCAGCAAATTCTTGTAATTTAGAAGGAATGATAGGAAACAGCGGAGCACTATGGGAGATAGTAGATGGTTTCGCCTTTTGACAAAGTTTACAAATAGACAAGACTCTTCGAATTCTCTTTTCCATATTGTTAAAATAACAAGTCGTTCGAAGAATATGATAACATTTTCGTGGGCCAAAATGTGCGTAGCTGAAATGAATGTACCAAATGAGCTTATTAACAAAATCGTCTGGAATGCAAAGTACCCATAGCTTGTCATCAACAGTGCAGCGTTTGAACAGTATGTTGTTTCTAACCAGATAATAATGCCGAATCTGTGTGTGTGTCCTTTCATGCCATTTGCTCTTGATGTCTTTCCAAATCGGATCTTTATCTTGTTCATGAGCAATGTCCTTTAAAGATGTGGTGATGAAGTTTTCAAAGGCGACTTTCTGAATGTAAAGAATACTGAAATTTTTCTCGAGGTTGCCTTCTGTGGTACTTTTCTCAAGCCCAGCCGGTGCGCGTGACAGTGCGTCCGCAACAATGTTCTCCTTGCCGGGAATGTAGACTATTGTGAAGCGGAATTCTTGCAGAAACAATGCCCAACGTTTTAACCTGTCATGATTTAATTTTGAAGACATAAGAAATTGTAATGCACGATGATCACTGTATACTTTTACGTGCTTACCAGAAAGAAAGAAACGGAATTTGTTAAATGCCCAAACGATAGCTAAAGCTTCTAATTCAGTAACGGAATAATTTTTTTCAGATTTTGTTAGCACTCGGCTAGCAAAAGCAATGGTTTTCTGAACAGTAGTGTCATTTTCTATGGCTTCTTGAAATAAATGGGCACCAAGACCGACTTTAGAAGAATCCGTGCTAAGGCAGAAATCTTGTGACAGATCTGGATGAGCTAAGATTGGCGCGTGAAGTAACGCTTCTTTCAAAGAATTGAATTCCAATTGTGCTTGTTCGTCCCAGTTCCAAATAGTATTTTTTCCAGTGAGAGAACAAAGTTTTGGTGTAACAAGAATTTGCATATTCAGAAAACGACGGTAAAAATTTACGAGACCTAGAAAACTGCGAACTTGTCTTTTTGTGGATGGAACTGGAATGGCTCTGATTGCTTCTAACTTTTCAGGATCCGGCTGAATGCCTTCAGAAGAAATAATATGTCGCAAAAACTTCACCTTTGTCCTACCGAATTCAGACTTTTCCAAGTTAACTGTAATTCCAGATTCTGCAAAAATACGTAACAAACTGTTGAGGAAGCGATTATGTTGTTCCCATGAAGCTTCTGCTATCAGAATATCGTCCACATACAAGGTGATGTGACGTTTTAAGAACTCAGGTAATATGGAATTTAACCCACGAATGAATGCTGCCGAAGAAATGTTCAAACCAAAAGGAAGTTTCCGAAACTGATAACAAACGCCGAAACAAAGGAAAGCTGTGTATTTTCTACGTTCTGGATGAAGTTCGATCTGATAAAAGCTGGATCTGAGATCAATGGAAGACAACACTTTTACACCATTAAAATTTTGAAGAAGTTCTTCTAACGTTTGCGGCCTGTCTGTTTCAGGAATAATGATCGTATTGATTTGTCTCGAATCTAAGACAAGCCTGATCGATCCATTTTTCTTCTCAACAACATGTAATGGATTGTTGTATGAGCTTACTGCAGGCTCAATAATGCCCTCATCGAGCATAGATTGTATTTCTGTTCTAACACGGTCCCTATAATGTGCTGGAATTACATATGGTCTAACACAAAATTTAGTATGCTCACGAAAACGAAATTGGTATTGAAATCCCTTGATTGTTCCTGTTTTATGAGTAAAAACTGTGGAATGTGCTTGTAAAATCTCAAAAAGGTCCTGCCTATCAGTGTCATTACAATTCTCAATTGTTTGAATTTTATTCTGAATTAACTTATTAGTGTCAAATGCGCCGTCGATATCATCCCTGTAAGTACTTGCAGAGTGATTGTTAGTGTCTAGTTCCGTAGAAAATT
Source organism: Schistocerca serialis cubense (assembly GCF_023864345.2). Classification (NCBI taxonomy): domain Eukaryota; kingdom Metazoa; phylum Arthropoda; class Insecta; order Orthoptera; family Acrididae; genus Schistocerca; species Schistocerca serialis. Next base: position 112,490,283 of record NC_064645.1, on the reverse strand, counting down.
CCGAACTGTTGTCTAACAGAACGTAAAGCCGATTAATTTCCTCATCATGGTTTGAGAGCCAATCTTCAAATTTCAAAGCTATTGACTTACCTTCTTTTTCTAAAGTTATTTCAGCATCGTGAAAGTTTAAGATTGCTTTGTATTCATTCAAAAAGTCTACTCCCAGTATAATTTCCGTCGACAATAATGGAACAATAAGGAAGTTCGTAGAGAAGCTGTGGCTTTGACAAAAGAATTCTAGGTTGGTTTGTTGGCGTACATCTACACTTTCTCCAAAGATTGCACCTTGTAATTTAATCTTACGTAACGGAAGTGTGGGGCAATCGTTCGATTTGTTGCATTTGCTAAAGGCTGTTTCACTGATTACTGAAATGGGACTGCCAGAGTCAAGTACTGCCGTAAATTTTACATCATTTACTGTAATGCAAATCACAGGATATGCAACGTTGTTATGTTTTACGTCGTGTTCTTGGAGTAAGATGTCCCTAATATCTTCCATTTTTACGTAATTACTAGCTACGGCAGCTGCGTCGTTAGTGTCATAAGAACGTTTTGTGGCTGCCAGCGGTGTGAGTCATTGCCTATTGTCTCTTTGTTGGCGCGCGTCGTTATTGGGGTTTGGTGACCTAACTTCTACAAATTCACCGTGACGAGAGGGCCCTGCTCTGTTTGAATCCCGCCAGTTCTGATGCAATTCAGGTCTGTCGTTACGATCATATCGTCTGTCGTCATGTCGGTAGATTCCATAGTTCCTTTCTTGTCGGTCACATGGTGGAGAATTTCTCCCTGAATCGTAACTGCGCGCTGGTCCGTTGCGTCTCAAGTTATTCTGTCTCCCTTGATAGTATTTATTTTGGTTCCCATATTGTCTGTTTCTCTTATTGTCTCTGTGATAGTCATTACCACGGAGAGGTGATCTTTCCCTGTAGTTATTACTACTCTGCCAACGGTTGTCATACGGGTGGTGTCTGTTTTGGTCACGATTTGTGTTGTGAGAATAGCCTTGTCGTGTCAAGTTATTACTTCTTTCATCGCGGAATTGCGACGGATGTGACCTGTAATTGTTGTGTTCCTGGTTTCGCGTTCCGCGATTGTCAGTGTCAATTTCTAATTCTTGTAACAGTCCCTGAAATGCTTCAATGTCGTCTTTGCAACGCCCTGCCAAAATAATGTGTCGTAAATGTTCAGGTAATTTGATTAAGCAAATGCGGATGAGTTCTGAGGGGCTGTATGGGTTTGACAGGTACTGATTCTTGTGCAACATGTCTTCAAAATATTTCACAAGACTGGAAAATTCAGATTGTTCGAAATGTTTCATCATTATGATGCTATATTTTACCCGGTCTTGTGTAGCTTGAGACCAATATGCTGAGAGGAAGGCATGATAAAAATCTCCTTCACTGTGACAATCGTGAATTACCGATCGCATTCTTACAGCTGGTTCATTCTCCAAGTAGCCACACATAAATTCTAATCTGTGTTCTAACGACCAGTTGGGAGGAAAACAATGCGAGAATTGATGGAGCCATGCTTGTGGATGAATGTCGTTGCCAGAATTCTTAAATGTTTTGAATTTACGTGTAGTAATGAACAGCTTATAGTCAAAATCATCATGTCGGCGAGTCGCATATCGGTCATTGTTAGGTCGTGTCGGCCGTTCCATCTCAAAATTCGGTGCACATTCCCAATTTCTTTCATTACTTCCGAAATGCCCTGTGTTATTATTTTGCAGCTTTTCCGTGTTTCTAAGTCCCTCTTCCCGTGTTGGAGCGCGAGTGTCCTCTGAAATACGTAATTCTTGTATTACCTGTGTCAGCTGATCTTGTACTTCCCGGATTTCTCTTTGGTGTTGTGTATTAATTTGATTCTGATTTTGTTTGAATTTTCTTATTTGTTCATACTCTTCTGTGTCAGTGAAGGCTACGGGTCTTGTGTCATTCAGATCATCATCTACCTTTGTAGATAAGTTAGTGAATTGATCCGAAAGTTCGGCTACTTTCTCCGATAGTGTACTTACTTCCTCAGTGTGTTTTTCTGAACCAAGTTTCAGAGTATCTACTTTGTCCTTTAAGTTTTCCTGAGCTTTTGCAAGTTGCGTAACCGAATCGGTAGATGCAACTGAGTCAAATTTAGCCCACAAGGTCTCATGATTTTCATGAACAATGGTTTGCAGCTCTTTTATGGCTGCTTCGTGATTCTGTAATGCATTTTCATGCCGCGAAAAAATAGGTTGAAAATGCTCACAAATTTGTGTTTTTACGTCATTACAGACTTTTTGACATTTCGATTCAATGTTGTGTAACTCAGTAGTTAAATCTTCACGCGTTTGTTCAAGAGTTTGTTCCAATGAGTCTAACTTTTGAAGCTGTTGCTGTGTTTGTCTCTGATTTTGTTCCATTGTGTCTAACTTTTTAAGATTTTGTTCCACTGTATCTAACTTTTTAAGATTTTGTCCCATTTGTTTCTGATTTTGTTCAAGTGTTGTGTCTAACTTTTGTAGCTTTTGTCCCATTTGTTGCATTAACTGTAATAACAATGCACTGGTGTCTGAAACATGTTCCTCAGTGCTTTTCGGCAGTGAATTTGCACCGGCAACATTGACATTTTGACATGCAGAAAATGTGTCTTGACTTATTTGAGAAAACGGCGAGAACCTAAAGCCTGAGTCTACAGTATTCGCAAAATTGTGTCCTGTCATTCCCGATTCCTGAGGCAAGCTGTTGCCGACCGATCGATCGATAATGCGTCCCTCTTCACTAATTGTTTCACTGTCCACGCCATTGTTTGCCGCCTGCTCCATTTCCCTATGAACAGTTACCAAATTACTACTTTGAACATCAGTTAATTCATTACTCGGTGGCGCTAACACACTGCTTTCATTTTCACTGTCATTTCTCAGTTTACTTTGGAGCCTAGTATTACGTTTTTCACACGCCATTATTGTCACAGTATTTCACACGACAACACAGAAAAGCACAATTTGAAGAGCAAAATAAAATAACATAGCAATGGAAATAATGTCTACTTAATTGCCAGCGCAGCTGCGAAATACTTGGTGCAAATCTACATGCATGCCACAACTGTTTTACTGTACAACAATGAAAGGCTACAACTACAAAGGAGATTCTCTCTACAATTACGCGCTAGCAATAAACAAAATCTACACTAATTACGCAAACTACAAGAAAAAATCAGAAGATTCCAGTGAGGTATCCTAGGCTAATGGTCGACATATGAAACTTCCCCTTTTTACAATTTATACAAGACTGTGCTTAACCTGACACACAATATTTTGTTAGCGCAACGCAATCTGACTTTCAAAATTCCCTACAAAAGAATGGCCCTGACTAACATTAAACTATACCTTTCACAAATCACTTACCTCACAAAAATCTTCGCTGCACAAGCTACTGCAATACAGCGAGTGCCACTACTGCCAGCTAAATAAAAGATTCTAACTACGGAAGGCACTAACTACTCATAGGGATAGTTAGCAAATGAAAGATATTAATAGAGAACAAACAATGTATTTACCTTGATATCATTATATATAAATAGACAAATTTCAAAACTCCGCCGTCTCTCTCCCCACATCCACCACTGCTGGCGGCTCACCTCCAACTGCGCAACGCTACGCGCTGTTCACATCCAGCTGCCGCTGCCCAACACTACAATGGCGAGTATTACAACAATGCAAAGCAGCCACAGACTGCACACAGCACAGCCAGTGATTTTCATACAGAGGTGGCGTTACCAATAAAAAAACCTAAACAGCCTACTTACATAGAGAAAACATAAACAGCCTACTTACATAGAGAAAACATAAACAGCCTGAGAAAACATAAACAGCCTACTTACAAGTGACGTGGTCAACGTTACCTTGTACAGCAGCAACTTCTCTGACGCTGACATTAGTGTTATCGTCAACTGCACGAAGAATTGCCTCGTCCATTGCAGGTGTCCTCGTCGTTCTAGGTCTTCCCCAGTCGCGAGTCATAGGCTGGAATGTTCTGTGCTCCCTAAGACGCCGATCAATTGCTTCGAACGTCTTCCTGTCGGTACACCTTCGTTCTGGAAATCTGTCTCGATGCAAACGTACCGCGCCACGGCTATTACCCCGTGCTAACCCATACATCAAATGGGCATCTGCCAACTCCGCATTTGTAAACATTGCACTGACTCCAAAACCACGTTCGTGCTGAACACTAACCTGTTAATGCTACGTACTGATGTGCTTGATGCTAGTACTGTAGAGCAATGAGTCGCATGTCAACACAAGCACCGAAGTCAACATTACCTTCCTTCAATTGGGCCAACTGGCGGTGAATCGAGGAAGTACAGTACATACTTACGAAACTAAAATGAGCTCTAACATGGAAATTAAGCGTTTCCGGACACATGTCCACATAACATCTTTTCTTTATTTGTGAGTGAGGAATGTTTCCTGAAAGTTTGGCCGTACCTTTTTGTAACACTCTGTAGATGTGGACTTTGATCAGCGAGAACTGCCACGTACACAAGCAGTATGAGGTGGCTTGTCAGCGAACATGATTGAAATCAGTTCGATAATTACTTTGCTTCTGAAAATGGGAAAATTCCTTGGGAAGATAAGTTCGCCTAATGTATTCATATTTTCTGTGAAGCATACAATAGTATAGAGAGCAGGAATGCGGTGTGTAATTAAAATGAAATAAAATAAATTTGAGATGAAGTTAAACTACATACCTATATCATTTCTTTCCTTATCTCCAAGCGTTTTAAAATCTTCTTTAAGTTGTGTACACACATCCTTCCACGCTTCCAAGGTCAGTCCTCTATCCTTGTATGATTAGGTTGTCTTATCCCACAAGACTGGTCGTTCCTCCACCAACGCAATCAAAACTTCACAATCAATATTCAGTTCAAGATTCATCTTGAAACTCAACAGGTAGCACGTATGACGGCTCCAGGCGCGACTAACTCTCCTGGCACCCGGCGAGCTGCCGGCACGTGGACACGCAGTCATGTTCCAACAAGTCCAACTGAGAACCCAGCGCACCGTCCGGCTGCCGGCTTTGCAGTGTGCAACCGGAGGAGCATCCGGCAGTCGGGCCGGTCTTTTTGCAGTGTCGTCCCTTAGGACAAGCCCTCATAAGCAACAATGTGTCACTACAAACTCGGCGAATCTGCCGGACTGGCGGCCGGCGGTTATTCTTGTCGTGGACAAGGGTCCTGTAGCCCTTTCCACCCGAACCCACACGATCGTGCGGGTGCGGTTTTTATTTTTTTACGACAAACTGAATCTTTTGCCTTGCTACCAACTGACCTGCAACGATCGTGCAGGTTGTGCGCTACGCGTTTGTCATGTTTATGTTGTCATTCGGCGCCAACAGATTGCAGCACATGTTGTTTAAGTTGATCGAGAAGTGAGCATTATGCCGGCGCCTGATTAGTAGCTCATAAGTAAGTTAAATTGAATTGTTTCGGCGATCTGCTGGATCTGGTTATTTGTAATAGTGTGTACAACGTCGCGATCTTGATAATTATTAGTAACTTCATATCTTTGCACAGTAATTGTGCGTTAAATTTGTACTAGCACGATTCTGCGGGTTAGGTGTTGACTGTGTAACTTCATCCTCGAGTGAGTGTTGTTGATTGTGTCATTGGCCTCCCTATATTACTACTTTTCATACAGTTTTGAATGGGAAAGTTTTTATGCACATTCCTGTTATTGTAAGCAGGTTTATCAGACAGTCAAATCCGTTCTGTATTAGAGGATTCGGATTTGAGTGGCATTTCGTCAGATGAAGACGACGAGTTTGTTCCTTATCCTTCAAACATTCAGCAGGCAGACAACTTGTTTGATGATGATTTGAGTGCCGAAGAAGTTCCTGAAGTTCCTGAAGAGCACAGGAGTTCACACAGTGTCACAGACGGTGTCAGACCACTGCTTTTTCGGATATCAAATTTTGTTCAGAAGTTTCATCCACCAAACATTAATTACAGTGCTGTTGAGGTCAGTGACAAAGATTACCTATTTCGTGTATCATTCCCATTTTCCTACTAAATTATCTTCTTTTTAATTCTAGAGTCCTTCACCAATTGGAACTACTGCTGAATATTTCTGTTAATATTTCAGTGAAAAGTATTTTGAAGAGGCAGTGACATATACAAATATGTATAGTGTTGCAAAGACAGGGAAATCCCTAGGGACTACAGCTCATGAACTGAAGGTGTTTTTTGGGATAAATTTAATGATAGGGCGCAACGTACTGGAAGAAATCTATTTCTTTATCAGCTATTAGTGACACTATGTGCAGAGACCAGTTCCTTGAGCTCAGGAATAATGTGCACTTTGTTGGCACTATAAAACCACCTGAAGAGGCTAAAACTAGTAGACTGTGGAAAGTTCAGTCAGTGATCGACACAGTAAGAAGAAGATGTCGCAGTTTGCCTCGTAGCTTTAACTACTACAGTATTGAGAGGACTTGCGGTCAAATATGGCAGAAGGGATAGATAACATTCCATCAGAATTTCTAAAATCATTGGGGGAAGTGGCAACAAAACGACTATTCACGTTGGTGTGTAGAATATATGAGTCTGGCGATATATCATCTGACTTTCGGAAAAGCGTCATCCACACAATTCCGAAGACGGCAAGAGCTGACAAGTGCGAGAATTATCGCACAAACAGCTTAACAGCTCATGCATCGAAGCTGCTTACAAGAATAATATACAGAAGAATGGAAAAGAAAATTGAGAATGCGCTAGGTGACGATCAGTTTGGCTTTAGGAAAAGTAAAGGGACGAGAGAGGCAATTCTGACGTTACGGCTAATAACGGAAGCAAGGCTAAAGAAAAATTAAGACACTTTCATAGGATTTGTCAACCTGGAAAAAGCGTTCGACAATATAAAATGGTGCAAGCTGTTCGAGAGTCTGAAAAAAGTAGAGGTAAGCTATAGGGAGAGACGGGTCATATACAATATGTACAACAACCAAGAGGGAAAAATAAGAGTGGACCATCAAGAACGAAGTGTTCATATTAAGAAGGGTGTAAGACAAGGCTGTAGCCTTTCACCCCTACTCTTCAATCTGTACATCGAGGAAGCAATGATGGAAATAAAAGAAAGGTTCAGGAGTGGAATTAAAATACAAGATGAAAGGATATCAATGATACGATTCGCTGATGACATTGCTATCCTGAATGAAAGTGAAGAAGAATTAAATGATCTGCTGAAGGGAATGAACAGTCTAATGAGTACAAGTATGGTTTGAGAGTAAATCGGAGAAAGACGAAGGTAATGAGAAGTGGTAGAAATGAGAACAGCGAGAAACTTAACATCAGGATTGATGGTCACGAAGTCAATGAAGTTAAGGAATTCTGCTACCTAGGCAGTAAAATAACCAATGACGGACGGAGCAAGGAGGACATCAAAAGCAGACTCGCTATGGCAAAAAAGGCATTTCTGCCCATGAGAAGTCTACTAATATCAAATACCGGCCTTAATTTGAGGAAGAAATTTCTGAGGATGCACGTCTGGAGTACAGCATTGTATGGTAATGAAATATGGACTGTGGGAAAACCGGAACAGAAGAGAATCGAAGCATTTGAGGTGTGGTGCTATAGAAAAATGCTGAAAATTAGGTGGACTGATAAGGTAAGGAATGAGGAGGTTCTACACAGAATCGGAGGGGAAAGGAATAGGTGGAAAATACTGATAAGGAGAAGGGACAGGATGATAGGACATCTGCTAAGACATGAGGGAATGACTTCCATGGTACTAGAGGGAGCTGTAGAGGGCAAAAACTGTAGAGGAAGACAGAGATTGGAATACGTCAAGCAAATAATTGAGGACTTAGGTTGCAAGTGATACTCTGAGATGAAGGGGTTAGCACAGGAAAGGAATTCGTGGCGGGCCGCATCAAACCAGTCAGTAGACTGATAACCAAAAAAAAAAAAAATTCAGAGCTGAAGAGTTTGAGACACCGTTAGATGATACGTTAAGCACCTCCACAAAGGCAAAAGTTTACAAACCCCATCCGAAACCAGGTTTGGACAGGCGATATGATGGGTATGATCACTGGCCGACAGTGGATGATATTTTGTCACCACGAACACGTCAGAATGAGCGCTGCAGTTCCAGAACAAAGGCAAAGTGCATAAAATGGAATCAGTACTTATGTCTGGCAAAAGGAAAGGATCGTTTCAAATTATTTCACGAAAGGTGAAGCAGTCTGAACCATGACTTTGTGTTACAAAATAAATAAATAAAAATTATTATTAATTTTTTTGCCACAGAATATGATTTGCAATCTATGTAATATTTTATATAATAACTAATAAATAAAAGTAATGAAAGATTAATTTTTTTATTCATAACTGTTTGTTGTGGACTGGCAAGACAGCCAATCCACAGTGACGGGTAACCGAAAGGCACGAGTTTAACTCACGCAGGCTGGTGTGAGGTCTGAAACAGGATACGTAATGAATGCTATAAAGAAAAGTACGTAGCTACTGGAATACTTAACTTTAATCCACAATTGGTGAACATTGGTCTTGTTACTGTACATGCTTCATTAGATACTTAGCAAAGGATAAATGGCGCCTTGCTAGGTCGTAGCAATTGACTTAGCTGAAGGCTATGCTGACTATCGTCTCGGCAAATGAGAGCGTAATTCTCAGTGAACCTTTCCTAGCAACGTCGGCTGTGCGAGTGCTAGTAAGTCTCTCTAGACCTGCCGTGTGGCGGCGCTCGGTCTGCTATCACTGATAGTGGCGACACGCGGGTCCGTCGTATACTAATGGACGGCGGCCGATTTAAAAGGCTACCACCTAGCAAGTGCGGTGTCTGGCGGTGACACCACACTGTTCCTCAAGTAACTTACAATATCAAACAAATAGCAGAAAGTCAGAGAATAATTTTGGTGAAATAGAACCTGATCCTCACGATTGTGCTAGTTGTTTTCCCGCTACATTTTTTATGGAAGAGTTTTTTAATTATCTTTCCCAGAGTCTACTATGCCCATATATACAGATAATTCAACTTTATTCACCATTTTCAAAAAAAAGGTGTTCAGAGTGGAAAGGGGTAGGCTCGCATAAATATCTAGCAAGGAGAGGCCGCGATCACAGATTTACTTCAAACTTTGTCGACCTTTAGTAGGTCATTACACCGAAACGCCATAGAAACTGGTATAGGCATGTGTATTGAATACAGAGATATTTACACAGGCAGAATACGGTGCTGAGGTTGGCAATGCCTATAAAAGACGACATTTGTATGGCACAGTTGTTAGGGCGGTTACTGCTGCTTCAATTGCTGGTTATCAAGATTTGAGTGAGTTGTAATCGGCGCACGAGCGATGCGACACCGCATGTCCGGGTTAGCGATAAAGTGGGGGTTTTCCCGTACGATCATTTCAACAGTGTACCGCGAATATCACGAATCTGGTAAAACATCAAATCTCGGACACCGCTGAGGCCGGAAAAAGATCCTGCAAAAACGGGACCAACGATGACAGAAGAGCATCGTTTAACGCAACGTAAGTGAAACCCTTCATCAAACAGCTCCAGATTTCAGTGCTGGGTCATTCAACGAAACATCATCAAAATGAGCTCTCAGAGCCGAAGGCCGTCTCGTGCACCATTGATGACTGCACGGCACAAAGCTTTACGCCTCGTCTAGGCCCGTCAACACCGACATTGGACTGTTGATGACTGGAAACATAATGTCCGGTCGGACGAGTCTCGTTTCAAAATTGTATCGAGCAGATGGACGTGTACGGGTATGGCAACAACCTCATAAACCCTGCATGTCAGCAGGGTTCAAATGGTTCAAACGCCTCTAAGCACGATGGGACTTAACATCTGAGGTCATCAATCCCCAAGACTTAGAACTAATTGAACCTAACTATCCTAAGGACATCACATAGATCCATGCCCGACGCAGGATTCGAACCTGCTGCTGTAGCAGCAGTGCGGTTCCGGACTGAAACGCCTAGAACCGCTCGGTCCCAATGGCCGGCTGCCAGCAGGACACTCTTCATCCTGGTGGAGACTCTGTAATGGTGTGGGAGGTGTTCAGTTAGAGTGATATGGGACCTCTGATACGTCCAGATACGATTCTGACAGGTGCCACGTACGGAAGCATCCTGTATGATCACCTGCATCCATTAACGTCCATTGCGCATTCCGATGAACTTGGGCAATTCCAGCAGAACAATGTGACTTTCCACACGTCTACAATAGCTACACAGTGCCTTTAGGAACACTCTTCTGAGTTTAAACACTTCCGCTGGCCACCAGACTCCCCACACATTAACATTATTGAGAATTTCTGGGCCGGCCGCTGTGGCCGAGCGGCTCTAGGCGTTTCAGTCCAGAACCGCGCTGCTGCTACGGTAGCAAGTTCGAATCCTGCCTCGGGGATAGACGTGCCTGATGTCCTTAGTTTAGTTTGGTTTAAGAAGTTCTAAGTCTTGGGGTAGCTTCTTTGATTCATAATCAAAACGTCTTCGGTCCCGGGTTCGATCCCCGCCACTGCCTAAATTTTGATAAATAATCAGCATTGGCGGCCGAAGACTTCCGGCATAAGAAGTCAGCCTCATCCTGCCAACGGCCTTGTCAAAGAGGGCGGAGGAGCGGATAGAGGTTCAGGGCACTCTCTTGTCCTAGGGGCGGGAAATTGCCCCTAAAGGCGGAAGAATCGGCAATGATCAACGACATGAGGATGCAGAAGGCAATGGAAACCACTGCATTAAAGACACGTAACGTGTATCCACACGACATGTGGCCTGTAATTGAAGAAGTGTCATGATGATCTCTCCATTGGCAAAAGATTCCGGAATAGTCCCCCATTCGGATCTCCGGGAGGGGACTGCCAAGGGGGAGGCTACCATGAGAAAAAGATTGAATAATCAACGGAAGGATAACGTTCTACGAGTCGGGGCGTGGAATATCAGAAACTTGAACGTGATAGGGAAACTAGAAAATCTGAAAAGAGAAATGCAAAGGCTCAATCTAGATATAGTAGGGGTAAGTGGAGCGAAGTGGAAGGAAGACAAGGATTTCTGGTCAGATGAGTATCGGGTAATATCAACAGCACCAGAAAATGGTATAACAGGTGTAGGATTCGTTATGAATAGGAAGGTAGGGCAGAGGGTGTGTTACTGTGAATAGTTCAGTGACCGGGTTGTTCTAATCAGAATCGACAGCAGACCAACACCGATAACGATAGTTCTGGTATACATGCCGACGTCGCAAGCTGAAGATGAACAAATAGAGAAAGTGTATGAGAATATTGAAAGGGTAATGGAGTATGTAAAGGGGGACGAAAATCTAACAGTCATGGGCGACTGGAATGCAGTTGTAGGGGAAGGAGTAGAAGAAAAAGTTACAGGAGAATATGGGCTTGGGACAAGGAATGAAAGAGGAGAAAGACTAATTGAGTTCTGTAACAAGTTTCAGCTAGTAATAGCGAATACCCTGTTCAAGAATCACAAGAGGAGGAGGCCGGGAAATACGGGAAGATTACAATTAGATTAATCATGGTCAGACAGAGATTCCGAAATCAGATACTGGATTGTAAGGCGTACCCAGGAGCAGATATAGACTCAGATCACAATTAGTAGTGATGAAGATTAGGCTGAAGTTCAAGACATTAGTCAGGAAGAATCAATACGCAAAGAAGTGGGATACGGAAGTACAAAGGAATGACGAGATACGTTTGAAGTTCTCTAACGCTATAGATACAGCAATGAGGAATAGCGCAGTAGGCAGTTCAGTTGAAGAGGAATGGACATCTCTAAAAAGGGTCATCACAGAAGTTGGGAAGGAAAACATGGATACGAAGAAGGTAGCTGCGAAGAAACCATGGGTAACAGAAGAAATACTTCAGTTGATTGATGAAAGGAGGAAGTACAAACATGTTCCGGGAAAATCAGGAATACAGAAATACAAGTCGCTGAGGAATGAAATAAATAGGAAGTGCATGGAAGCTAAGACGAAATGGCTGTAGGAAAAATGTGAAGACATCGAAAAAGATATGATTGTCGGAAGGACACACTCATCATACAGGAAAGTCAAAACAACTTTTGGTGACATTAAAAGCAACGGTGGTAACATTAAGAGTGCAACGGGAATTCCACTGTTAAATGCAGAGGAGAGAGCAGATAGGTGGAAAGAATACATTGATAGCCTCTATGAGGGTGAAGATTTGTCTGATGTGATAGAAGAAGAAACAGGAGTCGATTTAGAAGAGGTAGGGGATCCAGTATTAGAATCGGAATTTAAAAGAGCTTTGGAGGACTTACGGTCAAATAAGGCAGAAGGGATAGATAACATTCCATCAGAATTTCTAAAATCAATGGGGGAAGTGGCAACAAAACGACTATTCACGTTGGTGTGTAGAATACATGAGTCTGGCGACATACCATCTGACTTTCGGAAAAGCATCATCCACACAATTCCGAAGACGGCAAGAGCTGACAAGTGCGAGAATTATCGCACAATCAGCTTAACAGCTCATGCATCGAAGCTGTTTACAAGAATAATATACAGTAGAATGGAAAAGAAAATTGAGAATGCGTTAGGTGACGATCTGCTTGGCTTTAGGAAAAGTAAAGGGACGAGAGAGGCAATTCTAACGTTGCGGCTAATAATGGAAGCAAGGCTAAAGAAAAATGAGGACACTTTCATAGGATTTGTCAACCTGGAGAAAGCGTTCGACAATATAAAATGGTGCAAGCTGTTCGAGATTCTGAAAAAAGTAGGGGTAAGCTATAGGGAGAGACGGGTCATATACAATATGTACACTACCAAGAGGGAATAATAAGTGTGGACGATCAAGAACGAAGTGCTCGTATTAAGAAGGGTGTAAGACAAGGCTGTAGCCTTTCGCCCCTTCTCTTCAATCTGTACATCGAGGAAGCAATGATGGAAATAAAAGAAAGGTTCAGGTGTGGAATTAAAATACAAGGTAAAAGGATATCAATGATACGATTCGCTGATGACATTGCTATCCTGAATGAAAGTGAAGAAGAATTAAATGATCTGCTGAAGGGAATGAACAGTCTAATGAGTACACAGTATGGTTTGAGAGTAAATCGGAGAAAGACGAAGGTAATGAGAAGTAGTAGAAATGGGAACAGCGAGAAACTTAACATCAGGATTGATGGTCACGAAGTCAATGAAGTTAAGGAATCCTGCTACCTAGGCAGTAAAATAACCAATGACGGACGGAGCAAGGAGGACATCAAAAGCAGACTCGCTATGGCAAAAAAGGTATTTCTGGCCAAGAGAAGTCTACTAATATCAAATACCAGCCTTAATTTGAGGAATAAATTTCTGATGATGTACGTCTGGAGTACAGCATTGTATGGTAGTGAAACATGGACTGTGGGAAAACCGGAACAGAAGAGAATTGAAGCATTTGAGATGTGGTGCTATAGACGAATGTTGAAAATTAGGTGGACTGATAAGGTAAGGAATGAGGAGGTTCTACGCAGAATCGGAGAGGAAAGGAATAGGTGGAAAATACTGATAAGGAGAAGGGACAGGATGATAGGACATCTGCTAAGACATGAGGGAATGACTTCCATGGTACTAGAGGGAGCTGTAGAGGGCAAAAACTGTAGAGGAAGACAGAGATTGGAATACGTCAAGCAAATAATTGAGGACGTAGGTTGCAAGTGCTACTCTGAGATGAAGAGGTTAGCACAGGAAAGGAATTCGTGGCGGGCCGCATCAAACCAGTCAGTAGACTGATGACGAAAAGTCTAGGGGACTGACGACCTCAGACGTTAAGTCCCATAGTGTTCAGAGCCGTTTGAACCATTTGAGAATTTCTGGGATGCCTTGCAACGTGCTGCTCAGACGAGATCGCCACGCCCATCGTACACCTGCGAATTTATGGACAGCCGTTCAGAATTTGTGGTGTCAGTTCCCTCGAACACTGCCTTATACATTAGTCGAGTCCATGCCACGTCGTATTGCGGCACTTCTGCGTGTACGCGGGGCCCTACAAGATATTAAGGAGGGGTACCAGTTTCCTTGCTTCTTCATTGTAAAATACTGTACAAGTAGTAAGTTGCACTACTCTGGCAACCCCGAGATAATCAGAAGAGATATTTTAGGCTTCTGTTATGAAACTGATGTATCTATGCGTAGGTGCCGGACGCTTGAGTTTGTGATGGTCAAGTGGTTAACGTTCGAGCTTCCTATGGCGAACGTGTACGAGACGACGGTTCAACTACTGCTCAGACCTTCATTTTTGTAGTACACGTGTAAATTCCGTGATAATCAAAAAATTTACACCTACACCAGTCGTTCTTGCAACATCAGCAACGTCTCATCGCTACACAGACTGTCTGCCAAATGATGCCTGCCTCTGTGTCTGCAGCTCGAAGCGTCGAGGTGCAAAGTAGTATCCGGTACTTTACCAGACTGCATGTATAAGGGATTTCGCGAATCACGACAGGCATACATTTTCAGGAAAACTCTATGCATTTCTTCGTTTACTTGGCTATGGTTATAAATATATTTGTTCTAATAGTAAAATTGGTTTAAAAATAGTAAGTGACCAAATAACACGAAGTTGACGAAAACTTCACGCAAATACAAGTGGTTTTTTAAAAATTATGTTATCTCTAAAATGTTACATAAATTAAATAATAAAACCGTGATAAAAATTATGGATTAAATGTTAAGTCTGAGCAGGAGTCGAACCTAGGCGCTTCAGTCTGCAACTGCGCGACCGCTACGGTGGCAGGTTCGAATCCTGCCTCGGGCATGGGTGTGTGTGATGTCCTTAGGGTAGTTAGGTTTAAGTAGTTCTAAGCTCTAGGGGACTGATGACCTCAGAAGTTAAGTCTCATAGTGATCAGAGCCATTTGAACCAGTTGAACTTTGTTTATCGTCCATGCCATTCTGCGTTGCAGTGCAACGTGTTGTCTCGTCACTGGAATTAAGAACTGTAATTAAAGTGCTTGTGTATAGACTTGTTGAGGCTCTGGTCCAGCTGACTCGCTGAGTACTTCCTTGAACAGCATTAGCATGAGGATTAAATTCTTGTTTTAAGGCTACCCAATGTTATTTCATCAATAGGTGTTGTACCACCTCAGTTAAGACTAATGGTTTACTTAAAATTTGTTCTGGTATTTGATTACGCCACTGAATTAATTGTTATTAAGCCTTTATTGCGAAGACTCTCGTCTGGAATACTGATTGTTGTATAATGTAGACAGTGAGCTTTAATATTTTCCCTGTATTTGACGTTTGGCGTTGCCTTTCTCACGGGTAGCCTTGGTTGTTAAGGATTCCTTATTCTGTCCTACTGAGGTGCGGCTGACATTGTCGTGGCTTGTGTAGACACTGTTTATATAAGAATAAGTAGGAAGACTTACTCCCTTTAAGGGCATTGCCCCTCACTACCAGTTAATGTGTAATTTGAAATCATTTTAACTAAAGGTGCTGTGTTTCTTTAAACTCTCGGGTGGTGTACGTGACGACTAAGCTACATTATAGTTTTTAATGCTGTTTAAGTAAATTTCAGTTTTCTTAAAGGTGAAATGCGCCAGGGTTAGCCATGTTTTCTTTATTCCTTTTTCTTAAGAGTTCAATATCTCATTCTCTCCTGTTTGGTATCTTTGATTCAGTTAAACTAAAATCTTGTCTTTCTGTGACATGACGTATGTCATGTTCTGACAAATTGTACTTTTATGCTGTTAAAGTAAGCACATATTTTGTTTGAGGGTTTTCATATTCTTACAGTAAATGGCCATTATGTTTAAGGGACACACGTTTCAGTCTGTGCTTTAGAATATTTGTATGTAATAGCTTTCGATAGCCTTACCGCGGTGCTAACACCGGTTCCCTTCAGGTCAATGAAGTATTAAGTAGGCTGTTTAGGTTTTTATGTTGGTAACGCCACTTAGCGCTCTGTATGAAAATCGGTGAGTGTGCTGTGTGCAGTCTGTGGCTGGTTGGGCTCATTGTTGGAATATTCGCTTGTGTAGTGTTGGGCAGTTGGATAGGAACAGCGCGTAGCGTTGCGGAGTTGGATGTGAGCCGCCAGCAGTGGTGGATGTGGAGAGAGAGATGGCAGAATTTTGAGAGCGGACCATCTGGACGTGTGTCCGTCAGAAAAAGGAAATTTGTGATACTGGATGTCATGAACTTATATATGATGACTTTTGAATATTATTAAGGTAAATACATTGTTCGTTCTCTAGCAAAATCTTTCATTTGCTAACTGTGCCTATCAGTAGTTAGTGCCTTCAGTAGTTAGAATCTTTTATTTAGCTGGCAGTATTGGCGCTCGCTGTATTGCAGCAGTTCGAGTAACGAAGATTTTTGTGAGGTAAGTCATTCATGGAAGGTATAGGTTATTGTTAGTCAGGGCCATTCTTTTGTATGGACTATTGAAAGTCAGATTGCGTTGCGCTTAAAAAAAGTATTGTGTGTCAGTTTAGTGATGATCAGAATAAGTAAAGAGAGAAACGTCTAAGTACGTTCAGTTTTGCTCAGCTGTTTGAAGATCAAATAATGTAAAAGGTTATCAGCACAGTCATTTTATAATTTTTCTAAGGGGACGTTTCAAAGTTAAGCATTTTCGTGCTTGGCTAGCACTTGGATGGGCGATCATCCGGTTTACCGAGCGCTGTTGGCAAGCGCGGTGCACTCAGCCCTTGAGAGGCAAACAGAGGTGCTAGTTGACTGATAAACAGGGGGCCCGGTCACGAAAACTGACAACGGCTGGGAGAGCTATATGCTGACCACATGCCCTTCCACATCCGCATCCATTGACGCCGCCTATAGGCTGAAGATGACAGCTGTCGGTCAGTACTATTAGGGTCTCCCGAGACCTGTTCGGAAGGAGGGTCTTTGATGGACTGAGGCTAATGAAACGTGATGGTATGTACAATGTTTTGCTTAAAGAGATGTTTGAATGGTTTTATAACAAATTATACAAAAGGAAAGTGCTGAAACAAAAGTTTTTGAAATTGGTTGAATAAAAGTATTGTTGATATGTTGTTAATTGTTTATTTGTACCAGCACCTTACCGCTCCCAGCACCGGCTATCTTGCCATTTTAAATGTGCAACTTACTTTCTGAGATCCACTCGTACGCCTATGGAGAACTACAGTGATGAGGCAGTCGCTCTCTTTCTCGTGGAATGGTATTAAAACGTGGTTACCAGACTGGAGTAAGACGTATGAAGTGTTGGCGCATTAGCGAATCTGACAACGAGCTTTCTTGCCGGCTCTTCCGGCGGCTAGGCTGCGCAACTTACTTAAGCGGAAGAAGAGAGTGGCTCCGAGGCGGTGGAAACGGTGGAGGCAGTATTAAGCAGCACTCCGCGTCGCGTTATGGGCGTAAGGCTTGGTAGGGGTTGGGGTGGGGGGAGTTAGCGGAGTCGGAGAATAATAGAAAAGCGCGCAAACTCGCGCAGCCAAGTTGGACCGCAACTCGACAGGACTGGAGAAGGGGGGGAGGGGAGGGGCGGTGCGTTATGGTGGTCGGCGCACGCTGGCAAACTCTGAAAAAATAAAGAGGCTGCCTCTGCGCCGCGCGTTGGCAACACTGACACATCTGGGGAGGTGGTGTGGGACGGACGGCGGGCCCGTTTCCTCGAGAGGGACCCGCACGGCGAAATCAGCGCGCGCGGAATTTTTCGAGGGCGGGAGTGCAACAGAGTAAAAGTCGCAGATAAAACAAACATATTCTTCTCCCCGGCTGGCCGCAGT
This sequence comes from Schistocerca serialis cubense, assembly GCF_023864345.2. Classification (NCBI taxonomy): domain Eukaryota; kingdom Metazoa; phylum Arthropoda; class Insecta; order Orthoptera; family Acrididae; genus Schistocerca; species Schistocerca serialis. The sequence continues at coordinate 112,472,557 of NC_064645.1, read as the reverse complement.
CGACGCCGCAAACTTGACGCCCGCCAGAGAGGGGGAGTCGCGACCCGGAAAGTTGTGCCCTGTGGCCGGGGCTGGGCGGCGAACAGACTGCCGGGGTTCCTCCCGGCGAGCGGAACGAACTGCGACGAGGGGTCCGTAGCTCGCTGCACCAGACGGCGCCGACTATTAATGAATTTAAAACTTCCCACGCTAATTATTCATTAACTCGTTTGCGATAACTGCTTCTGAAACTGACGCCTTTTTTTTTCTTTTTTCCACCAGAGTCCGGGAATAAAGCTACTGGTCTCGAATTAGCGAGGCTATGGGGGTGAAAAAAAAATTAGAACTGGGAAGAGGGCGAATTAATTCTCGAAATACCACTGTACTCTACACTGCCAAAATGAGGCACCTGAATAAATGAAGTTCGCCGTTTTGGTCGAAAGAACACGTGAGCTCTAGCAGTGTGAAGGAATTAGTTGTCGTTACGTATTAGTTGCCAGCGATAGCAAAGGACTTGGAAGAGCAGTTGAACAGAATGGTCAGTTTCTTGAAAGGAGGATATAAGATAAACATCAACAAAAGCAAAACGAGGATAATGGAATATAGTTGAATTAAGTCGTGTGACGCTGAGGGAATTAGATTAGGAAATAAGACACCTAAAGTAGTAAAGGTGTTTTGCTATTTGGGGAGCAAAATAACTGATGATGGTCGAAGCAGAGAGGATTTTAAATGTAGACTGGCAATTGCAAGCAAAGCGTTTCTGGAGAAGAGAAATTTGTTAACATGGAGTATAGATTTAAGTGTCAGGAAGTCGTTTCTGAAAGTATTAATATGGAGTGTAGCCATGTATGGAAGTGAAACATGGACGATAAATAGTTCGGACAAGAAGAGAATTGGAGCTTTCGAAATGTGGTGCTACAGAAGAATGCTGAAGATTAGATGGGTAGATCACATAACTAATGAGGAGGTATTGAACAGAATTGAGGACAAGAGGAGTTTGTGGCACAACTTGGCTAGAAGAATGGATCGGTTGGTAGGACATGTTCGGAGGCATCAAGGGATCACCAACTTAGTACTGGAGGGCAGCGTGGAAGGTAAAAATCGTAGAGGGAGACCAAGAGATGAATACACTAAGCAGATTCAGAAGGATGGCGGTTGCAGTAGGTACTTGGAGATGAAGAAGCCTGCACAGGATAGAGTAGCATGTAGAGCTGCATCAAACCAGTATCAGGACTGAAGAACACAACAACAACAACAATATATTAGTTCACGTCAGCTATTGCCTTGACTTATGCCGTTCCACTGTTCACAGCTTCATCAGAATAAAGTTAATCAGCAGTTTACTACAGACACTGTCCAACACACCGACGGAACTGCGCTTGTGCGGGTTGTAATGGAACTAGTCAGTAGCTCCTCTTTTGCAATGGACTGTACTTGTCGATACATTAGAAGAAATAGGCTATTCGATACACTCCATAAATTTATTATACGATAAAAATTCTAAGTCGTAATTTCGCGTTCCATGTAATTTTATTGAAATCAACGAAATATTTTTTGCACTTATATACAAAATGTGAGTTCAAACTAGGACCTAACATAAATAACATCTTTTTCTCATTTCCTAAGTCCTAATTGTTTCTCATCTGCTGAATTTATTTCGAAGTTTACTTATTCAATTTTATTATCAATTAACGTCATATACATAAAAATTGTTGGTTATAAACTTAAAAAGAATAACTTCAATGAAAAGATTATCGATAAGTAATTCGTCTGTTATGCAAATGAACTTATGTGATACAAGTCCAATGTTTGTTGTTGGCGAGTAGTTGGGAGAAGTTGTAGTTGTACGAAGTTTGGTGGAAGTTATTCCATTGTGTGTGTGTCCTGTTATATTTTGAGTTTCAGACATATTTGAATGCTGAAATTCTGCTGTATCATAATAAGTAGAACTAAATGCTCTATATGAAAGATAAAGTAAACATAATACATTATTTCAACGTACATACTTTAAGCCTGAATCACCTCCTGCAACGAGAGATTTACGATTACTTCAAGATTTCGAAGCCGAAATACATCAAATGACGACACTAAATTAAATAATGACAATTACGACGTTAGTTTGCATCTCAATCAATATTTTATGAATAATTGCACCTCTACTCGTTTATTTTGTTAGTGACAGAACATATCAGGCAAACAGGGGGCAATAAATGATTTCCGAGAACTTATAAAAATCAAGTGTTGGATACAACTGTAGGTTTGGGTGTTCATCAGTACACATACTTGAAAAGAGGGAGACTTAATGTTAGGCCATCTAACACCAAGATCTCGACATCTTAATGATAATCTGGCAAACTGTACATCTAGGGCATGTTTCCTTGAATCATCAAAACGATCCTAGGTATCTGCGATTGGCAGAAGATCTCTCCCTTACGTGCCAAAAAACACAACGAGCACAACGAGAGAAAACATGAGCTGGAAATAACAGAACTGAGAAACTCTGTTGAACTACTTGATAAGTAACTACTGATACTCCTCGTACCCCATTGCTTGCTCTATATTAATCTCTGTGGCCGAATATTGTGCGCCGGGATGGATCAGTAAGTAGTGTTTCCGAATTTTTTTATGTACAATTGAACACTCCCATGAGAATGGGGACAGAAAATGGTTACCTACACATTGGCTTTCGGTTTTGTGGAACTCGCTACTTTCTGTGATGCGTAGAGAAAGTATCTCCAACGCGACTTCAGAAAAACACTGCTGACACATCCAGGGATACCAGTCCATGAACCTCTAAAGCGCAGCTGTCTAAATTGTTGACAATCGTTACTATGTCTGGCTAAACAGCTTTTAAACGAGATTTATTAGTCAAGAAATGTATTGTGTCACATAACGTATGTCCGTCACTGGATATCGACATGTCAGATTTAAAAGAAACAATGTGTACAAAAATAAAGACATGCGCCGAAAACAAGTGCCCATGTACTCACAACAGCTGACTACGTCCTTATTACCTGCATTGGCTTTTTGAAGTTTTCATTCTGAGTCCATTTGCAATTGTTATCCTTTTCTCCAGCAATGTGAAATGTATGTAGCGACAGCAGTGAAATTTCGCAATCGCAATGGAAAACAGTGTTCAGTATCGGAAACAGAAAAACTTACTTCATAATGGTTCCTTGAAATTACATTACAATAATAAAAGTAATAATAATAAGTCAAATAGGAAGAGCATACGCTCCTAACTCTTAGTACACCGACAGAAAAAAAAAATCCCAACGCCAAGATGGTGTCGTGCGAGGTAAACGAAAGTTGGTAGACGTGTTTACATTTCCGAAAGACGTTTATTCAGCTTTCGCATCAGTCGCCTAATAGGGGGCTAGTAGTGCAAGTATGAAGATTGAAACGGAACTTGTTATACCGGTCCATATATTTCTCATTAAATTTCCAGTACAAGACAATTAATAGCGAGAGGGCTTTTCTGTGCAGAAAATTTCTTTAGCACACAGACATTGAACACCCAGACACAATCCTCTAAAGGACACAACAACCTGTGGACTGTGGCAGATATTTGAACACAGATAATATTTGGTACAACACACAGCACAGAGACAATCCGTTAAAGGACACAACAGTTGGTGGACTGTGGTCCAAACAGATATTTGAACACATAAAACATTTGGCGCAACATATAACACATACACAATCCGTTAAAGGACACAACAGTCCGTGGACTGTGGCCGAAACAGATATTGGACACACAGAAAACGTTTGGCACAACACATAACACAGACACAATCTGTTACAGAACCCAAAAGTCTGTGTACTGTGGTCCAAACGGATATTTGAATGCAGAAAGGTACTTACCAGGTAATTGATCTTCATCTGCTTGGAGGTGCTTGCCACTGCTGCTGCTGTCGCTGTTGGTAAGCATCATTTTGATTGATGTACAATCGATAGACCTCGAAGGAACAAGCTGCGGAGCTCTGAGAAGCACAGAAACAGATTGAGTGCGAGTTCGGTTGTGGCTTGACTTATATAGCTTCTATGACGTCGAATCACGTCACTGATGCAGTAGCCAATAGGATCGCTGCATTATAGGGGTGGGGGTGGGTGGTGCTACGTCATGGATGAATAGTGACCGAGAAAGCGAACGTTATGTATTTGTGGGACACTATAAAAGTTCCAAACGTTCGAGTTGGTTCTTCTTTTTTCATAATGATGTGAGTTGAGAACTTTGTTAGATGCGCTATGTGTCAACTACACGTCACATGTGTTATATTTGTAGAATACAATCCGTGATTGCAGTATGCGCATGCAGGCTAGACGCCGTGACGTCAGCATGCGCGCGCGTTGGCCATACACGTCAGGCGTATTCCATTAGAATCGCGAAAGAGAGAAAGCTGTCAAACAGATGTGAGGGATGACGCCGCTCCCTGGTGTTAATACTGTATACTAGGTCAGTTGGACTCTGGACCTTGTGGTGAACACACTGGATGGCTAAACTGCATGAAATTGTTTAGATAAATACTGGTGCTTGATTTAGAGAGTTGATGATTAGCAAGCGTGTTTGCAGTCTCTTTTAGATGGATTAATACTTCGAGGATTTACGAGTTGTTTGGGTCTCTGGACATAAATGTATTTAATTATTTTACAAGTGGTTTGCCGGTCTGTAGGCTGTGCAATGCATTATTTTGGGTGTTTACAATTAGCATGTGCGTGTGCAGAGCATTATACATGTGTTATTTAGTAATAGTTTGCAGTTATGTATGCTGTTTGGCATGACGCCCAAGCATGTCAGAGCGTCTGTTCTGTATCACTGACACAAATATACTCCATCCTTAAATAAATAATCTGAAATAAATAAAGTATAATCCTTCCTTTCTACAGCAGTCCAGCACAGGTCGAGTCCTCCCCCACGCCATTTCCTTGGAGGAGGGGGCAGTCGGGTGACTTAGCTTAGTGAAGGTAGCGCAAGGATCCTTTCTTTCCCGTCATTTTCTTAGGTTAGTAGAGATAGCCCAAGTGACCTTTCTTTACGGCCAAAATTTAAGCTTCCCAACAATACCTTCGAAGAGGTGGTGGTTGGATGACTTAGGTTAGTGCAGGTAACCCAGTTGAGCTATTTTCCCATCATTTTAATTGGGTTAGTGGAGGCTGCATTATCCTGATGGAATTTGAACCTCCCACCATATTCTGGGGGAGGGGTTAGGTTAGTGGAGGTAGCCTGGAACCGCACGACCGCTATGGTCGCAGTTTCGAATTCTGCCTCAGGCATGGATGTGTGTGATGTTCTTAGGTTAGTTAGGTTTAAGTAGTTCTAAGTTCTAGGGGACTGATGATCTCAGATGTTAAGTCCCATAGTGCTCAGAGCCATTTGAACCATTATTTTGAACAATGGACAGTGGGGTAGAATCTGCCTTGTCGCAGTACTTGCCTATGTGGGTTCTATGGATACTTTCTGTTGTAGATTGGCAAGAGGGACAACCCACTAATGTAAGAGGAAGCCGAAAGGCACGCCTTTTAGCTCACGCAGGCAGGCGTGAGGTCTGGAACAGGACAAGGAAGTTAGACTAGAAAGAAAAGGATGTAGCTGGTGGAATACTTAAGTTTAATCCAGTAATGTCGAACGTAGCTCTTGTCTGTATATTCTTTACAATATCAATAGCAACTAATAATTGCGCCTTGCTAAGTCGTAGCAAATGACGTAGCTGAAGGCAATGCTAACTATCGTCTCGGCAAAGGAGAGCGTATCTTGTCAGTGAACCATCGCTAGCAAAGTCGGATGTACAACTGGGGCGAGTGCTAGGAAATCTCTCTAGACTTGCCGTGTGGCGGCGCTCGGTCTGCAATCACTGATAGTGGCAACACGCGGGTCCGACGTATACTAACGGACCGCTGCCGATTTAAAGGCTACCACCTAGCAAGTGTGGTGTCTGGCGGTGACACCACATTCCTCCCCCGCAAATCGGCGTACGGTTGTGTTATAAGCCTTCCGTCCGCCGTGGGGAGGATCCCATGTTGACGTATGCTACGAGGTGGGGGGCCTAACAACAGGCGAGGCTGTGCCACCTGCACCCTGCCATTCGGTCCGAGGGGAGCTAGGAAACGCCTGAAAACCTGCTCCAGGGTGCACGCCAACATGCGGTGTATGCGCCCGCAGAGAGACAGGAGGGGCCGAAGGGTCGACTTCCATCGGGCCGGGGCACCTGACTGGCGAAGAAGACATATGGTCCGGCGCTGGCAAGAGTTCCATATCGGAGGACAACTGGTCACGGGAAGCAATCGGCGGCGCGTGACCCAGGGAGGCGCCCGGCGGCTGCAGCGAAACGTCCACTGTGGGCGTCTCCGGCGGGAGAACAGGCGGCGGCGGCGGCGCGTCGCCATGGGGCAAAATGGAAGGCAGCGTCGGTAACACCTGGGGATGAGGCGAGCCAGTAGATGGGTCTCCAGGGCGCTGACCGGACGGCACCATCGCTGAAAGCAGACGGGGAGCGGCAGATCCCATGCGACGACAGAGGCGCAGCTGGTTGAGATGCCGGCGCACCTCACCAGAGGCCCCCAAAACCAGATACATAGCGCGGCCGAGGCAGCGAAGAATGCGCCCTTCGAGCCAACGCCGTGAACCTCGATAGTGACGATAGTAGACAACGTCGGCTGCAGCAAAAGCAGGCGTCTGCCGCTGCACAGGAACCTGATGCGGCGGATGTAGCAAAGACATCAAGGAACGATGAGGACGACCGTGGAGCAACTCAACCGGCGAGCGACCATCTTGGGGCTGAGGGCGATACGATGACAAAAAGAGCAATAACGCGTCCTCCCGAGAATGCGACTCTTTTAACTTCAACATCTGTGACTTGAAAGTCCGGACCAATCGTTCAGCGGCACCGTTTGACTGAGGCGAAAACGGCGCGGATGTCAGATGTTGAATATCATTGGCCTTGCAGAATGACTGAAATTCTGCGGACATGAATTGTGGGCCATTGTCAGAAACAATAGTCTGTGGCAGACCTTCAACGCAAAAGATAGCAGATAACGCTTGGATGGTGGCAGATGACGTCGTGGAAGACAGCCGGACAACAAAAGGAAAATTACTGAATGAATCTACCACAACCAAACATCGAGCATTCCAGAATGGACCAGCAAAATCGATGTGTAAGCGTTGCCAAGGGGAAGTGGCTTTTGGCCATGCAAAGAATTTCCGCGGTGGTGCGGATTGTTGTTCGGCACACGCCATGCAAGAAGAACACATATTCGTAATCGCAGCATCGATTATCGATTCCGAACCAAGTACAGTGTTGACGAGCAAGTTGTTTCGTTCGCACTGTACCCCAATGTCCTTGGTGGAGAAGCTGTAAGACTGATGACTGTAACGAACGTGGGACCTCAACCCTGGACTGATCATTATCAGAACGCAACAGCAAAACACCTCGTCGTACAAAAAGTCTCTCCTTGTGAGCAAAAAATCGGCGAACCAACGGGTCCCTGATCCGTGACTTTGACAAGGGCCAGCAACAAAACGCAGAACGGTAGCAAGAACAGGGTCAGTAGCTGTGGCTGTAGCTACACGACGAACATCAATCGGAAACGATTCGACCACGGCATCGGTTTCCGCATCAATGAACACGCAAGCACGTTCGGAGGAATCGAGTGCTCTATCCTCAGCAACAGGCAAACGGGACAACGCATAGGCGTTTCCGTGCTTAGCAGTGGACCGATACAAGATATCGTAGCGGTACTGCGAGAGGAAAATAGACCAGCGAATGAATTTCTGCGCTGTACGTGGAGGTACAGGCTTGTTCGGATGAGAAAGCGATGTCAAAGGTTTGTGGTCTGTTATGATGGTAAAGTGACGACCATACAAGAAATCATGAAACTTTGTAATACCAAATACGAGAGCCAATGCTTCTTTCTCGATCTGTGAATAATTTCTTTGCGCAGACGAGAGCAATTTGGACGCAAAGGCAATAGGCCGATCCCGAAATCCGATGCATCCACCATCAACAAAAGGGGTTTCTGGGGATCGAATGGCGTAAGGCAAGTATTGGAAAGCAACGCCGATTTCAACTGGCGAAAGGCGCATTCGCATTCCGGTGTCCAGACGAACGGAACACCTTTACGGCTAAGCGATGAAGGGGATCTGAAATGGAAGAGGCGTGGTGCACATATTTGTTATAATAGTTAATTGTTCCCAGCACACTCTGTAGCTGCTTCAAATTCTGCGGCGAAGGCAAGTCTTGTACGGCACGGAGGTGCTCGGGACTGGGATGTATGCCTTGGGCATTGAGTACATGTCCCAGGTAGGGTAAGTCACGAGCAAAAAACACACATTTGTCCTTCCGCAAGCGAAGACCATTTTGTCGCAAGACCTGAAATAATGTTCTGGATTGGCTAAATGTTCTTCTTCCGTCTTTCCAGAGATCTCTATATCGTCCAGATAGTTTGCTGCAGTAGGGACCGACGCACAAACAGTTTGCAGATATTGCTGAAACAATGCAGGGGCGGATGCACACCCGAATGGCAGTCGTTTGAAGCGGTACAAACTAAGATGCGTGTTAACCACCAAAACGCGCTGGGATTCTTCGTCCACCAGTATTTGCAAGTATGCATCTGTTAGGTCCAACTTCGAAAAATATTTACCCGGGCACAGTTTGTCAAGAAGATCTTCCGGGCGGGGTAAAGGAAAAGTTGCAGTCACTAGTTGTGGATTCACAGTTGCCTTGAAGTCCACACAAAGTCTCAAATTTCTAGAAGGTTTTGGCATAATTACTAACGGTGATGCCCAGAGAGAAGCCTGTACCCGTTCAATCACACCTTGTGATTCCAAATCGTTTAATGTTCTTGCGACCTCATCACGCAATGCGTGAGGAACATTGTGTGCTCTGAAAAATTTCGGTTGCGCATTGACTTTCGGTTCCAAATGTTCTTTATAGTTCTTAGCGCAACCAAGGCCCGGTGCAATAATGTCTGCAAACTCTTCACATAGACGAGAAACACTGTCTGAAGGCACAGTCTGGTTCACTGATAGGACCTGATTTACTATAGGCAAGTTAAACAACTGAAATAAATCGAAACCAAACAAGTTCACTGCAGCAGAAGAACGAAGGACGTAAAATGACAAAAGTTTTGTTTGTCCGTTGTATGTTGCAAGAAGGCTGCACTGTCCTAACACAGGGAGCCCGTGACCTGAATATGTAGTTAGCTTAACATTTGCGACACGCAACGGAGGTGTGCCCAGCTGTTTGTACGTGTCTCGATTGATCAGTGAAACTGCAGCTCCGGTATCGAGCTGGAATGGTATCACTTTGCCGTTAATGTCCAAGTCGACTAAACGTTTATTGTCCTGCTGACGACAAGAGCGACTGTCTCGTGCAACATGAACTGACACTGGTACAAAATCACTTGTCACATGACGGGATTTCCGGTGATGTCGACGCACACTATTTGTGGGATGAACACAGTCACTGTTAGAGTGGCACTGGGCGGAGTGGAATGAACTACATGATTTTCCATGGGCGCAGTTTCACAAGCCGGAGTATCCTTGGTTCGATTCCGATTCCGGCGCGAAGCAAATGGCCTGGAATGGTTGTGAGTGTCTCATCTGAGCTTTTTCTGGCAAACACTCTGAACATGTCCTTTTTTATCACAGAAAAAGCAAATAGCCTGGCGTGACGGGCAATTCTCACGCGAATGTCTAGTACCACACCGCGGGCATGATTTTAGCACTGCATTTGTTTGCCTGCACGGCACACGTGGCTGAGAGCCTGGTGGCTGCTGCGCGGACGGGCGCGAGGGCTGTTTACTGTTCCGTGCAGGGCGCCCGGCGGGCCGGTTAATCTGACACACGGCTGGTGAAGTTTCAAATGATTCCTGAGCAAAGTCAAGTGTGTCCTGCCGATCCAATATGTCCATCACTTGTTGAAGGGAGGGATTGACTAGTTTCAAAATCTGTTCCCTTATACAAACATCAGAAACGTTCTGTGCAATTGCATCACGTACCATAGTATCTGAATAAGGGAGTCCACATTGATACTCAAAAGCACAATCCCTAGTAAGGCCTTGCAACGTTGCAACCCACTCCCGATTAGTTTGACCTGCCGTACGTTTTGTACGAAAGAAGATATACCGTTTGGAAACTACAGTGACTGATTCTTTGAAATATGCATCTAATGCAGACAAAATTTCTTCGTAGGACAGAGTTGTGACGTCGCGTCGGGGAAATAATGTGACTATCACATGGTACGTGTGCTCCCCTACGGATGAAAGAAGAAAAGGCTGCCGCTCATTACCTTGAATTCTGTAGGCGGCGAGATGGAATCCAAATTGGTGTGACCACTCTGTCCAGCTTTCCAGTGCAGCATCAAAAGGACGAAAAGTTGGTGCAACAGCGTGTTGTGGCTGTGGTAGCGGTGGAGCGGCGGCTGCCGCTTCGTTTTGCATTGCTCGTTGACCCTGGACGAGCTGTCCAAGGGCATCCAGTAAGGCCTGCGTCTGCTGATTCTGTAAGCGATAAAATTCGGACAGTACATCTGGAGATTGTGGCGAAGCCATTACACAAGTAAATCAAGGCAATATCGAGAAGAACGCTGAAAACCTCGTCGCCAAAATGCTGAGGATTGGCAAGAGGGCCAACCCACTAATGTAAGAGGAAGCCGAAAGGCACGCGTTTTAGCTCACACAGGCTGGCGTGAGGTCTGGAACTGGACAAGGTAGTTAGACTAGAAAAAAAAGGATGTAGCTGGTGGAATACTTAACTTTAATCCACTAATGTTGAACGTAGCTCTTGTCTGTACATTATTTACAATATCAATAGCAACTGATAATGATGCCTTGCTAGGTCGTAGAAAATGACGTATCTGAAGGCTATGCTAACTATCGTCTCGGCAAAGGAGAGCGTATTTTGTCAGTGAACCATAACTAGCAAAGTTGGCTGTACAACTGGGGCGAGTGCTAGGAAATCTCTCTAGACCTGCCGTGTGGCGGCGCTCGGTCTGCAATCACTGATAGTGGCGACACGTGGGTCCGACGTATACTAACGGACCGCTGCCGATTTAAAGGCTACCACCTAGCAAGTGTGGTGACTGGCGGTGACACCACACTTTCTTTTTTATGCTATTGTAAAAATATGATTTCTAAAATGTGGTGATAAACTGGACACTTTAGTTATTTTACCACATGCAAGAGGATGAACACAAGGGAAAGATAGAGGGTGCAAGGTCATTTTGCCAGTCTTTTCGTTTTAATAGAGTAATAAGAAAAGACAAGACTTTCACAAAGAGTATGTGCTAACACATCGACACTTTTTTGGTGCTTGTCGGAATAGTAGCGGCTCCGGTCAACGAAAACCATCAAAACGACCGGGAGAGTTGTGTGCTGACCACATGCACCTCCTATCTGCATCCCCACTGAGGATGACACGGCGGTCGGATGGTCCCGAGGGGCCACTTGTGCCCTGAAGACGGAATGCTGTTTTTGGTGCTTGTAATTAAAAGCTATTTGACACCAGAAAATCAGATAAGCACATCATTAGGTTTTTAATTTAAAATAAAAAAATAAAAAAAGAAATACAGAATGAAGTGGGAAATGTTCATGGCCAGAATACCGTGTAGTCAAACTTTGGCAGACTGTGGAGTTGAATTACGTTCCTATATTTGTTTAATTAGAGCATTGCATTTTGATGAGCACGTAAACTTCTTTGCATTTATTAAATTGTAAAGATATGGAACTCTATTTGTACAGCAGGGATGTGCAGCATGACAATAAACTTATATATATATATATATATATATATATATATATATATATATATATATTGCATTTTTGATCATATACGTTTTGCTGACAGTTTGACTAAATCAGTAATCATTATGTCTTTGGAATGTTTAAACATTTCTTTCAGTTCAAAATATTATAACAAGGCGCAGATAACCTGTCTCTGATTTTGAGTGGGTGTAAAGGTTATGCACAGAGAACTGACAATAGTTAATGGAACAGTCCATAAGTTACAATTGGTATTGCAACTGTAATCACTGAGTACCAAGCATTGCCCAGCTATAGAGGGTGTTACAAAAAGTTATGGCCAAACTTTCAGAAAACATTCCACACACACAAAGAAAGAAAATATGTTATGTGGACATGTGTACGGAAGCGCTTACTTTCCATGTTAGAGATCGTTTTATTACTTTTCTTCAAATCATATTAATCATGGAATGGAAACACACAGCAACAGAACGTACCAGCGTGACTTCAAACACTTTGTTACAGGAAATGTTCAGAATGTCCTCCGTTAGCGAGGATACATGCATCCACCTTCCGTGGCAAGGAATCCCTGATGCTCTGATGCAGCCCTGGAGAATGGCGTATTGTATCACAGCCGTCCACAATACGAGCACAAAGAGTCTCTACATTTGGTACCAGTTTTGCGTAGACAAGAGCTTTCAAATGCCCCGATAAATGAAAGTCAAGAGGGTTCAGGTCAGGAGAGCGTGGAGTCAATGGAATTGGTCCGCCTCTACCAATCCATCGGTCACCGAATCTGTTGTTGAGAAGCGTACGAACACTTCGACTGAAATGTGCAGGAGCTCCATCACGCATGAACCACATGTTGTGTCGTATTTGTAAAGGCACATGTTCTAGCAGCACAGGTAGAGTATCCCACATGAAATCATGATAACGTGCTCCATTGAGCGTAGGTGGATGCAACTAAAATGAGCTCTAACATGGAAATTAAGTGTTTCCAGACACATTTCCACGTAACATCTTCTCTTTATTTGTGTGTGAGGAATGTTTGCTGACAGTTTGGCCGTACCCTTTTGTAACACCCTGTATATTTGTTCCATTAGCCCCCTCGCTCTTTGTTTATGTACTTCTCCCTCCTGTCTCTGTCAACCTCCTAAACCCTACACTCTCTGCCTCCTCCTGTCTCTCTCTCTCTGTCCATCTGCTACTCCCTCAACTCTCTGCCCTCTACTCCGGCTGCCTATGTCCGACTCGTTCTTCCTCCTCTGTCCATATCCATTTCTCCCATCTATTACCTACTATGCCTCTATCTGTTCCTCATTCCCTTGATGTCCTCCTTCTCTCTTTCTCTCCATTTCCTCCTCTTCCCTCACCTCTTCCCCCTCTCTCGACCCTTCTTCTCCTCTTTTCTATCTCTGTCCATTTCCCCCTCTTCCTCACTGTGACAATCTCCTCTTCCCTCATACCTGCGTCGTTGTCCTGCTTTCCCATCTCTGTGTCCCCATGTCTTCCTCCCTCCTCCTGTCTCCACCTTATCATCCTCACCCCAGTAGGTTAGTGATTCCTACCCAAACAGTATTTGTTGCCAGATAGTAATAGGCGTACCATGCGTTTAGGAGCAGTTTTTCTATTCACGACTTTTCTGGAGGACGTACATGTGACGTATACAGAGTGATTATAATAAACTTTCCCTATATAACACGTTATAATACGAACATTAACTACCATACGGTAGTATGGGGTGCATGATTTCCATGGGTCACAGTGCCAGCGTCCAGTTCCAGCTGAAGCCACCAGGTGCCATGATAAGTCATCGCGGTTCTCAGCCTCACACACCTGACCAGTCGCAGTGCACTTGTTGACGTGTCAATATTAGGTTGGACAAAAGGAGCGGGGCATTATTGATGAAGCTCTGTAATCGAAACGACAGCAATGCTGCAGCTGCACTTCGAGAACATCGCTGGCTGAAAGGAATACGGAAGGGTCCTCTTTCTCCACCTGCTGTGAGGAGCATGATGAAGAAGTTCGAATCAACCGGTGTACTAGGAGTCGTCCCAGGAAGAGCCCGGCGACTGGGTGCACCACAGGTGGTTGATGAAATCGCTGTTGCTACGGTAGACAACGATGAGCGCATTTCCAGATCGTCAGGCAGTGCGCGTGCTGTGTCACGACAGTTGAACATCCCGTGGTCCACTGTACGGAAGGTGCTTTGGACCATTCTCAAATGGTATCCGCACAAGATCCATATCGTCCAACAGCTGGCACCACGGGATACACAACGACGTGTTGACTTCGCTCTCCAATCTCTAACAAGGATTCAAGTTGACGAGGAATGGCCCTGGACCATCATATAGACATACTAAGATCATTTGTGTCTGACGGGTGAGAACTACCGAGTGTGGGGATCTTCATCTCCAGTCACTGCGCGAGAAGTTCCTCTGTGTGGTGAATGTGTCACCGTATCGTGTGGCTTTACAGCTGCGTTCATCATTAGCCTTTTTTTTTAACAGGTTGGAGCTCATGGACCATAGACGTGCAGTGTGACTGGCCAGCGTTACTGCGATGTGCTCCCCCGACGTGTCATACCTGCCCTAATGGAGAAAGACGTACTGAACTCCACAGATTTCATGCAAATTGGGCCCCACCGCACATCTCTCGTGAAGTTCACCTGCTTCTCCGAAACACGTTTGGAAACGATCGATTTATTGGACGATCTTTTCCAAATTCTTAGTCAGTACTATCACCTGATCTCAATCCCTGTGGTTTCTGTTTGTGGTGCTACCTGAATGACAGGGTTTACCAGAGGACCATTCACGCATGTGCTGATCTGAAGAGCAGCGTGTCAAGAGAGCTAGCCAGAATACCTATGTACATGCTTCGTTCTGTTGTGCAGAATGTAATCCTGCTCTTTCAGACTCTTTTGGACCGTGATGGGTACCATATTGAGCCGCTTTTGTACGGTATGTAATGGTATTATGTTCTGTAACAGCACATTAGAAGTGTTTCAATTGAGCTGGCCGCTGTGTCCTAGCGGTTCTAGGCGCTTCAGTTCGGAACCGCTGCTGCTACGATCGTAGGTTCGAATCCAGAATCGGGCATGGATGTGTGTGATGTCTTTAGGTTAGTCAGGTTGAAGTAGTTTTAATTCTAGGGGACTAATGACCTGAGATGTTAAGTCCCATAGTGCTTAAGGCCATTTGAATTTGTTTCAATTGAACTGATTCTGCAATATTTCTCTTCCCCTTGTCCTTGACGTTAATGCTACCCAGTTTGGTACTGGTACGGTAATTACTTTCCGTGTTATAACGTGTTAAATAGGGGTAGTGCATCACTAGATTTTGTCCTATGTGCACCACTGAGCATGATGCGAAAGAACGCATACGGCAAATGTAAACATATATCTCCGTTATTGTTCAACTGAAATTCAGGTAGAGGGTTATTTATCCCTTCAGTGCTGTTACAGCTCTCTAGCTGCTAGTTTCTGTCTGACGTTAGGCAACTATGTCCATCTGCACAGAAAAAAGTTTCTCGACAGATATGCGTTGTCCAGATTACTAACAAGAAAAAGGTGTACCATTATTTCACAAAAGTAAGTCCAACAATCAAAGAAAGAAGCAGATCAAGTAAACAGTTACAGTGATAAGTCAAAACATTATGACCATTGCCCACCGAAAGTCTGGATGCCGCCCTATGACGTTTCGGTCACGTGACGAGCTATGAAAAGTGTGTAAGGGCAGCAGAGACGGATGGGGCATGACGCTTGTGAAGACGTGGGCTGTTAATGGGAAATCCACTGAGATAAGCGATATTGTCAGAGTACACACTATTATCACGTAAAGCCCGTGAAAGAGTGTCTAGAAAATAGGGAAGCTGGTCGAATGTTCACCTGCTACTGTCGTGAGCCTCTACGGAAAAGAGGAGGACAGTGAGATTCCTCGGCTCTTCAGAGAACGTGGGGTTCGGATGCTTCTCCACTCTGTAAAGTTGAAAAGTTGGTGATCTGTGGCATCTATCCCGAAAGAGCACAAAATTGGTGCCCGCAAAAGTGTTTCGTAGCACACCATTCGTCGTACATTGTTGAACATGGAGCTCCGCAGCAGACCACCCCTATGTGTTCACAATTTGACCAAACGACATGGCCAATTACGATTGCAGTGGGCACTGGACCATTGGGATTCGACCGTCGATCAACGGAAGCTTGCTTGCTCTTGGCGTGAGGTGAATGATTGCTCGAAATGGGTAGCTCGTCACGGACGAAGGCTGGTGGGAGCATATTACGACTACGGGATACATTCTCCTGCGCTTGCGTGGGACCTGTGGTCGTAATCGAAGACGCGCTGACAGCTGCGAACAGCCTGCGTCCCTTCATGCTTGATATCTTCCCCGACGGCGACGTCATTTCTCAGCATTATAATTGTCTTTTTCTCGGAGCCAGGATCGCGCCCCAGTGGTTTGAGGAGCAGTGTAGTGGACTGACGTTAACGTCCCGGCGACCAAATTCGTCTGATGTAAATTCTATGGAACCCATTCTACTTGTCGCTATCGGGCGCCATCACCGCGTACAGACATCAGCAGCCCGTTATTTTCGCGAATTGCGTGACTTGTGCGTAGATATCTAATGCCACGTATCTCCACAAACTGTCGGATTCCTGATGTGCAGGATCAGTGATGTAGTTTGATCCAAAGACGGACAAGTAACCTATTAAGCAGGTGTTCGTAATGGTTTGGCTCATCATTATACATGGTTCAGCCACAAAAGAATGAGACATGAATCAACAACAAGAAAACTAACAAATCTAAATGAAATGAAACTATATTGTTCAAGAGACATTTTCAAGTCTCAAACATCTGTGAGGTATGTATCAGACTGAAGCGAACCAAGGTTTAAATCCCAGCCTTAGGACAAATTTTCATTCGTCACTTCACCCTGGATATGTAAATCTAAATCAGTTAGACTGTAACGCAATGTTAATTGAACATGGAGAAAATGTCCAGAAATCCGCGTCACATATCATAAACGGCGTGTATTACACAAAACCACAAGGAATCAAATTCCTAGGATCAGTTCTGAGGTTCAAGAATCAATACACCCAACTACGATATTTTTCTTCAAAGTCAACAGTTGGTCAAATAATTTCAAAGAGGCTCAAATTAATAAATATAATTGACCCCAATGTTTTTATCATTGACAAAATTTATGTAATCGACTATACACTACAATGTTCCAATGAGTCGTCCCTAACCCGGGGGGAGGAGTCATTTATCAAATTTATCTGTCCAACACAGGTTCCATTTACGTTCCAGAACAATACCACTAACATTCGTACGTAATTTTCCGTTACACAGACAAAGTACAATCTCTGGATAAAGGACACAAAAAAATAAGGAACTGACAATCGACACTCCACGTTATTTTGATATATAGTAGGTAGTGCAAAGGTTTCATTTTACATCTCTGAGAGTATGTAGGGCAGCCTAGAGCCAACATGCCTGCTATATGACGCACCGGCCAACATTGCGGTTCAGCAGATGTCGACACTTACATGCCACAGGGCCCACGTGCCAACGACGTGGCAATGGAGCAGTCTTTAGGCAGTCCCGGTACTTCGACCGACTGCTACACTGGCCACAGCTGGACCCCGGTGACCAGCCTAAACTCCAGAAATATCCAGACTACACAGGAACACGTCATTTTCGCCAACACAGCGCTCAGACACGATACTAAAAACACAGATCCAACCCGTCGTCATTAGTACTACTGGGCTCTACTGTGACGTACATACGACGTAGCAACGTTAGTCATCTCCAGGCCGTGAAGCAACGACCGCCTGAATTGGAACCGACAGCATCTACCACCTTCTCAACGGTCCAGATAGAGTGCTGAGCCCCGGAGAGCCCAGAAATGGCCTCCTTCCCTCTCTAGCATCTAGCCTGTCATTCCGTTTCATCACCCTACCTGTATTGCTAGGCTCAGGTGAATTGCTCTGGCTCCCATGTGGCTTATTGCTACTCGCTGTCTACTCACAGTCTGCTGCAAATCCACTTATCTTCGTTCATGTAAGATTTTTAATAAACTGAGGTTACAAAAGTAATGGGATAGCTCGTAACATCGTTCATGTACGACTGTTAATAAACTGAGGTTACAATAATCATGGCATAGCTCCTAACATCGTTCATATAAGATTGTTAATACACTGAGGTTACAAAAGTCATGGGACAGCTCCTAACATCGTTCATGTAAGATTGTTAATACACTGCTGGTAAAAAAGTCATGGGATAGCTCGTAACATCGTTCATGTAAGATTGTTAATACACTGAGGCTACAAAAGTCATGGGATAGCTCCTAACATCGTTCATGTAAGATTGTTAATACACTGAGGTTACAAAAGTCATGGGATAGCTCCTAACATCGTTCATGTAAGACTGTTAATACACTGAGGTTACACAAGTCATGGGATAGCTCCTAACATCGTTCATGTAAGATTGTTAATACAATGAGGTTAGAAAAGTCGTGGGATAGCTCCTAACTTCGTTCATGTAAGATTGTTAATACACTGCTGGTAAAAAAGTCATGGGATAGCTCGTAACATCGTTCATGTAAGATTGTTAATACACTGAGGCTACAAAAGTCATGGGATAGCTCCTAACATCGTTCATGTAATATTGTTAATACACTGAGGTTACAAAAGTCATGGGATAGCTCGTAACATCGTTCATGTAAGACTGTTAATACACTGAGGTTACACAAGTCATGGGATAGCTCCTAACATCGTTCATGTAAGATTGTTAATACACTGAGGTTAGAAAAGTCGTGGGATAGCTCCTAATTTCGTTCATGTAAGATTGTTAATACACTGCTGGTAAAAAAGTCATGGGATAGCTCGTAACATCGTTCATGTAAGATTGTTAATACACTGAGGCTACAAAAGTCATGGGATAGCTCCTAACATCGTTCATGTAAGATTGTTAATACACTGAGGTTACAAAAGTCATGGGATAGCTCCCAGCATCGTTCATGTAAGATTGTTCATACATTGAGGTTAGAAAAGTCATAGGATAGCTCCTAACATTGTTCATTTAAGATTATTAATACACTGAGGTTACAAATGTCATGGGATAGCTGCTAACATAGTTCATGTACGATTGTTAATACACTGAGGTTACACAAGTCATGGGATAGCTCCTAACATCATTCATGTAAGATTCCTAATACACTGAGCTTACAAAAGTCATAGGATAGCTCCTAACATCGTTCGTGTAAGATTGTTAATACACCGAAGGTACAAAAGTCAAAGGATTGCTCCTAACATCGTTCATGTAAGATTGTTAATACACTGAGGTTACAAAAGGCATGGGATAGCTCGTAACATCGTTCATGTAAGATTGTTAATACACTGAGGTTAGAAAAGTCGTGGGATAGCTCCTAACTTCGTTCATTTAAGATTGTTAATACACTGCTGGTAAAAAAGTCATGGGATAGCTCGTAACATCGTTCATGTAAGATTGTTAATACACTGAGGCTACAAAAGTCATGGGATAGCTCCTAACATCGTTCATGTAAGATTGTTAATACACTGAGGTTACAAAAGTCATGGGATAGCTCCCAGCATCGTTCATGTAAGATTGTTAATACATTGAGGTTAGAAAAGTCATAGGATAGCTCCTAACATTGTTCATTTAAGATTATTAATACACTGAGGTTACAAATGTCATGGGATAGCTGCTAACATAGTTCATGTACGATTGTTAATTCACTTAGGTTACACAAGTCATGGGATAGCTCCTAACATCATTCATGTAAGATTGTTAATACACTGAGGTTACAAAAGTCATGGGATAGCTCTTAACATCGTTCAAGTATGATTGTTAATACACTGAGGTTACAAATGTCATGGAATAGCTTCTAACATCGTTCATGTAAGATTGTTAATACACTGAGGTTACAAAGGTCATGGGATAGTTCCTAACATCGTTCATGTAAGATTGTTAATACACTGAGGTTACAAAATTCATGGGATAGCTCCTAACATCGTTCATGTAAGACTGTTAATACACTGAGGTTACAAAAACTATGGGATAGCTGCTAACATAATGTCGGACCTCCTTTTGCCCGGCGTAGCGCAATAACCTGACGTGACATGGACTCCACAAGGCGCTGGAAGTCACCTTCGGAAACACTGGGCCATGCTGCCTTTATAGCAGTCGGTAAATGGAGAAGTGTTGCCGGTGAAGGATTTGGTGCACGAACTGACCTCTCAATTGTTCAAATGGTTCAAATGGCTCTGAGCACTATGGGACTCAACTGCTGAGGTCATTAGTCCCCTAGAACTTAGAACTAGTTAAACCTAACTAACCTAAGGACATCACAAACATCCATGCCCGAGGCAGGATTCGAACCTGCGACCGTATCGGTCTTGCGGTTCCAGACTGCAGCGCCTTTAACCGCACGGCCACTTCGGCCGGCCCTCTCAATTGTGTCTCATAAATGCTCGATGAGATTTGTTTCGGGTGATTTGGGTGGCCAAATCATTCCCGCAAATCTTCCAGATTGTTCTTTAAACCAATGGCGAGCAACTGTGGCACTGTGAAATGGTGCTCTGTCGTCCCTAATAATTCCATCATTGTTTGGGAACATGAAGTCCACGAATGGCTGCAAATGTCTCCAAGTAGCCGAATGTATTTCCAGTCAATTAACGTTTTGGTTGGACCAGACGAGCAAGTCCATTCCATGTAAACACAGCCCACATCATGATGGGGCGTCCACCACCTTGCACAGAGCCTTGTTGACAACTTGGTTACGTAACTTGGCGGGGCCTGCGTCACACTAGAATCTTACCATCAGCTCTTAACCAACTGAAACCGGGACACATATGACCAGGCCATGGTTTCCTGTCGTCTAGGGTCCAAGAGAGGCGCTGCAGGCGATGTCGTGCTGTTAGCAAAGAGACTCACGTAAGTCATCAACATTCGCCTCTATGTCCTAACGGGTACCTTCGTCGAACGCCCCTCATTGGTTTCTGCGGTTATTTCACGTGGTGTTGCATGTCGGCTAACACGGACAACTGTACACAGACGCCGCTGCTCCCGGTAGTTAAGTGAAGACTGTCGACCACTGCATTGGCCGTGGTGAGACGTAATGCCTGAGGCTGAGTATTATCGGTACACTCTTGACGTCGTGGATCTCGGTATATAGAATTCTCTAACGATCTCCAAAATGAAATGGCCCATGCGTCTAGCACCAACTACAATTCGGCGTTCAAATTCTGTTAATTGCTGTCGTACGGCCGTAATCACGTCAGAAAGCTTTACACATGAAACATCTGAGTTCTAATGACAGCTCCACCAATGTACTGTCTTTTTAACCACGTGTACGCGATTCTACTGCGATCTGTCTATGTGCATGCCGCTATACCGCGACTTTCGTCAGCTGAGTTCAAATGGCTCTGAGCACTATGGGACTTAACATCTGAGGTCATCAGTCCCCTAGACTTAGAACTACTTAAACCTAACTAACCTGAGGACATCACACACATCCATGTCCGAGGCAGGATTCGAACCTTCGACCGCAGCAGCCGCGTGTGTCAGCTCAATGTAAAGAGTTTTCGCACAGATTGGCTGCCTACCTCGTCTGAACCTCAAGCCACCCCAACAGACAATCGCTCGTCCTCACTTACCCCCAACAACACAACTCGATGCAGAAGTAACTGATAAACAGAGGTCAATTAAAAAGTTTTTCACTGTTGCAAACAACGTCAGTAATAACAGAAATATGCAACAGGCTAACAATATCGTTAGTAAATCGTAATATGAAATTATATAATAACTAAGTCTACATAATTTTCAAGAAGGAAATATTTTTTAAGTTATGTACCTTACGATTGAAGTAATTCAGACATTTATCAGTAGTGACAAATGCCAATATGGCAGCCTGATGTCAGTCGTACCCTACAGTTCTGAAGTCATTTAGTTCTCACTGTAGAGGGACTAATATACAGAGGTCATGAGAATCGATCTGCACAAATACTGATGGAATAGTGTCGTGTACACAGGCTACAAAAAGGCAGTGCGTTGGTGGATGTGTCATTTGCACTCCGGTAACTCTCATGAATTAACAGACTCTGAACGCGGTTCATGAGTGTTCTCAGAATACCAAATATCTGTCATTAACTATCACCATGGACAACGCAGTGGCCGATAGCCTTCACTTAACGACCGAGAGCAGTGCTCACGACAAGCAACAATCGGTGAAATAACCGAATAACCGCAGAAATCAGTGTGGGACGTACGACTTAAAACTCTGTTTCATACCCCATTTACCAAAGGGCAAGCAATTCCAGGATGTGTTTTGGAATTTTCGTAAAAAATCTTATTTCTGTTTTTGTGTCACTGTATCGAATAAGCGTCTAGCAAGAGTTCTCTCAGAGCTTACATGCCAGCTAAAACCATGGCCTCAGCAGTGGCTGTTATTTCCGGTAGTCTGCTGACAAAGCCAGCCAAACGCGTCACCATGCCGAGTGAACAGAAAGCGACAGAAATGCGTCACGTGGTGGTTTATAGCCACTCCTTGCAATGCAGAATCCAGACTTTGTAGGGTCATGCGATATTTCTCTTTTGTTTTAGGTGTTTTAACACTGCTACACAGCTGATGGTTTAGGCCATCTGTCTTTGGCTCTGCTCTTCCTGACCAGCCACCAACGAATTCAGACATAGAAACTACCTCCTTTCTTTTCCTGCTCCTCTATACACTATGCTCAGCATGCCAAAATAGCTTGAGAATAGCACATGGACTGAATGTATGTTTCTCAGTTGTGTAGTGCCCAGTATTGGAAATGGTCATTCCATGGGTCCGTACCTTGGAGCTACTGTGCCGTAGACCGAAATAACACGCGTGGCCGACAGTCTTCACTTAACTACCGGGAGCAGCGGCGTCTGTGTACAGTTGTCCGTGTTAGCCGGTAGTCTCACGTACCAGCCCGAATGAGCCCCTATGTATGCTGAGGTATTAGAATACACTCCTGGAAATGGAAAAAAGAACACATTGACACCGGTGTGTCAGACCCACCATACTTGCTCCGGACACTGCGAGAGGGCTGTACAAGCAATGATCACACGCACGGCACAGCGGACACACCAGGAACCGCGGTGTTGGCCGTCGAATGGCGCTAGCTGCGCAGCATTTGTGCACCGCCGCCGTCAGTGTCAGCCAGTTTGCCGTGGCATACGGAGCTCCATCGCAGTCTTTAACACTGGTAGCATGCCGCGACAGCGTGGACGTGAACCGTATGTGCTGTTGACGGACTTTGAGCGAGGGCGTATAGTGGGCATGCGGAAGGCCGGGTGGACGTACCGCCGAATTGCTCAACACGTGGGGCGTGAGGTCTCCACAGTACATCGATGTTGTCGCCAGTGGTCGGCGGAAGGTACACGTGCCCGTCGACCTGGGACCGGACCGCAGCGACGCACGGATGCACGCCAAGACCGTAGGATCCTACGCAGTGCCGTAGCGGACCGCACCGCCACTTCCCAGCAAATTAGGGACACTGTTGCTCCTGGGGTATCGGCGAGGACCATTCGCAACCGTCTCCATGAAGCTGGGCTACGGTCCCGCACACCGTTAGGCCGTCTTCCGCTCACGCCCCAACATCGTGCAGTCCGCCTCCAGTGGTGTCGCGACAGGCGTGAATGGAGGGAGGAATGGAGACGTGTCGTCTTCAGCGATGAGAGTCGCATCTGCCTTGGTGCCAATGATGGTCGTATGCGTGTTTGGCGCCGTGCAGGTGAGCGCAACAATCAGGACTGCATACTACCGAGGCACACAGGGCCAACACCCGGCATCATGGTGTGGGGAGCGATCTCCTACACTGGGCGTACACCACTGGTGATCGTCGAGGGGACACTGAATAGTGCACGGTACATCCAAACCATCATCGAACCCATCGTTCTACCATTCCTAGACCGGCAAGGGAACTTGCTGTTCCAACAGGACAATGCACGTCCGCATGTATCCCGTGCCACCCAACGTGCTCTAAAGGGTGTAAGTCAACTACCCTGGCCAGCAAGATCTCCGGATCTGTCCCCCATTGAGCATGTTTGGGACTGGATGAATCGTCGTCTCACGCGGTCTGCACGTCCAGCACGAACGCTGGTCCAACTGAGGCGCCAGGTGGAAATGGCAGGACTACATCCAGCATCTCTACGATCATCTCCATGGGAGAATAGCAGCCTGCATTGGATATACTCTGTACTAGTGCCGACATTGTGCATGCTCTGTTGCCTGTGTCTATGTGCCTGTGGTTCTGTCAGTGTGATCATGTGATGTATCTGACCCCAGGAATGTGTCAATAAAGTTTCCCCTTCCTGGGACAATGAATTCACGGTGTTCTTATTTCAATTTCCAGGAGTGTATATCAAGTATTTAAGTCCTTCATTTCATATCCAATTCAGACGCCCATGTCCTCGTACATCCTGAGCTGGTACCCCTTCGATTTCCATAAAAGTATCTTTAAACTACGCTAGTCGGATTTACTACCATAATAAGTATTGTAAACTTTTCTTCCAGCTTTAGAATTCTCAAAATAGGTCCTCAGGGTTGGGTATACGAATCTCACAAAGCACGTATGTCTCCAGCTCATGAGCACACTATAAGCTGCACTTCCATGTTTTGCTCATGCCGCCTGATTCTTTGTGAAGCGTATAAATCAGCCATTACTTGTCCACATCAGCTCCCCAGAACCTGGGCCAAATACAGACTAATGGTACGTAACTGTATATAAATGCCTTTAGAGGTCTGTAGAGTGATATTTCTTTTCTGAAGCGCTTACATTATTAATGTTTTTATCGTGGGTGATATATGGAGCTATACCCCGAGGCAGAATTCTATTACTTTTCTGTTAGATATGTATCGATTTCATTCTGCAACCGCTTTTGCAGAGAGGCCTGTTTTCTTTTGTGATTGCTTTTGCAATCCTTGCTACTGTCCGGTGTTTCCACTGGCTGCCGTACCTCTCCAGACACTAGCTATTCCTGAAATCTCATTAATGGTACCTTCGCTAAGTCTTACACTTTCCTAAAAGAGTTTTAATCTGAAAACTGCTCCGAATCAGTGAAAAATGCGTAAGCTAACTCACTCGTTGTAACAAATAAACCTGTTGTAACGAATGGACAGGAGGACGACATGATTGCGATTCCTGTTTTTATATGTTAATCTAGAAATGGCTTCTTCAGACGGTATAATACAGATGTATACACCTCGGTGATACTGACACAATATCTATGTTCCTATAATTCTTTTAATAAACATGTTACCGTAGTCTGTATTTATTGTAATTCAAGTGCTGAGGTAGGTTGAGGAATCTTATATGGTGACCATTCCACAGTACCTGCAAATTACAAGTTACGGACTTGGCTACGGTTAAATCATGCCATCGGAATATATTGGAAAGTTTTTTGATTGGCACTACCGACTTTGGACTGGTACTTCAAAGTGCGGCGATCGATTTTTATGCAGACTGCTTTTAACGTGTAACACTACACCAAGAGGGCGGCCACGCGTGTTATTTCGGTCGACGGCACAATAGCTCCAAGGTACGGACCCATGGAATGACCATTTCCAATACTGGGCACTACACAACTGAGAAACATACATTCAGTCTATGTGCTATTCTTAAGCTATTTTGGCAGCAGTCTGAAACAGTTTTCTTGCTACTTATAGTTATCTGTTAAAAAATACATCAAAGTTCACCGTGCCCTCCGAATGCCCATATAAATGGTTTTATTTTACTCATCAGCTTGTCACATGTTCAAGAAACGCAAATAAAAGACGTACCGAATTCGAACCAAGGATTCCCCTCTCCAGATACTAATTAAAGTACGCTTTCCCCTCATCAGGCACAGTAGTATATCCGCATTAAATATCATGATGTATTCCTTCTACCGGAGTAAGAAACCGAAAGCATTGCGACAGTTATAACACCGGTTCCCGTCAGTTGACCGATGTTAAGCACTGTCCGGCTTGACTAGCGCTTGGATGGGTGGCCGTACGGATCTGCCGAGCGCTGTTGACGAGATAAATACACTCACTCCTTGTGGGGCCAATCGAGGACCTAACTGATCGAGAAGTAACGGCTCCGGCCACTAAAGCTGACAACGGCCGGAAGAGCGTTGTGCTGACCTCACGCCCTCCATATCCAAAACCGACGACGCGAGTCGGCTGAGGTTGACACTGCGTTCGGTCGGTAACTCTGGGCCTTCGGACGCCTGTTCGGACGGAGTAACAGAAGTAAGAAAGTAATAGCAGATTTGGATCGAATATGACCGTTGACGATTAGTTAGTCTATACAGGGTGGTCCATTGATAGTGACCGGGCCAAATTTCTCACGAAATAAGCATCAAAAGAAAAAACTGCAAAGAACGAAACTCGTGTAGCATGAAGGGGCAAACCAGATGGCGCTATGATTGGCCCGCTAGATGGCGCTACCGTAGGTCAAACTGATATCAACTGCGTTTTTTAAAAAAGGAACCCCCATTTTTATTAAATATTCGTGTAGTACGTAAAGAAATACGAATGTTTTAGTTGGACCACTTTTTTCGCTTTCTGATAGATGGCGCTGCAATAGTCACAAACGTATAAGTACGTGGTATCACGTAACATTCCGCCAGTGTGGACGGTATTTGCTTCGTGATACATTACCCGTGTTAAAACGGACCGCTTACCAATTGCGGAAAAAGTCGATATCGTTTGGATGTATGGCTATTGTGATCAAAATGCTCAACGGGCGTGTGCTATGTATGCTGCTCGGTATCCTGGATGACATCATCCAAGTGTCCGCACCGTTCAGCTGATGGTTACGTTATTTAAGGAAACAAGAAGTGTTCAGCCACATGTGAAACGACAACCACGACCTGCGACAAATGATGATGCCCAAGTAGGTATTTTAGCTGTTGTCGCGGCTAATCCGCACATCAGTAGCAGACAAATTGCGTAAGAATCGGGAATCTCAAAAACGTCGTTGTCGAGAATGCTACATCAACATCGATTGCACACGTACCATGTTTCTATGTGTAGTGACGTAACAGGACTGTTACGCCACCCTGGAGTAGCCGATTGAAAGGCACGCGTACACACACGCCGACGGGCGTTAATTCTGGAACAGGATAACTATTGAATGGTAGCAAGAAAAGTACGTAGCTGCTTTATACTTAACTTTAATGATGCCTTGTGATACATCTCTCTTGACTATACAAATGCGACTCGTAAGATACATGCACTGTTACAATTGGCGCCTTGCTAGGTCGTAGCCATGGACTTAGCAGACGGCTATTCTAACTGTCTCTCGGCAAATGAGAGGAAGGCTTCGTCCGTATTGTCGCTAGCAATGTCGCCGTACAACTGGAGCGAGTGCTCGTCCGTATCACGAGACCTGCCTTGTGGTGGCGCTAGGTCTGCGATTACACAGTGGCGACACGCGGGTCCGACATGTACTATATGGACCGCGGCCGATTTAATCTACCACCTAGCAAGTGTGGTGTCTGGCGGTGACACCACACTATGCACCAGGAATTGCATGGCGACGACTTTGAAAGTCACGCTCAGTTCTGCCACTGGGCACAAGAGAAATTACGGAACGATGACAGATTTTTTGCGCGCGTTATATTTAGTGACGAAGCGTCATTCACCAACAGCGGTAACGTAAACCGGCATAATATGCACTATTTGGCAACGGAACATCCACGATCGCTGCGACAAGTGGAACATCAGCAACCTTGACGGGTTAATGTATGGTGCGGAATTGTGGGAGGAAGGATAATTATCCCAATTAAAATGGGCAATCTAAATGGTGCAATGTATGCTGATTTCCTAGGTAATGTTCTACCGATGTTACTACAAGATGTTTCACTGCATGACAGAATGGCAATTTACTTCCAACATGATGGATGTCCGGCACATAGCTCACGTGCGGTTGAAGCGGTATTGAATAGCATACTTCATGACAGGTGGATTGGACGTCGAAGCACAATACCACGGCCCGCACGTTCACCGAATCTGACGCCCCCGGATTTCTTTCTGTGGGGATAGCTGAAGGATATTTGCTATCGTGAACCAACGACAATGCCTGACAACATGCGTCAGCGCATTGTCAATGCATGTGCGAACATTACGGAAGGGTGTTGAGAGGAATGTCGTTACACGTATTGCCAAAAGCATTGAAGTTGACGGACATCATTATGAGCGATTCTTGCATTAATGTGGTATTTACAAGTAATCACACTCTAACAGCATGCGTTCTCAGAAATGATAGGTTCACAAAGGTGCATGTACCACATTGAACAACCGAAGTAAGATGTTCAAACGTACCTACGTTCTGGATTTTAATTTAAAAACCTACCTGTTACCAATTATTCGTCTAAAATTGTGAGCCATATGTTTGTGACTATTACAGCGCCATCTATCACAAAGTGAAAAAAGTGGTCCTGCTATAACATTCATATTTCTTTACGTACTACACGAATATGTAATAAAAATGGGGGTTCCTATTTTAAAAAACGCAGTTGATATCCGTTTGATCTATGACAGCACCATCTAGCGGGCCAACCATAGCGCCATTAGGTTTCCCCCTTCAAGCTATACAAGTGTCGTTCTTTGTAGATTTTTCGTTTGACGTTTATTTCGTGAGATATTTGGCCCGGTCACGATCAATGGACCACCCTGTGTACAGAAGGGACGGGTTGGTAGGACATCTGTTGAGACATCATGGAATTACTTCCATGGTACTAGAGGGAACTATAGACGGCAAAAACAATAAAGGAAGACAGAGACTGAAATACCTGAGGACGTAGATTGCAAGCGCTACCACGAGATGAAGATGTTGGCACTGGAGAGGAATTCGTGCCACGCGGAGTGGCCGCGTTGTTTGAGGCGCCACTTCACCAACTGCGCGGCCCCTCCAAGAATGGATCAAATGGCTCTGAGCACTATGGGACTCAACTGCTGAGGTCATTAGTCCCCTAGAACTTAGAACTACTTAAACCTAACGAACCTAAGGACATCACACACATCCATGCCCGAGGCAGCATTCGAGCCTGCGACCGTAGCGGTGGCGCGGTTCCAGACTGTAGCGCCTAGAACCGCTGGGCCACACCGGCCGGCAATTTAAATTACAGCTGTCATGTGTCGCTCCTTGATACATGCCGATAAAATGCCAGTGATCTCTTTGTTTCCCACGACTTTGCTTCTGACGTTCGTTGCAGACGAGGCAGATTTCTGCTGCTTGAAATGCTACTTCGTACTCTTCTGTTGTTTCTGCAGCAAGCGATCATTTGTGCACTCATCATCAGCAGCACTTCATAGAGTCATCACCTCACACAATTTGGAATGTTCGTTATTGGAACTAGAGTGCACGTAATAAACAATAATGTATGGCTAAAGCATTGTTGACATACTTTATCTGATTGTTGATAAACAGTAATGCTATTACGTGATAGCTTCGGGAGATATTTTATTTAACAGAAATGGAAGTTTTTAAATGTTTTCGACTTGGAACAATAAAGAGCTTTGATGTGACAGACGGATTTTTTTTTTTTTTTTTTTTTTGTATAAAGGGACGTTAATATCTTTCTTGCTGTAATCATCTACATGTGCACAGAATACCGAAAACCTTAAACGTCAAAACATACATTTTCTTTGTTTTTCTCATATGCATGTACATGTTTAAATTCAGTAGGAAAAAGGAATGTACATCTCACATTGTCATCTGACGGATAAAAAGCATCTACCCGTGCCCCCTTAAAGCTATAATTTTCGTTCTTTGGGTCAACTCCGTTAGCATCGGTATCATCTACAGCAACTGAGTCTCGTTCTTACACATGCTCTTGCTGTTCATGTACATTTCCGTCACGTACTTCCGGCACTAGGAATTCAGATAACCGTGAGATATTTATGTATATGATTGAATTCACATACTCTATTGGCGACAAGCTTACGAAAGTGTTTGGGACCATACACCAACACGATTAACTATTACGTTGCCATATACTTGACTTTTATATGCAGAATTGGCACAAACACACTCAGTAATATCAGCAGTGATTTCAAACAACTTTTTAGATGGTGTAGACATTAATAGTATTACAAAGCATTAATGATCTTATTATTACTAAGGTCGTTGTAACTCGTCCTCTTGACCGTCCAAATTTTTCTTGGAGACGTAATTCTTCTTCAACATCATCATTTTCTTCGTCCTTCTTCATATCAAGCTCAGCCCCTTTTTCCCACAGAAAATATTTCGGGGCTGAGGTCACTCTTCTTCTTATGATCCACTGAATCTCATTATTAACCTCTGATTTTGTGCTTTAGCTGTAGAATGAAATAAGATGGTACTCTTAAGGTATACGACGACTCTGGTATAACGTATGAGACTATTGGTAGTTATTAGAATCAGTTTTATTTTGGGTAAAATCTCTTGATAATGATGACACATGAACTCAGGACACGTATCAATGGCAGCATCAGCATTCAGTCGAGGTAAAAATAGTAGAACAATGACTTGCTGCTGGCTACATAACCTTTAATGTCTTGAATGTTTATGATCGAAGAGGTATGTGAATGTAAAAGGTCAGTCTCTTGCAATTCACGAGAAGAGTTGGCCTGCATTCAGAATACTGAGTATTACCCAAATGAGGCCGTAGACGTGTGTAATTTTCTAGTAGAGTAATTGTCTGGCTGGAAACTGGTCAGACCAGGAATTGAATCCGACTTTCCCCATTACCCTGAACAGTAGCCTTAATCGTTATTCTTCTTCTGCGGCTCTACAGTCCATTGGGAAACTTGGCCTATTCAGCGTTCAAACACACGGGTTTTCCACTCTCTACAGCCAAATTTCCGCAGGTAGACGCTATTCACTGGCATCCTGGATTTCCATCTAATTCGCTTTGCGTTACTTCGCATCATTCATGCGCATCACATGTCTTGCCCATCTCAGTGTTGCTGATTTTACTATTCTTCAAATAGAAGGATTTTTACGTACAGTGTACATCTCAATATTGTATCTCTTCATCCACCCTCGTCTTACACAGATTTAGCCAACGATTCTGTCTCTCAAAGACATCTAGTATTCCAATACCTTTGATGTTCATGAGCAAGTTTCCCAGGCATATCCAAGCACTGGTCTTTTAAGTGTTTTATATATCGTTAATTTGTTGACTGGAATATTCTCTTTCAAATTCTGAAGGTGGCAGGGGTCAAATACAGGGAGCAAAAGGCTATTTACAATTTGTACAGAAACCAGATGGCAGTTATAAGAGTCGAGGTGCATAAAAAGGAAGCAATGGTTGGGAACGGAGTTAGACAGGGTTGTACCCTACCCCCGATGTTATCCAATCTATATATTGAGCGAGCAGTAAAGGAAACAAAAGAAAAATTTGGTACAGGAATTAAAATCCATGGAGAAGAAATAAAAACTTTGAGATTCGCCGATGACACTGTAATTCTATCAGAGACAGCAAAGAACCTGGAAAAGCAGATGAATGGAATGGACAGTGTCTTCAGAGGAGGATATAAGATGAACATCAACAAAAGCAAAACGAGGATAATGGAATGTAATAGAATTAAATCAGGTAGTGCTGAGGGAATTAGTTTTGGAAATGAGACAGCTAAATTAGTAGATGAGTTTTGCTATTTGGGGAGCAAAATAACTGATGATGGTCGAAGTAGAGAGGATATAAAATGTAGACTGTCAACGGCAAGAAAAGCGTTTCTGAAGAAGAGAAATTTGCTTACATTGTAGTATAGCTATAAGTGTCAGGAAGTCTTTTCTGAAAGTATTTGTACGGAGTGTAGCCATATATGGATGTGAAAAAAGGACGGTAAATAGTTTAGACAAGAAGGAAATAGAAGCTTTCTAAATGTGGTGCTACTGAACACTGCAGAAGATTAGATGGGTAGATCACGTAACTAATGAGGAGGTACTGAATAGAATTGGGGAGAAGGGGAATTTGTGGTACACCTTGACTAGAAGAAGAGATCGGTTTGTAGAACCTGTTCTGACGCATCAAGGGATCACGTAGTTAGTATTGGAGGGCAGAGTGGAAAGTAAACATCGTAGAGGGAGACCAAGAGATGAATACACCAAGCAGATTCAGAAGGATGTAGGTTGCAGTAGGTACTGGGAGATGAAGAAGCTTGCACAGGATAGAGTAGCACGGAGAGCTGCATCAAACCAGTCTCAGGACTGAAGACCACAACAACAGAGTAGCATTATTCTTTAGGTTACTTTTTATGTTTGTCCTTTCAGTTTTATTTGCTTGTTTTTTGTCTGAAAAAGCATCCACAATGACTCAAATTACCATTGTCACTGATGTATCCATTAAAAATTTTCGAAAACTAGAACAAGAGACTCTCCAAGAGGAACGTCGGAATAGCCGGCCGCGGTGGTCGAGCGGTTCTAAGCGGTTCAGTGCGGAACCGCGCGACTGCTGCGGTCGCAGGTTCGAATCCTGCCTCGGGCATGGATGTGTGTGCTGCCCTTAGGTTAGTTAGGTTTAAGTAGTTCTAAGTTCTAGGGGACTGATGACCTCAGATGTTAAGTCCCATAGTGCTCATAGCTATTTGAATCATTTTGAAAGTCGGAATAACAATGGTGGGGGAGTGGGGCCGGTAGAGGAACTTGGCACACCCTGTCAAAAGTGATAAATCTGGAAGTACCTAAGTATCTGATATGAAAATAAAGTTGTCAATTTCCGAGCAGAAAGTTGTCTGTCTGAATTAATTTGCGCAAAAGGCACTTACTCTGTGATTTGCTTGAGGGGTGTCACCGACATCAAATGACACCGCTAAAAGTATTTACGTAAAACTGATTTTAGCTCCCAAACCTCAAAATAAGGCAATGATCTGCCAGAAATGTAATGAGGTGAATCGTAAGAATATACACCGGAAATCTGATACAGGAAGTGGGTTTATTTAAGAACCTACATAATATCTAAAGAATTAGGAATGATCATGAAAATGAAAAAAAAAAAACCTTGATAAGTGAGAACTCTACCTAAATACAGCGAGAATCCAGCCAAAGACAGTTTCTTCTGCGTGGATATCTGGGATCTTATTCATGCTGCCCAAAGAGCATCCGTACTTCGGTACAAATATATTTACCTGCCTATTTCGCTCCAACGATCATATCAATTATTCACCTTCGAGCTACTAAGTTGGCTGCTTCTGTAACCAGGCTTTGAAAGGTGGTACAATCATTTCACCTAAAATAATATAGTGCCAATCGCCTAGACATGAAACCATTGCAACTGCAGTCGAGGGAAATGATTATCAGTGCATACTGTTCAGACTTGTCGAACCTGAATGCAATGAATATATACAGCAGCAACTGAAAGTTTTTTCCCATACAAACTGCGCAAGGATCTCTGCTGGTAGTGATCGACAGGCATAAGTGGAAACATCGGTGACGATGAAGGTTTGAATCAGTCTCTGACGTCATGCTTAACTGGTATAATGATTACGTGTATTAGCACTAAAGGATGTAAAACTGTAACACATCACGCTGTAAATCGGAAGAACTTTGAGAGAAATAGAAAATCACCAAAATACGATAGTAAAAACACCAAAATGTAGCGACAGACATAGACTAAATAAATCTTGATCTAATTTGTATACGAAATACCTATACAGAACTCATCTATGTTCATGCAAATCATTCCAAGTAAGACGTCTTCCGTAACGTCAAAAATTACAGAGCGCTCACAACGGCTTAAGCGTGGATCTCTGCAGAACGCTAATACCAGCACAGGTATGTATCTGGAAAAATAACCACAGATTGATAGTGGGCACTAGAATAAGTTGATTATGACATAGTATCTCAACGTCCCGCACCGAAGTATCAGAAAACGTAATCTTCACAAGAGACGGTGCTGAAATTATAAAAGCGACAGTTCCTACACAAAAGTAATTGATACGCCAAGGCTTTTATCCTCTACACATCAGAGGTGAAAAATATATTAAATCAATATTTTTAACTCTGATTTCGTACTGGAGCTAAAACTGGATTGTTGTTGTTGTTGTTGTGGACTTCAGTCCTGAGACTGGTTTGATGCAGCTCTCTATGCTACTCTATCCTGTGCAAGCTTCTTCATCTCCCAGTACCTACTGCAACCTACATCCTTCTAAATCTGCTTAGGGTATTCATCTCTTGGTCTCCCTCTACGATTTTTACCCTTCACGCTGCCCTCCAATGCTAAATTTGTGATCCCCTAATACCTTAGAACACATCCTACCAACCGGTTCCTTCTTCTTGTCAAGTTGTGCCACAAATTCCTCTTCTCCCCAATTCTATTCAATACCTCCTCATTAGTTATGTGATCTACCCATCTAATCTTCATCATTCTTCTGTAGCACCACATTTCGAAAGCTTGTATTCCCTTCTTGTCCAAACCATTTATCGTCCATGTTTCACTTCCATACATGGCTACACTCCATACAAGTACTTTCAGAAATAACTTCCTGGCACTTAAATCTATACTCGATGTTAACAAATTTCTCTTATTCAGAAACGCTTTCCTTGTCATTGCCAGTCTATCGGGTAAGTTTATTCATTAATTTAAAAACAATTTAAGACATCGTCAACTGAAACAGAATAGCCATTATTTAATTGATCTTAGCTTTTAAGTTTTTATGCTAGAATAGATGGAATACGCCGAATAGTAAGCGAATGATGGACTGCAAAACATCCTACGGCGTTCTCTCATTATTTTAACTGTACTTTAGAAATTAAAAGACCCTCAAGACGTTACAGCACTGAACACAGGCGAGTATAGCTGTGTAATTATGGTTTTCTCAGGCGAAAAAAATTGTTCTACATTATAGAGATATTTAAAAACAATTTTTTATATGTACATCTACCAGAGATTTCATTACTTTTGTGTTTTGAGTAATCATATACACTACATGATCATAAGTATCAGGGCACCTGTCTGAAAATGACTTATAAGTTCGTAGCGCCCTCGATCGGTAATGCTGGAATTCAATATGGTGTTGGCCCACCCTTAGTCTTGATGACAGCTTCCACTCTCGCAGGCATACGTTCATGCAGGTGCTGGAAGGTTTCTTGGGGAAAGACAGCCCATTCTTCACGGAGTGCTGCACTGAGGAGAGGTATCAATGTCGGTCGGTGAGGCCTGGCGCGAAGTCAGCGTTCCAGGACATCCCAAAGGTGTTCCATAGGATACAGGTCAGGGCTCTGTGCAGGCCAGTCCATTACAGCGATGTTATTGTCGTATAACCACTCCACCACAGGCCGGGCTCGAACGCGTTGAAAGATAGAATCGCCATCCCAGAATTGCTCTTCAACAGTGGGAAGCAAAAGGTACTTAAAACACTAATGTAGGCCGGTGCTGTGATAGTGCCACGCAAAACAAAGGGTGTAAGCCGCCTCCATGAAAAACACGACCACACCATAGCACCACCGCCTAAGAATTTTACTGTTAGCACTAAACACACTGGCAGATGACGTTCACCTGGAATTCGCCGTACCCACATCCTGCCAACGGATCGCCACATTGTGTACCGTGATGCGTCACTCCATACAACGTTTTTTCCAATTTTTACGCTCCTTACACCAAGCGAGACGTCGTTTAGCATTTGCCGGCTTGATGTGTGGCTTATAAGCAGCCGCTCGACCATGAAATCCAAGTTTTCTCACATCCTGCCTAACTGTCATAGTACTTGCAATGGATCCTGGTGCAGTTTGGAATTCCTGTGTGATGGTCTGGATAGATGTCTGCCTATTACACATTACGACCTTCTTCAACTGTCGGCGGTCTCTGTCAGTCAAAGACGAGGTCGGCTGGTGGAAATCTCGCTTGCAGACGAATGACACAAGTGACACCCCATCACCTGGCCATGTTCGAAGTCCGTAAGTTCCGCGGAGTGCCCCATCCTGCTCTCTCACGATGTCTAATGACTACTGAGGTCGCTGGAGTACCTGGCAGTAGGTGGCAGCACAGTGCACCCAATATGAAGAAAACGTATGTCTTTGGGGGTGCCTGGATACTTCTGATCACATAGTGTACTTGTCAAATCATCATTAGTATGACTTGCTCTTTCACTTTACCGAGAACGATGATACTAGTTCGTAGACCTAATTTAGGGAAAAACATAACCCCATGAAGAAGGAAGACACGAGTCTATGAAAAAGAGGACTTTGTTTATTCAGAAAAATTGAAATGAGTTGCAAGAGTAGATTCTTCTTAAATATGAATATAAAAGAGCAGCACCAAGAAGACGTGGTCAGTGGTGAATGTGACTTCATAAACGTAAACACAGTCGGCGGGTATGTAAATGACTGAAGTTGCTATTCTCGGTGACAGTGGAATGGTCGCCAGAATACATAAGTGTTACCAGGCCTGGCAGAGTACGCAGTGTGGTCCATTGATAGTGACCGGGCCAAATATCTCACGAAATAATCATCAAGCGAAAAAAACTACGCCGGCCGGGGTGGCTGAGCGGTTCTAGGCGCTACAGTCTGGAACCGCGCCGCCGCTACGGTCGCAGGTTCGAATCCTGCCTCGGGCATGGGAGTGTGTGACGTCCTTAGGTTAGTTAGGTTTAAGTAGTTCTGAGTTCTAGGGGACTGATGACCTCAAAAGTTAAGTCCCATAGTGTGTTGAACCATTTGAACCATTCTTTTATGTGGTCTGCTGTTCATTACTGCCATCGCTCTCCAATAGTTTGGATCTGTTATTCTTTAGTTTTTGCCGTTTTCTTTTTGCTTTCTTGGAAACTATTCTTATATTTTGCTTATGACTTTACATCCCACTTAGCTGAATGGAATGTGCCACACTGATCCTACAGTTAGTATTCTTTTTGCATATGCAGGGTGGTCCATTGATAGTGACAGGGCCAAATATCTCACGAAATAAGCATCAAACGAAAAAACTACAAAGAACGAAACTCGTGTAGCTTGAAGGGGGAAACCAGATGGCGCTATGGTTGGCCCGCTAGATGGCGCTGCCATAGGTCAAACGGATATCAACTGCTTTTTTTAAAAATAGGGACCCCCATTTTTTATTACATATTCGTGTAGTACGTAAAGAAATATTAATGTTTTAGTTGGACCACTTTTTTCGCTTTCTGATAGATGGCACTGTAATAGTCACAAACGTATAAGTACGTGGTATCACGTAACATTCTGCCAGTGTGGACGGTATTTGCTTTGTGATACATTACCTGTGTTAAAATGGACCGTTCACCAATTGCGGAAAAGGTCGATATTGTGTTCATGTATGGCTATTGTGATCAAAATGCCCAACGGGCGTGCGCTATGTATGCTGCTCAGTGTCCTGGACGACTTCATCCAAGTGTCCGCACCGTTCAGCTAATGGTTACGTCATTTAAGGAAACAGGAAGTGTTTAGCCACATGTGAAACGTCAACCACGACCTGCAACAAATGATGATGCCCAAGTAGGTGTTTCAGCTGCTGTCGCGGCTAATCCGCACATCAGTAGCAGACAAACTGCGCAAGAATCGGGAATCTCAAACGTCGGTGTTGAGAATGCTACATCAACATCGATTGCACCCGTACCATGTTTCTATGCACCAGGAATTGAATGGCGACGACTTTGAACGTCGTGTACAATTCTGCCACTGGGTACAAGAGAAATTACGGGACGATGGCAGATTTTTCACACGCGTTCTATTTAGCGACGAAGCGTCATTCACCAACAGCGGTAACGTAAACCAGCATAATATGCACTATTGGTCAACCGAAAATCCATGATGTCTGCGACAAGTGGAACATCAGCGACCTTGGCGGATTAATCTATGGTGCAGCATTATGGGAGGTAGGATAATTGGCCCCCAGTTTATCAATGGCAATCTAAATGGTGTAATAAGTAATGTATACCGATTTCCTACGTAATGTTCTACCGATGTTACTACAAGATGTTTCTCTGCATGACAGAATGGCGATGTTCTTCCAACATGATGGATGTCCGGCACATAGCTCACGTGCGGTTGAAGCGGTATTGAATAGCATATTTCATGACAGGTGGATTGGTCGTCGAAGCACCATACCATGCCCCCCACGTTCACCGAATCTGACGCCCCCGGATTTCTTTCTGTGCGGAAAGCTGCTGTATATTTGCTATCGTGATCCACCGACAACGCCTGACAGCATGCGTCAGGGCATTGTCAATGCATGTGCGAACATGACGGATGGAAAACTACTCGCTGTTGAGAGGAGTGTCGTTACATGTATTGCCAAATGTACTGAGGTTGACGGACATCATTTTGAGCATTTATTGCATTAATGTGGTATTTACGGTAATCACGCTGTAACAGCATGCGTTCTCAGAAATGATAAGTTAACAACGGTACATGTATCACATTGGAACAACCGAAATAAAATATTCGAACGTACCAACGTTCTGTATTTTAATTTAAAAACCTACCTGCTACCAAATGTTCATCTAAAAGTGTGAGCCATATGTTTCGGACTATTACAGCGCCATCTATCACAAAGCGAAGAAAGTGGTCCAACTAAAACATTCATATTTCTTTACGTAATACATGAATATGTAATAAAAACTCAGTTGATATCCGTTTGACCTAGGGCAGCGCCATCTAGCGGGGGAACCATAGCGCCATCTGGTTTCCCCCTTCAAGCTAGACATGTTTCGTTGCTTGTAGTTTTTTTCGTTTGACGCTTACTTTGTGAGATATTTGGCCCAGTCACGATTAATGGACCGCCCTGTATAAGGGGGATGAACGTCATTGGATGATGATCACTGGAATGGTCATGGAGATGCCGCGTATCCGTGTGAGACATCCTCCAGCCTCACTGTGGTTCGCCATTTTGCCTGCTGGCCGATTCGTGCAGTATGCTTATTCGTGGTACACTGGGGTGTGGTAGTGGGCAGATGTTGGACTGCATGGGAACATGAGGGCAGGCGTATTAATTGTGAAGCCTCCCGTCTGACTACCAGAAGAGAGGATCGCTGCACTATGAACAGAGATACCCCTTTACATCTGCTCCTCCATCCGAAAAAAAGTGCTTGACTCACTGCAACATTCTGGTGTCATTTCTCACTGTTGGTTGGAGGGAGGCAGCAACTGGATTAGACTATTACTGTCCCAAGCGTAGCCAGCTGTCAACGCAATGCAAACGGCGGCATTTGGAGTTGTGTAGCATGGACTGTTTGTGAACGGAGGCGCTTTATTTTCAGCGATGGATCATGGTTTTGCACTATCCAGGCTGACCATCCTCGGCGGATATGACAGCGAGCTGGGGAGTGGTCAGATTTTCCTAATGCTTTGGAGAGGCACAGCGCTGCATTCCTCTCGTCACGCTGTAGTCAGCCATCGGGTATGACTTGTACTCACGACCGGTAGTGATTGTCGGAACTCTAACAGCATAATGATACACCACGGACGTCCTGCTTGCTTGTGTGTTACCTCCCAAGCTACATCTATAACTACATTCACACTCTACATGCCTCCGAACGATGCATGGTGGAGGGTACTTTGCAGCACTGCTAGTCACTTCTTTCCGGTTCCATTCGCAAATAGAGTGAAAGGAAAACGACTGACTTTACAACACCGTACGAGCCCAAATTTCTGTTATGTTCGTGGTCCTGACGCAAAATCTGCGTTGCCCTTCAAATGCCGGTCGTCTAAGATTTCTGAATAGTGTTCCTTGAAAAGTATGTCGTCTTCCTTCCAGGGATTCCCACTTGAGTTCTCGAAGCACCTTCGTATTACTCGCGTGTTGATCGAAGCTACTGGTAACAAACCTAGCTGCCTGCCTCTGAACTGCTTTGATGTCTCCCTTTAACCCAATCTGGCGAGCATCGTAAACACTCGAGCCGTGCTTAAGAACAGGTAACGCTAGTGTGTGTGTGAAATCTTATGGGACTTAACTGCTAAGGTCATCAGTCCCTAAGCTTACACACTACTTAACCTAAATTATCCTAAGGACAAACACACTCACCCATGCCCGAGGGAGGACCCGAACCTCCGCCGGGAGCAGCCGTAACGCTATTGTCCTATACGCGGTCTGCCTTACGGATGAACAATATTTTCCTAAAATTGTCGCAATAAACTGGTTTTGAAAATTACCCTCCCCTACTACTGTTTTTACGTGCTCGTTTCATTTCATATCACTTTGTAACGCTACGCACAGTCTGCTACTACTGCTGCATTCGAACATACGGGATTTTTCTTTCCACCCACGGGCATTAACTTGCATTTAGACGAAGCTGCCAGTCATCAGACCAAGTATAATTTTTGTCTATCATGTACTCTCCTATAATGGATCGATTATGATGAAATAGATGAAATAAACTACGGCATGAAATAAAATCAGATATACCGAGCCTGCAGGGCAATGAATAAGTGCAATAGAAAACTTTTGCCAGAGTGAACCCACATTTCCTCCTATCGATAAGGTCACGTTAATCGTTTTTTGTTTCGCCTCCAATCTCACTCTTGTAGCTCAAATCATTCCCTCTCCTCAACTGCCTTGTTTCGGATGGATTTCAGTCCTATATCAGTATCTCGGAAAATACAGTACATTGCCCGCCAAAAAAAATTGAAGCACCCAGAAAGGGAGGAACATACTAAACTTTCCCATGCACAATAGCATTTTTAGCAAACACCAGCAGATTGCTGCTCACCCTGTCCATCAGGTCATTTATCTATACAGGGATTAAGAGCGGTCCTGCACACTTTCATGGGGCGCTCCTGACGACGTCCTACTGCCTGATGAACACCCGCAGTCGATGACAACGTACTGTGTTCTGTTATTTCAGAAGTCTGCGAAACCACTCACGTATCTGGGAACCTATTCCATTCGCTAACAGTCTGCGGTGGGGCACCGCCTCAAATCCTTTCCGTAAATCTAGGAACATGGAATCTGCCTGTTGCCCTTCTACGTCTACACCTACATAGATACTCCGCAAGCCACTGTACGGTGCGTGGCGGAGGGTACCATGTACCACTACTAGTCATTCCCTCCCTTGTTTCACTCGCAGATACAGCGATGAAAAAACGACAATCTATATGCCCCCGTATGAGCCCCAATTTCTCGTATTTACCTTCGTGGGCCTTAAGCGCAGTGTATATTGGCGGCAGTAGAATCGTTCTGCAGTCAGCTTCAAATGCAGCTTCTCTAAATTTTCTCTATAGTGTTTCTCGAAAAGAACGTCGCCTTCCCTCCATGGATTCCCATCTCCTCAATACTTACGTTTTGTTCAAACCTATCGCTAACAAATGTAGCAGCCCGCCTCTGCACTGCTTCAGTATCTTGCTTCAATCCAATCTGGCACGGATCCCAAACACTCAAGCAGTACTCAAGAATAGGTCGCACCATCGTCCTATAAGCGGCCTCCTTTACAGGTGAACAACTTGAACAACTCTTTCCTAAAATTTTCTCAAGAAAACCAAAGTCGACCATTCGCCTTTCCTACCTCTGTTCGTTCCACTTCATATCGCTTTCCAAAGTTACGCCCAGATGTTTAAAAGACCTCACTGTGTCCAGCAGGAAACTAATAATACTCTGTCCGAACATTACAAGTATGTCCGCATTAACTAGAAATTTTGTTTAACTCCTGTCTTCCTACAGTTATTCGATTTCGACACCTTACCGAGCACCATTGCATCATTTTCAAACAACCACATATTGCTGCCCACCCTGTCCACCAAATCAATTATGTATATGGAGAACAACAGCAGCCCTATCACACTTCCATGGCGCACACCTGATGACACCCTTGTGCCTGATCAACACTCGCAGTCTAGGACAACAGAGTGGATTCTATTACTCCAGAAATCTTCGAGCCACTCAAATATCTGTGAACTTACTCCATATGCTCGTACCTTCGTTAACAGCCCGCAATGTGGTGCCGTGTAAAATTCTTTCCGGGGATATAGAAATGTGGAATCTGCCTGTTGACCTTCATCCATAGTTCGCAGTATATCATGTGAGAAAACGCTTGCGTTTTGTTATCTTCAACTGCCTCACCAAACTGGTCAGCCAGGCTTCATAGGATATCATATGCGAGGAACCATTTTTCAAAAGGACAATGGTCGTCCACATATGTTCTCTGGTGTGTCAGGGTGCTATTCTGTCATTCTGCGCAACGGATTAATCTGAGATGTACCCTTTACCCTGTGGCTCCCGAAAGATAC
Source organism: Schistocerca serialis cubense (assembly GCF_023864345.2). Taxonomy (NCBI): domain Eukaryota; kingdom Metazoa; phylum Arthropoda; class Insecta; order Orthoptera; family Acrididae; genus Schistocerca; species Schistocerca serialis. The sequence continues at coordinate 112,430,660 of NC_064645.1, read as the reverse complement.
AATTTCCATCCCCATACTATTACAGAAGTCAGACAGACGCTCCTAACGTTCTAAAGAGAAATGCCTGAAAAACTTTCAGCAATAAATATCTTCTGGAGTCGTCCGCTGTAAGGAAATGACACAAAAATTCACAAAATTTCTTACGTAACTAATGGGATACTTGGGTACTACCGAGCGAGGTGGCGCAGTGGTTAGGACACTGGACTCGCATTCGGGAGGACGACGGTTCAATCCCGCGTCCGGCCATCCTGATTTAGGTTTTCCGTGATTTTCCTAAATCGCTCCAGGTAAATGCCGGGATGGTTCCTTTGAAAGGGCACGGCCGACTTCCTTCCCTAATCCGATGAGACCGATAAACTCGCTGTTTGGTCTCTTCCCCAAAACAACCCCAACCCCCAACTTGGGTACTGGAGTAGTGCTAGTTAGTGTAAGAAAAAGATGAAACTAACGAAAATTGTTATTTACGTTGCAAAAATTCTGAGAAATCACAATGGAACTTTTAGTTATGAACTTAACAAGTTATTTCTGGGTTCTTTTCGGAATGTGAAGTTACCTCTTAAGGATAGGATTCGCTAATTCAATTGATATACAAAGTTTAAGATTGTTATTGACTTGGCAGAATGGCTCAGAGCTGTACCTACTCAACTTGAATAATTATCCGTTAGAATGTTGCTAGATACAGTCGAGGCTGTTGCGTGTGAAATTCAGTGAAGTGTACTGTTGTGGAGGAAATATAGGGCTCGCAAGAGCTGTAGCGCACAATACCGTAAGCTGCGATGACTGCTGTCTGCGCCGCTCGCTGCTGACTAATAAGATAACACTCGTTCTATCTGGATTGACCTTTGCCAATCAAACTCTCTCTACGCCTTGATGAATTCAAGGACTCCTATTCTCCCCTAGTCTAACTATTGGCGTGGTACACGGGTCAGATAACCAGTCCACCGCGATGCCACTCTAAAATTCGCTCGCAGGCGATAACTCTGTCCATTCACACTGCACAATAAGTGTGGCGTCCAACACAGTGAACAACGCTTAATCGCAAGAACTCAATATAGAGTCACACTCCGATTCGCTCTCGACAGAGGTGCTCTCCCAGTGATGTACTGAGGAGAGACTTGTTCCTCACACGCTCTCATTAGTGTTCTCGCTCCAAGAGCAACAACGGAATGGCCCCTCTCCATGTCAGACGTGAAGGGGTATATTTTTCAGTCTCTTCCATTACTCCTTCAGCTCAAGGCGTCAGAAATATCGTCTGCCAATCAGCATTGCTCTTCTAAAACGGGAGAATGGCGTTTTGTTTAAGGCGACCAATCTGGAAATCTGTAGCATCGGTGTTTGGCGTTTGCTGTCTCGCTGTGAAAATCTCTGAAACTGTGTGCTATATTTGTAAAGAATGCGTAGGCTGGGCGCTCCCACAGAATGTAGCGGAATTTGCTTTTAAGCCAGACACGGGGTCGTTCTTCCTTTCACTCAAGCAAATGCTGTCCATTCCGTGGGCAGCCAAGGTTGACTCGTCCTCTGAAGGGACCGGCCTCCCGGCGTGCGGTCTGCCTCTCTCGAACTAAAAGCTCCTGTGAGCGTCGTGTCTGAAATGTATGTGTGTACGCCAGCCTCAAGTATTTCAACCCCAGTGCGCCCATGTTATTTGCACATCGTTTACATGAATTAATACAACATTCACTTTATCTTATCGAGTTTGGGTTAGAATGAAGCTCTGGATGTGCGGAATATGATTGTGAGGGCGGAATACGTAAGCAATGAAGGACAGGAGACCACAACGTCTTATAATGTCACATATCTCTATGAAGCGACTCCTTGACGTTGAGCTAATCCCATAGGGGTTGAAACGTCATAACGATATAAAGGGCCGGCCAGAGTGGCCGAGTGGTTCTAGGCGCTTCAGTCTGGAACTGCGCGATCGGTATGGTCGCAGGTTCGAATCCTGCCTCGGGCATGGATGTGTGTGATGTCCTTAGGTTAGTTAGGTTTAAGTTCTAGGGGACTGATGACCATAGTGCTCAGAGCCTTTTGAACCGTTTGATATAAAGGCTCATACGGCCTTTTCTTTGTAGAACTATTTCGTAATCACTACTATATCATCGAATAGAATCTTAATCCACGAAGTTTCGTATGATCCTCCACTTCTGGGAGCTGCACATTTTTTTGACAGGCCGAGTATTTTCCGAGATACCCACATAGCACTGAAATCAACCAAAACAAGGCCCGAGATACAGGCATGATTTTTCCATTATGTCCACCACTCGGGTGCTATTCCAATACCGGACAGCTTCGGCAATAACGACCTAAGAAGGGGAAAATAAGCTAAAGTTGTGAACTGAAGCATGTGTTAGGCTGGGCATTGGGCAAGGGTAGTCCACGTAGTTGTGTTAGTTACAGGGCTGTGGTGATGTAATGGGCACAGTTCCGCTTCGAGCGCCGTGCGGAAAGGTTCTTGTTTATTTCACTTGCCACAGTGTCGCTTGTGTGAGTTTTCCTCGTTAGTGTTGTTCTGTCTGCCGAGTGGGTCGTAGCGCCTCTGCTCCGCCTTTACTGTCTGTTTGTGTTCGTCTACTTGCAGCGGCGTCGGCCGCTCCGCAATGGCTACCATGGTTTCCACGTGTATTCCACGGAAAGGTACTGTGATCTTTACTTTCTACAAAACAACATGACACGTGCAGCTCGGGTCTGTGGAAATCCACGATTGGCTTGTCGATACAATTCATGTTAACTCTGATCAGGCCCACACCGCTTACTTTGATGCAGACGAGTACCTGTTTCACGTGAAATTTATGGATCCACTTCAAGTCGAAAGATTACTGTTGCGACATGGTTTTCAAGTCCCGTTCAAGCATCGTGATAATTCCTTTAATATGGTGTCACTCGCAGATGCTAAAATCAAATATACCAATGTCCGAGTGTTCATCGTCCCGCTGGAAGTTGACGACAATTTTCTAAAGGACATATTGACTCCTTACTGTAACGTTGAAAACGTCCGTCGTGAACACTGCTCTACTGAAGACAGATTACAGTGTTACAGAGGAATTCATTCTGTGGAAATGCATGTCAAACGCAATATTACATCACATTTACAAGCGTGTGGTTACAGCGTACGTGTAATGTATACTGGTCAAGAAGGAAACTGCTTCCCATGTAATGAAAGTGGACACGTCCGGTCTAATTAACCACAGAAGTTTTTTTTTTATGAAAGCCGTCATTAGTGTAGCGCCTCAAATTGACGATAGCTGATCTTGTTCCTTTACTCCCGCCGGCGGTCCTACTTCAGTCTCGGATTATAATGAATAAACAGTCAGTTCTGATAATCGTGTCAATGAATTTCCGCCTTTACCTCCGCGACAGGTTCAGAATCCTATTGGCCCCATGACTGAACTTACAACGGCTTCAAACAAGCGACGTCGCACTCAGGATGGTGATGGTGAGGATTTGGCCGTGCCTTGTGCGCCAACCTCCTCCGCATCGACTGTGTCCCCTGCTCCTCTCGATGCTATGATACCTCCAGCCCGTGGTACGGTGAGTGGCGAAGAAGTCATCTCCAGCATCTCTCTTGCTCGCGAAGTGTCTCCTTCTGAGCTCTCTGTGTTTGAATAGTTAGCGGATTCCCCACCCCCTCACTGCCGTTAGAGTCTGAGACGATGGAATGTCCTCCTGTTCCTTCGTCTTCAGCCTCCAACGGGTTCCTGCATTTGCCGACTACAGCAACTCCCGAGGAGAATAAATTTAGCTAGCAAGTATCACCTGTTGTATCGTTAGTTCCACAGAATGCTTCCGCCTTAGTTACTGGAACTGCACTTCATGACCCTAGTTCTGGGGGAGGAGGAAGATGTGCCTATGAACCCTCCCACACCTCCGTCTGCAGAGGCCGCCATCCCACGTAGCCGACAGAAACAGCGTATACAACCTGATCGTGAGGTGGCACGCCAGAAATCTAAGAAAAAAGGTTGCGATGACGGGATTCTGGTCCTCCGATGTCTGATTCCTCTGTGGATTCCACAATGGACCTTCACTCTCAGCTGTCTACCTAACTCTACTCGGAGATTCCGTACATCCCTGTCCCGCTGTGATCAATGACCCAAACCTACAAGTTCCTTTCCTGAAACGTTAATCGTGTGGAATCAGTACTGCGATTGGCTTCGCTGAGTCAGTTCATTTATGATTCATGTGCCGACATAGTTTTCTCACGAGAGGTATTATTCAGTAATTTCTCCTTACCTGGTTTTCGTATTATCTTTAACGTAGCAAAAGAATATTCTACGGGTCCGCCTTATTCTTTCGCGAAGGTATTCATTCATATTGCTGATTGGTTCAAATGGCTCGGAGCACTATGGGACTCAACTGCTGAGGTCATTAGTCCCCTAGAACTTAGAACTAGTTAAACCTAACTAACCTAAGGACATCACAAACATCCATGCCCGAGGCAGGATTCGAACCTGCGACCGTCGCGGTCTTGCGGTTCCAGACTGCAGCGCCTTTAACCGCACGGCCACTTCGGCCGGCCATATTGCTGAGGTGGAAATGTTGGGTTCTGGCTGGGGCCTAGGTTGTCAACATTTTAATCTTACCTTGGTTCTTTATTTGCTCCTTCGGGCAATACTCGCGCAGTGGATCGTTCGCGTTTTTATAAAGAGGATATTGTTTATATATTGTGTAAGAGTCCTCCGGTTGTTCTGTTGGGTGATGATTTTAACTGTGTTGTACGTCCTACGGATCAATCTCCAAATTTTAATTTCTGTCGCGAATTACATTAATTGGTCAGCTCCTTACCCCTAAAACACGTCTGGATATGTAAATATCAGACGTTAGTTAAAATTACCCACTTTACTGCGACTTATAGTACCAGGTTAGATAGATTTTACTCATGGGACTGCCTGAAAGATAGTATTCTTCATGTTGAAGTCATCCCAGCTTCCTTTACGGATCACTGTACTGTGGCAACAACTATCAATCTTGAACGGCAACCAGTCAAATTGTTTCGCCCTCAGTTGATGCTAAATGTTGCTCACCTAGCTGACCTCTGTCTCGGTGACGTGATGCGAGTCGTGTGGGAGCTTACTCTACGGTCCACTGGGAAACACTATTCCACCCTTGATGAGGTATCGAATATATTGCTTCCCGCTACTTATACCTCCCGAGGAGATCACGAATGTGAAATTAGAGAGATTCGAGCGCGCACAGAGGCTTTCCGGCAGTCGTTCTTCCCGCGAACATTACGCGACTGGAACAGGAAAGGGAGGTAATGACAGTGGCACGTAAAGTGCCCTCCGCACACAACGTTGGGTGGCTTGCGGGGTATAAATGTTGATGTAGATGTAGATGGTGGACATAGCTAGCAAAACCGAGGCTTAGGCAAACTTTGACACTTTTCTGTGCTGCCAAAGCGCGAGACTTTCGGATAACGTATGAATATTACTATTCCATCCAGCGTGAACTTTATGCTGCTTCGGATCATGCCCTCTGCGAATTGGGGATGTTACGTGTGTAAAGGCAAAATTGTTAACCTTGAAGAGAATACAAATGGGAGGTTTGAAAATCCGATCGAAGACGCCGTCATTAGTGACGGAAGAACTGGCTTCCTTATATCATTTGCTTCGGCATCAGACCCGTCGCCGACGCGCTTGTATTCATTTTCTCACGACCAATGATGGACGTATTGTAATGGCGCAAGATAATACAAGCGTATCTTACAGCAGTACTAAGTAATCTACGATATCGATGAATCCAGTGAAACCTTTTACGACCCACTTGTCAGCATTTTGGATACGACAATTACACCTGAACATAATGAGACGCTCTTAGCTGCCTTTCAGCCTGAGGAATTTTTCCAACTTATCGTGGGATCGCCTTCTCAAAAGTCCCCTGCTCTAGATGGACTTCCCAAGGAATTTTACATGCGCTTTTAGCCGTTGTTGGGTGCAACCTACACCTTCCAAAAATGGTTCAAATGGCTCTAAGCACTATGTGACTTAACATATGATGTCATCAGTCCCATAGACGTAGAACTACTTAAACCTAACTAACCTAAGGACATCACACACATCCATGCCCGAGGCAGGATTCGAACCTACGACCGTAGCAGTCGCGCGGTTCCGGACTGAAGCGCCTAGAACCGCTCGGCCATAGCTGCCGGCTCTTTACCTCCCTTTTGAATGAAGTGTTACAGGGTAGAATAGTGTCGACCTTGTTCAAAGTGAGAAAAATTGTTTTAATCCCGAAACGCACTGGACCGGCTGCCCCTGATCACTTTCGCCCAGTTACTTTGTTAAACTTTGATTATAAGACTGTGGCGAGGGCAGTTAACAGTAGGATGTCGTCTCTGATGGATACGATTGTTGCAAAACATCAAAGTTGCGTACCCAGTCGTACCATTGTTACCCCTGTAGTCGAGTGTTGTGACGTCGTTTCAGTTGCTGCTGTAACGTCCTTCCCTTGCGACCTTGCTTTTCTAGACTTCGATAAGGCATTTGATCGTTATTTTCACGATTTCTGCTTAGGATTCTGGAGGCAGTTGGTTCCACTGTTGACACACGGCGAGTGCTCTCAAATCTGTTTATGGTATTTCTGCTTCAGTGGTTGTTAATGGCCAACTGACGCCTGCAGTAAATATCCGCAGGGGAGTGCCTCAAGAAAGCCCGCTGTCAATGACTTTGTATGTGTTGTCTCTGGATCCCCTGCTTCGGATTCTAGCATCCCAGCTGACAGGTTGGACGCTTTCCGGCCTCATGGAAGCCCGCTGTCAATGACTTTGTTTGTGTTGTCTCTGGATCGCCTGCTTCGGATTCTAGCATCCCAGCTGACAGGATGGACGCATTCCGGCCTCAAGAAAGCCCGCTGTCAATGACTTTGTTTGTGTTGTCTCTGGATCCCCTGCTTCGGATTCTAGCATCCCAGCTGACAGGTTGGACGCTTTCCGGCCTCATGGAAGCCCGCTGTCAATGACTTTGTTTGTGTTGTCTCTGGATCGCCTGCTTCGGATTCTAGCATCCCAGCTGACAGGTTGGACGCTTTTCCGGCGGGACTATAGCTGCTCCTGAATACGCGGATGACGTGATGGTTCTACTTCGCACTCCTGCTGAGATACCTCGACTGAAGGCTGTCATCGATTATTTTTGTCGGAGTTCAGATGCAAAACTTAATGAAGGTAAATGCAAGCTTCTTCCCTTGCGAGGATTTGATGACGCTATTGTGCCATGGGCTACTGCGATGGATCGGCATACGTCTCTCAGTATCATCATTGATCCTTGTCCACTCAAAACGGCGGCGATCAACTGGAAGTCTGTTACGGAAAAAATTCAGGGAGCGATATTAGAGCATGAAAGGCGTTCTCTTACTCTGCTCCAGAAAGTCAGAATACTGGATAAATATGTCTTACGCAAAGATTATTACGTAGCCCAAGTTCATCCGCTTCCCTCCATGATGGACGAAGGAACTACAACAATTGTCTGGTCATTTCTTACGGAACAACAAGTATTTTGATTATGGCATAAGGTGATCACGAAGCCTCGCTCCTTTGGGTGGCTGGAACTAACTGATGTACGAAAGAAGTCGCAGATGCTACATGTGCGTCATACTATTTTGACGATGACTCAAGAAACTCACACATTCATATCTCATATATTTCTCTGTGTCCGACCTGCTAGTCTTGAACCCCCTATTGATGTTGGTCGTATTAATTATAAGTTTAAACACATTCGTGACTTGTATCTTGCGGTGAGCTATTTCGGGGCTGACATCTTACGGAGACGTGTCCTCACCATGAAATTCCTACAGACTCGTGGGCAAGCAGTCCCTTGCCTGAACCTCGTTGAAAGAGAATCGCCGCATACAACCTGGACGACAGTTTGGTTCAATATCAGTCTTCCGATTCTGCCGATGTGCGTAGCGTCCTCGTGGTATTAGGTCGTAAATAACTTGATTCTAACGAACGAGGGACTTTTCCGTATTGTGCTTATTGACACGGATTTATGTAGTCGTACGTGTCCCGATACGATACGACATCACCTTAGTTATGGAGGTCATATGGCAAACTGGTCTTGGATCAGTACACAATTGGCCTTCCTTACTCGATCTTCTGAGACTGCATACACTACAGACATCATACTGCGCCCCGATTCTTCTTTCTTTCCATAGTCGAAAACCCATACCGTTATGTGGTTGCTGGGGCACTTCGTTCATTATGTTGTAGAAGGCGAGGGGGACGATCACTTGAACTTCATGCATTACATAGTCACTGGCGTTTGGACATGCTTGCGAATGCCTCGGTATCGAGACCTCTTCGCCAACATGTTGAATCTTGTTTTCCGTCGGCAACGTGTTGGTTAATTATTTTATTCTGATGATAAGTGTTTTTCTTCGTTATGTATGTTCTCATATGATCTGCTTCGGCTTGTCCTCTCCTGGTTTCCCTGTTCGTTTTGTTTTGTGTTTTGACTCAGCATCGCTCCATTTCTATCGTCAAATGTGTATCGATGAAGTATAAATACACGTGAGAGTATACAATCCCCGCACTCATCTTGGGATTTCTCTTAGTGTGCTATTTCGAATGTAATCTTGTTTCGTTTTCCTTCTATTTTTAGATTCAATTACGAACTATTTATATATATAAAAACATAAAATAAAAAATTAAAAAATTAAAAATTACTAAAAAACCGTATAAAAATAATAGTTGGCTTAGTGGTGGTTTGTCGGATACGTTCCCGTTTTTTTCTTTTATTATTGTTTTGTTATCATAATTAGTTTTTTCTCCCTTTTGCAGATTTTGTTACATGATCATTTGACTATGGTCTACTGAAGTGTCATGATAGTACCAAGTCATTCTGATAAAAGAAAAGATGGCGCAGTGGTTACCACACCTGCATAGTGAACAGGAGATCTCGGATCAGCATACAAAAAAAAAAAAAAAAAAAATGGTAGCATTACTGCCTAGTAAGCAAGGAGGCTTGGGTTAAAGTGCCAGCCATGACATAAATTTTAATTTATTTCTTCAGCTTCCATCATTATTGTAGCAAAACAAGGCAGTTGAGTAGAGGAAATGGTTTGAACCACAAGAGTAACTTTGGTAGCCAGACAAAAAATGGTGAAGGTGCCCTGGCGATAAGCAGAAATGTGGATTCATGCTGACAATTATTTTCTATTGGATTTATTCACTGTCGTCATATATTTCATGTATTTCATCATCGTCGATCCATTCTTTTAATTTCAGCCTCGCAGGGTAGCCGCGCGGTCTGGGGAGCCCTGTCGCGGTCCGTCACAACCAACGTGGTGTTATACCAACATACGGAAAATAGTACTTACAGACTTCATATTAACAAACAGTCAGTTAGTAAAGCGACCTTGGCAACGATCTATACACCTACTTTTGAAAGATGAGGCCTCTAAAATCGAAGGTTAGAGTCCTCACTCGGGCGTGGGTGTGTGTGTGTGTGTTGTCCACAGCACAAGTGTGTAGGCTTAGGGACCGATGACATCAGCAGTTTGGTCCCATAAGACCTTACCACAAATTTCCAATTACGTCACTACCTGGAGTCATTACGTACACAGAGCTGTAAGGCAGTAAGAAATGAGTGCAGGAGAAACAGTGCATTCTGCGACAGCTCTCCTCTGGTTTATAATGCCTAAAGGGGTTAGCTACATTAATGAGGACTATCTTCAGACGTTTCGCAGTGCTTCCGGAGAGCAACACTGGAAGTTCTGTTAAGACAGGAAGGCGGTAGTTAAGATGTCCCCCGGTGAAAAGAGCCGTACCGTTTACAGATAATGCCACTTTTGGACGTCAGGCGCTCATTTCATTTGCCCATAAACGGCGGCAGCTGCGCCGGGGGATCCCCCTAATGGGAACCCGCGGCAGGCAGGAGATCAGGGGCGGGCAGCGCCGGCTTACGGGACGCGGAGCGCTCTTTTCAGGGAGCCGAGATGAGGTCGCGCCGAACGAGAATGGGCCCGTTCCGGCAGTACTCGACTCGTCGGCCGGCCCTGTCCGTCAGGTTCCCGCCGAAGCAAACGAGTTTCTCTTCGCGGCCGGTGCTCGGCCGCTGATGAGCAGTGGCCGTCTGCAGGCGGGTACAAGAGCGCAGTGGAAGGGGGAGGGGCAGCGCCGGTGAGGCTGAATGCTGTCGCCGGGAACCTGGGCGCAGGGGAAACAGCATCTGCGGAGCTCTCACACTGGGTCTATAGGGCTAGACTGAGCTCAAAAATATAAGCTCACTGACAAGGGAACCTCCCCATCGCACCCCCCTGCGAAACGAGGGGTCCTTGGTTCAAGTCTTCCCCAGGGTGAAAATTTTAATTTTTTTTATTTTCGCGAAGTTATGATCTGTCCGTTCGTTCATTGACGTCTCTGTTCACTGTAATAAGTTTAGTGTCTGTGTTTTGCGACCGCACCGCAAAACCGTGCGAATAGTAGACGAAAGGACGTGCCTCTCCAATGGTAACCGAAAACATTTTATCGCAAGGTCATAGGTCAACCGATTCCTCCACAGGAAAACACGTCTCATATATTCCATACGACACTGGTGACGGCATGTGCATCACATGACAGGAATACGTTGTCGACCCGCCTACCTTGCTCACTTGGCGAATGGGTAAAAAGATTCTTCTACCTTGCCTGATTTAGGTTTTCTTGTGTATGTGATAATCACTCCCAAAAAGTGATGAAAACATAAGAGTTTGTCAGGTAATAATTGTCTGAAAATAGAAAATTAAACTTTTCTCTCGAGTGAAGACTTGAACCAAGGACCTCTCACTCCGCAGCTGCTCACGCTAACCATGGGACCACGCCGCTCCTGAGCTCATACTGTCGTTGAACTTGCCTATCATGCAATGGACTACTCAGTATGTATATTTTGCTTATTTTTTTCATAGTTCCACACAACTTCTTCCTGTTTTCTCGATTGATCTGTGTTCAGCTTTTCAAGGCCTATCCACTGTGCCAACTTATAACCAAATTTGAGGGGGGTGCGATGGGGAGGTTCACTTGTGAGTAATAAAGTTTGTCAACCTCAGATGATATTACGCCAAGTACTGTATAGCACCGCCTCTAGCCTTGACTATGGCCTCAGTTCGGAGAGGAAAAGAGTCCACAAGTCCCTTCAGGTATCCAGCTGGAGCCACTCATTGGTGATTAGACAACTGCAGTTATGACACTGCTCCAGATATTCCAGACATCCGCTACAGTACTAAGGCTTAGTAGTACAAAAATAATCTGGGAAAGACAGGAATAAAGAAACATAAATAATCTCAGATTGAAATAAATTGGAAGCGCGGGGCAAACAGGGCGAAACGGCTACAGGAAAAAACGTGAAGGAATCGCAAAAGATATTATCGTAGGATGCACCAACTCAGCATACAGAAAAATCAAAAGAGCCTTCGGTGAAGTTCAGAGCAAGAGTGGTAGCATTGATAGCGCAATGGAAATTCCACTGTTGACAACAAAGGGAAGACCGTATAGGTGGAAAGAGTACATTGATGGCCTCTACGGGAACTGAAGTCGACAAGTAAGACATACGGGATCTGCTACTAGAGTCAGAATTTAAAGAGCTCTGCCGGCCGGGGTGGCCGAGTGGTTCTAGGCGCTACAGTCTGGAACCGCGTGACCGCTACGGTCGCAGGTTCGAATCCTGCCTCAGACATGGATGTGTGTGATGTCCTTAGGTTAGTTAGGTTTAAGTAGTTCTAAGTTCTAGGGGACTGATGACCTTAGAAGTTAAGTCCCGTAGTGCTCAGAGCCATTTGAACCATTTTTTGAAAGAGCTCTGGAAGACATGGGATCAAATAAAGCAGAAGGGATAGATAATAATCCATCGTAATTTCTCCATCTTTGGGGAAAATGTGAGTCAACCGACTATCAAGTTGTTGAATGGAATCTATAAGACTGGCGCCGTACCGACAGACTTTTGGAAAAGTATCATACACAGTTTCGAAGGTACCAATGGCAGGTATGTGTAAGAACAACCGCACATTCACCTTAACATCTCATGCACCCAAGCTACAGGCGAAAATAGTTTACACAAAAATAGAATGTGTATATCTCAATGTGTGGATTCAGACTAACCAGCTTAGAACCCGTCTCACCTCGCATCCTACCTTCCTTCCTCCGTCCCTCTCCTTCTCCTGTAGGTAGGGATATTGGTTATCCAAGCCTTTTGTAGCCTATCACTGATGGTGCGTAAAGAGATCTATGTGAAACTACATTTGATTACACAAGCGCCCTCCTCCATTCGCTGCCGATCCTCCACAATACCGCGCCTCACCGACTGCAATATCACAGCAATTGTGACTTCAAAAATTGCTGGAAATAGTCAATTTGTACTACCCTATCAAATTAATTGTTTAACTATTTATAGGATTCAAATGGAACGCTTAAAACACTAACAACAACCATTTTCCTAGTAGTACACACACACACACACAAAAACACACACACACACACACACACACACACACACACACACACACACACACACACACACACACACACATATATATATATATATATATATATATATATATATATATATATATATATATATAAACAGAAATTTGAGTGTCACACATACATTTTTCAAATCAAGTGATTAAGTTTCCACCAGAAACACATCACAGCACTAAATATATCTGAGGTCTTGTATGCACCGATGTTTGAGAATACAAGCACACTCCCACACCACAGTGTTTCTACTAATCACATCTGGTCAAAAAAAGAAACTTCCGATTTCCGACACTCACTATTGTGAAGAGTGTACTGTTCACTGACTGCAGGACTGTCAGGAGCCATGGGCACACCAGCCATGACAACAGTCATGTGCATATCTCCAGGTGTCCACACACTGGCTGTAAAAGATGCCCATAGGTCAGAGAGACAGTCACCATGACCAACCAGCCATGAGCCGACCAATTTACATGGGGGAATAATCCTCTCCAGTGCTAACACTCATCACATTCAGTCCTCAAAAAATTTCCAAGCAGAAATCAGAGAACATTCACACAACACATGCATCTGGATCTGTCGCTGCTCAACCGTCATAGACACGACACATACATCTGGTTTTATTGCTGCTCACCAGCATACTGGCTAGTTTGCTATTCACCCATCCCCAGGGTGATTCAGTCGCTTATGCTGGGACATGTCCGTACAACCGTAGCAAGAGCCAATTAGCCAAAGTCTTTCCGTCTCCTCATCCACTCCTGCCGCTGGTTGTGGCACTTTACAAGACAAGCAGGAGTGGCTAGGGCTTATAGCTCTAACTCCAATACTACTTACAAAATACTCCAGGCAATGTTCTTTTAGAGGAATCCTATTGAGAAGTGACATTTGAAGCTTAGTGCAGAAGGATTCTACTACCATGAGCATGCTTTTACACAAGTAACATGAACATAAGATGTGAGAAATTAATGATAATATGGATGCATACACACTGTCTTTTCTTCCCTCGCTCTGTCTCCAAGTGGAATTGGAAAGGAAATGACTAGTGGTAATACAGGGTATGCTCTACTACATACTGCAGATTGGCTTGTGAAGTATGCATATAGATGTAGATGTAAATTTAGTCTACCAATTAAGATGTCAGTCCATCCATTTATAGGTACACAAAAACTGCAGGAAAGTGCTGTTTCTCATTTATTGAGAAGAAAAATGGAACTTCCACAGTTGACTGCCGCTCAATCAAAACCTTCATATTAGCCCCTAATTATCTCACTGCAGTCACTTCATGAGACATATGAGAGAGGTTGTGGTATGTAAGCTCACAACACTCAGAAGAAGTGGATAAATTATACCCAGGGAATCATAAATAGATCTCTAAGGAGTAATAAATCAATTAGTATAGCAACAGGTTAAGGGAGTGCGAGAGGAATAATTTGCACTGAATGTGTGCTTGTCCCTGAATGTATGCAAACTGCACAAACAAAGTGGGGCAGAAGTGGCTTTGCCCTAGCACTGACATTTATTATGTTTTTCGGAAGCTGTGGACCGTTCCATAATGTCTCATAAATGTTTGATGGGATACACATCAGACATTCTGAATGGTCAAATCTTTCTCTCGAAATGTCCAGCATGTTCTTCAAACCAGTCACAAACAATTTTGGCCCAGTTGTTTGGGGACATTACGTCCGTGAATAGCTGCAAATGGAATCCAAGTATCTGAACACAACAATTTCCAGTCAATTATCGATTCAGTTGGGCCGGAGGACCCAGTGCATTCAATGTGAACACAGCCCACCCTATTATAGAAACACCACTAGCTTGCGCATTATCTTCTTAGTAACTTTGGTCCATGCCTTCGTGAGGTCGGCACCACACGCAGACCCTACCATCAGCTCTTACCAACTGAAACCGGGGCTCATCTGACAAGGATATGGATTTCCTGTCGTCTACAGTCGAGCCTATATGGTTACGACTGCGGGAGAGGCGCGGCAGGTGATGCCACACTAATTGCAAAAGCACTCGCATCCGTCGTCTGCCACTCATTAACGCCAAATTTCGCCACACTATCCTAACGGATACGTTCGTCGTACGTTCCAGATTCATTTCCGCATTTATTTCACACTGTGTTGCTTGTCTGTTAGCACTGATGCTTCTACGCAAAAGCCGCTGCTCTCCGTCGTTAAGCGAAAACCATCGACCACTGCGATGTCTGTGGTGGGAAGTAATATCTGAAATTTGATATTCTCGGCACACTTCTGACAATGTGGATCTCATAACACTGAATTCCCCACCGATTTCCGAAATGGAATGTCGAATGCCATTCCGCGTTCAAAGTCTGTTAACACCCGTCCTGCGGCCATAACCACGTCTATGTCGCAAATCTTTTCTCATGAATCTCCTTAGTAGACATAACAGCTCCCACAATGCCTAGTGGACGGGATAGTACCACCATCTTCAAATGTCCATAGCTCTACCCCCTGGCTTTTGTCAACTCAGCGTCTAGAGTGGATCCAAAACAGAATCAGAATGAAGGTTATCGACGCCGTGCTAGACACTAAGTTAGTAGATGTTTTCATTTGTTTTGTGATTTCGCTTGGAAGACTGATGAAGTAATAATTTTCTTCATATTTTCAAAAAGCTGTTGAGTATCATCTCAAAATAACTCATTAATGACTCCTTCACATTGCCATATTTAGAAGTTTTCATTGTGGTTAAGTATAGGTGACTGTAGATTCATCTAACAGAAGACACTTTCAGATTTCAGTCCGTCAAATCTGTATGTTGTTGTTGTGGTCTTCAGTCGTGAGACTGGTTTGATGCAGCTCTCCATGCTACTCTATCCTGTGCAAGCTTCTTCATCTCCCAGTACCTACTGCAACCTACATCCTTCTGAATCTGCTTAGTGTATTCATATCTTGGTCTCCCTCTACGATTTTTACGCTCCACGCTGCCCTCCAATATTAAATTGGTGATCCCTTGATGCCTCACAACATTTCCTACCAACCGATCCCTTCTTCTGGTCAAGTTGTGCCATAAACTTCTCTTCTCCCCAACACTATTCAATACTTCCTCATTAGTTATGTGATCTACCCATCTAATCTTCAGCATTCTTCTATTGCACCACATTTCGAAAGCTTCTATTCTCTTCTTGTCCAAACTATTTATCGTCCATGTTTCACTTCCATACATGGCTACACTCCATACAAATACTTTCAGAAACAACTTCCTGACACTTAAATCTATACTCGATGTTAACAAATTTCTCTTCTTCAAATCGTCTTCCTTGCCATTGCCAGTCTACATTTCCTATCCTCTCTACTTCGACCATCATCAGTTATTTTGCTCCCCAAATAGCAAAACTCCTTTACTACTTTAAGTGTCTCATTTCCTAATCTAATTCCCTCAGCATCACCCGACTTAATTCGACTACATTCCATTATCCCCGGTTTGCTTTTGTTGATGTTCATCTTATATCCTCCTTTCAAGACACTATCCATTCCGTTCAACTATTCTTCCAAGTCGTTTGCTGCCTCTGACAGAATTACAATGTCATCGGCGAACCTCAAAGTTTTTATTTCTTCTCCATGGATTTTAATACCTACTCCGAATTTTTCTTTTGTTTCCTTCACTGCTTGCTCAATAAACAGATTGAATAACATCGGGGAGAGACTACTACCCTGTCTCACTCCCTTCCCAACCACTGCTTCCCTTTCATGTCCCTCGACTCTTATAACTGCATCTGGTTTCTGTACAAATTGTAAACAGCCTTTCGCTCCCTGTATTTTACCCCTGCCACCTTCAGAATTTGAAAGAGAGTATTCCAGTCAACAATGTCAAAAGCTTTCTCTAAGTCTACAAATGCTAGAAACGTAGGCCTGCCCTTCCTTAATCTTGCTTCTAAGATGTGTCGTAGGGTCAATATTGCCTCACGTGTTCCAACATTTCTACGGAATCCATACTGATCTTCCCCGAGGTCGGCTTCTACTAGTTTTTCCATTCGTCTATAAAGAATTCGCGTTAGTATTTTGCAGCTGTGACTCATTAAACTGATAGTTCGGTAATTTTCACATCCGTCAACACCTGCTTTCTTTGGGATTGGAACCATTATATTCTTCTTCAAGTCTGAGGGTATTTCGCCTATTTCATACATCTTGCTCACCACGTGGTAGAGTTTTGTCAGGACTAGCTCTCCGAAGGCCGTCAGTAGTTCTAATGGAATGTTGTCTACTCCCAGGGCCTTGTTTCGACTCAAATCTGTATAGTTGTGGCTATTATAAATACGACACCAAAAGTGGTCGTAAAAGAATTCAGTTTTCTTAATTTATTCGCTATTTCATATCGACTACCTTGATCGTAATGTGTAATGCTCAAAAGTTAAATTTAGTTTCAATTTACTCCGTCTGGGAAAAAGTCATAAACAGACTTAAGAGAAATGCATCATGAAAAATACTTCAAACGCCGTCGCGATTCTCCATAAACCTTTGCTCAGTGAGAGCCACTCACATACTGCTGCTTCCTCCCTAGGCGGGCCCGTCAGTATCGACCTCTGGACAGTTACTAGCCAACTTCAATTCGTTGTCTGGTGCTGCCCTCCAGTCACACGAACGGGTGGCATCCACAAGATGTACGAACATCTCATTCCATTTCATTGGCACCTCAGAGGTCGACAAACCACGTCAGTGCATGCACTTGTGTGAAGACGGCTGTGACTTGGAAAACGGGAGCATCCACAGAGTACTCCCCACGGAGATGTAGAAAGAAGGGTAACACCCGGTCGCCAGGAATATTGAAATAAAAATTAGGGTTCACGTGCACGGTAACGTGAATGAGTGTGCCCAAGTTGTGCTACGAAAAATACCCACAGAAAACATTATATGACCACCTCCAGGTTGAATTAAACTGTCCTTCATTGAGCCATTGTGGTACTTGACGCCTTATGCCTTTTAAATAAGTGGTGATGTGGCAAAAGAAGACCCGTAAGATCACACTAGGCTTCTCCATTCTACTAATGTTCAGTTTTTGTTTTGTCTTTTTGTCAATCTCATAGAAGACGTGTAGCACCATGGGTCGCCGTGGGAAATGTCATTTTACCAGGTACTCGATTCCATGTCACCATTGCCCTTAGTTTCCTTTGCAATGTTCGCTCGGGATTTTGGTTAGATACTCGCATGCCCTCAATTCACTCACAGCAGTAAGTATACTCTAGTTGGAAACAGAGTGCCATTGGCGAGGCCTGACTTTTGTCTCCAGTTCCCTGTCTGTTAACGTCTATTTACGGCCACTGTTCTTACGCCATGTTACATGGCTGTGTATGATATAACATTGTTTGCAGAAATGTTGGACACTCTGCACTGCCAGACCACCAAATCGGCCAACTTCACACACTGTGGGTAATGGCCAGGCACGTGCGCGGTAACTCCTGTTTGCCATTTTGCAACATCTCCGTCTTAATTGCTCTGATTCCAGACACCCGGCTGGCACGTCAGCAGTTAGCTGTGGAGGGTCAGACGAGCGCATGTTACGAGATCTACACTGTCTAAAGCACTCCAAAGCGACCCGTACGCTCATTTAAAGGTGACTGACATAGCGTCTGGTGAGCTTGTTAGTTTTCGGACGAATGTTTACAGGATTTTTTTTCTTAGATAAGACCAGTGCTATCTTCAGTAAGAATGTGATTTGACTTCCCTGCTACTGTGGAAGTCCGCAGCTCGTGGTCGTGCGGTAGCGTTCTCGCTTCCCGCGCCCGGGTTCCCGGGTTGGATTCCAGGCGGGATCAGGGATTTTCTCTGCCTCGTGATGACTGGGTGTTGTGTGATGTCCTTAAGTTAGTTAGGTTTAAGTTCTTGGGGACTGATGACCATAGATGTTAAGTCCCATAGTGCTCAGGGCCATTTGAACCATTACATTAATATGATGGAACAATGTGCAGCTACATGAATGAAAACATTTGGGCCAGAGAAGTCACTTCCCCAATATTTTTACATAGTTATCTCCCACTCTTCCACGTATAATATTAATTACTCCACCTGGTATAAAATCTCTGTGGCTGTGCAGAATTCCGGCGATCGCCGACTCTGAAAACTCAGAGTGATCAGATGCACAGTTGTACACCGTGGGGCAGCCGGATTGGGTGCTATGAGTACTCACTCTGCAGCATGGGAATCAGTGTCCAAGTTGTGTATCAGTTTCGATAAAGTCCAGAACTTAACCTTTTAAAATCGACCATAAGCGACGGTGGTGCCGGCTCATTTGATTTCCCACAATACAAAATTCCCTATGAGCTACGACACACCAAATAATGTTCCGAGCCACAGACAAGGGAGAAGTCAAAATACCCAAAGAATTCAACGTACCTTTTCCTTTCTTGAAATTGTATTTTCCATAACCGATTTTCCTAGCTACCTTCCAGTGTACATCACTCTCTTGTATTACATAATAGCAGTGTGGTGTGACGAGGGCCTTCCGCCGAGTAGACCGCCCGTCTGTTGCAAGTTTTTCGATTTGACGCCACTTCGGCGACTTGCGGGTCGATGGGGATGAAATGATGACGACTAGGACAACACAACACCCAGTCCCTGAGCGCAGAAAAATTTCCGACCCAGCCGGGAATCGAACCCGCGCCCTTAGGATTGACAGTCTGTCGCGCTGACCACTTTTTTTTTTAAATATCATTTTGTTCACTTTTGTTCGTTGCATCTGCTTGGGGCGGACGTCGTAAGACATCCGCTTTAATTCGTTGTTGATCGATTAACTCAGTTTTTTTATTACAGAGGGCAGCTAACCCTCTGACTGAACACGCTGAGCTACGGTGCCGGCACCACTCAGCTACCGGGGGCTGACTTGTATTAAATGTTGTCACAATTCACCAACTTGCTGTGCGCCTGCTTAGCTGAGTGGTAATGCCGGCAAGGTAGCTCATCGTGTTCGATCAGAGGGTTCGCTGCCCTCTGTGATTAAAAAACTGAGTGAACGGATCAGCGATCGACGAACCTGAACAGGTGTCATGGGACGTCCGCCTCGGACAAATGCAACGAACATAAACAATGTCAGATTAGGAAAAAAACAAGTGGTAACGTGCGTGCCTTCCATGCAGCGTGCCCGGGTTCGATTCCCGGACGTGTTGGAGATTTTCTCCGCCCGTGGACTGGGTGTTGTGTTGTCCTTATCATCATCTCATCCTCATCGACGCGCAAGTCGCCCAATGCGGCGGCACATGCAATAAGACTTGCAACACGACGGCTGAACTTTCCCGGACGTGGCCTCCTGGCCAACAATGCCATAGGTTCATTTCATTTTTATCAAATTGCATTGGTATTCAAGATAGCAGCTTACAACAATGCCGTTAATTACAATTCCACTGCAATCCTAATCTCCTCAATTCTCAATCAGCAGTAGTCCGTCTATTGTACACGTAAAGGTCCATATTCTATTCACTGAATCTTTTATATCACGAGTCAGAGAAAATCTGTCTCTCGCTGTCATAGTGAGTCTTTGAGCAACATAAGTTACTTGCGAAACGCCCGTCTTTGAAGGTAATAACACAAGGATAAAAACTATTAATAATATTATACTTAATAGATCCTCCCCCCATGAACCATGGATCTTGCCGTTGGTGGGGAGGCTTGCGTGCCTCAACGATACAGATAGCCGTACCGTAGGTGCAACCACAACAGAGGGGTGTCTGTTGAGAGGCCAGACAAACGGGTGGTTCCTGAAGAGGGGCAGCAGCCTTTTCAGTAGTGGCAGGGGCAACAGTCTGGATGATTGACTGATCTGGCCTTGTAACACTAACCAAAACAGCCTTGCTGTTCTGGTACTGCGAATGGCTAAAAGCAAGGGGAAACTACAGCCGTAATTTTTCCCGAGGGCATGCAGCTTTACTGTATGGTTAAATGATGATGGCGTCCTCTTGGGTAAAATATTCCGGATGTAAAATAGTACCCGATTCAGATCTCCGGGCGGGGACTATTCAAGAGGGCGTCGTTATCAGGAGAAAGAAAACTGGCATTCTACGGATCGGAGCGTGGAATGTCAGATCCCTTAATCAGGCAGGTAGGTTAGAAAACTTAAAAAGGGAAATCGATAGGTTAAAGTTGGATATAGTGGGAATTAGTGAAGTTCGGTGGCAGGAGGACCAAGACTTCTGGTCAGGTGAATACAGGGTTATAAATACAAAATCAAATAGGGGTAATGCAGGAGTAGGTTTAATAATGAATAAAAAAATAGGAGTGCGGGTAAGCTACTACAAACAGCATAGTGAACGTATTATAGTGGCCAAGATAGACATGAAGCCCATGCCTACTACAGTAGTACAAGTTTATATGCCAACTAGCTCTGCAGATGACGAAGAAATTGAAGAAATGTATGATGAGATAAAAGAAATTATTCAGGTAGTGAAGGGAGACGAAAATTTAATAGTCATGGGTGACTGGAATTCGACAGTAGGAAAAGGGAGAGAGGGAAACATAGTAGGTGAATATAGATTGGGGCTAAGAAATGAAAGAGGAAGCCGTCTGGTAGAATTTTGCACAGAACATAACTTAATCATAGCTAACACTTGGTTCAAGAATCATAAAAGAAGGTTGTATACACGGAAGAACCCTGGAGATACTAAAAGGTATCAGATAGATTATATAATGATAAGACAGAGATTTATGAACCAGGTTCTAAATTGTAAGACATTTCCAGGGGCAGATGTGGGCTTTGACCACAATCTAATGGTTATGACCTGTAGATTAAAACTGAAGAAACTGCAAAAAGGTGGGAAATTATGGAGATGGGACCTGGATAAACTGAAAGAACCAGAGGTTGTACAGAGTTTCAGGGACAGCATAAGGGAACAATTGACAGGAATGGGGGAAAGAAATACAGTAGAAGATGAATGGGTAGCTCTGAGGGATGAAGTAGTGAAGGCAGCAGAGTATCAAGTAGGTAAAAAGACGAGGGCTAGTAGAAATCCTTGGGTAACAGAAGAAATATTGAATTTAATTGACGAAAGGAGAAAATATAAAAATGCAGTAAATGACGCAGGCAAAAAGGAATACAAACGTCTCAAAAATGAGATCGACAGTAAGTGCAAAATGCCTAAGCAAGCATGGCTAGAGGACAAATGTAAGGATGTAGAGGCTTATCTCACTTGGGATAAGATAGATACAGCCTACAGGAAAATTAAAGAGACCTTTGCAGAAAAGAGAGCCACTTGTATGAATATCAGGAGCTCAGATGGAAACCCAGTTCTAAGCAAAGCGGGGAAAGCAGAAAGGTGGAAGGAGAATATAGAGGGTCTACACAACGGCGATGTACTTGAGGACAATATTATGGAAATGGAAGAGGATGTAGATCAAGATGAAATGGGAGATACAATACTGCGTGAAGAGTTTGACAGAGCACAGAAAGACCTGAGTCGGAACAAGGCCCCGGGAGTAGACAACATTCCATTAGAACTGCTGACGGCCTTGGGAGAGCCAGTTCTGACAAAACTCTACCATCTGGTGAGCAAGATGTACGAGACAGGCGAAATACCCTCTGACTTCAAGTAGAATATAATAATTCCTATCCCAAAGAAAGCAGGTGTTGACAGATGTGAAAATTACCGAACTATCAGTTTAATAAGCCACAGCTGCAAAATACTAACGCGAATTCTTTACAGACGAATGGAAATACTGGTAGAAGCCGACCTCGGGGAGCATCAGTTTGGATTCCGTAGAAATGTTGGAACACGTGAGGCAATACTGACCTTACGACTTATCTTAGAAGAAAGATTAAGGAAAGGCAAACCTACGTTTCTAGCATTTGCAGACTTAGAGACAGCTTCTGACAATGTTGACTGGTATACTCTCTTTCAAATTCTAAAGGAGTCAGGGGTAAAATACAGGGAGCGAAAGGCTATTTACAATTTGTACAGAAACGGCAGTTATAAGAATCGAGGGGCATGAAAGGGAAGCAGTGGTTGAGAAGGGAGTGAGACAGGGTTGTAGCCTCTCCCCGATGTTATTCAATCAGTATATTGTGCAAGCAGTAAAGGAAACAAAAGAAAAAATTGGAGTAGGTATTAAAATTCATGGTGAAGAAATAAAAACTTTGAGTTTCGCCGATGACATTGTAATTCTGTCAGAGACAGCAAAGGACCTGGAAGAGCAGTTGAACGGAATGGACAGTGTCTTGAAAGGAGGATATAAGATGAACAACAACAAAAGTGAAACGATGGTAATGGAATGTGGTCAAATTAAGTCGGGTGACGCTGAGGGAATTAGATTAGGAAATGAGACACTTATAGTAATAAAGAAGTTTTGCTATTTGGGGAGCAAAATAACTGATGATGGTCGAAGTAGAGAGGATATAAAATGTAGACTGGCAATGGCAAGGAAAGCATTTCTGAAGAAGAGAAATTTGTTAACATCGAGTATAGATTTAAGTGTCAGGAAGTTGTTTCTGAAAGTATTTGTATGGAGTGTAGCCATGTATGGAAGTGAAACATGGACAATAAATAGTTTGGACAAGAAGAGAATAGAAGCTTTCGAAATGTGGTGCTACAGAAGAATGTTGAAGATTAGGTGGGTAGATCACGTAACTAATGAGGAGGTATTGAATAGGATTGGGGAGAAGAGACGTTTGTTGCACAACTTCACTAGAAGAACGGATCAGTTGGTAGGACATGTTCTGAGGCATCAAGGGATCACCAAATTAGTATTGGAGGTCAGCATGGAAGGTAAAAATCGTAGAGGGAGACCAAGAGATGAATTCACTAAGCAGATTCAAAAGGATGCAGGTTGCAATAGGTACTGGGAGATGAAGAAGCTTGCACAGGAAGAGTAGCATGGAGAGCTGCATCAGTCCAGTCTCAGGACTGAAGAGCACAACAACAACCATACAACTTGGTTGAAGAATAATTTAAGAATTTGTACACGTGGAAGGGAGATGGATTTTTGCAGGAAATCGTTTCTGTAGACGAAACTTGTGTGCATCATCACGAACCGGAAAGTAAGGCTTCGAGCATGGTTTGCAGAGTTCCATCATCACCAGAAGATAAGAATTAAACGTCAACCATCAGCTGGTAAGATTATGCTAACATTGTTCTGGGACACGGAAAGTGTGGTAGCCGTTCATTTCACCCCAAGGGGCGAAACCGTGAACAGTGAGAACTATTGTGATGTGTTGTAAGCTGAACTGAAATCTGCGACCAGGGTCAAACGTCAAGGAATACTGTGCAAAGTGTCGTCCTGCAGCAGATAACACTCGGCCACTTTCTGCCAAACGGACGGCTGAAAAATAAAGAATTTGGGATTAGAGTTGCTGGAACACCCGCCATAGAATCCAGACGAAGCTACGAGCGGTTTCCATATCTTTGGACCATTGAAGGAAGCACTCAGGGGAGGAATATTTGCAACCGATGAGGAAGTCATTGATGTGGTGCAACACTGGTTGCAGATATAACAGAAAAACTTTTTCCGGACGGAATCAAAAAAATTGTGAAAAGTTGGACAAAGTGCGTTGAAGGGTAGGGAGGTAATGACGAAAAATAATGTGCGTTTCAGCTATCTGTCGTTAGAATAAATACTCCTTTTCTCAAAAGTCGTTTTACTTTTTGACTTCCCATCGTAAATGTAGATGCTTTACAGCCTACTGTAACTGTAAAACATGATGAGTAGACAACCAAAATTGGAACAGAACTTCATTAACAAGTTCCAAGCGCACTGTTGGTGTGAGGTAATGGGCGAGTTGTGGCGACCTGGAAATATTCTAAGTTCGGAGTTGGCGTGGCCGCGAGGGGGCCTTTCGGCGGGCCGCAGCCCGGCAGCAACCATGTGGGGTCGAACGTTAGCTAAACATGAGGGGTAGCCCCAGTGCATGGTCCAGCCGCGTGGCTGGGAATTCCATAGCGACGATGTCTCGATGAAGGAGACACACAGGGAGTGTCAGAGATGGCACACTGTGTGAAACATTAATGGCAGACATTTCACAGTTCGTATAGAAATTAATAATAGCCAGATGAATCATGATACCTCAAAAAGAAACATATACATTACCATTATTTGCACGACGATTCTGATGGTGTAATCAGATTTTCAATATCCTTATTTATTTCAACTTTAGCATCTGACGGTAAATTTTACAAGTAACACATAGCAAAGAGTTTCCAAAATCTAAACTTTTCATCCGAGTGCGTCGATCGACATGTCTTTAGAAATCTATTAGTATAAACTTAAATTGGTATAAGTTACAGGGACGTAACTTGAACAGTACACGAGTTATTGCTGGTCAAAGTGGACGATTACTATCGATCGGCTCAGGCCGTAAGTACTCCACAGATACACAAATAAAAGAAGACAAAAAAACGGTAGCAGCATGCTTATAAAAGTGTTTATTCATCAAATCTTTGTTTATATCCGATATATACTATTCATGAAGAAATTGGTTAAATATACTGCTGGCCATTAAAATTGCTACACCAAAAAGAAATGCAGATGATAAACGGGTATTCATTGAACAAATATATTATATGAGAACTGACATGTGATTACATTTTCACGCAATTTGGGTGCATAGATCCTGAGAAATCAGTACCAAGAACAACCACCTCTGGCCGTAATAACGGCCTTGATACGCCTGGGCATTGAGTCAAACAGAGCTTGGATGGCGGGTTCAGGTACGGCTGCCCATTCAGCTTCAACACGATATCACAGTTCATCGAGAGTAGTGACTGGCGTATTGTGACGAGCCAGTTGCTCGGCCACCATTGACCAGACGTTTTCAATTGGTGAGAGAGCTGGAGAATGTGCTGGCCAGGGTAGCAGTCGAACATTTTCTGTATCCAGAAAGGCCCGTACAGGATCTGCAACATGTTGTCGTGCATTATCCTGCTGAAATGTAGGGTTCCCCAGGGATCGAATGAAGGGTAGAGCCACGTGTCGTAACAAATGTGAAATGTAGCGTCCACTGTTCAAAGTGCCGTCAATGCGAACAAGAGGTGACCGAGACGTGTAACCAATGGCCCCCCACACTATCAGGCAGGGTTATACGCCAGTATGGCGATGACGAATGCACGCTTCCAATGTGCATTCACCGCGATGCCGCCAAACACGGACCAATGGCCCCCCACACTATCAGGCAGGGTTATACGCCAGTATGGCGATGACGAATGCACGCTTCCAATGTGTGTTCACCGCGATGTCGCCAAACACGGATGCGACCATCATGATGCTGTAAACAGAAACTGGATTCATCCGAAAAAATGACGTTTTGCCATTCGTGCACCTAGGTTCGTCGTTGAATACACCATCGGAGACGCTCCTGTCTGTGTGCAGTGTCAAGGGTAACCGCAGCCATGGTCTCGGAGCTGATAGCCGGTGCTGCTGCAAACGTCGTCGAACTGTTGGTGCAGGTAGTTGTTGTCTTGCAAACGTCCCCATCTGTTGAGTCAGGGATCGAGACGTGGCTGCATGATCCGTTATACCCATGCGGATAAGATGCCTGTCATCTCGACTCCTAGTGATACGCGGCCGTTAAGATCCAACACGGCGTTCCATATTACCCTCTTGAACCCACCGATTCCATATTCTGCTAACGGTCACTGGATCTCGATCAACACGCGCAGCAATGTCGCGATACGATAAACTACAATCGCGATAGGCTACAATCCGACCTTTATCAAAGACAGAAACGTGATGGTACGATTTTCTCCTCCTTACACGAGGCACCACAACAACGTTTCACCAGGCAACGCCGGTCAACTGCTGTTTGTGTATGAGCAGTCGGTTGGAAACTTTCCTCATGTCAGCACGTTGTAGGTGTCGCCACCGGCGCCAACCTTGTGTGAATGCTCTGAAAAGCTAATCATTTGCATATCACAGCATCTTCTTCCTGTCGGTTAAATTTCACGTCTGTAGCACGTCATCTTCGTGGTGTAGCAATTTTAATGGCCAGTAGTGTATTTACTGTGTTTTAGAATGCACAGAGACATTAGGCTACTGGCCTACCTTCTGTTCTATGCATTTGATATATTATTTAATTTGTTTATATATATAATAATGTGTGTTAGAGCGTGTTTATGGTTCAGCCATAGGAATATTTATTTAACTTCAAATTATATAAATGTAAACCCAGTACTTTGAATGTGTTTCAAAATGTTTGTGAGTGTGCGTTAGTTTGGAGACATGACGGAAGCGCTATCGCCAATCACAGCGCTCGTTACTAAGGGAGGTGACAGCCAAAGTGAATGGAGGCGGAGTTCTGAAGAGTGCGGCACGAGGGACGGTACGGGACAGGACACAGGAGGTGCTGGAAGCAACAGCGCGACACACATACGGTTGCAGGAAAAACTTGGAGAGTGTGGAGCGGTTTGCGCATGATTGCGGGAGATAGAAATACATCGGAGTGCGGACTTCTGAACTTGTGAGGTTTCCGAGGTTTCTACAGCGAAGACGTAGTATACGTTTAGAAGTGAATATCTCGTGAGCTATGTTATCATTCATAACTAATTAGGTATCTGTTGTTTCCCTGTTATTTAACTTATATTTTATTTAATTGCTGAATCAGTGAGACCAATAAGCGTTTTGCAGAAATATACCACATTCTCAAAAGTACTTCTACTATCGTACTCATCATTTAAAGTCGTTAAGATAGTACCTGCAGATTTTATTTAATTGTAATCTTTCATTTATAAATTTCTACATTATATTTGCAATTGCCGAGTGATAGGAACCTTCGACCATTCGATTCATGTGTCTATTCATATTGTATACTGCATACTAGACTCAGCAGTATTTGGCCTGTGATGCGGCAGCTCCATATTCCAGCCCCTAGAAAACGAAACCAGCCAAAACTTTTAATTTTTCATCTCTGAGTGAGAGGCTGAGTAGTTGAGGGCACACCACACCACATCATCACATTCATTATTGATTAAGTGCCCGCACTGGATTAACATTTGAATAGGCGTTTGCAGACTCGTTATAAAATTATCATGGGCTCACGTGTGAGTGTCGAACTCGAGGTAAGAGCTAAGGGTACATATAAGCATCGATGAGAGGCTGTAGCAGATTTTCAGTTGAGTGTACGTCAGACTGCTGGCAGGCACGGCCACCAGTCTAGGCGGTCCATTCCAGGGCATAGCGTGTGCCTCTCCCGCCCCTCCTTCGTGCTCCCGAGGTCCTAATTAAGGCTAAGGCGATCTGCAGCTCGGAACGAGAGGGCCGCGTCCATTAGGGCTGCCGTAATTAGCGGGGATACACGCACCTTCCAGCCACAGGCTGCGCCCGACTCACCCCGACGTGGTCCGTTGTGACTTGTACAAGGGCAGTGTACGACCCGTCTCCGCCATAGTAATTAGTCGCTGGAGAATTCCGGCTCTCCACACACTCAGACTGTCAGTTCTGCATGTCTTACACGTCAGGTGCCTCGTACTGCAAAAAATTGATTTGGTGGGGGTGGGGTTGGAGCTGGAAGATTAACTAGCATTTCGTTGTCACACAGGAGAGTCTATACTTTTCTCTTTTTTCGTTCCACTGAGCTGCAAATTACTGCTATTCTACATGGAAGATTGGCTGATGAGACAATTCGAGAAAGTTGTCCCCAACGTACGAGGATTAGACAAAAAGTATATTACAACGTTTTCCGATGGGGGAAAAACAGTACTGTATGCAGTACAGGACGCTCCAACATCTCGAAGTTTATGTTCCGAATGGTCTTGTCAGTGTGTATGGCGATATGTTGAGGAGTATTGTCATGAAAGTACAGAACGCCGTAGACTTCCATGTTTATTTCGAAATGCAGGCATAAGCTGGTTGCAAAGCGTATTATTGTACACCCCTTCTCCAGGTAAAGTTCTAAAACTGGCTCTTATGCATAAAAAAGACCACTTTTTCTGCAGTGAGTTGACACCTGAAAATTCTTTCTGGCTGGAGATCCTGAATGTTTCCATTCACGGGCTTGTGCTCTCCTGTTCATCTACCTCGATATTAAGCAAATCACACTTAAATGCCTACCAGAGGATTCATCGAATCACCTTCACAATAATGCTCTATTATTCCACTCTCGAACAGCGGGCAGAAAGAACGAACACCTATATTTCTCTGTGTGAGCTCTAATTTTCATTATTTTATTATGATGATCGTCTCTCCCTATGTAAGTCGGTGACAACAAAATATTTTCGCATTCGGAGGAGAAAGTTGGTGATTGACATTTCGTGAGAAATGGCGGGCAGTTCAAATTCGAACACAATAATGCATCACACCACAGTTGAAATCCCTTGCTATACCCTCTAACAATACCACCACTTGCAAAGTAGGTTAGAAATCAGATTAATAATGTTGCTCACGTAGCATATGTTTGATTCATCGGGTAACAGCAAAGTTATTGACTGTGGATGGTATCGTCAGAATGGAAATAATGAAGTCACTGTAAAAGAGTAATTAATTTTGGCGCTTATCTTGAATGGATTCCCACGTAGATTTCGTCGAAGTTGTTATGGCTCATCTTGCTGATTCTAGGGTGATTCCACTTTGACTCCTAGAAGGTCCAGATCTGTATTTTAGCAATATTTGAAGACCTAACAAATGCGTTTTTCAGGAAATTCTTAATGATCAAACAATCCCAGATCAGAACAATGGTATGGTATAAATAATTTTTGACTTGGTGGTCACGATCCACATTTTTATTAAACTTCTTGTAAATCCACATATACTTCATCTTAATTGTCACATGTCAAGAAATCAGCTTTCTATCAATCTTTATATATTTAATTTCCACTTTAACCAAACACAAGACTTGACTGTTCTTTTACAAAGCGAAATAACAACTTCACTTCTGCAAAGTGAAAACAAAGACTGACCTGTGCGCATTCGCGCCAGAATGGTTACAAGCAAGTCAAAGATTATGACAGTCTTACAGAAATGAATACACACAAGAACCGTATCACTGTAATATATTGATACATTGGAGTACCTATACATTAATAAAACCACATGTGAATATTGTCATAAAAATATGTCTGTTACTTCGCAGAAAAGTAGTACGATATTACTGGTATCGAGAACTGGGGTTGGAGTGCCGTAATGGTCTTCTAAATAAAGAACCATTATAATCCGCAGGAAGAACCGGTAGTTTAATTTGTGTAAAAGGGCCAATATGAGTGGCTGTCAGTTGCACTTGAAAATATTACTTTATTCATCTGACAAACATTACAAGAGTAAAGAAAGCATTGAACACAGAGAAATTTTAGAACTTAATTCCTGGCTAAATGCGCCACTGAATCTCACGCCTCAAGGGCAAAACAACCTTAATTTAAAACCGGCTGAAGGCCAATCACGTGAGACTCAAAACAGGAATTTAAATTTTAAAAGGCAGGGGGCCTTATCCCAAAATTTCCTTAAATCAGGCTGAAGGCCCAAACAACGCCTTAAGGGCAAAACAACTTATTTTTTAAATCGGCTAGAAGCCATAATAAACAAACAACAAGGACAAATAAGAAAAGGCAGCACATCAAACGGCACTCAGAAGTTTCCAAGGGTTGGCCTGGAATTCAAACACTAACGTTAACTTAGGTGAGACAGGCAGTTGGCCCAACAATTCTCAATCCAACAGCAACCCAACCGACAGACAGCCAATGGACCAAACGAAAGGATAATTTCCGCTCCATGTGACCAGCACACTACAGGGAGTTCAATGGAACAACGCAGAAGGTATCGGCGCACACAACGAATTACACATTCAGCTGTCAAACTACACACCATGCTGGACAGCCACAACATGACGAGGAAAATACACTGCCTGAATTTACGTCAATGACCAGGGCAGTTAACTGGAACGTTAACAGCCACAAGGTAGAAGATTCGGCTGGTGCATTTCAATTCAAAAATAATCAAGTTATGTTAATCTCCACAGGAGGGTGGCTAGAATTTTGCAAACTTGAAAACACACGTTGCTGCTTGTGGGAATATCCCAACAGCCCCCAACGAAATTCAAACAACACAATGCGAACAGTTGGGGCTGGCTGGTAGATTAAGTAAAGACTCATCTTTTGTATCCGGGATCGGTGTGCCACAGACCTCATAACAATGCGAACAGCCCCTCACACTCCAACTGTGCGTGGACGCCACCAGTGGTCCTGTCCAGACATACACCATGGAGACTTCCTCGCTGCTCCACACCAACTAGCATAATCGCGATAACTGCGGGAGACTAATCACAGAATGGCATCGAAGGTTTAATGCAAATCATAACATGAGTCAGCCAAGGCTCAACAGTTATCTCTTCTAACCTAAGGAACTGGTGGGAGGATAGGTCACTCTGGCTATCTCCACTAGCCTACGTCACCTGACTGCCACCTCCTCCTAGGAAATGGCGCAAAGTTTGAATTTAGGTGGTAAAGAAAAGTCACTTCAGCTATCTCTACTAAACTAAGAAAATGGCGCGAAAGAAATGTCACTTGGACTACCTCCACTAACCTAAGTCACCCGACTGCCACCTCTTTCTAGGGATTCGCAGAGAGAGGACTCGACCTGTGCTTGACATAAGACTTTATTATGTTCTATACACTATTTTATTTAAACAATTAGAGACATTACCGTCATCCAATGTGGTCCGGACTCCAACTGACCTAGTACATAGTACCACCACCAGAGGATGCTGTCATCCCTCCTGTGATGTAATCCAATGTGTGTGTGGGGGGGGGGGGGCAAATGGCAGGAAACAGTGTGGTCGCCATAGGGTTCAGACTCCAACAGACCTATTACACAATACCATCTCCAGATGGCATTCTCATTGTTGACATAATCCAAGACGACCACCATGATATCAGCTAATGAGCGCAAGTACAATTTTCCAAAATGGAAGGGAACAGTGTGTTTGCCATAAAGTCTGGGTCTAGTACACAATACCACCACCAGAGGGCACTGTCATCTGTTCCATGACGTAATCCAAGATAATGGTCTGGGGTGGGGAAATGGCGGTAAAAGGACTCTGCCTGTGCTGGACATAATTTTGCAGGCAGTGTCTCCACCATGAGATCTGGAGTCCAACTGACCTAGTACACAGTACTGCCACCAGAGGGTGCTGTCATCCCTCCTGTGATGTACTCCAAGATGGTGGTCTGGAAGGGGAAGATAGCACAATGACTCAGCCTGCTATGGGCTGCTGGAGGGAGTAAGGAAGGAGTGTACCGCATTTATTTTGGAACAATTTATTTAGGGATAGAGTATATTTTTCACACTGATACAAAATACATGCTTGGGGTCACGCCACACAGCCCACAGACCCGTAAACTACTCCTCAATAATGCTCTGCAGACACGCAAACAACTCCTAAATTACCAAAATAATTCCAGTACAGTCATGCAAACTCCTCCAATATAATGCACTACACTGATGTGTAGACAAGCTCAGCATTCATAAACGGTCCAAACAACGATTAGCACAGCCTACAGGTTGGCTCACAAAATAATGCAACAGACATGCCAACAACGTACGTAGGCACTGCCTATTACCCCCTGTCCTTTGGACTGAACAGGAGGCTACCGGCAGCCCTGCGAAGTGACGTGGCTGTCAGCTGTCAAACCATGCACAGGTGCACCAAGCATGAGGCAGCAATATCCCTTTCATACTTGGTACCTGAGAAATTCCTCTCAAAATACGTGTTCACCCGTGAGCCGCTGCTGGGCACAAGGAAGTGCGACCATTCGCTCAAACGCCACTGGACGTGAAAGTTGGGTCTATTTCAGGTATATAGTCAGTGTTATTCTGATGTCACAGGACTCCAAGGTGTGCTCACACTGGTCTCATACCTGAGATCCCTATAGGCAGCATGTGCTTAGCTGCCCAGTGTGACTGATGCAACACAGCAAAGTGAATGTGGATAGCTAGAAATCATCGGAAGTGCATCAAACGAGGTTCTCAAGTCACATGGCTATGTAAAGTCAGAACTGAGTCGACCTCTAGGAAATTGTGAATGAATCGAACATTATGATTGGCTCTTATCGAATTTACCCTCCGAATTACTGATGGGACTATCTCCCTTTCCTTTCTTTCTGCAGATGAGATTTTCAGAGGGAAAAAGCTATTTAAGACATATAGGCATATTGCATCAACAATTAAACCCTGCAAAGTGAACCTACATATAGTCAAATATGGAAAGACTCTTACTCCCATGTCTCGAAACGAGCCACCTTTCTCGAACCTGGCTGCTACAGTAAAATTTCAACGTGGTTTTAGTCACTCTGTACACATCTTGCAACTGCTCCCATTTTTACAGTTTTGCGCATGTGATCATTCCAATTTAAGTTGGAACTGATCAGAAGGCAGAGAAAGCCATATCCACCACCTTCTGCAATCCGTGTAGAAACAGAACAACCTGAGTTAGTGCAACAGGACCGTGTTTTGACCATTTGGCGGAATGTGGTATGTCACCAAACTAGATACAGATACTAGAGTCCGAAGCCGATCTGCTTCTATTCACATCTATCAGTCCAACATGCTATCATCGTTATTCTGTACCATTGAACACAGAAAAGTTATGAACTATAAAAGCTCCACTAACTTCATCGAATATAGAAAATTAGGCGTCGTTGCATGCATGATGATGCATAACTGTGATGTTGATCCAGCACAGAGAGAGAGTTGTTGCGATGCTTCCCAGAATAGCATTACTAACGGCACACCCCGTCGGCCATCGAATTTACCTGTAAAATGGCTGCTGCTGCCAATGCGGGACGATCCTATTAAATATACAGCTTTTGATCCATTGCAGAGGGCAGTTTGGGGTTTCATCACCCATACTGTAGGATGACGACCGTCTCACACAGACTATACTGTAAGTCGTAAGAGACACTCCCTGTGGTCATGTTTAGTTGTTTGAAGGACTTTTTTCTAACATGCGTTTGTACACTGCCAAACATTTCGTTTTTCTGCCACGATTTCGAGGCCTGTGTCAGGTTCTAAACTGACATTAAGTCGTTCTGATCCTTAGCCTCTCGCAGTAAACTAGAAGTCGCATGGTGGAAATCTTTTTGTTACTTCGGCTACCATAACATCAGACACCCAGTGGATTATTTTAAATAAAAGACAGCTATAACACAAGGAAACTAGAGTTTCGGGCTTGTAGAGAAATAATTTCCACTCTATATCTTCGGAATTATGTTGTGCGAGTGATCTGTAGGCTACTGCTGTGTGCAAACTATGCTGAAATATGTGTGTTCTTCTAATCCCAGATTCTAGAGATGCATGTAGAAAAAAGCAAGGAAGCAAGCAGGTTCACACCGGAAACAGTAACGCATTTGTGATAAGGGGAACGAGCCTGAATTTGTACAACAGTTCTGAGAATGACTTCGATCCACTGAGGGCGCTCTGGTCACCCAGCGTGGGTGGATCACCGCCGACCTCGCAGGGGGATTTCTAGTGCTGGGAGGAATATGTACAGTGCTGTCTGTCTTCGTAGTATATGTACAACTGATGTAAAAGGGACGATTTTGTATGTTTACTACATCGACAAGCTACGTGGTGGTATATTGCTGATTTGGAGTTCAGTTTCACACTCTAATATTTAAGCTCCTGTCCTCAGTGGGAGAGCAGTGCAATTGAGTAAGAGTCTTTCTGTATTTGACGATATGTAAGAGCACTGTGCAGGGTTTAATCGTCGATGAAATGTGCCTATCTGTGTTAAATAGTTTTTTCCCGCTGAAAGTAAGAAATAAAAGGTAGATAATGCTTCCACACTGTTCGCATCTGTAATTCAGAGGGTAAATTCGATAAGTGCCAATCATAATGCTCAATTCATTCACAAGACATTCTTTTGTGCTGGGATATAGGAGTCTCTACATAGAGGAGGGAACGTTTGTGTGTATGGAAAGCAGGAAGGATAACATGTGATGGATGGTGTAAACATATTAGGACCGCGAGGAAGACTGCATTTGATATTATTCTGCGCTATTTTCGTAGTCAGTTTCTGTTTCTTCAAGAATTTCCGTTCATACAAGCTGAGACACTACGAAAGCGAGTGTTAGCTATTTCTGGGACACCATAGAATTTCCTAGAGGTCGAATTGGTTCTGGTTTTACATAGTCATGTGACTTGAGAACCTGTTTAGATGCGCTTCCGATGGTTTGTAGCTACGTACGCGCACTTCGCTGCATTGTACCAGTCACGCTGGACAGTTAAGCATGGTTAGATGCAGTTTGCATGTCCAGCTAGGAACAATGCACGCTGTGCCACTTTGTCCTCAATGGTAAACACATGTGCTGCCCAGAGGCGTCTCACATATGAGACCAGTGTGAGTGGGCCTTGGAGTTATGTGGCATCAGTATAACACTGACTGTATATCTGAAGTAGACCCAAATTTCACTTGCAGCAGCGTGTGAGTGATGGGTCATGCTGGCTTGCTTCCAGCGGCAGCTCGCTGCAGCGTGGAGATGTGTGAATCCCTGGAGCAACTGCACTCAGGTTCCGTCAGCAGTGGTGGCTAGGTGAACACGTATTTCGAGAGGAATTTGTCAGGTACCAAGTATGAAAGGGATGTCGCCGCCTTAGGATTGAGGACACCTGTGTGTGGTTTGACAGCTCACAGCCACATTACTTCGTAGGGCTGCCGGTAGCCTCCTGTGTGATCCAAAGGACAGGGGGCGGCGGGCAGTGTCTGTGCACATGTCACTTCGGTAAAACAATGAAGTAGCTGAAATTTCTGTTTACATGAAATGTTCAGTTTTTTATGAATTTAGAACAAAGAAAAGCCTGTCACTAGCTTACTTGTTTGGGTGTTACCGGGTTCAGTGAAATTTGTTTATATGTCAACAAATAGAAGAATTTGTGTCTGTTCTTTTTATTCAAAACTCTGTACCTGAAATGGTTATATATCTTGTAAACATTAAAAAGTAATAAATGCTTAAAATTTCGAAATAATAGTTAAGAAAACTTTTTTTTTTAATGGTGGGGTCAAAATAACGTCTCTGGGAGTTTGAGGGGCTGACAAAGACTGGTGAAGTCTTTCACATTAACAAACATTCAGTTAGTAAAGCGACCTTGGCAACGATCTATACACCTACTTCTGAAAGATGAGGCCTCTAAAATCAAGAGCTTGTCACAAGAGTAAAATCAAATAATTAAAATGACAGATTATGTTAAGAGTTACAAGCCAACTGAGGAGGAAGTCTATTTGCTGGTGTTTTGGTTGATGTTTTCATCAACGAACTTGAAAGAACATTCGTGAATTCCAGTACGGAACCACGTCAAAAAATTCGAGATATTCGTTTATTATCATTACTTAGGACGGTAATGATGAAGAGTTGGCGATACTGTTCAATGGATTTAACAACTTTCGTGAGAAAATATGCATTACGAAAAAACTTGAAAATGAGAAACGGTAAGACACTTTTTTAATTTAACAACTTCTGCCGAAATTTCAGTTTCAAAATCTTCGGTAAGCAAACGTATTCAGTCAATACTATCCACGCTGCTTCGACGCAACCGAAAGCTCATGAACTACAGTTTTTTTTTCTGCAATACACCGTGTTGAAACTACTATTTTCCGTATGTTGGTATAATACCACTATGTTTGTGAGATGGCTACACTTGTTGTAGGTAGTAGTTCCTGTATGACGGGTAATTTGTTTGTAATTTATGTTGTCGCACTGCATGCAGGTTTCTTGTCCTTCTGAAGAGGACGGGTTTAAATCCGTTGAAATCATGGTTAAGGCTGATTAAAATCCAGTATATATTGCAACTGATTGGCTGTTTTATTCATCTGGTATTCTGTAACCGCTGCTGAAGTACAGCCGTGTTCCAAATATTTAACGTAATGACAATTTTTATATATAAATGTAACATGATAAAAATATTAACGTTCTTTTAAAAAAAAATATTTTTTGGCAATAGTGAAACACAACAAAAATAATCGAAGAAAGCCTCAATGCAATGAGTTCAAAAACATTTCTTCTGGCAGCAGAGTAGAGGAGTAAAACGCACGATTATCTCTCTGCGCTGCGTGCAGGTGAAGGTTAATATCGTTGGGAGACTCAAAGAAAATGCGCAATAAAATCGTCGGATATTGTAATAAATGTTTTGTTTTAAGCGTTATTTATGATCTTCCGCATTGCACTATAGTAGACACAGATGTCATAAATATTCACTGTTAATGAAATATAGGATCAATAAAAGCATGTCTCATGAGCTTAATCAAGGGGAATAGTGTCCTTCACCAGGTCAGTCAGTTTTCGTGAATGAGCTATAACGTAAAGCTTTTAAATACTACGATCTTCTAAATAAGTGTTAATACATATATTTCTTTTTACTTTTAGGAAATTTTTGTTGGCATCAGAAACCTAATGAAGTGTATTCGAAATCAAGGAGTCTAAAGGTAGAAATATCGCCTTGATAAGAAGGGAAAAAGCCACATTTGACTAATTATCAAAACACTTACTATCTAATGGAAAACATAAAACAAAAAACCTAATTTTGTTCATAGCACCCTACTTTAGCCTAAGATTAGAATAATTCGAGATGGCTCATTCAATACAATTTGCATTGCAAGAATTAAAACCGCCTGCCATCTGTCCACAGCACTTAACTTTATACTTTGAATATGACAAAATGGTGGGAACTGCTCATATTTTCTAATGATGGCTGCGGTAATTTAATCAGTATTACTATATTACCCCGACGTTTCGATCATTAATACTAGTCAATTAGAAGAACATAGTGAAAAACTTACCCTCTTTCACCGTTGCTTTGTGTCTTTTCAGAATAATTCACCTGCAGGAAGGTGGATCTTTGGCAAAACGGCATACGCTTAATGACAGCTACAATGCGGCAATTGTCAGTATCCACAGAGAAATGGAGCTGGCCCATCGATGGAGGCAGCCCATCGATATCTACCTTAGCCTACTTACTTCGTTCCATTTGCGTCCTAGGCAGCATGTGTGTGAAACTCCACTATTCATGTACACTCTAGTTGTAAATAAGAAATTTTTTTATTAATACGTCTATATAAACGTACAAATAACTATTCTGTAAAATATTATAAATACTAATTTACGTACATATCCCATATGAAATTTTTATACCCAATTTACTGGGCCTATCAGTCTCCCTCGACTTTTCGCCTCAGTATTTCGCCTCTTTGACTTCATTTACACTAAACGAGAAATACCTGAGACTAGCATGAGACTATCCCGCTTTGATGAAGTAGAAAAGTGGGGAAAAATGGAGATTAACAGAAGAGATACAATGTGCGTCAAAGTAATATTTCGTCTTTCAACAACATCGATTCTCATCCTTTTTGACTCTTATTACGCAAAAATTCCTTGAGGGGCTTTCTTTCAGCACCAATTTCTTCATCAACAACCCTATCACACGGAAGGTTAATCTAGGTTACAAAAGGGAATTGAAAAAAATTCTTACATAGCTGTTGTGTGCAGAAAGATGCATAGAGATACCAAACTCGGCGAGATTACTTTAACATTTTCATGAGAGGAAAAACCGAACAAGATTTTATTTTACACATAATTGCTGGAAAGCATAAAAGATATGGAACTATTACCAGGTTCTTTCACAGTTATAAGTAATTCTCGGTATCTATTCACTCCTAACACTTTTTATTCGATAGATTTGAAAATTTTAATGTGTTTCCCTTATGGTAGTTGTGTGTACCATTAACAGAAATATGTCTTAACTTTTTCACGTTTCTCAGGAAATTTTGTAAAACTTTTACGAATATTACCTCATGATGAAAACGTGCCCTCAATGTTTGCAACTTCAGGTGGGTGATTGGGAGTGGCCCTAAGGCAGTTACGTTTCTGCTACGAGTTGTTGAAAAGAATCTCTTCGAGTAATCTTCAAGTATTGCTGTGTAATATTATTTTTTTACTATTCCTTTATGCTTCAGACTATTGTTATGAATTAGCTGTGAAATTTTTTTCTTTATTAATTTTTGTAGAGATACCCTGCGCTTGTGTCTTCAGTTGACGCGAAACCGTCGTGACTTCGATTAAAAGTATTTTATAACCAGTGCACATCATTCCTTTCACAGTAAAAAATAAACTGAAGAGCTGAGGGAGACAGTACCACAGAATCAGTCGGACTGTATACTAGTTTTCAATTTCAAGACATTTGGTAGTTGTTTATTTACGCGGAAATTTTGCAGTGATTGGTTTTTTATTGTTTGAAATAGGCTTACAATGAGGGAGCTTCAAAATTTTATCTTTCGGTAAATGACTTGTAGCTGAAGATTCATCTGCTTTTTATGTTGGTTTCCAAGGAAATAAAGTGAACCTGCATTGCCGCTATGTCTTTGAGAAAAGATTAGTAATAAAATGGACGTTGAGTGCTATCCTCGTGTCTACAAATGACATATAATCGTTGTACAAGTCTGCAGCCTTTATCTCCAATCAATATAACTGTCCACCTTCATCACTAGTTATAGTTCTATTTCCTGAAACTTATATAGCTCAACATGGCCGTTATCAGAATCTGACGGAGGTTTTTTTGACATTGGTTCTGCTTGCATTAAGCCACATAGTTGTCTGGCTAGCGTTGTAAGCTACACAGGATATTTAAAAATGAATATAGCGAATACAAACACCTATGTAATGGTTAGCGTTACATCCATAAAAATTACAGAGAATATAATACAAAGATAAAAATTTCAGTGGTTGCGCAGGGGCAGTGAATCGGAAGTCGACGTATAAGCGGTTGATAAACAAATGAAATGTTCCTTGCCATAAATGAACATGAGATATCCCATAGAGAAATCATTCTGCCTGTTAGACTTTAACAATCATAGGATTTTAACATAGTTAGGAAGAGCAGTCGTCTGCGATACAGTCAAGCACACGACTATTTTCGGATTTGGAAGTTCTCACTTTTCTAAATCAACATTGGATGTTCTGATTTTTGAGACCTACATCTAGAGACATGACAGCCATGGATTTCCTGTTATGTGATTGTGCGAAAAACCTTACCTTTATTCCTCCTTAATCACATTTACACTGCATACGCTTTGGTGACTCCACATATGCTTCTGAAGGTATGGCGTAAAATAGATTATCACATAGATGTTGTACGTGTGACTAAGTATGGTCATAAAGAACACTCGTGTAACAATACTGAACATTTTTTACATTTCGATCTCTCAGATCTTCTCTGCGTGATAGGTTTGCTTCTGGATGTCCCGCTGAGTTGTTTCCATTTTATGGACATATATCGACAGTCGACCCATCCTTCTTCTTTAGTCGGGTTGGAGTTCAGCCAGCAAATACGCGTAACAACAAACCTCGCATCACCTCAAGAAGATGGCTGTGTCGGTAATCCAAATATTGTACATAAAATCCTAACAACATCAAGGCTGGACACCCAGACGTATACCATTAATTCTCTTACGTTCTCTGTAATTCTTATCGATATGTGCATCAAATAGCTGTAGCCGTTGTGATCGCGATGTTCATTACGAATTTATGTGTACTGGTTACGAACAGAAGGAAGATGCTACGGTCATATGGAGATAACCTAGATGACTGATGATTACGATCCTGGGGGCCTTCGTCCAACCTTTATAAATGTCTACTGATTAGCTGCGGAGCGAGCTGCGACGGCCTCCATACGAGCGTTTTAGTGCACACTAAGGGCAGCGCCGCTGTAGCTGAAAGACGACGCCAGTCGGCGGTGTCCTTTACTGCCTCTAGCGGCAGCCGTAAGTCTCGCGCCGTCGCGGCCAGGCGCGCGCGTTGCCAGTGCCTTCAGCCGCCGTTGGTTGGCTGGCCTGGGTGGGTTGGCTGCCGTGGCTGGCGCGGCGCAGGGCGCGTTATTTCCGACGTGTCTGCCGCAGACGCAGCCGCCCGTGACGTACTGCGTCGCAGCTTTAAACCACAGTGTCGCCAACCGACACAGCGCACGGCGGGGAAGCCCCAGCAGGGCAGCCGCGTGTGTACCTGTACAAACGCAGATCGTGTGTTACAGCTACTCGGATATTCAGAGCAGCCCGCTTCTTACCATATCACACACTATCGAAAAATGCCACTGTGAATACCTATTAACTGTGAGTATATTGTGTTATATGTAGCCCAGCGATCAACGACGTCTTTTATTTACCACTCCGTCTTTTCAAGGTCACAAGTGCCCAATCGGGACCATTCGACCGCCTTGTCATCCTCAGGTGAAGATGCGGATAGGAAAGGCGTGTGGCTAGTACACCGCTCTCCCGGTTATGATGGTTTCCTTTGACCAGAGGTGCGACTGTTTGGTCGAGTAGCTCCTCAGTTGGCATCATGAGGCTGAGTGCACCCAGAAAAACGGCAACAGCGCATGGTGGCCCAAATGGTCACCCATCCAAGTGACAGCCACGCCCAACAGCGCATAACTTCTGTGATCTGACGGGAACTGGTGTATCCACTGCGGTAAAGCAGTTGCCCCGATGAACGACATACATGAGAAAAATGAGGGGTAATATGGATGCTTATTAATTACTGCCCATGTGGTTAAAGGCCCGTTCTAGCGACAGTGCACTGTCGAAAAGAATATCGATACTCTTCAATGTTACATTAGTGGTAGGTGACTTTCTCTGTATCCTATTTCAGTAAGTGGATTGAAACTGAGTACAAAGTTTCTTATGATGACTGTCTTCTATAAAACATTCTCGCTCTTCTCGCCGTATCAGTGTGAGTAAAATCTTAGGCGGTCGCTGATCACCACCAATGACTTCCTCTGGAGAAACTCTGTCGCAGCTGTTGCTGTGATGTCCTTTTATAGCCGTTAGGTGGTTTGTGATTTATCGACGTTTGATGTTGGTGTTTCATGCTACCATAGCAGCCACCATAGCAGCAGCCACGACAGTTACTTGTGTCGAAGACGATCCCAGCGGTTGACAATAGCTTGCGGCTCTACTGTTATTTGATGTGACAAGGAAACTGATAATATATTAGACATAGATGGGTATTGGTAGTTCTGCTGACATACTTAATAGATCAAGCGCTCTATAAACGATGCTGAAACAGCACAAGGCAGCAGAGATACTACTAAGATCAGGGCGCTATTTCCATGGGTTCCTCTACGACCATTAATATATGAGGGTAGTCAATTTAGTTACCCTTCCTTATCGCTAGTTATATTTTTATATTTTAAAATGTACACGTCTTTGCGAGGATCAGTCACAGCCATCATCGCAATCAGTCAGATAATCTCAACAAATGAAGAGCAACATTTCTTTAAGAATTACATGAATATATTTACAAGATAAAAAAGAAAACATGCAACACTTTAAATCTCTATACACCGAATATTGTACGTTAGACTATGACTGTTCGGTGAGGCAGTCTACCTTATATAATAATATGTTGCTGAATGCAGATATACTTCTTACGTTGTGATACAAATTAACATTTGTGAATAACGCATAGGGGCATTTCATCAAAATAATCTACAAGGGGAGAACAAAACCTTATAGTTCGAAGACCGTACAGTCCAGAATCGGTATGTCAATCAGGCAAAACCACCTTGACTACTGAAACAATCATCCCACCAGGTTGAAGATACCAATTTGATAAAACACCGTGTCCTGCTCCTTGAAGAAGACGGTAACTGACAATTGGACATCCTCGTCCGACGGGAATCATCGACCATTCGAGGACTTTTTTAAGGAACCGTAGGCGTAGTAATAGCTTAGGGTGAGATCGGTGTGGCGGTTTTTGAGTATCATCAACATGGACAAATGCAATGAATATGGATGATATGACACTCTATGGTATTCTGCGGTTTGAATTCACTCTGTTTTTTGTAAATGTTACTGACAATATTATACACATGTGTAATGCATTATTCATACTACAACTTCTCTCGGATGATTATTTTGTTCTAACTGCACAAGAATTCCACCTGACGTAGTGTAATAATGTTGACTGTAAGTTGTGTTCATATCACTAAAATTACAAATCGTATATCAGAGCTTTTGTAATTTTTGTCTTCGATGGCTTTAATTATTCTTAGCAAATTGATCATGAAAAGGAACCACAGAATACCACCCGCTCACAACACTGACGTATGCTACCAAAATATTTTTCTCCGTGATTCGTGCGTAGTTTAATTTTGGCCTCATACATCAGCAATGAAATCTTGCTCAACAGTAAATACCATCAGCACTGTTCTTAGATAATGCAGCCAGATTCGATTAATTTTTTTCTTTTATAGAGTTCAGTACCGCCGGTGCACACATATTTCTTACACATCGGAATATTGTTTGCAGTTTCAAGTAATTTAAATTTGCCGCTGTGATAATAGTTAAGATGGCGGCCAACAAAATATAGAGGATTTCTTTTTTAATTAAGATTTTCCTTTGCTCAATAAATAATTAATCATTTAAATTGATGCCACCAATAAAAAAATTATTAAATTGTTTTGCAAATTAGTTTAACACAAACCCATGCTATTTTCAACTAGAAGTACAGACGAAGTTGCTATATAATGGCAACTAACAATGGCTACGCTTCTTGCAGCTATGATAAAACGATTAATACAAAATTATAACTAAAAGTGGAAGTGATTTTTCAGTAATTAATCATAAATAGTTTTTACGCATTTGGCTCTATTTGTTTTTTACCAGCAAATGAACATAAAAGTACGATAATTTTACGTTAAATGTTTTTCATTCAACAGACCTCTAATCGATTCGCGTCTTGCGTCGGCGACGTACATCAGAATAAGACGACACAAGGGTACAAAACAAAAGAAAAGAATGACATAGATTAACAAAGAATGTGAGAAAAATATTGTCTCTGTTTTACATAATTATCATCTTTTTAAGAAATAATTACATAATTGAATGAATATTATTGAGTTACGTAATTTTTCCACACGTTCATATTCCACTCGTAATAAGAACATATATATATATATATATATATATATATATATATATATATATATATATATATATATATATATATATATATATCGTGGATGTTATATCAGGACTGGAATGTTTTCGAGTGTCTCCAACTTGAGTTGGCGTAACTTCGACGTTACGACATTTGTAATACCGGGATGAACGTTACTATGAAGAGCACGGAACTTGGCGCAGCATTGCACAACGGTGGTTTTCAAGAGTCATGCTGCCTTATACACATTCATAACTCTTTGATGGATATCTGTCGATGTTAGTCCTTCAAGGCCAAGATAAGGATAACAGCGGACTGGTGGTATTTGGACACATTTGGTAATAACGTCACCATAGTTCTCTTTTACGCTTTTGCTGCACGGAAGTCGGAAAGACACGAATGCCACACAAACCCCGTGCCTAGAAGTAGTTACTAACGTACCCACACTGGGGCCGCGCTACGTCCCATATACGTTTCAGCAACGCCCTCAAACGAAAACCTTATATAAAAATAATAAAACTGACACTTGTGAATTTGAAAACTGCTGTGTCGTACGGACAAGACACAGCCAGGGCAAAAGCACCACAGGTGCAAAGATGCGAGCTGGTGGGAGTGCCATACAGACTCGCCACTTGCGCGAGTTCCAGCAGCGCCACGGGCGGCGCTGAGGATGTCTGACTTCGCCTCGGCCAACTGCCGGCCGAGTACATTCACCAATGACCGGACGGCATTGGACAGAAACCTATTCGGAAGACAGAAGAGCCGCCCTCGCCCACTAGCTTATAGATCATCGTCCAGGGCTGACTCAGAGAGGGAATGTAATTTAGTGGTCTCTTAGAAGTGAACAGACAGTTGTTGTAAGTTGCATTTGCTATGTACTGTGGAGTTTACCTACGGTTATTTGCATTTTGCCACTTATGGCGTTTTCTGTGATATAAGACAAGCAGTGTTGCAGACTTTAGTATTCAACTAGTCACAGAGATAAGTAAACGTATTAAACTCATTTGTCTGACTTCGTCACCAGTTTCTTGGAGTGTTGTAGAACCTTCGTTCTGCTATCAT
Source organism: Schistocerca serialis cubense (assembly GCF_023864345.2). Lineage (NCBI taxonomy): Eukaryota > Metazoa > Arthropoda > Insecta > Orthoptera > Acrididae > Schistocerca > Schistocerca serialis. Next base: position 112,386,327 of record NC_064645.1, on the reverse strand, counting down.
GTTTCCCGACCCTGGGGTATAGCTGTGTTATAGTGGCAGGGAGAAATTGTCTTAGCCGTGTACTGCACCAGAATCCTGCAGCAACTCACATACTCGGCCTACCGCAGCAAAAGTGGCAACAACGCAGCCTTCAGAGCGAGAGTAACGAGGCGTTTACAAAACTGGCGACAAGAATTTGCAAAAAAAAATTAACATATTCCTTAACACTGTACGAGGCAGAGCTTAACGTAGTTTTTCCCTCTACTGTAAAGTATATGAAAGCTGTGTTGCAACCACATTTCTTTTTTTAAAACTAAACAACACTAGTCTATGGCCTTAACTGTGGAAAATAATGTAGTGCGCCGAGGTCGTATATCATGGAAATGTCACTGTGTCTACAGTCCATAATAGAAAAAAGGCTAAATGACTTATCAAACTCAAATCAAATGTACTTCCGAATCTGTAATGTTATTCATCATCGCATTCATCTGGTGAGTACTCCACTGTCTCCTGGATGGCCTGGTAACATAATCAAGTACAACGCCCCACTCTGTGGATGGGTCAAGGGCATTAACGGCTGTGGGTCTTTGACCTTTCCCGCAAATAAACGTGTAGGCGTCACCTGAACGCGTTGCAAGGTATCGTTCACTGGATGTTTGCTTTTATTGTTAGATTTAATATCTTGAACACTATTTCTGGACTGAACAACAATTTATTGTATATCTTCCCAGATGTACTGGATGGTTATAACTGAAGTGCGGCTACTCACATCGGTCAATTGTGGGCTGTAAATATAGTGTGACAAACAAACGTGGTTATTGTTATTCTAGTTCGTTAATGTGGAGTCGATATACAGTGGAAAAAATAGTTCCGATTTTGGCCACAGGCGTAAACCAGGCGTTGTGTATGCGAGAAAGATGTACAGAAATGTTCCAATACGTAACGGATTACGAACGGGACCTGTGCAGAAAAGATCAAACAAGTGAAAAACGTATAAAGTTGATTTTATTAATAAAATCAACAAACAATTTGTTCTATATGAGCACCGAAAACGTCGATGAGATGCAGCATTCGTAAGATGATGTGATCAAATGCACCAGATTTGCACCTGATAGCCGAAATTTTAACAGCTTATTTTTTCAGCCTACATCGGTTCCGCATTAACGCAACAACTTATCTACAAAGTTTTGCTGCCATGCGATAATTACAGTTCGCAGTGGACCTTTTTGAGTAGCTGGACTTCAGTTATAACCACCCGATATTACGGCTCTATTGCAGCCATTTTATCTTTACACAAGGAAGCAATTCTCTCAAAATGGTTTCTTTTCTATCAACGAAGAAGTTCACTGAAAAATTAAGATAACCGTTATGCTCAAGTTCGACTACATATGTTATCTAGGAACTACTATGATCAATAATCGAAGCAGACGAACTGAATTAAAATTTGCGCTGCGTCGGGACTTGAACACGGGTCTTCTTGCTTGTTAGAAGGAAATGCTGACCATTGCACTACCACAGGACAATGGTCAACATTGGTGCACGAACGATCTTAGCTCATTGCCCTCCCCAAAAAAAACTTCAATTCATGTTTCCTTTATATATTGTCACTACTGCCAGGGCTCTCCGATATTGGCATTGGACTAATGGATCGCCCTTGTACCATTGGTGGTTCAAATGGCTCTGAGCACTATGGGAGTTAACATCGATGGTCATCAGTCCCCTAGAACTTAGAACTACTTAAACCTAACTAACCTAAGGACATCACACAACACCCAGCCATCACGAGGCAGAGAAAATCCCTGACCCCGCCGGGAATCGAACCCGGGAACCTGGGCGTATACCATTGGTGATCTTATAATTATATGTTATAATTAAATGCTTCCCTGAGACATTTAAGTCTCTTTTTATAATCTACGGTAATGATGGAAGCAGACGAAATGAATTAAAATTGGTGCTGCGGCTGGCACTTTTTTATTATTTTTTTTCTTCATTGTTGGTCGTTGTGTTTGGTCGCTGCGGACGTCATATGACATCCGTTAGAGTTCCTCTGTTGATCCTTCCAATCAGTTCTTTATTACAGAAGCCACGCAGCGCTCTGACCAAACACGCTGAGCTACCGTGCCAGCATAGCACAATGATCAACATTGCTGCACGAACTATGTAAGCTGATCTGAAAAATCCCGATACCTTCTTCATCATGCCGACGGGATGGTGCAAATCCGTCGTGTTCCAGGGGAACTGCTCTTTGATACCTGTACTGCGGGACAGAAATAAGCTGGTAGCGGCTCCATCATATTCTGGGGAACATACACGTTGTCATGCATGGGTGCAGTGGAGTTTGCGCAAGGCACCATGACAGTCAAAGAGTACTGTACACTGGTTGCAGACCACGTACATCCCTTCATGACGATCATGTTTCCCGATGGAAGTGCCATTTTTCAGCAAGATAATACGCCATTACACAAGACCATGTCCGTGACGGAGTGGTTCGAGGAGCACAGTGGGGAGTTCACGTTGTTCTGTTGTCCCCCCCCCCCCCCCCCCACCAGCACCACCTCCCACGAAACTCGCCAGATCCGAGACTGATCGAACACTTTTGGGATGTCTGGGGTGTGACTGAATGTGGCGTCAGAGCTCATCGCCCCCCTCCCTGGAATTTATGGGAATCAGGTGACTTGTGTGTGCCAGTGACTCATCAAGGCATCACTGCTTCCACGTCACTACGCGTCGTCGCTGTTACCCCTACCAAAGATGGACATATCGGCTATTAGATAGATGGTCATGGTGTTGGCTGATCAGTGCTTATATGAACAGGCAAATGACAATGGGCAAGTAGGAGTCCGACTGTGGCGGGAACAATACTCCCGCTGACAACAATCGCACGATAAACCGTTTGCATCAGTGTTTCATCGTTTGTGAGAGTCCGGCTCGTTCATGGGAATGGGTAACCTTAAAAGGCGGGTGCAACGGTTGCGTACACAGGTCTTGGAGTAACAAGTGTAGAGCACTGTAGAATATGGCAGCCATGCCAGCACCATGAAAGTGGCCCGCATCGTAGGATAAGCCAAATGACCTTGTGAATTATTCGCCAAACCTACTGTCTCCATCCGCATCACGTACAAAGCGTGCTAGTCTTATTAGTGATGATATTACCTACGGACATACCTCCGCGGAACGTCGCACAAGCTTCCACGGTGCTGGAATTTCTGTCATCCGTCCTATCCACAGATGAGGGAACTTTTATGAGAGACGGTTTTATCGACTTCCAGTACATTCAGTACAACGAGAAACCAGTCAAAAGTTGCTAATTTTCCTTTTTTTATTCTCTCGATGACTAGTTTTGGGCCGAGACCCATTTTCAAGTCATTGTAATACACTCACCTATGGGCTGTGGAGAATTCCCGTGGTATGTTGGCGACGCGCCATCAACATTGGTTCAGCCTCAAAGTGTGTGCGGGGATTACTAGCGACCGCCTCGAGAGACTTGTCAACCTCCCACAACGCCTCAAAAGCGAGGCATTTCTGCACTTCTTGGCGGGAGGCCCTATCTGTCCTGTTGGAAAACGTGCCCTTTGTGGTGAGAGGGTAGTGTGGCTACTCTTGATGGAGCTCAAGCTCACTGTCGCATTCTCACGAAGAGCACCTAGACGACACATCCATGCCGGACCGGGACTCGAATCCGGGTTTCTCGCGAGCGGTTGCCTTACCACCAGGCTATCCGAGCACTACATTTCAGTGCCTGCGTTATTTCGAATTACGATGCAGTGTCCCTTTGGACACCAGAATAACACAGGCACTGCAATATTGTATCTATCCGCCGACACCGGGCAGGCGAATTTGAAGTAAAAATGTTTCCCCAGTGCGAGAATATACGTAATGGATGTACGAGTACAGATTATAGATAATGAATTGACGTCATATGGAAGTTTGGTTCAAATGGCTCTGAGCACTATGGGACTTAACATCTGTGGTCATCAGTCCCCTAGAACTTAGAACTACTTAAACCTAACTAACCTAAATACATCACACACATCCATGCCCGAGGCAGGATTCGAACCTGCGACCGTAGTGGTCGCGCGGTTCCAGACTGTAGCGTCCAGAACCGCTCGGCCATTAAGGCCGGCTCGAGTTCCGGTCCATCACAAATTTTCGTTGACGTCATTCCATTATACATCTGATGGCAGTCCATATTAGATTCTGCGAATACATTTCATAACGGCTGTAGTCGCCGCAGTGGTGTTCCTTTGGCCATTCATACATGTCCAAAGGAACACTTCATGCCGGCCGGGATGGCCGAGCGGTTCTCGGCGCTGCAGTCTGGAACCGCGTGGCCGCTACGGTCGCAGGTTTGAATCCTGCTTCGGGCATGGGTGTGTGTGATGTCCTTAGGTTAGTTAGGTTTAAGTAGTTCTAAGTTCTAGGGGACTGATGACCTCAGAAGTTAAGTCGCATAGTGCTCAGAGCCATCTGAACCATTTTGCCTCACCCTTTCCAGATAATGTTTTTGGGCAAATTAGTAGTGAAGATTTCTAGTATTTGGAGACCGTGGCGTTACACGTTGCTGTAATCTCTCTAAATGCTTTGTGGTGGCATCTACCCGAATTGTGACTTGCTGGTTGTGTGACAGGGAATGTGACCTCTGAATTGCATTTTTGTGTGCTGCTGAGGCTCGTAGATGCGCTTGCACTTAAGCCGATTTGTTTCCCCCCTGCGGGTCCGGGGATTAGAATAGGCCCGCGGTATTCCTGCCTGTCGTAAGAGGCGACTAAAAGGAGTCTCAAATGTTTTGGCCTTAATGTGATGGTCCCCCTTGGGGTTTGACCTCCATTTTTCAAAATTCTACAGAAGTACGAGCCTTTTGGGGAAGGACACCTTACATGGTGTACCACTGGTCCTAAGTGCACTAAGACCTTGGCACTCAGCATTGCACCGGCGTTGTCACCATACCCATTATTCCTCAAATTGGGCCTAAACGCCTGATGGGTTGTCCACGTTACGCCCATAGTGCCTCTCCATCTGCACCAGCGATCATGATGGACTTTCCATGGCACCAGAAATCCAGCACGGTAGCCAGCCCGTTGTGGTGGGGTCGTCATGTACCCTCTAGGTTGTAGCCCCCTGACAACACAGGGATCGTACTGCCGATACCTGAGCTGCACCCTCCCCACGTTGGCCAAGGAGTAGATGCCCGTCTCCTTGGGGCATCAGGACTCCCGGCAATGGTCATCCTGCCAGGTGGCCCTTGCTGCGGCTGGGTGGCGCCCGTGGGGAGAGCCCCTGGTCGGAGTGGGTGGTATCGGGGCGGACGTTTCGCATATGAAACGTCAACATGTATCAGGTCGCTCTGCGGCCGAGTCTTCCAAAAGAAAAGGTACCGTTTCTAGTTCTGGTTCTCCTGCCCTTTCCCCCTTGGCCACTCCATGGGAGGAGGGACAGGCCCGCCGGCTTGGGGCGAAGTACTTCCCCCGCTATTTGGTCTGTTCTCGAACAGATGGGGGGACGTTCGCCACCTCCAAGCCCATGTTCTTTGTTCAACACATTGAGGACGTCTTCGGGGAAATCGAGGCTCTCAGCAAGATGAGATCGGGGTCCGTTCTTATCAAGACCACCTCTGCCACACAATCGGCGGCACTCCAGGCGTGCGACCGCCTAGGGGACATCCCAGTCTCCATTGTCCCACATCTGGTACTCAATAGGACGCAGGGGGTCATTTTTCATCGTGACCTCCTGCTACAATCTGATGAGGAGCTCAGGGCCGACCTGGAGCGCCGCGGCGTGCATTTCGTCCGGCGAGTCCAGCGCGGCCCCAAGGACCGTCGCATCGACACCGGGGCCTTTATCCTCGCCTTCGAGGGGGACGTTCTCCCGGAGAAGGTAAAGGTGATGTGCTACCGGTGCGACGTGCGACCTTACGTCCCGCCTCCTATGCGCTGTTTTAGGTGTTTGCGTTTTGGGCACATGTCGTCCCGGTGTGAGGCTGAGCCCCTTTGTGGCGACTGTGGACGTCCTCTTCGTGAGGAACATACTTGCACCCCACCACCTCGGTGCCCTAATTGTCCTGGCGTCCACTCGCCTAGGTCCCCGGACTGCCCCGCCTATCAGAAGGAGAAAAAGATACAGGAACTCAAAACTTTGGATCGGCTCTCTTATTCTGAGGCCAGGAAGAAGTATGACCGCCTTCATCCCGTGTCACTGGCCACTTCGTTTGCCTCAGTTGTGTCTACTCCTTCCGCTGTATCCTCACCTCTATCCTGTCCCCCCTCCGCCTCCTCTGCCCGTCAGGGGGCTCTGCCTCCGCCTCCCAAATCCCTCCCTTCCAAATCCTCCTCCCCCGCGGCCCCCACCCCCCCTGCCCCAGGGGCCACCCTTCCTCCTCCTCCTCCCCCCACGCCACCTGAGAAGCGATCCTCTTCTCAGGCATCCATCGGGGAAACGTTCCGGACCCCAGCTTCCGAGGTCCGGCGTTCCAAAACGGACCCCGCGCGTGAGGACCTTCTTCGGGTCCAGCCCACCATCCCTGTGCCTCCTCGGCCTTCCAAGAAGGCCTCCAAGAAGAAATCTCTGTCCCCCTCTCCACCCCGAAGCGTTTCATCTGACGCTTCATCCGTGAGTCGCTGCTCCCGGCCGTCCTCAGTTTCGCCGGGACGCTCTGCTGCCAGGCGTTCCACCGGCCTTTTGTCGGCAAATGATGCGGCCCCTCCTACACAATCAGGGACAGCGGCCGCAGCTGGCGACGAGTCGATGGAACCGGATCCGCCTGCCGTCAGTTGTAGCGTTGTTGCCTCGCAACCTGGCCCTCCACGGCCATCGAGGTGACCAGCTCTTCCCCGTCTCGTTCCCCCAACTTTTTGACTAGCAATGGCGTTGTTTCATTGGAACATAAGGGGTATTCGAGCTAATCGGGAGGAATTACAACTGCTCCTCCGCCTGCACTGTCCGCTCGTCCTTGGTCTCCAGGAAACCAAGTTGCGCCCGACTGACCGTATTGCCTTTTCCCACTATACCTCGGAGCGGTATGACCTCGCCCCTGTGGACGGTATCCCAGCTCATGGTGGGGTCATGTTGCTCGTTCGGGACGATGTATATTACCATCCCATCCCATTGACCACCCCACTCCAAGCAATAGCTATCCGCATTACTCTTTCTGCTTTTACTTTTTCCGTTTGTACCGTCTACACTCCACCGTCATCTGCTGTTAGTCGGGCTGACATGATGCACCTGATCGATCAGCTTCCCCCGCCGTTCTTATTGTTTGGCGACTTCAATGCCCATCATCCCCTTTGGGGCTCTCCTGCATCCTGTCAAAGAGGCTCACTCTTGGCGGATGTCTTCAACCATCTCAATCTTGTCTGCCTCAATACCGGCGCCCCGACTTTCCTCTCAGACTCTACTCATAGCTACTCCCACTTGGACCTCTCGATCTGTTCTACCACTCTTGCCCGTCGGTTCGAGTGGTATGTCCTTTCTGACACCTATTCGAGCGACCACTTCCCCTGTGCCGTTCGTCTCCTGCACCACACCCCATCCCCACGTCCTTCGCGCTGGAACATACTGAAAGCTGACTGGGGACTTTACTCCTCCCTGGCGACCTTTCCGGACCGCGATTTTTCCAGTTGTGACAGTCAGGTCGAATACCTCACGGCTGTTATTATCAATGCTGCCGAACGTTCCATACCTCGTACTACTTCTTCTTCACGTCGCGTTTCCGTCCCCTGGTGGAACGAGGCTTGTAGGGACGCTATCCGTGCTCGACGGCGTGCTTTACGCACCTTTCGCCGCCATCCTACGTTGGCGAATTGTATTGAATACAAACGACTCCGAGCGCAATGCCGTAGAGTCATCAAAGACAGCAAAAAAGCTTGCTGGGCCTCTTTCACGAGCTCCTTTACCAGTTTTACTCCCTCTTCCGTTGTATGGGGTAGCCTGCGCCGGCTGTCGGGCATTAAGGCCCACTCCTCAGTACCTGGCCTGACCTCAGGTAATGAGGTCCTTGTTGATCCTGTGGCTGTCTCCAACGCCTTTGGCCGCTTTTTCGCGGAGGTTTCAAGCTCCGCCCATTACCATCCTGCCTTCCTTCCCAGGAAAGAGGCAGACGAGGCTCGGCGACCTTCCTTCCACTCGCTGAATCTGGAGACTTACAATGCCCCATTTACTATGCGGGAACTCGAACGTGCGCTTGCACTGTCCCGGTCCTCTGCTCCGGGGCCAGATGCCATTCACGTTCAGATGCTGGCCCACCTTTCTCCGGCGGGCAAAAGCTTCCTTCTTCGTACCTACAATCGCGTCTGGACCGAAGGTCAGGTCCCCATGCGTTGGCGTGACGCCGTTGTTGTTCCTATACCCAAACCCGGGAAGGATAGACACCTTCCTTCTAGTTACCGCCCCATTTCTCTTACAAGCTGTGTCTGTAAGGTGATGGAGCGCATGGTTAATGCTCGGTTAGTTTGGATTCTTGAATCTCGACGACTACTTACTAATGTCCAATGTGGCTTTCGTCGCCGCCGCTCCGCTGTTGACCACCTTGTGACCTTGTCGACATTCATCATGAACAACTTTTTGCGAAGGCGCCAAACGGTAGCCGTATTCTTCGACTTGGAGAAGGCTTATGATACCTGTTGGAGAGGAGGTATCCTCCGCACTATGCACAAGTGGGGCCTACGCGGTCGTCTGCCCCTTTTTATTGATTCCTTTTTAACGGATCGAAAGTTTAGGGTACGTGTGGGTTCCGTATTGTCCGACGTCTTCCTCCAGGAGAACGGAGTGCCTCAGGGCTCCGTCTTGAGCGTAGCCCTTTTTGCCATCGCGATCAATCCAATTATGGATTGCATTCCACCTAATGTCTCAGGCTCTCTCTTTGTCGATGACTTCGCGATCTACTGCAGTGCCCAGAGAACATGCCTCCTGGAGCGCTGCCTCCAGCGTTGTCTAGACAGCCTCTACTCATGGAGCGTGGCAAATGGCTTCCGGTTCTCTGAAGAGAAGACGGTTTGTATCAACTTTTGGCGATATAAAGCGTTTCTTCCGCCATCCTTACATCTCGGTCCCGTTGTTCTCCCATTCGTGGACACAACTAAGTTTCTAGGGCTCACGTTGGACCGGAAACTGTGTTGGTCTCCACATGTCTCTTATTTGGCGGCCCGTTGTACACGTTCCCTTAATGTCCTCAGAGTTCTTAGCGGTTCATCTTGGGGAGCGGATCGCACTGTCCTGCTTCGCTTGTATCGGTCCATAGTCCGATCGAAGCTGGATTATGGGAGCTTCGTCTACTCGTCCGCTCGGCCATCCCTCTTACGCCGGCTCAACTCCATCCACCATCGGGGGATACGTCTTGCGACCGGAGCCTTCTACACTAGTCCTGTCGAGAGTCTTTACGCTGAAGCTGCCGAGTTACCGTTGACCTACCGGCGCGACATACTGCTGTGTCGGTATGCCTGCCGGCTGTTGTCTATGCCCGAACACCCCTCTTACAAGTCCTTCTTCGCTGATTCTCTCGACCGTCAGTACGGGTTATATGTGTCTGCCCTGCTGCCCCCCGGAGTCCGCTTCCGTCGCCTGCTTCGACAATTGGATTTTGCCCTCCCTACCACCTTCAGAGAGGGTGAGAGCCCGACACCACCTTGGCTCCAGGCTCCGGTTCGTCTTTATCTCGACCTTAGCTCACTCCCGAAGGAGGGTACTCCGGCTGCAGTGTATTGCTCACGGTTTGTCGAACTTCGTGCTCGACTTGCTGGTCACACCTTTATTTACACCGATGGCTCCAAAACTGACGATGGTGTCGGCTGTGCCTTTGTCGTCGGGACCACCACCTTTAAATACCGGCTCCTTGACCAATGTTCCAGCTTTACGGCCGAGCTTTTTGCTCTCCATCAGGCCATTCAGTATGCCCGCCGCCACCGCCATTCATCGTATGTCCTCTGCACTGACTCACTCAGTGCTCTTCAGAGCCTTGGGGCTCCCTATGCGGTCCATCCCTTGATTCAACGAATACAGCAGTCCCTCCATTGTTTCGCTGATAATGGCGGTTCTGTCAGATTTCTGTGGGTCCCCGGACATGTAGGAGTGCCTGGGAATGAGGCTGCGGATGCTGCAGCCAAGGCTGCAGTCCTCCAGCCTCGGCCAGCCTCCCATTGTGTCCCGTCATCTGACGTTTGTGGGGATGTATGTAAGAGGCTTGTGTCCTTGTGGTGGGATGCTTGGTCATCCCTCCAAGGAAACAAGCTCCGGGCAGTAAAACCGCTCCCAACTGCTTGGACAACCTCCTCCCGACCATCTCGGCGCGAGGAGGTCCTTCTGACCAGGTTGCGGATTGGGCATTGCCGGTTTAGCCACCGCTACCTGCTCTCTGGTGACCCAGCCCCGCAGTGCCCTTGTGGTCAGGCATTAACGGTGCGCCATGTTTTATTGTCGTGTCCCCGTTTTAGTCAATTTCGTGTTGTCCTGTCCCTGCCATCTACCTTACCGGATGTTTTAGCTGATGACGCTCGAGCAGCTGCTCGTCTTCTGCGTTTTATAACTTTAACTGGCTTGACCAAAGACATTTAACCTTTTACTTATTTCATCTGCATCTTTGTCGGGTCCTTTTGATGTCCCCCCATCCCCTTGAGTTTTAGCAGGTTACTTGTGCTCTAACACCAGTGACTGGGCGCTAATGACCTCAGCAGTTGAGCGCCCTTAAACCCTACCAAAAAAAAAAAAAAAAAACCGATTTGTTTGACATACTTGTTAGATCGGCTGTAAGCGTTATGCACAAAATGTTTTTTGAACGTCACTGTAGGCAAACAGTAGCCGTGAAACTTCTATTTAGGCTCCATACAGCTTATTTGAGCAATTATTCGTAATCAAAATTTGCACATTGGCTACTGAGTGCCTTCGGTGGGCATGTGATATTTATACTTAGACTAATTAGTCTGTCTGTACTTCAGGTGCGACTGCCATTTATGTTATTCCAAGGACACGGTAAAGTTTGGTCAGCCTTGTGTTTGACATGGCTGGGCCTTGCGTCCTATTCAGCAAGCATGACTGCGTTCCTGAGTGATCGGTTGGTTACACCGGCGCCTTGGTATCTGTGTAAGTAGGCTGTTTAGGTTTTTTTATTGGTAACGCCACGTAGCGCTCTATATGAAAAATCACTGGCTGTGCTGTGTGCAGTCTGTGGGTAGTTTGCATTGTTGTCTGCCATTGTAGTGTTGGGCAGCGGCAGCTGGCTGTGAACAGCGCGTAGCGTTGCGCAGTTGGAGGTGAGCCGCCAGCAGTGGTGGATGTGGGGAGAGAGATAGCGGAGTTTTGAAATGTGTCATGAACTGCTATATTTATATATGATGATATCAAGGTAAATACATTGTTTGTTCTCTATTAATATCTTTCATTTGCTAACTATCCCTATCAGTAGTTAGTGCCTTCCATAGTTTGAATCTTTTATTTAGCTGGCAGTAGTGGCCCTCGCTGTATTGCAGTAGGTTGAGCAGCGAAGATTTTTGTGAGGTAAGTGATTTGTGAAAGGTATAGTTTAATGTTAGTCAGGGCCATTCTTTTGTAGGGAATTTTGAAAGTCAGATTGCGTTGCGCTAACAAAATATTGTATGTCAGTTTAAGCACAGTCATGTATAATTGTTCAAAGGGGAAGTTTCATATGTCGACCCTTAGCCGAGGATACCTCACTGGAATCTTCTGATTTTTTTTCTTGTAGTTTGTGTAATTAGTGTAGATTTTGTTTATTGCTAGCGCGTAATTGTAGAGAAAAACTCCTTTGTAGTTGCAGTCTTTCATTGTGGTACAGTAAAACAGTTGTGGCATGCATGTAGATTTGCACCAAGTATTTCGCAGCTGCAATTAACTAGATATTATTTTCAGTGCTATGTTAATGTGTTCCCCTATTTTTGCTCTTCAAATTGTGTTCTTCTGTGTTGTCGTGTGAAATACTGTGACAATAATGGCGTGTGAAAAACGTAACACTAGGCTCCAAAGTAAACTGAGAATTAATAGTGACGACGAGCGTGGCTTATCAGCACCACTGTGTAGTGAATTAACAGACGTTCCAAGTAGTAATTTGGTAACTGTGCATAGGGAAATGGAGCGGGCGGTAAATAATGGTGTAGACAGTGAAACAGGTAGTGAACAGGGAAGCATTATCGATCGATCGGTCGGCAACAGCTCGCTTCAGGAATCCGAAATGACAGGACACAATTTTACAAATACTGTAGATTCAGGTTTTGCGTCCTCACCGTTTTCTCAAATAAGTCAAGACACATTTTCAGCTTGTCAAAATGTGAATGTTGCCGGTGCAAATGCACTGCCGAAAAGAGTAGAGGAACAGATTTCAGACACTAATGCATTGTTATTACAACTAATGCAACAAATGGAACAAAATCAGAGACAAACACAGCAAAAGCTGCAAAAGTTAGACACAATGGAACAAAATCTTAAAAAGTTAGACACAATGGAACAAAATCTTCAAAAGTTAGACTCATTGGAGCAAACTATTGAACAAACACGTGAGGATTTAACAACTGAGTTACATAACATTGAATCGAAATGTCAAAAAGTCTGTAATGACGTAAAAACACAAATTTGTGAGCATTTTCAACCTATTTTTTCGCGGCATGGAAATGCAGTACAGAATCACGAAGCAGCCATAAAAGAACTGCAAGCCATTGTTCATGAAAATCATGAGACCTTGTGGGCCAAAATTGACTCAGTTGCATCTACCGATTCGGTTACGCAACTTGCAATAACTCAGGAAAACTTAAAGGACACAGTAGATTCGATTTCAACACAAATGGACGCTCTGAAACTTGGTTCAGAAAAACACACTGAGGAAATGTGTTCACTATCGGAGAAAGTAGCCGAACTTTCGGATCAGGTCACTAACTTATCTACAAAGGTAGATGATGATCTGAATGACACAAGACCTGTAGCCTTCACTGACACAGAAGAGTATGAACAAATTAGAAAATTCAAACAGAATCAAAATCAAATCAATACACAGTACAAAAGAGAAATCCGGGAAGTACAAGATCAGCTGACACAGGTAATTCAAGAATTACGTATTTCAGAGGATACTCGCGCCCCAATACGGGAAGAGGGACACAGAAATACGGAACAGCCACAAAATAATAACACAGGGCATTTCGGAAGTTATGAAAGAAATTGGCAATGTGCACCGAATTTTGATATGGAACGGCCGACACGACCTAACAATGACCGATATGCGACTCGCCGACATGATGATTTTGACTATAAGCTGTTCATTACTACACGTAAATTCAAAACATTTAAGAATTCTGGCAACGACATTCATCCACAAGCATGGCTCCATCAATTCTCTCGTTGTTTTCCTCCCAACTGGTCGTTAGAACACAGATTAGAATTTATGTGTGGCTACTTGGAGAATGAACCAGCTGTAAGAATGCGATCGGTAATTCACGATTGCCACAGTGAAGGAGAGTTTTACCATGCCTTCCTCTCAGCATATTGGTCTCAAGCCACACAAGACCAAGTAAAACATAGCATCATAATGATGAAACGTTTCGAACAATCTGAATTTTCCAGTCTTAGGAAATATTTTGAAGACATGTTGCACAAGAATCAGTACCTGTCAAACCCATACAGGCCCTCAGAACTCATCCGCATTTGCTTAATCAAATTACCTGAACATTTACGACATATTATTTTAGCAGGACGTTGCAAAGACGACATTGAAGCTTTTCAGGGACTCTTACAAGAACTGGAAATTGACACTGACAATCGTGGGATGCGAAAACAGGAAAACAATCACTACAGGTCACATCCGTCACAATTCCGTGACGACAGAAACAATAACTGGACACGACAAGTCTATTCTTACAACGCAAATCGTGACCAAAACAGACACCAGCCGTATGACAACCACTGGCAGAGTAATAATTACAGGGAAAGATCACCTCTCCGCGGTAGTGACTATCACAGAGACAATCAGAGAAACAGACAATTTGGGAACCAAAATAATTATTATCAAGGGAGACAGAATAACTTTAGACGCAACCGTCCAGCGCGCAGTTACGATTCAGGGAGAAATTCTCCACCACTTAACCGACAAGAAAGAAACTACAGGAACTATCGACATGACGACAGACGATGTGATCGTAACGACAGACCTGAATTGCATCAGAACTGGCGGGATTCTAACAGAGCTGGGCCCTCTCGACAAGGTGAATTTGTAGAAGCTAGGTCTCCTAATCCCAATAACGACGCACGCCAACAAAGGGACAGACAATGACTCGCACCGCAGGCAGCCGCTTGCGCCGGCTGGCTCAGAGAAAAATAACATAGACGCTAACCTTGAGAAAAATTCCAGTATTCTTTACCGACGTATACCGCATGACAATTGCGTTGAAGCTGAAACTCTGCGTACTAGGAAGAGTAAAGGTTTACACCACATTTCACATGTAAAACCGTTTATTGAAAGATAATCTACCTTTTAATTTTGTCTTTGCCATATAATTTTTCACTTCACATTTCTAGTATGCTTTGTCAGACTTAAGAAACTGTTAATATGCAACAATGTTTGAAGTTAAATATCCACTCTAGAACCTAGGGAACATTTTTAAACAGAAATTACGAATGCATTGTTATAATGAACAGACGACACAGTGTTGTTAATTGTACATTCTTGCTTGTTAGTTGCACGATTACGTAACGACTATCAGGTTTACATACTTAGGACACATACTGGTATTGCTAATGAGATTTTAATGCAACTTTTGGTTTACTTGAAAATACATTCTGGGTTTAAAGTACTTTCTGTGAGATACCAGAGGACACAGTGGTTAGTTTATGTGACAGCTACACAATGTTATCACGATGCTACTAATGAGTGACAATTCACAATGTTGCTTTTGCAGTGTATCTGTTTTATATCTGCACAGTTTTCTGAATTCTTCTAGGAAGAAAAACATGTTTTAGTAGTAACTTTTGTGGTATAGCAACAATGAGACAGCCTTTTTCGTGGCATAACAATATGTTACTGTACAGTACTTTCTTCATCACGCCAATAAGCATAATAACTACGATATCTATACGCAAAGCATTTCACTTTTGTTTATCATGTGGTAAGTACATTGACTTCTGCAGAACTTAGCTTTTGGAGGACGATAACTACGACACTTCCACAGAGATTATGTTGCGACAAGATGCACAGTTTAGCGCTACAGTACACGCATTTGAGTGATTAATTTTGTACTTAAAACATTTATTTTTAAAGATTTTTGAATTACAAAGAAAGTTTTCCGTGATACATTTCATTCCATTGCTGTAATCTGTAACACCTGAGGGTGTAATTACATTAATCCTCAGGGGGGGTATACGCCTACTTTGTGTACCATGTGTTTGGCAACCACAAGGAACCCTAGCTAATATGGTATTTGCTTATACAACTTTACACATCGGTACCATATTTCTCTAACACACAAATTACACAGTTATCTGATCATTTAACTGAGAGATAAACATGTTTTTTACTACATCAGTGACACATATTTACGCAATATACAGTTGGGTAACTTCACACTTATGAAACTGTATTTTGTCTGTACTTTGTAAACTGTTCATATTTTTTCGGAATCATTGTGATACTATGAGAGCTTTGAATGATGTATTTGGTAAGGGAGCATGATTTTAAAGTACGTTTGAGGTAGATGACACTATTGAAATGAGCAGAGAATTTTTTTTAGGTTTTGAAATTATTGCAGAAAGCTACGACGTTTTGAGATTTGACTGAGGTGTTATGATGTTATTATTACGGCGACGATGTGTACTATGCTGTTGAGATATGTTTATGATCAATAAGATGATGCTACCGTATATGAGGAATAAGAAGTATGTTGGAAACCAAGAATCGTACTTTAAGAGTTATGAAATGTGCGCAAATGCGTGACGGTATCACAATGCTGACGAATATTTTATTTGGACACTTATATTTATAGGATTTTCTTTCTACAGATTTGCAACGCTAATTCTTGACCTGTGAAATATTTTTATGTGAGACTGTCACTGTAGTGGAAACTGCTGTCGTAAATATTTCCGTAAGAAAGTTAAGTGACCACCTGCACGTAATGCGTCGCGGGCACCCACCTGGGCGACAGCCGCCCGAAAAAAAAAAAAAAGCCATTAGCCTTTCCGGAACCACAGGCAAAAAAAAAAAGAAAAAAAGGCAGGCCTTATCCTCGCCATTGACATTCCTTTAGAGAAAATATTGCAAATGCAACACCTCATTACTTCCATTAATCTTGCTATTGACATTCCTTTGTAGAAAGCATCGCAAATATTACACGCTCATTACCTGAAAATATATGGTTACTCGTACTTTGTGCTAATTACTGAAATGCTTATGAATTGATGGGAAATATTCGTACATCTGCAAACCTGATAATGACAAGTGTCTTTCTATGAGAGTTTGAGAGCTACTGACTTACGAAATGCCACATAGCTATTGAATGATGTTTTTATGCTTTGGTTTGCTTAATTGCTTATTTCATTTGATACCTGTTTTCCAGCTGTGTTACAGCATTAGTTTTATAAAATAAACTTAGATGCATTTGCTAATGTGAACACTTTCTGTCAACAGATCTATTAAATGATAATTTTGTAATCCATATTGTTTAAAAAAAGGAGCACTTGGAAAGGAAAGAACAATAAGAAGGGACTAGTAACAGTAACTGGACACATAATTTTCTTTTCAAGTACATGGTAATATTTCTTTTACAATAAGTTGTTGTGGTGCACCACTTTAATTACTTAGACATTAAGATGTGATTATACATTTCCCATATCTGCATTGTTATCTTTAGTGTACTATTTTTTCTGCTTGAGCTATGTCATGTTTAGATATAAGCTGCTGTGTGCCAGGCATAGTGCTACTGAACTTTAATTTGTGTTACTCTGCTAAGCCAGATTTATTTTTTTGTTGCTGCACATTGGCTCATATTAGTTGTAATGTTGCATTGCTTGGTAATTTAGATTTACTGTAGCTTGCTTTGCAATTTTCCAATTTTTTGGTCATTGCTGTTTGTGTTACTTATTTTGTGCTGCTGCATTGCCTCGTCCCTTAGTTTAGCATCTGAGCTCAGTAGATTTAAGTTAGCTTAAGAGGGGGTAGCCTCTAAGAGAATGAGTTGCGATGAATTGGAAGAAATGCATTGAGAAAACAGGTTTAGGTAGGATTTTCTTGGAAATAAATGTTGAGGTAAGAAATGTGTGAACATATAAATACAGAAAGCATGCTTAGATAGAATTTTTTTGGTGGAAACAAAGGATGAAATAAGAGGGAAGATATATGAAGTTTTGGGTTGGACTGCAGTACCAAATGTTACACTGAAAACGAACCCTATCCTTTCCTATTGGTGTTATCCCACTATGTGTTTGTGTACCCTTGTGTAGTTGTTTTCTTCCTGTCTCTGTGTAGTTTCATAGAATTTTTTTCTCTTTTAATATTAAGCTACATTCACTATGATGAGGAATACTGTTATCCTCAAATATAATTTGCATTAATAATATGTTATTTACCTTGTAAATATGCTTAGACATTATTTATTCTGGTTTGTTGCTCACATGTGAAGGTGATGTTTCAAAAGTTCTTGTGATCTTTATGTATTTACTTATGTCATAATTCCTGTAACACTGATGTATATGTCTATTTCTATTTTTTTGTAAAGCCTGTACTACAAATTTTATCTGTATTATTATGCTCTTTAATGATGTATTTTGTACCTTTGTTATTGTATTTTTATGTTACCAAATTGTAATTGTCACCAGTTCATGATATTATTAACTTGTTAGTTACATTTCACTGCACACGTTTCTGTTGGCCATAGTATATGGACAATATGTGAGAAGTTGGGACTGTCAGTGTTTGCACGTGTGTTACTAATTCAGCAAGGGACTGGATAACAGCATTGCTGGTTCTAAGGACAATTCCAAAAACTTTGTGAATACACAAGTGGTGGTTATGGACTTGCTATATTATTCGCAAGACTCTTCGATGGTGATTGTGCACCTGCACAGTCACAACAGATCGCAACAGATGGCTGATGGCCATCTCTACAAGGACTACAGTGGGTCTGCATCTTTGATGGCCCACCAATTGCTACAAGGACTGCAGTGGGTCTGCACCTCTGGTGGCCCACCAGTACCATAATTTCTACCAGGACTGCAGTGGGTCTGCACCTCTGGTGGCCCACCAGTACCGTAATTTCTACCAGGACTACAGTGGGTCTGCTCTGTGATGACCTACCTACCAATATTCTTCAAAATTTCGACTGACTCTGCTGTGGGTTTGCTCTGTTGTGGCCCATTACCTGTATGCATGTCAAGAGTCACCACTGTCTTTCCGTTGGAAGGACAACACTACTTCTTCAAGACTGCATGGAAATCCACTACTTCTGTGTGCATTTTCTTTTGCTGCTCAGACTTTGAGAAAAACTCTGCATTTTTACTGTGATGAACAATCAGGACTGTCTTTATGGACTGTGAGAAAATTTTAGCTTTTGACCAACATTGTATCAAAAAGTGTGTGCATTTGATTTCTTTGTTATTGTAATTATGAAAATTTTTTTTCAAATCTGTATTGGCCACTGCCCAAAACAATTTATAAAAATTTTTTGTGGGGAGCATGGGGGCTATGTAAGTAGGCTGTTTAGGTTTTTTTATTGGTAACGCCACGTAGCGCTCTATATGAAAAATCACTGGCTGTGCTGTGTGCAGTCTGTGGGTAGTTTGCATTGTTGTCTGCCATTGTAGTGTTGGGCAGCGGCAGCTGGCTGTGAACAGCGCGTAGCGTTGCGCAGTTGGAGGTGAGCCGCCAGCAGTGGTGGATGTGGGGAGAGAGATAGCGGAGTTTTGAAATGTGTCATGAACTGCTATATTTATATATGATGATATCAAGGTAAATACATTGTTTGTTCTCTATTAATATCTTTCATTTGCTAACTATCCCTATCAGTAGTTAGTGCCTTCCATAGTTTGAATCTTTTATTTAGCTGGCAGTAGTGGCCCTCGCTGTATTGCAGTAGGTTGAGCAGCGAAGATTTTTGTGAGGTAAGTGATTTGTGAAAGGTATAGTTTAATGTTAGTCAGGGCCATTCTTTTGTAGGGAATTTTGAAAGTCAGATTGCGTTGCGCTAACAAAATATTGTATGTCAGTTTAAGCACAGTCATGTATAATTGTTCAAAGGGGAAGTTTCATCTGGACAGACAACACAGAAATCGGAAGTATCAGCCAGTGTGTGCAACGGTGGCAAGGGGCCTCAATTCCGCAATTAAAGGCTAATGATTCTGATT
Source organism: Schistocerca serialis cubense (assembly GCF_023864345.2). Classification (NCBI taxonomy): domain Eukaryota; kingdom Metazoa; phylum Arthropoda; class Insecta; order Orthoptera; family Acrididae; genus Schistocerca; species Schistocerca serialis. The sequence continues at coordinate 112,367,037 of NC_064645.1, read as the reverse complement.
TGTGGTCTCTAAAGGGAAGTTAAGTTTCATTACATTTGAGAACTTGGTTAACTGTGTGAAATGTGTGTCTATGTTAATTGTACATTTTTCTCTTTAAATGAGCCTTTACCTCTTAATAGCCATGGGGGATTATCAGTGGTGCTTAAAATATTGTTGCGATCTTTTGCCTCGTACATCTGCTAATCTTAGGCAATAAATGTTGTATTGTGTGTGTGTTACAGAGGAAGAAAGCGTAAGTTGGCCTCGCTGATGATTTTAGAGCTACCATTCTCATCTGTTAAGGAAATAAAAATAATTTTGAAATGCTTAACCTGTTCCTAGTTGTGTAACGAATTCTTGCTCCTGTCTTTAACTTAAATGGGGACTTATATTTGTACTGTATGTTTAGATGCTTTAAAATTTTCCATATTACCAAGTTTGGCTCAGCTAATCGTTATTTGGACTCTTCTGAGTTACTTCAGTTATTTAATCTCTCATATTTGTTTTCAAAATTTGTTGTTGGTGTAATAAAGCTGTATTTCAGTTTTTGGTAAGAAAACCCCTGGGGTCCAATTGGGTCCTTTCTCGGTAATCTTGCCGGCGTGAATTCTCCATACCAACCGTATTTCGCTCCTTATCCTCTTATGGATCGTTTCCTGCAGTTTGTCTCTACTGAATGAAATTTTAATTCCTCTTATACCCCACCTGTAGTTGTATCACGCAGAGAAAGCAGATCTGACGGCACATTGTCTTTTTCAGGACCGATATTTGTTGAAAAAGAATGCCACAAGAACTTTATATGTAATATAATTTTCGTGCAGTAGCAGATTTTCTGGTTTTTCATGCATACTTCTGGAATGGAAAGGCATTCTGAACTTTCCTAACTAATGAATGCCATGGAACACTTTGAACTTTTGATACTGGCGCACATTTGTAACTTTGTCTTCTACTGTACTTTGTATCGTAACAATATTTTCATTCCCTCTTTGTCTTAAAAAATGGTTCCTTCTCGGAACGTATCTCCCTCGATTACTTGGAAGCTCACCTTGCGCTCAGACACCAAATCGCAAAATTTGCCGAATCGGCAACCTTTCATTACAAGTGGATGACACAGATCTGTCTGGTAAGTGCAGCTTTCATTTACAAGCAATTTATCGTTTATCACTTTCGCAGTTTTACTTGTTTTCGTAGTTGGTTAGCCGTCTTTTACTATGTCCTTACTGCATAGGTACTTGCAGTTTGTAGTAGTTTCGAGCCCAATGTGTCCGTCCATAAATTTCCGCGTAAGCTCTCCCTGCTCACTCGTCAACAGTTCCATTTCCACATTTTCTAGCATTTGACAGTTCGAGATTTTTCTTTCAGTGGTAACTCTTTGAGTTCCCTTTGTATATCGTCTAACATCTGGTTATTCTGTTCTAATTTCTATCTGTTTTTCCACAGAATTTGTACGTTCACACCGTTACTTCAGTTATCTATATAGATGAACCGAAATCCACTAACATACGCGGCTTCGACAATGCGCAAATTGTTATGGCCTGGTTCCTGGGAAATAACATTTCGGAAAGAAATGTTCGTATTTAGATAGGTTCTGCCTTGATCAAACGTTATTATTTCTTCTCCTATACCCAGACATGTTTCGCTGAACATGCAACATTATCAGCATTTTTTTTTAAATTTTTTTTAAATGGCCATTGAGCGAGGTGCTTCAGGAATAGTTGACAAGGACGAGAAATAAGCATTATTAGCACAACAGTTCTGTTAATGTAAAATAGCATTGTGCTCACGAATAAAAAAAAAAAACAGAATAGGTCAAAGGATTACAATACTTTCATAAATGCCAGCAGACGCCCAGGTAGTTTCCTTCTGCAATCACCCGAATGTGGGCTGGGCTCAAATGCGGCACCAGTTCACACGTTCTACATGATCTGGCTAAATAGTGCAGTCATTGTACTCCTAACACATATAAATAAAATACAGTAAACAGACACACAATAACCAATTGAGCCGGAATGAGTGTCCAAGCGGTTCTAGGCGCTTCAGTCTGGAACCGCGCAACCGCTACAGTTGCAGGTTCGAATCCTGCCTCGGGCATGGGTGTGTATGATGTCCTCAGGTTAGTTAGGTTTGAGTAGTTCTAAGTTCTAGGGGCCTGGTGACCTCAGCTGATAAGTCCCATAGTGCTCAAAGCCATTTGAACCATTCTGAACCAATTGATAAAGTGTGCAGCTCTTCTGGGTGGCTGAAATTACACACTGCATGGCTGCTCCCATAAATAAATTGGAAGTAACCCATCATGATATTTAAACATAATCTAATCCCGCAAATAGTAAGACGAACAAAGAAAACAATTTTACTTGTGTCTGATAGCAACAGATATCACATTTTGAGTAATAAACCGCCAATGACAAGTCCTGGTAGACCCAGCAATACATTAATGGAGGAGATCGGAGGAGATTAGTGTTTAACGTCCCGTCGACAACGAGGTCATTAGAGACGGAGCGCAAACTCGGGTGAGGGAAGGATGGGGAAGGAAATCGGCCGTGCCCTTTCAGAGGAACCATTCCGGCATTTGCCTGAAGCGATTTAGGAAAATCACGGAAAACCTAAATCAGGATGGCCGGAGACGGGATTGAACCGTCGTCCGCCCGAATGCGAGTCCAGTGTGTTAACCACTGCGCCACCTCGCTCGGTAGCAATACATTAATAGCGCTAGGTACAACCTTGTAAGAAACAATACTGATCACAGAAGTATCAAATAGAACTCAGCGAATTTACAGCATCAATTAAGACGAGGTACCAAAAATATTCACACATCAAAAATCTTAAAACCTCATTCATTCATTGAGTGGGATCAGACCATCCGAACACTCAATATTATTCCCCCCATTCACCCCACTACTCAGGCCAATAAACGAGCAAGTTTAAAGGTTAAGAAACAAAACATTTTTATGACCTATGATAAAAAGTGCGAATTAACGAGGAGAGACCATTTAATATGAAACTATGAATAATCCACTCTTTTGAAGTCTGTCTGAACCAATAACAAACAACAAGTGAAGAACCTGTGTGGAGTAACATCCGGTAAACAGCAATAAAGAGAATGGACTGTATCTTAAAGTCAACTCTATAACACGTCTGCGTAGCAACTAGTTACATTCTGAAACATGTTAACCAAGTTTATTTCTTTCTGGTTGAACAGGGGGTGTTGCAAATGGCAACTGGTACACCAGTCTTCCTTTGCACACACCCTGTCACCTGACATTTCCTTCAGCCAATGTGTGGCTGTCCAGTTCACCTCCTGTCTGCATGCGCACACAGGCCAAGACAAACGTCACGTGATCTGTCATGCACTGCTTAGAGGGCACCCACACAGTTTGTCTGCCAGGACTGGAGATGGCGCTCTTATTGCGAGACGGAAATTACCTTCTTTAACCTCAAGTCCAAGACTGCACCATGTGAGGCCAGTACGCCTGTAGAAGATTCGGAGCTCTTGTGTGCACTTCCTCTGTGGGGCCACGTGTAAAGCCATTACTATGTACAGTGTGCACAGAATAATGTGGCCGACAGATGCGCAGTCAGCAGGCACTGGCAGAGAGAGCAATAGTGGTGGGGGTTACGGGCAGGCGCTATAGGGGAAATGCTCAGCGCTGCAGTGGAAGTGCCTTTCTAAACTGAAGGATACCCTCACATTTATTGTTAATATTAAATAGAGCCCCTGTACACTCACATTTGCGTGGTGCCTGTTCAGAACGATGTGTCATCTCAACTTTGTTAGTATCGAACATGAATCCCATTGAAAATGCCACAAAACCATTTGTAAACTTCGCAGAAGCGTCGTGAGTGGCGAATTGTGAATTGTACTGTATGGAGCTGGCGACCCAGAAACGATGGAGAGGCTTCGTCCCTGCTGTAGACCTCAGTGGTTCACAACCCCACAACAGGTTACAGCAGTCCACTCACCCCACCACCGTCCCACACGGAAACCAGGGTTATTGTGCGGTTCGGCCCCCAGTGGAACACCCCCCCCCCCCCCCCCACCCGACTGGGTACGTGTCACACCACACACAGACGAGTGGTGCTACCCCAATGTTTGCATGGTAGAGTAATTATGGTGTACGCGTACGTGGAAAAAGTGATTGCACAGCAATCGCCGACATTGTGTAACTGAGGCGGAATAAGGGGAATTGTGAATAAAACCTACATTTCCCTTGTGCTATGTTGAAATTCTTTTCGTTTGCTAAAACACAGCGGAGTTTATAATGTAGCGTCTTAACATGAGCAGACGCAATTGCGAGGGAATTTTGAAACAATGGTTTATTAAGTTTATTGAGCGAGGAACTTGGAAACGTAAGGTCTATAGCTTATGAAAAAGAACATCCTAGGAACAAAAGTGGACGTGTACTGTGTTCACTTGTGTTGTTCCGAGACCCACAGCATTTCTCGTTTCACCAACTATCAATGGCCTTTAAAAACTACTTTCATCATCGATAAAGTCTGTAGTTAGTGGAACAACATGCTCGATAATGAAGTTTTTCGTCATATCCATGTGACAAAATATTCACCTCTTTGTGTGCTATCATTTGACAGTATCTCATTTCTATATTGCTAACATGTTATGAAGCCTGAGGAATGTTGCCGGGACTTACTCCAGTTTACTGCTAGTAGCGTCACGTCCCCATAACGTGTCTGTACATAGCATACAAGTACTGCACCATAATTAAAGAATGAAATTAAAAATTAAAGTTGCTTTTCCAAACTTTGTCAGCATAAGCTTCGTGTTTAACGTTTAAATTGCCAAATCTCAAATTGATTAGATGAATATCTTTCCGTAAATATATGGTTTTAAGAAAAAAATTAATGGCGCTGAATAATAAAGCTCGGAAGCCAAAATTGGTCATAATGAGGAGGTGTATGTCAAAATTACCTGGTAAAGTCTCAACGTGATTAAAGTAATATTTTGGTCAGAAGCCACTTTTTTTTTTTTTTTTTTAAATTGAAGATGCTGAATATTAGACTTAGAAATTTGAAAATTTCTATGACGCTTCCGTTCAACAAGAAAATAATAACTATCTGATCCCACTGAGCTACCTCTAACAGTTTTCGAGTAATTTACTGAAAACTAAATTTGGGACGAAAAAGTTCTTATTTGTTGTAAATTACCTGTTATATTAACGCTAGAAAGTTCTGATTACAGCACATGATGAAACCCATTATATAAGAGCTATAACAAGTTTCAAGGCCTGGATGTAAATAGTAACAAAACTGGGTCTCTTAAAGTTGTAGTTCAGTTCTAAAACTTCTAGATGGTAAAAAATTGTAAGCGAGTTAATCCTTTTCTCTGACTATTCCTAACTTAATTACACTCATGCAAAAATCATGAAGATTCTAAATTAATACACAACAGTGTTACAAAACATTGTCGGCCTCAGAAAGCGGCTGTTTAGAGGCTACTACCGGGGGCATAGAGCGGATGACAGCAGGTGGTCCCTCGGCCGTCCACTGCGCCCGAAAATACATACGGCCCAAGAGGCCAGACTTCACTTCGCACCCAGCTACCATACGGTCCACGTCAGTCAAACGCCGGAGCAAGCGATGCCTCGGATGAAATCACAGCCAGACCGCGACTAAACTCATGTTTTCTGTACAAATAGGAAGGGCAATCGCGAGGACTGTACACCGCCCTTGATCCCTTATATTTCGTGGAAGTAACTTAGTGTGCCGCCCGTAATGTTAACAAGTCTGCGTGGCCACTATTTTCCACTTTTACGGCGAGCAATTATTTTGATTATCAGAAGTTAGGGCTAAAGACCATTTAATGGGAGCTTTCGCCAAGGTCGCCTCTGAACTGCTCATAGTGCTGTTTAGGATAGAGATATTTATTATTAGTCTTATCGTGAGAAACATTACTATGTTGTGCGTGTGCTTGTTGATCAATTATATCAATCAATTAGAACTCAAAATCTTCATTTATAATCATAGTCCCTGATCGCGCTGAGTAGAGAATATAAATATTTCTTTCAGTGCCCTGGACAACAATGTGGACTTGCAGACTGGAAACTATGATCAGTTTGTTCTCGATCGCTTTCTGGCTGACCACAGAAATGGTTTCCAGGCTCTCGTAGAAGACGGCGAACAATATTCCAATCTTTCCTTTTACTTATGAATTATTATTATTATTATTATTATTAACCCGCTTCCCCACAATCGGGTTCAGTTGCTATCAAATTTAACAGGTCAGCGAGGCATGCAGTCTCCTCAGTGGCACGGCGGACGCATGGGTATGCTCCCTTTGCCTGACGACCAGTACGTTGTGCTCCGTTCATACATGCACTCTGGCGGCACCGTTTGAGATGGTGTCAAGAACATACGGATTGGACCAACGAGGAGTGTGGTCAAGTGTTCTTCTCAGATGAGAGCTGATCCAGTCCGAGTAGTGATTCTTGTCATAGCATCAAATATCAAGAGGTGTGAAGACGTAATGTACCTAGGTAGACTGTCGACCATTACCGTATTGGTGGTCCAGGTGTAGTGGTGTGAGGAAACATAAAGTAACGTTGCACGAGCGTACTGAGCTCCAAACCTTTGAACGTGGTACATTCATCGGTCAAGGTTATTGTGGAGCTCCACTCTTTACCTACGTGCGTCTTTCCAGTGATGCATCCAGCGCCATCTTCGTTTTAATGCAAGACAATGCGCGACTGCGTCTAACAGCGCGACAGTAGGAACTCGTAGAACGAGAGGACATTCGGCGAATGAAATTGCATGTCCGTTCCCCAGCCGTAAATCTCATCGAGCAAGTGTGGCATGCGTTGGGGAGAAGTATTTCGGCACTTCGACATGCACCAGCGAACATCCAGCGCTTGATAAACTACGCTGGTTGACGAATGGAACGACCTGCTTCAGCAAATCTTTACCAATCTTGTGGCCAGCATGGGAGCACGTTTCAGAGCATCAGTTGCCGTCCGTGGTGGTCACAGATGCTATTAAGAACTAAGTCACGCCTTTTGTAATGAGAAATCGAGGTAACGTCTGCGTAATTATTGTTTTTGAATTAAAGTGTTATTTCTGTTCATCTCATTGAGTAATTTTTTTCAGATACCTTCTGTAAGTGTTATTTCTGTTCATCTCATTGAGTAATTTTTTTCAGATACCTTCTGTAATACACAGTAGCAGATCTTTCTATGTACGGTCCAAGTTTCGACAAGCTGTGTTACGTGGCAAAGATACGTCATATTAAACTTACTTTCGTTCTTAAGTTTTGCACACTACTATATACACCTTTTCAAGCATCTCTGTTTCTTTGGCTCTTTGTATTTTCCGTTATAACAGGTTTCCTTTAACAGTTTGTCATTAGCAACCATAGAAGACTTAACGAAGGGAAAATGGAAATGCCGTGTGGCTACGGCCTCCCATCATATAGACCGTTCGCCTGGTTCAAAATGGCTCTGAGCACTATGGGACTCAACATCTTAGGTCATAAGTCCCCTAGAACTTAGAACTACTTAAACCTAACTAACGTAAGGACAACACACACACCCATGCCCGAGGCAGGATTCGAACCTGCGACCGTAGCAGCCCTGCGGTTCCGGACTGCAGCGCCAGAACCACACGGCCACCGCGGCCGGCGTTCGCCTGGTGCAAGTCTTTCGAATTAACGCCACTTCGGCGACTTGCGTGTCGATGGGGATGAAATGATGATGATAGGGACAACACAACACCCAGTCCCTGAGCGGAGAAAATCTCCGACCCAACAAGGAATCGAACCCGGGCCGTTAGGTATCACATTCCGTCGCGCTGACCACTCAGCTAGCAGGGAGGGACTTAATTAAGGGAAACTTTTCACACCAACAATCTACCACTGGGAAATTCTAACTGTTGGAATCCACCCCACTCCCGCTTTATAGACGATATTATCTGCTTCCAATATTATGTCCACCGAGGCCGTAAATTAGGTCGGAACCCTGATTCCCTTTCATTCTCTTCTGAACAATTAATACTCGACCGTGTCTCTATGAACCATGCATCACACTGAGCTACTCTGAGGTGTCCTCATTTCCGTCAGGTCTGCAGAACTCGCAAAAAAAACAAAATTTTGTGCGTTTTGTTGTCACTTGCTGAAAGCCAAATTTTGTTACGCAGTTTTAGAGTTATTAAAGTCTAAAGTCTTAATGGTAAATCATAGACGCCGCGAACGCATTTCTGGTAATATGACAGCACCTCCTCCAACCTCGTAATCAGGATCCTTTATGTGTGCGCGGTTATTTTCGTATCGAACGGTTGAAGGCAACAAATTGGAGCCTGTACTCGCGCACTTTGCTTTCATCGGAGCCAGACGGCGGAGTTAGTAAATGCACGCCTTTCGCTGCCAAGAGGCGCCAATTTTCCGCTGATGGCTTCATTTATCGCGGCCAATTGTGCCGGGCGGGCCGTCGTCAGCAAATTCCAGGCACGTTTCAGGCGGGCAGCAGCGCGGCGTGTGTAGCGGCTAAAAGGGCGAAAGGGCGGGCAGGTGCCAAGGAAAGGGCCCTCCGGCCACTGCCCGCCGGCCAGTGTCCAGTGATTGCGCAGCTGGCGAGGCTGAAGGTTGGCAGCTGGCCGGCTGGAATTTCGGCCAGTGGTGGCCACTCCGCGCGCACCTGCATCGCCGCCTCCCATCTACCCCCCCCCCCACCCCCCTACCACACTACTCTATCCCCCCCTACTGTCCTCCCACGGCGGACACCCCTCTTTGTTTGTTTAATAACGGCGCGCGGTAATCACGCAGGATTCTGATTATCCCGGCTCGGCCGCTCCACCTCCCAATTACGCAGGATAATTGGCACCCCCGCTCACCCCGTATTGATGGCCGGCGCTGGCTGCAACAGCTCGCCGTGGCGTCGCGCCGCCGTCAGTGCGGACGTCAACGACCGCGGCAACCATCAACAAACACGCCCCCGCTCACCCACCACAACACTCAGCTGCGCGCACCCGTGCACAGTGGTGCTGCCTGCTTTTAGCAACAGCACGTACTGTATACATATAGATCTCTCGGCTGGAGGGAGGGGGGGGGGGGGGGGGGAGCTTTGCCTTTCTTTGCTGACACTGTTATAAGTGATACGTCAAATCTGTAACTGGTAAGTCACCTTACAGGGTGTGGAGGAATGTATTACCTCCACTGTTACAGGGGATGGACGAAATCTGTATCTAGAGTGAGATAGCTGGTGTAAAGTGGCCACAATAATGGAAATTTAATTTTCACCGAAACACGCATTTAGAACCCACGTGTTATAAAGGACCAGGCTAAACATTTAGCATTAGAACAGAAACGAATATTTTGCACCGTCATCAGTGAAAATTTTTCCCAACCTAATATGGAGTGTGTCTCTCACACCTCCCCTCAGGGTTCTTCCATCTAACCTACTGCATATTAGACGTGTTACTTTCACAAGTTTTAAGTCATTCATGTATTCCCCTTTTTCTCCATCCTTCCTCTACTTGATGTCCCCATTTCTGTATGAATTTCCCTCTTATATCACTGAAACTGTTTTTGTCTTCAGTTCCCTTTTTGTTGTTCAAATTGTGTTAGATTACATTGGTACACTACCAACCAATCCCTTGCGCCTTTATCCCGCGGTTGCGCAGGTTCGGCGTAGTTAGGGACGGATTTCGCAGTTTAGTGCTAAGGGGTGGCCAGATGCTCTTCGAGTCGCCATCCCGTGCCCCCCGGGACTGAATAAGTGTACCCCAGCTGTCTGCATCTATTGTAAGGTATGGTATAGTGTGAACGTGTTAAGATGTCTGCGAGTCGTGTAACTGAGGCGGGACGTGGGGACCAGACAGGTATTCACATAGGGGATATGGAAACCTGCCTAAAAACCACATCTACGCTGCCCGGCACACCTGCCAGCGTGGGTAAATCGCAGGGCTGATTCGATCTGGGGCCGGAGCGCATACCCGACTACAGGAAGCAGTGCATTAGCGCTCTCGACTAACCTGGAGGGTCATTACACTGGTACAGTATATTATTATTAATACCAAACTAGTGATAGTATTATGCTGTTTATCTCCCCACACAACGCCCGTCTTTCCCTCACCTCCTTCCCATTTTCCCTTTCATTTTCTTCTCTTGACCACTTATCCTTTTTAATTTATGTTAGTAATAAATTTCCTTTTTAATTTATGTTAGTAATAAATGTCCTTTACTTCACGTCTATGGTCACAAATTTTTTTGTCATCAGACGACCGCTTTCGGTCTATAATGACCATCTTCACATCTGTTTTATAAAAACATGTACTAAGTAAGATCTGAAATTGGTTATTATAGACCAAAACCGGTAACGTGATGACAAATAGGTTGTTAGCATAGACGTGAAGTAAAGGAAATTTATTCTATATTCGGGTCACTGCTCAATTCGCCACCATGTCTCACCTTGTGAGAATGTTAATAATGTTGTTTATAACAGTTTTTTTCGAATATTGTTTGATTCACTAAGAATCATAACACTTTTACACACGCTGCTTTACTAGCACTTATTCGTATATATTTCTTTTTAAAGCCGTTTTGTCACCTTTTTACGAACATTATTTTTCCTCCAGGTGTTACTCCCGGTTTAACACCATTATTACTTCTTGTACTATCCATCCCTCCATTTTGGCACTATAGGTTTAATATTTTTTATTTTATATTATCACCCTCATTTTCATTTTAGGTTTCAGGTTCAACTAGTGCGCGTGCTTGCGCAGTGGTTAGCACACTGTACTGGCATTTGGGAGGACGCCGGTTCAAACCCGCGTCCGGCCATCCTGATCTAGGGCAGTTGTTTCCCTAAATCACTTTTGGCAAATGCCGGGACGGTCCCTAGTCCTATGGAACCGATGACGTCGCTGTTTGGTCCCCTCCCCATACCAACCAACCAGTTTCAGCTATTTGTGAGTGTTCGGGCTAGTCAGCTCTCGTAGTTCTTCGTTTCCCTCTCCCGCCACAAGATGCTTCTTCTTTCCGGGCACTCAATACCGGTCGCTGCTTCACCTTCTACACCACGCTGCCCGCTCGCACCATTCCGTGCCATACCGTCACGTCCGCTTCCTTCACAATGCAGTCTGGCGTTCACTCCATCGACCACCCCGTGGCTGTTTGTGTGAGTTCCTCTTTCTGTTGTTTGACCTCAGCTCTTTCAACTCTAAGTCCATTTTCCACTCATATCGTCTGAGGCCTCCATTCATTTCACTTCCCTTTCCGGGTCCCCTCGTTTCTAAGCTGCATAACCCGACCGCACTTATGCTACATGTTAACATCGGTAGTTAAGTTTTTACAATTCCATGTGTACTACATGGACCTGTACTATATTTTCTTCCATATTTAAGTAAAATTGTACACCTGAAGATGGGAATTTAATATTCCCGAAATCTGTCGTGTCTCATATTAAAACAAAGTCACAATATAAGAATATATTTTCGTGTCGTCATGCAGCTCAGTTGTGGATGTTCTGAAAACAAAGTCTTACGAACTAAAGTGGCCAGAGCAGATATACGTACTCCGAAAGAGGACACCAACCTTCTTTCAGCTGAAGTAAGGCCGCCGGCATGGCGTCTTTCAGTAAATTCACTTTGCTGTTAACACTTTCATCCCCATTGTCAATGTGATGAGCAGGACGAAACAATATTTATTATACTGTTTAAAAGATATCAAAATATCTGTTTGCGTTGATCAGATTAAAAACGTGTCGTATGGTGATAGAAGTAGGTGTGCGAACACTAATATAGAATACTGTCTTTGTCTCCCATCAACGACTCTCTTAAAACCATATGGTGTTTTGTTCTGCCATCTGGAATGCTAATCTCAGTAGATGGTTCACTGTAGATCCCTAGAAGCGTTATTCCATTTCAAAAATATAATCGAGGACTTCTTGTTACCGAACATACTCCATAAGCTTCTCATAATCTTTTAACACCTACTGTATTTCTGTTTATTCCTAGAACTCTTCTCTCAACATATTAAGCGGAACGTAATATTCCTTGGCCACTGTTGGGGGAGGAATGTTTTTCTGTGCCACCTCAATCGCATTTTTTTATCGCATCAGGGTCACATGTTGGTAGCTCTGTGTTATGGCCTTATTTTCTAGGAATTTTGATGCTCTACTTTCCCAAAACACACCAGGCGGCTGCAACAGACCGTTTTCAATATGATTTTTGTAATAGACCAATTATGACAGAACAATGACTGTTATATTAAACATTAAGTAACTAAATCAAAATCGTAGCAAAGAGATATGACGCATGATAGCACTGTTAGTAAATGGATTAAGAGGTCAGTCTGTAGTATTATGTGTGCTATACGGAAGTAATTAACTCTATTGGGGATACAGAGATTAAAAATGAACGGTTGGGAAGAGTGGCCATCTTCGCCATTTTTCCCAAAGAAGGGTCCGATGTGTTTTATAGAGCACCTTCAAAAGGCTCATATTTTTCGCTTTGTTCTGAAAACGCTATTATTTTTTTAATTTTTAGCAAATGATTTTCTTTCGAGAGGCATTCCCGCAAGTAGTATTTGTCCAAACAATTAAGCAAAAAGAAATTTGTCTTAAGAAAATACACATTCTTAAGGGGCTCCGGAAAGGCTGAAAACCATGAAAAGTTCAATTTTTACTTTTTTGCGTTTTCTGAATCTGCAGACTATTACCTTTTAATAGATATATAATTTATTCAATTCCGAAGACTACAACTATTTTTAAATTTTTTTTGAAATGTGTTCTACATGGGCGTGACCCACTGTGGCGCGGTTAAACTGCTGTCAAATGGTGTTATTATTTACGTCCTTGTTCATCAGGTACATTTTAGTGATGTGAGATAAAGTATGTGTTGTGGCTAACCTGTGATGGTTCAATATATATCGCTGGTGTGATTGTCGATTGTTTCATGTTTATTTACTCTGTCGTTATCTCGAAAATATTCGTAATTAATTATGTTTCTTGAGTCTCTGTTTTGTTGAAGTATAATAATGAGCAAAAGTAAAGTTATTAGAAATCCTCTGAAGGCTTTTAAGAAAAGGAGAAATGTTGGAAAGCCAAAGGTATGTGTTATTACTGTAAACAATAAAGACGATAACCAAGTGAGTGAACCTAACCTCTCAAGTACACCTGCCCATAGCAGTCAAAGTGGGAAAGAAAATACTTCACAGAAGAAGCTTGGTTCAATGAGTGAAAACTATGAATATTTTATGGGCGAATCGGATGTGAATGAAATATTTGATATGTCGGTTCTCAAAGGAATTTTTTCAAACTGTGTAAGATGTATTCATTGTAGTGAAGTTGGTCTGGAACTGTCCATAATAAAGCACGTAGGACTTGCTAGTGAAATACAACTGAAATGTAATAAGTGTTCATACATGACCACCTTTTGGAACAGTGTTGCAGTAACTGCAACTGAAGAAAATGGTAGCAAAATCTACGAACACAACAACGAGCGATGCTTGCTTTAGACAGGGCTGTAAAGAGTCTATAAATACAAGCAAGAGTAAACAGGAGGAGGAACAAGAGGAAGCTGGAGTAGGAGTTTGCAGAGGATGAAGATAATCCATCCTATGGACCTGGAATGCACTAAAAAGTTAATCCAATCTTTGTCGCTCGATTCCCAAAACTTTTATTTTCTCATACTAATTACATGTTTTTTAAGGATTTTCCAAACATATTTGTTTCAAGCTTTCAGTAAATGTTACACAGTACCTTCTGCATAATTTAACACAGCCTTTTTCCAAAAAACTGTATATTTTTGAATATATAAACAACAAATTGCAAAAAAATGTTGTGAATTTTCATTACAATTGAAAAAATCATCTTTAATAACTGAAATAAAATTTTGTAAAATCCCTGTGTTAAGTTGTAGCCCATATTCCAATAAATAATCTGTAAAAAGTTCAACTTCCTACCTCAAATACTTCTTGAGGAAAGATGTAATTTATAAGCGTTATTTTAACATTGCAAGTATAGGGCGTTCCGGAGCCCCTTAAGAGTATATATAACAAGTAAGCAAATGCCCAATTAAATATTACCTTGTTTGGCAACATGATAACTTCACTGTATTGTCGAGCGAATTAAAATTCGGATATAATGCATTATCTCTTTTCTAACGAAACTCAATTCAGTCTTCAAATATATGGTGTACTATCGCAGAGCAGAAGACTCTTAACGTTGAGGTGAAACAATTATAAAGTTAAAAGGGTTCAAATCTCTCTCTCCTGCTACAATCCTGTATTTCAATTTAGCGTCATATCTGAAACCAAGGCAGAATTCCTTCAGCACATCAAAGCGCTCCAAGTACCTCTATTCAGTTTCATATTTCATTAAATTCTCAATTATTTAATTGAAATTCTTCAATTTCCGTAAGTGATCAAGAACTCATTTTAACTATTATTTCTACAATCCCCCTGTAACTATAGCAACTAAAGTCATTTATAAAACAAAACTGTCATTTATAAAACAAAACTGGATACGCAGGTAATTTGAGCTACAGTATTAGGGTCTTCGCACTGATTCACGCGTTGATTTCAACTAGACTTTCAGTGTGTGCCACATCATTAATTAGATTGCTTTCATCCATGGTAAAATGGTTATACAGACTTTGACGATCGCTAGCCACCTTCCATTATAAATATGACTTTTAATGCCAGGAGTCTCCGAAGAGATATTCGGTTTGCCTTCGGCGCAGCTGTTTTCATTTAAGCAGATAGGCTGCATCTGCAAGGGAATTGGAATCTGTCAAGAAAGAAATCAATTCGTAAGGAATTGGCGATGGCCTATAGTAAGAGACGAACAGAGGTATTTGCGTAAACTGAAAATGGGAAACCACAAAAAATCACTTTCAGTGTTTCAGGTCATTGGATTGTAATCACATCGTCCCCTGGATCCAAGGGTTGCTAGCTCAGCGCCTAAATGTGCAGAGCTATCCCGGTCAGTGTAGAATTTGCAAACAGTGGTTGTTGTACATGCAACGCAATAAAAGATGGAATTCATCTATTGCATGTATTTCCCTGTAATTGTTCGTGTCTCGTCACTTGATAGGGCCTGAATGCATACGTAATTATGCATTGATGTCCTGGCATCAATTATTATACTATTACAAGATCGTAAATAGATTTGGTACGAAAGCATGTGTGTGAGGGGGGGGGGGGGGGGGGTGGGGGGAGGGATGCGAGACCGGCAAGATTTCAAGCAGTCCGTTGAAAAAAATCTTTTAGAACCGAACGAACGACAAGATGTGCTGTCATCACATACCCTTTCCGCTCTCCGCAAACCCCTCCCCATTGTCCGGTGTTAGAACTGGGTTTTCGTAACTGATTACCGCCACGGTGACCAGATTGGGCTATATTTGGCAATTTGGGCTGCTAGAGATAGACGTTCGAGCAAATTTTTTGAAAAATGCAACCATAGCGGTCTGGGCCAAATTTTTCTCGATTAATGCGATTTTTGGGTGAGACAGGCCAATATAGCTGTATTTTTATGCAGTGATATTAATTTAATGTTATTTGTAAAGACGTTTACCGCTCCGCTGCCTTTTGAATTACTGAAGTACTGCAACCACAAGGCTTTACCTGTCTCCAAATAACAATTCCTGTGCTATCATTACACTGCTATAGATGGGTGATTAGTCTGTTACACTAACATGTACAGTTTTTTAACTTACCTTAACGCTAGTGGACGATTCAGAATCGGTTTACCTGTTCTTTATTGATACAAACTTATCCATAATTATAAACTATCGCAACAGCACTTCGCACAAAAATAACAGACGGCAACACTTATGTTAAATTCAACTACAAGAAATAACTGAACTGATTAAGAAAATGACAGCCGAACTCAAGTAAAGCAATAGTAGCGATAGTCGGTAATTGATGGTGTTTTCGATATATCGATGATCTGAATACATCGATGGCTTCATTGTCTGTCGAAATTGCGTATCCCTTTGTCACCGTTTGACTGAAAATCAAAATATGTTTCAATTTCACTACACGATAGATAGGTCGTGTGTAATTTCATTTAACTGATGGTAAAATTTAAATGCCGTGTGGCTAGGGCTCCCGTCGGGTAGACGGGTAGCCTGGTGCCAGTCTTTCGAGTTGACACTACTTCGGTGACTTGTGTGTCGATGCGGATGGATGAAATGATGATGATAAGGACGACACAACACCCAGTCCCTGAGCGGAGAAAATCTCCGTCCCAGCCGGGAATCGAACTTGGGCCGTTAGGTATGACTTTCCGTCGCGCTAACCACGTATTTTTCTTTTATTTTGGTTTTAGTGGGGAATGGATGAGTTCGTGGGGTGGCGGAGGCAAGGTGGGCAGGGGTCGCAACCCGAGGCATGGCCACGATGTCTCCTCCATCCCATCCTGGGGATGTGTTACAAAGGGTGCGATGGGTGTATTGTTTTGAATGTTTTTTGTTGTTTTATTTATTTTTTTACTTTTTTTTACTTTTTTTAACAATAAGTGAAATTAGTAAGTACACTCGCTTCGGCGTGTTGGGGACGCACATAACTGAAAACATGCTTACAGTTACAGCAAAGGCCATCAAGACAGAGAGCAAAATGTGAGGCTAAGGAAGCCATGAAACAAAAAAACAAAACCTAAGGGTGGAATCCGTACCACCATTAACCTGTACCACATCTTGAACCGGATGGGAAACAAAAACTGCGAAGAACTTTTCGCATCGGGGACAAAAAGAGGAGGCCGTCCGGGGTGGCCGAGCGGTTCTAGGCGCTACATTCTGGAACCGCGCGACCGCTACGGTCGCAGGTTCGAATCCTGCCTCAGGCATGGATGTGTGTGATGTCCTTAGGTTAGTTAGGTTTAACTAGTTCTAAGTTCTCGGGGACTGATGACCTTAAAAGTTAAGACCCATAGTGCTCAGAGCCATTTGAACCATTTTTGAACTAAGAAAGGGTCACGACGAAACTCCCCATCTGCTTTATCTTCCAGGTATGACTTCTCGCAATGACCAAGGTAGATCCCACGTTGTACCGTGCAGTGCTCTATCACCGTCTTGTAATTTTAGCTTCTCTTACCCATGATGATCCACCTGCGTGGAGGGTCGTGGAACGTACTCCCCAACTAACTGGAAAAATATTGTCGCTACTCTGGGTTACGGAGATCTTGCAATGTCGTCCCTGCAAATAGATCCAAAAGTCTAAAGAGTCCTTAGTGCTGTCTTGAAAGAAATAATGCAGTGCATGTTCACGAAGCCACGTCATGGCATTAGTTTTCGTGCGTGGGTAATACGTCTCATCCGGGAATAAGATAGTCTTGAGGTCGAAATGATTCAGCGTCACTCGAAGGAAGTATGCTGACATTTGCTTCAGTAAATGCCACACCGCTGTAGAGCTAAGACGATGTTCATCGTTGTCTTGTACGCTCCAGCTCGTGCACGTGGGTGAGTCTACCATATGGATCGCATGTAGCCTTGATCTGGTCTCCTGCTTACCGTTGACAGTGATATACCACATCGCCGTGACGTCAGTGTCCAGTGTTACGTGGTGAATTGTCCTCCACACTACTCGCCAGTTGACGTTCGGGAACTTCCTCTCCACGACGTTATCGGGTCGTCCACTTTGCAGGACCCGATAAACCGTCTTTGTCGTCGCCAGTTGAATCGCTGGTAAAGCAAGTCGAATGTAACTGAGTTGCCATAGTTTGACTAACGTGCTCACAAGTAGGGCGACCGCTCTGTCTTGAAGAGCATTCCTGAACTCACGACGGACCCAAAAGTCGCCAATTTACGCGAGATAACATCACCGGTATAGGTAATATCTGGGTGATGTGCGGAATACGTTACGTTAAATATGTGTTGGCATACTGGGTCCGTTGGACGATGTCCGGTGCTCGTAGCCGGTTGTTGGCTATCCCAGTCCGAAAATTTCGTAAAAGCTGTTGGAAGTTGTGAGCAGCGGTTCGTCGTATATCGTCTGTGAAATCAATACCGAGGCATTTAAAAGTATCTCTGAGCTGTAAGGGGATGACGCTGTCCTCAGACAGTCCGACTCAGATGTCACTGCCACCGATTTTGCGACGTTGATACGACTACCATTGGCCATGCTATATGTCGCTATCCAATTCAGTCCACTAGCGGTGTCGTCGCCGTTGCGGATGACGATCACCAGGTCGTCAGCGAATGTTTACATCGGAAAGTGTGGCCTCGCAACGTCATACCCCTTAGTCGTTGGCGCAGCCCGCATAGGAGTGGCTCCATGGCTACAGCCTCAAGTAAAGTGGACAGATGGCAGCCTCGGCGTATCGACCGAGAAATGTTGAGGGGCTGCGTAGGTCGGCCGTTGACGATCACCTTGGATGTCGCGCCACAGAGTAGTCGCATGACAACTGTGACGAATGGCTGTGGGTACCACATATGTTGGAGGACCGCTTCCAAACAGTCGTGGTCCACGCGGTAGAAAGCTTGACTGAAATAGATTGCCACCAGCGCTCCCTTTATACGACATGCCCTCGCCAGTGAGATCAAGTCACGATATTCACTGAGTGCTGTTTGAATATTATTGTCGCCTCCTAATAACGTGTGATCGGGTGAAATGACGTGTGGTAAGGTCTGGTGTATCCGCGCTGCCAAAGGTCGAGAAAAGATCTTAAAGTCGCAGTTCAATAGCGTCAATGGGCGGTAGTCCTGCAGCCGTGAGCCACCGGACGGTTTGTGAATAGGAATAATCATCCCTACCACAAGGGCCGCGGGGAGCGGCACTTCCGGGGATAGTAGTTCGCGACAGATGTCCGTCCATCTGGTGGCTAATAAATATTGAAAAGTCCGATAATATTCCAAGGGGGGCAACCAGGACCCGGAGACTTATTGATAGCTCCTTTTCTAATGGCGTCGATCACTTCTTCTTTCGTAGTTCTTCCACCAAGGCTGCCTCCATTGCCGAGGTGACGGTGCCGCAAATCGTCTGAGAGACGCCTTCCAGTGCTGTCGGATCAGGGGTCTGAGCTAAACAGAGCTGGGAATAATGATCGTAGGACGCTGTGTTTATATCTTGTTGCGTGTTGAGGCGTCGATCCTCCTCCATGTCGATGAAGCGTATCAGCGCTCTTTGGCGTCGTTTACGTTCACGAAGTATATGGAACATCGACGGGCGTTCCCTTGGTATCCGATCCTGCGTCCTCGAGCGTATGATCACCCCCCCCCCCCCCCCCCCCAATAGGTGGCTTCGCATATTAGAGATGATCTGAGCCTTAGCACCGCCGTTTGTCGTTCCGGAGACGGCGCCATAGCATCGCAGTCTCGCAGTACCCTATGTAAAAATAGAGTGTATGTTTACGCCCAGCTGCGTTGTCGTGAGTGTTGGTTACCAGCGTTCGCCTCAGTGCCGGTTTTGCGCAGTCCAACCACCAGCGGATCGTTGTGGGATATGCACGGAGGCGAGTTTCACACGAATGCCACGTATTGTCAATGGCTTGGCGGCAATCCGGGTACAACAGGTGAGCGACGTTTAATTTCCACGGGCTGCGGCTTCTCCACACTTGTTGCCGCCGCAGGGCGACGGCAAAAATATTAGCAGAGTGGTCCGAGAAAGCTGCAGGTCACAGTTCCGCGTCCTGTGTTCCAGCGGCGAGAGAGCGTGAGACATAAATCCGGTCGATGCGACTGGAAGAGTGACTCATGAAGTGTGTGAATCCCGGTCGGTGGCCTTGAAGTTGTTCCCAAGTGTTCACCATCTGCAGGTCTCGGATTAGCGTCTCGAGTTCTGGGCACGTCTTATGTCGTGCGAGTTGGTCTCTGGGCGCCAGTTCGCAATTGTAGTCACTTCCAAACACCAGATGGTCGTGGCGGCCTTGGAAGAGCGGGGCGACGTCTTCCGCAAAGAATCGTGAATGTTCGCGACGTTTGTCCGTCCCGGAAGGTGCGTAGATATTGATAAGGCGGACACCCAGTACTGTGAGTGTCATTCCTCTTGCCCCAGGCAGAAAGACGATAACGTCCACCACTACCGCCGCCTGTGGAGGAAGCGGGAGAGACCCATGCATCATAACCGTACATGCCTGGGAAGTCGTCGACGTACACCTCCTGGAGAAGGGCTATGTCGATGGAAGCAAAATTCATCATATCCTGAAGCAAGGATAACTTACGCGATACGTTTGAGGTCTATCCATAGCACCCATGTTGGCCATTAACACCCTTGTAAGGCTGTCTCGTCCCTGTATCTGTTGGTGGAAAAGGATCAACATTGGTGGGATGAATTCCCCCGCGTGTCGTCCGACACTATGGGCAGGGAGTTTTCCTTGTCGTCGTCCACCCAATCGCCATGAAATACCATTGCCTGTTGGCGGCTGTTGGTGGCTGCTGCGGCACTCGGCGCTGACTCCTTCGGCGCTACTGGCTGGGAATCGGCAGCGTCTGTCTGCGTGTGATCCTGCTGTTCTTTGGGGTCGGAGGGACTGAAAACGTCACCATTGCGATCTGTTGGATGGGATGTTACTGCGGCCTCTGTACCGCCGGTACCGTCGTCGGAGTGTTCACAGTCCATCTCAGACGATTGATGAAGCACTCGTCCGATGGAGCACGCCGCCGTCTCTTGTGTATCCGCGGGGAACGCTGCTTACGGACGTGTGTTTCAGTATCTGAATGTGGGTGGATTTCTTCAGCTGCTCCGGTGTCTGTAAGAAAAGCCGCTGTCGGCACAACCCGTGGGTCAATGTCCATCCTGACATCCGTGCTTTCTTGCAAGGTCGGTCGGTGATTATCCTCAGGAGGGGGCGGCGTTGTAGAGCCCGGATCCTGTACTGCAGAATCCATCATGGTCTCGCTATCGGAGGCGGCTTTCGGACGAATGTGGTTATCATCGGAAAGGTTTGCCGCCCGTGCGACCTCAGTATAATTGACAGGAAGGGTCGTCACCGTAGAAGGAGGCATAGATTCATCTGTCGGGATTTGAGTAAGCCATCGTCGGAGACAATCCGACCGGACGTGCCCTTCTTAGCCACAAGCGGAGCAAGTGCGTGGGTGACCGTCATACATAATGATCGCCCTACATCCGCCGATGACAGGATAGGATGGTACATGGTACGTTATTTCTATTTTGATCTGCAATTTCCTTAACCTTTAATATAAAGGGAGTGGAAGGACTTGACCCATACAGTGACCATTTCATTTCAACATATTTATTTGCATCATAGATAAGTCACTAAGAGAATTACAATCACAAATTAGATAATAATTTCTTTAAGAAACGCCATTCAGGCAAACTTTACAAACTGCTTGTTGTATAGAACCATAAATGAATTAATCTCTTCAAAAACATTTAAAAACCCACCACTCAGGCCAATTTTACAAACTGTTTGTTATATGAAACCACAAGCGTATTAATCTCTTTGAAAACATTTAGAAAACCACCACTCGGGCCAAGTAAATCATTTAAAATAAACTTTACATCAAATAACCAGGAAAGACATTATTATTTCCACATAGATTGAAAACCGCCCCTCCCGGGCGTGATATTACCAAATAACTTTACAAGGATATAGTCCGTTTCATCAATAATAACCCAGTTATTTCCCCATCAAAATTGACATACGCCACTAAAGCTGAATTGCGCCGCAATTTTAGAAAACGGTTTCAATTAAGACATTCTTCGAGAAATCCCACAAAATTCTTATGATAAACATTTAAAACATCTAACCCGGGCAACCTTGCAGAGCCACCACAAGTTTTAGAAAACTGCAGCTTGAACAATAACTGAGGCCCGAGATCGACTTGGCCACGAACTGTGGAGGCGACTAAGTACATATCTTCGAATTAAGATGTGGACTCCGTTTGTACTTCCACCCCGTTCAGAACACCGAAATCGGAACCAAACAGCACACACCGCCCGTACGCCCGGTAGTAATTTAAAAGGGGAGGCTCTGCACTTCGGTGGCCCACTGCTTGCGATCTCTGAAACATAAATCAGAAGCGACAACAGGGAACCAAACAACCCTTCCTTCGCCTTAATACTCTAACTTATACAGAAAACTACTTCGATAAAATTGACAATAATAATGATACTGATATTATTCCTCTAAGCAGAATCACGTACACGAATGATGCAAACTGAACTGCCTCATTAAAACCCAAGCATCACATGGAGCACCTTATGTGGGCCTGTAAGGTCTTTAAACTCGGAATATAGATCGTTCGGTAAGGCTGCGCATACGTACCAATGTTTTACACACTTGCCAGCTGAAGTAAGAACAATAGTATTAAGGATAGAAGCACACACTTAATAAGAGGCATGAAATATCACATCATCTTCCTTGCAACGCTTTGCTGCCTCAAGAGCAATCATCATTATACAGGGTGATTTAAAAAGAATACCACAACTTTAAAAATGTGTATTTAATGAAAGAAACACAATATAACCTTCTGTTATACATCATTACAAAGAGTATTTAAAAAGGTTTTTTTTCACTCAAAAACAAGTTCAGAGATGTTCAATATGGCCCCCTCCAGACACTCGAGTAATATCAACCCGATACTCCAACTCGTTCCACACTTTCTGTAGCATATCAGGCGTAACAGTTTGGATAGCTGCTGTTATTTCTCGTTTCAAATCATCAATGGTGGCTGGGAGAGGTGGCCGAAACACCATATCCCTAACATACCCCCATAAAAAAAAATAGCAGGGGTAAGATCAGGGCTTCTTGGAGGCCAGTGATGAAGTGCTCTGTCACGGGCTGCCTGGCGGCCGATCCATCGCCTCGGGTAGTTGACGTTCAGGTAGTTACGGACAGATAAGTGCCAATGTGCCTCTCCATACAGTTGACTGTGGAATTTGCAGCTCTCTGCTAGCTCTGCAAGTCGATTTTCCTGGGCTGCGAACAAATGCTTGCTGGATGCGTGCTACATTTTCATCATTCGTTCTCGGCCATCCAGAACTTTTCCCTTAGCACAAACACCCATTCTCTGTAAACTGTTTATACCAACGTTTAATACACCACCTATCAGGAGGTTTAACACCATACTTCGTTCGAAATGCACGCTGAACAACTGTCGTCGATTCACTTCTGCCGTACTCAATAACACGAAAAGCTTTCTGTTGAGCGGTCGCCATCTTAGCATCAACTGACTCTGACGCCTAGTCAACAGCGCCTCAAGCAAACAAATGTACAACTAAATGAAACTTTATAGCACCCTTAATTCGCCGACAGATAGTGCTTAGCTCTGCCTTTTGTCGTTGCAGAGTTTTAAATTCCTAAAGTTGTGGTATTCTTTTTGAATCACCCTGTATTTCACTAATCGTTGGTAGGACTTGAATTACTTAACTTGATGCCAGCTGCTGGATCGATGTGGCGAAGACACCAGACGTTGCTTAGTCCGATAGTAACAGCGTGTTCCCTCACGGAAGCGAGCACATGCCTAGCTTCACGAGGTTGCCGAGAAGCCACAGCGCCGGCCCGCTGTTACTGACCCCAGTACGATCAAGGGCTAACTGACGCCCGTACTCAGGCTCACCGTGCTCGCTGTCGTCTCTCCAACGTCTCGCTAATACGCGCACTACCGCGTGCCGTGCCCAACATTGTTGTCCCTTTGCACTCCGTATTGCCCTCTATATCCAGAGCCGGCCCAGGCTCCGAAGACAAACTTCTGCCAGAGGGAATCGATAGTGCCTAACCAAAGATAGCCCTGGCACCAGTCCCGCCACGGCTCAGTACATGCTTGGTCAGTCCAATTTTGATCTGTCGTACCCCGTTAAGAACCGGGTACGTTGTAAAGGTGGTCCATTTTTCGACCATGTGGCTGACCACTCTGCCGTAAGGCTGGAAAGCCGCGAGGACTACGTCGGGTGGTACTTCGAAAGGGAGTTCGAAGACGCGTATCGTACGGAGGCCAAGCCCCGCGTGATCGACAGAGACCGCCCCAATATGGCCATCAGAATGTTTGAATTTAAGATCGATCGCATGTGCGCGCACGATTCTGTTGCCCACCTCGTCACTTACTAACCTGACGTAGACAACACTGCTCGTGATAGAGAGATGGATACCAGTTGTGTTCTGCGGTTCAATTTTAACGTCGTCACGTAGAAAACGTTCCACTTCAAAAGCTCGCGGTTCTGCATGACCTGGTTTATAACTGATCTTGATGGTGGTTTGTCTGTATGAATGTGCCATATGCGTCGTAGTGATGGACTCTAAACTAGCGTCGACTAAGTGGTAAACAACTACGGGCACTCGCGACCGCGCGGACGGGACGTAAACAAAACGTCCTTGCCGTAGCGCTGCGGAAAGCCAGGGGCGGACCATTTAAGTGATGGCGATAAGGAGAGTTGGTCCGGAACCCGGACTTCCCTCCCTTTGGGTACGTCCTTAGGACGCGGAAACACATTTATAAGCAAAAATCTTTAAAAAATTATTAAAAATGTGTTAGCTTTCGTTTAAGTATGGTGACAAAAATAATATAAATCACTTAGCTTACATCTGACGACTGAAAAATCAGAAATGTATTTGCTAAAAATAATATGCCCTGAACAAATTTTACTTTTTCCCCTCGATGTCTATCTTAGGATGATTTGAAAATCGCTCTCAGCCCTTAACTAATCATCTAGTGAATAAAAAGTGAAATTTCTAACTTTGGACTGGTTTCTCGTAGTATCAGAAATATGCAATGACCACTTTTCCCGCCCTGGCCACTTTCCACCACCTATCACCTCCCCCCCCCCCCCCCTATTTGGCAAGCAACCTTATGGTGTGTGGCGCAACGTACCTCAGTTGTGGCAAGCCAGGGCCAGTCAGAAACTACTGCAGCCAATTTTTAAACTTTTGTTTTAAGAGAAAACTGAATGCTATGTCTATAGGAGAACAGCTACCACATTTAGGACTAATTTATCGCTTCTCAGCATAACCATTATCTTCGTTCACTTTGAAAGAGATACACGTAAACCTTTGTAGTAAACGTCAAGGTCCTGCTACCTCAGCCACTGGAGCGCAGAATTCTTCGAGGTCTCCGCATCGACGAAGTGATGCCCCCGACGAGCGACTTGGCTGAAGAGACGAAAGTCTAACTGGACGCTGTTGTTACCTTTGGCTCTTTATTCTGGCCAAACTACATATTCCATACCTAGCGTACAGACATCTTGGAGTAGCACAGTTCTTCGATATTGATATTCACATAGCCTTTACCAATGGATAAATCGCGACATAGTCCATCTGTACGTTTTGCACTGCCTGTGTTATTCTGTAGAATGCAAAGTTCCTTTGGACAAGCATGCATATACAAAGGAGAAGGCCCTGCGGCGAGTACAGCCATTGTGAGATACATTAAATGTTTACTATTAAAAACAGTCTTGATCACAATTTATTTAGTACAGTGACCGATTTCGACCTCTAGTGTGGTCATCTTCAGACCTACAAGTCGTAAACAACCTTTAATTAGAGGGCTACATACATTAAAGAAAATACATCAAGTTATAAAGCTATAAAACGATGAATTACCGATGAGTAAGAACCTCCTTCTGCTAGAGAATCACTACGGAGAAACCAGTGTACGTCTTATTATATATAATGGAGGCTCCGCCCACTTCTGACGGTATGATGTTATTACTAACCAATGAGTTATAAGTTGAGTAACAAAGTAAAATTTCTTAGTTAAAAGAACATTGTAAAGAAATAAAAATAAACATGCACTAAACTTAGCTTATTTAACAGCTATTGCCAATTAAGAAGCGTTAAAAATATTTAAACATGTAGGATAAATGAACTTCGTTTTGACAGAACATGAGTTGCCCTCTCAAGGCATGTTAGTGGACCATTTGGAGCCACTGGTTGCCGTGGTAAAGTTGGACGCCGTTCCAAAGA
The DNA here is from genome assembly GCF_023864345.2 of Schistocerca serialis cubense. Lineage (NCBI taxonomy): Eukaryota > Metazoa > Arthropoda > Insecta > Orthoptera > Acrididae > Schistocerca > Schistocerca serialis. The sequence continues at coordinate 112,341,259 of NC_064645.1, read as the reverse complement.
TGAGGCAGCAGGCTTCTTTCCACTGAAGTTGTTGTAAAGTCGATAGGCAAACTAGTGGTTGCCATGGTGAAGATAAATGCCAGTGCAAAGAAGTGGCAGGAGGCTTCTTTCTAACGAAGTTGTTGCGAAACTGGAATGGCAAAGACTGTCACGTCGAAAGATGTACTATTGACAGCAACATGTCTTTATTGAAACGATTTTCGATGAGTAGGCTGCAATAATCTTTAGCTGACATGTTGCACAGATCCTATTCGAAGTAGTTGTGCATATTTATGAAATACTGCCTATGAAGTTCGTACGTAGATTGAAATTTTTTTTAAGTACATGTGACAATTTTTTAAAAAGCATTGCTATTACTTAAGTTGCATGCCAGTCTTATAAACAAATAAAAATAATGAAAATGGAAGCCGTAATGTAAAAAAATAAATGGATGTGAATTACCAATTTGCAGTCTAAAAGCATATAAGCAAACATTCTAAAACAGATAGTCGGTCATAAAATAATGTTTGGTGGAATAAAATTACAAAGTGAAGATAAAATATTTCCTAAAAGTTTTAATAATTTTAAAAACGAAGGACAGGAGAGTGAACATTCTAAAGCACATCATCGAAAAGCTCAAAGAAATGTTTGTCTTTGAATTGATGGTGTTCGTTTAAAACAGATGGCGGATTACTTTTGTGAAGTGAAAAGATTTCAATTTCTTCTAAAGTATTTAGCAGTAGTCCTCTTGGTACAGTATGTAATATTTTCAAATTGTTAGAGATGCAACCCTCAGAATGATTGTATCCATCAAGAGGTTGACCAATTATTCATTTGGTACGTGCAGTACCAGTAGTATGTTCTTTAAAACGTGTTAGAAAGTTAAGGCCAGTTTGGCCAATATACTGTTTCTCACAGTCATTACATAGTATTTCGTAAACGCCTGACTTTTGGTAAATATTTCATTCCCCAATGGTGTGTTTCAGTTTCATCTGTAGTGGGTTATTGGCTTTAAATGCTATCGTCACGCTTGTATTCTTAAATAATTTATTTATTTTATCCTAAATAGGCTCCATGCATGTCATTTTTGTAAATCTCTTCTTGGAATTTATAACAGCATCATTTGTTTTTTGTAATTTTTGATATAACAGATCAACCTGATGGGAATTATAACTGTTAGCAACTGCTATCTGTTTTAATGTATCAATTTCCTGTTGGATTGCATCAGGTTGAAGAGGTAATTTCGGTACCCTATGTATCATAGTTTTTTTTTAAAAAAATGCCGTTTTGTGTCTTAATGGATGGGATGATGTAGCATTTATTATTACGTCGGTTGATGTGGGTTTTCTATAAATAGAAATATTATGTTTTCCATTCTTGTTTGCAATTGTGAGGTCCAGGAAATTAATACTATTGTTACTTCCGTGTTCTACTATAAATACAAGTTTTGGATATAAATTATTTAAGTTGTAGAGAATGCATCAATTTCTTCCTTAGAACCGTTATATAGTAGGAATGTGTCGTCAACATATCTTTTGTAGTGTATAATTAATGTGTTGCAATTGTGAATATGGACAATCATCAGCTGCAAAACAGAACGGCAACAATAAAAACAACTCGAGCCCGGATTCCCACTTATCGCGACCGGTCGCCTCACCATTTTTTTTTTTTGTCATTTTATTCGGTATTCTTCGTTGCGTTTTGTCTGGGCGGACGTCACAAGACATCCGTTCAAGTTGATCGTTGATTCCTTTACTCAGTTTTTTTTATTACAGAGGACGAACACCTCTCTGATCTAACAACAAATTCTGGCTACCCGTGCACGAGTCACGGCGAGACCCAAACTGCCGTATGTTTTCAACTATGCATCTACAACCTGTGCTCGTACATCCGTTATGTATACTCCCGTACATGTGAGACCTTTTACTTGAAAGTCGCTTGCCCCGTATCAGCGCGTAAATAAGATACTACTGTGCCTGTGTTATACTGAATTACGATGCAAAGTTCCTTATGACATGCAAGCATGAAATTGTCGATACATTTAATGGAGCGCATCTGTCGTTACACCACATTCGTCATGGGCGGTTTTTAGCGACACACTGGCTGTTGTGTGAAGTCTCTGCAGTCGCTAGCTGGCCGCTCCGCGATTACTTAGACGGTTGTGTTCTTCGTTCAGCTTTTCTACAGCTATGGTCCCACCGTCTAACGTTACGGATGCCCACCGTAGCATCTCCATAATCGTTCCTTAGGCTCTCACGAATGTGACTCGGCGTTTCAACTTCTGCAGTAGTTAGTTCAATCATAAAAAGCAATCATTTACATTCTAAGGCAAAACAAAAAAGAAGAAGAAGAAGACGCACCACGAAATAGTAAGAACAACTTAGGACTTTCACCAGAATAAATGTCACTAAATGACCACATCGAGTAAACTGAGTGAAAGTAGATTAGATTAGATTAGATTGATACTTGTTCCATAGATCATGAATACGACACTTCGTAATGATGTGGACCGTGTCAGGTTAATAAAAGATGTCTGTACAAGATATTACATTACACAAAATATTGCATGACACTGATGTTTAAGTTGTTGTTATTTTCTTTTCTTCCTTAATTTATTTCTAAAAATTCAGCCAATGAGTAGAAGGAGTTGTCATCTAGAAATTCTTTTAATTTATTTTTAAATGTTAGTTGGCTATCTGTCAGGCTTTTGATGCTGTTTGGTAGGTGACCAGACTTTTGTGGCAGCATAATTTACCCCTTTCTATGCCAAAGTCAGATTTAACCCTGCATAGTTAAGATCATCCTTTCTCCTGGTGTTATAGCTATGCACACTGCTATTACTTTTGAACTGGGTTGGATTATTAACAACAAGTTTCATAAGTGAATATATATATATATACTGTGAGATTACTGTGAAAATCCGTAGATCCTAAAATAGATGTCTGCAGGATGACCGTGGGTGGGCTCCAGCAATTATTCAGATTACACGATTTTGAGCAATGAATACTTTACTACTCAACGATGAATTACCCCAGAATATGGTGCCATACGAAAGCAGTGAATGAAAGTAGGCATAGTAAGCTAATTTACTGAGATTCTTATGACAAAAATTTGCAATAACCCTAATAGCATACGTAGCTGAACTCAGACGGTTCAGCAGACCATCAATATGTTGCTTCCAGTTTAACCTCTCATAAATGGACACAACTAAAAATTTTTAAAATTCTACCTTAGCTACAGACTTCCGTTCAGAGTCTATATTTATTACTGGAGTTGTGCCATTTACTGTACGGAACTGTATATACTGTGTTTTATCAAAATAACCCGCAGAATCACAGGAGAAGGTGGAATACTTCAACACGGCGGGAGATACGGGAAGATTTCAGTTATATTACGTCATCGTCAGGCAGAGATTCCGAAATTAGATACTGGATTGCAAGACAGTACAAGACATTAAAGTTGAGGGGGAATGAACATTCCTAATAACGGGAAAGAAAACCGGAAGTACAAGGGAGACAGCTGCGAGTAAATCTTGGATAACAGACAAAATACTTCCACTGATCGACGAAAAATGGACGTAAAAAATGTTCATGGACATTCAGGAGTACAGAAATACAAGTCACTTAGGAGCGAAATAAATAGGAAGCGCAGGGACGCTAAGGCAAAATGGCAGCATGAAAAATTTGTGGACACTGAACAAGGAATGTTGTTGAAGCAAGGATTCAGCACTACAAAGGTCAAAACAGCCTTCGGCGAAATTAAAAGTAAGGGTGGTAATATTAAGACTTCAGTGGCAACTACACTGTTAAATGCAGGGCAGAGAGCGGTTGGGTGGAAAGAGTACATTGAAAACGTCTACGAGGGGGAAAACTTGTCTGATGACATGAACTTGTCTGATGACATGATAGAAGAAGAAACACGAGTCGACAGGGAAGAGATATGGTAGTTAGTATTAGAATGAAAACTGAAAAGAGCTGTGGAAGACGTAAGATCAAATAAGGTAGAAGGGATACAGAAAATTCCATGGGGTTTCTAGAACCATTAGGGGAAGTGGCCATAAAACGACTATTCACGTTCGTGTGTAGAATGTATGAGTCTGGCCACATACCATCTAATTTTCGGAAAAACATCACCCAGACAATTCCGAAGACGGCAGGAGCCGACAAGTGTGAGAATTGTCGCAATATAGAAGAATGGAAAAGAAAGTTGAACGGGTTGTAGATGACGATCAATAGGACTTTGGGAAAGGTAAAGGCACCAGAGAGGCTATTCTGACGTTGCTGTTGATGAAGCAAGGCTGAACAAAAATCAAGACACGTTTATTGGATTTGCCGACCTGGAAAAAGCGTTCGACGATGTAAAATGGCGTAAGACGTTCGAAGTTTTGAGAAAAATAGTGGTAAGCTATAGGAAAAGGCAGGTATTATACAATATATTGCGAGGTGCCGGCGCTAGCAGTGTATTTAACACTAAATTCTTCTAGAATCTACATATGTAAATGATGCTCTGAGCCTCCCCTATTCTAACTCCGACTTTTGCTGTTGCACAAGGATTTAAAAAAAAAAAAAACGCGAACTGACTCTAATCAACCCTGCCAGTGGAGTAGAGGAGAGTTTGGCACCTGCAATAATTTAATTTGATAAATAAGTTGAATAAACGAAGGTTTCATTAACATAGTGAGGAATGATAGGGTTGCTCTACCAATTAACAGAATGAAAGTTCTGTCCAAAATAACAATATGATTTATTAAGACTAAACACAAAATAATAAACAAAAACACATGAAACATTTACAATACATCAAATTGGCTCAAATTGGATACTCAAACAAACGCTGTGAATGTGAAGTTGTCCCTAAACCAGATTGTGAGGATTATGACGAAGTGGTATGTGGAGCCAATTCCTTGCAACTCAAATCTTAAGAGAAAACACATGGCCAACCCAACATTAATTGCTGCTACCCAAGACAGAACAAAGTTAGAAAAAGACGAACAGGCGCACTCTGCTGAGCTCTGATTATCACCTAGGAAAATCCCTGTCTGCTGGTGCTGCGGACATACCTTACCAATCTGTCTTCCTAACTGCAAGAACACGATTTGGCGTACCGGAGGCGATGGCTGGTTGCTTCGACGTCCTCGACCGAAAGGCGAGAGCCGACTACCTAGAGCACCTGTACAGGCCGAACACACAACATTCCCGCCCCCACGACAGTGGCCGTGGTTAAACGTTCCAATCAGCAACTCGAAAACCGGCGGAAAATTCCACTCTATTGCCGGAGCACTACCATTCCACCAATGGAGATTCTTGGCGCCAATTTCTGCGCTGATTTTGCTACGTCACGGAGCTATGCCCTGAGGAAGCCAATCACAGTTACTATTTTGCAGAAAGCGCGGGAATTTTCCGCCACAACTGCCTGGGTACACAAGTCATTCCCACGCCTCGCTGGTAGCCCGCCAGAAAGTGTTTTCGCTAAGTTTCTGTGAAGTAACGGAACCTCTAGCCCAGCCGCTACTTCAGACCGCTCCGGGCGTGTCTTTTGACAATGTCGGCGTCTGCAAAGCATTCACTCGACTTCATCACACCCGTCGGCTTAACCCTTTCCAGATCAGCTTAGCCCGCCTGTCACCGGACCACCCGGGTGACGAGAGACGCTGCGTGGGAGGTCCGCATGTGAAAGAATAGCGACTTTTCACTGCACGCAATTAGAGAGGAAAATCGTAAGATAGAAATATGAGAGGGGGCTCATGCCACCTCTCAATATTAGAGAACCAAGAGGGAACAGTAAGACTGGAAGACCAAGGACGAGGTGCTTCGATTAAAAAGGGTATAAGAAAGGGATGTATTCCTGCGCCCTTACTTTTCAATCCATACATCCGAGAAGGAAATAAAAGAAGGGTTCAAGAGTTGGATTAAAACTGAAGGTGAAAGGATATCAGTGATAAGATTCGCTGATGACATTGGTATCCTCAGTGAAAGTGAAGAGAAATTGTAAAGATGTGTTGAATCGAATGAACAGTCTAATGAGTACATAATACAGGTATGGATTTAGAGTAAATGGAAGAAGGACCAAGGTACTGAGAAGCAGCAGAAATGAAGAGCGAAAAAGTTAACATTAGAATTGGGAATCAGGAAATAGATGATGTTGCGACCTAGGTAGCAAAACAACCAGCGACGGACGGAGCAAGCAGGACTTCAAAAGCAGACTATCACTGGCATAAAGGGCTCTTGGCCAAGAGAAGTCTGCTAGTATCAAACTTAAGCCTGAAGTTGAGGAAGAAAGTTCTGAGAATGTATGTCTGGAGCACAGCGTTTTATGGAAGTGAAACGTGGACTATGGAAGAACCGGAACAGAAGAGAATCGAGGCATTTGAGATGTGGTGCTACACATGAATGTTGAAGATTAGATGGACTGATAAACTAAGAAATGAGGGAGTTCTGCCCAGAATCGGAGGGGAAAGGGATATGTGGAAAACACTGACAAGGACTAGGGACATTATGACAGGATATCTATCAAGACATCAGGGAATGAGTTGCATGGTGTTATGGGAGCTGTAGAGGGCAAAACTATAGAGGAAGAAAGAGATTGGAATATATTCACCAAATAATTAGAGGACGTAGGTTGGAAGCGCTAGTCTGAGATGAGTAATCCGCACAGGACAAGAACTCGAGGCGGGCCTTATCAAAGCCAAAAGCCCTCTGACACACTATCTGGTAGTCCGTCAGTTAAGCCCCTTTTTCTGGGGAACGGGTGACGTATCAAGTTGATATTTATGGCACACACTGAGGCCTAGAGGCCCTAGGCGATGTAATAAATGTAAGGGTCTAGGACAAAGTAACCAAAAGATATGGACATTTACGTCACGTGTTTTGATACTTGCAAACTCACTCTTCAGAACCTATAGGGTACTTCAATTGACCTATAATCATGACATTTGGCTAGAAGCAAGGTTCCACAGTACAAGTAGCCGCGCGGGATTAGCCGCGCGGTTTAAGGCGCTGCAGTCATGGACTGTGCGGCTGGTTCCGGCAGAGTTTCGAGTCCTCCCTCGGGCTTGGGTGTGTGTGTTTGTCCTTAGGATAATTTAGGTTAAGTAGTGTGTAAGTTTAGGAACTGTTGACCTTAGCAGTTAAGTCCCATAAGATTTCACGCACATTTGGACATTTTTGAACATTACAAGTAACAGAGAGAAACGAGAATTGCTAGTTTGTAGTTATTAAATACGAAAATATATTTTATTTGTTATCCAACGTCAGACTTTAAATCATAACATTCTCAAAAATCGTGGAATCGTTGGGACCGATATCCTGCCGATATCAATGATGATAACTGGCAAAAAAGGTGTAGATTCATGATTAACAGAATGGATAAACTGTCTATATACGTAATTGAATTTTCTCATCCTACTTTGCAAGTCCTACTCGTATGTGGCCAATTTTGTTTTCATCTGTCTCGTTTTCATTTCCCTGCCCCTTACATGAGCGTTTGAACAAGACTGTTCTGAAAAGTGATGTGTCCAAGTTTTTAATGTGAAAACTCTTAAGAATTTTCAAATAAAACAAACGTTATTAAATATTCTACCATTTTATTCTTCTTGTTGAAAGGGTAATATTGTCGCTTTTACACATTTGTTTCGCAAAATTCAGATATCAATCCATCATCGGCTGTATTTCCTATAATACACTCAAAGACTGTGGAGGGAAAATGGATGATGTGTAATTATTTATTCTTTTGCATATCCTATCGCAATCCTTGTCTGTCCTCATAATTTTGTTTAGAATTGTTCTGTGTGTTGGATAATTTTCTTGTATTTGAGTTGAGTATGGTAATCTGTGTGTCTGTCTTCGTGAGTGTGTCGTCTGCGACATGTAAATTCATATGAAGGGGATTGGTTGAATTCCACAGACTGTAATTTATAAGTTCCTCCTGACGAGACGAACACCCTCACATGGTTTTGCGATACACGCTGAATGTTACTGATGATGTTTCACATCTAAGTCGAAGGTTCATGAGGCATAGTCTCATAATCAGTGGACTACTTACTGCCTACTTCGTTGCTGTAACAAGCTTAGGAAACAGTCGTAAACACGCGTACTTTTAAGATCAGCTTGTTTTAAACACTCGTAATCATTTTTATTTCCTTCGAAGGATACACTCCTAAAAAAAATATTACTATTTGTTTTATCGTTTCAGCTGCGTTTCTTATTTGTCATACTTTATGGAAGTCATTGACCAAATGTTCCAGTGTGTGTGAAATCTTATGGAGCTTAACTGCTATGCTCATCGGACCCTAAGCTTACACACCACTTAGCCTAAATTATCCTAAGGACAAACACACATATCAATGCCCGTGGGAGGACTCGAACCTCCACCTGGACGAAGTCGTTGACCTCTGGGTTCAACTGATGAGAAGCACAGTGATAATACACCACTGTAAATTTATCTTCGATCCTTTGTTGAAATCCTTTAACTTCACCTGCCATTATGGAGCTCTCGTCGTAACTTGAGTCAATAAGCTTTACCAATTCTAATGCGACATTTTCCGTTAATTGCAGAACAGCGTTTTCAGTGCTTCTATCATCCAATATGAGAAGGTTGCCAAAACCTACAATGATGTTTAGAGTTTCCTGTATGTGTCTTTTGGTGATTTTCACGAATTTTCTGCAAGAATTAGGATACTGTTTATTGAGACGTAGTTTTCTGGCCGTCATACGCACAGATTTCGTTGGACTTCCTGCAGATGTCTTCCGTCCCACGTCAGCATTAGAATCTGAAAATCGTCGATGCGGAGACGGAGTAGGTCTTGAACTTTCACACCCTCCAAATATTTTCTACAAAATGAAATATCATAAATATTAAAGAATATAGCTATTTTCAAAATAAAGTTGGGTTCTGTTCTGTTTATCACAGTTCAGCGTCGGTTGACTTCTATTTTTAAATAACACTTCTTCTTTTCAACTCTACAAAATCACAAAATCTTTCAACTACATAATGCAACTGTTATTGTGAATGTGTCCTTGTATCTCCACGGAAATGTTTTACTGGTTTTTGAACTTGAACCACGAAGTCCGTGTCTAATTTACTGATGGATACTAAATACAAACTTGCAAATTAATTTGCAGTCTGTCGCATCCATGAATAACGAAGTAAGAAATACCAGAGAAGAGGTATCGTTCTCGATGAGACTAAATTATGCGATACAGCCATTCCGAAGATAAAAAAAAAATGGTTCAAATGGCTCTGAGCACTATGGGACTCAACTGCTGAGGTCATTAGTCCCCTAGAACTTAGAACTAGTTAAACCTAACTAACCTAAGGACATCACACACATCCATGCCCGAGGCAGGATTCGAACCTGCGACCGTAGCGGTCTCGCGGTTCCAGTCTGCAGCGCCAGAACCGCGCTCCGAAGGTCAAACGACAAATAACAGAGAGAAAGTGTATCGAAAAATTGAAATATTCTTTTGTCCTTGATATTTACTGGAAGTGTACCCCTCAGTCCATGGTGAAATGCTTAGCCACTTCTATATTGCCCTTTGGCCGATTTCAAACAAATCCAGTGAAAACAACTTTTGTATATGTCAAGTTCCTTTTAGCCTTTTAACTTCTTTAGCGTTTTGGCTGTGGTAACGGCTGTGAACGGGAGTTGGACTCAAGATCCCACTAGCCCCTTCTACTCCTCAGCCCTCACCCCCACCCGTCCCTTCCCCACCCACCCCACACTGCACATCGAAGACACTGGAAAGATTCCACTGAAATGCAGAAGTTATATTACGACTCCCCCAGCAAATGGAAACTGAGCTCTTTCCCCTGAGAAACAATTTATCCACAGAGAAAATATGTCACAACTCACCGGCTTCAGAGTCTTGTAGGCGAAGCGATGTAGACAAATGTACGTCGGAAAGCGCTTCTTGACGTCTCATAAACTCTCCCTTCAGAGTGGCGCGTCAGTCTGCCGTACAAACACTTTTTCCGGGACATTCCAGGGCCGCATTTACGTCTTCTGAATTACTTCCTGGAGGGCCGCTGTTTCTACCGTCAGATACACTGCCTCCTGCTGTACAATATGTCCACATGCTTATATCTTAACTGGTCCAAGAGTCAAGCTCACGCTGTACGCAGACAAAATGGTGCTCATTTGCGTGCCCAGTGGAAGGCAGCATGCAAAACAGTTTATTATTGGGATCCCTCTTAAGTAGGCACCAAGTCGTCATTCTCGAGGCAGAAGTCTAACTCGCAACATCCACGCCAATGATCTGAGAGCACACTGTATCAAGCATATCTTAATCCTCTGCTGAGATCGATGACTGCACTTCGACAGCGTTTCGCAATTCTTTCGTATACGACCTTGCTGCGGTACGTTGTAGAACATACAGCACTGGTCTGTGTCAACGCTGGCGACACACATTTCGACCGCGTGCATTAGGTACCAAGGCGAGCCGGAAAACCTGCTTCCGTGTACACAAAAGCCAAAACAACGTTTAGTAAAACTAAAAGTGAAGGCGTCAGCTACAAAAGTGCAAAAGATTTTCTACTGTTAAATGCAGAAAGAGGGTGAATACCTGAACACAGAGAGAGGAGGAACTATCGCTTACTTCATGTAAGAAGATGTGGGAGTCGATTAACATGACGTGGAGGATCCACTACTTGAGTCAGAGATTTGGGAGACTTGAAATCTAAAGAGGTACAATAGAACAGATAACCTATCTTCGTGCTTTCTATGTCTGTTGGGTGTTTAGGGCAGGAGGACAGTGACAACTAAGCAGTTATTATAGAATCTATTCACTAGTGTAGATTCCATATGACAGGAGCGAGTCCTCGGACTTTCAGGAAAATACACTCCTGGAAATTGAAATAAGAACACCGTGAATTCATTGTCCCAGGAAGGGGAAACTTTATTGACACATTCCTGGGGTCAGATACATCACATGATCTCACTGACAGAACCACAGGCACATAGACACAGGCAACAGAGCATGCACAATGTTGGCACTAGTACAGTGTATATCCACCTTTCGCAGCAATGCAGGCTGCTATTCTCCCATGGAGACGATCGTAGAGATGCTGGATGTAGTCCTGTGGAACGGCTTGCCATGCCATTTCCACCTGGCGCCTCAGTTGGACCAGCGTTCGTGCTGGACGTGCAGACCGCGTGAGACGACGCTTCATCCAGTCCCAAACATGCTCAATGGGGGACAGATCCGGAAATCTTGCTGGCCAGGGTAGCTGACTTACACCTTCTAGAGCACGTTGGGTGGCACGGGATGCATGCGGACGTGCATTGTCCTGTTGGAACAGCAAGTTCCCTTGCCGGTCTAGGAATGGTAGAACGATGGGTTCGATGACGGTTTGGATGTACCGTGCACTATTCAGTGTCCCCTCGACGATCACCGGTGGTGTACGGCCAGTGTAGGAGATCGCTCCCCACACCATGATGCCGGGTGTTGGCCCTGTGTGCCTCGGTCGTATGCAGTCCTGATTGTGGCGCTCACCTGCACGGCGCCAAACACGCATACGACCATCATTGGCACCAAGGCAGAAGCGACTCTCATCGCTGAAGACGACACGTCTCCATTTGTCCCTCCATTCACGCCTGTCGCGACACCACTGGAGGCGGGCTGCACGATGTTGGGGCGTGAGCGGAAGACGGCCTAACGGTGTGCGGGACCGTAGCCCAGCTTCATGGAGACGGTTGCGAATGGTCCTCGCCGATACCCCAGGAGCAACAGTGTCCCTAATTTGCTGGGAAGTGGCGGTGCGGTCCCCTACGGCACTGCGTAGGATCCTACGGTCTTGGCGTACATCCGTGCGTCGCTACGGTCCGGTCCCAGGTCGACGGGCACGTGCACCTTCCGCCGACCACTGGCGACAACATCGATGTACTGTGGAGACCTCACGTCCCACGTGTTGAGCAATTCGGCGGTACGTTCACCCGGCCTCCCGCATGCCCACTATACGTCCTCGCTCAAAGTCTGTCAACTGCACATACGGTTCACGTCCACGCTGTCGCGGCATGCTACCAGTGTTAAAGACTGCGATGGAGCTCCGTATGTCACGGCAAACTGGCTGACACTGACGGCGGCGGTGCACAAATGCTGCGCAGCTAGCGCCATTCGACGGCCAACACCGCGGTTCCTGGTGTGTCCGCTGTGCCGTGCGTGTGATCATTGCTTGTACAGCCCTCTCGCAGTGTCCGGAGCAAGTATGGTGGGTCTGACACACCGGTGTCAATGTGTTCTTTTTTCCATTTCCAGGAGTGTATAATCATCAAAAATCCAAAACACATCAAATGCAGACAGCAAAGGCAAGAGATATCGCACCATCAGCAAAATACTTCAGATATCCAACTGCCTGAAAAAGAATGAAAAAAGAAAATCTAATATTTGCTAGAATTTGTTTCACTTTAGGGCAGGTAAGGGCATTAGGGGGGCAGAACCTTGCTCTTGATAATGAAAGCATGATGTAAGAAGAACCAAGGCTCTTTCATACAGTTTGTTGGCGCAGAACACCTTTCTAAAAGTAAAATGATGCAAGATGCCGTAAATTCGTTTTGGACAAAGGTAGGTAGTCTATTCACAACAAACAGGAGACATTAAGAATGGAAACTCAAGGGACAAATTATCAGGTTAAACGGGCAAAAGACAGCGTTCCTCTCCTACTGTGTACCCGTACATCGGAAAAACAACGGAGAAAATAAATTAAAATCTTTCTTGATCCATTGTGGACGCCGGACAGCGGCTGCTCAAATATTTAACAAGAAAGATCACCAAACAGCTGTGCAATTTGACAACGTATTTTATTCTATTTTCACAACCAGTTTCGGCAATTCAATATGCCATCTTTAGACCAATGCATGTTAAGGAGTGTACTTGTACTGTATATTAAGATACTCTACAACTGACTTTACTGGAAGAGAAGCGTAGTAATCAACGTTCTTAAAACGTACAAAACGCAGTTAACAGCTTTAAGACAAGTACCTGTACACATACAGCACAACAAAGTAGAATATGTACATACATTGGTTGGTCGGACGAGTCTCGTTTCAAATTGTATCGAGGAGGTGAACGTGTACGGGTATGGAGACAACTTCACGAAGTCGTGGAGCCTGCATGTCACCAGGGAACTGGTCAAGCTGGTAGAAACTCTGTAATGTTGTGGGGCGTGTGCAGTTGGAGTGATATGGGACCCCTGATACGTCTACATACGACTCTGACACATACGTAAACATCCAATCCGATCACGTGCATCCATTCATGTCCATTGTGCAATCCTACGGACTTCGGCAATTTCAGCAGGACAATGCGACATCCTACATTTCTAGGATTGCTACAAAGTGACTCCAGGAACTCTCTTTTGTGTTTAAACACTTCGCTGGCCACCAAAGCCACCAAACTACCCAGACATGAACATTATTGAGCATATACAGGATGCCTTGCAACGTGCTGTTCAGAAGAGATCTCAAACACCTCGTACTCTTACGGATTTGTGAACAGCTCTTCAGGATTCATGGAGTCAGTGCTCTCTAACACTACTTCAGACATTAGTTGAGTCCATGCCACGTCGTGTTGCGGAAGTTCTGCGAGCTCGCAGGGGCCCTCCACGATATTAGATAGGCGTACCAGTTTATATCGCTCTTCAGTGTATGTACTTACTCACATAACTGTTATAGATGAGGAAAACCTTACTTCATATGTTGTTATAGATGAGAAAAACCCTAATTCATACGAAGACCTGGCCTCATTCGAAGGGAAACGTCGCGATATAATCTATAAAATACACAATAGCATCCATATCTGTATTATCACTTCTGATGATAACCAGACGCAAAACCCAACGGCAGACAACATATTAAGTACCTAATGACTTGCAAAAACATGTGGGGAATACTCATAAACTACTTTGGGAGCGTAAGTTATACAACATATACGCCAAAATCATCATGGGTTATTCTAGCTTGCAGTCAGTGGTTAGTTTTTCCATCATTATTTTCCTTGACGACCCATAGTTGCCCATGCTACCCTTTAAAGTGAAGTAGGTTTACAGAACCTACTTCACCACGGTGAATTACATAGGTTATTAGCTTTATGTTGTATTATGTAGTCCCCTGGGCCATTTTCTGTACTTAAATTTTACTACTGATTTCGCTTGGCTAGAATAACGCATGATGATTTTGGCACATTACCTGTTTAGATAAATTTTTATCCTGTGCTGGTGATCTTTTGGACATGATGTGCCATTTATGGGTTTTATTTTAGTAAACTGTATTATATTAGTTCTTTGTTTTCTTTGCATCATATTTATTGTCGTAGTTTAAATACATTCGTATGCTTCCTGATTAATTCAAGTTTTTATGTTTTGACCATTATGTTTCCGATATTCTACACTTTTCTCTGTCTCTGTACCTATTGGTAAGTAGTACATTTTATTTTTGACCACGTTTTGATCTTTTGTAAGCTTGCACGCACCAACGACGGGATTTTCCTTGTGACAGTGAGGTCTTCTTGATATTTAGGACGATGAGATTGTTATTGTTTCCTTTTGGTGTGATTTGTTGTAATCTGTTCGTTTACATACCATTTTAGCCGGTTACATTTTTAGAACCAAACTGACATGTTCCCAGATATTCAGTACTTCTTGAGTGCATGTCTTGAGTAGTGTTTGGTTAATTCAGCATAGTTCTAGCTTTGTGACCTTTACTTCACCACATATGTTATGGGGAATTTTATGATATTCTTGCCATTTACTCATGATTTATGGTGCTTGTGGATTTTAGATTGATTTCGACCAGATGAGAGTTGTGAGCTTTGAGTTTATGAGCTACTGGTGTGGGCCACGAGTTTTACTGTGTGGCTTGAGATTTATGGCATATTTAGGCTTGTGCTAATAAATTTTTTATCGCCTTAATTTCATCGGTCACTTGCAAGGTTATGAGTGGTATTGTTCCACTCCATGATTAGTCTATTCTATAAAATGAGACCGTTTAACAACTCCTTTTTTCGCTCGCAGCTGTTGCCCCCCCGCCCCCCCTTTTTTTTGGGCAAGCATGTTGCTTTATTAATGGGCTTTCACTTTGGCGTTTGGTTGGCCATCGCACACTTACCTTACCTTCGGCTTGTCCCGTCACCTCATTACCTATCGCGATACAGCTTGCCATGGGTCATTTCCTTTTTGGATGCGTTCTTGTATTCCCAGAGAAATAGTGCTACATTTTCACCTGAGATTTTGGACGACTAGTTAATACGAAATTGAGGTCTTGTTTGTTCCACTCTTGTACTTTCTCGCTTATAAACTGATGCAAGGGACACCAAGTAATATCTTTTTTACTCTGATATAGTATATAACGTACGCTTTCGATTTATTTGATGAGTATTCCTCACATGTTGTCTGCCGTTCGTTTTTGCGCCTATTTGGGTTTTTGATGCTGTAACAAATAATTCTAATATATATCCAGTACTGATAATACTTAAGATATAGATATGCACACTATTGTGTATTTTATAGATTAACTAGGGTTTTTATCATTTTATCATCTATAAGAATTATGCAGGAATTTTTATTAAAAACGACTGGACATGCTTTATTCAGTTGAGCTTCTGATTGCATATTGTGTACTTCTGATCAGTTTTAACGTTTGGCACGTTCCTTCTATAACCCTCTCATGTCAAAGCAGGTTCAGTGCTAACCAGCATGTAAAAATATTCGAATTTTTGGTGCTGTATGTGCACAGGCACTTATCTTAACGTCGCTAACTGCATTTTGTAGGCCTTATGAACGTTTACTGCTAGGCTTCATTTTCTGCAGATGTGGTGTACCTCAATATACACTACATGTAGAGTCTTTTTATATGCAGGGGCCTGAAGATGGCGTGTTGAATTGCCGAAACTGGAAGTGAAAATAGAATAAAATAACTTTTCACATCGCACGCCTATTTCGCTGTTGTCTTTGTTAAATTAAATAAAAGTTCAGAAGTGGGCTTAAAGTTCAGGATGAAAGAATATAAACGAGAAGCTTAAATCATTCCGTTGCCCCATTCAATTTGAGGAAAGTTAACAGGACCTATTGAATGGTGCTGAAAAGTTAAATGAGGAGAGAATACAGACTGAGAGAACACCAAATAAATAAAAAAGCGAAGAGCATTAGCAGAAACATGACTTGAGATAAACTTCGAAATAGGAAAATAGTACTCGAAGTGAAATAATTCTGCTACGTGACGCATGAAGAAAGTAAGATGTAAGCGGAAGAGAAGTAACATGCAACGAGCACATTTCTCGATAAAAGAAGTCCACTGGTATTGCGTATTAGCCATAAACTGACGAAAACATTCCTGAAAATTGGAACTGAACCATTGATGGGGGAAAACTATAAAATAGGAGAACTGAAGCGTTTGAGATTTGCTGTGGAGAGGGGTGGCGAAAATTAGGCCAACCAATAAGATGAGAGAATCAGCAAGGAAAGAAAATCGCGGAAATCACTGCTAGTAGCAGGATGGTAGGACATGTGTTACATCAAAATAACGTCCATGGTACTAGAGATAGCAGTAGAAGTCAGAAAGTGTAGGAACAGGCTGCGATCGTAAACTATGCATCAAGTAACTGAGGAATGTAAGCGTAGGCTTCCGCGGCCGTTGTCTTCTTCAATAAAATTCTTCTGGGTATCAGACCGCATCGTCATAATTTAAAATGCGCCAACGTTTCGGCCAGCGTTGCAGCTAGCCTTCATCAGGGCCTTACGTTAACTGCTAAATGAACACACTTGGTTCCTTAAATAGCTGCACGAGAAAACTGCGTCGTTACTTGATTGGCTGTAAAAGGAGGAGGAGGAGGGGTGAAAGGTATGCTTTATTGGTGTTTCCTTTATTATCTGTCATTGGCTAAAATAGCTGTTTTCTATTGGTCTTTATATTAATCCACCCCATTGGAGGAGACGGACGAATAGTGAACAGGTGATGGTTGTGACGTCACACTGTTTCCATGCTGTCCAGAAGCCGGCTGCGGCGTGCCATTGCTTTGTGTGCTCGCGACCACTACTGCGGCTCTCCGCGTGTCTGCATGGGCCGCCACGGCTCTGCCGCCGCTCCGTAGCCCTGCTATTGCAGGCAGCCAAGACCTCGGAAGCTTGTACCCGTCCTCTCTATTCATGTTGGCGGGTCTTTTGGCTATTTCTATCGCCTCTCTAATCTTTATTTTGAAAGTGAGAGGCTGTTTCGCCAGGACGCGGGCTTCTTGAAAAAATATTGGTTTCCCGCACTCGTCTCGGTGTTCCGCCACTGCTGACTTAGTGTGTTGTTTCAGGCGGATATATCTTTCATGTTCCGAGAGCCTTGTGCTAATCGGACGTCCCGTCTCACCTATGTAGACTAATCCACACGCACAACCAATTTCATACACGCCAGCTGTGTGTAGTTTGTCAACTGCATCCTTGGTAGAACCGAGCATGTCTGATATTTTGTTTCTGCTTCGGAAAATTGGTTTGATGTCAGCTTTTCGTAGAATTTTGCTAATACGTTCGGTGACCCCTTGTACATATGGTAACACAGGTATGCTCTGTGCCTCCTTCTCCTCTTCCCTATTAGTCTTCTCCCTTGTCGACATGGTGCTGTCTATCATCTGCTTCCCATAGCCATTAGTTCCGAAGATGGACCTGAGGCGTTCAAGTTCTGTCTTCAGATGTTCTTCGTCGCTTATCCTGTACGCTCTCTTCGTTAGCATGTGCAGGGTGGACTTCTTCTGCGTGGGGTGATGTGGGAGGAGGCGTGAAGGTACCTGTCCGTATTGATTGGTTTCCAGTACACTTTGTGGCCAAGTTTACCATCAGGTTTTCGATAAACTTCCACGTCGAGAAAAGGCAGCACCCCATTCTTCTCTGTTTCCATTGTAAACTGAATTTTCCTATGCTGTTGGTTAAGGTGCTTGTGGAAGTTCTGTAAATCCTCTTCTCCGTGGGGCCAGATGATGAAAGTATCATCGACATAGCGAAGCCAACAATTTGGACGTAATGGTGCGGACTGGAGGGCTGCAAGGCTGGCCGAAACGTTGGCGCATTTTAAATTATGACGATGCGGTCTGATACCCTGAAGAATTTTATTGAAGTAACTGAGGAATGTGGACGTATGTGCTAATCTAAGCTGGCACATGAGAGGAAGCCCAGCAGGAGCGTTAAACCAGGCAGAATACCCTACCTGTGGAGAAAATTAAGGACATGACTTCAATGAGAAATCTAGATTATCACACAAGCTAACACTAGGATACACAGCCACAATTCTAGTACATGGCCAAAACTCGTCATTGTCTTCTATCAAATTAAAGAAAACTGCGTTAGGTATTCCGACCAGGTAGGCTAAAGTTTAAGAAATTAACCAGGAAAGAGCAGGGCGCATAGAAGTGGGATATAGAACTATTAAGAAATGAAGAGATGGATTTGAAGTTCTCTAAGGCTATAGACACTGCGATAGTGAACAGCTCAGTAGGCAGTAATAGTTGAATAGGAAAGGACATCTTTAAAGAGGGCAGTAACAGAAGTTGGAAAGAAAACAGTAGGTACAAGGAAGACAACTGCGAAGAAACCATGGGTAACAAATGAAATGTTTCAGCTGATCGATGAAAGAAAGATGTACAGAAATATTGAGGGAATTCAGGAACACAGAAACACAGGTCACTTAGGAACAAAATAAATATGAAGTGCAAGGAAGAATGGCTGCGTGAAAAACGTGAAAAAATTGAAAAAAATCATTATCGTAAGGATGGATTCAGCACATAGGAGAGTCAAAACAGCAGTCGGGGAAATTAAAAACAGAGGCGGTAACGTTAAGAAAGCAATGGGAATTTCACTGTTAAATGCAGATGATAGGGCGGATAGGTGAAAAGAGTACACTGAAAGCATCTGCGAGGGGGATGATTTGTCTGATTATGTGCTATCGGGAATTTGTGGTAAGGTCTTACGTGACCAAACTGCAGAGATCATCCGTCCATAAGCCTACTCGCTACTAAACTACACTACACACTACTTACTTTAAACTAACGTACACTGTGAACAACACACACACCCATGCCCGAGGGAGGACTCCAACCTCCGACGGGGGGAGCCGCACGGACCGTGACATGACGCCTTAGACAGCGCAGCTACCTCGCACGGCTGAGAAAAGGGAGTCGACAGTGAAGAAACAGGGTATCAGAATTTAAAGGATATTTGGAAGACTTAAGACTAAATAAGGGAAGAGGGATAGATAAAATTCCATCGGAACTTCTAGAATCATTGGAGAAGGTGGAAAAAAATATTATCCACGCAGGTGTGTAGAATGTTAGAATGTGTGAGACGGGCGAAATACCGCAGAACTTTCAGAAAAAACGTCATCCACACAATTGCGAAGACATGAAGCGCTGCCAAGTGCGAGAATTATCGCACAGTTAACTTAACAACTGATACATCCAAGTTCCTGACAAAAATAATAAACAGAAGAATAGAAAAGAAACTGGGAGAGAAAATTGAGGATGCGTTAGATTACGATCAGTTTGGCTTTAGGATAGGTACATACACCAGAGAGGCAGTTCTGACACTACGGTTGATAATGGAAGCAAGACCAAAGAAAAATCAAAACACGTTCATGGGATTTGTTGACCTGGAAAAAGCGTTCAACAATTTAAAATGGTACAAGATGTTCGAAACTATTTGAAAAATTGTGGTAAGCTATAGGGAAGGGCGCATAATATTCAACATGTACAAGGACCAAGAGGAAAAAATAAGACTGGAATACCAATAACGAAGTTCTCGAATTGAAAAGTGTGTAAGACAGGGATGCGGCCTTTCACCCCTGGTATTCGGTATACACATAGCAGAAGCAATAAGGGGAAGTAAAAGAAAGGATCAAGAGTGGGATTGAAATACAAGTCGAAAGGATATCACTGATAAGATTCACTGGTGACCTAGCTATCTTTAGTCAAAGTGAAGAAAACTGCTCGACGTGTTGAATAGAATGAACAGGCTAATGAGTACAGAATATGGACTGAGAGTAAAGCGAAGAAAGACGAAAGTAATGAAAAGTAGCAGAAATGAGAACAGAGAGAAACTTAACATTACAACTGAGGGTGTCAAAGTGGACAAAGTTAAGGAATTCTGCTTCCTAGGCAGCAAAATAACCGATGGCGGTCGGAGCAAGGAGGACATAAGAAGCAGACTATCACTTCCTGGTCAAGGGAAGTCTGATAGTATCAAACATAGGTCTTAACTTGAGAAAGAAATGTTTGAGAAGGTACGTTTGGAGCACACTAATGTCTACTGGTAAAATCGGCGAGGAAAGAAATGTATGGAAAATACTGACAAGAAGAAGAGACAGAATGATAGAACATCTATTAAGGCGTTAACGAATAACTATAATGGCACTAGAGGGAACTGTAGAGGGTGAAAACTGTAGAGGAAGACAGATACTGGAATACATCCAGCAAATAATCGCGGACGTAGGTCGCAAGCGCTACTCTGGGATGAAGATGTTGGCACAGGAGAGGAATCCGTGGCGGACGTCATTAGACCAGTCAGAACACAGATGCACTCCCGCCCCAAATGAAGTTTTCTATGCGGTCTACCAACACAACTGACGACGCTAAGTATATCTTACGACTTTCACACCGCTGGCAACTCTTTACACAAAATGCTGGTGATTATTTTGAAGGACAATAAAACTTTCAGACACAATTTGTTATGTATAAACCGTAAGTAAATCGTTGGCACTATGAAAATTCCAAACTCCAGACATTCTAGCAAGCCCTCATGGCTAAGATGGAGACATCTATTATTTAATTCCAACACGAATATGTTCGGTCTAGTTATGTCTATAAGAGGAAATCGAACTGAAAGCTGGTAGTCAAGGACAGGCAGGATTCGGTTACCATTGTGGATGGGGCCGTAATCAGTTAGTATTGGTTGCCTTTTACAGTTACAATTTATTTTAAATCAGTAATTCGAGACTCAACAATAAATAAAAAATACCACACGTTATTAATGAAGGAATAAACAACAGTGCAAATAATATTGTTTTCAGTGAATTACAATTTAGCAAATCACCATTAAATACAGATGCAACAGATAATGTTTCAAAAGCAAGCCACTGTGATCTGGGCAGAAGGCCTTAAACGCCAGGAATGGCAATAACTTCAGAATTGTTTAAAACTCGCTGCAACTTAGAAATTGCTGGTATTGAAATATTAAAGGCAACTAGCTACGAACACAGCAGACGGCATCAGACGCGAGAAATGGCGGTAAATAAGGTTTTAAAGGCTTACTACGAAAATACAAACACCAAATTCGAATTTCAAGGCAACCGACCACAGTCACAGCTGAAGGCCTTACACGCCAAAAATGGCAATAAAATAAGAATTGTTTAAATAACAACTTACAGGTATTGAAATATTAAGTTAAGTCGTCACAAACACAGCAGAAGGCATCACACGCCAGGAATGGCAGTAAATAAGGTTTTAAGGCTTACTGCTAAAATACAAATACCAAATTAGAATTTTAAAGCCAATGACCACAATCACGGCTGAACGCCATACACGCCAGGAACGGCAATAATAAATAAAATTTTGAAACCTGCTGTAAAACAGCAAATACATTAGCAAAAGTTAAATAAAAAAACAAGCAACTGATCCAAATGGTGTTCCAGGAATCGACCTCTAAGAAGGTCCGGCGACAAACACTTTCGCGAGCCACGAGATAGGCACCCAAGAGTTGCATTCACTTGACAAGATGGTACCTCAGACTAGTGGCAGTCTAACGAATGACCAATAATAATCTTGCTGAAGGTACCTGACGTCCGATAAACTAAATGCAACGATGGAACAATACGCCAAAGCCGGAACCGGCGGTCTGCACTATGTTCAGAATACGGACAGCAGCGGCGTAGACTAACGCCCAGGGCAGGTAACTAGGGCGTTAGCGGCCACCAGGCAAGAAAAATTACCGCTGGTTGAACAAATTGTAGCAAGTTGAACGCACTAAATAGTAATAAGAAGTCGAGGAAAGCTAATCAGATCCGCCTTCCCCAAACACTCCACTCGCTGCTCTTCGTCTCGGCGACACTACGAGCAGCAAAACAAACCCAAGTCATTGGAGAATCGCGAGATATCACAATGGTGGAGGTTTCTCTAATTGAATTGAAATGCACTCATCTAACGCTTGCTGGATCAAGTTCACGACGAAGTCGTGCACCCTCGTGACTACAGCCCTTCCATCCAGCAGTCCATGCATACCACCAGCGGTTCCGTCGTGTTCTCGCACTGCACGGGCTTGGCTTCTCCTTGGTCCCCAACCGAACTCGCACACTCACACGATCCGGCAAAACAACGACGTCGCCCCAAAGATAGGGCAACAGCTACTATATATCGATACCCTGCCTCTGCTGCCACTAGCGGACAGGCAAAGTTTGCGAAACCGAGGGGCGCCATACAACACCAGAAGAGGACAAATAACCGCAACCATGCGAACTGAACGATACCGTCTGACCTCCAACAGAGGGCAGAAACCTACAAACAGCATCAACGTGAGCCGCAGCATGACTCACAAATAAAAACGTAACCGATGGAAAAATGTATATATACTCTTTATTAATTCAAAAATAATGAAAAGTAATGGCCATAATTCTTAATACATTTATTCCATTGTGAGATAAAATGGTCAATGCCGTCATGGAAAAATGTTTGCAGTTGCCTGCCCACCCGTGCGTCTCTTTGTCTGAAGCAAATCAACAGCCACGAACGTATCTCTTCAGGGCCATAAAAACTTGGAAATCGCCTGAGGAGAGATCGAGATTGTGTGGAGCATCCTCCACACAATGGGGTAAGGGCTTCCCAGTGAAATTTCTGCAGCATACTCGAAACAACCTTGGGAACACGTGAGCCCGCCCGAATATTACCAAGGTTGTTTTGACTATGCCGCAGAAAGTTCACTGGGAAGCCCTTACACATCATCCGTACAGTTCCGATTTCACTCCATGAGATTCCCGTATGTTTGGAGCCCTGAAGGAAAACTTCCGTGGCTGTCGATTTGCTTCAGATGAGAAGGGACACGCGCAGCTTCAATCATGGTTCCATAGTCAACTGCATTTTTCCATGAAGGTGCTGCCTGTCTCACAGTGGGATAGATGTGCTAATAACCATGGAGATTATTTTTCAAATATTAGTTTACTAACTTTTTTCTATGTGCCTCATTTTCATTTGGTTGGTTGATTCGGGGCATCAGTCCCGTCTGATGAGGAAAGGATGGTGAAGGAAATGAGCTGTTCCCTTTGAAACGAACCACTCCAGCATTTGCCTGAAATGATTTAGGGAAATCACAGAAAACCTAAATCAGGATGGCGGACGCGGATTTGAATTTTTCATTTGATGCCCCTTGTACAGCTACATTAGTACTCCAGAAGCCAATGTATAGTGCACTGTTCTTGACTGTCAGTAATCTTCTCTGCGGCCCTAATCTCTGTTATCATTTCCACAAGATCGCACTCCGAGGTACAGGTTGGTGGGCGTATAATGGTCGCTCAGTCTTCATCATAAACAGGTTCACTAAATCTAGCCAAGACGGTTTCTCGAGGACTACATCGTCTTTTCTCCAAGGATTCCCACTGAAGTTCTCCTAGCGTTTCTGACACATTTTTGACCTTCTAGCAACGCTTTTCTGCATTTGTTAGATGTCTGTTGTCATGCGTACTTTGCAAGGACTCCAAACACTGCGATTTCCTTCACTGGTGCTTTGCACTTCTACAGTACCATTAAAAAAAACTAAGTCTTCCATTCGCTTCCCCTAATACGAAGTTTAAGTCTTCCATTCGCTTCCCCTAATACGAAGTTTACGGGAACGTCCCATGCAAGTTGGACGTGCTGCGTCAGTTGTGCTGTCAGAAATGACGCGAACATTCTCATACCAGTAGACTAGGTTCCGGACATCCACGCAGTACAGACGCTTGCCCGGATAGCCGTATTGTAAAGGGTTCAGTGTCAGATTGAACAGCTACCAGAACATAAGGGCGCTTGTGAAGCCAGACGTGTCAACACTAACTGTTGTGAAACGGTTAATAGCAGTGGGACTACGGGAACGCACTCATCTAGTACGTCTTCCCCTCACGCCGCAGCATCGACGGACACGGTTCTACATCTACATCCATACTCCGCAAGCCACCTGACGGTGTGTGGCGGAGGCTACTGTGAGTACCTCTATCAGTTGTCCCTTATATTCCAGTCTCGTATTGTTCGCGGAAAGAAAGATTGTGAGTATGCCTCTGTGTAGGCTCTAATCTCTCTGATTTTATCCTCATGATCTCTTCGCGAGATATATGTAGGAGAGAGCAAAATACTGCTTGACCCCTCGGCGTAGGTCTGTTCTCGAAACTTCAACAAAAGCCCGTACCGAGCAGAGTCTTCCACTGGAGTTTATCTATCATCTGCGTAACGCTTTCGCGATTACTAATTGATCTCCTTACAAAGCGCGCTGCTCTCCGTTGGATCTCCTCTCTCTCTTCTATCAACCCTATCTGGTATGGATCCCACACCGGTGAGCAGTATTCAAGCAGTGGGCACACAAGCGTACAAGATAATTTATGGAATTAACTGCTTCCTGTTGCTGACCTGCTATATTGTAGCTAAATGATAAACGATCTTTCCTTCTATGTACTCGCAGCACATAACACTTGTCTACATTGAGATTAAGTTGCCATTCCCTGCACGAAGCGTCAATTCATTGCAGATCCACCTGCATTTCAGTACAATTTTCCATTGTTACAACCTCTCGTTATACTACAGCATCATCCGCAAAAACCCTCAGTGAACTTGAGGTATTATCCACAAGGTCATTTATATATATTGCGAAAGCAACGGTCCTACGACACTCCTCTGTGGCACACCTGAAATCATTCTTACTTCGGAAGACTTCTCTCCATTGAGAATGACATGCTGCGATCTGTTATCTAGGAACTCTTCAATCCAACCACACAATTGCTCTGATAGTCCATATGCTCTTACTTTGTTTATTAAACATCTGTGGGGAATTGTAACAAACGCCTTGCGGAAGTCAAGAAACACGGCATCAACCTGGGAACCCGTGTCTATGCTGATTCCAACATGGTACATTTCTAGTCTCCAGAAAAGTCATTATACTCGAACATAATACGTGTTCCAAAATTCTACAACTGTTCGATGTTAGAGGTATAGGTCTATCGTTCTGGACATCTGCTCAACGTCCCTTTTTCAAAATGGTGATGACCTGTGCCCTTTTCCAATCATTTTGAACGCCACGCTCTTCTAGAGACCTACGGTACACCGCTGCAAGAAGAGGGGCAAGTTCCTTCGCGTACTCTTTGTAAAATCGAACTGGTATCGCATCAGGTCCAGCGGCCCTTCCTCTTTTGAGCGATTTTAATTGTTTTTCTATCCCTCTGTCATCTATTTCGAGATCTACCATTTTGTCATCTGTGCGACAATTTAGAGAAGGAACTACAGTGCAGTCTTCCTCTGTGAAGCAGCTTTGGAAAAAGACATTTAGTATTTCGACTGGTACCGTTAGGATAACAGTTGCGAGATGTAATGGAGCGGAGTGGTCTTCACAGATATAAGCAGATTCTGCACGCACGCAGGTGATGGGCGTCAGCGCGTACGACGTAGACCTGATAATCTCTGTCTCGTAGCGTGCATTCGTCCAAGACAGACTGTCCCCACCCCAAGCCTTATTGTCCGTGGCGCGATAGGCTACAACATTCGTTCATCTTTGTTGTTTCTGGTGGAGATTCTAACCAGCGTTCGGTATGTGCAGAATGTTGCCAGCCCTGTTCTTTTGCCGTTCTTGCAACGGGAAAATGATGTGCTGTTCCAACAGGATAATGTTCGTCCACACACTGCCCGCGACACTCAACGTGCTTTGCAAGAAGTACAGCAATTTCCCTGGCCACCACGATCACCGGACTTGTCTCCAGTCGAGCAAATGGGGGATGTGGCAGGACGAGAAGCGACTCATGGACTCTTCAACCAACAACTCTTACACAGCTACGTGAACAGGTCGAGCAGGCGTGGCATACCCAAGGAAAGTATTCGCCATCTGTACGATAGTATGGATACTACAGTCAGCGCCTGCATTGCCGTCCCTGGAGTTTTAACACGTACTAATATGATTGTGTCTGTATGGGTCGTTACCTGGTACCTCAGAACTGCTCGTGCTATTTATCTGTAAACAAATCTTTTCATGTATTCCATATGCACTGTAGCAGCAGTAATCTTGAGTTAACAGAATCCTCTGAATGGGTGTACTAATTTCTTCTGGCAATGTATTTTGGCACTCACAAACGCTTTCATCAAAACCTAAAAATGATCTATGTTCATACTGAACCCTCAGAGCACGGTCCCTGCTCGCGCTTCCCCAGTTTTTACGCAAGACAAGGAGTGACAGCGTCGCATTGCGCATGATGAGGAGCTCTTAGAATATTCAGAAAATGGAATTGCCTACCCTTTATCTCGCCTTAAATACCATCCAGCACGTCTGGAATGCGTTGGACGTACTGCAGCAAGTCCACAGGCACCAACAACCATCCACCTGTTGTCGAACGTGCTGGCTGAGTAACGGATCGCTATGCCACAAGGACTCCTTACCAATCTCGTGGGCACTATGGTAACACGTAGTAGCTCACACACTGCTGTCCGTGGCGACCGTACACACTATCAAGAAGCAGTCCCGCCTTTTCTAATGAAACGGTTTGACTTCAGTGTAATTACTATTTTTGTATAACTATGTCTTTTTTGTTCGTGTAATTTCGCATTTCTCTCAGATACATCCTGTACTATACTGCAGCCATTCTTTCTAAAAATGGTTGAAATTGCTCTAAGCCCTATGGGACTTAACATCTGAGGTCATCAGTTCCATAGACTTAGAACTACTTGAACTAACCTAAGGACGTAATACACATCCACGCCCGTGGCAGGATTCGAACCTGCGACCGTAGCAGCAGCGCGGTTCCGGACTGAAGCGCCTAGAGCCGCTCGCCACAACGGCCTGCCATTCTTTCTATGTACGGTCAATGTTTCATCCAACTTTGCCACTTGCAGCTACACATCATACGAAAGCTACTTTCGTCCTAAAGTTAACACACCAGCATTCATTGTCTCTGATCTCTCACTACTGATTCATCATCCCAGTGGCCATATACTCTATGGGCATAGAATACATTTCTCCACAACAAAAGAAGGTTATTATTATTCTTGTTTCTCGACATACACTGATCACCCAGAACACTACCTAACATCCTTTGGCACGGGTCCGCAGCTCTTGGTCGTGCGGTAGCGTTCTCGCTTCCCGCACCCGGAGTCCCGGGTTCGATTCCCGGCGGGGTCAGGGATTTTCTCTGCCTCGTGATGACTGGGTGTTGTGTGATGTCCTTAGGTTAGTTAGGTTTACGTAGTTCTAAGTTCTAGGGGACTGATGACCATAGATGTTAAGTACCACAGTGCTCAGAGCCATTTGAGCCTTTGGCACGGATAACAGCGGCGATGCGTCGTGACATGGAAGCAATGAGGTCTTTGTAGGTCGCTGGAGGGAGTTGGCACCACATCCACGCACACACGTCCCCTAATTCCTGTAAATTACGGGGACGGGGGCGATGAGCTCTGAAGAAGCCACGTTCAGTCACACCCCAGATGTGTTCGATCATATTCCGATCTGGCGAGATGGCGGGGGGGGGGGGGGGGGGGTCACATCAATCAGAACTCGCCACTATGTTCCTCGAACCACTCCATCTGACTCCTGGCCTTGTGACATGGCGCATTATCTTGCTGAAAAATACCACTGCATCGGGAAACACGATTGTCATGAAAAGGTGTACCTGGTTTGCAACCAGTGTACGACACTCCTTGGCCGTCATGGTGCCTTGCAAGAGCTCCACTGGACCCGTGAATGCCGATGTGAATGTTCCCCAAAGCATGATGGAGACGTCGCCAGCTTGTATCCGTCCCGCGATACAGGTGCCAAGGAGCTGTTTCCCTGAGGGATAACGGATTCGCGCCCTCCCACCGGCATGATGAAGAATGTGTCAGGAGTCACCAGACTATGGAACTCTCTTTCACTGCGCCATAGTCCAGTGCCGATGGTCACGTGCCCATCTTAGCCGTAGTTGCATTATCTCATGCCTGGGTCGTCGGCTGCGGAGGCCCATCGCTAGGAGTGTTCAGTGCAATGTGTGTTTAGAGACACTTGTACTCTGCCCAGAATTAAAGTATGACGTCAGTTCCGCCACAGTTTGCCGCCAGTTTGCCTCCGCCCAGCCTACAAAGTGCGACATATGTAATGAGGTGTGGCCGCCCAACCCCACGGCGTCTGGACGTGGATTCGCCACGTGTTGAAAACGCTCAACACAGCACTCCTCCAACACCCGATAAGTCGTTCAGTTGGTGAAATGCTCTTACCGAGCCTGCGGACTTTCACAGTGAGCCGTTGATAAACCAAGATAGATCGTGCCCTTTCCCCATTCTACACTCGGACACCAAGCTCACTGATACTACATGTACCGTGCGTTTGTCTGATTAACAGTCATTACTCGTACAGTCCTTATGTGCATTCGCGTGACCAACACTCTTTACTGGAAGGGTAAAATGTCGATAGTAGCTTCGTGGTCTTAACGTTCTGGATAACAGTGTACGTGATGGTTAACTGACAACGTACAAGATACACTGCAGAACACCTTAAGGGGTAGGACGTCAAACGGGCCGACTTGGAGCAGGAGAGGCACCACAGGACATTTTAATTTCCACTGTCTATACTTTTACAAGTAAATTCATGAAACTTTGTCAGCATGACCAGGAAGGATTCAGAATTCACACTCGTAGCAGCGGAAGTTCAAATACATAACAAAATAATTTATTTTACATGTGTAATTTCATCACTTTCTCACTTAATATTGCCTGCATTTGTTGCTATAGGTACACTTTTTTTCATAAGTAGGAGAGACTGTTCGATGAATTTTGCACAGCATACAAACCATACTATAGAATCTATTTACCTTATGAAAAAATGAATGAGATGTTACGCTTTAAACTTTATATTTAGAAAAAAATCAAATTTTGTAGTTAATTATCTCAATTTTTACCACAGTTTTTAATAGATTTGGAAAATTCTAGAGTTTCATACACCTGTAAGTATGGTTTGTATGCTGTGCAAAATTCATCAAAGAATCTCTCTTACTTGTGAAGAAAAATGTACCTACAGCAACAAATGCAGCCAATAGTAAGCGAAAAAATGATGAAATTCTACTTGTAAAAAAATTTATTTTGTTATGTTTTTGAACTTCCACTGCTATGAGTGTGAATCCCGAATCCTTCCTGGTCATGCTGACAAAGATTTATGAATTTACTTGTAAAAGTATAGACAGTGGAAATTAAAATGTCCTGTGGTGCCTCTCCTGCTGCAAGTCGGCCCGTTTGACGTCCTACCCCCCTTAACTAAAGGTGCTCATAAGCTGCCTTGTTTCTACTGACTCTAGAAGACATTGTGATCCACCTATAAAGAGTACCCTCAGGAGCCAGGTATGTAGTGAGCTTTCTAGTGGCTCCTGGCCCCGTTCTCACTCTCCTGTTGGCGACGGTGATTGCAGCAGTACCGCTTGGCAGGCTAACGCGTAGCAGGCTTACGGCAGAACCAGCACAGTGCTCGTCTCACCTTAATCATTTGTCCACACCCAGGGGGTCGCCGGTGGGCTGTGTACGAGGTCAAGATGAAGCAGAGCCGACACCCTGCAAAAACAGGTCGCAGCATCGAGAAGCGAGAGCTCAGTTCTTCCCCTCCCTCAAGCCGTCCTCAAACGTGACGTGCTTCTCATTGCGGAACATGCCAGACGTGATATCCCTCGTGACTGCTGCACGCTCTGACAAGACCTGCTACATCGCGCGGGGCATGGTCTTTGTCGTGATTTGCTACCGCAGTGCTGTCCAGCGATACTTGACTGCGTCTGGCGCACTTAACTGCGCAGTTTGTTTACGACTTTGGACGCACGTAAAATATTTACTAACGCTGTTGGTGAACGGCGAAGAAGAGCGGAGAATATCGTAAAGATTACGGACTCATTCAATCGTTTATGGGTTGAACAGCGAACTGTTGGTAGAGGAACACTACAAAAAAGCTGCACACCATCTGAGATCAGCGTTATTGGACGCTATTTGTGAATTCTATGGAATCACCATCACATTTTCGGTTTTAAATTGCAGTTAAAGTATAGTTCCTAATTTCACGCATACATCATCTTCATCATTATATGCAGTTTTCGTGCAGCCGTCCTAGTCTGTTTCGATTTCCACTAGAATGCTGCTGATATTTCCATCTCTTCTGATGGCCCATTTCCCTTAAGGGGTATATTTGTATATTATTTTAGGTATTCGTTCTTCCGGCGTCTTTGAATGTGTTCATACCATTTCTACATCTACATCCATACTACGCAAGCCACCTGACGGTGTGTGGCGGAGGGTACCTTGAGTACCTCTATCGGTTCTCCCTTCTATACCAGTCTCGTTTTGTTCGTGGAAAGAAAGATTGTCGGTATGCCTCTGCGTGGGCTCTAATCTCTCTGATTTTATGGTCATGGTCTCTTCGCGAGATATACGTAGGAGTGAGCAATATACTGCTTGACTCCTCGCTGAAGGTATTTTCTCGAAACTTCAACAAAAGCCCGTACCGAGCTACTGAGCGTCTCTCTTGCAGAGTCTTCCACTGGAGTTTATCTATCAGCTCCGTAACGCTTTCGCGATCACTAAACGATCCTGTAACGAAGCACGCTCCTCTCCGTTGGATCTTCTCTATCTCTTCTATCAACCCCATCTGGTACGGATCCCACACCGGTGAGCAGTATTCAAGCAGTGGGCGAACAAGTGTACTGTAACCTACTTCCTTTGTTTTCGGATTGCATTTCCTTAGGATTCTTCCAATGAATCTCAGTCTGGCATCTGCTTTACCGACGATCAACTTTATATGATCATTCCATTTTAAATCACCCCTAATACCTACTCCCAGATAATTTATGGAATTAACTGCTTCCAGTTGCTGACCTGCTATATTGTAGCTAAATGATAAAGGATCTTTCTTTCTATGCATTCGCAGCACATTACACTTGTCTACGTTGAGATTCAATTGCCATTCCCTGCACCATGCGTCAATTCGCTGCAGATCCTCCTGCATTTCAGTACAATTTTCCATTATTACACCGAGCGAGGTGGCGCAGTGGTTAGCACACTGGACTCGCATTCGGGAGGACGACGGTTCAATTCCGTCTCCGGCCATCCTGATTTAGGTTTTCCGTGATTTCCCTAAATCGCTTCAGGCAAATGCCGGGATGGTTCCTTTGAAAGGGCACGGCCGATTTCCTTCCCCATCCTTCCCTAACACGAGCTTGCGCTCCGTCTCTAATGACCTCGTTGTCGACGGGACGTTAAACACTAATATCCTCCTCCTCCTCCATTATTACAACCTCTCGATATACCATAGCATCTTCCGCAAAAAGCCTCATTGAACTTCCGATGTCATCCACAAGGTCATTTATGTATATTGTGAATAGCAACGGTCCCACGACACTCCCCTCCGGCACACCTGAAATCACTGTTACTTCGGAAGACTTCTCTCCATTGTGTGTTTATCTGTCGCCTTTTGTTTGTGTTGTGTGTGTGGTTTGATATTTTTCCATTTGGTGTTTGTTTGTTTGTGTGTGTGTGTGTGTGTGTGTGTGTGTGTGTGTGTGTGTGTGTCTGTGTATTTTGCTGTGTCTAAAAGTGTCATTCTTTCTTGAGAGTGGGATTTCTTTCTGTACTCCTCTATTTTATGAAGTATGCTTTTGATTCCTAGTTCATTCCTCATTTTTTATCTGCTCTATTAGTTTGTAACCAGCTCGAGATCTAAGGAGTTCCTTCTCTACTGTCTCAATCCTCCTCTTCTGACTGGCGGCTAGAGTCCAATGCTCTGGCCCATATATTAGAACTGGTACTGCAATAACATTCTAAAATTTTAGTAATATCTCTTTTCTGATTTTTTCAGGAGAATCCAGTTTATATTAACTATAAACTGCTTAAATTTTTGCTGTTCGTTTTCTTGATCATTGTGTGCGGTATATGAAACCTCACATCCCAGGTACTCGAAAGTATTTGTTTGTTCCAGCGGCTTGTCATTATTTCTGTTCTTAAATGCCCCATGCCATGGAATTCCATTATCTTAGTTTCACCTTCACATATTGTCATATTATAATTCATATTATAATGATTTGTCCTCCTCTGAGTCCGCTAAGATTATTTGAACATCCTGAAAGAGGAATGTACTGGGTTATTCTAAATGATGGACCCATTTTCAAAAATTCGTATGTATTCAAGTGCAAATACAAAATGAACAAGCATTATGCCAATTTCATTAGGAAGTTTCAAAGTTTTTCCGGGCGTAAGGGTGCGGGCGGTGATTGTTTCAGAAGCTGCCGGTAGAGTTTGTGTGGTGTCACCGCCAGACACCACACTTGCTAGGTGGTAGCTTTTAAATCGGCCGCGGTCCGGTAGTATACGTCGGACCCGCGTGTCGCCACTGTCAGTGATCGCAGACCGAGCGCTACCACACGGCAGGTCTAGAGAGACGTCCTGGCACTCGCCCCAGTTGTACAGCCGACTTTGCTAGCGACGCCACACTGACAAATACGCTCTCATTTGCCGAGACGATAGTTAGCATAGCCTTCAGCTAAGTCAATTGCTACGACCTAGCAAGGCGCCATCACCAAGTTATATTGAGATGATAATACTGTATCAACAAGACCAATGTTCACCAATTGTGAATTAAAGTTAAGTATTCCAGAAGCTACGTACTTTTCTTTATAGCATTCATTACGTATCCTGTTTCAGACCTCACGCCAGCCTGCGTGAGTTTAAGCGCGTGCCTTTCGGCTTCCTCTCATTGTGTCTAGGCTGTCTTGCCTAGACACAACAGTTTGCGCGGCAATAGGGCCATCATTCCGTTTCAGTGTCAGTCGTGAGTCGGATATGACTGTGGACAACAAGATTTTCTGCGTTCTTGAGTTAGCGAAAAGTGAGTCGCAAATTGCAGTGCAGTGGGCATTTCGTACCAAATTCAACCACCAACTCGCAAAAGCATTAGCCGTTGGTTTAAGCGGCTTAAACAGACTAGGATGTGTGCAAAGGAAAATATACAGCACATTAAATTACAAATTATTACAAATTATTAAATGTATTAAACTGATATCAAACGTTATGAATAAAAACTTTAAAACTTCCTCCATTCATTGGCATAATGCTAGTTCATTTTGGATTTCTACTTGAATAAAAACAAAGCTTTGAAAATGGGCCCATTATTTAGAATAACCCTGTATTTATAACTTTATTATCAAGCTCATAATGGTGGTCTACATTATTCGGCCATTTCTTTACGAGGTCGCCTATGTACATATTAAATAATGGGAATGATAAATTACATCCTTGTCTCACTCCTTCATAGATGTTCACACATACAGATATCGTGTTTGTACTTTCATTTTGTTGTGTATAAACATACTTTGAATTACACTTATTAGGTGCTGGGGTATACGATATTTTTCTATAATTTCCCGTAATTTAGCCCTGTTAACTTTGTTAATAGCTTCCTCATAGTCAATAAAGACTGTGTACGTGAGATGATTCTGTTCTCTATGTTTTCCAGTAACTTGACAGACTGCAAAATCACTGAGCGAGATTTTCCCATCCAAACCCATTCTGTTCTTCAGTAAGAAATGTTTTTCGGAACTATCTTCAGTCTATTTGTTATTGGTTTTGCATTACCCTGTGTCCACAGTTCAGACGACTAATACCCCAATAAGCGTCGCATTTTCTGCGATCCCCTTTTTTAAATAATGGGATACCAACTGCTGTTTTTCAATCCTCTGGTATGTTGCTCTATTTCCAATAAGTATTTACAAAACGCAATGGTTTTGTTAGTAATGGTCCTAAAGCATAGTTAAATAATTCCACACTGAAGTTGTCTTCCCACGAGGATATTATGTTTTTACATGTTTATAACACAACCTTTAGCTAATCCATTGATATAAGATTGACATGCTTGTCACTAACAGCAGTTTTCACCTTCTGCTCGTCACCTGTCCATAGATTTAGGAAATAATCCAACCACTCATTTTCTGAAATGGGGTTGATTTGAAATATATCTTTTTCGTCTTTATTAAGTTAGTTCAACATTCTGTATGCTTTAGTTTGTTTCCCATATACACCACGCTCCATTTCATCTGAAAATATTGCCATATTTGTTGTTTTATTTGTCTTTTCTCTCTTTTAATTACTGCTTTGTGTCGCCTACACTCGATTTAGTCTTCTTGTTTCATTGATATTTCAGGTAGAACTGTTTCTTACATTTTATGATGTCTGCTAGTTCTTGGTCTTCTTTTGTTTTTGTATTTAATCCTTCTCCCTAAGGCTTCACCAGCAGCTGTGTGTGTTATCCTAACTATTACTTTCCACTCTTCATTAATATTATGTTTCTTTTGTAGGTATTTCAATTCTTTATCTAAAAATTTTCTGTATCCCATCTAATACTTGGATCTTGCAGCAAATGTATTCTATAGACTTCTTCTTGTGTTTGTTTTTAATTCCGCATTTATTGTTATGGTACTAACATGATAACCCATGAGAACTCTGGTGTCTTCTAGTAATGTGGCCTAGTACCCATAGCACTCCATGTAAATTTATGTATGATACGCATATTCTCGATGTTGGATTGACTATCATCAGTCTGAAGTAAACAACTGCATTATTTAGATTTCAAGATCGAGATTCGTTAGTGATTTATTTGAATTGAACCGTCCTTAAAAGAGATATTTAACGCCAAGATACACACTCGAGAGTACAGGTGTATATCTCTTACATCAGCTTCAGTAACAGCGACTTTGTATTTACTTTCCGACTGACTGGAAGTCAGATTACGATTTCTGGCCACTCGAAAAACATTCCAGTCGTTGGTCAACACAACGAGATCTGCACCAAATACATTATTAGTAAGAGATAACATCTTATATTTCAGATCATATGTTTATTTAATTAGTAAGATGGTCTCAGAATGTTACAAGAAACATAAAGTGGAAAAAAACTGGTGGTAACCAGAAGCCAATCTGCTAGCTTTTGCCTTAAAAAGTTGTCTGGCAGATACATCTGAGTGCTGGACCAGGTCTCGAAAATGGAACTAAATCTTTTCTCGGACCAGTGTTTTA
Source organism: Schistocerca serialis cubense (assembly GCF_023864345.2). Taxonomy (NCBI): domain Eukaryota; kingdom Metazoa; phylum Arthropoda; class Insecta; order Orthoptera; family Acrididae; genus Schistocerca; species Schistocerca serialis. Next base: position 112,306,047 of record NC_064645.1, on the reverse strand, counting down.
TCGATTAAGGTACCGAAGCACGATTCATGACCCACTCGATATAGCACTGCTCCGCCAGCAAATGTCCCGGGTTCGGGCTCGCTGTGGAACACAGTTTTAATCTGGGAAAAGTTGAGTATCAGCTCACACTCCGCTGCAGAGTTAAAAATTTATTCTGGTATCACCTTTTAATTTACGACGCCATCGACTATGCTATGGCTTCAACATAATAATAAGGCGTGACATATGATACACAACGCCTAAAGACTGCAACCACAGATGATTTCATTTGATATTTAACTATGACAAATTGTACCAAAAGAACGAAACCCTATCGATAAATGGTTGTTGTGCTGCTAGAGCTGTAACGGTGTACTTTCATAAAACGCAATTTATATGACGAATATAACCAAATCCGGGAAGACTTTGGGTACCAATAAACACAGAGTGATTCAAAAAGAAAAAATACAGACACAGTATAAAAGAGAGAAAAATATTTCACATGTCACTGAATAGAGGAAAGTTCAAAGCCTTCACACAGCTGCACTCACATTTGTTTGCAGCAATATAGCGACCGCACCGCATGAGAAACTATTTTGTGTTGCAATTTCAGCGAAGTCAGTCCATTGTTCAAGCGCAACGTGTATTACGCCGTCGATTCAGCGGGAAGCCTGTCCTGCACAAGCAAATTTATGAACTGCTTAACACATTCTAGTCGGCCACTCACGTCTGTCGAAAATGACGAGCGTATCCGAGATGCGTTCACACGGAGCCGTCGGAAGTTCCCAAGACGAGCAGACCACGTACTTCAGCTTCCTCAAAGAACGTTGTGGTGTGTTTTGAAACGACGCCTGCATATGAAGCGTTACAAGTTGGAGTTACTGCAGCAGTTGCGTTCCGGTGACCGTAACAGAACGTCCGAACTTTGCATTTCATTTCTCCACGACATGGCAGAGGACACTTTCTCCGAAAGGCTCATCTTTTCGGACGAATCGATGTTTCATCTCTCGAGTAAAGTAAACCGCCATGACGTAAGAATTTGGGGGCCACAAAATCCTGGCGTCGCCGTCGACCACGAAAGAGAGTCGCCGAAACTGAATGTGTTTCGTGTCGTTTCCGTTCATAAAGTTATGAAGGAAACTTTTCGGACGAAACTGTGACAGGAATGTCACACCTGTACATGCTACAAAATTGCTTGTTTCCTGAACTTCACGAAGATTCCAAAAATTTCGTTTTTATGCATCATGACGCCCCTCCTCAGTTTCTCCTTGAATTGTGGTGTCATCTTACAAACACCATTACACAATGTTGTATTGTAAGAGGTACACATCAAGACCTTGATCATTGTTTTCGACCTCCCAGGTAACAGACCTCACACCTTGTGTTTTTTTTCTGTGGGGTACACAAAAAAGACAGAGTGTTTCTCCCACCTGCGACACCTACTTTTCAATATCTGAGAAATCAAACTATTGAAACAGTCGATTCAGTAAACGTGTCGATACTCGTATGGAATGAAACGGACTACCGTTTCGATATTTCTCGACCAATTCCTGATGCTCTCGTTGAGTGTGTGGTATAGTGTCTGTAGAACATAAAACTTCTACTTTCCTCCATCCAGTTACAGTCGCAATGTGTTCCTGTCTTTAACAGTTTATTATAAACAAATGACATCTGTTCTTTCTTTTTGAATTACCCTGTAGTTTTTTGTCATTTTACTATTGCAAATCGTGACTACAAGAAGCGACTTAGAGAGATCCTCAATTTGATGGTACTTTCAAACATCTTATGTTCATATCTTGTACACCATAACATGCAAACCACCATATGACTGACCAGTTTTCTCTCCAGGAGGAGCATGGAATTCCACATTGCGATCTCATCAGCTCCTCCTCCACGAACGTTCTCACATGCTGTGAGGGGATGTCATTATGGTATCTACAAATATCACAAGCAAGATGCTGTTCTGTCTCGACTAACCACACGATAACTTGGAGTCTACAGAATTCCTGTAAACAAAAGTTGTACCATATCAACATAGTCCTACTATCAAGTGAAACTGTATGGTTCCGGGGACCTTTTCGAGTATCAAACACCTATTTGTACAAATTTTCATTTATCGGTTCAGTCTGCGTATATACATCATGTTATTGTTGTGGTCTTCAGTCCGGAGACTGGTTTGACGCAGCTCTCCATGCTACTCTATCCTGTGCAAGCTTCTTCATATCCCAGTACCTACTGCAACCTACATCCTTCTGAATCTGCTTAGTGTATTCATCTCTTGGTCTCCATCTACGATTTTTACCCTCCACGCTGCCCTCCAATACTAAATTGGTGATCCCCTGATGCCTCAGAACATGTCCTACCAACCGATCCCTTCTTCTGGTCAAGTTGCGCCACAAACTTCTCTTCTCCCCAATCCTATTCAATACTTCCTCATTAGTTATGTGATCTACCCATCTAATCTTCAGCATTCTTCTGTAGCACCACATTTCGAAAGCTTCTATTCTCTTCTTGTCCAAACTATTTATCGTCCATGTTTCACATCCATACATGGCTACACTCCATACAAATACTTTCAGAAACGACCTCCTGACACTTAACTCTATACTCGGTGTTAACAAATTTCTCTTCTTCAGAAACGCTTTCCTTGCCATTGCCAGTCTACATTTTATATCCTCCCTACTTCGACCATCATCAGTTATTTTGCTCCCCAAATAGAAAAACTCCTTTACTACTTTAAGTGTCTCATTTCCTAATCTAATTCCCTCAGCATCACCCGATTTAATTCGACTACATTCCATTATCCTCGTTTTGCTTTTGTTGATGTTCGTCTTATATCCTCCTTTCAAGACGCTATGCATTCCGTTCAACTGCTCTTCCAAGTCCTTTGCTGTCTCTGACAGAATTACAATGTCATCGGTGAACCTCAAAGTTTTTATTTCTTCTCCATGGATTTTAATACCTACTCCGAATTTTTCTGTTGTTTCCTTTACCGCTTGCTCAATATACAGATTGAATAACATCGGGGAGAGGCTACAACCCTGTCTTACTCCCTTCCCAACAACTGCTTCCCATTCATGTCCCTCGACTCTTATAACTGCCACCTGGTTTCTGTACAAATATACATCATAGGCCGGCTAAATTGATGAACGTTGTAGCATCACGAAATAAAAAAAAGGACGTAGTTTCTATTCGAATAGTGAAAGTCAAAGCCTCGGATATTCTCAAATGATTCCCATCGATGGAAGAAGAATCATCGATGGTGAAGACCGAGCGCCTCCGCTACAAACGACCGGCAGCTAAGTTATCGCCGGTCATGCAGGCTGGTCCCGTGATAACACTAACGGCCACAGGGCTGGGAAATTCAGTTTGTTTCAGATTGTCATCTCAAGCAGATTATCAACATCGTCTTCTCACTGCAACTGCCGCTGAATTCTCGAGAACAACATCGCTAGCCTGTGCCTAGTTCGTCATCTCGACCTGCTGTGCTGCCGTAGTATGTTTCTACTCCGTCAGCAGCGGTTCTACCATAGGTGATGGAAACATTTCTTTTGGCAGCACTGCCGAGGCAAAAGTATTAAATTTGTGAGTGGATCGGGGTAACAAGCCGTATCTGAATATGTGAGAGAAGTAAATACACTGGAGCCAGTTGGGACAAAAACATTCATAGAACTTTATAGGAACTTAAAGAAGGCCCAAGGCAATGAAGGTAGTTATTATAGAGACAGAGCACTGAATTAGAGGTGACTGCACGCCGTTGCTGACTGCCGACAGAAGTAGCAGATGCAGTCACGGCTACCTGAGAGAGAGTGTTAATGCTGTCACATTTATGTAATTTCTTGGACACTTCTTCAGACTAGGAATTTCTTTTCCGTTAGGTTTCCATAATTTTATTCGCAGTTGGTTACTACGCAACAGCTACAAAATAACACCAAAAGCTGCCAATATTTCAATGAAATACTTATACCAGTGAAACTCAAAAAGGAAAGGCAGAATACAATTATAATTGGAGCACAGGCACCACAGGAAGGCAAATGTGACGCATGCAGTCTTCTTCAAAATGTGTTAAAAACAATGGCTAACGACAATCAGATTCTCTAAGTGAAGTTTCTGTGAGATCCAAATGCAAGCGTAAGATGTAATCTTCCACGTAGTGTAATGGGTAACAAACTACCGAAAGTAACAGTGAATCTTTCTTAAGAGACTTCATGACTTTTAATAACATAAAAAAAGACTCTTTCTTTATGGAAAACCATATACAAAAATACACCTGGACAGTACGAGTCGAACTCGATCTGTAATGTATTATTGTAAGGAAGAGAATAAACGTAAGAGAAAAGCGGGACTACAGGGGCTGTGAGACACACTAAATAGATTGATATTTTAAATTCGGAAAGAAAAATAAAGCACCACACAAACAAAAAGACGAGGTTCGTAAACGTACCGGGGCAGATATTCAAAAGAAATGAAGCATCAGCATACCACTGAATACAATGAAAAGAAATGGCCAAATGTCTGTGGAACTGTAAAAAAGAACTCAAAAACGAATCAACATGAAATAAAAACAAACGCAGGGAAAAGAGAGGACTACGTATTTGGGTAACAGGATTCAAGAAGCAATTTCGAGGATCAGGCAGCTTGAAAAAGCACCCCTCACACTGTACATATTGCACTACTGGCCCTTAAAATTGCTACACCAAGAAGAAATGCAAATGATAAATGGGTATTCATTGGACAAATATATTATACTATAACTGACATGTGATTACATTTTCACGCAATTTGGGTGCTTAGATCCTGAGAAATCAGTACTCAGAACAACCACATCTGGCCGTAATAACGGCCTTGATGCGACTGGGCATTGAGTCAAACAGAGCTTGGATGGCGTGTACAGGTACAGCTGCCCATGCAGTTTCAACAAGATACCACAGTTCATCAAGAGTAGTGATTGGCGTATTGTGACGAGCCAGATGCTCGGCCACCATTGACCAGACGTTTTTAATTGGTCAAAGATATGGAGAATGTGATGTCCAGGGCAGCAGTCGAACAATTTCTGTATCCAGAAAGGCCCGTGCAGAACCTGCAACACGTGGATGTATATTATCCTACTGAAATCTAGGGTTTTCCGGGGTTCGAATAAAGGGTAGAGCCACGGGTCGTAATACATCTGAAATGTAACGTCCACTGTTCATAGTGCCGTCAATGCGAACAAGAGCTGACCGAGACGTGTAACCAATGGCAGCCCATACCATCATGCCGGGTGATACGCCAGTACGGCGATGACGAATACACGCTTCCAATGCGCGTTCACCGCGATGTCGTCAAACACGGATGCGACCATCATGATGCTGTAAACAGAACCTGGATTCATCCGAAAAAATGACGTTTTGCCATTCGTGCACCCAGGTTCGTCGTTGAGCACACCATGGCAGGCGCTCCTGTCTGTGATGCAGCGTCAAGGGTAACCGCAGCCATGGTCTCCGAGTTGACAATCCATGCTGCCGCAAACGTCGTCGAACTGTTCGTGCAGATGGTTGTTTTCTTGCAAACGTCCCCATCTTTTGACTCAGGGATCGAGACGTGGCTGCACGATCCTTTACAGCCATGTGGATAAGATGCCTGTCATCTCGACTGCTAGTGATACGAGGCCGTTGGGATCCAGCACGGCGTTCCGTATTACCCTCCTGAACCCACCGATTCCATATTCTGCTAACAGTCATTGGATCGTGACCAACGCGAGCAGCATTGCCGCAATATGATAAACCGCAATCGCGATAGGCTACAATCGGACCTTTATCAAAGTCGGAAACGTGATGGTACGCATTTCTCCTCCTTACACGAGTCATCACAACAACGTTTCACCAGCCAACGCCGGTCAACTGCTGTTTGTGTATGAGAAATCGGTTGGAAACTTTCCGCATATCAGCACGTTGCAGGTGTCGCCACCGGCGCCAAACTTGTGTGAATGCTCTGAAAAGCTAATCATTTGCATATCACAGCATCTTCTTCCTGTCGGTTAGCACGCCTGTAGCACGTCATCTTTGTGGTGTAGCAATTTTAATGGCCAGTAGTGTATAATGTGAGGTATATAAAAAAGCTGCTTCCCCTATAGATTCCTCAATAGAGCTTGAGACCGATATATTAGCATCATAGACAACTAGTTTCTAAGGCAGGTTTTATTTCCTGCAGTCTAGCTGCGCTCAATATAAAAAAAAGGCTTTTTTAAATCCACTTGTACCCCGAAAGATTACACTATGACAGAAACGCTTTCTGAAACCCACGATTACCGTGAAAGATTATACTATTTCTTCTCTCTATTTTATCTTTATGAGCCTGTGACCAGTACTGTTCCTCCCATGTCTTTTGTTTTCCTCTCTCAACCAAAGTGAACATAGCGCTGTAGACGTCAAGAAACCTTTTTCCGCATCTACCACCGTGTTGCCTCATTTTTGCACAGGCCAACGTTTCAGCCATTTTTGTGATTTTCTTCAAGCCATAGTGAAGAATACTTAAAAAAAGTTATCGAAACCTTTCTCTGTCAAACAAAGTAACGACAAGGACCCATACTCGGAAACATTTTAACAAACATTATGACTGCGGAAGCGAGCTCCCGCAGATACTGCTACAGTTATGGAGCTGTCTTACCTATCGTACGCTTATTCTCTGGCTGTGAAACATGTCTTACAGGTTGTTTGTGTTCTGTTAATTTGTGGGATCGTGCATCGTCAATTAAAGCAAATACGTCGAGACAATGTATACGCTGACGAGTTACTTTGAGTGTATTCTCATAAATGCGTTCTTAACTACGTCCTTAACTACATATTACAACGTACAGAAATTGTGCATGCAAGTACCTCTCAGTTAGTACTTTTTCAATTACTCACTATCCACTATCAACAGACGATGCAGTTTTGCTATCTAAATGCGCACTAGTATATTTCATTTCAAGAAGGGTGTTTGTTTCAAACTTCGTCCTTGCTTCAATGATCTTACGTTATTTTTCCGATGTTCTGCCTTGTTGGTGTGTCTTGGTAGGACTACTATGCACCGATATCTGTGACGTTTCAGCGAAACAAATTTTTCAGTTATCTGAGTTGCTACAAGCGCTTGCTCATCGAAATTTAATTCCTTATTTAGTTGTCAGTTGTAATATTTCCTCGTTGTACAGATTTGGTCTTCTGCATCTACAGGGCCATTACAAATGTTTGAAGCGATTTCATAAATTCACTGTAGCTCCATTCATTGACATATGGTCACGACACACTACAGATACGTAGAAAAACTCGTAAAGTTTTGTTCGGCTGAAGCCGCACTTCAGGTTTCTGCCGCCAGAACGCTCGAGAGCGCAGTGAGACAAAATGGCGACAGGAGCCGAGTAAGCGTATGTCGTGCTTGAAATGCACTCACATCAGTCAGTCATAACAGTGCAACGACACTTCAGGACGAAGTTCAACAAAGATCCACCAACTGCTAACTCCATTCGGCGATGGTATGCGCAGTTTAAAGCTTCTGGATGCCTCTGTAAGGGGAAATCAACGGGTCGGCCTGCAGTGAGCGAAGAAACGGTTGAACGCGTGCGGGCAAGTTTCACGCGTAGCCCGCGGAGGTCGACGAATAAAGCAAGCAGGGAGCTAAACGTACCACAGCCGACGGTTTGGAAAATATTACGGAAAAGGCTAAAGCAGAAGCCTTACCGTTTACAATTGCTACAAGCCCTGACACCCGATGAAAAAGTCAAACGCTTTGAATTTTCGGCGCGGTTGCAACAGCTCATGGAAGAGGATGCGTTCAGTGTGAAACTTGTTTTCAGTGATGAAGCAACATTTTTTCTTAATGGTGATGTGAACAGACACAATGTGCGAATCTGGGCGGTAGAGAATCCTCACGCATTCGTGCAGCAAATTCGCAATTCACCAAAAGTTAACGTGTTTTGTGCAATCTCACTGTTTAAAGTTTACGGCCCCTTTTTCTTCTGCGAAAAAAACGTTACAGGACACGTGTATCCGGACATGCTGCAAAATTTGCTCATGCCACAACTGGAGACCGACAGCGCCGAGTTCATCTTTTCAACAGGATGGTGCTCCACCGCACTTCCATCATGATGTTCGGCATTTCTTAAACAGGAGATTGGAAAACCGATGGATCGGTCGTGGTGGAGATCATGATCAGCGATTCATGTCATGGCCTCCACGCTCTCCCGACTTAACCCCATGCGATTTCTTTCTGTGGGGTTATGTGAAAGATTCAGTGTTTAAACTTCCTCTACCAAGAAACGTGCCAGAACTGCGAGCTCGCATCAACGATGCTTTCGAACTCATTGATGGGGACATGCTGCGCCGAGTGTGGGAGGAACTTGATTATCGGCTTGATGTTTGCCGAATCACTAAAGGGGCACATATCGAACATTTGTGAATGCCTAAAAAAACTTTTTGAGTTTTTGTATGTGTGTGCAAAGCATTGTGAAAATATCTCAAATAATAAAGTTATTGTAGAGCTGTGAAATCGCTTCAATCATTTGTAATAACCCTGTATATTTGCATTCTCTTGTACATTCCGGCAGCAACGTAACGATGTGCGGCGGAGTGTGTTTGTTCACCACTGTTACTGCTCCCATATCCTGTTCCAATCGCGAATAGTTAGCACCGAGACCGATTGTTGTTAATCCTCCGTGTACGCTGGAATCCCTACAATTTTACCATCGCGGTCTTCTCGTGAAATATACGCAGGCAGGCTGAATACTTTGATGGTCTCTTCTTTGAATGTATACTTTTTGAATTTTAACAGTACACAACACCGTGATGTAGAATGCCTGTCTTGTAGCGTCTCTCACTGGAGATGTTTGAGCGTCTTCGTGACGCTTACTGGATGAACCTGTAACTTAGCGTGCTGTTGTTCTTTGAATCTTCTCTCTCCTATCAGTCCTTCATGGTACAGACCCGAGACTGACGAGTAGTGTTAAAGTATTGGCGGGAAGAAGGCTTTGTAAGCGACATCCTGCGGCAGGATTCCTTAGGATTCTTGCTACGAATCTCGTTCCGCCTTAAACCACTTGATAAGGAAATTGCCAGATATTTAATGGGTGTGACTACTCTCACTGATTGTTCTGCAATCGTGTAATCATAGAATACCAGGTCTTTCTGCCTATTTTTGAGCAATGCGTTACATTTTTGTTGAGATTCAACCACCAATCCATTCACCGGATGTCGTAGCTCTGCAGGACTTTGTGCATTTCGCTACAGTCTTCTAGCGTTGCGACTTGTCTGTGTTCAACAGCATTACCTGCGGAAAGCCTCGTGGAACTTCCGACGTAATCACCTCGATCACTTATATACATTTTAAAAGATCGTGGTCGTATTACGCTGCGTTGGGTATTGCCCGAAGTTAATCTTCACTTGAAGACTGCTGTGTTCATTTCACTAGGAACTCTTCATCCATGTAAATTGAAGGTGGAGGGGGCAGAAAGGAAACGAAAAGTAGCAAACTAATGGCATCAGCTGCATCGGTACTTTCTGCAGAAACAGCGACGACGAACGGAAACGCATGCTAGTTCAGGATCCGAACCCAGGAGGTTCTGCTCACTGGGCGGTTGTGTTAACCACTGCGCCACCCAAACACTGTGCTGACGCGAACTACCTCGGCATGCTTCGGCCCCCGACTCACATTCCCACCCAGAGCCACCTACCCGCAGTCCGTGCTCCCATATCTTAGATTCCCACTGGAGGTCGAACGTAAATGTGCATCCGCAATGAACGTTGAAGATTCATTGCTCATCGAGTTGAATCTGTTATATGAATGTGTGTTGTTTGTTCTTTCGGACTCTGGCAATAGAACAGACAAAAGTCATTCAGATAACTTTTCTTCTAGACACACAGCTGGTCTGATGTTCTTTAAGATCGTGTCTCTTCTGGATGTCTACTGGAAGTCAAGGAACACGGCAATCAAACATTTCTCCAGTATCTACTGCCTACTCTGTCTAGTGGACGAACAGAATAATGAGCTGGATTCCCAGCTCTCTTAGTTGGCTGAAACTATATTAATTCACAGAGAAGAGATCTTCCGGTCTCCGTAAAAGTCACAATAAGTGAGCAGAAAACATACCCCAAAATTAGGCACCACAATGACCTCAGCAATATAGGCCTCGAAGTTTACATCCTCCTTGAAAACGGAAAAGACCTGCTATTTTTACAAATCGCCAGTAAGGTTTCACTCCTCCAACGACCAAGACTGATGGTCAGTTGATGTTGTTGATGTGGTCTTCAGTCCTGAGACTGGTTTGATGCAGCTCTCCATGTTACTCAATCCTGTGCAAGCTCCTTCATCTCCCAGTACTTACTGCAACCTACATACTTCTGAATCTGCTTAGTGTATTCATCTCTTGGTCTCCATCTACGATTTTTACCCTCCACGCTGCCCTCCTATGCTACATTTGTGATCCCTTGATGCCTCAGAACATTTCCTACCAACCGGTCCAGTCTTCTTGTCAAGTTGTGCCAAAAACTCCTTCCCAATTCTGTTCAATACCTCCTCATTAGTTATATGATCTACCCATCTAATCTTCAGCATGCTTCTGTAGCACCACATTTCGAAAGCTTCTATTTTCTTCTGGCCCAAACTATTTATCGTCCATGTTTCAACATGGCTACACTCCATACTAATACTTTCTCAAACGACTTCCTGGCACATAAATCTATTTTACACTTTTCTTTACTAGTTTTGGCCAGTGACCATTATCAAGCTTGGCCCAAAACGAATAAATCAAACCATTAGAGATTACACAGTTTACAAAGAAATATGATGTTAAATATTAATTCACTTACTGGCACAAACAACAGGGAAGTTGTACCATAATTTTAGCTAAAGTAACTTGTTCTTTTAAGCTCACCATAGTACATAAAGGATTTCATACAATAATAAACGTGTACGATAATTTTCGTCAAGAAGCAAGTCCACAGTGACAGTTAGTAATTAGTAATACGCTGACAAATGTAATTAGTCCAAAGAGTAAGCATTCAGTCAAAGAGAGTGTCATGCCAGAGACAAAACTGTAGCACATGCTAGCAATTGCTGTGTTAATTTACTAAGAGCTGCATTATAATCTTTGGCTCCAAGTAAACACTGTGCTAGATCGTGAATTACATGTAAACAAACGTAATATATCAAGAAATGCCACACTGGTAACCTTTGTAATCTAAAATACATCGCAGTTGCCGACAATAAATCAGCTTAAAACCATAGAAAACCATTTAATGGGCCGGCCGTTATGGCCGAGCGGTTATAGGCGCTTCAGTCCGTAACCGCGCTGTCGCTACGGTCGCAGGTTCGAATCCTGTCCCGCGCATGTATGTGTGTGATGACCTTAGGTTAGTTCGATATAAGTAATTCTAAGTGTAGGGGACTGATGACCTCAAATGTTAAGTCCCATAGTGCTCAGAGCCATTTGAACCATTTTTGAACCATTCAATGACTTCAGTACACGAGGTAAGGCAAAATTTTGTATATTGCAAAACATCACAATTGCCGAAAACTAAGTCAGCTAGGACATACGAGGTGTGGCTAGAAAAAAACCGGTCTAGTACTGGTGAAACAATAAAACGAATGCAATAAGGCTGAAAGTAGCGTGGCCTGTCACGTGACTCTCGCTCCGCCTACTGCTCGAGTTTCATCTGCCTCCTGCACTCAGTCTGCCCGTGGCGTCTGTTTTAAGTAGTTGACGTTTTGTCTGTGCGTCGGAAAATGTTGAGTGTACGGAAAGAACAGCGTGTTAACATCAAATTTTGTTTCAAACTAGGAAAATCTGCAAGTGAAACGTTTGTAATGTTACAACAAGTGTACGGCGATGATTGTTTATCGCGAACACAAGTGTTTGACTGATTTAAACGATTTAAAGATGGCCGCGAAGACACCAGTGATGACACTCGCACTGGCAGACCATTGTCAGCAAAAACTGATGCAAAAACTGAAAAAATCGGTAAACTTGTTCGACAAGATCGCCGTTTAACAATCAGAGCAGTGTCTGAGTTAACAGGAGTTGACAAGGAAAGTGTTAGGCAGATTCTTCATGAAAGTTTCAACATGAACAAAGTGTGTTCAAAAATGGTTCCAAAGTGTCTCACAATTGAACAAAAGGAACGCCGAAGAATGATTTGTTCTGACATCCTGGAAAACATTGAAAGTGATCCCACCTCCTTACAAAATGTTATTATTTGCGATGAATCGTGGTTTTTTACTTACGATCCCGAAACTAAACGCCAATCGATGCATTGGAAAACTCCTGGTTCTCCACGACAAAAAAAGGCACGAATGTCAAAATCGAAATTCAAGGCAATGATGATTGTTTTTTTTTTTTTGACATCGAAGGGATTGTGCACATTGATTGGGTACCAGAGGGACAAACAGTGAATCAGCATTACTACATTAGCGTCCTGGCTACCCTACGTGAGCGAGTACGGAGAAAACGGAACGATTTGTGGAGAAAAAAGTCATGGATCCTTCACCAAGACAATGCCCCAGCTCACAGTGCGTTGTCAGTGAAGACGTTTTTGGCAAAACACAACATTCCCATCTTAGATCATCCACCCTACTCACCTGATTTGGCCCCCTGTGACTTTTTTCTTTTCCCTAAAGTCAAGTCAGCTTTGAAAGGAACTAGATTTGAGACTGTTGAAGCAGTAAAAGAAAAAGCGACGGAAGTAATGTATGGACTTACCGAAAATGATCTACAGCATTGCTATGAACAGTGGAAAATTCATATGGAGCGGTGTAGAGACCGAGGAGGAGAGTACATTGAAGGAGTTAACATGAAATTGTAAATAATTGTAAATAAATGTTTTTTCCAGCATCAGTCCGGTTTTTTTCTAGCCACACCTCGTATTACTGGACTGGGATGTTGTTATGTTAACAGATAAAAACCAAAATAGCTTATACTAGCAAGTAAACTCCAGCTCACAAAATGATGGATCCTAAAATTTCATGTGCAGTGTGAATAAAAAGAAAACCAACCTCACACGGTACCAATACCAAAATGTGTGCCGGCCGCGGTGGCCGTGCGGTTCTAGGCGTTCCAGTCCGGAGCCGCGCTGTTGCTGCGGTCGCAGGTTCGAATCCTGCCTCGGGCATGGGTGCATGTGATGTCCTTAGGTTAGTTAGGTTTAAGTAGTTCTAAGTTCTAGGGGACTGATGACCACAGCAGTTGAGTCCCATAGTGCTCACAGCCATTTGAACCACTTGAACCAAAATGTGTAATAACAATAATATGCATTACTCTTGACCACAGAGATTAAAACTTCATTTCACTTTTAATTCCACTTACCCAAGATGTGAGGAAGTGGGCTAGGTGTGTGTGTGGGGGCGGGGAGAGGGGGGGGGGGGACGGACCTTTCTAAACAGTAGAAATTTTTTGGTGAATGTGAGTACAGAACACAGTATAGAGAAAGCAGGAGGGAACAGTGGCAACTTCTTTGCCCTAAAGAGGGGTCTGGAAGTAAGGGGGACAATCAGCCGATAGAACAATATACAGTCGAGTACACCTACACCTACAGCTTCAATAGTGATGTAACTGACTTAATTTTATACAAATTTTTAAATTACTTTCGTTCACATTATGTTGTAACTTTCCTGCCGTTTATGCCAGTAAGTGTATTTAACGTCATATTCCCTGTAAACTATAATGGATTGATTTATTCGTTTTAGGTTAGGCTTGATAATGGTCATTGACCGAAACTAATAGCGATTGTGCTAAATAAATGACAGCTGAAGGTTTTACCATGAATTTTGACAAGTATTTGGCGACTGAATCTCCCCCACCTGAAAACATACATACGTTATTAAAAACAATGGCTGATGGAATATGAACAGCAGAATCAATAAGAAACATGATACAGGGGTGTGGTAAGTAAGTAGTAGGATTGAATTAATTTAAATTTTTTATTGAACTAACTGGTACAAATCTTTTGTTGAGTGGTACTTAAGATAGGTAAATAAATTAGTGAAATCAATGTGAAGTGAAGTAGAAATTAGAAAATAAATGAAAAACTTAGTTTAGTTCAGAGGAGTTACACACTGGAAAACAGTGGGCGGAGCAGAAGAGGCAATGACCGTTAAGTCAGCACGTTCAGGAGAAGCTATCGCCCTCCCCACATAAGTGGACGCTGTTATTTCAGCCGTCAGGGCATCGCCCGACCGGCTCACGTGTTTCTCAATTGTCCCATGTGATCAAAGGTCCTCGCCTACATTCCAAGAGCCAATGACCGACGGTAAGAAGATTCTTTGAGAAGCTTTTCAAAGTGACAGAAGAGGCAACGACCGTGAAGTCGTTCACCTCCAGTGAACTGAAGTAAATAAATATGCGAGATGCAGTGGGCCCGATAGAGTAGTTTTCAGTTCAGTTTCGGTTCGAGTTCAGTTCCAGTACAATTCAGTTGGTGCTGAAGACCGTCATGCAGGAAGAGTCTACATCGTACACAGAAGCACCAAGTCCACCACTGTAATGGACTAGCAAGCAGCAGCCTCGCCGCCAGAAGACAGAAGTTAGAAGGTATTTGAAGACTGACTTTTACCTTCCTGGGTGACTCATGAGGATGGGAAGGAGACAGCCTCACATCAGCAGTCACCTGTGAGCTGGTGATGAAGATCTGACAGCCGAAGACTGGCAAGCTGGAGTCCGTTGTTTGAGTCCGGGACACTTGCCTTCCCCCGCCGCGCCGCTCCGCTGGCCGACGCACAACACTGACACATGCGGCCGCATGGAGAAGAGAAACACTGGGACGCCACATCCAAGGTGTCACCATCCGATTCACGACTTCGTTCTCAATAATTAAACGAGCCATCTCACGATGCGCGTCTCCAGTCAACTGGGCGAAACAGCGACACGAGACATAAACCGCCAGGCGTAATCAGACGGCGCCGCTCACGCAGCAGAAGGCTTCGCAAACGACAGCTGCTGCTCCCCCAGCCAGAACAATCCATAAAGGAAACCATTGTACAAAACTTTCAATAAAAGTTACCTTATGTAAAATGCTGTTTCATTCTACCTCATACCCGAGCCAAGGAAGAACCCACCCTGCCCACATGTTGTTAAGAGAGAAAAAGCAATTTATTTAGTGTTTTTCACCCAGATATAATGCTTTGCAATCAAATGCCCTTTGCAGTAATGCTCATACTGACAGCTGACTAGCATGAAAAGAGATCACCCAGTTCCACTTTAGTACTGTTCGAAGTAGCATCTTTGTGCTTAGACACAACGCGTATAACGCGATTCGCACTGCACGTACGCCTTCTGGAACTCGCTTTCTGTGATCATCTTTAGAGATGCCGAGACGCCGTCACGCCGTTTTGGAGTTCTTCGATGACGAATCGGTGTCCCTCGAGGTCCCACGTGAGCTGGGGCAAGAGTAGGAAGTGCGCCGATATCAGATGTCGACTGTAGGGAGGGTGAGGCAATGTGGGAACCGTGTGCTTGGGCAGGTGTTCCAACTCCCTGAGCCCGCAATGGCATTGCACGTTGTCGTGGTGCAGTGTCCAACAAGTGGCGATGTCTGCCTGCACTCAGGGGGCACGTTTGAGCAACCTTTCAAGCACTTCCACCTAAAATTTGGCATTCACAATTTGTCCAGGAGACACAATCTCCCAGTAAACCACACCACAACGGTTAGAAAAGCAGATGAGCATTGCTTTCACCCCTGACTAGCTCATTTTCTTCGGACGCAGGGAGTTGGCTGTGTGCCACCGAGCGTTCTGACGTTTGGTCTCTGTGTCGTATTCAAAACACCACGATTCGTAACCGGTAATCACATTGTGAAGAAAATTTGGGTTTTCTTGAACACAGTTCAGAATTTCCTAGGAAATTTGCGCACGATTCAGTTTTTGTTTGTCACTCAGTATTTTTGGATCAAGCATGGTACACATCTTTCGCACAGCCAATTCTTCGGTAATAAGTTTTTGAACGATTCCGTATGAAATTCCCAACCATCAGACGAATGTCGGAGTCCAGGAGTGCCTTCACTTTGGCCACATCTTCATCAATCCTTGAAGACGATGGGCGGCCGGCGCGCTGGTCGTCTTCGACGAGCTCTCGCCCCTCCCGGAACAGCTTATGCCTCTCGAACACTGTTGAGCGTCTCAGGGCGGCATCTGCGAAGGCGTTCTTAATCATCACTACGGTCCCCGTCGCATTTAACCGAGTTCCACGCATACTTTTAGGCATAGCGCTGCTCGAGATCTTTCTCCATCTTGAAACGCGAATGCACTACTGAACGGGGGACCTGAAACAATCGACGTGCACATTCTCCGCTTGCCTGAAGGCGACTGGAAAAAGTATCAGTCTCTCCACCTCCACTATCCCGCCCAGGCGGTCCGACTCCCCCCCCCCCCCCCTAACCCGTCCTCCGACACCACTCCGTTTGCCCTACACAAATGGTTCAAATGGCTCTGAGCACTTTGGAACTTAACTTCTGAGGTCATCAGTCCCATAGAACTTAGAACTACTTAAACATAACTAACCTAAGGACATCACACACATCCATGCCCGAGGCAGGATTCGAACCTGCGACCGTAGCAGTCGCTCTGTTCCAGACTGTAGCGCCTAGAACCGCTCGGCCACTCCGGCTGGCCGCGCTACAGAAGTTTAGTCCTACTGCTTATTGTTCGCACCCTGTATATAGTGTCGTCTGCCACAACACTGCGTGCCGAAGGCCAACACTCCCAAACATGTCTAAATAAGGAACACAACCAACAGAGAGCCACATCAAAGAACAATCGCTGCTGGAAGTCCCGCCTCGCAGTATAGCTGTCCGGCCGCGACGCGCCGCTGTTTGTGAACGTGCGTCCGCTCTGCGGGACGTTGCGCTTCCCGCGGGCCCGTGCTGTCAGCCGTCAGCGCTGTGTGGGCTGCGCGTTATCTAAACAGGCGTAATGTGTCCCCGGCAGACTGTGCCGCGGGTAAACATCGCAGGGAATCAATATGCCATTAAAACGCGCGCTGGCCAAGGCAATCCCGCATCGTCAGGAGCGCCGAACGTTTTCCCGTTCGGTCAATATCCCGGCACAGAGGGGCTGTTTGCTTGTCTGCGTTGTTCCTCTCCTCACACAACATAAACAGAGAGTCGGACAGTGGCCAACGGCACTACTGTCTCACTGCTTTGATTCTTCTGCGCGTTACGCCTTGTACGAAAGCCCATAACATTTTTCACAGCAATGCCGAACGTTGCAGTCGCAACTTCATTCGGACCATGCAAGATCCCCTCGCTTCTAAACTGATACTGTTATTACTCAGCCGCGAGTCCGTAGACGGTGGTATATGTGACGTACAGTATAACTGGTCAGCATTTCCACCCGGGATTTGCGAGTGTAAGTCGGACCTTCCTTGATCCGCCTTGGTGGGTCGTGTCGTCGGATTTCTTCCTACCTGTGCGCGGTGCAGTTCTCGTAAATGTCGTCCCGTGCAGATTCTTCATCGGCGCATTGGATGCCTCTGTCGGTGGAAGCTAATTATCTGAAATTGCTGTCGATCAACTATGGGGTATCTATTTACTCGAAACTAACATTCAGAATGCAGTAATATCACTTTTATTCCTATTAGATCAATAATGAAACAGTCATGTCACAAACATCTCGTAACCGAGAGCACGGCTACCATCGAACAAGACAGGAAGAGCTCTTAACGCCGACTGCCGACTTTGGCGCGCAGTCCGTATCTCTTACTAGTTTCGTCACAGTTCGTGGATTTCCGATCAGGTTCGTACTTACTAAAATATGCATTTGTTAATGAACGGGTGTGAATTTTAACGAGGCAAAATTATGATAAATAGTTTTAAACATCCAGAGGCTCCTCCTAGTATTCATGTTGTCATAAATGACTTTAATTATTAAATATAAATAAACAAAATCGGTGACTTTGGCGCCAAGATGGCGGTAGTTCCCGTCATGTACAATTCCCAGGCCGACGCTTGTTGATACGGTCCAGCGCCGAGCCCCAGCCCACTACGCGCGACATATCGTCGCTTCGTCACCTAGCCAGCCAGCGTGGGAAATGCTCTCCGACTCATGGCCCGCTACGGACTACAGCAATTCCTAGCTACCGTGAATACATCAATAAGAGACAACAATTTATTAAAACTGGTAAAACTGTCTTCCTCACGTAAGAGGCACCTTACAACCACCTGGAACTTCCGAGAACGCCTCCCTGGCTTTTTACAGCGTGTTGTTTCGTCTATCGAGGCCTCTGAGTCCCATCAGCAAATAATCGTCACCCACAAACCTGCCGGACAGCCATTTTGGTTGAAGCGCCTCATTCGATATCGGGACGTGCGCCGGTACAAGACCTAATCCGCCAGACAGTTTAACGACGAGCGTCTGTGTGCTGCCCAGTCCACCTGTGGTTTTTAGGCGGTTTACCACACCCGTGTATGTGAAATTCCCACATCAGTGACGCGATTCGCAAATATTTAGAAGACTTCAGCCCACTTTCACATGAATCACACCACACACAGACACCTATGGTACACATGTTCCATCCCAGTAGAGTACAGTGTGGCGACTGGAAGGCATCCGTGCGGCCCTTAAATTAACCATACCAAATCCGACCCTGCGCAAACCCGGAGGAGGGAACCAACAAAAGAAGGAAAAGACAAGTAAAATATCTTCCACTCTATCAGGCTGGGTGGCACAGCGACGGCATGTACAACATTTGAATCAAAAACAATCTTGGTTGCGGTTTGTTCTTCTCTTAACAACGCGTTTTGCCTTCGTTGGGCAGCTGCAGATAATCTGAAGGTGCCCCACGAAGGCAAAACGCGTTGTTAACAAAGTTATAAATTTGCAACCAAGGCTGTTTTTAATTAAAAAACAAGAATCGTATCTAACAAACAATCGTCCTCCATAACTTCTGAGACAGTGAAGGCAGTATAGTGCTTCTTGATAACGAAGTGCTTTCCTACATCCTGCTCCAAATCTGCAACGAGTGCAGTGGTAAGGCACTGGGCTCATATTCGCGAGGACAGCGGTTCTAATCCCCGTCCGGCTATTGAGACTTACAAGTATGCTTCCCGTGATTGCTCTAAATTTCTTAAGGAGAATGACGGGATGTTTGACAGTCAAAACTTAACTCCCAATTCCCTTCCTTCATCCTTTTACAATCTGAGTTTGTGCTCCGTCTCTGTTGACTTGTCTACGGAACGCTAAACACTATACTTACTTCTTGTGCTAGCAACATCCCTTTATTAATCCATTATAGGCTAACTCTCATCTGGCGGTGACAGGCACGTTCGCTTTGACGCACAGAGTCAGACCCCGTGGTTGCGATGCATCGTAGGACACCCTGTGCGGAACTGCGCCTACTCGTCATTAACAGTTTCATCCAAATTTCTTGTCTATTCAGGACTTGGCCAGAAATTAAAGTGACCAAAGAGGGAGCTTTCAGATGGCCAAGCGTTCAGAATAAACATGGCTTTTTGGCGGCGATCTAGCGAGTCATGAAACTACTGCTTAATGATATCTTTATGAAACTTAAAAGCGTACTTCAGCATGCTGTATGGTGCTTCTCTTGTAAAATGACATACCCTGTTAACTGTGTATTTCTGTACCGCTTCTGAAGTGAATGAATACAGAGTGTTCATTTTAACTGAGGACACTGAAATATGTCGATAACTACACATTGGATCAAAAAAAGCTATAATTCCTATTCTTTTGTCTCGACCCGCCACAACACCTGTGCGTGCTTGAAGGGGGGCAGGTTTGAAATCTTCAATGGGGATCCCCGTTTTTATTGTAGATTAAGATTCTACGGAAGAATCTGCATATTTTTTCTCTGAAGCATTCTCTTCATTGCACCACAGATGGCGTGTAATCGAAGGAACAGAGATAGGTACACAATCGCAATTTACAAGCTACTCAGTGGTCCTTGAATATCCAATAACACATGGGACACACACCTCTGTGTTCCTGGGAAAGGACAGGCCAGTATTACATAACATATAATTGGAAATCCAATGGCCTGGCCGGCCGGGGAGATCGAGCGGTTCTAGGCGCTACAGTCTGGAACCGCGCGACCGCTACGGTCGCTGGTTCGAATCCTGCCTTGGGCATGGATGTGTGTGATGTCCTTAGGTTAGTTAGGTTTAAGTAGTTCTACGTTCTAGGGGATTGATGGCCTCAGAAGTTAAGTCCCATAGTGCTCACAGCCATTTTAACCATTTTTGAACCAATGGCCGAGCGGTTGTAGGCGCTAAAGTCTGGAACCGCGCGTCCGCTACATCGCAGGATCGAACCTTGCCTCGGGTATGGATGTGTGTGATGTCCTTAGCTTAGTTAGGTTTAAGTAGTTCTATGTTCTAGGGGACTGATGACGTCAGCAGTTAAGTCCCATAGTGCAAAGAGCCATTTGAACTATTTGGAAATCCATTTCGCAACGTTGTATTCTTTCGACATATCGAACAGGGAACACTCGACGCCTTGCAGAGAACTACGACGTATCATCACGCGCAGTACACTATGACCGGAGCTCACGCGTCGTGCAGACGTAGAACAGGTAGTGGCTCTAAGCACTATAATAGTTGTGCAGTGGTTATTATCTGCACACCTCCTATCGCTTCGAGAACAGACGGCCAAGTCGGCTATGAATGTTGCAACCACAGAAGACAAAACTGACGTGATCCTGATTCGCAGAGTATGTAGGTGAAATGTTGAGGCTGCAGTTGCCTAGTATGCCCAGCATTTTGCAGAGGAAGCTCGCTTTCGTTCGTTCTGTTACAAGGTTGTGAACGCCTGTATGTGTGATGGCAGCGTACAGACCGGAAAAAGGAAACGAAGCAAACGTATTACAGGGGAAGCTAATCAAATAGCTCTACTAGCGACAGTGCACCACATCCTTCGGATAAGCGCCCGGCAATTACTCCGCGAGTCACGAACGTCCGTAGGTAGTATCCTCACAATACTGCACCGTCATAAGTGTCATTCGTGTCAGTGCATCAAAAACTTTATGGCGCCGATATCCATAATCGGGTAGTGTTTTGTGAATGGGCACGTCAACAAATGAAACGACTCCCGCGTTCGTCACCGAGGTAATATTTACCGATGAATCTATATTCGCAAATGATGGTAGCGTTAACCGGCATAACATGCGTTACTGGAGTGTAGACAACACCCACTGGTTACGGAAAGTTCAGTCATCGTCCTTGGTCGGTTGGTCGGTATGGTGTAAAAGGGAACGAACTCACTGGAAATTTTTGCGATTATAACTGTGTTCCGGACCGAGAGTCGAACTCGTGACCTTTGTCTTTCGCTCTACCATCTGGACTAACTAAGCACGTCCTCGCAGCTTTAATTCAGCCAATACCTCGTCTCCTCCCTTCCAGTAAATTTCATATCAGCGCACCCTCCGCCGCCGGGTGAAAATGTCATTCTGGAAACATACCTCGGGCTGTGGCTAAGCCATGTGCTAGTTCTGCACCCGGTCTGTAGGAGAGCTTCTGTGAAGTTTGGAAGCCAGGAGACGAAATACGGGCGGAATTAAAGCTGTGAGGCGGGGTCATGAGTCGTACTTGGGTAGCTAAGGACGCCGGCACGTTAGCTTAGCGTGATCGGTCCGAGGGCTAGCTACCCTCTGTAATAAAAAGAACAGAGAGAATGATCAACGAACAGCCTGCACAGGTGACATCGGACGTCCGTCCGAACAAATTCAACTAACAATGTAGAACAAAATGGGATAAAAGAGAAATAGAGCACTTGCCCGCAAAGGTAAAGGTCCCGAGGTCGATTCGGCACACAGTTTTAATGTGACTGGAAGTTTCATATCAGCGCACTGTCTGCTACATAGTGAAAATTGCAATCTTCAAACGCATTGGTACGTATTTTATCGAAGGCACGTTGAATGGACGCAAGTATCAAACGTTTTTGGAACATGAACTACTGGTATTACTGCAGGATTTTGCCCTGGACGTTCGACAACGTATTTTGTGTCAGCATAATGGCTGCCAGCGCGGTACGCAATTGAAGCGTGGGAGGTATAAGACCGTGTTTACACTGGTCGGTGTATCGGCAGAGTTGGACTTGTTAATTGGCCCGCTAGGTCGGCGGATTTGACGTCACCGGGTTTCCTTCTGTAGGGATATTTGAAAGATAAGGTGTACCAGCAAGTGCTAACAGGCCATGGAGACATGGTCGACCGCATTAGGAACGGCTGAGCTGACATTCCCGCAGATATGCTTCTGTCCTGTTTACGGTCATTTAAAAAGCGCATCATTAAGTGTATTGAAGTTGACGGTAATACGTTCGAACACTTACTACAATTGGAAAAACGGCGTTAGCGTGAGCCACGGCCACAGTGGTTGGTCGAATAGTCCCCTGTTCGATATGTCGGAGGAATACAATGTTGTGAACGGAATTTCCAATTAGAATTTATGAAATACTGGTCTGCCCTACCCTAGGAGCATAGATGTGGGATCCCACGTGTCACTGGATGTTCAAGGGCCACTGTGTAGCACGTCGTAAATTACGATTGTGTACCCCTTTCTATTTCTCCCCGATTTCAGCGCCACGTGAATGTTTCAGACAAAGTATATGTTGATTCTGCCGTAGAATCGTAAGCTCCAATAAAAAGTGCGATTCCCATTGAAGATATCAAAGTTGCCCCCATACACTCATGCTCAGGGTGGGGTGACGGGCGGAGTGTGGTGTCGTTGGACGTCCTCCCCGAGACAACAAATTTCAATTAAAAGTTTTTTATCCAATACGTATTTTTTGAGGCATGTCAATCTCTCCAGTTAAAACGAACACCCTGTATAAGAAGTAACATGTCATACATTATGCATGACAGAGTTCAGAGTGCCAAACCACATTCGTTCCAATTCCTGACACAACTATTCTATTTTGATACTTTAGTTTGATAAAAGAGGTACATAAAATGTTCTGAGCATTGCAAAACGAAGGGGAAATCGTGTGATAGAAATTAACTTTATACTGAAGGTCTGGAATACGGCAGTACAAAAATGGTCATAATCAGAGGGCTACACACAATCTCAGACTTTCAGATATCAGCAAGGTATGAAGCTCCAGAATAATATAAGGGGCAGTCAAAGGAAAATGAGATGTACGGAATAAAAAGTGAGTAAACTGTTCACTATTTCCAAAGTAATCGTCGTAACCGTTAATTCATTTATCCCATTGTGAGACAAGGCGGTCAATGCTGTCATGGAAAAATTTATGTGTTTGCCGACGAAATCGTGATTGTACCCACACGTGCACCTCTTCGACCGAAACAAACCGACAGCTACGAATGTCTTTCTTCAGGATATAAAAAATATGGAAATAGTGTGGGGAGAGATCTGGACTGTATGGGAGATGTGTAAGAGCTTCCCAGAGAAACTCCTGACGTGTAGCTTAAACAACCTTGGCAACATGTGGGACAGCCAACATGTTACCAAAATGCAAGAAATTCATTATATAGCCTAATTCACATAGTTTTCTACAAATCTCAGCAAGATTTGTAACCTACGCAACATTATCTTTATCGGTGCTGCTTTTATCAGTACTATTATTATTATTTCTGTTAATATTATTCCTATCATTATTATAATTATTATCATCATCCACGAAGTGCTTCTTCCACACTCTAACAATTGTTCAATACAGCTTTTGTATTTCGCGTTGTTGACTCTTTTTATTTCTACATCATTGGCTTTCTTATGTACATTAGTCGTACGTAATTTTTGTCCATGCATTTCTAAATCTCTTTGTAAGTACTTGTCGAGGTTTGAAGCTTTTCAGAATAATAGATTCAGCAAAGCAGAGTTTTCTTCCATTTCTCTACTCCCAACCAGAGTCTTTTGCTTGGTTAAACTCACAGACTGCACACCCAGCATTAATAATCTTCCTCCTGCTGACCTCGTACTTTATTTATCTCAGCAACGATTAATGAAATCACCAGTAGCATCTTTTTCTTCTTTGCCTGTAAATAGCTTCCTGCTTGTTTGAGAGAGTCGTTCAAGAGTTTTGGTAAAGGTGTAAACGTTTCTGAAGGATTCGTCTCATTCCTACTGTTCTGTTTTTAGCAAGCGTAATTTCTGTCGAATAGCCACCTACGCAATAACTTTGTGGTATGCTGACTTGCTGATGCGCACTAAACACAATTGAAGGTCATTTTCATTACACATTTTTTTTCAATTTAACTGCTACGATGTTTAAGACTTTCATTGATAGATTCTTTGCTTCAATATAAAAACAGATATTTGGACTGTGCAACATTTCGTTAGAAGGAATGTATGATATGTATGCAGGTTTGCTCAGTTACCAAGGCTGTGTACATTTGCTTGGGAGAATGCACCATACGACCGTATTTGCCCGTGGTATGCAATATATTGACACCAATATGTATTGAAGCGTTGTCTTTCGAAAAGAAACTCCTGGATATTTGGTCTATATAATCCGTGGTTCGATTTTCTTGTTTTATTAATAACAAAAAAACTAGTACAGCGTGTGATTTCCAACCATCTGTGCACTTGGTTATAAAATCATCGAATGTCTTGTCAGATTTTACATGTGCTTGATAAATGTGTTTGAAATTCATATCATCTTGTTCGGAAGTGGTGATAATGTTTGTGTTATCCCTTGCAACTGCTTCAGAATCCTAGAGTATGTTTGAATCAGATAAATTACGTCCAAGCCCACATGACGACCGAAACAGAAATACATTCCTGGAAATGGAAAAAAGAACACATTGACACCGGTGTGTCAGACCCACCATACTTGCTCCGGACACTGCGAGAGGGCTGTACAAGCAATGATCACACGCACGGCACAGCGGACACACCAGGAACCGCGGTGTTGGCCGTCGAATGGCGCTAGCTGCGCAGCATTTGTGCACCGCCGCCGTCAGTGTCAGCCAGTTTGCCGTGGCATACGGAGCTCCATCGCAGTCTTTAACACTGGTAGCATGCCGCGACAGCGTGGACGTGAACCGTATGTGCAGTTGACGGACTTTGAGCGAGGGCGTATAGTGGACATGCGGGAGGCCGGGTGGACGTACCGCCGAATTGCTCAACACGTGGGGCGTGAGGTCTCCACAGTACATCGATGTTGTCGCCAGTGGTCGGCGGAAGGTGCACGTGCCCGTCGACCTGGGACCGGACCGCAGCGACGCACGGATGCACGCCAAGACCGTAGGATCCTACGCAGTGCCGTAGGGGACCGCACCGCCACTTCCCAGCAAATTAGGGACACTGTTGATCCTGGGGTATCGGCGAGGACCATTCGCAACCGTCTCCATGAAGCTGGGCTACGGTCCCGCACACCGTTAGGCCGTCTTCCGCTCACGCCCCAACATCGTGCAGCCCGCCTCCAGTGGAGTCGCGACAGGCGTGAATGGAGGGACGAATGGAGACGTGTCGTCTTCAGCGATGAGAGTCGCTTCTGCCTTGGCGCCAATGATGGTCGTATGCGTGTTTGGCGCCGTGCAGGTGAGCGCCACAATCAGGACTGCATACGACCGAGGCACACAGGGCCAACACCCGGCATCATGGTGTGGGGAGCGATCTCCTACACTGGCCGTACACCGCTGGTGATCGTCGAGGGGACACTGAATAGTGCACGGTACATCCAAACCGTCATCGAACCCATCGTTCTACCATTCCTAGACCAGCAAGGGAACTTGCTGTTCCAACAGGACAATGCACGTCCGCGTGTATCCCGTGCCACCCAACGTGCTCTAGAAGGTGTAAGTCAACTACCCTGGCCAGCAAGGTCTCCGGATCTATCCCCCATTGAGCATGTTTGGGACTGGATGAAGCGTCGTCTCACGCGGTCTGCACATCCAGCACGAACGCTGGTCCAACTGAGGCGCCAGGTGGAAATGGCATGGCAAGCCGTTCCACAGGACTACATCCAGCATCTCTACGATCGTCTCCATGGGAGAATAGCAGCCTGCATTGCTGCGAAAGGTGGATATACACTGTACTAGTGCCGACATTGTGCATGCTCTGTTGCCTGTGTCTATGTGCCTGTGGTTCTGTCAGTGTGATCATGTGATGTATCTGACCCCAGGAATGTGTCAATAAAGTTTCCCCTTCCTGGGACAATGAATTCACGGTGTTCTTATTTCAATTTCCAGGAGCGTATTTTCGTATTTCATCCTGGTTTTCCACAGGAACGTCGTCAAAAATAAACACCATAATTGACTCTACTCTTTCTTTCAACGCGTTATCAGTGATTCTGTTGCACGTTGCATATGTCGCACAGTGGCAGAAAACATCTCGTATGAAAGCTATATTTGGCGTGAAACAATGTTTCTGAGAACACATACAAATGCTTGAAGCAAATTCCATGTGGGTGTGTCAGCAATAACATAATAAAACTGAACGTGCAAGAATCTGGTGGACCTACAATTAACAGTCGTATATTGTCAGGCAAGGGTGTTCCTTTCCTCTTTTTTCTGGTTTTCAGTAGGCCTACTACCGGTATTGCAGGAGCAGTCAGTTACTACGAAGTTCTTATGACAAGACTGTTTCATCCACTCAACCACAGTGCCAACTATACATTTACATTAGCAATCAAAGGATTCTGTCGAGAAAACACATATATATGACTCTTACACTTTTCTGTTTATACATTCGTACGTATAGTTGGGTATATGAACATAGCTAATTTGTAACATAGTGTTGAGCCCACTTCTCTAATTGTGAATTCATATATTTTCCGGAGTATCATGGTCCAGAATGTGTTGTAATGTTGAATAATGATTTCGTCCGAAGATGTAGAGTCTGGCACGCTGACACATTCAGATTGGTCCAAACATTCTCGTACAAGGTGTACATATATGGCTGGCATCTTAGTTGCGTAACTAGAGCATGTTGGATCGCATAACTGGCATACATTTTGAAGAGACCCAAATGAGTGTAAATGACAAAGAGCTGTTGCGACTGCTCATTCAGAGACATCTGCAAGTAAGAGTTGTGCAAATCAATTTCAGAAAAGTAACGACCGGCACCCAAACTATGAACCACTTATTCCGCATGTGGCAAGGGATGTCAACGACTCTTTGAGGAGTCACAGTTCGCATAAAATCGTCTCACAACTGGAGTCTGCCAGATAACTTCTTTAGAGTAAGAAGAGCAGGCGCCCACTGACTGGCAGTAATGGGTACTGCCACCCCTGAGCCGCATTCTCCTTCATGCTTAATCAAAAAAAAAAAAAAAACATCAGAAGAGTCTAGACCTCATATTTGGTACTGTTCCGGGAGGAAAGCACTGTAAATATCGCTGTCTTCTTCAAATTTCGGAAAGCCGCCGGGAGGTTACAACTGCCCAAAACAGGAATGTCTTGGGCGTCATACGCTGTCAGCGTAAGGCGCGATGTGCACAACTTAGTTTCACCAAACAATTCGTAAGTGCTACGGTTGAGCAAAGCCAGTGAAGCTCCAGTGACAATCTGGAAACGGACTAATTGTCCAGCACAGGCTAGGAGGCTTATAAACCAAAGTGATAAAAATTGCTACTGCACTGATTCCGTAAGAAGAAGCGTCAACTCGCAATACAACTGTTTTGTCAGAATCAAAAGAACTCAGCATCTATCACTGAGCAATGCATCTTTACGTTTTTCAACAGCTGCTTGACACTATCTGCCCAAACAAAGGGGACATTCTTGCGACACAAGCGATGCAATGGAGGTGTGATTTGTGCAGCATTCGGTATGAACCGATTATAATAGTCCATTTTCCGTAAGACTGACTGCAATTCTACGAAATTTCGAGGAACTGCCAAGTCTCGTATGGCTAACAAATGCGACTGAAGAGGATTTAAACATTGAATGTTTATGACATGACCACTATATTGCAACTCAGGTTTTAAAAAAAATCGCATTTGTCCAGTCTACACTTCAGTCCTGCATCAGAAAACATACAAAACGAAGAACTCAAATTTTCAATATGATCTTCAGGTGTACGACCTGCAACGAAAATATCGTCCAAATAGTTTTAGTTGTTTGGCACTTGAGCAGTCAGCTGTTCCAAATACCGTCGGAAAATGGCGGGTGCGGAAGCACTGCCAAAAGGCAAAAGCAAATATTGAAACAAACCCAAATGAGTGTTCACAACACACACTTTTTGAGACTCTTCATCTGGTGGTATTTGAAGATATACGTCACGCAAATTAATTTTCGGAAAGTGGCGACCAGCGCCAAATCTGTCCATGAGATCCTCTCGGCCTGCCAATGGGTAAGTATCAATGGCAGTTTGTAGGTTGATCGTAAACTTAAAGTCAACACAGAGGCGAATGCGATCTGAAGGTTTGGGGAACAAAACTAGCGGACTTGCCCATTTGCTAGCTTCTTGGGCGCAATAGCTCCGATATCGTGCAATTCTCTAAGTTCAGCAGCGACTTTGTCCCGCAATGCAATGGGAACAATTGTGGCCCAGCAAAATTTCATGTTAATATGTGCAATAAAATTGTTAGCCTTGTCCAAACCTTCAGAAAAGAGTTCCAAGAATTCTTTTAGCAAGCAAACTGCACTGTCTTATGCGTTCAATGCATACACTGGCAAGACGTTTTCCTGAATGTCTAAGCCAAACAAGTAAAATGAATCAAGTCCAAATATGTTCCCACAATCGCGAATGTCTTGTCCATTAAAGCTGTTAGGAGCGTGCTAGTTTTAGACAGGCGTGGGGAGCCTGACATATCATATGTGTTACGACTCAGCATTGTAACAGAGGGACCTGGGTCCAACTGAAATTTCCCCAAAGACGCAAATGAACAAAATATTTGTTGAACTGGCGTAGCAGTCAAGAAACTACTCGCTTGATAGTTTTGCTAAGGCCTGTTTCAGACTTTGATTATACTTTATTAACGACATCGGCCTTGTGACTAGATTTTTGTGAGTGGGCCGAATTCTTGCGTTTGTTCCGTTGCAAACATATCGATTGCGCATGTCCTTTCTCGCCACAAGCGTAATACTGTGCTTGACAGGTGGGACAGTCTTGGAATTTGTGCCGTGAATAACACTGGGGGCATGACTTAATTCTGTTCGCCTGTGTAGCCGCCTGTTTAGCGAGCTGCTTATGCGGAGCGGTGAGTTGTTTACACGATGTGGCGAGCTCAAGCTGCCGGTCGCAAACAAGGAACTCGACCCAACAAATTGCCGGCTGCTCAGATTTATCGACCGACAGGGCACCAGAGTCATGCTTCACTACTTGCTGAAATGTTGGACTGGAGCCCAGGGGAGTGGCCGCACGGTTCGAGGCGCCATGTCATTGTTTGTGTGGACCCTTCCGCAGGAGTTTCGAGTCCTCTCTCGGGCATGTGTGTGTGCGTGTGTGTGTGTGTGTGTGTGTGTGTGTGTGTGTGTGTGTGTGTTGTTCTTAGCATATATTAGTTTAAGTTAGTTTAAGTAGTGTGTCAGTCTAGGGGCCGATGACCACAGTAGTTTGATCCCTTAGGAATTCACACACATTTGAACATTTGATGGATCAGACTGTTTCAAAATCCGTTGTCTGAGTTTGACATCAGTTTAATTGTACACGATCGCATCACGCAACATAGCATCTGAATGTAAAGAATAACAAGCACATTTGGATTTCCGTTTCCTCGTGACACCCTGTAAATCTGTTACCCACTCGTGATAAGTTTGTGCTGACCGATTATTACAATTACAGAATTGATACGTAGTTGCTACCACATTCACACGTAGGTCATAGTAGTTAGTTAGAGAATCTACAATCTGATGATACGAAAGCTCACTCGGAGTGGCGTTAGGAAATAACTTCTGTAGGAGGCAGAACTCTGCACTTACTACCATAGACGTGAAATAGTGGAGTTTCACAGTACCTGGTACCTTGTGAGCAATTACGTGGGCTTCGAACTTATGCAACCAATCAAGCCATTCCTCTTCTTGTTCATGGAATTGGCGAAAAGGGGGAACAGCACTTTGAGGTAGATGGTGCTTGTTCCGTCGGGTGTGCTGCGTTGGCCAGTAGCTGCTGCACGGTGTTGAGCAGTGTAGATATTTACTGCGTCTGTAACCGAAACATCTGGATTAGCTGTGTTTCATCTAACGCTGGAAGCAGTGGCGCCTGGGCGTGGGGTGGGATAGGTGGAGTGGGCATGTTGGAAGAGACAAATGCGAGGAACAGACAAGGCAAGCAAGAAAAATAAGTACAGAAGCAAAGACAATTTCTACAAACCCCACCTGAAAAACTGATTAGAAAAAAAACCTATTAGAGAGTCTTGAAGCAAGTAAACACCCCTGCAAAGAGAAGACAAGAGAGAAAACACAAAAGAAAATTCCGCGGCCGACAGGCACTGGCTTCTTATAACTCGTCGCCAATATACTATCCTGCCCACTCGTCTAATATGGGGTGCCAGGAAGCTGTTTCCTCGGATCGATGGACCACAATTCAATCAAATCATAGTAACGGAGTCTATTACAGTAAGTTAAACTGACAATACTTAACT
Organism: Schistocerca serialis cubense; assembly: GCF_023864345.2. Classification (NCBI taxonomy): domain Eukaryota; kingdom Metazoa; phylum Arthropoda; class Insecta; order Orthoptera; family Acrididae; genus Schistocerca; species Schistocerca serialis. The sequence continues at coordinate 112,275,640 of NC_064645.1, read as the reverse complement.
TTGCGTATTCCCAAAGAGGTGTCGCAAGAAAATGGATTCATGCAAATTATCAGTGTCTTTGGTATATACAATTTCAATGCAAGCAAAACATTACCACTTCGTAAGTCATTACTTTCGCGTTGTATGACGGCTCGTATTCCACTGACGCAGCTAGACGGAGCGGCTCTTATATTCTCCTGGCCTTGATTCCGGTCCTCCCATGGTGTCGTCCTAGTCTACATCTACATCTACATCAATACTCCGCAAGCCACCCGGCGGTGTGTCGCGGAGGGTACCTTGAGTACCGCTATCGGTTCTCCCTTCTATTCCTGTCTCGTACTGTTCGTGGAAAGAAAGATGGGGGTATGCCTCTGTGTGGGCTCTGATCGCTCCGATTTTATCCTCATGGTCTCTTCGCGAGATATAACACGTAGGAGGGAGCAATATACTGCTTGACTCCTCGGTGAAGGTATGTTCTCGAAACTTCAACAAAAGCCCGTACCAAGCTACTGAGCGTCTCTCCTGCAGAGTCTTCCACTGGAGTTCATCTACCATCTCCGTAACGCTTTCGTGATTAATAAATGATCCTGTAACGAAGCGCGCTGCTCTCCGTTGGATCTTCTCTATCTCTTCTACCAACCCCATCTGGTACGGATCCCACACTGGCGAGGAGTATTCAACCAGTGGGCGAACAAGCGTACTGTAACCTACTTCCTTTGTTTTCCGATTGCATTTCCTTAGGATTCTTCCAATGAATCTCAGTCTGGCATCTGCTTCACCGACGATCAACTTTATATGATCATTCAATTTTAAATCACTCCTAATGCCTACTCCCAGGTAATTTATGGAATTAACTGCTTCCAGTTGCTGACCTGCTATATTGTAGCTAAATGATAAAGGATCTTTCTTTCTATGTGTTCGCAGCACATTACACTTGTCTACATTGAGATTCAATTGCCATTCCCTGCACCATGCGCCAATTCGTTGCAGATCCTCCTGCATTTCAGTACAATTTTCCAGTGTTGCAACCTCTCGATATACTACAGCATCATCCGCAAAAAGCCTCAATGAACTTCCGATGTTATCCACAAGGTCATTTATGTATATTGTGAATAACAACGGTCCTATGATACTCCCCTGCGGCTCACCTGAAATCACTCTCACTTCGGAAGACTTCTCTCCATTGAGAATGACATGCTGCGTTCTGTTATCTAGGAGTTCTTCAATCCAGTCACACAATTAGTCTGACAGTCCATATGCTCTTACTTTGTTCATTAAACGACTGTGGGGAACTGTATTGAACGCCTTGCGGAAGTCAAGAACACGGCATCTACCTGTGAACCCGTGTCTATGGCCCTCTGAGTCTCGTGGACGAATAGCGCGAGCTGGGTTTCACACGATCGTCTTTTTCGAAACCCATGCTGATTCCAACAGAGTAGATTTCTAGTCTCCTGAAAAGTCATTAAGAACTCGAACATAAGACGTGTTCCACAGTTCTACAACTGATCGACGGTAGAGGTATAGGTCTATAGTTCTGCACATCTGTTCGACGTCCCTTTTTGAAAACGGGGATGACCTGTGCCCTTTTCCAATCGTTTGGAACGCTACGCTCTTCTAGAGACCTACGGTACACCTCTGCAAGAAGGGGGGCAAGTTCCTTCGCGTACTCTGTGTAAAATCGAACTGGTATCCCATCAGGTCCAGCGGCCCTTCCTCCTCTGAGCGATTTTAATTGTTTCTTTATCCCTCTGTTATCTATTTCGATATGTGCCATTTAGTCATCTGTGCGACAATCTAGAGAAGAAACTACAGTACAGAGTTCCTCTGTCAAACAGTTTTGGAAAAAGACATTTAGTCAGCGTACTACTTGACTGACGTCGTCACACAGCCTTCTCTGCTCTTTCGTTCTTCGTCTTCGTGCCGGCGCTTGTCGTTACGCCAGAAAAGGTCAACAAGAAGTTCACGAACTTGCACCACGTATTGCCCGAACTGCTAATTTCTGAGCAAAAATTTCCTTTGAGAATGGGAAGAGTTACCCCAAAATATAACACCATACGTCATAAGCGAATGAAAATAACCAAAGTGTACTACTTTTCATGTCGAACTATCACGTAATTCAGATACCGTTCAAATTGTAAAAATGGCAGCTTTAAGTCTTTGGAGAAGATCCTGTATGTGGGCTTTCCACGACAGTTTAATATCTATGTGAATACCTAGAAACTTGAACTGTTCAGTTTCACTAATCATATGCCCATTATGTGAAATTAAAACGTCGAGGTTTGTTGAATTGTGTGTTAGAAACTATAAAAATTGACTCTTACTGTGATTTAGCGTTAGTTTATTTTCAATAAGCCATGAACTTATCTCGTGAACAGCAAGGTAAATGTAATAATACGCAGACAAAAAGCGGTTTACTCTTAAAAAAACTTACCAGTAAAGATTGGCGAAAATGAAACGGAAGTACCTAAGTTAATTGTAAATTTGGATACGATTGGATGGGAATGTATATAAGGTGCACCTGTGAAGGAGTCTGCTTAGTATATAACAAGTTGTCGACCAAGCATAAGGTCATCACGGCATGGAAGGCTGTTCAGGAGAAGTTACAACTGGTAAGGTTAGGACATTTGAACCGAGAGCCGACACTGAGAGAAACCTTTAAACCTGTTACTGAATATCTCTCTGAATTCTTGGCGAAATTACACAACAACGGCGGCGCTGTTGATTTCATTAACCATCACAGTGATGCTAGGATAGAGAAAACATTCGGTTTCAGTGGTGAAAATCCATACATGTTGCACCTGCCGTCTATAAGATTGAAAGAAAAAAACTATACAGATAGCGAATTTCATAGAACAGCTGGTCTAATGAACCTCAAGTTTCCTAAAGCCCACAAAGCTCTCGTTTATTCATCCAAAGATCTGGTAATTATGGTGAAATAGTGCAATTCACTGGTGTATACAGGAAAGTGGGAAACTGGCGCAGTGCGAAGTACAGAATCATTACAAAACGTATGTTAGATGCTATATATATCATTGCTGATGGTACTGACACCCAGCATAAAACAGTCAGCACTCAACTCCCACAAATACACTATGATGATCCTAATGAGCTAGATTGAATTTGCTCATGGCATCAGTTGCTGCTGGTAATACTGCTCATTCAAATGAGGTTGTTTCAGTAATCTTCGAGCTTAGAGAGAGAGGTGTAATCGAATAAGTACGGAAACAGTAGCTAGAGAAACCCACAGACCAGCACACAAAACATACATTCAAAGGCATGTTATGATTAATGGTTTTAATGACTTATCGCAGGCTAATCTTGTAGATATGCAGGAATATTCACATGTGACTAATGGATTCAAATATATTTTAATATTTATTGATACCAACTCCAAATATGCTTGGGCATTACCTGTTAAAACAAAAATGGGGAGAGATATCACAGAGGTTGTTTGTGCATTTCTTGCAGTCAGCGATGAATCAATGCGAAGACAACCTGCACACCGACCATGGTGGAGTTTTACAATAGGTGTTTCAACACCATGATACAGCAGTATGGAATACATCATTACTCAACATTGACCCACCTGAAGGCGAGTATCGTGGAACATCTTAACACACCAGTAAAAGGTCAGATGTGGATGTCCGTTTATCTTGGCGGTTATCCTCCCAGAAAGAATTGCACGGTGTAATCGAAAAACTCATAGCATGATAAAAATGAGAGTAATAGATGTTCATGATAATGGAATCTTGGATACAGTATACTAACGTATAAAAATGCTGGATCCACGTGAACAAAAATCTAGTGTGGGTGATTTGGTACATATCAAAACACAAGACAGCATTTGAGAAGTCATATCTCTCAAATTGGTAGAGTGAGATATTCACAGTCTCCAAAGAACATATACCAGAAGCTGCATGTTATGTGTAGTTTTAATAACGTCTAGTTTAATTATTAACTTGTAACTTTAATCCACGTCCGAGTCAGATATTTCGTTCTCCAGCCAGTAATTTGGCAGGAATAGAGAAGGTATGTTCTCGAATTCTCATACACATCTCTTTTTGTTCCTGTAAACTATTTCCTTAATGGCTGTAACAATTCGCTCTTTTCCTTCTTGCACTTCTCTTAGACGAGAGCATTTGACGATTTTAGCTTTACCTCTTATTTTTTCCACGACACTGTTGTTAAAGCACTCCACATCTTCCTGTGTGTACGAGAACAGCTCTTCTCTCACACATTCGTACTGAATTTCTGTATAGGACTTGAAACTTTTGCAAACGAGTGTCCATTAAATGTATATATATCATCCATTTGAAACTCCACAAATGGCTGTTTTTTTCCTAGATGCACAACATCCAGTTCACCACATTTAGATATATTATAAACGTTTCTTTTAAGCCAGAACAAATAGGAATTGAGGTTTATACAACTTTTTTTTTTCGTGTTCGCTTTTAATGTGGTAAACTTTTTAGATTCCATTGATTTCAGTCACCACTCCAACACGTGACCATTTTCCACTTCTGTGTACTGTAGTTGCAGATATTTTATATTCCCCAGGCGTAGCCAGATTTCTCCTTACACTGTGTTTAAAGCCATATGTAAACCTTGCTTCCACATCTGCTATGCCTATTTCTTGTTTCATCGGCAGTTTATATTCCACCTTTATTGCGGCTGTCTTCGCCATCTACTCCAGTTTTCGTTTCTTGCCTTCGATGCCCTCCATTAGTAGTTTTCATTTTCGTGCACGTAACACATGAACTGTACTTGGTGTCAGTGTGAAGAATTTCCATATTTTTCCAGATACACAGTTAAAACTGTAAGCAGACGGAAAATAACTTATTAGCTTTCCTTGGTTTTGAGAGTCTGGCAGACTTACTTATGCACCAGTCAATTTACGAGTATTTTTATTAGCCCAGTAGGCAAACTGCATAACGTTGTTAAATAGCACCAGCAGCTGTTTTGTTAGTTATTGGTTTGGCTGACGCAACATGGGTGTGATTGGGGAGGAGTGTAGTGGAGCATATTGTAAATATTGTTTTTTAGAATCTAATAAACTTCAGCAATTTCGCACAGGGTCGAACACGCGAGTCATTCTGTAATTATATATTGGAGCCTGCAGCCTGGTAACGTCTTGCTCCTTAGCCAAAGAAGTTGTACAGGTTTCTCGTAGTCACGTATCTGGATACTTTATACAATCTACAAGGCGGTTACTAATAACTGTGTTTACTCCCGTACTTGTGATTTTGACATACATATTTGTTATCTACCTTTGCTCTACAATTGGAGCTCGTCACGTTAAACGGTCTATTCTGGCTGTCTTCTAGTTGTCCGAGATCACACTGTTGCTTCCCTGGCGCTCTCCTTCAGTGCAGAAATCGTGGTTTCGTATTAGGTAGTCGCGCATCCCGATTTCAGCATAAAGTCCGGCAGAGTCTCGCGTTAAGTCGAAATCCGAAAGGTAATAGTCGTCTACAAGTAGCTACAATATTCCAGACATTTCTTCTATTAGAACATTCAGTTTAACGTCGGTTAATTCCACATTTGACGGTATAGCCACAGCATTTCTGTGTTTCTTCGAAATGGTTTCCTTTCCGATTTTGTCCAACGTTCCTCTTGCTCTCACACTGTCCTTCCCTTACAGGAGACATGGTAACTTCGCCTTTATATCAAGTCTTGCAGTGACGCACTTGGAGAATTTGCTACGCAGACAATAACTGAATGAGCCACATATCACCGTCTTTGACATTACAGACCTTCCCTTGTCCAATTGATTTTGACAGTTGACTTGATCACAGATTTTAACTACCATAATGTTGTCGCAAAACGGTTCTGTTACAGGATTAAGAACATTTAAATTATTCTTGTTAAAAGTGTACGATTTTCGGTGCAATTTATGTGTCCAATATCAAAAACAGGACTGTCCAGGTTCTACAGTATTAACGGAAAACCAAAGAGTCTGTTGGTTGGTCTTGTCCTCCTCCCTGATAGCTTATGGATGTTTGTCACTTTGGTGGAATCCATGTCGACGCTTCCAGCTACCACGGAAGACTGATCAGGTGGGGGCCTTATTCCTCCTGTTGTAGTCTAAAAGTCCAGGATGGTGGCACTCCCGATCATGTGCTCTACCGGTCATACATCCTAAATTTGGTTATACTTGCAATCCAACTGTAAACTGCTAGCTATTTTATGTGCAAATCGTAGAACACCCTATCCCGTGATCCCGTGCCTTCAACGCCACTATTGCTCTCGGATACACCACTACACTATTCTTTCCAGCTATTGCGCTGTACCAGCCTGCCCCAAAACCGTGTCTGATTACCGCGCTATACTTTACTGCGAGAATACTGGGCTGTACCACCCCACCCGAAATCATGTCCGGTGCTATGCTCTACTGTGCGAATTCTGAGCTGTACCACCATGTCCGAAACTGCGTTCAGCTACAGCCCTACACTCTACCATGCGGATACTGCGCTGTACCAATCTATACCAAAACATATCCACGTACAAAGCTGTACTATATATTCCAACTAATACGTTCGTTCTATCCACACATAAGGGTGGTACTCACGAGCGGCAGACTCCCTCCCTTCCATGGACACATTGCACATGAAACAGCTAGCAATGTACAATTGAATTGCTAGAACAACCCAATTTAGAATGTCTGACGGAAGATCAGGTGACCGGAAATGTCATCATCTCGGAGTTTTAGAGTATAAAGGAGGCCTGAGACCTTCAACTGATCATTCTTCCGTGGTAGTTAAAAGCGCCAACATGGATTCCACCAAAGTGCTAAACATCTGTCAGTTGTGCCGGCCGCTGTGGAAAAGCGGTTCTAGCAGCTTCAGTCCGGAACCGCACTGCTGCTGCGGCCACAGGTTCGAATCCTGCCTCGGGAATGGATGTGTGTGATGCCCCGCTTAGAGGCATTTTAACCATCTGTCAGCTATTAGGGTGGAAGAAAAGACCAACCGACGAACGCTTTGGTTTACTGTTATTGCTAGAGAACTTGGACAATCTTGTTTCTGATATTGGCAACATAAATTACACTGAAAATGGTACGCTTCTTCGCAAAAAGAATTTATATATTCTTATTCGTATTACACAACCGTTTTGAAACAAAATTACGGTAGTTAAATTCTGTGATCAAGTCAGCTGTCAGAATCATTTAGACAAGGGACGATATGTAATGCTAAAGACGACTTGTGTGTGGCTCATTTAATTGTTATACAAGTAGAAAGTTCTTCAGGTTCGCAACTCCAAGTCATGGTGTCAAGTCTTAGCTACCATTTCTCCTAAACGGGAATGAGAGTGTGACAGCAATAGGATTATTGGGTAAAATCAGCAAGGAAGCAGTGGAAACCGTTTCGAAGAAATAGAAACGATTACCTCTTGGATTTAGACTTAACGCAAGACTGTGCCGGAATTTTTAATAAAATAGAAGACGGCCAGGGAAGCAGCAATGTGATTGTGGACAACAGTAGGACAGCTGGAACAGATTCTTTAACGTGGATGAGCTCCAGTTGTAGAGCAAAGACATATAACATATTTATACGTCAAATTAAAATTTCAGGTGTAAACAAAGTTATCGGTAACCACCTTATAGGTTTTATCGTTTCCAGACACTAGATTAAAAGAAACTTTTAGGTATTCTTTGGCTAAGGAGCATGCCATTACCAATCTGGAGGCTACAATATACAACTACAGAATGACTCGTGTGTTCGACCCTGTGTAAGACGGTTTATTTGTATTAGACTCTAGCAAAACAGAATTTACGATGTGCTTCACATTACTTTGCGTCCATGACGTCCATGTTGTGTCAGCTACCCAAGAACTTACAGAACAGCTACTGTGTGGTATTTAACAAAATTCTGTAGTTTGTCTACAGTAGTAACAAGAATACTCTTAAATTGACTGGTGTTTAAGTAAGTCTGCCCGACTCTCAAGACTGAGGGAAGCTAATAAATTATTTTCTTCCTGCATACAGTTTTAATTGTCTGTCTGTAAACTATGTGTAGTTTCTTAAGACACCAACAAAGACGATGTAAGTGTTGCACAGAAGTGTTATATTAAAGCAGGAGAAACATATTTTTCACAATTTAGGACACTGTGCTCCACAATAACATCAAATATAGATACTGCCGCATTGGGTATGATGCACACAGACAATGTTATTCCACAAGTGTTAAGGTGAAGAATCAGTCATTCGAACAGATTTAAACCGTTCCCAATTGAGAAAAACACTCTCCCAAGTACAGTTAATGTGTTGAGTCCACGAGAAAGAAAGCTGTAAATAGAGGAAATCGAAGTCAAGAAATTAAATTGGAGTATACGGCGAAGACAGCCGCAATAAAGGAAAGATAAAAACTGAAATTGGAAAAAGAAATAGCTATGTAGCTATCCAGATGTGGAAACAAGGTTTACATATCGCTTCAAACACTGTGTATGGAGAAAACTGGCTACGACCAGGGAATATAAAATATCTGCATTTATAGTAACCAACACTGGAATCTAATGACGTATTGGATTGCAGACCGAAATCTACGGAAATGAGAACGTTTACTACGTTAAAAGTTACATGAAAAAATGTTTTTTTTATAAAATTTCATTCCCACTTGGATTGGCTTAAAAGAAATGTTTATACCATATCTAAATGTGGCGAAATCAATGTTGTGCCACTGCGAGCGGAACAGCCATTTGTGGAGTTTAAGACCGACGGTATATCAATATGTAATTGATACTTGGCTGCTAAATAACTGATGATGGTCGAACTAGAGAGGATATAAAATGTAGACTGGCAATGGCAAGGAAAGCGTTTTTGAAGAAGACGAATTTGTTAACATCGAGTATAGATTTAAGTGTCAGGAAGTCGTTTCTGAGAGTATTCCTATGGAGTGTAGCCATGTATGGAAGTGGAACATGGACGATAAATAGTTTGGACAAGAAGAGAATAGAAAATTTCGAAATGCGGTGATACAGAAGAATGCTGAAGATTAGATGGGTAGATAACGTAACTAATGAGGAGGTATTGAATAGAATAGGGGAGAAGAGGAGTTTGTGGCACAACTTGACAAGAAGAATGGACCGGTTGGTAGGGCATGTTCTGAGGCATCAAGGGATCACAAATTTAGCACTGGAGGGCAGCGTGGAGGGTGAAAATCATAGAGGGAGACCAAGAGATGAATATACTAAGCAGATTCAGAAGGATGTAGGTTGCAGTAAGTACTGGGAGATGAAGAAGCTTGCACAGGATAGAGTAGCATGGAGAGCTGCATCAAACCAGTCTCAGGACTGAAGACCACAACAACAACAACTGCAAAAGTTGTGAACTTTAAGTTCTATATGTAAATTCCGCAAGAATGTGTAGGAGAAGAGCTGTTGGCGTACACACAGAAACATATAAAGTGCTTTAAAAATAGTGTCATGGTGGAAATAAGACGTGAAGCTAAAATCCCCCAATGCTCTCGTCTGAAAGAACCGCAAGTAGGAACAGAACTCACTATTGAGGTCATAAAACAAATAGTTCACAGGAGCAAAAAGAGACGTGTATTGAAATTCGAGAACACACCTTCTCTGCACCTGCCAATTTAGTGGCTGGAGAAAGAAATATCAGATTCAGATGTGGATTGAAGTTAAAAGTTAATAATTAAGCTAGATGTTATTAAAATACAAGCAACGAACATAAAGAAATGGTTATTTTCTGTGTGTAATTGTATGTGTAGAAATTAATAAAGATTTTATACGAAAATATTTGTTTGTCTGAAACCTGGTTGTTAGGTACTCAGAGAGCGCACAGGATAAGGTTATGATTGTGGATGGGTCCGTAAACATTTACTCTGAGATGCACAATCAAACACACATTGCTTTAAAAGATCACAATCAAACAATACAGCTGAAGGCCTAGTTAAAGAACTTGATATGCTTTCTAGGCTGAAGGCTCAAAACCACACCAAAAACAATTAAAAAGGAGGTAAAATTTTGTTTCCTTAAAAAAAAAATGCAATTGAAAATGTTGCTTAAGGCCTACATCTCAGTTACTCTGAGATGCACAACCAAACACAACTTTAGTTTTCTAAGAATCATTCATTTACACATTGCTTTAAAAGATCACAATCAAACAATACAGCTGAAGGCCTAGTTAAAGAACCTGATTTGCTTTCTAGGCTGAAGGCTCAAAACCACACCAAAAACAATTAAAAAGAAGGTAAAATTTTGTTTCCTTAAAAAAAAGAACATGCAATTGAAACAGTTGATTAAGGCCTACACTACACGTCTGAAGGACAACTATAATTAAGACTCACTAATAAACAATTTTTCCAACCAATAAATTTCTTTCTAAACTTACAACAGAACGGCCAAAAGCCTATTTAAAGACATATTAACTTATTGCACAGGTGAAGGCCAAAAACAAATATGAAGCAACGGCTGAAGGCCTGAACAACAAGTCAGACAAACAATTTAAAATAAACCCCTTCTTTCTTATACAAAAATTTCCTTTAAAGAATACACACAGCTGAAGGCCTTATTACAAGGGGGTCACGTAAATCCTTGACTGAAGGCCACACATAACACATTGAACAACTAACGACTTAGAGCCTGGATTATAAACAATTTCAGATAGAACCAATTTTAAGGAAAAATTCTTTTTTTTTAGATAAAACCAATCCTCAAAATTTTAATTTAACGCAGCTGAAGGCCTTTATGTAAAATTTAAAAAGAACTGAATTAATACACGGCCGAAGGCCTCGCACAATACTTCAAACTAAAATTAAAAACACAATCTAAAGCAAACAGAACAAGTCGTGCTCAGAAGCGTTCCAATGGTCGGCGTGAGAAGGTAGCTGAAACGTAAGGTGAGGTGAGACAGGCAGCCAAGCGTTGAAGTTAAATAATCGAATGGCAACCCAAACTAGGGACGGCGCAAGGACCGACCAACAATTTAACCAATTCCCTTCCGTCCGACCAACGGCACAACGATGGAAAATATCGGCTGAGAACGAGGATACGAACAGCACTACGTCTCCAGAAACTGGCGTTTAAAAACATCCATGGGAACAATAATCACTCCAAGCAAACATGAACCAAACAACTTAAAAGGCTATCGAACTACATACCGCGCCAGACAGCATCAACATGACGAGGAAAGGTACACAACTGGGGCGTTAACGGCCACAGGGCAGAAAATACCGCTGGTGCACTTCACTGGTAAGAAACAGTCAATTCAATAATTAATCACAATATGGAAAGACAGGCACAAGATTTCGCCGACTGCTAGCCCGAACGGCCCAGTGAGCAAACACCCGCAACTGAACGAAGAGATGTCACAATAGTTGAGGCTTGATAACAGGTTAACTGATCACTCAATTTCAGCGTCCCAGTTCAGTGGGCAACGAACTTTGTCACTCTCGCAGCTAGCGCCTCACGATCTGACAGCGCATGCACGCCGCCAGTGGTTCCTACCTGGCCTCGCACCGCGGAGAGTTCCTTGCTGCTCCGTCCTAACCGACTGACCACCACACACAGCAGCACCACCCGGAAATACTAGTTCAAAAATGGTTCAAATGGCTCTGAGCACTATGGGACTTAACATCTGAGGTTATCAGTCCCCTAGAACTTAGAACTACTTAAACCTAACCACCCTAAGGACATCACACACATCCATGCCCGAAGCAGGATTCGAACCTGCGACCGTAGCGGTCGCGCGGTTCCAGACTGTAGCGCCTAGAACCGCTCGGCCACACCGGCCGGCGGAAATACTAGTGGTCAGACCAAAGATAGTACGACAGTACTAGTTTCAATAAGCGCTGCTGCTGCCACTCAAGGAGACAAGCCAGCAACTTCGTTACGCCAGTAAGTAAGAAAGAAACAAGACGCCACTCGATGTGACAAAATGCCAATAAGTGCGGGCTGCACAGGGCTCATTGTCTTATTTGTTAACCTGTCAAAAATCCAAAGACATTTTTTCTTTTCAGTGATTTCCATGCATGTATTTTGGGTGCGGCAAGTGTGCAGTTAGATGACCTTGAAAATTAGGTACCTAAAAGTACCTATATGAACGAGCCCCACATTCATAGATCACTGCACATTCTCAATTTCCACTATATCTTTGAGGTCATTGTCAGCTACGTTCCTGACATTAACATGCATAGACTCGTTTGGGGTTAAATGTTATGTACTGGTGTACAGTACAATCGATTCAACAGCTCGGCAATACACAGCTGTCTACAAATCCTGTGAGCCACATCTGTTTGTATTATGTGAGTGATCTGTGAAGCAAAAGCATCATGTGGTTGTTGCCAGGATCGTATAGGTTGGCATATTCCGTTCCAATATGTGACAAAACAAAAATCTCTGGGAAAGACGACGTACTTCTCCCAGAAACAAACAGTTAGTTAGGGTATGTATGAAAGTGTATAGACAGTTGTTTATTCGTCCAGTGGGTGAGATTTGGATGGAACGGTAATCGATAATACTTATGCGATGTACTCTCCCCCATGCATCGTGCAGCAGCTTGCAGTGTATTTGTTTTAGATGTGTGATGTTCCTAGTGACGCGATGCTCTGCAAGCAGGGGGACAGACCTATGGTGGTGTTGATAGTTGACTTGAACTCAACTAAATCTACTGCACATTAATAGGGCCGGCTGATGTGGCCGAGTGGTTCTAGGCGTTTCAGTCTGGAACTGTGCGTCCGCTACGGTCGCAGGTTCGAAACCTGCCTCAGGCATGGATGTGTGTGATGTCCTTAGGTTAGTTAGGTTTAAGTAGTTCTAAGATCTAGGGGACTGATGACCTCAGCAGTTACGTCCCATAGTGCTCAGAGCCATTTGAACCACCCACATTAATGGGACTAGAAATTCCGTAGACTGTCATCGGAAGCGTTAACTGCCGTAAAATGCCTAGCAGAAAGGATCTTGACCTGAAGTAGAACGCATAAGTCGGGTTCGTCCGCATTTGCTAGAATCTTAGGGAAAGCAGTCCAAACATTACGAACTGACAAGTTGGTAAACCACTGCTGGAAAATATGTTAGGCTCAACTTCATCTGCATGGGTTATTAAGGTTAGTGTGATCCTTACACTAAGAAGTGACGGTACAGGAGGCGAGTGAGCGTAAATCCCGCCGTTATGACACATAGAGTCTGTGGCACTATAATTCTGATAGACGTATGAGAGGTACTAAGATTACTGCTGTTGCTGGAGGAAACATTGGCAACGATTTGATCTGGCTTGTACATGTTGGTTAATTGGGTCTCAGTGTACGATAGTTGGATAAACGTGTAAGTACTTCGTTTTTTTTCCAAACAAACAACTAGAATTATATGTATGCATACTATCCGTGTGCATCATGTAGAGTTAAAATTTGAGCAATGCTGTGATTAAGTCCTGAATCTCCCTCTACTCTTCCAATAGCTCTGTATTGTATGTGGAGGTGTAAGGTTGCTTCACTGGTGTAAATTGTTCATTGGATATTACGTTGGAGCCGGCCGTTGTGGCGAGCGGTTCTAGGCGCTTCAGTCTGGAACCGCGCGGCGCCTCCCGTCGGAGGTTCGAGTCCTCCCTCAGGCATGGATGTGTTTGATGTCCTTAGGTTAGTTAGGCTTAAGTAGTTCTAAGTTCTAGGGGACTGATGACCTCAGATGTTAAGTCCCATAGTGCTCAGAGCCATCTGAACCATAGTGCGTTGGAAGCCCTGTGATACTGTTAGATTCGTATTATGGAGTACGCTTCATTTTGAAAAATTCTGTACTGTCGACTGAGACTCCGACATCATTAGACTGTAGTATTTCTAGTGTAGAAATCGTAGGCATACGATAAAAGGAAATTAAGATACGCACGGGGGGATATTTATAAACAATCACTGATATCGATGAATTATAGGTGTTATGCTTCTGAATTTCTTTCTGCAGTAATGTATACTACGCGTAGTTGCAAATTTCCTCCTGTACGTTCGGGTGCTATTTTTCTCGTTGTGACATCTCTCTGCCTAGCCAGTGACAGGTGGAGGACTAGTCAGCCTTGTGCTGTTGGAACATGATGGGATATCGAGAGAATTAGCATGGGTCTGTGACTTCCCGGGGGACATCTCTTTCATGACCACATGTGGTGGATATGGTATATATCGAAGACTGGGGCGATTCGTGAGAATATGACAGGTAAATTATACTCTGACGAAAGGTGAGTTGAGAGGTGAGCTCTATCCCGCTTCTTCTTTGTGGGAAAATATATTACAACTCTCACATACGTCTCGCAAAGTGACTGCAATGAGAAAATTAGAGGCTAATACGAAGATTTTTACCGAGAGACAATCAGCAGCAGACGGTTCGTCTTTTCTTATTGTCAATCAATAACAGACAACATTCTTCCGTGAGTTTTGCGTGCCTGTAAATGGATGGAGTGAAATTTAAATAGATGGACTAAATGTACATCTACATCTATATGCTTACTTCGCAAGTCATAGTGCTGTGCGTGGCGGAGGGTTCCCTGTACCACTACTCTCCTATTCCAATCGCAAATAGAGCGAGGGAAAAGAGACTATATGTGTCTGTACGAGCGCTAATTTGTTGTATCTTATGTTCGTGGTCCGTACTTGAAATGTGTGGTGTCACCGCCAGACACCACACTTGCTAGGTGGTAGCTTTAAATCGGCCGCGGTCCATTAGTACATGTCGGACCCGTGTGTCACCACTGTCAGTGATCGCAGACCGAGCGCCACCACACGGCAGGTCTCGAGAGACTTACTAGCACTCGCCCCAGTTGTACGGACGGCTTAGCTAGCGATGCGACACTGACGAAGCCTCGTTTATTTGCAGAGAAGATAGTTAGAATAGCCTTCAGCTAAGTCAATGGCTACGACCTAGCAAGGCGCCATAGCAATTGATAGTTATCGTATGAAGCATGTCTCATCAAGAACGATGTATACAAATGATGGATTAAAGTTAAGTATTTCAGCAGCTACGTACTTTTCTTTATAGCATTCATTACGTATCCTGTTTCAGATCTCACGCCATCCTGCGGCCTTCTCTAGCAATATAACAAAATGTATGTTGGTGACAGAGGAATCCTTCTGCAGTCAACCTCAAATATCGGTTCTCTAAATTTTCTCAGCAGTGTTCCTCGAGAAGGGCATCGGCCTCCCTCCAGGGACTCGAAGCACCCAGCTACTAATTTGTTGGGAGCCTGAAGGGATGCTTCTACAGGTCTGCACTCTGTGGGAAACTCATGTATGCAGTCTCATACACGTTTGCAGATGGCGGCAGGACCTGCTGTTCGCTTGCAGGCTTTCGGCGGCAATGATGACAGGGTCGGAGGCAGTGCGGTGGCGGAGAAGAAAGTAAAACACCCTGATGCCCCCATAGACCGAAAGGTCTCAGCAATATTAGTTTGGGAGCGCAGCATACTGGAATTCTAAGGGACTTACTTCCACGAGCTTGGCAAGAAAGCCGACCTACAGAAGGTATTTAGCGTCGCATATCTTCAACTGTTTGACGACTGTTACCACCCATTGTCGAGGAAGTGACTACGTCGCCTGTGGGAAGCCCCCAGAGACGTCACAGAAGCGTCAGTAAAGGTTACCTGGCAAGTGTAATCCGACTACAGGAATAAATGACTCATCCTGCAAACAGACTCTCAAGATCAATTTCATGTCAATGACGTGCAGCTGGTTGGCTGGATGCGATGGCGAGAGTACGACGGGTATTGATTCGTGAGTTGGAGTGGTAATCAGGCGTTTTATCGCACTTAGAAAAAGGGATATAGACCTCACTTCTCAACTCACCTTTCGCCACAGTATTGATTAGCTGCCAGATTCTCACGAATCCCCACTGTCTTCGATATATAGCGTTCGAATCCACCTGATTTTAGCGAGTAAGAGATGTCCCCCACCAAGTCACAAAACCATGCTAATTCTCTCGAAATACCACGTTTTAACGATATTTTCGTCTCCTACCTACACAGACAGAGATAAACATCGTAATGAAATCAGCTGTAATATCGAATTTATAAAGTGATATGTAGTATTAACCTGATATTTATGACCCCTCTGTGTTCTTACCTTACTTGAATTCGTAAGTGATGAGGCATTTGGCTACTTAACAGAGCTTGAAATTCAGGAGGCACCTTGTGACAGAGGCAGAGAATGCTCATTCATCATGAGCCAAAAATGAGTTTAATATTCTAGTTCTACGAGGTAGGCTGTAACTGATGTCAAGCTGATAGGAACATTTTTTCTTCTTTCGTACCTGATGAGAGAATGCTTAGAGGAAATATAGCTTATGCCATACTGTTGTATAGGATTACCACGACAAGTCCCAAAGTCACGACACTTCACTGATGTGAAAATGCGTGTATGCTTCGATTTCTTCTATTTAAAATAGCTGGTATTAATGGGAGGAATCTACATTTTTTTGGGAAATTCGAGGTGTATGGACAACAATGTCCCCATCTCGGATTTGGTAAAGTGGACTTTTTAAACTGTGGAGTCTATGTCAGAAATGGAATTGCAGTTCGAACTATACATCTAAGTCACGTCCGCTTGTCTCAATGTGTGACACAGCCAGTGGCAAGTGTGGACACGAGGTTTCTGCCGATCAGAAGCCACGACTGGTACAAAGAAAGACTCCGGCTAGTCGGGTTTTGTCCGCAGCCATGGGGGCAACTCCCAGGCGCCCTCTGGGTGGCTGAATAGCAAACTAGCCAGTATTCCACCAGAGCAGCGGCAGAAACGAACACATATGTTGCATGAGAAGATTTAATATGACAAGTGTCTGTGCTGGACGAGTATTTCCTCCATGTAAATTGATCAGGTGACTGCTTGCCAGTCACGGTGACAGTCTTTTTGGCCTCTGTGTATCTGGTACGGCTGGCGTGTGGCTGGAGACATGAAACAACTGCCAGCTTAGTCGATGTATCTGGGGGTCTCTCTTGACTGGCGTGGCTGTGGCTTCCCGGCAATTGGGGGATGGCGCCTCCTTTGTGATCTCGAATGTGTGCGATCAGAAAGTTTTTTCAGCAGATATGTTTAGTGTAAGGTGGAAATGTTGTGGCGGTGCAGGATGTTCTCAAACATAAGTGCATACAAGACCTCTGATACATTTAGCGCTACGATCTATTTGTGACGGAAATTTAATTACTTGACTTACAGAATGTTTGTGTGTGTTTCTCAAACATTGAAAATATGCTTTACTTTAAAGAAGAATCATTGTAAGGTTGTGTTGAGTTTTGTAAGTGATCTATTTGACTCCTGTAAATTGTTAAACAATTAATTTGTCTGGTTAGTGCAAATGCACTATTTTTGTATTTTTGATATTGGAACTGCACCAGCTCTCCCTCTGTCCCACAATTAGCCAAAAGAAACACAGTATTCAGAAGAGGGATGGATACCTCCAGCTGTGTGTTTGGGGATGTTTCTTCATGCATGTGTTCACATAAACAGGAGGTAACCACTCCTGGTCTATAGGTCTGAGGTGCTGGTGTTACAGCAGAAAGTAATCACCTGAGAGACAGCAGAGGTGGTGTTGCAATGCGTGGAGTGGCTGCGCAGTTAGAGGTGCCATGTCACAGATTGCGCGGCCCCTCCCGCTGGAGGTTCGAGTCCTACTTTGGGCATGTGTGTGTGTTTGTGTTGTTCTTAGCATACATTAGTTTAAGTAGTGTGTAAGTCTAGGGACCGATGGCCTCAGCAGTTTCGTGCCTTAGGAATTCACACACAATTGAACATTTGAGAGGTATTGAATATCAAAGGGATGTCACCATTTGATGCATTGTCTGGGATTGCCAGATCAAAGGAGGTCAGCATCCGGTATCACGGATTTTTGGAGGGTTCGAGATGCAAGTTGGCTGTGTGGTCCCAGCAATGGCGCTCACAGCTCCATCTGGCCAGTTGCTTTGTGAACTACTACCCAGTATGCATTGAGCTGCCTTTGTATTTACGAGTATTGCATGGGTTATGGGCAGCATGTGGCAGAGGGACAGTCACTACCTGCTGCCAACGGTCCCAATGCAGTGCAGTGACAGTACTCCAGCTCAGAGCCGTCAGTGCTTGGGACTTCACCAGGTGCCCCGGTGGCACTGACCAGGGACACGTGGCCTGACTTCCACAACATGGAGATGCGCATGCTTGGCGCTCTGCACAGTGCCTGGTAGCGCCCAGGCGACCCAAAACAGCGGCTAATGTACTGCACTTCACTCCATTCCTCAGTGCATACAGTTATTTTTTTGTGCAAAGCGTGAGACAATGGGAGAAGGATACATTTTTCCTATAAACTTATTAAATAGAGACTGTGCAATTGAATTGAACAATTTATTACGATGCCAATATGATTTAATTGTCAGGTCATGAGATCTTTACTCTCCAGCACAGATGAGTCCTTTTCCCACCAATTTCCGGTTGGGGAGGGGAAATGGGGAGGGGAGTGGGAGATAGGGTATTTCCCAAAGGGGGAGGTATATAATTAATCAAATTAACTAATTAGTCAATTAATTTGATATCAACAGTGTGCTCATATTGGCGAGGAGAGGGGGAGGTAGGGGATTTCCCAGAGAGTGGGGGAAGATGAGGAAGGATGGAGGGATTTCTGAGAAGGACAGATTTTTCCTGGGGGGTCATAAATCATCCTCAGGGAGTCATAGATGAATTAGCAGAACAATGGGTTTAGGGGAGGAGGACAATTTGCTCCTCAATATATGCTAGCCCATGAATGCAGTAACTACATGGCCCAGGATCAGCTTAATCCTACTACTTACGTGCTTCTGTCAGTCATGATGAAGTTTGCATATGAAGTCATCTTAATTGCAACAGCTTCTGGAATGGACTAGATAGCTTTGCAAACGTTTCACCAAGTGGTGCACAAATGCAAAACTCACAGTGGCATACAGTACAATGAATTCAAGAACAGAATGAGATGATTCAGTTCAAATACGGATTGACTACCCAAATGATACATTTAATTGATTACTGAGCCAATACCGTATTTGTTACGGATTTTCACAATACCTTTAATAGCAACTGTAACAGTTTAATCAGATAAGAGATCGACCTTCTCCATAAAAGCACTCATCAAGGCGCATCGAATGCGCTACTTGCACGTTTATTTACATTTTTAATGACCAAACGAGAAGTGGTTGAATCATAAGTGTAATTAAAGTCAGAGTTATAGGTTGCATAAGACGGAAGTACAAACAGCATTGCACAATGTAATGGGCAACATGTTCACACAATATAAACAACATTTAAATCGAATGTTTCATACAATTAATTACTTATTGTAACTGAATCAACAGAATCTTCCATAGTTTAGCCCATTATTCCAATTCCATTAAACATACATAAATTCGGACAGTAGCAGTGCAAAGAGTCCATATCCTACAAAACTAACCTTCTATTTATGTGTGTATTGTAAAGCCTCGAGAAGTAACTAATAAATATTGTACTTATCTTCTGATATGTGCGATCAAAATAACTAAGATTTTTGGCAAACTACTTAATGTATAATTTATTTTTGTATATTTTTTAATTGGCATTTCAGCGCCTTTTTGTTGACGCCTCCGCATCTCAGGAAGCACTTTTCTATCAGAAGTTATATCTCAGACTGTTGGGATCACTTGTCCGCAGAAAACACAAGCTCGCGGAAATTACCGAATTAGGGAGGTCGCGGTTATGAAAGGGGAACCGCTATCATTGCTCTGGACATTATTTTCTCCAGACGCAGCAGAAGAGGTAGGATTTGTGTTTCGCTGGGAAGTGATTTAACCACACGAATTCACGGACTTGGATGATTACTCGTCGGTAGTCGCGGGAACTTTGAATCATTTCATAGGTGCTTTTGATGATCTCGTGATTTTTACGAACAGTGCCACTCTGAACCTGGAGTTATTCTGTAGCGAGATGGATTCTAGCTCAGGCTGTACTGTACAGTGTGGACTCTAAATACTTTCACAGATGTCGACACTTTCGTCGAGTGTCGGATGGACTTGTGTTCACCGTGATTAGCGCTGCGTTGGACGCACAGTATTTTGGGACCACAAACACTCGTGACTATCCACAATTCTGTAGTGTTATCAGAGTTATTTAAAATGTATAATGTGTTTCTAACAAATATACGAGGCGTCGAGACATCTTACGTCTGATAAGCAGCAGCAAGTATGTTTTCAGCAGTCTGCAATTTAATTAGTGCAAAAAAAAAAACTGTGAATGATTTGGTATTTAAATTTGTTATTAGTGTACGGTATTTCCATGCAGCACCTAAAATCCGACCTGACAAACATTTCATACTCCGGGTTTGTGTAGCAGACATTTATACACATTTTACAAGTAAAAAGTAACAGGTACGAAACCTATTATTAGTGGAAACGTGGCAACGTGGTACGTTAGCGCCAGTTAACACGTTTTCTGTTCCTTATCTGCGTCTGTTCCGTGTATGTCCCACATTTAAACGTAGTAATGTTCATCTTTCATACTGTGTATCAAAACTCAGAGCACTGTAAGTGGGAACAGAATTAACGTTATGTTCACCACAAAAATTAAGTAATGTGTAGCTTGCATATTTGTTTTGAGAGCTTAAATCAAAGTATCGGTACGTTGAGCAGTCGGAGAAACACACAGTCATGCCTATTGAGGTCATCGTCCACACGGATATTGTAGACCAATACATATTACGTTGCCAGTTGAAATTTGTAAACTGCATCTTTAGTGTGCACTGCGGAATTTAAATTAGTATCGGCATTCCTGGATGTTTAACGTTTTGTTTAGGTTGCAGCACGAGGTGCGCTCGCGTTACTAAATTAATACAACCACTGATGATGTCACCTACCTCTGCTTATGTCATTCCATTGCGTTTGCGTATTGACTGTCGTCCACGTTTCAGTGTAAAGGGATCAGTGAATATTACACCTACAGGAAAGGGCAACGAAGTGCGTCGTGTTGAACGAATTAAATTCGCCCTCAAATTGAAAAAGAAAAATCACCTTGATAAAATCATTGGCAAGTAGAGAGGATTTTGGCGCAAACTGACTTCTCTTGCGTCAATTGATAGTATTAATGATTATTTGGAATTAAAATATTTTTATGTTGCAGAGCAACAGCCATACAATATTTTTTTTAAAAGGAACACACCAGTATTTGACTGTTTTATTGTTTATTTAAGTACAACACAAGTTTCGGCCTTTTATGTCATTTTGAAGTATCTACTAGAAGAAAAAATTGCATACAGCAAATCCACCTAAAATTTCAAAAGATATAACATGCCTTAAACAATGAACCCAAACTGGTGTATAATTAAGTAATATGTACTTACATTTTATGTCTTTAACATATATTGCAGGACAATTAACATGTTTCCAAAGTCAAACTTGACTATAAATTAAGAAAAATATTGGGTCCCCACGAAATGTCAGATAGAAAATAACGATTTTGTAACAGATTAGTAAATAATCGTGCGTGAACGTCATAATTAATAAAAACAGGCCTATGTTAGTAAATAAAAGATGAGCACATGTCCTTAAAACGTAATGATAATGAAGTAAAACAGCATAGAAAAACTGAATACTAAAAATACAAAGTGTCCTAGATATATCACTACTAATTTTAAGTATCTTCAGACTACATATGTTTGTCTTTCGAGTGGCACTGTGCACCATCACGTTTGCAGTAAACATATATACATCAGGTCGTCAACAACTGTAAGTGAACTTACTCTAAGTTTGATGAGGAACTAAAGTCTATAAGGAACAAATAAAATAAAATTCGAAGACAGTGAATCACATATATGAATATAGTAGGGGCCACTGATAATATAAAATACGAAAGTTAACAGTAGGATTCAAAACGCTAGGGAGGGGGCTAAATGAATGCTGGCTGAAGAGGGATGGGAAAGATACGGGAAGATGCCCCCTCTTCATCCCCACTCCTCTAATACCTACTTCTAACACTACATATCGTACCGCATCATCATATTCTTACGTCCACAATCCAAAGATGCAGTAAGTTTTGTATAAATAGCCTCTTAGTCAAGTCAAGTTTAACTGAATATGCTAGAAATTCTGTCATCTCCCTGTGCTTGGTTAACATCCTTGTAATAAATGAGATCTTGATGTATTGTGAATAACATACATTGTACACATACACAAATCTATTTACGCCATATATCACCAAAGTGGCTTTCATTAGGTGCTTTTTTCTACTAAGAGGTAACCATTCTATATTACACAAGTGTAAAACATTTTTACATTTCCATAAGCAGATTATGATTACTATATATTTTCCTACTTTTGCTATAATTCAAAAATGTTGCACTGTGACTGCAGTCTCATGTTTTCTATCCACCTTGGACCCCCTACCTATGCTCCTCCACCCCTTCTCAGACACTCCTCTCTGGCAGCCAGCACTAAATTTTTTTGTCTATGGTCATCGCTCTTCTGATTGCTTTGATGTGGCCCCTCACGAATTCCTCTCCTGTACTAACCTCTTCATTTCAGAGTAGTCCTTGCAACTTATGTCCTCAATTATTTGCTGGAAGCATTCAACTCTCGGTTTTCCTCTACAGTTTTCGCCCTCTACAGCTCCCCCTAGTACCATAGTAGTCATTCCCTCATGTCCTAACAGATGTCCTATCATCCTGTCCCTTCTCCTTATCGGTGTTTTCCATATATCACTTTCCTCTCCGATTCATCGCAGAACCTCCTCATTCCTTACCTTATCAGTCCACCCAATTTTCAACATTCGTCTGTAGCACCACATCTCAAACGCTTAGATTCTCCTCTATTCCGGTTTTCCCACAGTCCATGTTACACTACCATACAATGCTTTATTCCAAACGTACATTCTCAGAAATTCCTTCCTCAAATTAAGCCCACTATTTGATATTAGTAGACTTCTCTTGGCTAGGAATGCCTTTTATAGCATAACTAGTTTGCTTTTGATGTCCTCCTTGTTCCATCCGTCATTGGTTATTTTGCTGCCTAGGTAGCAAATTCCTTATCTTCATGTACTTTATGACCATCAATCCTGATATTAAGTTTCTCGCTGTTCTCATTCCTACTTCTTCTCATTACCTTCTTCTTTCTTTGATTTACTCTCAAGCACTATTGTGTGTGCATTAGACTGTTCATTCCGTTCAGCGGATCATGTAATTCTTCTTCACTTTCACTCAGCATAGTGTAACACCCCACCCATCACTTATCTGGTTTTGGCATGTGTTAAACCCAGCTAACTGACTAACAGATCAACAGAGAGTGCAAAACTGCCGCAATATCAGATAACGCAAAGAAAGTAAAAAGGCCCTGTGACTCCTGATTGAACTGTAGTGGCAGTGTTGACATTAATTGATTCAGAATTGATCCCTTTTAATTAAAAAGGGGTGCACAGTGATGTTATATTCAGCTATTGAACACCCGATGCAAATGTTGAACATCAAATTAATTAAGAAAGTGACTTGGGATTTCAGATACTTGATTGAAAACAGATGCAGTCGATTAGCAAAATTTTATTTTAACCCATGACCTTAAATCATCACTTTACATGACTCTCCTAACAAGCAATGGGAATAAATTGCGTTTACGTGGAGTAAACTGCGATAAATCAAAATTAATTCCTATCGACCGAACCAGGCTTAATGCGAAGTGCGAGAAGAATTCTACAACACACGCACCATGAAACCCTCATGGAACTTTGCCGGCGTGATCCAACAAATTAATCAGTGGCCTAACTCAAGCCAGAGCAGGCCCAATATCACCGAATTCAGCGTGGTGGGGCGCCGTACTTATGCGGAAGTCAGCCGGCCTCATGGTGCTGCAAGGCTGCACTCGTCTATTCACTCCTAGCTATCTTGCTCAGTACATATCTGAACGAAAACTTTCTATCTCCAAGCTCAATCGTTCCATTTGCTAAGTCATAAACTGCAGAGAAGCTCACTCTCTCTCAGGCAAACTGAGTAAAGAACGCCATGGACACACTCTAGGCAAGCTGGGAATGGACGACCTCTACAGAGGCTTCTGCCAGTCTGCTCTTCGCCTCGGTTTCCCCTCCAGCAAAATCACTTACGCCAATTGCAGCGCAAGTCGCGTTAATTATGCATCACTTCCCAGCGCCGACCAATGCCTGCTCTGGGAAGTGAACAAATTCCCAATAAATTTCCCTTCCTCTCAACGTCTGCTATTTAGCTTCTCCCAGGCCACCCATCAAGGTTAGCATCTGCATAGAACACCAATTTTTCCGAAATTCTGACTCCCAGGAGAGTACTTCAAATTCTTTGGTGCTATGTTCCCATCGGAGGCTGGCATATTTCACTCTGTCGCTCTTCACCTGATTTACTTCAGACTCTGTGACCGTGAATTCAGTGTGAAGTTGCTGTAGTCACGAACACACATATTTCGGCCTCTGTTGACCGATCCACCGTAGCTTTGCGAGGCTTTCTCGCATGTTTCACTGAAAACGGGACGACGGACATTTATCAACAGGCGTACAAGTTCTCTGTCTGCTTCCTGGTACACCAGCATGGATACAACAAACCCCCTCACTGTCACTCATCTTAAGGCAGCTGGAGGCCATACCCTGTTACCGCTTTCTCAGAATTTGAGCCGCCCTAAACTGCCTATTGTCACTTCCCTCCACCGCTCCCCAGCTGCGTGTTGCCACCCAGCTGCAGTCAACTCTGAATACTTCCCTGGGAAAAACTAGCCTCCAGTAAATCGGCGCATTTCCACAAAGTTGTCATGTTGCATGGATTACTTTAAAACCAACACCCACTATTAATTATTCCAATACGTCTATACTATACCCTCTATAAGATGCATTGTGCCTTGTCAGTAATATTTTTTCAGCCCTACTGTTCGCTCAACGTGAGTTTGATGATCTTTAATGTTTTCATGTAAGGGGCATAGTTCTTGCCATCTTACAATAGCAATGTCACCAGCGAATCGTATCATTGATATTCATTCACCTTGATTTTTAATTACACTCCTGAACTTTTCTTTTATTTCCATCATTGCTTCCTAGATGTACAGATTGAAGAGCAGGGGAGACAGACTACACCCTTGTCTTACACTCTTTTTAATACGAGCACTTCGTTCTCAGTCGCCCACTCTTATTATTCCCTCTAGGCTGTTGTAAATATTGTTGCTGGCCGGAGTGGCCAAGCTGTTCTAGGCGCTACAGTCTGGAACCGTGCGACCACTATGGTCGCAGGTTCGAATCCTTCCTTGGGCATGGATGTGTGTGATGTCCTTAGGTTAGTTAGGTTTAAGTAGTTCTAAGTTCTAGGGGACTGATGACCTGAGCAGTTAAGTCCCATAGTGCTCAGAGGCATTTGAACCATTTGTAAATATTGTATATGATCCGTCTCTCCCAATAGCTTAGCCCTACTATTTTTCAGAATTTCGAACATCTTGCACCATTTTACATTGTCGAACGCTGCATATGGTGAAACACTACTACTACTCATGAACCAAGGTTTCATACTAGAAACAAAGACGAATATTCATTCTTTTTTAAAAATACAAATTTCAAACTAGAGCGAAGAAAAGTTATTTTTGTATGGAGTCACAGAAGTTAAACAAGACATGATTTTTCATGGTTCAAATGGCTCTGAGCACTATGGGACTGCTGATGTCATCAGTCCCCCAGAACTTAGAACTACTTAAACCTAACTAACCTAAGGACATCACACACATCCATGCCCGAGGCAGGACTCGAACCTGCGACGTAGCAGTCGCGCGTTTCCAGGTTGAAGCGCGTAGAACCGCTGGGCCACTCCGGCCGGCCATGATTTTTCATTGAAGTAGATTTGATAAATGATCAGTGTAAACTGGAAATTGGTAGTAAGTTACTATGGGACCAAACTGCTAAGATCATCGGTCCGTAGGCTTACACACTACGCATCTAAATTAAACTTACGCTAAGAGCAACACACACATCCGTGCCAGAGGGAGGACTCGAACCTCCGTGGGTGTGGCAAGGCGCTAGACCGCGCAGCTACCCCGCGCAGTAGTGATCAGTGTATGTGCATAATAAAAGATGTACAAATTAATCTGAACCACTGACAAGAATGGACGACTTACTTCTGTGTAACATCTAAGTAACAACTTTATTTTAGGAATAAATTTTGTTATTAATTATCTTCGTAGTATTGTAGTACAGACACAATTTGCCATGCTTAATGAAATTTGTAACGTTAACTTCGAAAACTGTTTGTCATGAACATGTGGGAGTCGCTTCATCGCGATGTTACATACAAAACAAATCAACAAAATTCGCAGGTATACAAAAATTTTCTTGAAAATCTACAAACATACTTCTCCAGTTCTGTGTAGGTTCCCCCCTAATTACGCTAATTACATTTAAGAATGGGCATAAGTGCCTCAGAGCTGCTTTTCTGAAGTTTTGATACTGTAATGGGGGCTCTAACATATGAAGAGAAAGATTGGATGGTGAAGCTGCGATTTCGAAGTGTGCACTGGGACAGTAAAAATTCTATAAATATAACACAGGGTATTTATCATTAATTTTTCTCTTTATTTCTCTGTCTCTCTTCCCAAGAATGGGAAACCGTAGCGGTCACGCGATTCCAGACTGTAGCGCCTAGAACCGCTCGGCCACCTCTGCCGGCGAATTCATCTCAAAGACAGAGTGACGGACGAACCACTGGATGGTAAGAAGTTCTCGCTATAGGTAATCCATCCGACGTCACACTCACCAACAGCCTAGAATCTGAAATTTACTAACACCGCCGAGAAATTGCGCCCGTGTTATTAAATTGACGCTCGCTATAATTTTCCAGTTTCGTAATGCGATATAGCTCCCCTCGACGGCACTGGGCGCTATTACGAGAGCTACTTAATTAAATCCCACAAGGCGGTGCTCGTCATTTCCGCCTTTAATGTCGAGATCTCCATTTTCTTCGGAATGTGCCGCTTTCGTCATCTCTCTCTCTCTCTCTCTCTCTCTCTCTCTCTGTCTCTCTCGCTCTGTACCCCTCTCTTATCCTTCGTCTCACTCACTTTCGCTACCACCGCCTCGCCCGCACCTTAAAGAAAGGCGAGGTTTAAGAGCGGCGCATCTTCCTTTTTATATTTTGGACGCGTCGCTAAGCTTTTCTTCCAAGTTAGTACAACGAGGCACTAAAATGTTTTACGACCGGTTTGATTTAAGCCAACAAGAAAGCGGGCTACGGAAGGAACACTCAGTGGCCCATAAAGACGCCGCCTGCCGCTGTCAGAATTGGGTGACTTTCATTAGCATTGTAATTTCACAATATGAGTAGGCATAAACTACTTTCTGCACGTGTACACATGCGTCGCGCGTTATGGCAAGGAAAGAGGAGAAATTTTTTGTATTTTTTTCTAAAAAAAAAGGAGCAAGTTTTTGTTAGTTATGATTCTGAGCTTCAGAAATAATTTGTGTGCACTGCACAGTCCGTTAAAAGTTTATGCTTGGGAGAGGAGCTAAAAGAGAAAAAGAGATAGGGATAAAAAAGAGGAGCGAGCCTGGCTCGGCGCTCACGTGCGCCCGCGGCTGTATTAAAGCCCTGAGGGAGCCGGCCGGCTATGGCGCGGGGTTGGTGCTTTACGCTGGCGGCTGGAGCGCGGTCGGATTTGCGTGCGCGGCTCTCCGGGAGGCAGTTAGGCCCTCGCAGCGAGCCACCGGCGATCGTTTGCATCGCATGTACAACAGTATAAATGCCCCGGCACGCAATTTATAGCATTCGCGTCCCGGCGCCGCCCGTCTCGGTCACGTGGTGCTACGATCGCCGCGGCAAACACCTGTCGTTTGGGAGCGGAGGGCGGACGCACAGGCGGCGGTCGTCCTCGTGGTCGAATTGTTTACTGCTTTGTCTACTAGCACCTGCAACCCTGCAGTATTCTACAAATGACAACTGTTTCTACCTGGCCTGTCATTAACTGCGATTTCGGCCTATTGCGCCAAGTGACCCCTCAAGATGAAGTGTGTCAATGCACAGACGTTCCCTTTAAGAGGACTGTAACGTAGCAAATTATTACGAGTTGTCATGTTGCATTGGAAACGTAGCTTACCGTGGAGCTGGAGGGAGAGCAGATTTTGGTTCTCGCGCCAGCACAGCTCACCATCGGTATTGGGCCGCGAGAGCCGTGTACTTGCGTAATGTTGCGTGTAGTACATTACATACACTATGTATGAATCTGAGCAAGTAGTCTGTTGTCGCCCGCCCGGTTAGCCGCGCGGTCTAACGCGCTGCTTCCCGAGCGGGAAGGCGTGCCGGTCCTCGGCACGAGTCCGCCCGGCGCATTAGTGTCGAAGTCCGGTATGCCAGCCATCCTGTGGTTGGTTTTTAGGCGGTTTTCCATCTGTCTCCGTTACACTAAATCGGCGACTGCTGCGCAAACACTGTTTCCACGTACACGTACACCATAATTACTCTACCACTCAAACATTTGGGTAAACTCGACTGGTATGCTACGTACCAGATGGGAGGAGGGCATGGGCGGGGGGGTGAATTGGGGGCCGAACCGCACAATAAACTTGGGTTCGGTGTGGGGCGGCGGTGGGGTGGGTGTACTGCTGTGGCCTGTTGTCGGGTTATCAACCACTGAATACGCGGGACGAAGCCTCTCGATCGTTTCTAGGCCCCCGGTTCAATACACATACACACTCTGTTGTCACCTGAAGATGTCCTAAGAAGGTGAAAACCGGTTCCTGACCAATAAGCAAAATTTGGTACGAGGGTGAGTCAAATGAACACCATAAATATTTTTTAAATATTATTGATTGGCGACTCCATGGCGTCTTGTGTGCACCACGACCAAATAGTGGATAGATTTGGAAGGAAAATCAGCATTGGCCGTATTTTGTTGTTTTATTGTCAGCAAAATCGATTTTCGGTCACTTGGTGACCATCCTCAGTGCTGTAATATACAATTAAAATTGGCAGGCTCTGGTATCAAGCTATAACCACAAGCTTAGAGCGATCGCAAAATACGGCCAATGCTGATTTTCCTTCCAATTTTAAATATTAGTTATTGTGCAGAAATGGTTCAAAGCTGTATCACTTTTCAACATAATCACCCCCACGCTAAATGCAAGTCCTCTGGGGCTTACAAAGTGAATAAATTCCTTTAGAAAAAAATTCTTTTGGTAGTCCGCGCAACCACTCATGCACCACATGGTACTGCTGTGGCCTGTTGTCGGGTTATCAACCACTGAATACGCGGGACGAAGCCTCTCGATCGTTTCTAGGCCCCCGGTTCAATACACATACACACTCTGTTGTCACCTGAAGATGTCCTAAGAAGGTGAAAACCGGTTCCTGACCAATAAGCAAAATTTGGTACGAGGGTGAGTCAAATGAACACCATAAATATTTTTTAAATATTATTGATTGGCGACTCCATGGCGTCTTGTGTGCACCACGACCAAATAGTGGATAGATTTGGAAGGAAAATCAGCATTGGCCGTATTTTGTTGTTTTATTGTCAGCAAAATCGATTTTCGGTCACTTGGTGACCATCCTCAGTGCTGTAATATACAATTAAAATTGGCAGGCTCTGGTATCAAGCTATAACCACAAGCTTAGAGCGATCGCAAAATACGGCCAATGCTGATTTTCCTTCCAATTTTAAATATTAGTTATTGTGCAGAAATGGTTCAAAGCTGTATCACTTTTCAACATAATCACCCCCACGCTAAATGCAAGTCCTCTGGGGCTTACAAAGTGAATAAATTCCTTTAGAAAAAAATTCTTTTGGTAGTCCGCGCAACCACTCATGCACCACATGGTACTGCTGTGGCCTGTTGTCGGGTTATCAACCACTGAATACGCGGGACGAAGCCTCTCGATCGTTTCTAGGCCCCCGGTTCAATACACATACACACTCTGTTGTCACCTGAAGATGTCCTAAGAAGGTGAAAACCGGTTCCTGACCAATAAGCAAAATTTGGTACGAGGGTGAGTCAAATGAACACCATAAATATTTTTTAAATATTATTGATTGGCGACTCCATGGCGTCTTGTGTGCACCACGACCAAATAGTGGATAGATTTGGAAGGAAAATCAGCATTGGCCGTATTTTGTTGTTTTATTGTCAGCAAAATCGATTTTCGGTCACTTGGTGACCATCCTCAGTGCTGTAATATACAATTAAAATTGGCAGGCTCTGGTATCAAGCTATAACCACAAGCTTAGAGCGATCGCAAAATACGGCCAATGCTGATTTTCCTTCCAATTTTAAATATTAGTTATTGTGCAGAAATGGTTCAAAGCTGTATCACTTTTCAACATAATCACCCCCACGCTAAATGCAAGTCCTCTGGGGCTTACAAAGTGAATAAATTCCTTTAGAAAAAAATTCTTTTGGTAGTCCGCGCAACCACTCATGCACCACATGGTACTGCTGTGGCCTGTTGTCGGGTTATCAACCACTGAATACGCGGGACGAAGCCTCTCGATCGTTTCTAGGCCCCCGGTTCAATACACATACACACTCTGTTGTCACCTGAAGATGTCCTAAGAAGGTGAAAACCGGTTCCTGACCAATAAGCAAAATTTGGTACGAGGGTGAGTCAAATGAACACCATAAATATTTTTTAAATATTATTGATTGACGACTCCATGGCGTCTTGTGTGCACCACGACCAAATAGTGGATAGATTTGGAAGGAAAATCAGCATTGGCCGTATTTTGTTGTTTTATTGTCAGCAAAATCGATTTTCGGTCACTTGGTGACCATCCTCAGTGCTGTATTATACAATTAAAATTGGCAGGCTCTGGTATCAAGCTATAACCACAAGCTTAGAGCGATCGCAAAATACGGCCAATGCTGATTTTCCTTCCAATTTTAAATATTAGTTATTGTGCAGAAATGGTTCAAAGCTGTATCACTTTTCAACATAATCACCCCCACGCTAAATGCAAGTCCTCTGGGGCTTACAAAGTGAATAAATTCCTTTAGAAAAAAATTCTTTTGGTAGTCCGCGCAACCACTCATGCACCACATGGTACTGCTGTGGCCTGTTGTCGGGTTATCAACCACTGAATACGCGGGACGAAGCCTCTCGATCGTTTCTAGGCCCCCGGTTCAATACACATACACACTCTGTTGTCACCTGAAGATGTCCTAAGAAGGTGAAAACCGGTTCCTGACCAATAAGCAAAATTTGGTACGAGGGTGAGTCAAATGAACACCATAAATATTTTTTAAATATTATTGATTGGCGACTCCATGGCGTCTTGTGTGCACCACGACCAAATAGTGGATAGATTTGGAAGGAAAATCAGCATTGGCCGTATTTTGTTGTTTTATTGTCAGCAAAATCGATTTTCGGTCACTTGGTGACCATCCTCAGTGCTGTAATATACAATTAAAATTGGCAGGCTCTGGTATCAAGCTATAACCACAAGCTTAGAGCGATCGCAACATACGGCCAATGCTGATTTTCCTTCCAATTTTAAATATTAGTTATTGTGCAGAAATGGTTCAAAGCTGTATCACTTTTCAACATAATCACCCCCACGCTAAATGCAAGTCCTCTGGGGCTTACAAAGTGAATAAATTCCTTTAGAAAAAAATTCTTTTGGTAGTCCGCGCAACCACTCATGCACCACATGGTACTGCTGTGGCCTGTTGTCGGGTTATCAACCACTGAATACGCGGGACGAAGCCTCTCGATCGTTTCTAGGCCCCCGGTT
Organism: Schistocerca serialis cubense; assembly: GCF_023864345.2. Lineage (NCBI taxonomy): Eukaryota > Metazoa > Arthropoda > Insecta > Orthoptera > Acrididae > Schistocerca > Schistocerca serialis. The sequence continues at coordinate 112,244,016 of NC_064645.1, read as the reverse complement.
CAATACACATACACACTCTGTTGTCACCTGAAGATGTCCTAAGAAGGTGAAAACCGGTTCCTGACCAATAAGCAAAATTTGGTACGAGGGTGAGTCAAATGAACACCATAAATATTTTTTAAATATTATTGATTGGCGACTCCATGGCGTCTTGTGTGCACCACGACCAAATAGTGGATAGATTTGGAAGGAAAATCAGCATTGGCCGTATTTTGTTGTTTTATTGTCAGCAAAATCGATTTTCGGTCACTTGGTGACCATCCTCAGTGCTGTAATATACAATTAAAATTGGCAGGCTCTGGTATCAAGCTATAACCACAAGCTTAGAGCGATCGCAAAATACGGCCAATGCTGATTTTCCTTCCAATTTTAAATATTAGTTATTGTGCAGAAATGGTTCAAAGCTGTATCACTTTTCAACATAATCACCCCCACGCTAAATGCAAGTCCTCTGGGGCTTACAAAGTGAATAAATTCCTTTAGAAAAAAATTCTTTTGGTAGTCCGCGCAACCACTCACGCACCACATGGTACTGCTGTGGCCTGTTGTCGGGTTATCAACCACTGAATACGCGGGACGAAGCCTCTCGATCGTTTCTAGGCCCCCGGTTCAATACACATACACACTCTGTTGTCACCTGAAGATGTCTTAAGAAGGTGAAAACCGGTTCCTGACCAATAAGCAAAATTTGGTACGAGGGTGAGTCAAATGAACACCATAAATATTTTTTAAATATTATTGATTGGCGACTCCATGGCGTCTTGTGCGCACCACGACCAAATAGTGGATAGATTTGGAAGGAAAATCAGCATTGGCCGTATTTTGTTGTTTTATTGTCAGCAAAATCGATTTTCGGTCACTTGGTGACCATCCTCAGTGCTGTAATATACAATTAAAATTGGCAGGCTCTGGTATCAAGCTATAACCACAAGCTTAGAGCGATCGCAAAATACGGCCAATGCTGATTTTCCTTCCAATTTTAAATATTAGTTATTGTGCAGAAATGGTTCAAAGCTGTATCACTTTTCAACATAATCTCCCCCACGCTAAATGCAAGTCCTCCGGGGCTTAATAAGTGAATAAATTCCTTTAGAAAAAAATTCTTTTGGTAGTCCGCGCAACCACTCATGCACCACATGGCATACCTCTTCATCAGAACGGAACTTCTTTCCTACCATTGCGTCTTTGACTGGTCCAAACATATGGAAATCATTTGGGGAAACGTCTGGAGAGTATGGTGGATGAGGAAGACAGTCAAAATGCAGGTCTGTGATTGTTGCAACTGTTGTACGGGCAGTGTGGGGCCTTGCATTGTTATGTTGCAAAAGGACACCTGCTGATAGCAATCCACGTCGCCTTGATTTTATTGCAGGCCGAAAATGATTTTTTAGGGGAACTGAGTATGATGCACTGGTGACAGTGGTCCCTCTAGGCACGTAATGCTCCAAAATGCCGCCTTTTTCGTCCCAAAAGAGAGGCAGCATAACCTTCCCTGCTGATGGTACTGTTCGAAACTTCTTTGGTTTTGGTGATGAGGAATGGCGCCATTCCATGCTCGCTCTCTTCGTTTCCGGTTGGTGGAAGTGATCCCAGGTTTCGTCCCCAGTAACGATTCTTGCAAGGAAGCCATCACATTCTCGTTCAAAGCGCCGAAGAACTTCTTCACAAGCATATCTTCGTTCTCTCATATCAGGAGTCAGCTGCCGTGGCACCCATCTTGCAGACACTTTGTGAAACTGCAGCACATCAAGCACAGTGTGGTGTGCTGACTCATGACCAAACTGTAAACATACTGCAATGTCATTCAGTGTCACTCGGCTGTTTTCCTTCATAGGGCTTCAACTGCTGCAATGTTCTGTGGAGTCACAACTCGTTGTGCCTGACCTGGACGAGGAGCATCTTCCACTGAGGTCACACCATTTTCGAACTTCCTACTCCATTCGTAGACTTGCTGCTGTGACAAACATGCATCACCGTACCGAACCTTCATTCGTCGATGAATTTCAATAGATTTCACACTTTCACTACGCAAAAACCGAATAACAGAACGCTGTTCTTCCCTTGTGCAAGCCGGTCGAAGTGGCCGAGCGGTTCTAGGAGCTACAATCTGGCACCGAGAGACCGCTACAGTCACAGGTTCGAATCCTGCCTCGGGCATGGATGTGTGTAATGTCCTTAGGTTAGTTAGGCTTAAGTAGTTTTAAGTTCTAGGGGGCTGATGACCTAAGTAGTTGTGTCCCATAGTGCTCAGAGCCATTTGAACCCTCGTGCAAGTCGCAAGTGGGGCGGCCATCTTTATACTGATACTGCGACGGTATGTGCGCATCTGCACTATGCTGTCACCTACAGACCATTCTGCACGCTGTTTGTAGCACGCTTACCAACTTACAGGATAACGGCGCGAAATTTCGATTTGTTATTACAAATTTAAGGTTTTCATTTGGCTCACCCTCGTAAAACATATTATTTTCATGTTCTGCCAAGCACCGACAGAGAAACCAGGTAATATTGAAAACGGATGTTCCTCATAAAAACGATATTGCACTACCTGTGTTGTTAACGAGAACGCTGCAATGGTCCCTTCGCACACGAATAATTCTTCTTTATAACCCGCGTACTGCAGGTATGAACATTCCAGTAAAATAGCCTCCCCCACACGGGAATCACACAAAATGCGTATGAGTTCAGGTTGTGATGCATGTAGGAGTTTGGGTCAGACAGCTGGTCGTGCCTGGATGGTCAAAGGAGCGGATATCCGGCACGGTAGTTCAGTGTATTCCGTATTCCGATCAGAGGGCTGGCTGGAATCTGTAATAAGAAAAAAAATAAAAAATAAAAAAAGAAGCTAATGGATGAACTTAATGGAGTGTTCTGTGACATCCACTCGGAACAAATGACGAGAACACGAAAAAGAAATTAATGTGGTTATGGTGACCTTTTGCTATAAGCGCAAAATCCTAGTTTGAGTCCCAGTCCGGCACAAATTTGCAATCTCCTCATTTCCTTATACAGTTGATGGATGTTCGTATTCGCAGCTGCGAATACATTTCATGTATGTTATGTGTGTCTCATAAAAATTTCGCGCATGTGAAAGAACTGATTTAATTAATACACTTCGTTATTCAAGACGGTGATTTAATTTATCGTCACCTATTTTCTTACTGGTTTGCAAGCTGGAATGTAAGAATTTATTTTTTAGTTTGGAGGAGCTTAAAAGCGGCCAGTCTGAATGTAGTTAACGTGTATCTAGTTTTAGGCTACTTTCTGGATGCTCATCAAAGTAATTAGCGCACAAGCGCTTATGGCGTAGTTGACAATCTTACAAAGCCCCCGCCCCACATAAAGCAAACAGCCTAACCATCATGCATTGAACATCTGTATTGATGTTTGTTCACGGTGTGCTGCTAACTCTGTTTGTTACAGCAGAGCTTTGTGCTTGTGTCAGCAGTAACCTGAACAATACTGTATTAAGGCTGATGAATGGAGTTACATAAGATGTAGGTCTCGTCGACATGTAAAATCGGACAACGCATAATATTTGAAAATGTACCCATGTGAGTAACTTTTCATCAATTTATTATCCAGTGTTCTACGTCCTTTTGTTCAACCTCAGATTTTTAGAACATTTTATAATACTTGACATCGTAGCCTCTGTGAAAAGACGATTTTCTTTAACCTGTTTATGACGACTAAGGACTCCAGCATGATAAAATACACCTTAAGCAATGCAGCGAAACAACGGAAAACTTGAAAGTAGGGAGTTATTTGAACCGCTGTCCTACCGAAGGCGATTTCAGTATCATGCCACGGTAGCCATATTGTTTCATAGGTACATACTGTGCTACACATACACATATACACACACACACACACACACACACACACACACACACACACACAACTAAAGGGAAAGTGTTGTCTATATAAATAAAAATGCAAATGTTCGTTTGTTCACTTTCGTCTATCTCCGAAAGTTCTTCAACGAATGGTTTGAAATTTTGACACAACGTTGCGTTACAACACAGACGTGTTTTTAGGTACCTATTTCTTTAACACACACACACACACACACACACACACACACACACACACACATATATATATATATATATATATATATATATATATATATATATATATATATATATGAGTACTTGCGTCGTCTGTGTGTAACATTTTGAAATTATTTTGTAACAGCGTTTATGCATTATCAAATATATAAGAACATTGTATATTAACTATACAACAAAAAATAGTTACATAAAAATACCCACGTATTCCAATGCAAAGTTGTGTCAGAATTTCAAGGCTTTCGGTCAAAAACTTTTGGAGATTTGAGATTAGGAACATTTACAGTTTCTACATGAGTGCAAAAGTAGATGTTCGTTTCTTCAAAATTTCAAATCTTCGAAAGTTCTTCACGAATTGCTTTGAAATTTTAACTCGACATTTTATTCCGATTCACGCGTGTTTTTATATGCCTACTAGAATGCCGTCTGGTATATATGTGATATAAACATAATAAAAGGGGTAACGTTATAAAATATAAATGTTGGTTAGTTCAAAATGGTTAATATCCGGAAGCTCTAGACCTGCTGTTTTGAAATTTTGACACAACGTTGAATTCTAATTTTTAGGTGCCTGTTTCTTGACAAATTGTGTATTTTTAATGCATATAACATATATGAGGGTCACACCAAAAGAAATGCACACTATTTTTGTAAAAATACGTTTTTCATTCTGCATGTGTGAAAGTTTTACAGTATTTAGATACATCCTTCCGCTTATTTTCAAACTTAGTTCAACCTGTTCCCGTGAGTGGCGCCGTTACAGCATGTCTTCAAGATGGCTGGTACACTTGACGTTCGTCAGAAGCAACGTGCTGTCATAGAATTCCTGTGCTGTGAAAACGAGACAGTGAGAAACATCCACAAGAGGTTGAAAAAGGCGTTTGGAGATGCTGCTGTCGATCGCAGTACAGTTAGTCGGTGGGCAAGCAGGTTGCGTGATGAAAGCGGTCACGGCAATATTGAGAGTTGTCCTCGCAGCAGCAGGCCTCGTACTGCACACACTCCAGACAATATGCAGAGAGTTAACGAATTGGTGACTGCTGACAGACGTATCACAGTGAACGAATTGTCACGCTACGTTGGGGTAGGCGAAGAATGTGTTTGCAGAATACTAAAAGTGTTGGCGTTAAAAAAGGTTTGTACCAGGTGGGTTCCCAGGATGTTAACATTGGCTCACAAAGAGACACGAAAAACGGTATGTAGCGAACTTTTGGAACAGTACGAGAATGGTGGAGATGAATTTCTTGTAAGAGTGTAAGAGTTGTGACAGGTGATGAAACATGACTCCATAATTTTTCTCCAGAGACGAAGAGACAATCAATGGAGTGGCATCATGCAAATTCATCCAAGAAAAACAAAAAATTCAAAACCACACCTTCTGCTTGAAAAGTTATGGCTACGGTGATTTTCGATGGGGCACGACGCCGCGAGGCTGCGATAGCAATTAGCCTCGCCTAGGGCACATAGTAAGACTTAATAGAGTCTCTCCAAAACAAGAAAATACGGTACTTTTTATAATAGCGCACGGCATGCATCCGACACTCCGCTAACGCTTGTCAACGACCTTGCATAGTCTCCGTACACATTACCAATTCGCACACGCTCTCAGGCGACGAAATATGCTCTGAAATTCATCCTCCTAATTATCTTTAATCCATTGCTTTGTATCCTTTCTCATACCTGAGTTTCTCCTCCGTAGCCATTCGGTTCCTCGCTTAATCTGCACCTCTCTTGAAGGTCGCCGAAACACCACAAATTAGCAAGTTGTTTGCTACCTAAAGACGTGGCTTCAGTCAATGTGGAAGATTAACCTTCATCACCGTGAACCTGCTGAGTGTTTACAATTGCAAATTTCCAAATACGAAGACGAGAAATGGTTTTTCGATCGCCTTTTTTTCAAACGCCAGTTGTCCAGTTTAAATGGGAAGTAAATAAATAAATGAAAATTCGATGACAGATGGTCGATAGTCGATATTACGAACACCAATAATACCAAAAGATCGATCATGGTATGTTGGGTTTAAAGCCTGTAAATAATGTCGTAAGAAACTGCCAGTAGATCTGCAGTGATAGTGGCGCGATTGTGCAAAGCAGATTAAGAGAGACCACATCTCGCAGCTCACCAGGTTTAACAAACTACAGTCTCATAGTCAGTGGTCATCCGAAATTGTAACTCCCGAGTGTCCCATTATTCTCTATTTACTTGCGTGCGCAGTACTGCCATGTTTTAGAAATGACAACATTTCCCTCCTAGATATTTTATTAAACGTGTTTATTAATAATCGCGATAAAGGGCTATTTTACCCTTCTCAAGTGACTGCTGTAACAAAATAAATCATTTGAAGATCGATTCAGTTTTGAGAATATATTTTCTTCGTATATATTTTTGAAAAAGTAATTAACCTATATAAATGTATTAATAATAATGCCATATTGTGCAGTGCATCACAGTGTACTCGACTTAACGGAGTTTACATGTTTAATATGCAGAATAGGTGTAGCGGAACGCCACATATATTTATTAAAGAAAAAAATGGAGGTTTTGTATTCTAATGAATAATTCGTTATTTGACGCTAGAAGTGTTAAAGAGCGATGTGTTTTGTGCAACGATCATTATCATTTGGAAGAAAAAGAAATTATTTCTAGAGAACTAATGATAATGATATCGAACCTGTTTATCTGTGTTGGTCAATGAAAAAGACCAGAGACATTGTATCATGTTAATGACTCTTTTGTCTTCGATTCTTGTATGGATGATCGACTCCATTGCACGCCGGATATAATTGAGTGTAAGTTCTGTAAAGCTATTCAGAATATAAATCATATTTCCACATAATAACATTTACTTTTTGTGCAGCTCGAACCTCTCGTAGTAGTGAGTCAATATTTTGTGTAAATGTGTTGTTTTAGCGTGTGGTCGGGAGGGGACCACCATTTCTCTTTCAGCATAGGTCGGTAATTACGCCGGCAAAACAATTATTGTTATTAAATCATTTATTCAATGTAAACGTAAATGCATAGGAGTTCTCTGTTTTTCTCATTCAACATTCTAAAGCCCGTAAAATTAAATTGAAGCTTCAATCATTAATAATTTACTTGCATTGACTTCAGTAAATTTTCGATTGGCCGCTTAAAGGGAGATGACGAAAATCTCCTTAGCTTTGCCTTGCTGATGAATAATAATCAAAGTAATGTATTACTCTTCATGAAAACAGAAATATCTCAGGTACTGACTGTCGATTTAACATTGCTACATAATTAAACCAGTTGCTATCAGGCCCCCAGAGAACTAGTTTTTATTACAACATTCCTAGTAATATACGCAGATTTTTATTAATAATAGCAGCCACTAAAGCAAACTTAACCGTAGAAGGCGGTGAGTCGCGCGTTGTGTTTCAAAATCGTCACCTACGCACCGCGGAAAATCCAAGATGTACGTAAATGCTTGTGGTGGTACTGAGTTTGCTTAACAGTCTCATGCTAGCCAAAATCAGAACCCAATGGTAACGATGACCATTTCTCTTTAAATCAAGTAGCACAACATAAATAGGAAATTACAGTTTTACGTAACGTTATCACTCACCAAAAGAAAAAAATATTATTATTTTTTATGTACCACCACATAAGACAGGAGTCTTCGTAGTTTGTTTGAACGGACGTAGAGCAGTACTGAAACGAGAACATTGTGTGAAGCAGGCGCTCTGAATATGCGTTCACTTGTCATACTTCAAACACTTAGTCGCCCCTGCAGCCTGAGTAGTCTGCGTGGCTATGCGAGGGACCCAGGTTCGATTCCCGGCATAACGCTCGTGCTGCCAAATGAGGAGCTGCTGGTCCAGTAGGCAGCAGTTCCAAGGACCAGAAACCAGACAACGAAAGGGAGAGTTATATGCTGACCGCGCGTCCCTCCATACCGTACCCGATGACGTCGTTGGCAAAGGATGAAACGGGCCCGATTACCCCATATGGAGCATAAGCAGTCCTTTACCTTGCCTACCTTTAGTGTGAACACATGACTTACTGTAATAATTCCTATCGAATTCACGTCGTTGATGGGCACCTGACACTGCAAAATTTTTTAGCCAGTGTTCCACAGCGCTTACTGAAAAGATGAGACTACCAGGTTCAGTAGACGCCTGCGCGGTGCGCCTTAGACCAGCCGATACAAATAACTTCAGTCACGTAAATATGACCCTCATTATACTACGAGAAATAATGTCCACCATAATGTCATTAGAATTAAAAAATTCTAGTGGGTACAATTTAATAACAAGAATGGTGATTAAAAACTGTTCTTCTGAGCCCAGTGTCATATTACGTTATTTATCTAACAGTTGATTACTGGAACAGTTCGTGAAATACGCTGAAGTTACGCCTTTGTATAAGGAAAGAAATAAGTTCCGTCCAGTAGCGTATTTCCCACATCTCAGAAATATATATATATACAAAAGGCTTCTCACCATCCTGATTACAAATAATACGTTGTCAGTCTCACAGCTTGTTTTTCGAAAGCGTATCGGCACTGAGAAGCTAATTTGCACACACAACGAGAATGTACTTCAGTTGTTAGAAAATAAATTACAAGAAAAGAGAAAAGATTCCTATATGAAGCTGTCCTCATTATTCAAGTTGGAACCAATTTCACGCACCGCCTACCCCTCCCCCTGCACTCCCCCCCCCTCCCCCCTCCCCAGGTTTCGTCTTAGAATTTTTACTTTTTCTCGTGTATACACCTTTCAATCAGTATACTCCAAGATGAAAAGCTTCCTTTATTAGCCTATGGCACAAGCGTTGAGGTAAATACCAAATCAAATATAGTTCTGGGAACATCGGTTGGTGAAATTTGTATGGACATTAATAAATGGCTTCTAGTCAGTTCCCTATCACTAAATTTTGAAGAGACACAAGACGTGTAATTCAAAAGTTTTGAGACTCAGCGTACGTCTAAAATTTGACAAGCATATGCAAGAGATTGGCAGTGTTACATTCTTGGGTTCGCAACCAGATAATATATTCGGTTGGGAGAAGCATAGCAAGATATTGTAGAAGTACCTAACCAGATATTTATTTCCGAGGGGGATTTTGTCATGGGTCATATAAAAATGGAAAATTCGAGAACATTGTGAATACTTCCATTTCACGCCTTTTCAAGGTACCGGGGGTACTAATTGCTGATTCTCATAGCGTTCGTTCCACAGTGAAATTTTTCATAAATATCTCCTTTTCAAACCAACAGATCAGTTCATGTGATTTATGCTAGAAATCAATTGATCTACATGGAGATTTAAAATCACATACTTCCGTAGACAAAAATTTGCAGTAATTTGCCAGCAGTAATAGGAAAAGGAAACTAATAGATTTATTGGTAGCCTAATGCCTTTATTCTGTTGACAAATTTCTTATTAATACCGATGACTAACAATATTAAATGATGTGACCGTTACGTAAAATCTGATTTCAGTGCAGCAATGTGGTAAGCGATAAAGATATAATTTCTCTTTGATAGACTTTGATATGACTTATGTGTGTTGTATACTCACATATTTTATGACAAGTTTCCTACTAACTCTTCAATGTAACTGTCTTTAGGATTTTTGATTCAGTTCACAACTGTGATGGTCATTTCATTTAGAATCTATGGAAAAGATATTAGCATAGCTTTTTTTTCTATAAATTTCACAAGTACGCTACTGCAAATCACCTCCATCAACAACTTGACCAGGAGAGCAAGGCAAAATCTATTTACCGAAAGCTGGTTTCGCCATGACGCCGAAAGCAGGCGCGCTATTGTTTGTTTGTTTGTTGTGTGTTTTGTGTGTGTGTGTGTGTGTGTGTGTGTGTGTGTGTGTGTGTGTGTGTGGAGTGCGTTTGTATGTTTAACTGAAAACTAGTGCTGGTAACAGACATACCAGGCGACAAATGACATGACGAAGCTTTCAACTACACTAAGGGGGCCGCTCGGAGTATTACTTCTCCTCCTCCTCCTCTTCTTCCTCCTCCTCTTCATCCGGTTGCGAGACGCTCAATCAATACCTTACGGGGTTCCTTCCAGACTCGTCCGTCCCTCGTAAGAACGCCCATCTCCGAAACACTCTTGATCCTAGTTCGCTCTCAATAATTCGCAAGCTCATTCTAGGGTGGCGCTGCAACAGCAAACCACTGAAGAGGGCAGCGCATGACTTCAGTACTTTCGAACCGCTTGATACAACGTATTCGTTAGTTCAAATGGTTCAAATGGCTCTGAGCACTATGGGACTTAACATCTGAGGTCATCAGACCCCTAGAACTTAGAACTGTTTAAACCTAACTAACCTAAGGACATCAAACACATCCATGCCCGAGGCAAGATTCGAAGCTGCGACCGTAGTGGTCGCGCGGTTCCAGACTGAAGCGCCTAGAGCCGCTCGGTCACAACGGCCGACGTAATCGTTTGTCATTTCTTTTATTACTGGTAGTCGGGAAGTATCCAAGAGGCTGGAAGGTGAGTAAAGCAGTACAGTGCTTTACTGCGGTAGGCAGTGCAATGACGTTCCGTTATTAACTCAGTATATATGACCTCGGTCAGAATGAAAATTTGCCCTTATTACGCCTCGCGGGGTGACCGCGGGTTTGAGGGGTCGTGTCACGGACTGCGCGGCCCCTCCCGCCGGAGGTTCGAGTCCTCCTCGGGTATGGGTGTGTGTGTGTTGTTTTTAGGATACGTTAGTTTAACGTGTGTAAGTCTAGGGACCGATAACCGCAGCAGTTTGGTCCCTTAAGAATTGACACGCATTTGAACATTTTTGCCCTTATTACAAGAATATTTTTTATTTAAGTCATATTTTCAGTCTGTCTAGTGGAGTGTGTGTGTGTGTGTGTGTGTGTGTGTGTGTGTGTGTGTGTATGAGGTGGCGGGGGGGGGGGGGGGAGGAGGAGGGAAGTTGCTGGAAGCTGCCATGATGCCGCTACTCAGTCTTTGATGGAAGTGATAAAAAATATATATGACGATGTGTTGAAAAGTAGTGCTTCCGAATTTCTTATGTGAAAACTCTTAAAGCTTTCTTATGTAAAACAAACTTTGTTATTATTCTACATCTTTACTCTTCATGTCTACATGTTTATTTCCGAACATAGTCACCCTGTCGACGAAAGCATTTCTCTCAAAGAGAGACCCTCCTGTTGATACCATCAAATGTCGAATGTTTCACTTTGTTGGCGGAGCCACAACGTCACCTCTGTTTACAACACTTCTTACTATCCAAATGAAGTCCTCGAAGCTGCCGGCCGAAGTGGACGAGCCGTTCTAGGCGATACAGTCTGGACCCGCGCGGCCGCTACGGTCGCAGGTTCGAATCCTGCCTAGGGCATGGATGTGTATGATGTCCTTAGGTTAGTTAGGCTTAAGTAGTTCTAAGTTCTAGGTGACTGACGACCTCAGAAGTTAAGTCCCACAGTGCTCAAAGCCATTTGATCCATTTTTTCCTCGAAGCTGTTCTTCCAGTTTTCGGGGACAAAATTGTGAACTCTGCTATCATCACCTGCCACAATGTTGTTGAGGAACCTATAACCCTCACGCTCAAAAGGTAAAATAAATTTCTTGACAGATGTCGATTCACCGCTGTTTCATGTCAGGAGTCATTCTAGGTTCTCGCCATGCGCACAGTGTTCTGTACAGCCGTTAACCAATAATGGCCCGTATACGCTCTCGTGGTATGCCAACGAACCTGAGAGTTGTGTCTGTGATATCCAACGATTTTCTCAGCTGAGTTTCTGAATCTGGCGGTGATGAGTCGCGTCGGTTGCCGCTCGCAGTCGCCCACTCCGAGCTCTTACACACACGTTGCAGTTAGCACCTCTGCCTCCCTCACTACGAGCACGAAGGACCTAACGTCGCACTTCACTGAGGACGATACAATCACTAGTTTCCACATCTTTCATTCTCCTCTGGATTTCAGTTAAAGGAACGTTTTTTGCGGTTAGAAGCTCGATTACAGCACGCTGCTTCTGAAACACCGAGATAGTCACGTTACGCACCTACGTATCACATGCTACAATTCGGAACGCTCTAAAGGAAGAGGGTTGCAAGTTGCATCAACGAAGCGGGAAAGTCGACCGAGGTATACGTCAACTGTCACTTAGATCAGAATAAAAAATTCGGAGGCATTAGTTTTCAGCACGCCTTCTTACATTGTCACGAATGAAGCGTTTGACTTGATTTTGTACGATGGCGAGACGTGTGGCCTTGAAAAAAATAGGGTTGCGTCGCTTTAGAGTCCTGATAACCAGAGCGAGGTGGCACAGTGATAAGCACACTGGTCTCGCATTCTGGAGCACTACGGCTCAAACCCGCGTCCGGCCGTATTAACTTAGGTTATTCGTAATTTCCCTAAACCACTTTAGGCAAATCGCGGGATGGTTCCTTTGAAAGGGAACAGCCAACATCCTCCCCCATGCTTCCTTAATCCGATGGGACCGATGACCTCGCTGTTTGGTCTCGTCCCCCACATCAGCTAACCAATCCTGATAGCATTATGTAAGTGAGAGGTTTAGTTTCGTATGTGTTTGGAGGGGAATCAATACGAGAAAGTATGTGGGATGAATGATGAGATGGGGCAAAGGATGGGATGCATGCAAGATGTAAGTTGTACATGGAAAGGGCGGGATGGATCCTATAATTTGAAGAGACATGTAGGTCCTAGTCTGTAAGGTTTCTGATACGATTTAAACACGAGTTCGCGTTAAACAAATTTATAACGCGATCTGACTGCTAATTTTGTAGAATATTACCAGATTAGTAAACAATGGGCGTAGCAAATAAAAACTGTTTTCACATACACCTGAATAAATGTAACTGAAGCCTTTTTTTTTTTTTTTTGCACGAAAACGTGTCACCGACATGATTCATAGCCTAGTGCAGTGCTATGGATATGTCGTCGAAGTCAGTGTAATATCTCAAAAATTCAGGATATAATGTAATCACATTTTACTGCTACTCCACCAAATGCATTGTCTCAAACAACCACCTGTTCTGCTGAAAGATCACGCGTAGAAACGTAAAGTGCAATAGAGTATTCCACTGAATGACTTTAGTTTGCCGTGAGAAAATTACGAAAGATTATACCAGCTGTTGAAGGCAAATACTACGTTCCACATAATCTCGTCCAAATAGGAAAGTTGTTCTCAAGGTAACTAATTTGAAAGAAGTTTTGTGTATAAATCCACATAACTGTTTCCAAAGATACTAACAAATCATGACATCACATATAATATTAATCTTCAGAAAGCACGTGACAACGCTAACATGGGAGAAAACTGAACAAAGGAAATTCAGTACAAGTAGCAAAACATTAACAACGATTCGTTAAGAAATAGTGTAACTAAACTGGACGATCAGCCAGTCGGGTGAATCCAAAATAGATCCTGTACCATGTATCGGGAACAGTCCTGTTTACAACAGCACAAATATCGAACCTCCACGTGGGAGACACGACTTCTGACCATGAAAATTTCTTTAGAATTCTGTAAGTTCAATTTCACAGTACTAAGTAAGAAAATCATTGAGCATGAACTACCTGGTTTCCGTGAACGAATCTCAAATTCATACTACAAATGTGCTCACAGTGCAACTTACCTTCAAAATGCATTTTACCACCTTTTAAAGTTGCAAACAGCATCCCGCATCATCAGAACGCATAGCACGAATATCCACTACACTCGGCAGAACGCTCAAGAGTGCTTTCTTCAGTGTCATGCTCCAGCATTCTCAGTGGGACAGTATGTGAGATGATAGGCCAGCAAAGCCAGAAGTCAAGAAATATTTCCCGACTACCTCACAGGCTGCACCAGCGGCAACTAAGTTGTTCGAAATCGACACTGCACACCAGATCTGCATCCTTGCAGCAGGCCTGCAGTAATTAGTACACTGAATAACTCAACTGTAAAAATAGCGAATTAGTTATTGGAGGCTGTAACACCGAATTTTCAAGTTGATGGGATGCGTAGGTCCTAGACACGATTTCTTGGTTAGGGAGTGGAGGTGACTGAAATTACATGGAATAGGTTGATCCAGGCTCGATAGATGACCAGGTTTCTCAACAATGGGGGATGCAATTGGTGTTGGGATTCGATTTTGCGGGAGACGTGGGCCTGTTTAAGGTATTCCAGATATATGAGGATGTATGGTAATGCCTACATGCTAATAGAGGTTACAAAGAGTGAGGGGTAAACGGATATGGAAAGTGGTGCGAAGGGCATGACGCTCAAGGATGTGGAGTGCTTAGTAAAACTTGTGAGAGGCAGAGAGACGTGCAACATTTACACCTAGTTAATGTTTTTATTCATGGTTGTCAGCCAGCAGCTGTGAAGCACATTTTGAGAATATGTCACCCGCCAGGTTAGCCGAGAGCGCTAATGCGCTACTTCCTGGACTCGGGTTGGCGCGCCGGCCCCAGATCGAATCCGCATGGCGGGACGGTGTGCAGGCCAGACTGGATGTGGCTTTTAGGCGGTTTTCCACATCCCCCTAGGTGAATACTGGGCTGGTCCCCATGTCCCGCCTCAGTTCCAAAACTCGCAGCCATCTTAACACATTCACACTATTCCATGGGTTACACTAGACACAGTCATTGGGGTCCTCTTCTTTCGTGCCAGGGGGTACGAGGTGGCGGCAGGATGGGAATCGGGCCACCCCTCAACATTAACATTGCCAAATCCGTACTTAACGGCGCCGACCCTGCGCAACCGCGGGTTAAAGGCGCAAGCGATAGATAGAAATAATCAATCGTCACCTGCACAAATTCTTTTAAATTAATTTCTTGAATAGTTCCAGCAAATTAACTTGTGATCCTCCGAATAGCATACAGTTAAATATACATCAGAAAGGATTCTATCATCCACAGTTTTCTTGACGATTGCTTTCCGATGTTAGCTTAATTGTATGATCATCTGAGGATGGCAAATTAATTTGCCAGAACTAGTCAGGAATTAATTTGTTAAAAATTTGAGCAGCTGATGACTGATTATTTCTGTTCTTAAAATGTCATTAGTGTATACAGGGTGTTACAAAAAGGTACGGCCAAACTTTCAGGAAACGTTCCTCACACACAAATAAAGAAAAGATGTTATGTGGACATGCGTCCGGAAGCGCTCAATTTCCATGTTAGAGATCATTTTAGTTTCGTCAGTATGTATTGTACTCCCTCGATTCATCGCCAGTTGGCCCAATTGAAGGAAGGTAATGTTGACTTCGGTGCTTGTGTTGACATGCGACTCATTGCTCTACGGTACTAGCATCAAGCACATCAGTACGTAGCATCAACAGATTAGTGATCATCACGAACGTGGTTTTGCAGTCAGTGCAATGTTTACAAATGCGGAGTTGGCAGATGCCCATTTGATGTATGGATTAGCACGGGGCAATAGTCGTGGCGCGGTACGTTTGTATGGAGACAGATTTCCAGAACGAAGGTGTCACGACAGGAAGACGTTCAAAGCAATTGATCGGCGCCTTAGGGAGCACGGAACATTCCAGCCTACGACTCGCGACTGGGGAAGACCTAGAACGACGAGGACACCTGCAATGGACGAGGCAATTCTACGTGCAGTTGACGATAACCCTAATGTCAGCGTCAGAGAAGTTGCTGCTGTACAAGGTAACGTTGACCACGTCACTGTATGGAGAGTGCTACGGGAGAACCAGTTGTTTCCGTACCATGTACAGCGCGTGCAGGCACTATCAGCAGCTGATTGGCCTCCACTGGTACACTTCTGCGAATGGTTCATCCAACAATGTGTCAATCCTCATTTCAGTGCAATTGTTCTCTTTACGGATGAGGCTTCATTCCAACGTGATCGAATTGTAAATTTTCACAATCAACATGTCTGGGCTGACGAGAATCCGCACGCAATTGTGCAATCATACCATCAACACAGATTTTCTGTGAACGTTTGGGAAGGCATTGTTGGTGATGTCTTGATTGGGCCCCATGTTCTTCCACCTACGCTCAATGGAGCACGTTACCATGATTTCATACGGGATACTGTACATGTGCTGCTAGAACATGTGCCTTTACGAGTACGACACAACATGTGGTTCATGCACAATGGAGCTCCTGCATATTTCAGTCGAAGTGTTCGTACGCTTCTCAACAACAGATTCGGTGACCGATGGATTGGAAGAGGCGGACCAATTCTATGGCCTCCACGCTCTCCTGACCTCAACCTTCTTGACTTTCATTTATGGGGGCATTTGAAAGTTCTTGTCTACGCAATCCCGGTACCAAATGTAGAGACTCTTCGTGCTCGTATTGTGGACGGCTGTGATACAATACGCCATTCTCCAGGGCTGCATCAGCGCATCAGGGATTCCATGTGACGGAGGGTGGATGCATGTATCCTCGCTAACAGAGGACATTTTCAACATTTCCTGTAACAAACTGAAGTAACGCTGGTACGTTCTGTTGCTGTGTGTTTCCATCCCATGATTAATGTGATTTGAAGAGAAGTAATAAAATGAGCTCTGACATGGAAAGTAAGCGTTTCTGGACACATGTCCACATAACATATTTTCTTTCTTTGTGTGTGAGGAATGTTTCCTGAAAGTTTTGCCGTACCTTTTTGTAACACCCTGTATATCTTGGCAAAAGGATTTATCCTCTTTGCTCTGCCAATTAATAGTTGTAGTATTTGTGTTCAGCTGTGGGCTTTCTTCTGGATGATTAACTGTGGCCGATTCCAGGCTATAGTTTGATGAGCCGGCAGTCCATTTTGGTGCTTTGATTAGCTAAACTGGATGGTTGTAGAGGTCTTCAGTAAGGAACATTGAAGACGTTTTGCCTATTTTTACAGCCTGGGTTTTTGCAAAATTGGTGGACGCGTAGCAATGGTTACACCAGAAGTTGAAGGTAGTGTAGTCGAGGTGAAGAGATGGTTGAGACGAATGGAGAGTTGAATGGACAATAGGCTAGACGACGTTTTCAGAAAATTGAGGAAGACTTGCGGGAGAGGACGATTTACGACAGTTGCCTCTTTATAGGACATGAAGGAGTGGCGATAGGACAGATCTGTGGTGGGCGCCTATAGTTGGATGGAAGATGCGTGATTGCGTGTCGTTTATTGTTGCCTACAGTGGATGGTTAGTCAGAAATCACTCATTCGAATGGAAGCTCAAATCATTGGATTTTTAGCAGAAGGCTATGTCATACACAGGCGTAGGCATTTCTGATGTCTAGAGATACAAAAAAGAAAACGGAGCGTGTAGTTTTTTTGGTGGCATAGAAGGTAGAGTAGATGTAGGAGTTGCTCATCAGGTGAAAAGTTAGGAGAGAGGCTCCACTGAAGTGAGGTGAGTGGCCTCTACAGTGGCAGAGTTGAGTTGAGGCAGTTTGTTGTCATGACAGTGTTACAAAATATGAATGCCGTGTGGCTAGGGCCTCCCGTCGGGTGAACCGTTCGCCTGGTGCAAGTCTTTCAAGTTGACGCCACTTCGGCGGCTTGCGTGTCGATGGAGATGAATTGAAGATGATAAGGACAACACAACACTCAGTCCCTGAGCGGAGATAAACTCCAACCCGAACGGGAATCGAACCCGACCCGTTAGGTATTACATTCCCTTGCGCTGACCACTCAGCTACCAGGGGCAGACTATGACGGTGTTGACCGATGGTGGCTCAAGAAAACAACATTATCCATCCCACATTTTATTAGAACACAAGCTACATAACTCAAAGCATCGTATCATAACAGCAACGCCTCCTTGGCGTGTGCCGGTAGCAGCAAGGAAGGTGGTGCTAATGGAACAGGCGGCTAACAGACGGCTGACAGATGGGCCAGAAAGGTGACATGTGTCGTCTGCAGCAGCACGTGCAACGTGTTGGCGTGACTCTGCATCTCAAAGCAGGACACGCCGGCAGATGGGGAAATCTGCAGTGATTCTCGAGGCCAAAGACAGCCCCCAGTGGTGGTGTCCGTCCTTGCGAGCATAGACGAACAGCATCTGTTTGGCTACACAAGTACAGGTGGTGCAGCGGCTGCGCTACTCTAGCCACGAATGGCTGTCCTCCAGGGCGGAAAACTGGCAACGTCTGAAGTGAGCCCGAAGGTGGCTCACCAACTTGACAGCAACAAACCCATGGGAGAAGAACGCTGATCGGTGGTGAAGCACAAGTCTCGTTGCTGCCTGCAGAGCCATGTCGTCCTGTCACCTGGTCCTGCGAGGCTAAGATGCCTTTGCCTAAAGTGAGGGCAATTTATACACATTTGGTGCCTATCTGTTGTGCTAAGGTACCTGTTCCAACCACATACACCGAAACAAGGCTGTGTACAGAAGGGGTAGCAACTGCTCTGCCCCGTCATTCTGCTTTCTCATCAGTATTGAGGGCCCTGGCTTCTGGCTTGGAGTGTAGAAACAGGCTCTTTGTATTTCTGCATATGACCTAACGGTGGTTTTTTCAGCTATTTTCGACGCCATTTTGTAACAGCACTGCCAGTTCTGGCATTTTACGTGTTGTGGATTGGCAGGAGGGCCAACCCACTAATGTAAGAGGAAGCCGAAAGGCACGCGTTTAAGCTCACGCAGGCTGGCGTGAGGTCTGGAACAGGACAAGGAATTTAGACTAGAAAAAAAGGATGTAGCTGGTGGAATACTTAACTTTAATCCATTAATGTTGAACGTAGCTCTTGTCTGTACATTATTTCAATATCAATAGTAACTGAACAGGGCGCCTTGCTAGGTCGTAGCAAATGACGTAGCTGGAGGCTATGCTAACTATCGACTCGGCACATGAGAGCGTACTTTGTCAGTGAACCATCGCTACCAAAGTCGGT
Organism: Schistocerca serialis cubense; assembly: GCF_023864345.2. Lineage (NCBI taxonomy): Eukaryota > Metazoa > Arthropoda > Insecta > Orthoptera > Acrididae > Schistocerca > Schistocerca serialis. The sequence goes on along the minus strand of NC_064645.1, from coordinate 112,225,143 downwards.
TGTACAACTGGGGCGAGTGCTAGGAAGTCTCTCTAGACCTGCCGTTTGGCGGCGCTCGGTCTGCAATCACTGATAGTGGCGACACGCGGGTCCGACGTATTCTAACGGACCGCGGCCGATTTAAAGGCTACCACCTAGCAAGTGTGGTGTCTGGTGGTGACACCACATTCCTCCCCCGCAAATCGGCGTACGGTTGTGTTATAAGGCTTCCGCCCGCCGTGGGGAGGACCCCATGTTGACGCATACGACGAGGTGGGGAGCTTAACAACAGGCGAGGCTGTGCCACCCGCACCCTGCCATTCGGTCCGAAGGGAGCTAGGAAAAGCCTGAAACCCTGCTCCAGGGTGCACGCCAACATGCGGTGTATGCGCCCGCAGAGAGACAGGAGGGGCCGAAGGGTCGACCTCCATCGGGCCGGGGCACACGACGGGCGAAGACAACATATAGTCCGGAGCGGGCAAGAGGTCCATGTCGGAGGACAACTGGTCACGGGAAGCGATCGGCGGCGCGTGACCCAGGGAGGCGCCCGGCGGTTGCAGCGACGCGTCCACTGCGGGCGACGCCGGCGGGAGAACAGGTGGCGGCGGCGGCGCGTCGCCATGGGGCAAAATGGAAGGCAGCGTCGGTAACACCTGGGGCTGAGGCGAGCCAGTAGATGGGTCCCCAGGGCGCCGACTGGACGGCACCGTCGCTGAAAGTAGACGGCGAGCGGCAGATTCCATGCGACGACAGAGGCGCAGCTGGTGGAGATGCCGGCGCGCCTCACCAGAGGCCCCCAAAACCAGATACATAGCGCGGCCGAGGCAGCGAAGAATGCGCCCTTCGAGCCAACGCCGTGAACCTCGATAGTGACGATAGTAGACAACGTCGGCTGGAGCAAAAGCAGGCGCCTGCCGCTGCACAGGAATCGGATGTGGCGGATGCAGCAAAGACATCAAGGTTCGATGAGGACGACCGTGGAGCAACTCAACCGGCGAGCGACCATCTCGGGGCTGAGAGCGATACGAGGACAAAAAGAGCAATAACGCGTCCTCCCCAGAATGCGACTCTTTCAACTTCAACATCTGTGACTTGAAAGACCTGACCAAGCGTTCAGCGGCACCGTTTGACTGTGGCGAAAACGGCGCGGACGTCAGATGTTGAATACCATTGGCCTTGCAGAATGCCTGAAATGCTGCGGACATGAATTGTGGGCCATTGTCGGAAACAATAGCCTGTGGCAGACCTTCAATGCAAAAGATAGCAGATAACGCTTGGATGGTGGCAGATGACGTCGTGGAAGACATCCGGACAACAAAAGGAAAATTACTGAAGGAATCGACCAGAACCTACCATCGAGCATTCCAGAATGGACCAGCAAAATCGATGTGTAAGCGTTGCCAAGGGGAAGTGGCATTTGGCCATGCAAAGAATTTCCGCGGCGGTGCGGATTGTTGTTCGGCACACGCCATGCAAGATGAGCACATATTCGTAATCGCAGCATCGATTCCGAACCAAGTACAGTGCTGACGAGCAAGTTGTTTCGTTCTCACTATACCCCAATGTCCTTGGTGGAGAAGCCGTAAGACAGAGAACTGTAACGAAAGTGGGACCACGACCCTGGACTGATCATTATTAGAACGCAACAGCAACACACCACGTCGTACAAAAAGTGTCTCCTTGTGAGCAAAAATTCGGCGAACCAAAGGATCCTCGATTCATGACTTTGACAAGGGCCATTGCATAGCAACAAAACGCAAAACGGTAGCAAGGACAGGGTCAGCAGCTGTGGCTGTAGCTACACGACGAAAATCAATCGGAAACGATTCGACCACGTCATCGGTTTCCGCATCAATCAACATGCAAGCAAGTTCGGAGGAATCGAATGCTCTATCCTCAGCATCAGGCAAAGGGGACAACGCATCGGCGTTTCCGTGCTTAGCAGTAGACCGATACAAGATACCGTAGCGGCACTGCGAGAGGAAAATAGACCAGCGAATGAATTTCTGCGCTGTACGTGGAGGTACAGGCTTGTTCGGATGAAAAAGCGATGTCTAAGGTTTGTGGTCGGTGACGACCATACAAGAAATCATGAAACTTTGTAACACCAAATACGAGAGCCAATGGTTCTTTCTCGATCTGCGAATAATTTCTTTCCGCAGACGAGAGCAATATGGACGCAAAGGCAATAGGGCGATCATGCGATCCATCTTTGTGCGCAAGCACAGCACCGATCCTGAAATCCGATGCATCCACCATCAACAAAAGGGGCTTCTGGGGATCGAATGGCGTAAGGCAAGTATTGGAAAGCAACGCCGATTTCAACTGGCGAAAGGCGCGTTCGCATTCCGTCGTCCAGACGAACGGAACACGTTTACGGCGTAAGCGATGAAGCGGAGCTGAAATGGAAGAGGCGTGAGGCACATATTTGTTATAATGATTAATTTTTCCCAGCACACTCTGTAGCTGCTTCAAATTCTGCGGCGAAGGCAAGTCTTGTATGGCACGGAGGTGCTCGGGGATGGGATGTATGCCTTGGGGATTGAGTACATGTCCCAGGTAGGGTAAGTCACGAGCAAAAATACACATTTGTCCTTCCGCAAGCGAAGACCATTTTGTCGCAAGTCCTGAAATAATGTTCTGAGATTGGCTAAATGTTCTTCTTCCGTCTGTCCGGAGATCACTATAGCGTCCAGATAGTTTGCTGCAGTAGGGACCGACGCACGAACAGTTTGCAGATATTGCTGAAACAATGCAGGGGCGGATGCACACCCGAATGGCAGCCGTTTGAATCGATACAAACCAAGATGCGTGTTAACCACCAAAACGCGCTGGGATTCTTCGTCGACCGGTATTTGCAAGTTCGCATCTGCTAGGTCCAACTTCGAAAAATATTTACCCGGGCACAGTTTGTCAAAAAGATCTTCCGGGCGGGGTAAAGGAAAAGTTGCAATCACTAGTTGTGGATTCACTGTTGCCTTGAAGTCCACACAAAGTCTCAATTTTCCGGAAGGTTTTGGCAAAATTACTAAAGGTGAGGCCCAGAGAGAAGCCTGCACACGTTCAATCACACCTTGTGATTCCAAATCTTGCGGCCTCATCACGCAATGCGTGGGGAACATTGCGCGCTCTGAAAAATTTCGGTTGCGCGTTTACTTTCAGTTCCAAATGCGCATTATAGTTCTTAGCGCAACCAAGGCCCGGTGCAAAAATGTCTGCAAATTCTTCACATAGACGAGAAACACTGTCTGAAGGCACAGTCTGGTTCACTGATTCTTTGAAATATGCATCTAATGCAGACAAAATTTCGTCGTAGGACAGAGTTGCTACGTCGCGTCGGGGAAATAATTTCACTACCACACGGTACGTTTGGACGCCTACGGAGGAAAGGAGAAAAGGCTGCCGCTCATTACCTTGAATTCTGTAGGCGGCGAAATGGAATCCAAATTGGCGTGACCACTCCGTCCAGCTTTCCAGTGCAGCATCAAAAGGACGAAAAGTTGGTGCAACAGCGTGTTGGGGCTGCGGTAGCGGTGGAGCGGCGGCCGCCGCATCGTTTTGCATTGCTCGTTGACCCTGGATGAGCTGTCCAAGGGCATCCAGTAAGGCCTGCGTCTGCTGATTCTGCAAGCGATGCAATTCGGACAATACATCTGGAGATTGTGGCGAAGCCATGACACAAGTAAATCAGGGCAATATCGAGAAGAATGCGGAAAACCTCGTCGCCAAAATGTTGTGGATTGGCAGGAGGGCCAACCCTCTAATGTAAGAGGAAGCCGAAAGGCACGCGTTTAATCTCACGCAGGCTGGCGTGAGGTCTGGAACAGGACAAGGAATTTAGACTAGAAAAAAAAAAGGATGTAGCTGGTGGAATACTTAACTTTAATCCATTAATGTTGAACGTAGCTCTTGTCTGTACATTATTTACAATATCAATAGTAACTGAACAGGGCGCCTTGCTAGGTCGTAGCAAATGACGTAGCTGAAGGCTATGCTAACTATCGTCTCGGCAAATGAGAGCGTATTTTGTCAGTGAACCATCGCTAGCAAAGTCGTTTGTACAACTGGGGCGAGTGCTAGGAAGTCTCTCTAGACCTGCCGTGTGGCGGCGCTCGGTCTGCAATCACTGATAGTGGCGACACGGGGGTCCGACGTATACTACCGGACCGCGGCCGATTTAAAGGCTACCACCTAACAAGTGTGGTGTCTGGCGGTGACACCACATTACATACTCCATACCACCATAAAATAGTGGCGACACTGTAACTGGATGATGAGAGATGTGAGATGTTCTTCAATTTGTCTGAGGGTGCCTTTGGCGAGTTTAGATTCTGTACCCCTGCTCGCGACTCGTGAAAGACTTTAATCTGCATTCACAATTTATGATGTTTAGGTCATACTTAGAAGTAAGTCTTCCAGCCCTGCTGTGCAGTGGTCAAGATTGTGATGATTGTGCCGATCGTTGTTCCAATCGGAGTTATTTTGAGAATATGTTAAGACTGACTGGGCTGCAGGAAGAGGTTTCACAATGACGCCCGTTGGGTATTTGAAAGTGAAGGACTTTGTAATGCTTACCCAGCACAGGGTAAAACTTGTATAGAGGATTGTGCTAGATTTGTAAGGGGTTGTACCAATGAAGTGGATCAGTATGGTAACATTATATATGCTGTGTTGTGTTTCTTTGCAATTATGGCTTTTTTGTCATGTGATGTGTTTTATTTTTTTTTAATGGCGTGGAATGTAAGTAGTGGAATTAGCAGCAAGTAGAGCAGCCAGTGAAGGTATGGTGTTATTAGCGGCAGTGAATGTCTCTTGAACCAAATGAAACAGCTGGATTTGCTTAGTGTATCAGGTAGATGTTAACTACTGTGGAGGAGTGGGTAGTGTGGAGCAGGGTTAGGGACCGTGGGTCAGTGTAAGACTTTGTAATGTATACCCTTGAGTTTTATGCGTCGTGTTGTATTAGTTCAGTGCGCGTGTATGTCGCCAGTACCCTCATCTCATTGCATTTTATAGATTACCCATGATCGTGTGTATTTGCCAGTAGTGTGTTGATGTTCCTTGCTTATGGTGAAACATCCCCTTGGAAAAATTTATGAATGATTGTGCTGGTAAACCCCTTACGTTATTTGTTTTTCAAACAGCTGAGCAAAACTGAATGTACTCAGACATTTCTCTCTTTACTTATTCTGATCATCAATAAACTGACACACAATATTTTTAGCGCAACGCAATCTGACTTTCAAAAATCGCTACAAAAGAATGTCCCTGATTAACAATAACTTATGCCTTTCAGGAATCACTTACCTCACAAAAATCTTAGTTACTCGAAGTACTGCAGCACAGCGGGCGCCAATACTGTCAGGTAAATAAAATATTCTAACTACTGAAGGCACTAATTACTAATAGGCATAGTTAGAAAATGAAAGATTTTGATAGAGAACAAACAATGTATTTACCTTAAAAGTGTTCATGACATCCAGTCTTACAAATTTACTGTCTCCGATGGCACACGTCCAGATCATCCTCTCTCAAAACTCCGCCATCTCTCTCCCCACATCCACCACCGCTGGCGGCTCACCTCCAACTGCGCAAGGCTACGTGCTGTTAACAGCCAACTGCCCAACACTACAATACCAAATTCCAACAATGCAAACCAGCCACAGACTGCACACAGCACAGTCAATGATTTCCATATAGAGCGCTACATGGTGTTACCAACATAAAAACCTAAACAGTCTACTTACATAGCCCCCATGCTCCCCACAGAAAATGTTACAAATTGTTTTGGGCACTGGCCAATACATATTTGTTAAGATTTTTCATAATTACAATAACAAAGATATCAAATGCACGCACTTATTGATACACTGTTGGTCAAAAGCAAAGATTTTCTCACAGTCCATAAAGACAGTCTTGATCATTCATCACAGTATTAATTACAATTTTATGCACAAAGTCTGAGCAGTAAAAGAAAATGCACACGGAAGTAGTGGATTTCCATGCAGTCTCGAAGAAGTAGTGTTGTCCTTCCAACGGAACGACAGTGATGTCTCTTGACATGCAGACGGGTAATGGGACACAACAGAGCAAACCCACAGCAGAGGCAGTCGAAGTTTTGAAGAATATTGGTAGGTACGTCATCACAGAGCAGACCCACTGTAGTCCTGTTAGAGATTATGGTATTGGTGGGCCACAAGAGGTGCAGACTCACTGCAGTCCTTGTAGAAATAATGGTATTGGTGGGTCATCAAAGGTGCATACCAACTGCAGTCCTTGTAGGGATGGCCAGCAGCCATCCGTTGCGACTGTGCAGGTGCCCAATCACAATCGAAGAGTCTTGCGTACAATATAGCAAGTCCATAACCACCACTTGTGCACTCTCAAAGTTTTTGGAACCGTCCTTAGAACCAGCAATGCTGTTAACCAGTCCCTTGCTGAATTATTTACACACGTGCAAACACTAACAGTCCCAACTTCTCACATATTCTGCATATACTATGACCAACAAAAACGTGTGCAGTGAAATGAAACTTAATTTGAAGAACTGGAGTATACACAATTATAAATTTACGACATGAGAATACAATTACAAAGGTACAAAATACATCATTAAAGAATGTAACAGTATAGATAACATTTGTAGTAACACAGGCTTTACAAAAGAATAGAAATAAACATATAGATCAGTGTTACAGGAATTATGATATAAGTAAATACATAAAAGATCAGAATAGCTTTCGAAAATAATGTCTAGACATATTTACAAAGTAAATAACATATTATTAATGCAAATTATATTTGAGGATAACAGTATTCCTCATCATAGTGAATGTAGCTTAGTACTAGAAAAATTATACAACATAAATCTTATTAGCAAAACACTTAAAGACGGGACAAACACAAATACACAAGGGTACACAAATACATAGTGGAACAACACGAAAGGACAGGACAGCATTTGTTTTCAGTGTGGCATTTGGTACCGCTGTCCAACCCAAAACTTCATTTCATAGATGTTTCCTCTTATTTTACTTTTTTTAAATACCTTGTCAATGCATTTCTTCCAATTCATCACAACTCATTCTCTTATATCGCCTACCCCCTCTTAAGCTAACTTAAATCTACTGGGCTCAGATGCTAAACTAAGAGACAAGGCAATGCAGCAGCACAAAACAATTAACACAAACAGCAATGACGAAAAATGCAAATTGGCAAAGCAAGCAGCGATAAAAGTAAATTAGCAAAAGCAAATACAACATTATCACTAATATGAGCCAATGTGCAGCAAAAAGAAAAATAAATCAGTAGTAAAACTGTCTTAATACAATGTAAAGTTCAGTAGAACTATGCCTGGCAAACAACAGCAGAAAATGGTATAACTTATACCTAAACATGACAAAGCTCTAGCAGAAAAAATATTACAGTAAAAATGGCCATGTTTAATACCTGTGTCACATCTTAACACTAGAGTGATGCATCACGGTAACTTACTCTAGCAGACAAGTTACCAAATCGTAAAAAAATTATTTATGCTATTCCTGTGAAGGGAAATGTCTATTTGTGTTCCCTTTTTTTAAGAAAGTAGATCATACAATTATTGTTTAATGGATCTGTAGACAGAAAATATTTACAAAACTGAACGTACTTAGACCTCTCTCTCTTTACTTATTCTGATCATCACTAAGCTGACACACACATTTATAATGGATCAAATCAGACACAATATTTTTAGCGCAACGCAATCTGACTTTCAAAAATCCCTACAAAAGAATGGCCCTGACTAACAGTAACCTATATCTTTCAGGAATCACTTACCTTACAAAAATCTTCGTTACTCGAACTACTGCAATACAGCGAGCGCCAATACTTTCTGCTAAATAAAAGGTTCTAACTACTGAAGGCACTAGCTCATGACATCCAGTCTTACAAATTTACTATCTCTGATGGACACACGCCCAGATCATCCGCTCTCAAAACTCCGCCATCTCTTTCCCCACATCCACCACTGCTGGCGGCTCACCTCCAACTGCGCAAGGCTACGCGCTGTTAACAGCCAACTGCCCAACACCACAATAGCAAATTCCAACAATGCAAACCAGCCACAGACTGCACACAGCACAGTCAGTGATTTTCATATAGAGCACTACACGGCGTTACCAACATAAAAACCTAAACAGCCTACTTACAATGCATGCGGCTTAAGGAACAGCAGATCCAGTGAGAGTCTCTTAACTACGTCAAGTAATTCGTTGGGTACATGAGACAAATGGCTGTGTGAGCACTTTCAGTGTCAGTCAAGGTCTTATGTAGATGAAGACGTGTGTCAATTCCTAAGGAACCAGACTGCTGTCATCATCGGTTCCTAGACTTACATGCTACTTAAACATACTTACACTAGCTTATGCTAAGAACAACACACACACCAAGGCCCGACGGAGGAGTCGAACCTCCGGCGGGAGGGGCAATCCGTGACATGACGCTTCTAACCGCGCGTCCACTCCGTGCGGCGGTCTGATGTACAAAGGAAGCAGCTGAGTAGGTATGTTCTGAATTTGGAGTGAAAAAAACATGGCTTCCAATCTCATGTGGAAATTGATATGTGGTACGTACTGGAATTAAGGAAAACGTGGAAGGGAGGACCCATTAATTTAACTTTCTTTTCACACACACTGTTTATTTAACAATATATAAACTGTGTTTTACGGATAATCGAAGCATTTAACCATAAAATTTTCTGTAACATAATGAACCAATTTGCAAAATTCTTTTGACCTTAAACCTTAAGTTGAATAAGCTTTTAATCTCTGCAAAAGAAATTTGAAGTGCTGTATTGCAAAACAGCAAACAATATGACAATGATTACAAGACGGCCGGACCTGCAGCCCGCCCGTTGTCGGGTGAAACAGCGTTATTAACTAACGCTCTCTCTCATTAAATACCCTTCTGCAACACATGAAAACTATGTAAGCACCACTGATAACAAGAATGATTCAGTTACTCAAAACAGATTTAAATTTGAAAGGTGTATGTGTAAAGGTTCGGGGTTCAGATGCGCACGTGTGGTTAAAGGTTAAACAGATTAGTAAACTATATGACAATGATAAGGTTTACTTCAAAGCAAGCAACCTCTTCATTTCAATCGGCAAACAAGGTGCGACTGGATCCCAACCCGGCCCTTCTGACAATTTTATTTTGACTAAAGCCCTGGTGACAGTTGGCTGTTAATATTTTCTAAGTTAATCTGATTGTCAATCATTAAGGCCGCTCTGAAGGAACGTCTTAAAACATTACTTGTGGACACTTATTACAGGAACTCACACAGCAGAATCACAAGATCCAGCTGAAGTACACCATTAAAGACCCGGTTTTTCAAACACAGAAACGAACAGCTTAGTACAAATGGTTGTTCAGATTATAACTAATGACTGAGAAATGCAATTAGAGTCAAAGAATTGAAACGGTTAACATCTAAATCTAACCACACGGTACCTCTTTTGCTTAATGGCAACTGGTGCCTTAGTGCAATTGCTCCGGCTGTATTTATGACCAAGAGCTGATTAATTAGAACATTGCTGATAGGGTAGAAACCAGAAACGAAGGCAATGTACTAGCGGGACAAATTTTCAAACGACAACTAGTCTCAATACTACTGCCTGTATTTACGACCAAAGAGCCGACCAAGTAAAACACTGAGGGTCGGGTACAAACTAGAAAATAATAAGGAGGGCAGGCAGACAATGAAACAAATCACCACGAGGAATACAGAATGTTACTCCCCTTTGTCAGCAAGCAGTTCCATGGATCCACGGTGCGCCGCAGCGGCCACTGAGCGGTACCCATGAAAACCCGGTGGAAGAGGGCAGCCAGGCCACGAGCGGTCGTCCGACTTGAATGTTGGCAAACAACCGAAAGGATGTTGGCCTGCTGCTTGTAGTCGACGCTGACCCCCTCTGCGCAGGCCCTTCTTGCGCAGCTCGTGTCTTCAGCCGCTCGGACTTTGAGACCATCTCTTGTCGCGACACTACTGACAATCCCCGAACTTCGTGCCTCCCTCTCGGGCCAGCGAATCCTGTATATATATCGGCAAGCAAAGACCTTCCATGGACACAGCCTAGAGATACGAGCCCTTCCTCATAGATATTTGTAATGGGGCCGCAAGAGGGATAGTCGATACTACACCTGAGCCAGTGATGTCAGATAGAACAGTCTACTAATTCAATGGCGCCACGGCTCAGAAATACTCTCAGTAGACATTCCAGATGGCACTGTTGCAATTCTGAATTCTTTTGGACATTATATTGTAGGGTTAGGTTCGTTTATATGGAGGATATATAATGATGGTAGGAATGTGTCAAATTTGCTTCGAATGTGATGTAGGCTGCCTGTACGTGTGGTTCTAAGAGAGATATCGAATCCTAATATGACACCAGAGGCGGAAATGCTTTTAGGATGGGTGTACTGCTGAAAAGGGCACCCATCGAGAGAGGAAATAAATAAACGATATCTGTGTTCAGGTTGAGAGCAATTGCGGCAGTTTGGGTCTACAGCACTGATATAGGTAGAGTGAGACCGGTCTACAGAGTAGAGGAACTTTTACACGATGGGACGCGTCGAGTAGATATACAGGGTGGAGAAAAATTGCGTCACGAAATTTTAACCTTGGATAGCTGATGCCATTAGGAAACAAAACCACTAATGTTGTGTAGGTCGACAACGCATCATTTTTAAACTACGGAAACTTGGCTGCACTCGCTCCGACCTGCCGTGGCATTGCCCTGTTGCCGTTGGTCGGTTGACGGGCAGCTCTATGGTTGTCATTTCACACATACAAACGTCCCTCGCTGCTTCACTGCCCCAACGTGATACGCACACGTGTCGAATAGGTCTTGTTGTTTGTCCCCACCTCACGTCAGGGGCATTCACACATAAGCTTCGCCCGCATCTCGTGGTCGTGCGGTAGCGTTCTCGCTTCCCACGCCCGGGTTCCCGGGTTCGATTCCCGGCGGGGTCAGGGATTTTCTCTGCCTCGTGATGGCTGGGTGTTGTGTGATGTCCTTAGGTTGGTTAGGTTTAAGTAGGTCTAAGTTCTAGGGGACTGATGACCTAAGATGTTAAGTCCCATAGTGCTCAGAGCCATTTTTTAACATAAGTTTCGTTTCGGAGTACACAGACGTTACCTGCGATTTAGTCGTACAGTAAGCTTGGCGGCGCAGTATTCGTTTGAAGAATAACGAGATATGGTGTCTGTTTATGGACTAACCGAAGATAATGCGCATGAAGCTCTATGGTTGTATGAGGAACGGTACCCAGCAAGATGCCACCCACACTCGCAAACGTTTACAGTAATTCACTAGCGACTTGGCGAAACAGGCTCGTTAGCAGGATATCATGGTGATGCTGGAAGACCTCGAACACGACGGGGTGCTGCATATGAAGAGACTGATCTCGAGCTCTTCGAGGAAGCACCTACGACAAGTATTTGAGCGGTTGGACACGACATGGGGGTCACTCATCGGTTAGTCTGGGAGGTTTTGAGGGATGACGACCAGCATCTATTTAGCTTCCAGCCTACACAAAACCTAAATCCTGTGGCGGATTGTAAACACATTCTAGGGTTTTACCGGTGGTTTCTGCAACTTGTTGCCCGAAATCCTAGTTTACCGACTAGTGAACCTTCCATGGGGATGGCCATAACAACACTCGAAACTTTCATTACTCAGCAAGGGGAAATCCTCACGTCACGCACGTCCACGAACACCAGGAACGATTTTCGCTCAACATTTGGGCAGGCCTTGTGGGTGACCATCTGATTGGGCCGGTCCGTCTACCTCCTCGACTTACCGGGGCAAATTATCTTCACTCTTTGCAAGAGACCCTACCCGGCCTCCTGCAAGATATTCCTTGGACATACGGCCACGCATATGGTTGCAGCATAATGGCGCGCCCGCACAAAATGGTTCAAATGGCTCTGAGCACTATGGGACTTAGCTGCTGAGGTCATCAGTCCCCTAGAACTTAGAACTACTTAAACCTAACTAACCTAAGGACATCACACACATCCATGCCCGAGGCAGGATTCGAAACTGCGACCGTAGCGGTCGCGCGGTTCCAGACTGTAGTGCCTAGAACCGCTCGGCCATTCCTGCCGGCTGCGCCCGCGCGTAACAGTCGCGCTGTGCGCGGATGTTTAAACGAACTTTTCGACGCACGGGTAGTTGGCAGAGGAGGTCGTAGGACATGGCCTCCGCGATCACCAGAACTTACGCCACTGTACTTTTTCCTGTGGGGTTTGTTCAAGGTTCCAGTTCACCCACCCAGACGCGAACCACCTAGAAAAGAAGAGGAATTAATGGATAGCATTCGATATGCCGACAATCACATCATGGCAGTGATGGGAATCTTTGAAAGAGTTCGGCAAAATACCGTTCGACGTTACCAAGCTTGTGTCGTGTTAGAGGGTCGCCAGTGCGAACAATGTCCTACCTACAAAAAAGGCCCTTTTCAGGGTCGACATAATTTGCAGAATACTTTCTGTGCGCGAACAAACAGCTGTTCACGGGTTTGTTCCCGGTACGTATTATCATGAAACTGTAATGAATGTATCGGGATTCATGCGGATTCGCCCTAGGCCCACAGAGTAAAAGGCTGGCGCGCTATAACCGAACTTGGATATATCGCGATCTTCGGCAGGCAAGCATTCGCGGTCTTGCGTTGTACAGAGCATCCGGCGCCAATCGGAACGTGTGGCGCCAAGTTTCCGTAGTTTAAAATTTGTGCGTTGTCGACCTACACCACATTAGTAATTTTATTTGCTACTGGCATCAGCTATCCAGGGTCAAAATTTCGTGACACAATTTTTCTCCAACATGTAGATAGCGGTGGCAACGACCTTGCCGCAGTATATACACCGGTTCCCGTGAGATCACCGAAGTTAGCGCTGTCGGGCGTGGTCGGCACTTGGATGGGTGACCATCCATGTAGCCATGCGCTGTTGCCATTTTTCGGGGTGCACTCAGCCTCGTGATGCCAATTGAGGAGCTACTCGACCGAATAGTAGCGGATTCGGTCACGAATACCATCATAACGACCAGGAGTGAGGTGTGCTGACCCCACGCCCCTCCTATCCGCATCCTCCAGTTAGGATGACACGGCGGTCGGATGGTCCCGGTAGGCCACTCGTGGCCTGAAGACGGAGTGGGTGAGTGTAGATAGTGGTAAAAGTGATTGCTAATGTGGTATGTTTTTAGTGTTAGGCAGGATAAGTGAAGAGTGGTTGCAGCAAAATGGAATTGTTTTTAAGGTAGACAAAGGCGACCCCACCAGTGGCAACTGGGTCGTGGTTTGCTGATTGGTAAAAATAATAGCGTTACATGAGGATTATGTGATGATGTGAAGTTTCATTCCAAATAAGTCATGGAAGTATTGCCAGGTGAAGGTACTAGTAAATGCTTTCGTTGATGTTTAGGAAGCAGAAGTCAATAAAGCAACTTTTTGACAGGTGGAACAAATCCAAGTTAGGTATTTGATTTCAACATTAGCTAGGCTAGTAATCTATCTTTCCTAGTCACACGTGTAGCTAAATCTACGCCAATCTCATGACGATACGAATTCTACTACTCAGAAATGCATTCTGTGCTGGTAGGGACTTTAGCAAGTAGTCTGTTTAGAAGTGCGAAACCGCCATTGTGAACAGAGACGGTACAATGAAAGCTTCGCACGATACTTAACACACAGTAGCAGATATGTACAGTGAAATATTTCCTGCCTATCATCTTCATAAGACGAAGAAAATTTTGAAGGGATGGCATTGGTCAACTTACGAAATTACACAACACCCTACGTTACATTTGCAAATGGCGGATTTTTTAAGGAAGTCCTGCGTAGGTTTTGTTAGAAAAAGAACTTCATTAGTTTTAAAGTAGTAGGCCATACAGAGCAATTGTATCAACAGCGAGTGTGAGCAAACGGCAGTCAGATGAGTGGGCTGTGTATGGCGGAATCCTGCCTGCAGCGAAATTCAGAGGGATTGGTGGTATCAACCCGCTAATCAAAAGCAGTAAGCCTGGCTTAATTAATCTCGACATTCTCTGAACGAACAGAAAGTGCACTGGTCTAAAAAAATCGCAAAACCAGGAAGATTCGTGCGACGTAAACGAAAGTCTGTAGGCACGTTTCCATATCTGAAATGTGATGTACAAACACATTTCCAGCCAACCGTGAATAGTGCCAATATGAGGACGAAATCAGGCATGTTTTAAATAGACGCTGTAACGGCCGTGAACGTGAGCTATCTATGAGATTGGTCTGATGATAGTCAAGAACGCCTTTAATGCGATAAAGACGTCATTATCAGCACCTCAATGAGTACGAACGGTGGCGTGTAATAGGGCTAAGAAAAGCTGGATGTTCCTTATGCGGTACTGCAGAAAAATTTAACAGGAATATAATCACTGTACGTGGTCGGTGGCAATGGTTGTCACGAGAAGGAATGGTCGCAAGAGGAATGGCCTCCGGACAGCCACCTGGCACATTCGAGAGGGAAGACCATCGTGTTTGGCGTATGGCTCTGGTGCATCACACTGCATCTAAATGGTTCAAATGGCTCTGAGCACTGTGGGACTTAACATCTGAGGTCATCAGTCCCCTAGAACTTAGAACTACTTACACCTAACTAACCTAAGGACATCACACACATCCGTGCACGAGGCAGGATTCGGACCTGCGACCGTAGCAGTCGCGCGGTTCCGGACTGAAGCGCCTAGAACCGCTCGGCCACCGCGGCCGGCGCACTGCATCTGCTGTGGAAATTAGAGCAGCAGTTGGCATCACAGTGACACAACGAACTGTTACAAATCGGTTACTTCAAGGACAACTCCGAGCGAGACACCCCCAATCGTGCATTCCACTGATCCCAAACCTACACCATTTATGACTTCAGTTGTGTCAAGCGCCGACTCATTCGAGGAGAGGGTAGAGGTGTCTTTTGTTTGCCGGCCACGGTGGCCGAACGGTTCTAGGTGCTTTAGTCCGGAACCACGAGGCTGCTACGGTCGCAGGTGCGAATCCTGCCTCGTGCATGGATGTGTGGGATGTCCTTAGGTTACGTAGGTTTACTTAGTTCTAAGTCTCGGGGACTGATGACCTCAGATGTTAAGTCCCATAGTTCTTAGAGCCATTTGAACCATTTGGATGTGTGTTTTGTTTCCTGATAAAAGCTGGTGCTACCTCGGTGCAGTGATGGTCGTGTGTTGGCTAGATGGGGGTCAGGTTAACGCCTGTAACCAACCTGTCTGGATGCTAGACACAGTGGACGTACACTTGGGGTTATGGTCCGGATGCCACTTCGTATGACGGCAGGAGCACTCTAGTGGTTTTCTGACGCACCCTAACTACAATTATCTACGACAGTAAGATCAATCGAACTATTGTGTTGCCATTCATGAACAGCATTCCAGGGGCCGTGTTCCAACAGGATAATGCTCGCCCTCATACCACTGTAGTAACCCAACATGCTCTACAGGATATCGACATGTAGCCTTAGTCTGCTAGATAACTAGATCTGTCCGCAGTCGTACATATATGGGACATCATCGGATGACTATTCCAGCGTCACCCACCATCAATATTAACCTTCTCTATATTGGCCGACCAACTGCAAAGGGAATGGCCGTGGTCGTGCGGTTCTAGGCACTTCAGTCTGGAACAGCGTGGCCGCTACGGTCACAGGTTCGAATCCTGCCTCGTGCATGGATGTGTGTGATATGCTTAGGTTATTTAGGTTTAAGTAGTTCTAAGATCTAGGGGACTGATGACCTCAGATGTTGAGTGCCATGGTGATCAGAGCCATTTGATTTTTTTTTCCCCAAAGGGCATGGAACTACATCCCACAAACTGACATCCGGCACCTGACAACACAATTCCCGCAGGTTTGCATGCTTGCTTGCATTCAACTTTCTCCCGGTTACAACTGTTATTAAATTACCTGAATTTGATATTCACTATTATGTACCTCGCCCCTGCGTTAACCTATGATTTTGCAATGTTAATCACTTACATATGTTACCCAGACAGATGTATTCCGGAAATTTCATTATTTAATATTACGTTTTTTTTTTGTCTTGTGATTCTTTTCCGTCAGTGTATATGTTGTGTCTAGGCAAGACAGCCTAGACACAATGAGAGGAAGCCGAAAGGCACGCGCTTAAACTCACGCAGGCTGGCGTGAGGTCTGAAACAGGATACGTAATGAATGCTATAAAGAAAAGTACGTAGCTTCTGGAATACTTAACTTTAATCCACAATTGGTGAAAATTGGTCTTGTTGATACAGTATTATCATCTCAACATAACTTAAATGAGCGAGGCTTCGTCAGTGTGCATCGCTAGCTACGTCGTCCGTACAACTGGGGCGAGTGCTAGTACGTCTCTCTCTAGACCTGCCGTGTGGTGGCGCTTGGTCTGCTATCACTGACAGTGGCGACACGCGGGTCCGGCGTATACTAATGGACCGCGGCCGATTTAAAGGCTACCACCTAGCAAGTGTGGTGTCTGGCGGTGACACCACAGTATATTCGGCGCATGAGGAGAAAGGCGGTGGTTTTAGAACCGGACATAAATTCGATTTTCGCGCCTACCCGGAGTATCGATAAGAGAGGTAGGTCAGAGACACACGGTCTTCATACAGCGACCGCAGCCTGGTGGCGCGGAAAGCGTCGCCGCTGCGGGCATTGCACGTAGGCCTGTCCACTGACGTCACACGGTCGGTAAATATCGCAGTGCTACACTTTCCCGGCAATACTCGCTGTCCTGTGAAGCGCTCTGTGTGCGCCATTCACGGCTGAGTAACAGACGACGTCTGTGTTTACGTTTCTCTATTCGGATCACACCCTAGGCCGTTTGCTCGAGGCCGCGACAACTTTCCCTACTCTCTGACCTTCGAGTATGGCTACACGTTCTCTTTATGATGCCCTCTGTCATCGCCCACAGGAACGGGCTTTTTGTTGTACCGGTCTCCGACAGTGTGAGCGATCACGAACTGTGTTTTATCTACGCTGAGTGGGAGAGAAAAGTGACTACTACTTTTATGAAGTCCTGCTCGACATAAATGTTTTAGTGTATCATTTCTCGTTGTTGGACTTATAGTCTTCCTTATTTATCACATCACTTAGCAGGTATTTGCAGCTTCTTTTTCGCAAAGGTCGCTAGAGTCAGCCCAAACAAAAACTTTTCAACAATGAAATTCGCCAACAGCCGTGCAGTTAAGACGTTGATCTATTTCATTTTCACTACGAGTTTCGCCATTCCGTTTGGCCATCTTCAGGCCACGTATGCATCTCTCATAAATAAACGTTATTGGCGTACCGGGGAAACTGCTCCTGGATATCGTGAATTCTCAACCGTATTCGAAGTGCTTCCTTCGAAAACCGCCAGAATGTCGAAAGTGCAAGCATGCAAACCTGCGGGAATTGTGTTATCAGGTGCCGGATGTCAGTTTGTGGGATGTAGTTCCATGCCCTTTGTACTTGATCGATCGATACGGAGAAGGTTAATGCTGTTTGTGGATGACGCTTGAATTGTCGCCTAATGATGATGTGCTCCTCTGGAGACAGATCTAGCGATCGAGCAGACCAAGACAACATGTCAACATACTGTAGAGCATGTTCGGCTACAGCAGCGGTATGTGGGCGAGCGTTATCCTGTTGGAACAGCCGGCCAGAGTGGCCGAGCGGTTCTAGGCGCTACAGTCTGGAACCGCGCGACCGCTACGATCGCAGGTTCGAATCCTGCCTCGGGCATGGATGTGTGTGATGTCCTTAGGTTAGTTAGGTTTTAGTAGTTCTAAGTTCTAGGGGACTGATGACCTCAGACGTTAAGTGCCATAGTGATCAGAGACATTTGAATCATTTGAACCTTTGCCTTTCCCGGGCAAGTGCTCTACCAACTGAGCTACCGAAGCACGGCTCACGCCCCGTCCTCACAGGTTCGCAGGAGGGCTTCTGTAAAGTTTGAAAGTAGGAGACGAGGTACTGGCAGAAGTAAAGCTGTGCGGACGGGGCGTCAGTCGTGCTTGGGTAGCTCAGTTGGTAGAGCACTTGCCTGCGAAAGACAAAGGTCCCGAGTTCGAGTCTGCCAGGAAGTTTCATCATTTTATTTGTCATGGAAAACAAACGGGCACCTTCCGTCGACGCTGGGAGTCGTATGAAAAATGTGATAAGCATGATTTTCTTGGGCTCACTCCAGCAAGAACTAAATTACAAATATAAGCTGAAACACCAGAGAAAGTGCGCCTTAAGATTCATAGAAAAAATAACGCTTAATAGTTGCCAGTTGAGAACTTTTGTTCCATTATAACCAGTGGAACTGCGCAGTCGCTGTATGATTAATTCTTTAAATTTCGAGACTTACTAAGAAGCGCTCTCTCTGTCGAGAAATATTCCATATGTGCTTTTACTCAATGTCCCGGGTTCGATTCCCGGTGGGGTCAGGGATTTTCTCTGCCTCGTGATGACTGGGTGTTGTGTGATGTCCTTAGGTTAGGTAGGTTTAAGTAGTTCTAAGTTCTAGGGGACTGATGACCATAGATGTTAAGTCCCATAGTGCTCAGAGCCATTTGAACAATTTTTACTCAATGCCATATTTTCGTGTAAAGTGCGTCCATAGTGTGAACGTGCTATCACAAATATGTGCGTGTATTTGTGTGTTACCTGTTTTCTGACAGTCGTTGTCTTGCTCCTAATCAATACTCACCGAATTTGAATTTCTGCATCTGCCAAGACTAAAATTGTTGGACAACTTCTGAGAAAAGGGACTCACCGAATTTACATTCAGCGAAATAAATATTTGAACCGTTGCAGTGCTGTGGTTCACGTAGTATCAATTACAGAGTAAAGAATGAGTGGAACAAACTGTAATAAATCTATTCGGAAACACGTCTGAGCAAGTGGTCGGCTAGTGACGCGATTCATTAACTAAGTGTGTTGGTTTACAGCGGACACAGAACTGAAGAATGAGAATCCGTCATAATCTTAAATGGAATTATTGTTGTGACTAATACTATTTAGTATCGCCTACTCTGTTCTGGTACGCGTTTAAATTTACAATCTACGCTGTTGTATATGTATGAGGTTTCAAAAATGGCTCTAAGGACTATGAGATTTAACATCTGAGGTCATCAGTTCCCTATACTTAGAACTCTTTAAACCTAACTAACCTAAAGACATCACACACATCCATGCCCAAGGCAGGGTTCGAACAAGCGACCGTAGCAGCAGCGCGGCTCCGGACTGAAGCGCCTAGAACAACTCGGCCACAGCGGACGGCTTGTTTAAATCAACTGTCTTAACGTTCTCACACGAAAGAAGTTTGTGTAAGCAGCACTGTCGTGACCTTATAAAAGTTTAAAAAAATTTGTTACATGTCAGATCATAATGAGAGGAGTAACACGGGTTTGTATTCATGATGGCTCGTTTGCGTGGCGGTGGGGGAAGCGAGTATATAGGGGGCAGATAATGTTTCCCAAAGCAGCTAGACACTATTTGCTTCTTTGAGGCTGGTCAAACACGCCAGCAAATAGTACACTTGACACCTCGCCCACGGCACTGAGGATTGAGGTCATCCGTATAATAGGAAACTTTTCAACGTGCGTGGTGCATGAATCCCGAATACGATTTAGAGCGATGATCAAACATTAACGCGATCGCATTTCGAGCGAAGAGTCCAAGAGGATATTCCAGAAAGTGACTGAAGAGAAGCCGTTTGCAAAGAGACTGAATTATGAACGATGTTGAAAAATCATGTAGCAGAGAGCAGAGTCAGTATTCAGTTTCGGTACCGAGCATACAGAGGGCAATGACGCTCCGTAGCAGCAACTGAAGGAGCGGGAAACGCTTCACCTACGAGAAGATGGTGACAGATTGTGGTGAACACACTGTAACAGCAAGCTAAGTAGTGTTTACAATATTCATTGAAATAGTGCTGGACAGTGATTGCCTGTCGCTGTCTCAGCGAATTAGTCGAGCGGAATTTAAGTGATTAGCAGGAACAAGTTGCTGCTTGGTACCTGTCTTTTGTAAGATAGGCAAAGTGGTCTCTAAATATTAGATGAGTACTTCCCAGTGTTGATGATTGATTACTTAGGCCAAGTGGCCGGTACGTATCAGACCGAGTGACCGTCAAGCAGTCGCCTCTGATAGAGAGCCTTTCCAGCAATTATTGAAAGCATTTGACGTTTTGATAAGGCGTTTTGGTTCAACACCTCAATAAGTAAATGTTCTTCTTGGAACATAAATTGATTAAAGGCAGAGTAATGATTTGCTACTTCAGCCAGCCTTTTGTGCCAACTTCACAGAATAACCAATCTTCTGTAACCTAAGCCCCTCCAGCCAAGGACATTTTCTCCCTATAAATGTTGATAACTAAACTATAAAGGTTGATAACAACAGAAACTAAACACAAAATTTTGTTACCTTCCTGATTGGGCCACGCGGAGGTAAGTAATCTGTGTCAGGACGTGACAACACGATGCGATGATCGGTCAAAAGTTACACCGTAACCTCGACGCAGTACAAGTTACTTTATTTTATCTTCCGGTCAAGTATTAGGAATTCTTACAAGTTTTGTAATGGATCGATCAGAAAATAAAATAAAAAGAGTTACTCGCGCTGTGTCTAGATTAGAGCTTAAGGAACGAATAGTGAGATTCCAAAGATGTTACGTACAAATTTATAGTCTAAAATCGTTGCTGATTGTGAATATTGATTCCAATGTAAATATAAATACTTGGATTGGAAAGCAGACACCTACCTCCTTGAGTTTTCAATCTATTAGGCCATCTATTAACTGAGTTCAGCTTGCTCAGCTCGTACCAGGCGTGTTTTTTAAGTAAGTACCGTTTTGAAATTAAAAAAAGACGTACTATGATATCTCAATAATTTTATTTTTACATGAAAGCCTGTACCTTAATCTACTTTTATACATAATTTCCGTCAATATTGAGGCACTTGTCATAACGTTGTACCGGTTTTTGAATACTCTTCTCTTAGAAGTCTGCCGCCCGACTTGTTAACCATTGCATCACCACTGTTTTGACATCGTATTAAAGAGACACTGACCGCCCAGGTGTTTCTTCAAGTGCAGGAGCAGATGGTAGTCACTGGCGCAAGATCCGGGCTCAACGGAGGATGATCTAGAAATTCCCATCAAAAACATGTGATGGTCTGAATCGCCACACGCCGACGGGCATTGTCTTGCAGCAAAACGATGCCCTTGCTCAACTTCCATGGACTGTTGCTTTGATTCTGGTGTGACGTAGGCCACCCATGTTTCATCGCCCGTAACGATTTGGCTTAAGAAATCATCGCCGTCGTTGTGGTACCGCTAAAGGAAAGTCAATGCACTGTCTAAACGTTTGGTGTTGTGCACATCTGCCAATATTTTCGGTACCCAACGTGCGCACAATTTTCGGTAATTCAAGTTCTCGGCCACAACGCCACACGAAACACTACGAGAAACATTAGGAAAGTCATCCCGCAAGGAGGAAATCGTAAAGCGTCTATTTTATCTCACTTTATTCTCCACTTCCTGCACCAAACTTTCATTAACGCCTGAAGGTCGCCCACTCCGTTGTTCATCATGCACATCTCACTTTCTTACCATTCCATCACTCATAACGTTTCTCCCTAAACTGCACAGATCTCACGATGAATATCGATCGCTTTTAGGCCTTTGGCACAAAGAAATCTTATAACAGCCCGTATTTCACAGTCGGCGGGTCTCACGATTATCGGAGGCATCTTAAACAGTCAGTTCACAACGTAAACAAGGAAGAATCAGACTGTAATGGCGTCAGTGCGCAGATTAAGGTACAGGCTTTCAAGTAAAAATAAAATTATTGAGATACCTTAGCACGTCTTTTCTCAATTTCAAAACGGTTCTTACTTAAAAAACACGCCTCGTATAACAGTATCGACAAAATTATTTTTGTCATACCCGCTGTCTTTAACACTGCGTATGGCGTAAAATTTACAGTGAAAGCAAAGAATAAATTTTTAATAAAGAAGTAGAGATCAGTCACTTCTGAAAAAATCACAATGATGATAATGACTTGTGTAAGGCCAGGGGGGATCTGTGACTGGAAATACCATCACTCAGTCACAAGCTAATGCGAAAATAAATGAACTGAATTTAATAACCATCATTATTAATAAAAATTATGGGAAGTTTACAGGATGAATTTTTCAATATTTCGCAGCACAATAATGAGTTGGAAAAGTGTCTAAAATTTTTGCATTTAAAATACAAAGTATGAGCCTATTTACAAGCTCATTTGTTAAAACAGTCTGTTCAGGAAGGCATGTACACTTTTATGGATTAAGATATATATTTAGAAAAGTACGTTATCCTTAGGGCACAATACAATACGTACTTCACGCTCTTTAAGAACAATCGGCAGCGTTACACTTTGGACACTGAGCGTCGGTAGTGTCTTAAGTTCTCAGCAGCACTAACACGTCATTTGCAGGCACTTGAAAGTATTTAAAGCAGTTCTTATTTAGCTCACTGTCTTTTAAGAAAGGAAGTAGTCAGCATGTCCTTCACGAATTATAACAACTAATGCATCACACAATTTTAACTTCAGTTAATTCGGAAATTCTGGAAACAGTTGAGAAACAGCACCTTTATCACTCTTTTCTCTTTCGCTTATTCACGGTCTTTCTATCCGAAGATTAACACAAATACTTTTCGCTGTGTTGGGTTCTCTGGAAAATACATGCATTGTAGTGCTGCAAGTGAAGAGATGTAGACATTTTCAAGAACAGTTAACATATATTTAACATAATTTAAGAGAGTTTGAGAGGGAGCACAACAAAACGGTACAGTTAATGAAACATTGTCAGCGCATTTATTTTTCCGTGACGGCTACGGAATCATGATTTCCTTCAGACATTCTTAAAGTGTAGCGCCAACCACCTATTCACAGTGCAAAATCATTTGTTCATTTTCAGTTCCCTGAAACACATCACATCTACTCCAAGGTCATTGATTTCCACATTTTTAGTGAAGGTAGTGTGGACCAGTACAAGAAAAAAACACCTAGTAACACTTGTCCATCTGCACTACTATGAAACACATGTTCTCTGCTCGCTTATGTTGTGCATTTTAGAGCGCATATATACTTACATTTTTTTATTCTCGTTTCGGACCACGTTACCACTTCCCCTATAATACTGCCATAGGAGAACCGCTACATGTATTTCACTGTCATAGATATCAGAACGACTTTCGATTATCGACCACGTCGATTTCGCACTGTATGTAGGCTCTTTAAGTTTTTAAGTTGGTAACGCCACGTAACGCTCTGTATGAAAATCACTGACTGTGCTGTGTGAAGTCTGTGGCTTGTTTTCATTGTTGGAATAGTTGCCACTGTAGTGTTGGGCAGCTGGATGTCAACAGCGCGTAGCGTTGCGGAGTTGGAGGTGAGCCACCACCAGTGGTGGATGTGGGAAGAGAGATGGCAGAATTTTGAGAGCGGACGATCTGGACGTGTTTCCATCAGAAAGAGTAAATTTGTAATATTGGATATCATGAACTGATGATTTTTGAACATTATTAAGGGAAATACGTTGTTTGTTCTATATCAAGATCTTTCATTTGCTAACTATGCCTATCAGTAGTTAGTGCCCTCAGTAGTTAGAATCTTTTATTCAGCTGGTAGTATTGACGCACACTGTATTGCAGTAGTTTGTGTAACGACGATTTTTGTGAGGTAAGTGATTCATGAAAGGTATAGGTTATTGTTAGTCAGGGCTATTCTTTTGTAGTGATTATTGACAGTCAGATTGCGTTGCGCTACTTTAGTGAAGATCAGAATAAGTAAAGAGAAAACTGATTACGTTCAGTTCTGCTCAGCTGTTTGAAAATCAAATAACGTAAGATGTTTATCAGTACAGTAATTCAATAATTTTTCAAAGGGGACGTTTCAGCACTAGGGTCACATTCCTCACACTGATAAATTTACCTTCCTTTATCAACCCTGAACGTTTGTAACATCATCACGGAATCAAACAGTATAAGTAAAAATTCTAAAATCCCGGGTCATTTCCATCGTAATGGTGTCTTCCTAAAACGCGCTTCCACATCATCCGCCCACTCGACGAAACACACTAAACTTAAGTAGTACGTGAAGTCCTGAGAGCTGGCGGCGTTACAGTGACAGCTATTCGCCTGCACTATTCTGTATCTCTGATCAGGCTTACGTTAGCCATAAACATTGCCAAATTCGTGTTCATTTCTTACATAATCCAAACATCGCTTCAAGTAACGCTTACCTGTGCTGTCGCATAAAACTGATATGACACAGACGTATGACGAATCTCATACGTTGCTTCCGCAGTAGTCTTTATACCAATTTGTAGAGATAAGCCTTTTCGACTCCAGAAGGTTTCCCGGGAGAGGCTACATTATCTGATGGAACACTTTTTTTTCCTGAAAGCATGAATCAAATACACCTTTTTATTCCCCAGTCTTTTGGATACAAGACCCTTTTTTTCAACACAATCTCCGTTGAATGGGACGGCCTTACGCCACCTCTCTTGGAGAGCCTGTATACCCGCTTGATACCATGCCACTGGTCGACGTCGAAGCCAAGGTCTTGCTGCATCAATAATCTCCCCATCATCCACACACTGCTTCCCGCAGAGGGCATCCTTCACTGGACCAAACAGGTGGATGTCGGAAGGTCGACATACGGGCTGTAAGGTGATGAGCAAGAACAGCCCAGTGAAGTTTTGTGAGTTCCTCTCAGGTGCAAAGAATTGTGTAAGGCCTTGCGTTATCATGGAGAAGGAGATCTTTTGGATTTTTGTGACGACCAAGTCGCTGAAGTATTTTCTTTAATTCCCTGAGGGTAGCAGAATACACGTCAGAGATGATCGTTGCACCATGAGGGAGGACATAAAACAGAATAGCCCCTTCAGAGGCCTAGAAGAGTGAGGGTGCAGCTTTGATGTATCTCTTCGGAGGAGAGATGGTGCGGCGCCATTTCATGGATTGACGTTTTGTTCGAAATGGTTCAAATGGCTCTGAGCACTATGCGACTTAACTTCTGAGGTCATCAGTCGCCTAGAACTTAGAACTAATTAAACCTAACTAACCTAAGAACATGACACACATCCATGCCCGAGGCAGGATTCGAACCTGCGACCGTAGCGGTCGCTCGGTTCCAGACGGTAGCGCCTAGAACCGCACGGCTACTCAGGCCGGCTTGACGTTTTGTTTCCGATTCGAAGTGAAGAACCCATGTTTCGTCGCCTGTGACCAATTTGACGAAAAACTGTCACGGTCAGCCACGTAACGTGGGAGCAGTTCCACATGGACGGTCCTTCGTTGTCCTTTATGATCTTCTGTTAGGCGGCGAGGAACTCACCTTTGAGTACCCCAACTGATGGGCGAGTGTGTCAGCAGTACCGAAAGAGGAGTGCAGTTCTGCAGCGAGGCGTTTGATTGTCTTCCGTCGATCACCTCGAATGGAGCGTACACACATTCCAGCGTTGCTGGAGTGACAGACCAACGCGGAAGGCTGGCACACAGGAAATCGGACAGGTTTGGGCGACCTCGTTGCGATAGACACCTCGCCCCAGAAGTAAAGTTGCATTTGTTCACTGCCAAATCTCCGCAGATGTTCGAATATATGTGATGAGTATATGTGATGCTCTCGTTTTCCGCCAAAAGGAACGCAGTGACAACTCTCTGCCTGGAAGGCACCTCCTGTACAGACATCATTTTGAAGGCTACATATAGCGCGGCCGCCAATTGGAACTTCATGAAACGATAGGGGCTGAAGCGTGAATGATCCACGATATCCCACAACAAACTACGCAGTTTTTTGACCGAAGTTGACCGAGAAATAAGATGTATTGGATTACGTCTTGTGCGCCTCTCGTGCAATCGGGGTAGAGCTGTTCTCATCACAACCGGCAGCAAGCCAATGCCAACAAAAGTAATTCAAGTATACATGCCAACATCACAAGCACAACATAAAGACATAGAGAAAACGTGTGTGGATATTCAACCGGCAGTTCAGTATGTAAAGAGGCGTATTCTAAAAATCATAGGGGATTTGAACGCAGTAAAGGGAAAGTTATTTCTTGGATGGATTTCAATCTTTATTTCCCCCTACAGTTTTTATTGTCTAATGTTCCCTGTAGTACTACTACAGTTATTCCGCCATTTCTTAACACAAATCATTCTACTCCATCCATTATTCGTATCAGTGTTTGCCATACACTCCCATCTTCTTTGATTCTGCGGAGAACCTCTTCATTGCCTACATGCATGTTCATCGTTTCAGAATTGTTCCCTAATATCGTATCACACGTCCTAACCAACTGTCCAATGTTCATGTCGGTGTTGATTACTTAATTTGTTTGTTTCATGTTCCATAGATCATTTGTACGATAAATCGTAATGATGTGGAACGGGTCATTTTATCTAAACATCACAAATTAATATTTAAACATGAATACATATTGAAAATTTGTAAAGTTTAAAAAAAATATGTACAGATATTAGTTAGTAACTGCTACCCACCGCCTTTTATACATTACAATAACAAAAATTTACCTAATTGAAGCATTTTCAAATTTTACTTTGCTATCTTTCACACATTTTGCATCACTGGGAAAGATTCCAAAAATTTTAGTCGCAGCACTGTGCATCTATTTTTCTATTAAATACAACCTTAATGCGGACTGAAAGTCATTTTTTCTTCATGTATTGTAATTATGTACATCACGGTTCCTTTTGAACTGCAGTGGATTATTTGTAACAAACTTCATGGGAGGCGGTATAAATGTATTGTGAAACAGTACTCAGTATCCCAACTCCTTAAACAGATATCTACAAGATAATCGTGGGTGTGCACCACATATTATTGTTTCCGGCCATTGAAGTCTTTCTTTCTTACAGATTAGTTACCCCACAACATTACTCCCTATGACATTACTGAATGAAAGTATGCAAAATTTGTCAATTTTATTGATTTGTCTCTCCCAAGATTTGCAATGATTCCAACTGCAAATGTGGCTGAAGTACTTTGTTTTGAGTTACAATGCGTGCTTTTTTCAGTTTAAATTCTCATCAATAACTCCCCCTCCCCCCCCCCCTGAACCATGGACCTTGCCGTTGGTGAGGAGGCTTGCGTGCCTCAGCGATACAGATAGCCGTACCGTAGGTGCAACCACAACGGAGGGGTATCTGTTGACAGGCCAGACAAACGTGGTTCCTGAATAGAGGCAGCAGCCTTTCCAGTAGTTGCAGGGGCAACAGTCTGGATGATTCACTGATCTGGCCCTGTAACACTAACCAAAACGGCCTTGCTGTGCTGGAACTGCGAACGGCTGAAAGCAAGGGGAAACTACAGCCGTAATTTTTCCCGAGGGCATGCAGCTTTACTGTATGGTTAAATGATGATAGCGTCCTCTTGGGTAAAATATTCCGGAGGTAGAATAGTCCCCCATTCGGATCTCCGGGCGGGGCCTACTCAGGAGGACGTTGTTATCACGAGAAAGAAAACTGGCGTTCTACGGATCGGAGCGTGGAATGTCAGATCTCTTAATCGGGCAAGTAGGTTAAAAAATCTATAAAGGGAAATGGTCAGGTTAAAGTTAGATATAGTTGGACTTAGTGAAGTTCGGTGGCAGGAGGAACAAGACTTCTGATTAGGTGAATACAGGCTTATAAATACAAAATTAAATAGGGGTAATGCAGGAGTAGTTTTAGTAATGAATAGGAAAATAGGAATGCGGGTAAGCTACTACAAACAGCATAGTGAACGTATTATTGTGGCCAAGACAGAAACGAAGCCCACACCTACCACAGTAGTACAAGTTAATACGCCAACTAGCTCCGCAGATGACGAAGATATTGATGAAATTTATGATGAGATAAAAGAAATTATTCAGATAGTGAAGGGAGACGAAAATTTAATAGTCATGGGTGACAGGAATACGATAGTAGGAAAAGGGGGGAGAAGGAAACGTAGTAGGTTAATATGGATTTGGGGTAAGAAATGAAAGAGGAAGCCGTCTGGTAGAATTTTGTACAGAGCATAACTTAATCATAGCTAACACTTGGTTCAAGAATCGTAAAAAAGGGTTGTATACATGGAAGAAGAATGGAGATACTGACTGGTTCCAGATAGATTATATAATGATAAGACAGAGATTTAGGAACCAGGTTTTAAATTGTAAGACATTTCCAGGGGCAGATGTGGACTCTGACACACAATCTATTGGTTATGAACTTTAGATTAAAACTGAATAAACTGCAAATAGGTGGGAATTTGAGGAGATGGGACCTTGATAAACTGAAAAAACCAGAGGTTTTTGAGAGCTTCAGGGAGAGCATTAGGGAACGATTGACAAGAATGGGGGAAAGAAATACAGTAGAAGAAGAACGGGTAGCCTTGAGAGACAAAATAGTGAAGGTAGCAGAGGATCAAGTAGGTAAAAAGACGAGGGCTAATAGAAATCCTTGGGTAACAGAAGATACATTGAATTTAATTGATGAAAGGAGAAAATATAAAAATCCATTAAATGAAGCAGGCAAAAAGGAATACAAACGTCTCAAAAATGAGATCGACAGGAAGTGCAAAATGGCTAAGCAGGGATGGCTAGAGGACAAATGCAAGGACTTAGAGACTTATCTCACTAGGGGTAAGTGAGATACTGCCTACAGGAAAATTAAAGAGACCTTTGGAGAAAAGAGAACCACTTGCATGAGTATCAAGAGCTTAGATGGAAACCCAGTTCTAAGCAATGAAGGGAAAGCAGAAAGGTGGAAGGAGTATATAGAGGGCCTATAGAAGGGCGATGTTCTTGAGGACAATATTATAGAAATGGAAGAGAATGTAGATGATGATGAAATAGGAGATATGATACTGCGTGAAGAGTTTGACAGAGCACTGAAATATCTAAGTGGAAACAAGGCCCCGGGAGAAGACAACATTCCATTCGAACTACTGGCAGCCTTGGGAGAGCCAGGCCTATAAAAACTCTACCATCTGGTGACCAAGATGAATGACACAGGCGAAATGCCCTCAGACTTCAAGAAGAATATATTATTTCGAATCCCAAAGAAAGCAGGTGTTGACAGATGTGAAAATTACCGAACTATTAGTTTAATAAGCCACTGTTGCAATATACTAACACGAATTCTTCACAGACGAACGGGAAAATTGGTAGAAGCCGACCTCGGGGAAGATCAGTTTGGATTTCGTAGAAATGTTGGAACATGTGAGGCAATACTGACCCTACGACTTATCTTAGAAAATAGATTAAGGAAAGGCAAACCTACGTTTCTAGCGTTTGTAGACTTAGACAAAGCTTTTGACAATGTTGAATGGAATACTTTCTTTCAAATTATGAAGATGGCAGGGGTAAAATACAGGGAGGCTATTTACAATTTGTACTGAAACCAGATGGCAGTTATAGGAGTTGAGGGGCATGAAAGGGAAGCAGTGGTTGGTAAGCGAGTGGTACAGGGTTGTAGCCTCACACCGATGTTATTCAATCTCCATATTGAGCAAGCAGTAAAGGAAACAAAAGAAAAATTTAGAGTAGGAATTAAAATCCATGGAGAAGAAATAAAACTTTGTGGTTCGCGGTAACATTGTAATTCTGTCAGGCACAGAAAAGGACCTGGAAGAGTAGCTGAACGGAATGGACATGGTCTTGAAAGGAGGATGCAAGATGAACATCAACAAAAGCAAAACGAAAGTAATGGAATGGAATCAAATTAAATCGGGTGATGCTGCGGGAATTAGATTAGGAAATGAGACGCTTAAAGTAGTAAATGAGTTTTGCTATTTAGGGAACAAAATAACTGATGATGGTCGAAGTAGAGAGGATATAAAATGTAGACTGGCAATGGAAAGGAAAGCATATTTGAAGAAGAGAAATTTGTTAACATCGAGTATAGTTTTAAGTGTCAGGAAGTCGTTTCGGAAAGTATTTGTATGGAGTGTAGCCATGTATGGAAGTGAAACATGGACGATAAATAGTTTGGACAAGAAGAGAATAGAAGTTTCCAAAATGTGGTGCTACAGAAGAATGCTGAAGTTTAGATGGGGAGATCACATAACTAATGAGGAGGTACTGAATAGAATTGGAGAGAAGAGAAGTTTGAGGCACATCTTGACTAGAAGAAGGGATCGGTTGGTAGGGCATATTCTGAGGCATCAAGGGATCACCAATTTAGTACTGGAGGGCAGCGCGGAGGGTAAAAATCGTAGAGGGAGACCAAGAGATGAATACATAATGATGTAGGTTGCAATAGGTACTGGGAGATGAAGAAGGTTGCGCAGGATAGAGTAGCATGGATAGCTGCATCAAACCAGTCTCTGGACTGAAGACCACAAAAACAACAACAATGAGGACACCTAAGAAGGAAGGAAGCAAGATTACAGTTTAACGTCGAAAGAGAGGATATTAGTGACAGGACGCCTAAGGATTTTGAAGGTTCCAACCAATTTATTACTCCCGCAACATGTTACATTTAATATTGGTGTAGCTCCCACTGATGCGTAGATCTGAATATACACTCCTGGAAATTGAAATAAGAACACCGTGAATTCATTGTCCCAGGAAGGGGAAACTTTATTGACACATTCCTGGGGTCAGATACATCACATGATCGCACTGACAGAACCACAGGCACATAGACACAGGCAACAGAGCATGCACAATGTCGGCACTAGTACAGTGTATATCCACCTTTCGCAACAATGCAGGCTGCTATTCTCCCATGGAGACGATCGTAGAGATGCTGGATGTAGTCCTGTGGAACGGCTTGCCATGCCATTTCCACCTGGCGCCTCAGTTGGACCAGCGTTCGTGCTGGACGTGCAGACCGCGTGAGACGACGCTTCATCCAGTCCCAAACATGCTCAATGGGGGACAGATCCGGAGATCTTGCTGGCCAGGGTAGTTGACTTACACCTTCTAGAGCACGTTGGGTGGCACGGGATACATGCGGACGTGCATTGTCCTGTTGGAACAGCAAGTTCCCTTGCCGGTCTAGGAATGGTAGAACGATGGGTTCGATGACGGTTTGGATGTACCGTGCACTATTCAGTGTCCCCTCGACGATCACCAGTGGTGTACGGCCAGTGTAGGAGATCGCTCCCCACACCATGATGCCGGGTGTTGGCCCTGTGTGCCTCGGTCGTATGCAGTCCTGATTGTGGCGCTCACCTGCACGGCGCCAAACACGCATACGACCATCATTGGCACCAAGGGAGAAGCGACTCTCATCGCTGAAGACGACACGTCTCCATTCGTACCTCCATTCACGCCTGTCGCGGCACCACTGGAGGCGGGCTGCACGATGTTGGGGCGTGAGCGGAAGACGGCCTAACGGTGTGCGGGACCGTAGCCCAGCTTCATGGAGACGGTTGCGAATGGTCCTCGCCGATACCCCAGGAGCAACAGTGTCCCTAATTTGCTGCGAAGTGGCGGTGCGGTCCCCTACGGCACTGCGTAGGATCCTACGGTCTTGGCGTGCATCCGTGCGTCGCTGCGGTCCAGTCCCAGGTCGACGGGCACGTGCACCTTCCGCCGACCACTGGCGACAACATCGATGTACTGTGGAGACCTCACGCCCCACGTGTTGAGCAATTCGGCGGTACGTCCACCCGGCCTCCCGCATGCCCACTATACGCCCTCGCTCAAAGTCCGTCAACTGCAGATACGGTTCAAGTCCACGCTGTCGCGGCATGCTACCAGTGTTAAAGACTGCGATGGAGCTCCGTATGCCACGGCAAACTGGCTGACACTGACGGCGGCGGTGCACAAATGCTGCGCAGCTAGCGCCATTCGACGGCCAACACCGCGGTTCCTGGTGTGTCCGCTGTGCCGTGCGTGTGATCATTGCTTGTACAGCCCTCTCGCAGTGTCCGGAGCAAGTATGGTGGGTCTGACACACCGGTGTCAATGTGTTCTTTTTTCCATTTCCAGGAGTGTAGATGCGTAGATTTGAATACGATTTGTCTCTTTAAAATTGAGGGTGAGAAAATCCGTAGAAAACTAGTCAGTGACGCTATTAAGAACATTGTGAACTATTTCTTTTGTTTCTGTATGTCTGCCTGGACTGACTACAATACTAGTGCCATCTGCAAAATAACTAATTCTGCCTGTCTTACATTTGCCGAAAAATCGGTTACGAATACGAGGAATGATAGTAGACCTGCGATTGAGCCTTGGGGTACCCCACTGGTGATTTTTTTTCCCCACTCAGAAGTCAGAGTAATGTCCCCAGACTTCATTGCTTGAATTACTAAATACAAATCCTGCATTCTTATGGTTAGATATAACATTATCCAATTTTTGGCTGTACCATCAATCCTGTTGAACTTCACTTCATCTATGACAATATTCTGTTTGACACAATAAAGTGCCCTAAATAAATTTAATGCATGTAAAACTTGGAGAGTGAAAATTCAAATTACAGTCTCAGAAGAACAATTCTTCTGAAGTCCAAATTGTCATTTGTTGAGGATATTATTGTTGCCCCATGAGATACTGTTCTACATTACGACATCTTTAGAAACATTTTGGAAAATGTTCCAGTCTTCTCTGATTCTGCGCAGCACCTATTCATTCCTTGTATGCATTTTATCTTTTCGCGGCGCAATGGTTCCTCCATTAAATTACTGGCGAGTAGTCGCATAAATTCCACTTTTTTTCTACTATGTCGACCGTGTAGAGCACCATATTCAGCGTGAACCGAGTATAGTCAGTCTGAAGATTGCCGAATCGAACACCTCCAAAATTGGTATTTATGCTGCTGCAGCCCGAAATTTGACGGCACACTCTTTATTCCTTACCAGTCCACCTAATTTTTGATGCCCTCTCAAACCGCTTTATCTAAAACGCTTTAGCTCTCTTCGTTTCCAGTTAACCAACATTTACTTCTTCCAAAATGACCTGTGTATATACTGCTTCATTATTATCTTTTCTGATCATTTTAGTAGTTGCTTCTGTTGTCGAAAAGTTGAAGCAACTTTTCTAGTACCGAACGTTTCTTCATACTTATGTCACCTGTATCTATCCAACTTCTGTGATTAGGTCCATTCCTCTTTAAACGACCTTCATACTGTGATTTTCCTTAGTATCAATAGCAGCAAATTTCAACACGTATGATCATTCCTAACTATTTCAGGATCCCATTTCTTTCCACACTCATTCTCCCATACGATTCTCATAAACTTCAGTCTGTGTTATCGTCCAGTTTACCACACCAAAGCCGAAAACGCACATCGATACCACAGATGTTAGTGACGTCTCACTGCAATCCACAGCAATAAGTCGGAGACGCTTCTTTGAACTATGCCTCACTCTCAGCACCGCAGTGCACTCACACAGAGGTCAGTATAGAGCCGAGCGTGACCTCAGCTACAACAGTCAACTTCGTCGATTAGGACTATAGAATTATAGAAGTCTCTGACGGAAATGTATTTCTGTAAATGTTGAGCATTGTACTTCAACAGAAGGGTTGTAACTGCAGCCATCAAGTGATGCTCTAACAATCAGTGTCACTTGTATATTAACAAGCACCCCAGTGACAAACGTCTGTATCAAGATAAGTAAATCTTTTTATCATCTGTTGTAGTTCTTACGAGCCACCTCCCACAATAGTCAAACAACCCACAATTATGCCAGGTCGATTGTAATTTCGTCTTGTGGTAAGACAGTCTATACATTATCGTCATTGTATTGAGGCAGTCTATATCTGCTTCTACGAACGACTTCTAATCAAATATACAAGATCGGAATTTCTGCCTGACCATGATGTAATCTAGCTGAAGTATTCTTTTGTCTTCAGGACTGAGCCGTATGTGGCTACCGTTCCCGCCATCATGAATTTTACACCCCGTTTTTAACGTACTTGCACCTCACTACGTTAATTTAGATTCCTACTGTTACTGAGTTGCCGCTTTGCCTGATCATGAGCGGCGTTAGCAGCGAGTATCGATATATCCACTCTCGTAGTATCTTTGCTTCACTGCTATTACTTCCCGGTCGTTGTCTGTCGTAGGTCAGTTCGTGTCAGGAGTTCGGGTCGCGAGTTCGGGCTGGCAGTCAATTGGAACGGGTCTGGAATGCGGTCCGGACCTGCAAGTCGGGGAGTTGCAATGCGGCACTAGTGCAGTCGGGCTGGAGCAGCAATGAGGTCTGCGTCGACATGCCTCACCCGACCATTGCGCCGCGATCACTTCAGCCGGGCCATGGTCTTGGTGGATCGGTGGTCGGTCGTCCCACCGGTCGACGCATTTTGGCTCGCCGATCGTTCATGAGTTGACTGTGTGTCTGCGCATCGACTCCCAATTTGCCTTAGTGCGTGTTTAATTACTGTTGGGTATCGTTCAGGTCTTCGTACGTTTGTCAGGTTGTGTGTGTAGTTGGCGTGATTTCCTTTGACAAGTTCTTTTAAATGTTGTGGGCATAGTGGCTCTGAGAGGTCGGTCGTCTCAACGGGCAACGTGTAACTGGTTCTCCGAGCGCTTCTGGGCCCCTTCAGTTCTTGTGGAACTTGGGTCGGTCCTTTCCTGGTGCAGGGATGTCGTTTAGGTCAGTGGGCGTGTTTCCTCTGCGTGGTTGGGTCCGAGTCAGTATTTCCGCCGTTGTGTGTCTGGAAGTGTGTGGGAGACACACCAGAAGTGCAGTCGCGACGGAGCAGCAGTCGCGGACGGACCAGCAGATAGTCGGTCGGTTGCTCCAGACCAGGGTAAATGTCTCCGCGCGGTGCAGTCGCTGGGTGCGTTGCCGGTCCCTGCACAGTGTCGGAGGGTGTGTGGAGCTGTCCGATCGTTGAGAGCTTCGTGGTTCACCGACCCAGGACGTCAAAGTTGAGTAATAGTTTCAGTAGTTAGTAATGGCAGATGTGGGGAAGGCGGATAGTCGTCTTCGGTTCGTTGGTAGAATTTTGGGAAGATGTTGTTCATCCGTGAAGGAGACCGCTTATGAAACACTAATACGACCTATTCTTGAGTACTGCTCGAGCGTTTGGGATTACTATCAGGTCGGATCGAGGGAGAACATAGAAGCAATACAGAGGCGGGCTGCTAGATTTTATACTGGTAGGTTTGACCATCACTCGAGTGTTACGGAAATGCTTCAGGAACTCGGGTGGGTGACTCTAGAGGAAAGGAGGCGTTCTTTTCGTGAATCGCTACTGAGGAAATTTAGAGAACCAGCATTTGAGGCTGACTGCAGTACAATTTTACTGCCGCCAAATTACATTTCGCGGAAAGACCACAAAGATAAGACAAGAGAGATTAGGGCCCGTACAGAGGCATATAGGCAGTCAGTTTTCCCTCGTTCTGTTTGGGAGTGGAAAAGGGAGAGAAGATGCTAGCTGTGGTACGAGGTACCCTCCGCCACACACCGTATGGTGCATTGTGGAGTATGCATGTAGATGTAGATGTAGATGTAGATGTAGAACTACCCAAGCCACGGCCATTCATGTTCTGTGCTTCGTAAGTTTTGTGTTTTAACTTCTCATGTACTGATTAATGGGAAACAAGTCGTTGTGTCGGTCGGTCCGTGGCTGTCCCCTGGTTGAGTACCGACGAATCAAGTGCAGTTGGACCCACCACCAGTCTCGCCTAAGTGAACGTGGGCAGACCAACCTCCCTGGAGGCTTCTGAGTGCCGCCTGTGTTTAATTATCTGTTGTCAGCTATTTTAAATTTTAGGCTTATGCTTATTTTTTGTTTTCTTAAAATTTTGCAAAATTAATTTTTAAATTTAGCTTCCAAGCTTAAACATCTACATCTACATTGATACTCCGCAAGCCACCCAACGGTGTGTGGCGGAGGGCACTTTACGTGCCACTGTCATTACCTCCCTTTCCTGTTCCAGTCGCGTATGGTTCGCGGGAAGAACGACTGTCTGAAAGCCTCCGTGCGCGCTCTAATCTCTCTAATTTTACATTCGTGATCTCCTCGGGAG
Organism: Schistocerca serialis cubense; assembly: GCF_023864345.2. Classification (NCBI taxonomy): domain Eukaryota; kingdom Metazoa; phylum Arthropoda; class Insecta; order Orthoptera; family Acrididae; genus Schistocerca; species Schistocerca serialis. The sequence continues at coordinate 112,189,152 of NC_064645.1, read as the reverse complement.
GTATAAGTAGGGGGAAGCAATATATTCGATACCTCATCCAGAAACGCACCCTCTCGAAACCTGGACAGCAAGCTACACCGCGATGCAGAGCGCCTCTCTTGCAGAGTCTGCCACTTGAGTTTATTAAACATCTCCGTAACGCTATCACGGTTACCAAATAACCCGGTGACGAAACGCGCCGCTCTTCTTTGGATCTTTTCTATCTCCTCCGTCAACCCGACCTGGTACGGATCCCACACTGACGAGCAATACTCAAGTATAGGTCGAACGAGTGTTTTGTAAGCCACCTCCTTTGTTGATGGACTACATTTTCTAAGCACTCTCCCAATGAATCTCAACCTGGTACCCGCCTTACCAACAATTAATTTTATATGATCATTCCACTTCAAATCGTTCCGTACGCATACTCCCAGATATTTTACAGAAGTAACTGCTACCAGTGTTTGTTCCGCTATCATATAATCATACAATAAAGGATCCTTCTTTCTATGTATTCGCAATACATTACATTTGTCTATGTTAAGGGTCAGTTGCCACTCCCTGCACCAAGTGCCTATCCGCTGCAGATCTTCCTGTATTTCGCTACAATTTTCTAATGCAGCAACTTCTCTGTATACTACAGCATCATCCGCGAAAAGCCGCATGGAACTTCCGACACTATCTACTAAGTCATTTATATATATTGTGAAAAGCAATGGTCCCATAACACTCCCCTGTGGCACGCCAGAGGTTACTTTAACGTCTGTAGACGTCTCTCCATTGATAACAACATGCTGTGTTCTGTTTGCTAAAAACTCTTCAATCCAATCAAAACACTTCGGCCTTCTGCCTTTAAAGACTATGTTAATACATTTAAAAAAATTTGAAGTTTAATTGTGGCCCTCAGCCATTCGTATTGCACCTTGCGTATGTTGTTTTTTGAATTATTTTAGTGCTATCTTAATTGGATTTTTATCTTGTTAAGATTTCTTGTTGGAGGCCTTCAGCCATGAAAGAGTTGCATTCGGTAAAGATTAGTCTATGTGCCGCCTTGTTTGTAAAGGTTATTAAATTACACTAAATGATAAGCAGAAGTAGAAACTGATCTCAACTCTTGGCCCTTTCCACAATCCTATTACCTGTTATGCCCAGCCGGTTTAGCGGGCGTGCCAAGGAGTTTTCCAAGCTTAAAAAAATGCTTCAAATGGCTCTGAGCACTATGGACTTAACTTCTGAGGTCATCAGTCTCCTAGAACTTAGAAGTAATTAAACCTAACTAACCTAAGGAAATCACACACATCCATGCCCGATTCAGGATTCGAACATGCTACCGTAGCGGTCGCGCGGTTCCAAACTGAAGCGCCTAGAACCGCTCGGCCACTTCGGCCGGCTTTCCAAGCTTACCTACCTCTCTTAGGATTTGTGGAAAGCGTATTCTCTATTACTAGCAAACGTCTGCTACAGAACTCAGTGTATCTCCTCTCTCGAGACCATATTCGCCCGTAAAAACTTATTTTGTTGTTTCCCCTAGTATCACGTTCCAGTCCCCTATGATTATTAGACTACCGTCTCAATTGTACCAGCAACATGTAAAAATGTGGACATTCGAGTTGCACAGTAGTGCCAAGACGAGCATGTATAAAGCGCGTTCGGACTTCTTGCCCTGAGTCGAAAACCGCGGCTGGCACAGAAAGGCGGCGCGAGATGGACGTGACGAGATAGCGCCGCGGCCCCGATCGCCGAGTAGCAGCCCTGGGGCTAGGGACCCCGCTTGTGATGCAGGGGCCACCGCCTATCTGCCGCCGGGGCGCGGCCTAAGGACCCCCAGGGGAGCGGCGCGCCAGATAACGCACTGCGACCGCGCACCGAGGCCTGGCTGTCTCGCTGCCGGCCTGCGATCCGGCCTGATGGACCCAGATTTGTCTCCCATCTACATCAGCGTCTGCACGCCACAAGTCAAGAGGACGCCACGTATCTCTCTGAAAGCGACGTACGCCGCCGCCTCTGCAGACGCAGTTTATCACCGCATCCCACATTTGTGGGTAAACGAAACCGGGCAGTAGCCCGTCGTCTTCACTCTGCCTTCAGGAGAGCAAAGTTTTTGTTTTATTTACTACCCACACATGTTCCGACACATATGATCAACTGAATTTTCTCATGTTGAGAAATAAGAAAGAGCGATCTGTTTTACTTGCTAAAAAGACCTTACTAAAAACCAAGATCTACATCTACATCTACATTTATACTCCGCAAGCGGCGGAGGGTGTGAGGCGGAGGGCGCTTTACGTGCCACCGTCGTTACCTCCCTTTCCAGTCGCGTATGGTTCGCGGGGAGAACGACTGCCGGAAAGCCTCCGTGCGCGCTCCAATCTCTCTAATTTTACATTCGTGATCTCCTCAGGAGGTATAAGTAGGGGGAAGCAATATATTCCATACCTCATCCAGAGACGCACGCTCTCGAAACCTGGACAGCAAGCTACACCTCGATGCAGAGCGACTCTCTTGCAGAGTCTGCCACTGGAGTTTGCTAAACATCTCCGTAACGCCATCACGGTTACCAAATAACCCTGTGACGAAACGCGCCGCTCTTCTTTGGTTCTTCTCTATCTCCTCCGTCAACCCGGTCTGGTACGGATCCCACACTGATGAGCAATAATCAAGTATAGGTCGAACGATTGTTTTGTAAGCCACCTCCTTTGTTGATGGACTACATTTTCTAAGGACTCTCCCAATGAATCTCAACCTGGTACCCGCCTTACCAACAATTGATTTTATATGATCATTCCACTTCAAATCGTTCCGCACGCACACTCCCAGATATTTTACAGAAGTAACTGCTACCAGTGTTTGTTCCGCTATCATATAATCATACAATAAAGGATCCTTCTTTCGATGTATTCGCAATACATTACATTTGCCTATGTTAAGGGTCAGTTGCCACTCCCTGCACCAAGTGCCTATCCGTTGCAGATCTCCCTGCATTTCGCTACAATTTTCTAATGCTGCAACTTCTCTGTATACTACACCACCATCCGCGAAAAGCCGCATGGAACTTCCGACACTATCTACTAGGTCATTTATATATATTGTGAAAAGAAATGGTCCCATAACACTCCCCTGTGGGACGCCAGAGGTTACTTTAACGTCTGGAGACGTCTCTCCATTGAGAACAATATGCTGTGTTCTATTTTCTAAAAACTCCTCAATCCAGTTACACAGGTGGTCTGATATACCGTAGGCACTTACTTTGTTTATGAGGCGACAGTGTGGAACTGTAAAGAACGCCTTCCGGAAGCCAAGGAAAATGGCATCTTCCTGGGAGACTGTATCTAATATTTTCTTGGTCTCATGAACAAATAAAGCGAGTTGGGTCTCACACGATCGCTGTTTCCAGAATCCATGTTGATTCCTACAGAGTAGATTCTGTGTTTCCAGAAATGACATGATACGCGAGCAAAAAACATGTTCTAAGATTCTACAACAGATCGATGTCAGAGATATAGGCCTATAGCTTCGCGCATGTGCTCGACGACCCTTCATGAAAACAAACTACCTGTGCTCTTTTCCAATCATTTGGAACCTTCCGTTCCTCTAGACACTTGCGGTACACTGCTGTTAGAAGGGAGGCAAGTTCTTTCGCATACTCTGTGTAGAATCGAATTGGTATCCAGTCAGGTCCAGTGGACTTTCCTCTGTTGAGTGATTTCAGTTGCTTTTTTCTTCCTTGGACACTTATTTCGGTGTCAGCCATTTTTTCGTTCGTGCGAGGATTTAGAGAAGGAACTGCAGTGCGGTCTTCCTCTGTGAAACAGCTTTGGAAAAAGGTGTTTAGAATTTCAGCTTTACGCGTGTCATCCTCTGTTTCAATGCCATTGTCATCCCAGAGCGTCTGGATATGCTGTTTCGATCCACTTATGGATTTAACGTAAGACCAGAACTTCCTAGGAATTTCTGTCAAGTCGGTACATAGAATTTTACTTTCGAATGCACTGAACGCTTCACGCATAGCCCTCCTTACGCTAACTTTCATATCGTTTACCTTCTGTTTGTCTGAGAGGTTTTGGCTGCGTTTAAAAAAAATGGTTCAAATGGCTCTGAGCACTATGAGACTTAACTTCTAAGGTCATCAGTCCCCTAGAACTTTGAACTACTTAAACCTAACTAACCTAAGGGCATCACACCATCCATGCCCGAGGCAGGATTCGAACCTGCGACCGTAGCGGTCGCGCGGTTCCAGACTGGGCTACGTTTAAACTTGCAATGAAGCTCTCCTTGCTTTCGCAGTAGTTTCCTAACTTTGTTGTTGAACCACGGTGGGTTTTTCCTGTCCCTCACAGTTTTACTCGGCACGTACCTGTCTAAAACGCTTTTTACGATTGCCTTGAACTTTTTCCATAAACACTCAACTTTATCAGTGTCGGAACAGAAATTTATCTGTTAGGTAGTCTGAAATCTGTCTCCTATTACTCTTGTTAAACACATAAACATTCCTCCCCCTTTTTATATTCCTATTTACTCCCATATTCAGGGATGCTGCAGCGGCCTTATGATCACTGATTCCCTGTTCTGCGCTTACAGAGTCGAAAAGTTCGGGTCTGTTTGTTGTCAGTAGATCCAAGATGTTATCTCCACGAGTCGGTTCTCTGTTTAATTGCTCGAGGTAATTTTCGAATGTGCACGCAGTATAATGTCACTCGATGCTCTGTCCCTATCACCCGTCCTAAACATCTGGGTGTCCCAGTCTATACCTGGTAAATTGAAATCCCCTCCTAAGACTATAACATGCTGAGGAAATTTATGTGAGAAGTATTCCAGATTTTCTCTCAGTTGTTCTGCCACTAATGCTGCTGAGCATAAATATTTATTTGTTTTAAACAACTGATGTCGAAAGACTTCGCCATCATCGTCAGATCCGTTTGCTGTCATCCTCAGATCTTCAAAAGTTTTGCTACAAACCGTGTTCATTGTGACTTGGAACCTCACGCCAAGTGACCGTGTTAGTGGATAAGATCTAGGACATTATACAAGGGTTTGTCACAAACAAAACATTTACAGTCGAAGAGCACATGGCCACTTCCATAAATTGTAAATGTTTTATTTTTGACAAACGGTTGTATAATTTACACTGAAGAGCCAAAGAAACTGGTATACCTACCTAATACCGTGTACGGATCTCGCGAGCACGCAGAAGTGCCGCAACACGACGTGGCATGTAAATGTCTGAAGTAGTACTGGAGGGAGCTGACACCATGAACCCTGCAGGGCTGTCCACTAATCCGTAAGATTACGACGGGGTGGAGATCTTTTCTTTCACGTTTCACGTCTCGCGTCCGTCGGCCGTCGTAATTTAATTTATTATTTACTGCATAAATTGATTGGTAATGGTGATTGTTACCGACTTACGTGGTGGGCCTTAATCAAAATGATATTTCATTCAGTTTTGATTTACAAATGAATGCTTTTGTGAAGTTCTCTTTTTTAACAATATTAATCTTTAGTGGATATTATTTGTTACGTTGATGAACTTTAGACTCGCTGACTCTTAAAGCATGAGCATATAAGTTGAACAATGGAATAAACTTCTCTTATTAATTTCCCCGGCTAGTCAGTTCACTTTAAAGCAAAAAATCTTTAGACATTAATTACAATTGCGGCCCACACACGCGCGAGAGTATTTTTTCTTACCTCCGTTAACCATTGCATTGTAGTCGGGGTCCTGGCTCTGGGTCTCGGCTGTTGTACTGAAAATAAGAGTCTTAAAGCTACGTATTTTCTGCAACGTCGGGCGGCTGTGGAGAAAAATGTATAATATGTTAATAGCGGGCGAGTTTTCGCTTCCGCTAAGTTTTTTAAGTTAATATCGTCACGTAATGGCGTCGTTGATTGCATCGGCCGCTGCGATTGTTGCATTGTAAATTACTCTAATGCAGGTTAATTCAAGAAAGGCGGACATCAAACCGGGATCACCTCTTAAAAGTTACAAGTGAACAATAATATTAAATCAATATATTAACTGCTTAATTAGTAAAAATATACTTACATTTGAGAGCACTCGCAAGATGTCCGTCTACACTCAACCAAGACAAGAGAAGAAGTGGAGACGAATAAAAAATTAACAAAAGAGCGTGTCTTGTCGTCTCTTTAGATCATTTTGTTATATTTCTTTTCCCTCGAAACTTACACAGAGAAATTATTATAATACGGATACATGAGCGGCTGGTGTCCACTTATTATTCAATTTTTAAATGTCTCATCTTCATAAATAGGATTTTTTTAGTCTTTTCTTATTATTTCACTGTGGACGCTATGTAAGACATCCCAGATAAGCTAAATAATGTTCATGGCTGGGGAGTTTGGTGCCCAGCGGAAGTTTTTAAACTCATAAGAGTGTTCCTGGAGCCAATCTGTAGCAATTCTGGACGTGTAGGGTGTAGCATCGTCCCGCTGGAATTGCCCATGGATGCAGGTGATCAGACAGGTTGTTTACATACGTGTCACCTATCACAGACGTATCTAAACATATCAGGGGTCCCACACCACTCAAACTGCACACGCCCCAAACCATTACAGAGCCTCCACCACCTTGAAGAGTCCCCTACTGACATGCAGGTTCCGTGGGTTCAAGAGGTTGTCTCCATATCGGTACAAGTCCATCCGTTCGATACAATTTCAAACGGAACTCGCCCGACCAGGCAAAACGTTTACAGTCAGCAACAGTCCAATGTTGGTTTTGACGAGCCCAGGCGAGGCGTAAAGCTTTATGTGGTGCAGTCATCAAGGGTACATCAGTAGGCCTTCGGCTTCGAAAGCCCATATCGATGATGTTTCGTTGAATGATTCGCACGTTGATGGCCCATTATTGAAATCTGGCCAGCCGGAGTGACCGAGCGGTTCTTTGCGCCACTGTCTGGAACCGAGTGACCGCTACGGTCTCAGGTTCGAATCCTGCCTCGGGCATGGATGTGTGTAATGTCCTTAGGTTAGTTAGGTTTAGGTAGTTCTAAGTTCTAGGGGACTGATGACCTCAAAAGTCTCAGAGCCATTTGAACCATTTTTTTTTATTGAAACCTGCAGGAATTTGCGGAAGGGCTGCACTTCAGTCACGTTGAACGATTTTCCTCCATCGTCGTTGGTCCCGCTCTTGCAGGGTCTTTTTCGAGGCTCAGCGATGTCGGAGATTTGATTCCTGCTTGTCACGGTACACTCGTGAAATGGTCGTACGGGAAAATCCTTACTTCATCGCTACCTCGGAGATGCCACATCGCATCGTTCGTGCGCCGACTATAACATCACGTTCAAACTCACTTAAATCTTGATACCTACCACTGTAGCAGCAGTAACCGACTTGTTGTCTTATATAGGCGTTGCCAACCGCAGCGCCGTATTCTGTCTGTTTACATGTCTCTGTCTTTGAATATGCATACCTATATCGGTTTCTTTGGAGCTTCAGTGCGTTACATTTTATCCATAAACATGGCAATTTGGCGTGAGGTTCCAACTCACAATGAAGACGTTTTGTAACATTTATTTTGAAGACCTTAAGATGACATTGAAGTCTGTCGATACCGGTTGTTGAAAATAAAGAAATATTTATGCGATCTTGGCTTTAGAAAGTTTTTTACTACACATTGTAAGGTGTCCATGCCATTTTGGGTTTTGTATGCTATCTATGTGTATGTTAGAGAGGGAGCAAGTTACGTTACCTTTAAACAATCTTTGGTCTTGTTGTGGCTCGGTCTTTGCCTCTGCGCGGTCTGATACATTCGTAGTTAATATTTGGTAGATGAGGGACGTATTGGTTGGTTGGTTGGTTGTTGGTATGTTTAAGGGGGACTAAACAGCGAAGGTCATCAGTCCCCCATTCCAAAATCAGGCGAGCCGAAAATCTACGAAGCAGATAAAAACCAAAGGGGGAGGAGACGTCCCCCCAGGCAGGGACGTATTCAGTAGTTCTGTGTTGACTGTTAATGGTATCTGTTAGATAAAGAAAGGTTTATTGTAAAGGACAGCAAGGATGAATATGATGTATACACTGAAATCACTGCGTACCTAATTTGTAGAAATGATTATTGAGAGCTAGTTAACTTTGATCACTTGCTGGGAGCTGAGAAAAGACCATCCCACTTCCCTTAATTGATTAATCTGCTTGATTTTTATAGAGGTTGCTTTTCAACATTTTACTGTCTTTATTTCATTGTTCACTTTGTTAAGCATATTACCGTTCAGACCTACGTTTTGTGTGAAGTTCACGCGAAATTATACTCTGTCGTTTTGAAGCTCGGGGAGCATAAATAAAACGTTTGAAGTTTGCCGATGACGGCGTAGTTGTCTAAGAGACAGTAAAGCACTTCAAAAAAATATGAAGGAAGTAGAAAGGTTAAAAAACAATACGGACAAAAATTGAAGTTGCGTGTTACAACAGCAGTTTCAGTTCGGTTACAGTTGGTATCCATAAACCATGATACTAGTCTCAGATAACTTTTCAGAAAGACATTCTGTAATCAGTTTCGATATTTTGTGCAGTCTCTTTAAGCCCGTTTGGGACATGCTAGTCGTAGCGTATGGACTCCTGGCGAGTTGTGGTCGATTCCAGCGTATGCTAACGGCAGACGATTTGGTCCATATTGGGACTTACACTTCAAAATATTCTTACTTGTTCACTGGAGTTGAATTTGATGTGCGGGGTATAGCTGTGGGTTTGCCATATACTTAATACAAGTCAGTGATTCAAATGCAAATCTGGTACTAGTACAGGCTATGAACACAAATGATTTCATGGTAATCTACAGAGCGGTGTGTTTATGCTTAATAATTAAATAACTGAAATCCAGAGAGCAGACTGGAGAATTCTGTCGTCTCCTACTCCTTCCACATGTGGTTGAACACGATGAGATTTTGAAAAACTTGTAGTGTAGAGTCGTTTTCATATGCTGAGAGTGTTCTGAGAACGTAGGTACAACCAGCAAAAGGCTACGTCTGTCTGAAACTGACATGAGATGCTACTGAACATTTTTGGGTGTGAGGTGAGCCTTCTCCAACTTCTTCAATCATTCATGTACCTTTGTGGATGAATGATATACATTTGTGGAGTTATTATCTAACATTCAGTACGTACTGACAGAGATATTTAGATACCACCGTAACATTTTAGTTTCGCTCAACCTTTTTTTAAGTTTTTCGATTCTCTGAGCTATTGAGGAGGAAATTATGGGGTTTTTGTATTATGTGATACTTTTGTGGTGTGTCAGAGAGGATTTCTGAAGGTTTAGCTGTGGAGTATTTTGTCTTTGGATAGTTGTAAGTCTTGTAATTTTAATTTTTTCTTGCACTGCAAGACCAGTTGTGTTTCTGTGAAGCATTTAGCACGTTTGTTGGTGTTTTTCCTATCCGTTAAAAAATGGAGGGTATTAAGAGTGTTGCAAAGGGTGTTGCTTTAAACTGTATACATATGCTTGTCCAACAGGGATTTCGGCAGCTATTGAAGGCAGTAATTGGGAGGGTTCAGAAGGTCATCAAAAAGATATAGGCTGATAATAATAAAAATCAAATGGTTCAAATGGCTCTGAGCACTATGGGACTTAACATCTATGTCATCAGTCCCCTAGAACTTAGAACTACTTAAACCTAACTAACCTAAGGACAGCACAGAACACCCAGCCATCACGAGGCAGAGAAAATCCCTGACCCCGCCGGGAATCGAACCCGGGAACCCGGGCGTGGGAAGCGAGAACGCTACCGCACGACCACGAGATGCGGGCTGATAATAATAAATTAATGGACTCTTATGCTGAGCAGATGAAGACCAGTACTGATAGATTATTATTGAAGAGAGGTTCTCACCCTGACCAAATGAAGGCTACAATGCAGGAAAAATTTGGAGACTCATACTGAAGAAAAGGTATAAAAAGGAACGCTGAATATAAAGAGTCAGAAGTTGGAGATAAACTTTAATTACTCAGTGACGAATCAGAATCAGAAGGCACTACTGTAGCGATAGAGGATCAGGGCAATGATGATGGATAAATAACTAATGATATAAAAGCCTCTTGAAAGCTTAAATCAGTTCTCAAGAAAGGAGGTAGGACATGACGTACCATTTCTGAACTGGATGACTGACACTGATCAGCACAGCACATAGTTTTCACATGTTATTTCGCTAGAGTCAGGTGAACACACATTAGACGGGCAGCTCTGGGTGTATCCACACCCAGCAAATGTTGTGTGGCTAGGCGCTGTGACAGCCAAGCCAGAGGTTCTGACAAATTTCAGATTCTGTAAAGGTGCTGTCAGTTCCGTCGTCTGTCCACGAGGACTAGATTTATATCGTTCGTGTTTGCACGCCTGCAACACAAACTATCATAAGCACAGAGAAGCACGACACGTCTCGTGAAAGAGGCGGTAAAAATGATTCTGCCGACATTCTGTGGCCGTCCGCTGTGGCCGATCGATTCTAGGCGCTTCAGTCCGGAACCGCGCTGCTGTTACGGTCGCAGGTTCGAATCCTGCCTCGGGCATGGATGTGTGTGATGTCCTTAGGTTACTTACGTTTAAGTAGTTCTAAGTCTGGGGGACTGATGACCTCAGATGTTTAGTCCCATAGTGCTTAGAGCCATTTGAACCGTTTTTGACATTCTGATATCCTGTGTAACTAATGTATAACGGAACTAAGAGTACCGAGAATATTTATCAAACTGAAATACAGTAAATAATTAACAACTTTTTCAATTTAAGTGCTTCAAAAGAGAACGACGCATAAAATTGTAATGCTCTTTGCTGAAAGTCAACTGAGCTATACATACGTATTACACAGTAATTATTTTACCTGCGCAAACTTTTTAATTGAACTATTAATTAAAATCATCATAACATGAATTCAAAATACCTACACTATTAGCAAGGCAGTCTCTGTTGGCGGACGTGATTACACACCAAATGCCACAAAAAATGGCTCTGAGCACTATGGGACTCAACATCTGTGGTCATCAGTCCCCTAGAACTTAGAACTACTTAAACCTAACTAACCTAAGGACATCACACACATCCATGCCCGAGGCAGGATTCAAACCTGCGACCGTAGCAGTCACGCGGTTCCAGACTGACGCGCCTAGAACCGCACGGCCACACCGGCCGGACCACATGCCACTTTCAGTTTGAAAGAGATATATTTTTAAATGTCTTTTTTGAGTAATTAATTATTAATACTCTTAGTTTTGCCCATACTTCATAAACTAAAACAGCTGTATCAGTTCTGTTTATAGAACTGGAAAGAGCAGGAAAGTTCCTGTAGATAAGTGGTACCACATCCACTTTTGCTGTTATAATTGATGGCACAGAGAAGAATCACAGACATAAACTATTTTTAGTTCTGCTGATAAGATTTTCCATTGTTTAATAGTAATTTTTGGGCAAACTGCTACATGTAGAGTAAGTTGTAACGTATCAGTTTTGTTTGGATTTTTAGTGCACAGTTGACGACGCATTCATATTTTTAGTAACATTTACGTGGAAAAAGTTGTACATGAGGCTGCCGTTGAACTGAAGTCAGCAAGTGACATGGATAGTTTTCCCCTAGAGGGAGGAGGTATAAAAGTCCGACCGCCATCTTGCTCCATCACACTATTTGGTTTGTATTGGAAAATGCTAGACTTGCGCTTATCTGAGTAGTGATGCAAATATTCGCTTTTCGATGAAAGAAGTATTCGCATTGTCGGTCGCGACACTCTGAAATACTTCACGTGAGTTCAGCAGTGACTTAGTGACTTTTTACAATGGTCAGGATTCGATTTTATTTCTGATGGTCGTGCAACAGAACATGTGCTTTTGTGTGTGAAGCAAATTTGAGCTTTGTATTTCACACATCAAAAAAAAAATTGCATTACCTCGGTTCCGAGAGTTCCGGAACCTGTACAGAAATTTCGAATAGAGATCAACATACACATCATTTCCGACCTTTTTAATGCTGATGAAAACTACACATTACATTTTGTACCACCATACAGCGAGACATTCAGAGGTGGTGGTCTAGATTGCTGTACACACCGGTAACTCTAACACCCAGTAGCACGTCCTTTTGCATGCCTGTATTCGTCGTGGCATACTATCCACAGGTTTATCAAGGCACTGTTGGTCCAGATTGTCCCACGCTTCAACGGCGATACAGCGATACGGCGTAGATCCCTCAGAGTGGTTGGTGGGTCACGTCGTCCACAAACACCCCTTTTCAATCTATCCCAGGCATGTTCAGTAGGGTTCACGTCTGGAGAACATGCTGGCTACTCTAATCGAACGATGTCGTTATCCTGAAGGAAGCCATTCACAAGATGTGTACGATCGGGGTGAGAATTGTCGCCCATGAAGACAAATGCCTCGCCAATATGCTGCCGATATGGTTGACCTATCGGTCGGAGGATGGCATTCACGTATTGCATAGTTGTTATGGTGCCTTCTATGACCACCAGCGGCGTACGTCGGCCCCACACAATGCCACACCAAAACACCAAGGAACCTCCACCTTGCCGCACTCGCTGGACAGTGTGTCTAAGACCTTTAGCCTGACCGGGTTGCCTCCAGACACGTCTCCGACCATTGTCTGGTTGAAGGCATATGCGACACTCATCGGTGAAGAGAACGTAATGCCGTCCTGAGCGGTCCGTTCGGCATGTTGTTGGGCCCATCTGTACCGCGCTGCGTGGTGTCATGGTTGCAAAAATGGACCTCGTCATGGATGTCCGGAGTGAAGTTACGCATAATGCAGCCTATTGCGTACAGTTTGAGTCATAACACGACGTCCTGTGGCTGCATGAAAAGCATTATTCAAAATGGTCGCGTTGCTTTCACGGTTCCTCCGAGCCATAATCCGTAGGTTGCAGCCATCCACTGCAGTAGCAGCCCTTGGGCGGCCTGAGCGAGGCATTTCATCGACAGTTCCTGTCTCTCTGTATCTCCTCCATGTCAGAACAACATCGCTTTGGTTCACTCCGAGACGCCTGGACACTTCCCTTGCTGAGAACCCTTCGTGGCACAAAGTAACAATGCGGATGCGATCCAACCACGGTATTGACCGTCTTGGCATGGTTGAACTACAGACAACACGAGCCGTATACCTCCCTCCTGGTGGAATGACTGGAACTGATAGGCTGTCGGACCCCCTCCGTCAAACAGGCGCTGCTAATGCATGGTTGTTTACACCTTTGGTCGTGTTTGGTAACATCTCTGAACAGTCAAATGAACTGTGTCTGTGTTTCAGTATCCACAGTCAACGTTTACCTTGAGGAGTTCTGGGAATCGGGGTGATGCAAAACTTCTTTTGATGTGTTAAGCTGGAATGACTCTAATTTTTAAATCTGTTTGGCAATAATTATTTTGTTTATTTTTCGTTTGTGATAAGCATTTAGGATTAATGCATCAGGTGTCATTGTACTTGGGGTGTCACCGCCAGACACCACACTTGCTACGTGATAGCCTTTAAATCAGCCGCGGTCCGTTAGTATACGTCGGACCCGCGTGTCGCCACTATCACTGATTGCAGACCGTGCGCCGCCACACGGCAGGTCTAGAGAGACTTCCTAGCACTCGCCCCAGTTGTACAGCCGACTTTGCTAGCGATGGTTCACTGACAAATTATGTTCTCATTTGCCGAGACGATATTTAGCATAGCCTTCAGCTACGTCATTTGCTACGACCTAGCAAGGCGCCATTATCAGTTGCTATTTATCTTGTGATGCATGTACCGTCAGACCAACGTTCACCTATTATGGATTAAAGTTAAGTATTCCAGAAGCTACGTACTATTTTTGCTACTATAAGACCTTGACCTGTTCCAGACTTCACGCCAGCCTGCGTGGGCTAAACACGTGCCTTTCGGCTATCTCATAGTGGCTTAGCTGTCTTGCCAAGTCACAACATTTTGGCGTCGAGGATTGGCGACGAGAATTCTGCGTTCGTACCTGTACTGATTTACTTGTCATGGCTTCACCACAATCTCCAGATGTACTGTCCGAATTTTATCGCTTGCAGAATCAGCAGACGCAGGCCTTATTGGATGCCCTTGGACAGCTCGTCCAGGGTCCACGTGCACAGCAAAATGATGCGGCAACCGCCGCTCCACCGCTCACGCAGCCACACCACGCAGTTGCAACACCTTTTCGTCCTTTTGATGCGGCACTGGAAAGCTGGACGGAGTGGTCACGCCAATTTGGATTCCATCTCGCCGCCTACAGAATTCAAGGTAACGAGCGGCAGCCTTTCTGATTATCGTGCGTCGGCGTGTCCACGTACTGTGTGATAGTCAAATTGTTTCCCCGACGCAACGTAGCAACTCTGTACTACGACGAAATTTTGTCTGCATTAGATGCATATTTCAAAGAATCAGTCAATGTAGTTGCCAAACGGTATATATTCTTTCGTACAAAATGTACGGCAGGTCAGACTAATAGGGACTGGGTTGCAACCTTGCAAGGCCTTACTAGGGATTGTGCTTTTGAGTGTGAATGTGGACTCCCTTATTCAGATACTATGGTACGTGATGCAATTGCACAGAATGTTTCTGATGTTCGTGTATGGGAACAGATTTTGAAACTAATCAATCCCTCCCTTAAACAAGTGATGGACATATTGGATCGGCAGGACACACTTGACTTTGCTCAGGAATCATTTGAAACTTCGCCACCCATGTATCAGGTTAACCGGCCCGCCGGGCGAGCTGCACGGAACAGTAAACAGTCCTCACGCCCGGCCGCGCCAAAGCCGCCTAACTCTCAGCCACGTGTCCCGCGCCAGCAAGCAAATGCTGTGAAATCATGCCCGTGGTGTGCTACTAGACATTCGCGTGAGAATTGCCTGTCACGCCAAGCTATTTGCTTTTTCTGTAATAAAAAAGGACATGTTCAAAGTGTTTGCCAGAAAAAGCTCAGACTCGTGAACCTTTGCCCATGGAAATTCATGTAGTTCATTCCACTCTGCCCAGTGCCACTCTCTCTAACAGTGACTGTGTTCGTCCCACAAATAGTGTGTGTCGACATCGCCGGAAATCACGTCAAGTCGCAAGTGATTATGTCCCAGTGTCAGTTCACGTTGCACGAGACAGTCGCTCTTGTCGTCAGCAGGACAATAAACTTTTTGTAGACTTGGACATTAACGGCAACGTGATATCATTCCAGCTCGATACCGGAGCTGCAGTTTCACTGATCCATCACGACATGTACAAACAGCTGGGCACACCTCCGTTGCGTGCCACAAATGTTAAGCTAACTACATATTCAAGTCACGGGCTCCCTGTGTTAGGACAGTGCAGCCTTCTTGCATCATATAAGGGACAAACAAAACATGTGTCATTGTATGTCCTTCGTTCTTCTTCTGCAGTGAACTTGTTTGGTTTCGATTTGTTTCAGTTGTTTAACTTGTCTATAGTAAATCAGGTCCTATCAGTGAACCAGACTGTGCCTTCAGACAGTGTTTCTCGTCTATGTCACGAATTTGCAGACAGTTTTGCACCGGGCCTTGGTTGCGCTAAGAGCTATGAAGTACATTTGGAACTGAAAGTAAACGCGCAACCGAAATTTTTCTGAGCGCGCAATGTTCCCCACGCATTGCGTGATGAGGTCGCAAGAACATTACACGATTTGGAATCACAAGGTGTAATTGAACCTGTGCAGGCTTCTCTCTGGGCATCACCCTTAGTCATTTTGCAACAGCCTTCCGGAAAATTGAGACTTTGCGTGGACTTCAAGGCAACAGTGAATCCCCAACTAGTGACTGCAACTTTTCCTTTACCCCGCCCGGAAGATCTTTTTGACAAACTGTGCCCGGGTAAATATTTTCCGAAGTTGGACCTAGCAGATGTGTACTTGCAAATACCGGTGGACGAAGAATCCCAGCGCGTTTTGGTGGTTAACGCGCATCTTGGTTTGTACCGATTCAAACGACTGTCATTCGGGTGTGCATCCGCCCCTGCATTGTTTCATCAATATTTACAAACTGTTTGTGCGTCGGTCCCTACTGCAGCAAACTATCTGGACGATATTGTGATTTCCGGAAAGACAGAACAAGAACATTTAGCCAATCTCAGAACATTATTTCAGGTCTTGCGACAAAATGGTCTTCGCTTGCGGAAGGACAAATGTGTGTTTTTTGCTCGGGACTTACCCTACCTGGGCCATGTACTCAATGCCCAAGGCATACATCCCAGTCCAGAGCACCTCCGTGCCATACAAGACTTGCCTTCGCCGCAGAATTTGAAGCAGCTGCAGAGTGTGCTGGGAATAGTAAATTATTATCATCGCTATGTGCGCCACGCCTCTTCCATTTCAGCTCCGCTTCATCGTTTACGCCGTAAAGGTGTTCCGTTCGTCTGGACGACGGAATGCGAACGCGCCTTTCGCCAGTTGAAATCTGCGTTGCTTTGCAATACTTGCCTTACGCCATTCGATCCCCAGAAGCCCCTTCTGTTGATGGTAGATGCATCGCATTTCGGGATCGGTGCTGTGCTTGCGCACAAAGATGGATCGCATGATCGCCCTATTGCCTTTGCGTCCACATTGCTCTCGTCTGCGCAAAGAAATTATTCACAGATCTAGAAAGAAGCTTTGGCTCTCGTATTTGGTGTTACTAAGTTTCATGATTTCTTGTATGGTCGTCACTTTACCATCATCACAGACCACAAACCTTTGACATCCCTTTTTCATCCGAACAAGCCTGTACCGCCACGTACAGCGCAGAAATTCATTCGCTGGTCTATTTTCCTCTCGCAGTACCGCTACGATATCTTGTATCGGTCCATTGTTAAGCACGGAAACGCCGATACGTTGTCCCATTTGCCTGTTGCAGAGGATAGAGCATTCGATACTTCCGAACTTGCTTGCATGTTCATTGATGCGGAAACCGATGACGTGGTCGAGTCGTTTCCGATTGATTTTCGTCGTGTAGTTACGGCCACAGCTGCTGACCCTGGGTCCACAGCTCGTGGTCGTGCGGTAGCGTTCTCGCTTCCCACGCCCGGGTTCCCGGGTTCGATTCCCGGCGGGGTCAGGGATTTTCTCTGCCTCGTGATGACTGGGTGTTGTGTCATGTCCTTAGGTTAGTTAGGTTTAAGTAGTTCTAGGAGACTGATGACCATAGCTGTTAAGTCCCATAGTGCTCAGAGCCATTTGGACCAATTTTTTTCCTGACCCTGTCCTCGCTACCGTTTTGCGTTTTGTTGCTACGCAATGGCCCTTGTGAAAGTCACGGATCGAAGATCCGTTGGTTCGCCGATTTTTTGCTCACAAGGAGAGACTTTTTGTGCGAAGTGGTGTTTTGCTGTTGCGCTCTGATAATGATCAGTCCAGGGTCGTTGTCCCACGTTCGTTACAGTCCTCTGTCTTACGGCTTCTTCACCAGGGACATTGGGGTATAGTGCGAACGAAACAACTTGCTCGTCAGCACTGTACTTGGTTCGGAATCGATGCTGCGATTACGAATATGTGCTCTTCTTGCATGGCATGTGCTGAACAACAATCCGCACCACCGCGGAAATTCTTTGCATGGCCGAAAGCCACTACCCCTTGGCAACACTTACACATCGATTTTGCTGGTCCATTCTGGAATGCTCGATGGTTGGTTGTGGTAGATTCATTCAGTAATTTTCCTTTTGTTGTCCGGATGTCTTCCACGATGTCTTCTGCCACCATCCAAGCGTTATCCGCTATCTTTTGCATTGAAGGTCTTCCACAGACTATTGTTTCCGACAATGGCCCACAATTCATGTCCGCAGAATTTCAGTCATTCGGCAAGGCCAATGGTATTCAACATCTGACGTCCGCGCCGTTTTTGCCGCCGTCAAACGGTGCCGCTGAACGTTTGGTCAGGACTTTCAAGTCACAGATGTTGAAGTTGAAAGAGTCTCATTCTCGGGAGGACGCGTTATTGCTCCTTCTGTCCACGTATCGCTCTCAGCCCCGAGATGGTCGCTCGCCGGCTGAGTTGTTGCACGGTCGCCCTCATCGCACCTTCATGTCTTTGCTACATCCGCCGCATCAGGTTCTTGTACAGCGGCAGACACCTGCTTTTGCCCCAGGCGACGTTGTATACTATCGCAACTATCGAGGTTCACGGCGTTGGCTCGCAGGGCGCATTCTTCGCGGCCTCGGCCGCGCTATGTATCTGGTTTTGGGGGCCTCTGGTGAGGTGCGTCGGCATCTCAATCAGCTGCGCCTCTGTCGTCGCACGGGTTCTGCCGCTCCCCGTCTGCTTTAATCGACGGTGCCGCCCGGTCAGCGTCCTGGGGACCCATCTACTGGCTCGCCTCAGCCCCAGGTGTTACCGACGATGCCTTCCATTTTGCCTCATGGCGACGCGCCGCCGCCGCCGCTTCTCCCGCCGGCGACGCCCGCAGTGGACGCGTCGCTGCAATCGCCAGGCCCCTCCTCTCTCTCTACGGGCGCATACACCGCATGTTGGTGTGCACCCTGGACTAGGTTTTCAGGCGTTTCCTAGCTCCCCTCGGACTGAATGGCAGGGTGCGGGTGGCACAGCCTCGCCTGTTGTTAGGCTCCCCATCTCGTCGCATACGTCAACATGGTGTCCTCCCCACGGCGGGCGGAAGCCTTATAACACAAACGTACGCCGATTTGCGGGGGAGGAATGTGGTGTCACCGCCAGACACCACACTTGCTAGGTGGTAGCCTTTAAATCGGCCGCGGTCCGTTAGTATACGTCGGACCCGCGTGTCGCCAATGTCAGTGATTGCAGACCGTGCGCCGCCACACGGCAGGTCTAGAGAGACTTCCTAGCACTCGCCCCAGTTGTACAGCCGACTTTGTTAGCGATGGTTCACTGACAAATTACGTTCTCATTTGCCGAGACGATAGTTAGCATAGCCTTCAGCTACGTCACTTGCTACGACCTAGCAAGGCGCCATTATCAGTTGCTATTTATCTTGAGATGCATGTACCGTCAGACCGATGTTCACCTGTTATGGATTAAAGTTAAGTATTCCAGAAGCTACGTTCTATTTTTGCTACTATAAGACCGAGACCTGTTCCAGACCTCACGCCAGCCTGCGTGAGCTAAGCGCGTGCATTTCGGCTATCTCATAGTGGCTTGGCTGTCTTGCCAAGTCACAACAGTACTTCTATTAATTTTATTAGTGCAGAGTTTCTCTTTGATTTTTCTTTGGCTGTGCACACCGTCTATGTTTGCTAGGTATTTTTTTTTTATACAGTGTTTTTTCTAAGCAGTATGTTAGGGGCTCAACCTAATTTTCGGGTCACTTAATCACGTAGTAACTTATCACCAGCCTAATAATTACTGGGTGAATTTATGAACAATAGACTTAATTGGTTAACTATATCCCTCTGAAGCTGAGATGTCTTATTGGAGACCAGTGTATTGTTTCATTTATTTAAAAAATGAGCAACATTAAGATACAATCATCCCCATACTAGACAACGAGAAGCCACCACAGTTCATTCAGTTTGTCGTCACAATTGTTTACCCTTGTCCTGGATTAAGTTTGCTAGGCTAATAGACTCGAAGCTTAGACTGACAGGGTGCGAATTGCAAGTGAAGAATTAGAGCCAGGAGTTCATTCTCTTTCACCATGAACACGTGTCTGTCGTTGGCGAAGCAGCAGCGAGGTATTCATAGCAATGCAGTGCAGTTCATATACGTTCCAGCCCGTTACAGCACTGACCGTACCGTCGTCACCACCATGACAGATGCACCAGCGCAGTCATTACTCTGTGGACAGTTGTCGCAAACACATCGACTCAACATAGTGCAGTCCACGCACCAAGGGTCCAGCTTCAACGCGCCATTCAATGCTATGCAGTCGTCACCTCTGCACCGGTACACAGCTTCATTCCACGTAAGGCATGGAGCTATCGACTCGACGTCAGCGACACGGTGGTCACAGACCAAAGGTAAGTGTTAACAGCGTTCACAGATTTACTAGCTTTGTCGTTACAGGTGTTTAGCCGAGGCTGATGGAACGAAGCAGACACGCAGTAGGCAGCGATACGGGAAGTCCAGGTCGATCTTTGGGCGAAGATAATAAATACCTGGGGGAGGATGATGCACCGTCACCTTTGCAACGTAGAATGTTGGAACCGGCAAAAATAAATCATCAGATTAACGGGATTAGCAGGACTGAATGAATTAAATATCAAAATGCGGAATTAATATTGCAGGGGATTAGTATGCAGGTTATGGATGCAGAAAAGAAATTCTATTATTGATATGGTGGAGAAGGATTCGGGAGAGGGGATAGATGTAATAGCAGGGAAAGGAAATGGAGTCTGTTGTGAAAGCAATGTTACGAAGTGTTAACAGTGGTACAGAACTGTACTGCACGCTGCTGTGATTGAAGAGGCAGAAACGAGGGAAAAGAGAGTGCGTCGGTTAAGAGTCATTAAGTAACATAGTAATTAATCGGGAAGGGGCAGTGGCTGCGCTCTTTATGGTGAGCACTAAATTAAAGAACTTTAATGGACAAAACAAGTGCCACGTAGCATATTGTTTATCACCGTATAAAGACTGTTTTATGAGGACATACCCAACGAGGCAAAAATTGGATGTTTTAAGCAGCATTAGGCGGGGACAAACGGATGTGGTCGAATAAAGCGTGGCAGTGTTTTACGATTACGCCGCGACTGAGGCACTTCTTTTGAGTGAACACTCAGGTGTAGGGAGGCGGATGAAACAGAATAATACTTTACTGAACGCGACATATTACAATAGCAATCGGGGCGCTATGTGCGAGTTTTGCGAGTTGAACTGCAGAAATTTGTTCGTCTCGACAAACCGTTGCGGGCCCGCATCTCGTGGTCGTGCGGTAGCGTTCTCGCTTCCCAAGCCCGGGTTCCCGGGTTCGATTCCCGGCGGGGTCGGGGATTTTCTCTGCCTCGTGATGGCTGGGTGTTGTGTGCTGTCCTTAGGTTGGTTAGGTTTAAGTAGTTCTAAGTTCTAGGGGACTGATGACCGTAGCAGTTAAGTCCCATAGTGCTCAGAGCCATTTGATTTGAAACCGTTGCGCACTCTTGCTGATATTTCCACTCCACAGGGTGATTTTTTCCACCGTGTACAAACTCTAGGGATTGATCGACGAGAGGATACGGAATAAAAGAAGTGTAATGAATCTATGTCCGGAAATGCATCGTTTCTATGCTAGAGAACATTTATTCAGTCATACCTTACTACAGAGACTACGGTCTAATACGCCTTGCTCCATGCGGCCACAATTAAAGTGTGCATGTTTCCCTGCTAGAGGGTGATACCGTTCCTCATACGTCATGCCCTAGCGCCCACTCCTGCCATTGTAATTGGTAATGTTGTCTCTGATTTATTTCTATTGCTGACTCACTTTGTAGTGGGTAAGATACTGCACCGTACACACTGGTTACGTATTCGAACTGAGAGCTTGCCGACATGGTGTTTAACTTACTCGGAAAGGCAAATGGCAACAGGCGGCGGGCAGCAAGGTTGTATCAGGAGACCTGTCCCGCCAACGGAAACCACAGCATTCAATGTCTGCAACAGTGTTTCGCCGTTCGTCTGAGACAGGATCGTTTCAGGAAGCAGGAAATCATGAAGGACGTATCCGAAATGTTCGGACAGCAGGCTCTGAAGAAAATGTGATTGACCCTGTGGAAGGCGACCGCCGTGTCAGTACCAGGCAGTTGGCCCGCCAGTACAGTGGTAACCGGACGACCGTGTGAAACATTCTCCATGACCCTTACGGCGTGTGCAGGGCTTACTAGCGACAGACTTACCACATCGGGAGCAGTTTTCTCACTGATTTCTTCATCAGGCAACACGATTCCGGCATTTGTGTCATCCATCCTATCCACCTTTACACGTAGTAGTATCTTCAACTTTCATAACAGTCATTTGTGGGATAGTGAGCAGAACCGCCATGGTACAGTGACAGCGAATCATCAGCGTGGACCGAGCGAGGTGGCGCAGTGGTTAGCACACTGGACTCGCATTCGGGGGGGACGACGGACGGTTCAATCCCGCGTCCGGCCATCCTGATATAGGTTTTCCGTCATTTCCCTAAATCGCTCCAGGGAAATGCCGGGATGGTCCCTTTGAAAGGGCACGGCCGACTTCCTTCCCTAATACGATGGGACCGATGATATCGCTGTTTGGTCTCTTCCCTCAAACAATCCAACCATCAGCGTGGGTTCAGTCGCAATGTGTGGACCGGGATGTTTGGCGACCCTGTTTTGAGTCTAGCGTTTCTTCCACGGCGCCTAACAAGTGGGATCTATCGACGTTGCTTGCGGGTGACTTTGTCTCCCTTACTGGAAGAAATGTCAGTGATGAATCGAATGGTTATTTGGTGCTACATGATGGTGCTCCAGTCAACATCGCCGCTAACGTCCGGACGAAATGGTTCAAATAACTCTGAGCACTATGGGACTTAACATCTGAGGTCATCAGTCCCCTAGAACTTAGAACTACTTAAACCTAACTAACCTAAGGACATCACACACATCCAATCCCGAGGCAGGTCACGCGGTTCCAGACTGTAGCGCCTAGAACAGCAAGGCCACTCCGGCCGGCTAACGTTCGGACGCATCACAGTTGTGTCTTCCCTGGCCGATAGATGGCACGGGAGAGTCCAGTTGCATAGTCTCCTCGTTCACCAGATTTCAACCCGTGCGATTTATAGTTATGGGTCATTCTCAAAAGTGTCGTGTATGCAGAGTCCAGAGGCACTGGAGCAGCTTATTCATGCTCCCTTTGTTCGGATGCTTCCTGGCCGATGTGAACGTGTGAGACAGAAGATGCTACGCCGCGTACACCCATGCGTTGAGGCACATGGAAACCATTTTCAATACGTACTGTAACCATGGCTGCGCGTTTTAGGGCGCAGGCTCTAACAATGCCTGATAGAATAAGTGGTCTCTAGCATGGCAACCATGCATTTCCGAACATAAGTTTATCAGACCTTCTTTGTTCCGTATCCTCTCATTGAACAATCCCTCAATCCCTAGAGTTTGTACATGTGGAAAAAATCATCTGTATACAAACACCTGCAGGACTGTTTCCAGTGAGATTTTGTCCATAGCCCCACAGAAACAATAGACAGTTTTCTTGACTTCGTGGAACGAATGGACGATCATGTGTGTTACCGAAACCGTGGAACAGGTAATCTTAGACGTAAATGGACCAATAAGGGAGAAGCGAATTGGCAAGAAATACAGAACACATACCGGAATGTCTTCGAATGTAATGTAAATAATCTTCTGCGGAATTCTTAATACCGCGTATGTCAGCTGGTTAGGGAATGGCTAGATAATAATAGATAAAAAGGCAACGGGTAGCACAATGGAAATCAGCAGAGGCAGCAGCCAGGAAACTACATTATTTCCCGCCTGTGATCCGCGAAGACGATATGCTGTGATGAAAACAGGACCGGAGATCGATTTATGAGAAGGTATAATGATAGTCACTCGCGTCTGTAGCCGAGGTCACTGTTCGCCGACAGTGGTTACAGAGCTGTCAACGTCGCCGAGCGCTGCGCACAACATGGCTCACTCATACAGAAAGTCAACCATCAAGATCAGCTTTTTCACTGGATTCGCCTGACCCAAAGCGTTCGAAATCGAACGATTCGTACGGGAAGAGGTCAAAATAGGTCCAGGGGAACTGATAGGCATCCACCTCCCTGTTACGAGTAATATGGTGTACCTCAAACTGATCAGTGGAGAAATTTTTTGTTCCAGATCAGTTTTCGAACCAAGACAAGCGCCTAAAGTGGAGATCTTTTGGAGTTTGAATCTCGTTTAGACAACTAAATGACGGAACTGTATCCTCATAAAGGGATCAAATCACGCTAAACGGAAGATGTGAGTGTGAATCTCAGCCGAGAACCAACATATTCAACGTCCCAAGATCAAGTAAAATAAGTGCCCCGTGGCCTTACGTGGCGTTTGTTTCATTATGTAAAATAAAATTACAAGTTTAAAGAAGAGTACTGGTGACAGAGCTTCTACATGTGACCACATACGCCTCTGTCGTGGTCCAACCAGACCACTAGTCTGTAGTGAAGTGAAAACATCTTTAATGTGGTCTGTAACTGCGATGATATGCCACGTTCTTGACTTGAAGGAAGCAAAGATGAATAGGATGTATTTGTGCCAACTAAAAATCGTCGCCTGAAGTGGGAATCGATTCCACATCCTGTGTGTACTAGCCTCTCATCTTCCACCAGGCGTGGTTTTGTTCTAAGGCAGGTGAATCGCGTTAGTTGAGAATTCTCCGTAACTCTGTAGAGTATATAACAGCACGTTCAGCACATTTATTTCCTTGTCCTGTCGAATCACCATTAACAAGTAGATGGCTCTGAGCACTATGGGACTTAACATCTATGGTCATCAGTCCCCTAGAACTTAGAACTACTTAAACCTAACTAACCTAAGGACATCACACAACACCCAGCCATCACGAGGCAGAGAAAATCCCTGACCCCGCCGGGAATCGAACCCGGGAACCCGAGCGTGGGAAGCGAGAACGCTACCGCACGACCACGAGATGCGGGCCATTAACAAGTAGATCTCTTATGTGTTGCCACTGCTGCTAGGACATCTGTCCCTCGACTGCCTCTGTCATGGCCCATCGAAATCTGTAGTCGGTATCGAGGGGACATATCTTTAATGTGAATCTGGAACTATGGTGAAACCTCACGTTCTTCCCCTGGTGTAAGCAGAGCGGAAGAGGATCAGTATGTGCCAATTAAAAATTGTCGCCGGAAGCGGTAACTGAACGCCGACACTATGTGTACCAACCTAGCTACAGTCCACCACTCCACAGCACATGAGAATGTGGCATGATTTTGTCGTAACGTAGGTACGCCGTATTGGTTTTGAATTCTTACTCCATGACATTCAGGCCTGGATTACAGCTTGTTCAATACACTCATTTCCTTATTCGATCGCATTGTCGTTCACCTGCTGCCTCAAGTACTCAATGGACACGTTCGACTTGATTTTCTAACACTGAAATTATATCATATTATAGCCATCTGCACAAACTGCCAACACTGTAGGATTTGGAAGTTTCCACAGGATGTATTGCATTTCAATTGAGCTACTATGCTGCACTATCTGTTCGTGGTTAAGTCCGCGCCGTACAGAAGGAAAACTGAGCTATCGCACGCATAATTTCTTAAACTAACTGATAAAGTAGGTTGGTGTATATGTTTGTGGCGATTTTATTTTTCCGTGTTGGTAGGCTGGTGGCTGTAGCTTCATGTATCAGTCGTCACTCTTTATTTGAGGTCCCAGTTTCGCTCTTGCGATGGTTTCTTGACGTTGAATATTTGAAGGTTATGCATAGTGCTTTGTTTGGGTTAGAAAATGGAGCGTTAAACGGAAAAATGTTAAACCTTTCTCACATTTTCTTCTCTTTGGATCTAAAAGAAGGGTGAAGACATCGGAAGAAAGCGAAACATCTGTTACGCCTATGGAGTGAGTAGCATCGAAGAAATCAAGCCGGCCGGGGTGGCCGAGCGATTCTAGGCGCTACAGTCAAGAACCGCGCGACCGCTACGGTCGCAGGTTCGAATCCTGCCTCGGGCATGGATGTGTGTGATGTCCTTAGGTTAGTTAGGTTTAAGTAGTTCTAAGTTCTAGGGGGCTGATGACCTCAGAAGTAAAGTTCCATAGTGCTCAGAGCCATATGAACCATTTTGAAGAAATCAAATTATTCGCTACATTCAGGAAGCCCAAGGGCTATAGCTCTATTACGTAAGAGGTAAAACACTTGCCTTCCGTTAGACTGGAAGCTAGAACCAACACAGCTTTGGCCTACAAGATGACGCTTCCACAGACCTAGCGAGCATCTACAGCGTTTATTCTTCCTTCATCGTCCTAATGATGGTTAAGAAAGACAACTCATAGTGAAAAGTGCAAATTGGTTGTAGTTTCTGTGTAGTATGTACTTCCTTGATTTAACACATACACTTGGTGGATAAGACAACATACGTGAAAAGCGCTCCAAATATGTAATTGGAATATAAAGAAAATTGCAAGTGCCGATGTGTTTCTCCAGTGGACTAGCAATCCAGGAACAAAGCTTGTACTTCTGGCACACAGCGGTAACACCCGTATACTTACGTGCCTTAAGCGTGGCGGGTGTAAGCTGATGTGCGTAAACCAACCACAAAACATCATAAATTAAGAGCACCTGCTACGTTAAATGTAAAGTAGTAACTAACTTTGTGCTCATTCAGATGAAAGGCTCAACAGCAGGTGGTTTTTAAATAAAGAGAAATTTAAAAAAGTGGCGTTTACACACAATGACCTACAGCAATACCTGGTGATACGAAAGCGATGATACACATGGGCATACGATGCTGGAATATGAGGAGGTTACCCAAAAGCTACGACGATTCAATAACAGGGTTTCTTCTCAGCCACATTATAACTCCTGTTTAATTTCTGACATTGAATTAATTACTCAGCAGTATGTCAACTGCATTAATGACATTGTGTCCCACACAAAACACAAAAGCTAAATTAAAATTCCGTCCGAACAGGCCTCACTATGCCCAAGGGTACTGACCTCCCATCGTGTCATCCTCAGGCTATTGGCGTCGCCGCATGCGAACATGGAGGGGCATGTGGTCAGCACACCGTTCTCCCGGCCGTTATTAGTTTTCGTGACCGAAGCCGCTACGTCTCAGTCAAGTAGCTGCTCAATTTGCCAAAAAACTGTTGAGTGTATCCCACTTGCCAATAGTGCTCGGCAGACCGGACGGTCACCCGTCCTGTGCTAGCCCAGCTGAACAGCCGGTGATCTGACGGGAACCGGTGTTGCCCCAGCGACGATGCCGTTGGTACACTGTTCAAAACCTCGTCGTATTCTACTTAATCTCATCAGTATGCTCTATGCTTGTATCTTTGTGTAGACTATTCAATTCCTTCGTAACAGTCACCTCATTTTGGAAGTAATGAACCAGAGTAACAGACTGTCACACCACCAAACATCTTATACACCCACATTACTCAATCCTCCTCCTCCTCCTCTCCCCCCCCCCCCCCCCACGCCACCCATACACACACTCCAACAGTGGACAGTGGATTTCTCATAAATTATGATCACACACATACAAATATGACACACAGTCTTGTGTCTTTCTGCGCTCGAATTAGCTTGACAATTCCCTGTGTATCACAAATATGTGTATTACGAATCTGGTGTACTCCCGAACCAGTTACCATGTCCTGCGACCGTCTGGCATTTGCACCTCGTTTCTACCCTCGATGAGGTTAAACCACCGACACCTTCATTTCACTTCAAAACGGACCCTGAATTTGTTTATGATCCATGCATTTTCGACAATCAGTGCTGTCGGTATATTGTGTCACCCGTGTGGCGGCAGTGATTTTATCACTACTCTGCAAACCTCAAGCAACTCCCTCACCATGGATATTACAATAGTTCACATGATGTCACGGAAAACCCTCATGTAAACTCGAGGACAGGCGTTGAAGGTAGCGTCTTTTTATTAAGAACTGTATGCAAGTGGTTGCACCGAGGAACAGTTACGACATCGTTTAATCTACGGAAACTCTAGCAGTTCGTTCCGTGTTAAGAGAAATTATTTTTCCCCTACTGGTCGGGAAGAATTCGTCCACTACCAGCATGATCCTATAGGCTTGTAGATGAAATTTTACAAAGTAGCTCTGTATCCCTAAGTCAGTCATTTATGGCTGCTCGTAAAATAATTTCAGTCGTCTTGTAACAGGAGTTGGGCATTTGAACCAAAAGCAAGAAAAACTTAGAATTTCAACCTTTTCGTACTTCGTTTCAAATACATCAAAATGCTAGGGTCTTGGAACATTTTCTGTAATTTTCAATTAGTTTCATGCAGCCAACAGATGAAATAACAGAAAAACATTCGAAGCTATTCAATACCAAACATTCGTGGCTTTCTGGTAGTTTTAGCGCATTTACTAATTTTATTGTTGGGTAATACGCTCTGAAATGAACTGCTTTGTCGTCACAATGATGAAGCATCAGAAATGACATTAGATTTCTATCTATAGTGCCGGCTCACAGTCGTCAGGTTTCCTGACTGGGTATTCTTCTCTCACTCTGAAATTAAGTGAACAGCAGAGTTAAACGAGAATACTACGTGTGGCGAAAATAGTGCTTCCATCTTCCCAACTCGCCATTCAACAAATAGTGAAAAGAAGAGAGCATAAAACTCTCTAAGAACGAATAATAACAATAGTGATAGTAATATTACAGTTGTAATTAGTGGCACATTCCATCATTTAGTTCATAATTATAAAATGTTGTCTGCTCAGTCTATACAATAACAGCAGTACGAACTCATATTTTCATAAGGCTGTATTACTTATTCCATCCTTGTCCTTTCCAGTTGCATAAGAGAATGGGGAAAAACAGATGACTTTACATTTACCACTTTTACAGCGATATTAGGCGCTATAGAAACAGCTGAATTCGCATGAGCAAACGAGCGCAGTATCACATAGCGAGTGATGCGTCGGTTAGGTGAACATTCTGCTACTGAGGCAGCAGCAGGTAGAGCAAAAAGAATAACAGACTGCTCACAGAGTGAAAGATAAGAGAAACTATTAAAACTTGCGAATAAAACTCCTTGCAGCGAAAAATTTAATTTGCCATTGTCCCTTATTACTTAGGAGTTGTTCAGTATATCTCATGAAAATTATGAGAAAATAGCCAACGAATTTTGGAACGCAATTGAGCTGCTATACCGAAAATATGTCGACGGTCTCAGAGTTGCCAAGCCAATTTTGTGGTATTTCCAAGTCTAAATTTTTCCAGCTGCACGAACATATTTTTGTATAGTTCTCAAAATCTGACTCTAGCGCTACTACCCAAACCTTGCTGGACCTCTAGGCTACTGAACACAACACTGAAGGTCGGCTTCATTCGACTCACGTACAGAATAAAAATTTGATTTTTAAGTCGATTCTATCCGATAATTATTATCACCTGGATTTGTATAATGCCGTAGAATCGTTTTAAATCTATGTAAACTGTCCTGTGGTATACTTATTTGTGTTATTATATGTTTAACGCGCAATTGTGTAATGAGGATATTATTGTCTTCATGGTTGTTAAAGATGAAGGCGCATTTGCAAAAGTATTGGACTGAGCCATTCCTATGATAAGAACTGTTAAGTCATATTTCCAGGATTGTGAAACATCGACGGCGGTCAGCATCTCAGACCTCTGCCGTTTTTTACTAAAAACGTATCGAGTGAGGTAGAGTCAGTTTTTCGCAAATGAGCTGCATACAAAAAAGAAATTGGAAAATTGCATTATGCTACTATAAAATGTAATAGAGTATAAGCTGACAATAAAAAGATTACAGAAGCGTGTAAGCTGATCTAGAAATGTCGGTAGTGAAGAATTATTTGGGATACGTATGTGCGGCCGTCATATGCACAAGTTGAAAGTCCTCACTTTAGTAGAAAGGGTAGAATTCTAATTCGCCAAATGTTACCTTTTTTTTCTTTCTGAGACAATACAGTCAAAACATGCAAGTAGTCTCGTTTTAGAAACGGAAGATAGAACTGTAATCCACCAAGTGGCTCAGTTTCACACTAGCCGAGAAACCTGGAATACACTGTGTATTTATTTATAGCTGTACCTGAGACTTCATACACATCGAATTTATTTTTTATTTCTAAATCTTTCTTGTATACAATGTTTGAAGTAGGACGACTGGGACAAACAAAAAGCTTGTTTCCTTCACTAACGTGAAAGAGATCGCGAAGCAGTGCTAACACACTGAGAATTGTCGTGGTTTTCTTTGTGAGTGAAGGGTCTGAAATGATAACCAAAAGTCCTTTGGGTGTTCGCGACAGACTTTTCAATTTACGTGAACTTTGCTGAGTGTAGTTCTTATGCCCTGTTTGAGAATGGGTATTCAAACGTTGAAAACGTAATGTCTTGAATCATCAATCCATCACCCAAGCCGATGTCACATCATAATTTTTGCGAGGATATTGAGTTGTTAATTATTATTCCGTCGTCAAGGCGTCGCTACGTCGCGTATTCAACAACTACACGACGTAATTCCAGAGATAGCATGCCACTGAGTAATGTTCAGAATGCGTCATATTTCGGTGTAAACTTATTGCTGTTCACAGTTAAATTGTCACTAAATCACTTTTCACTTTTATGTTATCCGAAGAATCAGTTAATTCCACAAATGCACTTTAAATATCCATTAAATGATGTATGTGACACGAAGAATCAAAGTTTAGTTAAAGTTTATTTTTCTTCGTAATTAATTGTCCCTATACTGAGCACACACACCGATTTTCCACTCAGGGAATTGCGTCTGTTAGCATCAGCAATTCTGACTTTGATGATAACTTCTGACAACACGGCGCAATTGTAAGTTCTTCGTGATTGCGTTTATCTGTTGCCCACTCAAGTGGGCAATTGAGTTTATGTCTGCAATCAGTCTCTTTCTGTCCTTTGACGTTCGTGACTATTAAGTGACACGAAGGCTACGTCCCATCACAAATCAGCAATCATACGAGTTATTTTTCTGTCACAAATATCAACTATCCCGTTGTCTGCGTAAACGGTAAAGATGATTTTCCTTCAGTCCGACTTCTGACTAATACTTTCAACCGTAGAACTTTTAAACTTCTGATCGGTTTTAAGACAATCTAGTAGCGCTGAACATGCGTACTACTATTGCAAGAGTACAAGAGGGAAGTGAAGTCAACATCTCCATTGCCGAGTTACATTGTAGTCACAGCGAACTTATAGCTCGATGCGGCTCCAACTCTCTTCTAGGATAAATGGTATTTTTGGTCAATTTATGGTCTGGGCTTTAATCTTCGTAAATAACAATTTTTTGAATTCTTTCTTTAAAGTTTTTGTTTCGTATCATATGGTATTCTTTCATTCAGTCCTTTCTTTATGATAAGCATTAGTATTTACATAACATTATTGTTAATCAAACTGTAAAGAGTGTAAATTTTGTTGTCAGTAGCTGTTACCACTGTCAGGATGACTGATTTTTCTATTTCTTATTGCAACAAAAGAGTGTTCATTATGGGTTCTATAATTGGCGTGTTACATTACTCATAACTGTTTCATGTTCTTGTGATGTTATTAAACATATTCTGGTATAATTCAGAGCAACTACTGCACTCGTTTTATGGGAGGATTTATAATAAACAATAGAACTTATGGTAACATTGGCATTGATTAAATATGTATCTCACCTGCTCACAAATTTAAATTACAGTGTCACCATGCAACCACGGTTTTGAAGTCTGCACGGTCATAATATAGCGTTAATTAAAAATCGTTGCATAATAATGATAGTTTACAGTCTTCATTGCGCATCTGCATACTTTCTTTCCCGCAATGGTCGCAAGGTCGGCGTGGTTACAACGGAATTGGCAAAGTGAATGGAAAGGGGTGGTCGGATGCCCTTCCTGCCACCACCCCATACCCCTGAGGACAGAATCAGTGTAGCCCAGCTGTCTGCATCTAGTGTGAACCATGACATAGTGCGGAAGTGTTACAAATGTCTGTGTGTCGTGTAACTGAGGCGGGATGTGGGGACCAGCCCGGTATTCACATAGCGGGATGTGGAAAACCCCCTAAAAACCACAGCCGGACTGCCGTCGTTAATCCGCCGGGCGGATTCGATCCGGGACCGGCACGCCTACTTGAGTCCAGGAAGCAGCGCAGTAGCGCTCTTGGCTAACCTGGCGGGTCATTGGGCAGCTACATACTGATACAGGTTAATTATCTAAATGCGTAGGCGGTAGGGTAGTGCACTCTTTTACCCTTAGTTCGATGCAGTATTTATTCATCAGTTACTCTACGTGAACATCAGAATTGATGTCTAACATAAGATTTCGGTAATACTTGTGAACAAATTGGTACACTACATTTTCTTTATTTTCTGCACTCTTCCTTTTTAACACAATTTCCATCGAAACATAGGAAAAATTAGAGTTATCCGCCCATTTTTACCCATTATGAGCGAGGAAATGACGTAATAGAAAAAAAGGACCATATTGAGAAGGAAACCCGTGTTGAATACTATTAGAGGCGTGCGGAGGCTGGTGGTATTCTTATAGCCGTGATGCGCCTCTCCCACGCCGGGCTGTGCGGTCGGCTGCATTTCCGGAAGCCGTTGTCTGGCGTGGCGGCGCGGCCGGCCGTGTCGCTTAGCGTTTTGAATTAGTGCCGGGCGTAATGGTGCGTGCGTAACGCGGGCGATCCGTCACGCGCGCCGGCGCTGACCTCCACCGCAAACAGCCGCCGAGCCGCCCTCACACACACGCCGTGGCGGTCGCGGGTCGCCGGTCTCTATTGTGTGTCTGCTGCAGCCAACGCCGGTACACCCGCGTCGCCACAGCAGCAGCATCCCGAATCCAAACAAAGACACATTTGAAACTTCCTGGCAGATTAAAACTGTGTGCCGGACCGAGACTCGAGCACGGGACCCTTGCCTTTCGCGGGAAGGTGCTCTACCAGCTGAGCTACCCAAGCACGACTCACGCCCCGCCCTCACAGCTTTACTTCTGCCAGTATCTCGTCTCCTACCTTCCCAACTTTACAGAAGCTCTCCTTTCTTTCAGGAGTGCTAGTTCTGCAAGGTTCGCAGGAGAGCTTCTGTACAGTTTGGAAGGTAGGAGAGGAGGTACTGGCGGAATCAAAGCTGTGAAGACGGGGTGTGAGTCGTGCTTGGATAGGACAGTTGGTAGAGCACTTGCCCACCATAGGCAAAGGTCCCGAGTTCGAGACCCGGTCCGGCACACAGTTTTAATCTGCCAGGAAGTTTCATATAGCGCACTCTCCGCTGCAGAGTGAAAAGCTCATCCTAAAGACACATAGACCGATCAGCTTACTTCAACTTCCTCTAAGATAGATGAAAGGACCACGTTATAAAGACTTGGAGAACCAATCACCGAAAAGATGTCATTCGACTAGAACTGTTTGCCTTTCACATGAAACTTTCTGCCGAATTGCAACTCCTACGAATATACACTGAAGGGCCACAGAAACTGGTACACCTGCCTAATATCGGTGTAGGATCCCCGCGAAAAATGCCGCAACGCGACCTGGAATGGACTCGACTAATGTCTCAAGTAGTGCTGGAGGGAACTGACACCTTGAATCCTGCACAGCTGTCCATAAATCCGTAAGGGTGTAGATCTCTTCTGAACACCATGTTGCAAGGCATCCCACAAATGTTCTATAATGTTCACGTTTGGGGAATTTGCTGCCCCGTGTTGAAACTCGGACGGGTGTTCCTAGAGTCACTCTGTAGCAATTTTGGACGTGTGGGATGTCGCATTGTACTGCTGGAATTGCCCAAGTTCGTCGGAATGCACAACGGACATGAATGGATGCAGGCAATCACACAGAATGCTCACGTACGTGCCACCTGTCAGAGTCGCATCTCGACGTATCATGGGTCCCATACGACTCCAACTGCACACGCCCCACACCATTACAGAGCCTCTGTTGTCACTCTGTCGTCCCCGCATAGACGAATTGGTAGCTTCTTCTTGCCTTTATGTCTTGCAGTGGCGAGAATTCACTAAGTAGATAATATAATTAAGAGCAAAAGAAATTGGTACACCTGACTAACACCGTGTAGGGTCCGCGCGAGAACGCAGACTCTACTAATGTCTCAAGTAGAGCAGGAGGGAATTAACACCAACAATTCTGCAGGGCTGTCTGTAAATCCGTAAGAGAGGGGGTAGAGATCTCTTCTGATCAGTACGTTGCCAGGCATCCCAGATGTGCTCAGTAATGTTAATGCCTGGTGATTCTTGGGGCCAGCGGAAGTGTTTACACTCAGAAGAGTGTCCCTGGAGCCACTCCGCAAAAATTCTGGACGGGCGCCGTGTCGCATTGTCCTGCTGGAATTGCCCAGCTCGTCGGAATGCGCGATGGACAGGAATGGATGCAGGTGATTAGACAGGATGCTTACGTACGTGTCACCTGTAAGAGTCGTATGTAGACGTATCAGGGGTTTCTGCTCGTTGCCTAGGCATCAGTCCCCTAAACTGTTGATTATGGGGGAACTTGAAGGAGTTGGTCTATGCCACGCCAATTAACGATGTGCGGACACTACAGGATCGCGTCTTCAATGAGTGCCGGCAGGTGCAACAACAACCGGGTGTACTTCAAATGGTGCCTCATTCCTTACGCCGGAGGGCAGAGGGGTGCGCTACATGAACGGACGCCACGTTGAACACGTCCTGTAAACGTGTGTTTACAGCGGAATGTAAGCATTTCCGGACCCATGTTTCTTGGACTTATTTTTCTTGCTTCGATGAGTACTACCAGACCTCAGAGTATTCTAGACTTTTTTCGGTCACCCTGTACAAATGGGGTAGACAAATATGTGGTAAATCGCAAGAAATGTGAGCTTGAACAAAAATGCAATGGCTAGCCAAGCGTGCATGCTGTATTTGAAACCTGTACAACGTCCTCCAACATCGGAGATCAGCGCTTTCTAACGTGGGCAGATTGTTGGAGCTTGTGTGTTGAATACTTCCGTACCCAAGGTAGCCGAAATGTCCGGTATTTTAGAAGCAGTCTAACAAAGATATATACCGGATGCAAAGAAAGCGGTAAAACATCATCCGCAATTTCACAACTTTGACGAAAGTGTGTCTTCAGTGATCGGTCATTGAAGAGGATTGTGACGAAAAATACGAGCACGACAGCGCAAAATTCATTGCAGAACTGTATTTCGAGCACGCAAAACCTCTCGGCATCAATACAACATGAGGGACCTCCGTAAGCAGTTAACTGCAAGGTGAGCTGTAGTTTCAGAACAACTGCTTAGTGAGGCAAATGCCCGTAACAGGAAAACGTTGTTCTGAAGCCATAAAACCTGGTCTACGGTGCAATGGAAGAATGTAATTTGATTGAAGCAGTCTTCTTTCACGCTGTTGCCACTGAACTCCTGGCCGTGTTTACGTCCCAAGAGTGACGCGAGGCGGGGGTTCGGTGATGATTTGGGCACCCATATCGTGGTATTCCATGGGCTCCAAGATTACGCTCCGTGGTCGTATTACTGCCAAGGATTATATACCATTTTGGCTGATCTGGTCCATCTCGTAGTACAATGTTTGCCCACTAATGGTGGTACTGTATTCCAAGACAACGGAGACTCTATTCACACCCCTCTCTTCTCCTGAGACTGTGTTTTTCTTCCAGAATGATGATCAACTGTTGCATCAGCCCTGTCATCCACAGTCGCCAAATTTCTGTATTATTGAGTCTCTGTGGTTTACTTTCGAGAGAAGTTTGTAATATTTCTGGCTTAGTCATCCATCATATTAGGCCCCAAGAAGCTGTTCCTAGAGCCGTGGAGATGCAAGAAGTACATAGATGACAACGTTTGGTGTGAGGTACGTGTGACAGATGTTAGTTAGGTACCATTCCCTTGAGAAAGACCGCCTGCATAATGCTACTGCTCTGTGATTGGCTGCTGTGTTCGGAGCAAGGGCAGCAGACGTTAAAGTATAGTTATTATTATTAGTTTAACTACTCATTGGAATGACTTCACTTTTTAATATAAATATCTCTCAACAGCTAACTATCAATCAGTCATTTTAGAATCATTAAAAAAATTAAATCAAAAACAAACGATTGACGAAATTGCAGACGAATCACTTCGGAAGCGTTCGGGTCACGCCTTTTCTGGTACGGCGCGCGAAGTGTTTTGGGCTGTTCGTCACTCTGGTTTAGGCAGTCGAGAAGAACCGACATGTTGTCTGTTGTAGGATGAGTTTTCAATTTTTATTTAAGTTCCTGTTCGTCACTGTGGATTAGGCAGTCGAGGTGTACAGTCATGTTGTCTGTGGCAGGATGTGTTTGCCAATATTCAGTATTAAAAGATTCTCTCCGGTAGTCATGAGGCACAAACACGTGCCACAAATAGTGTAAAGATACATTTTCGTAAACATTGTGTTTGATCATGTACTCTGCTGTATCAGAAGGCGTTGTATTAAGATCATGTAGTCTTCTCGTGTGGCTATGTTAAAATACGCGAGTGGCATCCCAAAGAAGTGATACATTATTTCAGAACAGAACCTCGATAAAAGTCAGTTTCAGCCTCAAGATACAGAACCTACGATCTTCGTGCTGTTTTCTGTGCTAGGGACATCAACTTGAAGACAGCAGGTTACTGAACTATAACAGAACCTTCGTATACCACACAGTGCAGTGGAAACAACTAGGCGCCTCGCGTGTACTGCATGCACAGGACAAATGTGCTCAGTGACACGCCATCTGCAGTAATGCAGAGCAGGTAAAGGAGGATGATCGTTATTAACACCAACAATCAATTCATTCTTCCTTTCTTGCCGTAGGTTTGCATGATAGCTATATACCTCCATCGTCGTTAGCCGAACTTGCAACGATTTAGCAGGAAGAATGGTATAAGATGACTTTGAAAATCATTGAAGACTTACACTTATTTATTTCGAGAGAACTGGTAGGTGTTTTAATGACACAGATCTTCTTACATCGAATTAGGAATTCTAATATGTCTTCACTTAGGTTTTTCTACATGTTTGTCAAGCCTCTGTATAATTTGCAAGTTCGTTACGGCTACCAGAACGTTTCTCACAACCTCCTCTCCTAGCCTCTCGATCCATGTACCAATCTTCTCTCAAACATCTACGTCGCATATCCTCCTCCACTTGTTTTTCGAATCTGCACAGGATCTTCCACTTTCTCCTTCTATGGAGTTTTTCAACAAAGTAATCTTTCCGGTTATAGTTCATCCCCTAAACTCATCATATGTCGATAACTTTTTAAGCGCCATTTAGCGATGTACGTGGGAGTTTCTTCCTCATTTGAGACCTTCTCTGACCTTGGAACTCTGTAGTTACCCAAAAAAAAAAAAAATATCGAATTCATCGGCCTTAAGCCTTCTTATACTTTCATCACTGCTTAGAATTCCGTATAATATTAGCAAATGCTTTGTATTGTTCATTCATATAAACTTTTTTGTCCTTTTCTTAATTTTATCAGACCAAAGGTTGAAATTCAACTCATTGATTTCATGTTTACCTTGTGTGGTCCTCTGCCTTCTTCATTGTTCAATTTAAACTGTGAGGTGCCGGGGCTAGTAGTGTATTTAACACCAAATTCTTCTAGAATTTTCAAATGTAAATGATGCTCTAAGCCCCCCCCCCCCCCCCCTTATTCGAAACTCCGACTTTTGCTGTTGCACGTGGATTAAGAATAAACGCGAGCTGACTGTGTAATCGACCCTGCAAGGGGAGTAGAAAAGAGTTTGGCACCTGCAATAATGTAATTTGTTAGAAATTAATCAAATAAAGGAAAGTTTCATTAACATAGTGAGAAATGAAAGGTGTGCTCTAACGATTAACAGAATGAAAGTTCTGTCCGAAATAACAATTTCATTTAGTATGACTAAACTCTAAATAATAAGCAAAACACATGAAACATTTACAATACATCTAATTGGATCAAATTGGGTACTCAAATAAATGCTGTGAAGGTGAAGTTGTCCATAAACTAGATTGTGATATTTATGACGAAGTGGTATGTGGAGCCAATTCGTTGCAACTCAAATCTCAAGAGAAACACACAGCCAACCCAACATTAATTGCTGCTACAGTAGTGAGAACTCAGACAATAAACACCCAAGACAGAATAAAGTTAGAAAAGACGAACAGGCGCGCTCTGCTGAACTCTGATTATCACCTAGCAAATTTCCCTAAGCTGCCGGTGCTGCGGACATACATTACCAAGCTGCCTTCTTAACTGCAAGAACACGATGGCGTACCGGAAGCGATGGCTGGTTGCTTTGACGTCCCATCACGGTGATGAAAATGTCGCGAGTAGAGCCCAAAACAAATTCTCCTGGTCTGGTTGTTCCAGACTAAAGACTTCCTCTCAATACAAATGCTCCTCTGAGGGAGACGAAAAGGATCGCCACACAATCACTGACAGTACAGTGATTGCCTACTGAAGTCATACAGTAACTCCGCTACAGTCAACTTTAGCCAAAACTGCCCAAGACAGACAACATAGGCCGCTTGTACGCACAACTCTCAATTGCCAACTGTACTTGGAAAGTTACGTTGAAGTCGAAACTTCAGCAACTTCATTAAACAGTTACAATCAAATAAAAGTATATTAGACAGCCAACAGAAGGCAGGCTGTCCAGAGCAGCGAGAGCTCAGTCTTGTAACCTACTGTGACCGAAAGGGGAGAACCGACTCCCACCAGAGCACACGAACAAACCGAACACAGAACATTCCCGCCCCCACGACAGTGGCCGTCGTTAAACGTTCCAATCAGCAACTCGAAAACCGGCGGAAAATTCCACTCTATTGCCGAAGCCCTACCATTCCACCAATGGGGTGTCTTGGCGCCAATTTCTGCGGCGATTATGCTATGCCCTGAGCAAGCCAATCACAGTTGCGATTTGGCAGAAAACACGGGAATTTGCCCGCCAAGACTGCCTGGGGCACAAGTCATTCCCACGCCTCGCTGGTAGCCAGCCAGAAAGTGTTTTCGCTAAGTTTCTGTGAAGTAACGGAATCTCTAGCCCAGCCGCTCTTTCAGGCCCCTGTGGGCGTGTCTCCGCCGCTATTATGACAATGACGGCGTCTGGATAGCATTCACTCGACTCCCTCTCACCCGTCGGCTTAAGCCTTTCAAGATCAGCAGAGCCCGCCTGTCACCGGACCCCCCGGGTGATGAGAGACGCTGCGTGGGAAGTCCGTGTGTGAAGGAATAGCAACTTTTCACCGCATGCAATTAGAGAGGAAAATCGAATTACTCAGAGAAAGGTAGAAATATGAGAGGGGGCTTCTGCCACCTATCCAAACTAAATCTCCGATTATAAGTCACAATATTTTTACTTTTTAAACGCCTTACTTTCGTTACCATCTATGATAATGTCGTTTGGTTTACTTTCTACAGAGAAATACTTACATCGAAAAAGGTTTTGCATCACACTGGTTCGCAGAACTCCTGATGACAGACGTTGACTATGGATATTGTCACAAAGACACAGTCCCTTTGAAAGTTCAGATATGTCACTAAACCCAGCCAAAGATGTAAACAATCGTGCATGAGCAACACCTACTAGATGGAGGGGGTCTGACAGCCGATCAGTTCCAGTCATTCCACCAGGAAGGAGGTACATGTTGTCTGTAGTTCAACCATTCCTAGACGGTGAATATCCAAGTTCAAAAGTGTCTGCAG
The DNA here is from genome assembly GCF_023864345.2 of Schistocerca serialis cubense. Taxonomy (NCBI): domain Eukaryota; kingdom Metazoa; phylum Arthropoda; class Insecta; order Orthoptera; family Acrididae; genus Schistocerca; species Schistocerca serialis. The sequence continues at coordinate 112,149,936 of NC_064645.1, read as the reverse complement.
TGTTGCTTTGCGGCAGGAAGGGCTCTCAACAAGGGAAGAGTCCAGGTGTCTCGGTGTGAACCAAAGCGATGTTGCTCGGACATGGAAGAGATGCAGAGAGACAGGAGCTGTCGATGACATGTCTCGCTCAGGCCGCCCAAGGGCTACTACTGCGGTGGATGAGTGCTACCTATGGATTATGGCTCGGAGAAACCCTGATAGCAAAGCTACAATGTTGAATAACGCTTTTCGTGCAGTCACGAATACAGGCATGCGCCAATGAAAGAGGACGTGCTACTGGGTATTGGAGGTACCAGTGTGTAGAGTAATCTGGACCTCTGAAGCTCTCGCTGTTCATTGGTACAAAATGCAATGTGTGGTTTTCATGAGTCATAAAAAGGGCGGAAATGATGTTTACGGTTATCTCTATTCCAGTATTTTGTACAGGTTCAGGAACTCTCGGAACACTTTTTTTGATGTGTGTCTTTTGTGAGAAATATTTACGGTAAGTCCGGCTATATTACACATTTGCAAAATTTTCTGCATCGTGCACTCTGTATCAAAGACATCTGCGGCTTAAATTATTTTATCTTCGGCCGCGCAACTGGCTCGTCACAATACGCCAGTCACTACTCTTGCTGAACTGTGGTATCGTGTTGAAGCTGCATGGGCAGATGTACCTGTACACGCCATCCAAGCTCTGGTTGACTCAATGCCCAGGCGTTTATTACGGGCAGAGGTGGTTGTTCTGGGTACTGATTGTAACCTCCCAATCACTTACCGACCTTAATGACCACGTGTACCTAATGGAAATTTGGGAAAAGCAATCGTCACCGAAGTTAATCTGTCGGTAAAGAGGGAGGAAAGGGTTACATCTAAATGGAAGAAAAAATTCAAATGAAACTGGTGGAAATTAATTTTGAAATGGGGTAAAGTTAATAAAGAAAGTAAATGTGCGGCCGTTACGTTAACAATTAACTAGCGGTAATTAGATATTTGAGATTTGGGGGAAATTACGGTCGCCAGTCTATGGACAATTACTATAGTAACTGAAAAAGGAAGGTTCTTACACATATAATTAGCACTTGAAGCGTGGCAACTGAAGGTTGCGCAGCCACCGGTTTTCCGGAAAATTGAAAGTTAATTTTGTGACTGAAATTAATAGTGAGCTTTGTTTATGAAGCACATCGAAATTCAGTAAAATACAGTTAGTATTGGGCTACCTCAACAATCATTTCAAAAGCTACTTGAATCTACTCGATTTAGAAATAAGAGACTTAACTTTGAACTTGAATTAAATGATTCTGAACAATTAACAATAGTAAAATTTAGTACGTACTGTAGGGAAGCAGCCTACTCACGCTGTAGTAAATTCACATCAGTTTCCATTGTGTGCCAGCCAGTCTGCTGTAACTAGCTCTGACGTCATAAATGTTGCGCAATACCTTAAAAATCAAGCAAATGACCTAAAACTTTTCTAGCATGTCAGGAATAATACTAAATTAATGTGTGTTAAATATCAGTTCGATAACTTCAGCCATTTTCGAAATTTGGACGTTTTTCTAAAAAAATCATAGGCGCAACAGAAAAGAGCTAGAGACTTCAAAATTTATATTTAGATTCATCTATCAGAATGATTTAATAAAAACAGTACTTTGGATTTCACAAATTAAGACTTTAGTGGAAATTCATGATTTTCTGGTTTTCGTCTCAAAACTGAAGGAAGCAAGATAGATTAAGTAGGCTAATAAATAATGCTAGGAGAACAGTGAATGTGTTACGTGTGAATGTGGACGACGCAATTGGATTAGCAACACATCTGGATTGACGGAGCTTGCACTGAGTCTAGCGGTGCTGCCGGCATCGCGAGAAGCCAGTTTCGCCGCACCGCAGTCGTCCGCTGGAGCAGCCAGCGCAGCGCCTGCAATTGCGGGCCACGCAAACACACAACAGCCGTCGGAGAGCCGTCTGCAGTTCAATGTGCCACGTCGCATCAGGAATCCTGGTACGCCGCGCCGGCAACGCCATACGTCGTGCAGAAGGAACTAAGTTAAGTGAAAAGCTGTTAAAAATTTTACTAACCTGCACTAAAAGACTGTCGGCGATGGAACCGCCAAAAGAAACTGAGGTTAAACTTATATCAGAACCTATGTCTGTTGAGGGAACTGTAAATCCAGACAACGTTTCAAGTATAAACATGCATGAAAGTAGTAATGTTAAAGTGAAAAATGAAGTATTGTCTCCTGACAATAGTGTGCGAAGGGGCAATGATTCAATAATAGAGACCCCTGTAGTAAAGCGGAAAGTAGAAATTGTAAATTTATTGGATGATAGTTTCTCTGATGAATTAAAAATGAAACAGTCATCAGAGATGGTAGAGTTTAAGAAGGAGAAGTTAGATATGACTACTCAGTCAGAAGTTTCATTTAATTTTGATGAATCTGGTATTGGAGCTAGTTTTTTGTCACCTGAGTGTGATAAAAAGCCAGCTAGTGAGCAACCCAAAGATGCTGGGGCTGTTGATCTAAATGTTATATTACAAGCAATAGCTGCCAGTCAAACAAATTTTAATATGCGGTTTGAGGCAATGGACAATAAATTAGAATCCAATAATGCTGAATTAAAATCTAATATAATTGAGGTAAATAACAGGATTGTGGCCAGTCAAACTAATTTTAATAAACGATTGGAGGTAATGGACGATACCTTCAAGGCTGGTTGCAATAAGTTGAAAGAGGATCTAGACAGTTTGAATTATAAAATTGATTACAACCATGAAGATTGTAAGAAAAAGGTTGCTCAACAGTTTTCTGAAATGTATAAAACAGTTAAATCCGAAGTTGCTGAGGTTCGCAGAGACTTCCAAATGGAAGATGCGAAGCTGGAGCACAAGTTAACAGAAAAGATCGAGGCGGAATCTGAACTGTGCTCAGATAGATTTAAAGATGTTAATATAAAAGTAAACATATGTCAAGCAGAAGTAGAAGCAATCAAAACTGACACTACTCATATTGTACAAAGAGTAGATAATGTTGAAATGAAAGTAGAAAATATCAGTACTAACATTGCTAACATTGAGAGTAAAGTAGCTTCAGTAACTTCTGGTAATGGTAGTATACAACAAGTTGTAGCTGCAAACGCCGCTTTTATCGGAGGTCGGCAGTTCTTGCGGTTCGATCCAGATAAAAATATCCATCCGCTAGATTTCTGGAACGATTTTGAAGATGTGATTCCACCAACTTGGTCTGAGCGAGAGAAAATCTCATTTGTTAGAAGCCATTTAGCAGGTGACGCCATGCGTTGGTCAGCTGATGTTATGTTGAAGTGTAAAACATTAGCGGAGTTTAAAACAGCTTTCATTAATGAGTATTGGTCTAGCAATAAGCAAAATGAAGTGTTGAGAGAATTTTGGAGTGGAAAACGCTTCAATGCAGGCAAGGAGTCCATTAAAGAGTTTGCTAGGTCATGGATTTCACGTTTGTCGCATTTGGACGAAAAGCTGAAACCTGAAATGATAATACTAGGTCTTGAAGCCAAACTGCCATGGTATTGGCAAACTAGAATTATATCAGCCCCTAGAGACAATCTGGATCGTTTCATTGAGTATTTGGAACGTGTAGAACGTGTTGCTGCCAATGAGGAGCAAGCACGTAATAACAGAAATGCCAATAACAATAATAGTAATTTTAGGAACGAGCAAAATGGCAATGTAAACATCAGAACAGTAGGTGTTCGCCATCCTAAGAGAGGTAGGAATTGGGGAAATAATTATCAGAACCAACAATGGCGTCCAAGGGATAATAATTTTGTTCCAAACAGAAATATGCAAGTAAACAACAGTACTTAAAGTAATGCTGTGCCAGTCAACTGTAATGAAAATAAAGGAAACAGTAGTAGGCCGAGGCAGGAAAACTAGTTCCTGTCTATGAGGACACTGGCGCTCACCAGGCGGTTACTTTTCCTAAGCCAGTAGTTACGGGAATTGGTAAGATAAATCAGAATACTCAAACTGAACAGGGGGATGAAGTGTCGGTAGCATCTAAGGATACAACAGAAATATTAGATCACTCACAGTATTTGATAGATACCGTGTTAGAGACGCTTTCTAAGTGGGAAGAGAAAGAGAAGGCGCAGCAGTGTAACGATAGGGACGAGCTACAAAATACTGAATTGACAGGTGAAGAAGCAGAAGAAATTCATGCTTATATTTACGATGAAGATGATGTGCTCTTATCTAAAGTGCCTGTGCAGGATGTTGATAATGTACTAATAGATTTAGGACAGGAGGTAAGTGAGAATGTAGAGGGTAGGCTGTTGAGGGTCGATGAACCCAGTAGCTGTGACCAGTTGTCACTTGAGAAGGAAACCGACGATAACGGTAAAAGTGGTTTAGCTGTAACTAGTATTATGCCCGGTCTGGAGACGCAGAATCGCTCAGACTACAGTAATTTGGGTTATGTTCAGCAAACTAAATGTAATGAAGTCGTGCGGTGTTTCGATTTGAAATTAATAGACCGACTGGAAAAGGCAGCTGAAAATGTAATTCAGGAAACCCCTACACACTGTGACTTAAATGTAATGAAGACAGATGTCGATCACTTTAGTTGGAGACAAATCCAAAAGGAACTACTAGATAAATTTGAGGAACCACCTGTACAACCTAGAATAAGCCACCCTATAATAATATTGAATATGTTGGGTATCAATGTACGTTGTCTCTTAGACAGTGGAAGTGAAGTGAGTGCGATATCTCAGTCCTTCTTTGATGCATTACCTGGTAAAGACAAGCTTACAATAATGAGGGTATCAGGACTAAGAATAATTGGTGCTACTGGCAAGGTGTCAAAAACGATAAAGCAAGAAGCTTTGCTGCCCTTTAACATTAATGGTAATTTAATTGATCATCCATGTTTAATTGTAAACAATCTCAGTATTGAGGTTTTAATTGGCATAGATTTCTTGTCAAAATATCAGTGTGTTGTTGACTTTGAAAAAAGCCAGTTTAGAATGGTCTTGCCAATAACCGGAGTAATTATAGTACCTTTTAGTGATAAACATGTAGTAACTGATAATGAAACTTGGGGGCTGCCTATACGAGTTCTGAAAAATAGGAGGTATTGGGACGAGGATGTTAATCTTAGTAACAGTAAGCTAAACACAGAAGAAGAAGAAGAAGAAGCAATTATTGTGGACAAAATAGAAGCTAAATTGCAGGAAATCGATAAGATTTCAGACAATCAGAAGGAAGAACTGAGACAGGTTCTAAAAAGGCATCATAAGGTATTTTCAGATCGACCTGGCGTGGTCAAAGGTTATGAATGAATGCTGTAGGGAGGAGGTTGTTCTGTAACCTCTACACAGTGTGGCAGCAGTGCAATCCCAGCTGTGTAAGATCTTCTTTCCCATTTCAGATCTCACTCATTCTTCCTCTTTCCTGTCCACAAAAATTTTGACCTCTTCTTTCATACATTAAATTTTCCGGTATGGTTATCAATACAGCATTAAACCAATGAATGCTGTAGGGAGGAGGTTGTTCTGTAACCTCTACACAGTGTGGCAGCTGTGCAGTCCCAGCTGTGTGAGATCTTCTTTCCTTTTCAGGTCTCACTCAATCTTCATCTTTCCTGTCCACTAAAATTTTCGACCTTTTCTTTCCAAATACTAAAATTTTCGGTTATGACTATCAAGCCAGCATTAAGCTAATGAATGCTGTAGGGAGGAGGTTGTTCTGTAACCTCTACACAGTGTGGCAGCTGTGCAGTCCCAGCTGTGTGAGATCTTCTTTCCCTTTCAGGTCTCACTCATTCTTCATCTTTCCTATCCACAAAAATTTCGACCTCTTCTTTCATACATTAAATTTTCCGGTATGGTTATCAATACAGCATTAAACCAATGAATGCTGTAGGGAGGAGGTTGTTCTGTAACCTCTACACAGTGTGGCAGCTGTGCAGTCCCAGCTGTGTGAGATCTTCTTTCCCATTTCAGATCTCACTCATTCTTCATCTTTCCTATCCACAAAAATTTCGACCTCTTCTTTCCAGACATGAAAATTTTCTGTCATGGCTATCAAGCCATGAGTTATGTAACCATTCTATCTACCGATTAGTGAAGAAAAATACCTAATGTGACAAACCTAATAGTGACAAACAATAGAGAAGTATGACGTAATTAAGATATAAAATGTATTTGAGTAACAAGAATGTATAGAACACAGGTAATATAGTAACTACAAAGTGTTGTTTTATTGGAAATGGTCCACCAACAGTAATTTAAAAAGATATATGAATTCATGTACAAGCAGGATCTGAAGTGGTAGTGAAACCTAGTGTATGCATTAGAGCTAACTAAGAAATAGTAAAAGAGATTGCTTAGTGTTAGGAAAAATATGCAGATAAGTTGTAAGATTAAACTCACCTGGTGTAGCAAGGAAAGGCAGTGTAATAGAATTGAGCAGTGTTTGTGGTTGAGACGTGAAGGGCACGTCCCTGAAGTATTTATATGGTTGGAGCTGGCCATTATTTTAGTGTAGTGTGTGACAGGATACACCTACACGTATTGAGGTTATGAGTTGGAGGCGTGAATGCGACCATAGGTACCCTTATGTTAGATGAGACAGAGCAGCTCATGGTGTCCTATAGGTTTAAGGAATTTAGCATTACGCTCGTCCATAATTACTTGATGCACTTTAGTGGTAGGTCTGAGAGAGACTACCTGAGGTTTCAGCGTCCGATCGAGTGGAAATGGATTGCCACGTGAGCAAACTAATCAGCTGCAGTACACTATGAATATGAAATAAATGTGCTATCCTATGCTTTAAATATTAATAGAGTGAGTGTTAAATAAGTACATACACTAGCAAAATAAATAAATAACATACTGACAGACGTGAAACATTATTTTAGCTCAGCATAAATACACTTCAAAGTAAGTAAGTACCTAATTGCAGACGTGGAACTGACAACAGCAGAGGACCAATAAGTGGATTTAGTAGTCAACTAAACGTAGTGTGTTTTGAACACTCACAACTGTACTATTACCAAAAGTTACTCACATGTACAAAGAAGCTGAGAAAACAACCACTAATCATACTCATACTATCTCTAAGAATAAGGTAATCAAAGATGAGTCAGTTAAGTGCTTAAAATACAAATGTATCAGGAATGTACCGAGCATTGGTTCAGTGTTCCGGCCCAGAAATAATAAATTCAGATTAAATATGATTTATGATTGTATGCCTTAGGAGCATAAATTTTCTCTAATACATGACCAAAGGCGTTTTGAGCCATTTGTTTAACGATTTTATGACAGTTAAGTAACCGCGAGAGTAAAATTGAAAAAGTTCTGTTAACTTTGTTCCAGGGAAATATTGAAGGATAAAATGTATATATCCCCATTTCATTGTGACCCACCCTTAGATTATTTAGTGAACAGAGTCTGAGGCACTCTTTTTGTTTGTTCTACAGGACAAACCAGATAATGGCAGCCTGGTAGCTGCGTGAAAGCGTGGAGTGACTTGGACACTATTCACAGTGACCCCCCCCCCTTTCCCCCATGTAATTTAGAGAGAACGTGAAGGACGCACACCATAGCAACTTCCCCTCCTCTACCCTTGTGAATGGAAGTGAAGGACGCCAGCCAAAGCGGCTACAACCACGTGTGTAAAAATTATTTGCGAACTTTTCTTTCAGGTTTAGAAAAGACTGCTAAGAGATAATCATCTGTTTACGTATCATGTTATTTTCTTTGAATTTGTGTATGTAAAAATGTATTTAATGTATTTAATGGATCTAAGATTTTCTTAATTTTTCAATTTGTATGTGTTTGTTTGTCTAAGGCAATATGTATGCCAAAATATTTCATTGACTTTGCTTAAAATTTTGAGTAATGACATTGTTTAAAAGGCAGTGAACATGCCTACAATTTAAATAATTAATGTAGGTAATCAGTTTTCTTTAATGTTTCTACAGGTTTATATTTCAATTTTGATTTTTCATAGGGAGTTAAACTGTACTCTTGCTTCCCTTTTTGTAATTAAATTTTTTTTTCATTCATTAACATTCATAAACAAACAAAAATTTTAGTTGAGGGTGATGTAGGGAAGTAGCCTACTCACGCTGTAGTAAATTCACATCAGTTTCCATTGTGTGCCAGCCAGTCTGCTGTAACTAGCTCTGACGTCATAAATGTTTCGCAATACCTTAAAAATCAAGCAAATGACATAAAACTTTTCTAGCAATTCAGGAATAATACTAAACTAATGTGTGTTAAATATCAGTTCGATAACTTCAGCCATTTTCGAAATTTGGATGTTTTTCTAAAAAAATCATTGGCGCAACAGAAAAGAGCTAGAGACTTCAAAATTTATATTTAGATTCATCTTTCAGAATGATTTAATAAAAACAGTACTTTGGATTTCACAAAGTAAGACTTTAGTGGAAATTCATGATTTTCTGGTTTTCGTCTCAAAACTGAAGGAAGCAAGATAGATTAAGTAGGCTAATAAATAAGGCTAGGATGTTTAGATTTAAATAGGTTGGAGGTCCGCTATGACTATGAAGATGTGAAAAGTTTCTTTTGAATACCTATAAAATTATAGCGATAGCGGATCTCAAAAGGGCCAGTTCAGAGCTCATCTACTGCGTGCAGTGTAATTTAATTAATTCTCTCGCCCAAAATATTTAAGTTAGCCACGTCAAAATTTTATTGTCAATACTTACCTGCATGCTGAATGCACGTTTAAATTAAGAGCTTCATCGTCCATCAGCAAAAGAAGCTATAAATTATTATGTAAGTTGAAGTGGTGCGTTACTAGCCCAGCGGCTAGTCAGGAGAGCCGATTTGATCAGGCGTTCCCTTAGCCGTCCGCACCGCGGCTTTATATATAAGAACGCTGCGCGAGGAAGCAAGGCCCCAGTTCTCTCCAGACGCTGAATAACACGCCATCTGTGTCGGGAGTCGCGTCGCATCGGTATCACTGCTACAAACAGCCTCGGGTGCCGTATTAAGTTAATAGAGATACGCGGAACCATGAAATCATTTCAAGTGAAGGGTTAATTCTGGGATGATTTTCATTATCTAGCTTCAGTTTGCGTATTGTCGTATTTTCACGTGCCGTTGCGGGACAGACATTCTACCAATTATTTAGCGTGGCGTTTGATGAAATATTCTCATCAAATTATGGCGAGCATTCATTTCAACATTTAATTCAGACATTTATAGTTGCATCAGCGCATTAGACTCTGAACTGCTCTGTTAGTTAGGTTGTAGGGATACTTGTGTTTTTTATCAGTGAATTTCAGAATATACTCAACTATTTTGGAAAACTGTTTTTCATTAGAAATCCCGGACAATCTCCTAATTCCTCAGAGCTATAAGCTGCAGCTATAATGGTATTCTCAGATGAAGTGGGCTCTAGGAATTCTTATTACAGGGTTCACGTTTGTTAAATCACTTTCTGGGTGCTAAAAAGTAAATAGAGAGCCAGTGTTGAGAACGGCGAAAGACAGCATTAACAACATTCTAAAAGCCAGAAACTGATTCAACATGCAAGCATTTATACAGCAATTAGATTTTTTTTTTTTACTAATTATTCGCCGCCCCACAGTACCAAGCTGAGCTGCAGTCACAGGTAAGCTAAAATACGGTATCAAAACTTGCACTCTTAATTTGTGCTTGTGTAATCTAAATATTGTAGCCAGCTATGAATACCTTAACTGAACTTTGAAATTAAAGCAGTGAAATCGAATGATATTACTTTAATGCTGGCGTTTGAATTTCAACGACACTCGGGCTCATTCCGGAAATGGAAGCGACCCTGCTTGGTAATGCAATTGGGACAATGAGCAACAAAGGTTCATGCTACGTTGCTGTAATTTAGTGAGAAAAATTTAACAGTTTGAAAAGCTGAGGTCTGCCGTACAGTTCTAAAGCTTTACGTGCTACCAGTCTTCCTTGTTGGTTGATTGAAGGTTTGAAGTCGTCGCACGAGGAGGTGGCGACAGTCACTCATTGTCGGCCGTCGCTGTTGCAGAAGCTGGATGTTGGCGCGCCTTCTCCTCGACACGGTCTCCAGCCAAAACGGGCTCTTGATGTGTGCCAGCTAACGCTTCCCGTCCGCGACACCATGTCAGAAACTAACATAGCGAGTCGAGCGCAATTACATGCTGTCAACCCCGAAAGCGCGGCAACTCGCGGAAGCGTCACACAACACACCCGCTCCACTGCACTATTCCAGCCAGACTCGCTCTGCCCGCGCTCCACGCGGCAGAGTTCGCACTACCAAAGATCCTAAACACTTTGGTTCCCCACACGACCTATCGATGTATTCGTTCGATAGTTTAGTTTTCCCTAGGCAAGACCCAGCATAAAAATACCAATAATATTTACAAAACAAACCAATTATACATCGACATAAATATATATATATATATATATATATATATATATATATATAGTAAAACAATTACAATATATAAAGACACAGAAATCTCATATCTTGAGGTAACAAAACAAGGAAAAATATTATAGTACAATAGATGGAAATAGAAGGATACGCATTTCCAGCGTTACATGATTTCTCAGTATCTGTGCACCCAAATGGCGTGAAAATGTAATCACATGTCAGTTCTAATATAATATATTTGCATTTCTTCTTGGTTTAGCAATTCTAATGGCCTGTAGTGTATGTAACGAACAGAACTTGCTCTTTTTGCAAGGGTGGCGTTCTCCTATGGCGCAAGTAATATGCCGTACAGAATCGCTTATAAACAGCGCGTGTTAACTTGTCGGGTAATGTAAGTAGTCTTATGTGTGTGCACCGAAAATTCCTGCCCACACATTAATGCTAAACCGAAATACACTCCTGGAAATGGAAAAAAGAACACATTGACACCGGTGTGTCAGACCCACCATACTTGCTCTGGACACTGCGAGAGGGCTGTACAAGCAATGATCACACGCACAGCACAGCGGACACACCAGGAACCGCGGTGTTGGCCGTCGAATGGCGCTAGCTGCGCAGCATTTGTGCACCGCCGCCGTCAGTGTCAGCCAGTTTGCCGTGGCATACGGAGCTCCATCCCAGTCTTTAACACTGGTAGCATGCCGCGACACTGTGGACGTGAACCGTATGTGCAGTTGACGGACTTTGAGCGAGGGCGTATAGTGTGCATGCAGGAGGCCGGGTGGACGTACCGCCGAATTGCTCAACACGTGGGGCGTGAGGTCTCCACAGTACATCGATGTTGTCGCCAGTGGTCGGCGGAAGGTGCACGTGCCCGTCGACCTGGGACCGGACCGCTGCGACGCACGGATGCACGCCAAGACCGTAGGATCCTACGCAGTGCCGTAGGGGACCGCACCGCCACTTCCCAGCAAATTAGGGACACTGTTGCTCCTGGGGTATCGGCGAGGACCATTCGCAACCGTCTCCATGAAGCTGGGCTACGGTCCCGCACACCGTTAGGCCGTCTTCCGCTCACGCCCCAACATCGTGCAGCCCGCCTCCAGTGGTGTCGCGACAGGCGTGAATGGAGGGACGAATGGAGACGTGTCGTCTTCAGCGATGAGAGTCGCTTCTGCCTTGGTGCCAATGATGGTCGTATGCGTGTTTGGCGCCGTGCAGGTGAGCGCCACAATCAGGACTGCATACGACCGAGGCACACAGGGCCAACACCCGGCATCATGGTGTGGGGAGCGATCTCCTACACTGGCCGTACACCACTGGTGATCGTCGAGGGGACACTGAATAGTGCACGGTACATCCAAACCGTCATCGAATCCATCGTTCTACCATTCCTAGACCGACAAGGGAACTTGCTGTTCCAACAGGACAATGCACGTCCGCATGTATCCCGTGCCACCCAACGTGCTCTAGAAGGTGTAAGTCAACTACCCTGGCCAGCAAGATCTCCGGATCTGTCCCCCATTGTGCATGTTTGGGACTGGATGAAGCGTCGTCTCACGCAGTCTGCACGTCCAGCACGAACGCTGGTCCAACTGAGGCGCCAGGTGGAAATGGCATGGCAAGCCGTTCCACAGGACTACATCTCTACGATCGTCTCCATGGGAGAATAGCAGCCTGCATTGCTGCGAAAGGTGGATATACACTGTACTAATGCCGACATTGTGCATGCTCTGTTGCCTGTGTCTATGTGCCTGTGGGTCTGTCAGTGTGATCATGTGATGTATCTGACCCCAGGAATGTGTCAATAAAGTTTCCCCTTCCTGGGACAATGAATTCACGGTGTTCTTATTTCAATTTCCAGGAGTGTAGATTCCTGGCTTCCATAATCGCTCGACAATTTGCCTCCATGTAAATAACACCCAACCTGTGAAATGCACATCATCTCTCCGTCTTAGAATCTGTGGGGGAACTGAAACGTGGCATGGTAGTCTTGTATTTAGACTTGATTTAGTGCTCGTGAAGAACTGACCATGCAAACACATTGCCTATGATTTCAGCAGCTCCAGTTTTTATCATACTTGTTTCAGGATCATGCAATAGTCCTAACACCCGAGCTTTGTCTACCGCGATCCGCGGGTCTTGTCATGAATGAGCTGTTATTCTTTGGAACACGCAAGCGACCCTTTTCTTCCAGGTGGAATGCGGATTTGAGGATGCCGATCGGCGTAGATGACACACGTCAGCCGATTAAGCCTTTGCCTGAACCGTAGCTTAACACTAAGTCTGCATATTTCTGTTTGAAATAATGGGATTCTAATTCACTGATTACGTTGTTCATGCGCCAGGGAATGATTAATCATGTTCTAATGATAGCGCACTATCAAAATAATACTCACAGAATGTCGATGTAAATGAAGTGGAAGGAAAGTCAGTGTATAGCGTCCTGTAGAAGATGAGATCATTATAGACTGATTACAATTTGGGAATTGTGGAGCAATGGGGAAGGAATCTGGTTGTGTCTATTACATAGGTACTATCCTGTCATTCGTCTTAACGTGCAATGAGCGTGAGCAGAGAGACAACCTACGCACTGAGTACCGACAGTTCTCGACAATTTGTAAATGACACAAATAATTAAAATAAACAAAGGAAAATCCAGGATGGAATGTAACATCCTCCCAACCTTGTACAGAAACAAATCTCCAGTGTCTTATCTACCAATTCTCCCACCAACTCCAAAAGTCGCACCATCTGGTCACATAGGAGCATTCCCCTCGTAACTCAGTACCACCCAGGACTGGAGCAACTGTATTATATTCTCTGCCGGGGTTTCTGAAACGTTGTACTTAGGGAAAGGCAGATTTCGGTGTGGATGGAGCCTTACTCAGTTACCATTGGTCGCTCAGTTTCTATTTTTAAATTACCTACACTTTTTTTGGAACCAGTAGCATATAAGGTTGACAACAAGCAAAAATTATCAAATTTAGCTGTTAAGACAATATCTAATTGAAAATTCCTTAGACCAAAAAAAAAAAGGTTCAAATGGTTCTGAGCACTATGGGACTTAACATCTATGGTCATCAGTCCCCTAGAACTTAGAACAACTTAAACCTAACTATCCTAAGGACATCACACAACACCCAGTCATCACGAGGCAGAGAAAATCCCTGACCCCGCCGGGAATCGAACCCGGGAACCCGGGCGCGGGAAGCGAGAACGCTACCGCACGACCACGAGCTGCGGACTTCCTTAGACAAATTGCATTCATGGCTGAAGGCATTATTGACCAGAAATTCAAATTATTCGTCAGCTGAAGTCCCCAATAGTAATAACTCAAAAAACAATTTGACAGTTGAAGGCCTCGATAGCAAATTCCTACTAAAATATTATCAAAAGGACAATCATATTAAGAGATAATATGTCATTAAAAATTCTTAAGACAAATTGCATTCATGGCTGAAGGCCTTATTGGCAATCATCACAGTCTGACCAAATCTGGAGAGAAGTGGGCCTCAAACGCTGCTCCAAGGATCGACCTGGGAATGTCGCTTAACTTCGTAAGCGATGAGACAGGTGGCGAAGAGTTGTATTCACTTAACCGGATGGCAACTCAAACTAGTCCCAGCTTAAACGCAGACCAACACTCTTGCAAAATCGATCTAGCGTCTGGTAACCAACACAACGATGGAATAACCCAGGCAAGGCGGAACCGGCGGGCAGCATTGCATCTTCAGAATCCAGTGTTTAGAACATTCAGAAGCAGAAGGAACCACTACGACCAAGGTAGTCCAAAAGAAACAATCAAGAAGGCTGTGGAGCTACACGCCTTACCGGACGACAGGGCAAGGCGAGGAAAGGCACTCCGCGAAAATACCCTTATCTCCAGGTCAGGCAACTGGGGCGTTAGCAGCCACAAGGCACAAGAGTACCGCTGTTTGAACTTCACCGATGAACACAAGGAATTCAATGATTTATAATAAGACGCAGAGATGGCTAACTAATCTCGCGAAAACCAATCGCTCCACTCACTGCTCCTCGTCTCAGCGACCCTGCCAGCAGCAACGTGCGAACAAACGGCGTGATCTCAAAATAGTCGAGGTTTCACTACTGGGTTAATGTTCACTCAACTCAAACGTCCTGGGTCCAGTGGACAATGAGGTTGTGGCCCTCGCAACTGCAGCCCCTCAATCTGGCAATGCCTGCGTGCCGCCAGCGGTCCCGGCCTGTCCATGCGCTGCTGGACCTCACTGCTGCTCCATCCCAACCGAACTGCCGACACACCCGATCCTGAAAACACTTGACGTCCTTCCAAAGATAGTACCACAGTGCTAGATATCGATAAACGCTGCTGCTGCCACTCATGGACAGACAACGCTAGCAAACGTAGTGGCGCCAGTAACCACAAGAAGAATACAAGAGGCCACTATCCCTATTACACGATGCCAACCTACAAACGGCACCCACGCGAGCCACACACGGGTCAGTTTCGATTACCTCTCATTGGCCCCTGAAATGAGAAATGTCCTGCCCACTATCCTTTCCATCCCTCCCACAGTGGTATTCCACTGTCCACTGAACCTAGTCAATATACTTGTCCATCCTTACACAACCCTTGCTATCAATCCCTCATCGCTCATACCCCTGTAATAGACCTAGATGCAAGACCTGTCCCATACATTTTCCCACCACCACTCCAGTCTGGTCACTTACATCACCTATCCCATCAAAGACAGGGCTACCTCTGAAACCGGTCACGTGGTCTACAAGCTAAGTTGCAGCCACTGTGCTGCATTCTATGTAGGCATGACTACCAACAAGCTGTCTGTCTGTATGAATGGCCACCATCAAACTGTGGCTAAGAAACAAATGGACCACACTGTTGCCAAACATGATATCTCTCATTTCAGTGACTTCTTCACAGCCTGTGCCTTATGGATCCCTCCCACCAACACCAGCTTTTCTGAATTGCGCAGGTGGGATCTCTCCCTGTAATACATCTTACATTCCCATAACCTTCCGGCCTCTACCTTCATTAGGCACTGTCCTCACCCATCCAACCGCTTCTCTGTTCCCATTCCAGCACTACATTGCTGTCATTCCACAACCACACCCAGTCTTTTTATTTCTCTCCTTTCCGCTACTTCCCTCACTCTCCCCTCGCCACTCTCCCCTGCCCTCAGCCTAACTTGCAGCACTTCGCTCTTCGCCACCCCCACCATACTATCCCTCCCCCTGCCCCCTCCTTACCCCCAAATCAGTAGCCACTGCCATCATGCACTGGTACTGATGCTCGCAGTGTGGTTTCAGTTGCCTGAGACTGCAGTCATGTGTATGAGTTGTGTTTAGGTGAGTGTGTGTGCTTGTCTGTGTATGTATGTCTATTGTTGACGAAGGCCTTAATGGCCGAAAGCTGTATTTTGTGAAAGTCTTTTTGTTGTGCCTATCTGCAACTCAGCATCTCCACTATATTGTTACAAATAATTAAATTATTTAGTTCTGGACAGATATTTACAGCACTTTTCTCTTTTTCACCAGCACTATTTATATGGGTCACTATTACTTAAATTTCAAGACTACATTATTTCAGGTTTACATTCATCGTTTCCCAATAGATTTTATTAGTGCAGGAGCTTCATAAGTCTACCACAAATTTTATTTCTGACGCTACTCGTTTATCACCATGTGCACAGCAGGTCTTCAGTTTACATATCAAAGACTTTAGTTCCTTCACTTTTCCTCTCTTCCTTTTCCTCTTGTCTTCACCTTTCCTGTGGATGTGTTGAAGCTAAGTTAGAGGTTTTCGTCGATATTTTTGATGTACGACACTGAAACATCAAAAACATCATATGAAAAGGTAGTCTGGTATGGTCTATGCATCGCAAGCGCTTAATCCTGTCACCGTTATAAACAGGAATTAATTCTAAACATAAACCACATTGTGTTTGCAGTTTCCCATTGCATGTAGTTTTATCAGTGAAGCTCAACTTCATTGGCGTGTAGTAGCAGTTAGCCGCCTAGCACGTTATTACGAAACTTGATGCATTATAAAGCTCTTACTGTACGATAAAAGCAGCAGCAGCGTGCGGCGTCAATGCTGTCACAGGTACACACTTACACCCCCTCCCCTCCTCCCCCCACACACCCACCCCAAAGATAGATTAAAAATACGTCCATTTCCCCGGTTCCCTTGAAGGTTTCTGGGGTTTTTCCATCAGGTGGCTGGTGCAACTGGGAATCCCCTCACAGATATTCCCAGTCCATAAACCCCTATATCCTACTCCCAGTCCACTGCGATCTCACGCTGAAGTGAACGAAGTTCTGCAACAGCCTGTCAACCTCTCATAAGGAGACAATGAAAGGTGGGAAAAAAAGTGTGGTGGTGAATTGCAAACATAATTCGGTCGTTGCACGGTAAAACGAAGTAGTAATCGGTAAGAAGGAAATGTGGTTCTGCCCCGAGCAAACACAATTTTTCTTGCCTTACTACCCATACGTGTTTCGCAGAAATTTGTGTATCTACAGTGGGTTTTATTTATTATTTTATTATTACATATTGGTATTCACAAGTCTTTTTGGTATTTGAGGCACAGCTACAATTATTGCCATCCAGTATCTCAGTTTTTGTACATCTCACGTTTTCATGTTTCTATTGGGTATTTGAGTGGAGTTTCGTAATGGGAAAGTATCGAAACGATATTGAAAATCATAATTATCAGCACTCGGTAAATCGAAAAGATTATCGATATATCGACGGAAAAAATAACGACGTATCGGTCAAAGAAAGTATCGGATGCACACCGTAAACATACTGCCGGTTTTAGATGGTTCACATGGCTCTGAGCACTATGAGACTTGACATCTGAGGTCACCAGTCCCCTAGAAGTTAGAACTACTTAAACCAAACTAACCTAAGGACATCACACACATCAATGCCAGAGGCAGGATTCCAACGTGCGACCGTAGCGGTCGCTCGGTTCCAGACTGAAGCGCCTAGAACCGCTCGGCCACTGCGGCCGGCCCGGTTTTAGAGCTGTGTATTTACGTACTCATTTATTATTAGATATTCTGTGCATCAACAAGCTAGTAGCCTGCTTATTCTCCTCAGAGCAAGAACTGAGAGGAAAACGATGCACGTTCGCGCTTGGCGATTACCACTTTGCTAACAGTTGTAACTGCAGGTAAGGGTCACAATAAAAGGTGTCCGTTGAGTCCGCCATTCGGTTTCGTCACATATCGAATTTGTCAGGAACACTTCATGTCGACTTCACTGTTTTTTATTTCCATTTCTGCAAACGCTAGCAGTTGTAGCGTCAAAATTGCGTGGTGAAGTTAAACGTTGCAGTTTCCGTTGGTAAAGGTGGGTGCCGATTACGTCATCATTTCCACCTACACGCCTCGCCCACCGCAGAGACGAATATTGTCTTTTAGATTATGGTTCATCATTTTTAGTAACTGTTTGTTGATGTGACGAAATAGCACTCTAGTTGCGTTAAAAATTGTTCTTTAACGCAACAGGTGTGTTATTTCTTACACCGAATGTCTTGTTATTCCAAAACCACCGTCCTCCCAGCTGAAATCGGACTACTTCTTTGTGCCATCTATATTTGTTTCACACAGCCAAAGAGAAATATTGGACGTCTTGAAAGCACAAAAAGTAGTAAGACTCCTTCACACAGCGAAAGTAAAGTTATGTTCTATTACAATTTCAAATATTTATCAAAACTTTCCAAAAAATATTTAATATAAATGAAAAATATCGGCCCTACGTACTGTCCTTTCGATATCGATATATCGGTGACAAAAATTATCGATATTTCATCAACAGCTCTACATCCTAACACACAATGTTTCATTTTCAGTTAACATCACACAAACAGTGTGTGAAACACCACTCAGATATCCATTAGAAGCACGAAAACGCGAGATGTACCAAAAATGAGATACTGCAAGGCAATAATAGTAGCTGTTCCGCAAATAACAGACAGATAATAAGATAACAAACAAAACCAAGTAGAGGTGGAGAGACTTACCTGAAATATGTGTGGGTAGTAAACCAAGAGAAAGTGTTTGTTCAAGGCAGAACCACATTACCTTATTACATATTAGGAAACAAAAGAGGCCAAGGAAAGAGCTTCGACCAAAAAATGAATTCGTAATATTCCTGTGAATTTATACTGTATCTTTAAAGCCGGCCGCGGTGGTCTCGTGGTTCTAGGCGCGCAGTCCGGAACCGTGCGACTGCTACGGTCGCAGGTTCGAATCCTGCCTCGGGCATGGATGTGTGTGATGTCCTTAGGTTAGTTAGGTTTAAGTAGTTCTAAGTTCTAGGGGACTGATGACCAAAGCAGTTGAGTCCCATAGTGCTCAGAGCCATTTGAAGCATTTTTGTATCTTTAAATTATGACGACGTATTATTTCATAAGTATCTGAAAAGGACGCAGAAGAGAAGACTTAAATTAAAAACAATCGTCAGGAAGGATCAATGTAGAAGGAAGTGGAATACGGAAGTACTGAGGAGGGAGGAGACGCGTTGGAAGTTCTCTAAGAATGGAGATACTGCTTTAAGCAATACCAGCAGGCATTTCAGTTAAAGAGAAGTGGACATCTACAAAGATTTCAATTCCAAATGCTCGGTAGATAAACAAAGGTACAAGGGCGGTAACTGTAAATAAACCTTCGATAACAGAAAAAAAACTTCAATTGATAGACAAAAGAAGAAAGTAAAAACATGTTCGAGAAAATGACAAGACACTTAGTAATGACATAAATAAGAAATGCGAGGAAACCAAGGTGAAATAGCTGCAGGAAAATGTGAAGGAAGGCAAACCATATGTAAAAGTCAGAAGGTTGCTTGAAATTAAAACTAAGGGCGACTGTATTAACAGTTCAACGGGTATTCCACTGTTGAATACAGAGGCGAGAGCTCATACGAGGAAAGGGTACACGTAAGACCTCTAAGAGGCGAAGGACCGATTAAATCACAAAGTGGAGTCTATATCGAAGACATATGGGACCCAGTCTTAGAGCCAGAATTTAAAAGAGCTTTAGAAGACACGAGAATAAATAACGCAGAAGGGATAGATAACATTCCATAGGAATTTCTGCAATCATTGCGAGCAACTGGCTCCAAAGAACTATTAATGTTTGTGTGTAAAATGTATGAAGCGGCGAGCTACCTTCAGACTTACGGAATAACATCATCCACACAACTCCGAAGATGCCGAAGACAGCGTAATAGCTCATGCATCTATTATGGTGACAAAAATAATATACAGAAGAATGGAACACAAAATTGAGGACGTGTTGGATGATGGTGACTTTGTGATTAGGTAACGTAAAGATGCAAGAGAGGCCTTTGTGACACTCTGCTTGATAATTGAAGCAAGATCTAAGAAAAATCAGGAAACGTCCGCAGAATTTCTCGACGTATTCAAAGCTTCCGACAATGTAAAATATTGCAAATTGCTTTAAAATCTGAAAAAGGGTTTAAAGTAAAGTAAAATGCGAGTAATATACAGTATGTACAAAAACCAAGAGGAAGCAATAAGACTGGAAGACCAAGAACGAAGTGCTTGAATTATAAAGGGTGTAAAAAAGGGACGCAGTTTTTCGCCCCTACCGTTCAACGTATACATCAAAAAAGCAATCATGGAAATACAAAAAAGGTTCAAGACTGTAACCGAAAGTCAGGATGAAAGGATATCAGTTATAAGGTTCATTGATGCCACTTTTATCCTCAGTTAAAGAAACGAAAAATTAAAGAAGTTCGAGTTGTGAAATGGAGCTTCAGTGTACATTAATAGATTATTGAAACGTAATCGTATTTGTGGTTTATTGGCCAATTATATTATACAGCTGCCACATGTCCCACATATTTACAAATGCTGAGTATAGTATTTGTACGTCGGTTTCGAAATGAAGACGCTCCAGCTGCTTGCAAAGTTCCAGATTCAGGAGCATTTACTCCCGTTTTCGTTAAACTGCATGAGACGCAGTGAGCAGTAGTCTTACCTTAACTGAACGTGCAAATGAACATGTTGTGGATCAGGTAGAATACTTGATTCGGTTGGTAGAACGGAGTCCTGCAGTAAGTATCTGCAAAATTTCTGCACGTATTGGTGTTCCAGATGCAAGAATATTTTGAACATTCCGTAGGTGCGGCCTCTATCCTTATCATTTACAACGGATTGAACAACTTCGAGAGAGAGAGAGAGAGAGAGAGAGAGAGAGAGACGAAGATATGCGGCTGGAATTATGTTGTCGACTAGTTACAAATCACCAAGTAATCCCGTGAATATCGTTGACTGATGAAGCTAGTGACACTCCTGAAGGTTTCAGTAACACTCGAAACTCATATTGGTGGGCGGATGGAAGCACACATACTTTTGTGGCAACAAATTTTAAGGAACGCTTCTCTATAAGTGTATGGTGTGGATTGATAAGCATTTGTTTGGACCATTTCTGTCACCGCATCTTGTTACACTGCCCCGTTAACTAGACTTTGTAGAAAACAAGATTCCGGCGTTACTAGAAGAGTTTCAGTTTGTTTCTAGGATGGTTATGTTCTCCCAGCATGACGGGACCTCTGTCCGTTCTAGTCGTCTGATGAAACATCATGTAAACCAACTTTCCCTTGGAGACGGACTGACAGATAAGGTCAAATTTCTTGCCTACTGAGGTCTCCGGACTTTATCCCTTTGGTTTTTATCTGTGGGGGTGGTTGAAAGGTGATATCTGCAAGGAAACAAAGACACAAGAAAAATGGTTCAAATGGCTCGGAGCACTATGGGACTTAACTTCTGAGGTCATCAGTCGCCTAGAACTTAGAACTACTTAAACCTAACTAAGCTAAGGACATCACACACATCCATGCCCGAGGCACGATTCGAACCTGCGACCGTAGCGGTCGCGCGGTTCCAGACTGAAGCGCCTAGAACCGCTCGGCCACTCCGGCCGGCAAAGACACAAGAGACAAATTGAATGTTCAGTATATGAATAGCGCTGCCCTCATAACAGAACGCCAGAATAACTTCAGAAGAACTTCACGTGATGTTATCAAGAGAATTATGAAGTCTATGAAGGTCGAAGTGGGCTTTATGAAATGAACTTTGTAATCATTTGCGTTTGCTTAATATATTCATAGATTATTTAGGTTGGTTATATTTACTGTAACCACTTAAGACTGGAAATATGTTTTATTGAATGTTTTATTGCAAGTAGTTTATCCAGACAACTCGTAAAAATTTTACAAGTCTTCCTGAAACACCCTATGTAAACCCATGGCGGGCTGGGCTGCGCAAGGGCAGACTATACAACAGACGGTACAGAAGTCTAAACTGCACATAATAAACACTAGCGTAACTGAATGCCTAAGGTAACTACGTCAAGGTGTATCGATGGTAGATACGGTAGTCGACCTCATTTCAACACTATGCTGTTTCATTATGCCTCGTACACACCTGTCGATAAGTGGTGGACCTCGAAGCTTCTGAGTGTTCTGGGCTGTAAGCCGTGGCTGACTCGTGTGATGCTTTGCATTAAACCTTGGTTGCTGTTATGTGATTAGTCTCCCGCGGTTATCACGATTAAGCTGTTGTCCTCTCTCTCCCCGAGTGGCAGCAGCAGCGTGTATTGATATTTGCACCGTTGTTCTATCTTTGGCGTCGCGCTTATAGTTTCTGGCTAAGCCGTGTGCTGGCAGTTGGTCGGTTGGCGTGGAGCAGCGAGGAAGTCACTGTGACGCGTGAATGGCTAGGGCCGCTGGCAGCGTCCACACACGGTGGGAGTGTGAGGGGCTGTTCCCATTGCTACGAGGTCCGTGGCCCATCGATCCCGGACACGAAACTTGAGTCCTTACTTAAACTTCCAGCCAGCCCCAACTATTCACATTGTGTCGTTTGAATTTCGTTGTGGGCTGTTGGGACATTCCCGCGAGCAAAAACGTACGTTTTCAAGTTGGCGAAATTCCAGCCTCCCTCCTGTGGAGTTTAACTTGATTATTTTGAAATGAAGTGCACCAGCGGAATCTTCTGCCTTGTGGCCGTTAACGTTCCGCTTCCCAGCCCTGGGCGTTGACGTAAAGCCAGGTAGTGTATTTTCCTTATCGTGTTGTGGCTGTGCAGCATGGCACGTAGTTTGACAGCTGAATGTGTAATTCTTTGTGGGCGCCGATACTATCTGCGTTGTTCCGTTGAACTCCCTGTTGTGTGCTGGTCGGGTGGAGCGGAAGCTATCCTGTCGCTTGGTCCATTGACTGTTGGTTGGATTGCCTGCGGATTGAGAATTGTTGGGCCGACTGCCTGTCTCACCTAAGCGACCATTAGTGTTTCAATTTCAGGCCGACCCTTGGAAACTTCTGAGCGCCGTTTGATGTGCTGCCTTTTCGTATTTGTCTTTGTTGTTTGTTTATGTATGGCTTCTAGCCGATTTTAAATTAAAAGTTATTTTGCCCTTAAGGTGTGAGATTGTTTGGGCCTTCAGCCTGATTTAAAGAAATTTTAGGATAAGGCCTTTTGCCCGTTAAAATTCAAATTCCTGTTTTGAGCCTTAAGTTTTTGGCCTTCAACCGATTTTATGTTAAAGTTGTTTTGCCCTCAGGGCGTGAGATTGTTTGGGTCTTCAGCCTAACTTGGAGAAATCTTTTAAGATAAGGACTTCTGCCTTTTAAATTCAAATTTTTTTTTTTTTTTAGTCTTAAGTTATTGGCCTTCGGCCGATTTTAAATTAAAGTTGTTTTGAGCTTAAGGCATGAGATCGTTTGGGCCTTCAGCCTAAGTTGCAGAAATGTTTTAAGATGAGGCTTTCTGCATTTTAAAATTAAAATTTTTGTTTGGAGTCTTAAGTGACTGGCCTTCAGCCGATTTTAAATTAAAGTTGTTTTGCCCTTGGGGCGTGAGACAGAATGGCGCATTTAGCTGGGAATTAAGTTCTAAAATTAATGTTGGGCTCGCTCTGTTTTCAATGTTTCCTTTACTCTTGTAATGTTTGTCAAATGAATAAGGTAGTATGTTCGCATGCAACTGACAGCCACTCTTATTGGCCCCTTTCCACAAATTAAACTATCTGTCCTGCCCTGTCCAGCCCACTGTATTTACTACTCCTCCACTCCTACCTTCCTCATATACGTCTTTAGAGTCAGCCTCTTCCACAGATCACCTCCTCACGAAGGGAGCCCTGATTTTCAACCGCCATCACCCAGTTGACCTGTCCCATTCCCCTCACAATCCTACTGCTGCCAATGATGTCTCCTGTACAATGACCACCTCACCAAAAACTGTAAGAGCCCCTCCACCTGCCCCCATTGTGAAGCCTCCCACTTCCGTAGACGGTATCTCAACGTCACCTCTCCCCCTTTCTGCAACACCTGCAATGAACCTCACCCCACATACTCTTCAAATGCAAAGCCAGACCCCCTCCCACCAACCCTGAGCTCACTGTCCCCATTCGCCCCTTCGAACGTATGTTCCTCTCCCACAACACACCAATCCTGCAAGTAAATCCTCACTTTCCTCAACCTCCTTGGTCATATCGCTGCTGACATCCTCGATTTCATTGATCATGACCACCTTCCTGTCCTTCTCACTGTCTCCTCAACCTGTGGCCACCCTACAGACCCTGCCCAGCTGGCCCTCCAAAGTCCATCCACAACTGCCGCCGTGACAACTGGGTTACCTACTGGGAACCCATTGTCTCATGGGTCGACAGCCACCCCCTCGCCTTTCACCATGGTGCTGACATCACCCATGGTTCTTTCTTCCTTCAGTAAACCGTCACTGATGCCATGGAGGTCCACATTCCTACCAAATTCATCCACCCCCACCACCTACACTTCCTCCCCATTCTGTCCTTCTTCTTCAAGAATCCTGCAGGGTCTACCACTCCTTCCTCTGCTCCCATTACCAGGGTACACTCATCCACCACCGGCAATTACAGTGACACATACAGAACCTCCTTACAACAAAGAAATGCCGGGACTGGTACCAGACATGCACATGCCTCACTTTCATCCTTCCTGTCAATTCCTCCAAGTACTGGTCAGCCTTCCACTGCCTTACTGGTAGCCATACCACCCTGCATTACTCTGTTCTTCATGAAAATCGCCTCTTCCCTCCTGACGATCCCCATTTTGATTACTCCCTCTTCCTCACTGTCCTTGACCCCACTGACACCTCTCTCCCACCACTCGCCCCTAGTTTCCAGTGCTTGTATCAGTTATCTCCCACAAATCAACACTCCCATCACCACACACGATTTCACACTTGCCCTCTGCTTAACCGCAACACCACCCCTGGTCATGATGGTGTCACCTACCACCACCTCAAGGAATCTCCCCTGGCCTTCCTGGCTGCCCTTGCTACCCCCTACAACATCCTCCTCTCCAATAGCTTTTACTCTGGCTTGTGGAAGATTTCCCATGTCCTGCTGTTCCCTAAACCCAACAAACCTTCCTCTGACACCTCTTCCTATCATCTTATCTGCCTAGCCTCCATGTTCAGTAAGGTCTAAGAGTCCATCCTCACCCATCATATTCATCACCACCTTAACCAGCACAACCTCCTTCCCCTTACTCAGTATGGCTCCCAGTCCTCCTTCTCAGCCACTGACCAGCTTCTTAACCTTACCAATCTTCTTTCCCTCCAACTTAACTCCTGTCATTCTGCTTTCTTTGTTTCCCTTGACCTCCAGAACGCCCTACAACCGTGTCTTGCATCCCAGGCTCCTCTTGAAACTCCAGACCTATGCTCTCCCTATAAATTTTGTCCGTCTTGTGGCTTCCTTAGTCTATTGTCCTCCCTTCTATGTCACAATCCGCAATTCCTGTACCTTCTATCCCTCTCCTGGTGTGCCCCAAGACTGCGTTCTTTCCCCACTTCTCTGTCTCCTGTATACTGCTGATATACCCAAACCTCTCCCACCTGTTCATCTCCTCCAATTTGCTGATGACACTGCCTTACTGGCCCTTTATCCTACCCTTCAACAGTCCCAATGAACCATCCAAACCCACCTACACCAGTTCACTACTTGGTGTAACCAGTGGTTCCTTCATATCAACCCCCCCCCCCCCCCCCCCAACACCCAGGTAATCATTATAAGCTGCACCACCAGCTCCTTCCATGATTTCTATCAGACCATTTATGGTCATCCTATCGACCTATTCTAAAATACCTTTGCCTCAACCTTGACCACCACCTCACCTGTAATCCCCAACTCATTACAATCCGGCACAAAGCCCACAATAGACTCTACCTACTGAAACTCCTGTCTGGTCGGAAATGGGGATTGCATCCTTCTACCATCCTTCACACCTGCAAATTCTTGATCCAACCCATCCATTGTTATGCCAGTGTCACCTGGGTTTCTGCCCCTCCCAGATTCTAGATTCTATAAAGCCCTCCAAATCCTAGAACACCATGCACTCCACATCACCTTCCATATTCACCTTCCATCCCCCACACACATCCTCTACAACCTCATGCCCTTCCCCCACCTTCTCCTTTTCCATGAACACATCCAAATCCTGTATATTGTCCACCAACTCGATCCCCCCCATCCCCTGATGCCCCCCTTCCTCTCCATCCCCAGCCCATTGCTGCACCTTTACCATTGTGTCCCACCCTCTCTCCAACTCCACACCCTCCACCTCCATTCTCAATGTAACTTCCAGCACCTACCCCTCCCAGTTGATGAAATTCACCGTGACATCTGCCCCTCCTACCAACTCTAAACCCACCTTCCTCCCCCCTACTCCTCGGGGCTTCCTCTCCTCCCCTCACTTCCCCTGAAGAGCTTTTCCCCTCCTACAACCCCTCCCTCTCCCGTGCTCCCTTTCTGTGTCTCTGCACACCCTCCTGCCCTGTCTTCCCTCTTCATCCGACACCCCACCTGTCTCCTGCCACTTGGTGCACCCCTAACCACCCTATTCATTTTACCCCACCACCTACCCCATTGCACACTGCTCTCCCCTCTTTTTCCCTCCTCTTAAGCCTCTCCCCCGGCAGTTCCCTACCAGCAGCTTTTATTCTTTGTTGTGTATGCTTCCTCTCTTACAGTGGTTTTAAAGTGTCTTTGTTCTGGAGTGTTTTAATACTATGGCCAACTTTTAACCTGTGCGTGTGAGTTCAGTGTACTTTATGTGCTCTACAAATCGTCAACAGAGATTTTTTTTTAAACTTTAAGTCGACTTTTTTAAGTGTTCCACCATGAACGTCTCCATGTCAGTGTATATTTTAACCCTCATTGTCTGCACTCATCCTGTTTTTATGTCCCGCATTTTGTCGCCTTTATATGTATAGACTTCTCCTTTTATTCACTGTCATGTCACTCAGCTGAAGAACGGTGGATTGTGCCGCTGCCAGTCCTCCCCTACCCTTTTGCGGCTGGGGCATGAAATCACAATAAAGGGAAAAAAAAGCTGATAGGGCCCAGTTCGTTTGGAGACTTCGAGAGCATCAGTACTACAAGGAAGACAATATTTAGCACACATTCTGCAAGTAGCAATACATTGTTAATGTACTTGCATGTAGGAAGCACAACAGGTTAAGTAGTGGTCTTCTTCTTTGTAGAAATAAAGTGTTACATTAATCTTAAAGTACAATGTACAGTTCAGTTGAATTTCTGCTACTGACCATCGCAAGTTCTCTCCTTCCTTGTTTGTGTCGGTACAGACTTCCACAGTAGCCGCAGTAGCCAACACAATATCTGTCACTGAAGGTTAGAGAACCAGTGCTGCCTCCGGTCTTCGCTGCTCCGTCACAGTGTGTCACTAACATTTCTCTTTCCTTTCAGAGGAGCATTGCTACTAATTGTGCTCTTTCTTGCAGACTATCCGAAATGGCTCTGAGCACTATGGGACTTAACTGCTGTGGTCATCAGCCCCTAGAACTTAGAACTACTTAAACCTATCTAACCTAAGGACATCACACACATCCATGCCTGAGGCAGGATTCGAACCTGCGATAGACTAGCCGCAATGCTTCGGCGCTTTGTGTTGCTTCTTATTATTGTTAGTTGCTGCGCTCCTCTCAACTTTGGCTCCAACCAACCTCCTACACCATCTGCGCCTATGCCACCGGGTTCTGCTGGCTTTGAACTGATTCAGTTTATTCAGTTTCTTAACCACACAATGTCGCAGTTGATGACTGCAGTCCAGCAGCTCATTAATGCACAAGTCGCTGCTGCAACAACTTCGCCTCCCTGCATTCCACCATTCCTAGATTTCAGTGACCAATGAGAGGAGTAGAACCAGTACTACGATGAGTTCAACGCACACTGTGCTGCACATAAAGTGCAAGGTACTATGAAACTTTGTTATTTCTTGTCAACTGTCGGCACCTGAATTTACCACCTATCTCAGATGTTATTTCCGACGAGAAGTCTGGTTGGAGTAGATCGTCACAAGTTCTTTCGTCATGGGGAAAAAGCCAGAAAAGACGTGCTGTCAATGTGTCACTGAACTTCAGTGTTGGACACAAGTATCGTTTTCAATGTAGCTGTGGACAGTACTATAGCGATACAATGATTCGTGATGCAATTACGTACACTGTGCCAGACAGTAGGATTCGTGAACAAATTATCAAACATTTTGATCGTATTTGAAACAAGTGTTACAAATTATTAATGTCAGGACTCGTGTGATAGCGCTTTGGGAAACTTTGAGGTAACTCACATTTGTAGTGTAACGCGAAGTGACAAACAGGTACGGCCTTGCGACTGATCAACGCGCGCAAACAGGCCGCCGCACCATAGACGAAGTAAACAAGTGTCAGCGCGTGCGTCTGCAGCGAAATAATGTTCCCGCTGCTTTTCCACGCGTAAAAGGCAAAAGTATCTTTGGTGCTTCAGTGTATAACGATGTAATCATACGATAAGGATTTTTCTGTGTACATACACACAATACGTGACATTTGTTTGTGTTGAGGGTCAACTGCCACATTCTGAACCAAGCATCGGCGCTCTGCACTGTTCCTGCATTTTCCGTGCAGTTTCCTAGCTCTGAGACTTCTGTGTATCATCTGCGAAAAACCTCATGGAAGTTCCATCTTCTATGTCATTTATATATGTTGCAGAAAGTAATGGACCTATAACATTTCCTTGTGGAACATCCGATGTTTGTCTTACGTCTAAAGACCTCTGGTATATCACTTACATCCTATCGTCATTGTGTGGAGTGGCAACTGTTGCTTGTATACCGTCGATTATTGTCGGTAGTTATTAGTAGAAAAATTGCTACCATTCAGAACAAGTTACTCAAATACATCACCCTTGTTTAACAAATCTCTAAAATGCTAGTGGTTTCTGACGAATCAACCTTCCGATCTTTGATATGTTACACATTTCTGTAGTTCAAGTTGAAAGTTTCGTGCGTTTATGCTTACATTTTTAAACTTAGCAATGCAGTTCATTGAAATCAGATGCTAGATATTCCAGTCAGTGAGGCCCCTAGCTAATGTGCAATAATAATACATCTTATTGATCTTTTCTCTAAATGAATCATCATGTTTAGCGAATAAAAATCTGGGCTACAGAGAGTCTCTGCGGACCTGTCCTACACCTCGTAGAATGTTACTGAGACGCCCGCTAAACCCGCTGGGCAGAACAGGTAATAGGATTGTGGAAAGAGCCAAGGGTTGAGATCAGTTTCTCCCTCTGATTGTCATTTATTATAATTTAATAACCTTTACAAGCAAAGCGGCACATAGCCGAATTTTTGCCGAATGCAACTCTTTCACGGCTGAAGCCCTCCAACAAGAAATCTTAACAAGATGAAAATCCAGTTAAGATAGCAATAAAATAATTCAAACTCAATATACGCAAGGTGCAATACAAATGGCTCAGGGCCACAATGAAATTCCAAAGTTTTAGAATATATTACCATAGACATTTAAAGGCAGAAGGCCAACAAGAAATCTCAAAAAATCAAAATTTGAATTAAGATTGCAAAAAATAACTAAAAACATAAAAGGCAAGATATAAAAGGTGCAACACAAATGGCTGAGGCCACAATTAAATTTCAAAATTTCAGAATATTTTACCATAGTCCTTTACTGGCAGAAGGCCAGCATGTTTGACCACAAGAAATCTTAAAAAATCAACAAGATAAAAATCCAATTAAGTTAGCAATAAAATAATTTAAAGAAGCAACATAATCAAGGTGCAATACCAATGGCTGAGGGCCAAAATTAAACTTCAAAATTTTAAAATATATTACCATAATCTTTAAAACCAGGAGGCTGCAGTGTTTAAGTTTCAAAGATAACTTTTCAAAATTAATTTTGCACATTTTAAAAAACAAACCAATAACCATAAGCCTAAAATTTAAAGTAGCTGACAACAGATAATTTAACACCGGTGGCATTCAGAAGGCCTCCAGGGAGGTCGGCCTGCCCTCGTTCACTTAGGCGAGACAGGTGGTGAGCCCAACTACACCTGATCCGTCGGAACCCAACCAGAGGACAGCCACGGACCGAACGACACAACGACTTGCTGCCCGTCAATCAGTACATGAGAACTCAAACAGGAAAGGTTACAAAAGTGATAATCGACAATGGAGTATGTATTAGCTGTCAAAATTACACACCATGCTGGACAGCGACAACAGGTTAGGAAACAACGTTGCCTGAAATTACGTTAGTAGCCAGGGCAGGTAACCGGAACACTAATGGCCACTAGGCAGAAAATTCCGCTGGTATACTTGAATCTGAAACACAGTAACAGCTAACTTCGCTCAAAAGAACACTGCCTGAATTTACGTCAGTGCCCAGGGCAGGTAACCAGAACACTAACGGCCACAAGGCAGAAAATTCCACTGGTGCAGTCAAGTCGTAGTCGACCAAAATAGTTAATTGCACCGCATGGCGGCTAAATCTCAGCAGCAGAACCACTCAGTGTTGCTCGCCGGAAAACCTCCCCAACAGCAAGCCACCAGAGCGAAGCACCACAACAAGAATAGACGTGGCTTGGGTAGCTGAAAACACTACTCAACTTTGGCGTCCTGGGTCGGTGAACCACGAAACTCGTAGCGATCTGTCAGCTCCACACACGCTCCAACACTGCACAGGGACAGCCAGTGGACCCAGCCCACTGCACCGCGCGGAGATAACTTCCGTCGTCCGCAACAACCGACCGACTGCCTCCAGAACCCTTGCCGAAAACTATACGCACCAAACCAAAGATGGTACAAGGCGCAGATATCGATACACATCACTGCTGCCACACGTAGAAGGAAGAAGAGCCACGACGTAACTGCGACAAGGGCGGCAAACCAAACACAAATAGACAGCGAAGTTCACGAAAACGCATAGTCGGGAGAAAGCACGGCTCACTTACAGCGACATATCTACCCCATGCACTGAAAGATGGTTTTTATGTACCTGAGTGTGCAAAGTACCAGCTCAGTCTCTTACAAAAGGCGAGATACTGAGCATGGGAAAAGATAGGTCGAGGATTTTGCAGAGTTACTTAAACTTAGGGTCTCCAACGCTAAGTTTCTTCCCGTGAACTCGATCAGCAGTCAGGTTCTCTTGGTCCTCCCAGTTTACGTTTGTGCGTTGAAGACCCTTTGCAAAAATCCGCTTGCAGTTGTTGCGAAATCTCCCTCTACTTTTTATCCATTCATTCATTTCCACAACAGTGCTGATTTGGAAATTATGCTACCTTTAGCGTAGAACATGCCATGCTAGTTTCATTCTTGTTCTTGAAACGATTTTGCGTAGGATGCCTAGACCAGCACTTCGCTCTTCGTTTGAAACATAATCGCAATAATTGATCTTCAAAATTCGCCTCAAGCGTCGGTGATGAAAGAGACTGAGCCTGTGTGATCATTTTACTAATATCTTCCAAGTCTTACATGCGGGTATAGCAATCTGTACGAAGATAGAGTAGTACAGCCGGAGCTTCGTGGACACAGAGTCTTATTTTATTTAACAGGTTTATTAGCAGGAGAAATAGACAGCCACCAATTGCTACAAATTGTCTTCAATTAACCTTTACCATGATTTCAATGGATTTAAACTGGTCATCCTCAGAAGGACAAGAAATCTGCATACTGTGGTGTCACCGCCAGACACCACACTTGCTAGGTCCGCGGTCCATTAGTATACGTCGGAATCGCGTGTCGCCACTGTCAGGATTGCAGACCGAGCGCCACCACACGGCAGGTCTAGAGAGACGTACTAGCACTCGCCCCAGTTGTACAGCCGAAGTTCATAGCAATGGTTCACTGACAAATACGCTCTCATTTGCCGAGACGACAGTTAGCGTAGCCTTCAGCTACATTTGCTACGACCTAGCAAGGCGCCGTATTCAATTGATATTTATTATGTGAAGCATGTATCATCAAGAGAGATGTTCTACAATTGTGGATTAAAGTTAAGTATTACATCATCCACGTACTTTATTTGCAATTCTCAAGATATTGTCCTGTTCCAGACCTCACGCCAGTCAGCGTGTAATTAAACGCGTGCATTTCGGCCTCCTCTAGAAACACAGTGTTGGCTCTTCCGCCAACACTACACATACAATGTGATAACAGACTCACAAACAAGACCTCGTGGAACAATATTATGTGTCAAACAGAAACTACTACCTACAACAAGTGTGATCATGTCACAAACAATATGGTATATACCAACAAGTATTTCTTACAAGCTTCACATTGGCAAACAATCAATAAAGCTATCTTCACGTGAAATGTGACGGCAACAATCTGTACGTCGATATATAAGGTAAGGCCCCTAGAATCAAGGGCTTGTCACATCAGTAAAACCAGTCACGTAAAATATCAGTCCCTGTTAAGAGCTACATGCCAATTGAGAGAGAGTGGAGAGCGTGGATACCAGGAAAACAAATCCCGAGGCGCATGTGCAGATAAACATGTACGCTTGGCGCCATAAACAGCCAATAAGCATAAGCACATCGAAATTACTAACAGAATTATCGAAATACACCATGCAAATCAACAAGTATGCAACAAAATGTTAAAAAAGACAGTAAAAAGTATACGAACATACGATAAGACCCTTGTAGGACAACCAGTACATTATCGAACAGAAATAGTAATGTCTGTGCACAAGTATGTTATTAAAAGCATAATGACAGCAAAAAGATTACCTCCAGTACATCATCGTATGAAAAGTAATAATGCCAGTGCATCAGCACACTATTAACCATAATGACAGTAAAGTGCAAAATTTCATAGGTTCCCGTACAGTGTAAAACGTTACAAAAGCGTGTGGCATCAATGTCTTAATACAACATGAATTGACAAACGAAACTGTATGCACAAAAATTTTGTAATAGAATTTTGAGGAAATGAACCACTCGCAAAGGTTACCGGCAGGCGTGTGAAATTTTTTTTTGCCAACAGTATGGGCTTAAAACCACCAAAAAATTGTCTATAGGCTGGCTGCAGCTAGCCCTCTACATGTTTATAGACCTCTAATTCTTCCCAAAGGTCCACCATATGCCTTTTGAGTTCTCTGTGAAGAATAACTGTGTCTTCCAAATTTTTCAGAGTGTGACTGGCAATCAACAGATGTTTAGCAAACGTAGGGTTATGTATACTTGCTCCTTTCTTTCCTAACAGATGCTCTTTATATCTTGTCCTCACAGCTCTGCCTGTTTGACCAATGTAATAACATGGGTAACAGTTAATTTATAGACAGTAGTATTTTCCATTGTATACAAACTATTGTCAGCAGAGAAAGAGACATTACAGTTATATTTATTCACTAAAATACGTTTAATCCTATAAGAAACATTTCGTAAGTCTCTCTCACTCGCAATGTTTCTCTTAACGTGGAATGGTATTTTATTTGATTGTTTTTACTGATGTGACACGCCCTTGATTCTGTGGGGGGGTTAACTTTTATATATGGACGTACAGACAGTTGCCGACACATTTCATGGGAAAACAGTGTTGCTGACTGTTTGATAAAGTGGAGTTTGTACATACTACTTGTTCTGTGTTGGTATTTATCATGTTTTTCGTGACATGCTTACAGTTGTTGTAGGTAGTACTTTCTGTTTGACACGTAATGCTGGCCCACGATGTTTTGATCGTAAGTTATGTTACAGCATGAAGGCTTCTTGTCCTTCTGAGGAAGACGGGTTTAAACCCGTTGAAACTATGTTAAATGTTAACTGAAAACCGCCATCTATTGTTACTGGATGGCTATCTATTTCACCTGGTATTGTGTAACCTTTGCTGAAATACAGACATATTGAAAATACTACAGTTCTATTTCTATGCAGAGGGTGAGTAAACCACGGTTTCCATATTACAAAAACAGCTGGACTTACAATCACAATATAAGCTTATAAAATCACACAAAAATGCGTGACCATGAGTTACCGAAAGTGAAAATCTCGCGACTCTTGCAATTATTGTATATTTAAAAAGACGTTGAAGAACACATTGAGGAAGGACATAAGAGAAGATAGAATATGAGAAGCAAGAACGTCTATATGGGCCAGAACACATCTTAAACTGCCGAGTCTGTTAAATCGACTAATCGAAATTCTGCGACCATAATACGTTCTGCCTGTAGCTTTGATTTTGACTGGCTACATAGACAATAAAAATTATCAAAGGCCTTTGTGAATCATTTACAAGAATAATGAAGGTTTCGTCATCCATATCTGGCAGCGCAATCCATGGGGTACATGAAAGGAGCCTCCACGAAGATTGCAATGATTTCCGACCAAGATAAGACTTGCAATCGGGCGTACCCTGGGGTCAGGTTTCTCGGGCGGCTGGTCCTTTCACACCAGCAACATCATCTTGGTCCTTCTCAGGACCACAGTTGAGCATCATATCGATGAATATAGAAGGTATATCATCACCAAAAGAAGATCTGTTACAAGAGCTGTGCAGACAAACCAAGTGGGATGTACCCTGCATACAGGAGACCCACAGAAGCTGTGAAATGCGCAGATCAAAAGTAAACGGAATGCGACTGGCTACGGAAAGACCCCACCCAAAATACGGGAGTGCTATATTTATCTAACCAGATATACAGATAATATCATCAGCCTTTACTAAAGCAAATGATACTGAAATCTTAACTTTGGAAATCAAAGGCTGTACAGTCACATCCGTATACAAACCACCGGACATTGATCTCAAAATCAATCTCCGATAACTTTTATAGTCAACACACACAAATAGTGACTGGTGACTTCAACTGTCACAGCACCATGTGGGGCTATGAGCATGATGATGAGAATGGTACAGCATTACAAGAATGGGTGGAAGGCAATCATCTGAGCCTTATACATGACCCTAAGCAACCTGCATCTTTCAGCAGTGGCAGATGGAAACGCGGATACATCCCCGATCTGATATTTTGCAGTGAGAACATCTCACGACAGTGCATAAAAACTGTCCGCGACCCTATTCCAAATACACAGCACAGACCGATCGTGTGTGAAACTAACGCAGCAGTTAGACCACAGACAGTCCCGTTCAGAAGGAGGTTTAGCTTCAGGAAAGCCAACTGGCGGAAGTTTACAGAAACGCTGGACGCTGCACTTCCCAATATTGAACCGTCACCTGACTCGTATGATACTTTTGTGAGGGCTGTAAAGAGGTGCTCCAGGATTGCAATTCCTCGGGGTTGTCGAACATCATACATTCCTGGTCTAGCGTCAGAACTCAGTGCTCAATTTACAGAGTATAAGGTACTATTCGAATAAGATCCATTCGGCGAGACAACGCTATCGGCTGGTAATAAACTTATTGCATCTCTGAAAGAATCCAAAAGTAATTCTTGGGTTAAACTATGGAAGAACTTGATCTCATCAGAAACAGTCATAAAGCGTGGAGATTACTGAGACGCCTCAATAATGACCCAGGCAGATCCACAGCACACTGCAACGTAACTGCAGATCAGATAGCACACCGACTGCTCATCAATGGGAAAAGAAGCCATAGAATCAAAGTTCCGAAAGTACAGCAAGGGCCCAAGAACAAACGAGGGATCTGACTCTCCCATTCCAGATATCTGAATTAAACAAGGCTATTAAGGAGAGTAAAACTGGTAAAGCATCCGGTCTAGATGACATCCGTATGGAGCAAATCAAGAATTTCGGCCCAGAGACAAGAAAGTGGATCCTGGAGCTTTTCAACAACTGCATGAACCAGTGCCAAATACCAAAGATCTGGCGAAAGAGCAGGGTTATAGCTCTCCTGAAACCTGGAAAGGAAGTAAATCATCCCAAGAATTTCAGACCAGTTAGCCTTTTGAGTCACCTTTATAAACTGGTCGAACGTATGACTCTGAATAGAATCCTACCAGTAATAGACCCTCTTCTCATACCCGAACAAGCAGGATTTCGACCAAACAGAAGCTGCAAAGGGCAACTTTTGAATCTCACTCAGTTTATAGAAGATGGCTTTGAAACCCGTCAAGTTACGGGCGTGGTCTTCGTGGATCTCACAGCAGCGTATGATACTGTCCATCATCGGTTATTCCACGCAAAACTATATAATATGGACAACAACGCCCACCTCGTTAGACTACTCAGCACCCTCCTCCAAAACCGCAGTTTTTTGTTGAATTTCAAGGACAACGCTGGAGAGCGCAAAAAAATGGTCTACCTCAGGGAAGCGTCATGGCTCCACTTCTTTTCAACATTTATACTAACTACCAGCTATTGACCTCAGGCACAAGGAGATTCTTATATGCAGATGACCTAGTCCTTGCTATGCAGAGCTCATGCTTTGAAAAAGTGGAAAGAAACCTGACAACAGCATTTAGAACACTGTCAAGCTACTACAATCGGAACCAACTCAGACCAAACCCTTCGAAGACACAAGTGTGTGCTTTTCATTTAAGGAACAAGGAAGCTAATCGTGAGTTACATATTGCATGGCCTGGCATCCAACTCTAGCATCATCACGCATCTAAATACTTGGGAGTCACTGTCGACAGAACTCTGACATTCGAAACTCACTGCAAGAACACCAAAATGAAAATCTCCGCTCGAAACAACCTAATTCGCCAACTAGCGGGGACACAGTAGGGATCAAATCCACAAACTATTCACTGTTCTGCAATGGCTCTGTGGTTTTCTACTGCTGAATATGCTTCCCCAGTCTGGTACAGGTCATCTCATGCCAGACAAGTAGACATTACTCTCAACGAAACATGCAGGTTGATCACAGGTTGCTTAATTCCTACCCCAACTGATAAGCTCTACTGTCTGGCTGGAATAGCGCCACCATGGGTAGGCAGAACAGTGGCTGCCAACAAGGAGAGACTGAAAGTGGAACAGGACAGTGCCCATCCACTGCACGGACATAATCCACCACAGCAACGGCTGAGATCGCGAATGAGCTTCCTGAGAACATCACCAGAGAAGGCAAGGCTGGAGTTATGGAAGAAGTCGACGCCTCACCTGCAGACGCCAGAAGCTGAAGAACTACCACCTGGACACAACGAGAGCTGGCTGGTGTGGAAATGTTTAAACAGATTACGATCAGGAGTTGGACGATCCAGAGACAATCTGAAGAGATGGGGCTTCATAACAGAAGATACGTCCTGTGATTGTGGACAAGAACAAACCAGAAGCCACATGCTTCAGTGCCTTGTGTGCCCTGCATCCTACACGAAGATTGATCTCCTGCAATCCACTCCAAGCGCCTTGGAGGTTGCAAAGTACTGGGCACATGTAATATAAATACAATTTATATATATATATATATATATATATATATATATATATATATATATATATACATATTTATTGATGAGTATGGCTACTATAAATTTGTATGTTTCTGACTCGAGAATAAATAGCGCAATCCATCCAGGATATGTCCTTTCTGTTTCACGGTCACAAGAAAATGGCTGCTCGCGGAAAGAGTTACACTGTTTTTACACCCACCAGGGATTTCTCGTCACATTCCTCGACGAACATAAGAAAACGAAGTGTTGTGCCCAAAGAAGTTCCTGAATTTCGGTACTGAGTTTTAGTCACATAGTTGTCATTGACCATATAGTTAGTTTCCTTAGGCATTTAATTGGATTCACATACTTTATTTCAAATTTTGCTTTTCAGAAGTTAAAATTTTATTTCACGATACTGTTCACATGCGCAACACAGGGACTTTCAATAGTAAGTTTTGTTCAGTAGTTGAATACAGTAATTTAGCTTTGTTAGAGCTGCTACAAAAGATGAAGAAAAACACTTGAACCAAGCACAGAACCGAGCGAGGTGGCGCAGTGGTTAGACACTGGACTCGCATTCGGAAGGACGACGGTTCAATCCCGCGTCCGGCCATCCTGATTTAGGTTTTCCGTGATTTCCCTAAATCACTCCAGGCAAATGCCGGGATGGTTCCTCTGAAAGGGCACGGCCGACTTCCTTCCCCATCCTTCCCTATTCCGATGAGACCGATGACCACGCTGTCTGGTCTCCTTCCCCAAACCAACCAACCAACCAACCAAGCACAGAACAAAATCACAAGAATAAATGAGTGAAGATATCAAAAATACGAAAAATGAACTCAAGGCTCAAATTCGAGAACTTGAAGAAAAACAGCAAAACTTTCCTGTAGAAAGAGATTAGAGATCAACTGTTACGAGCCTAGACGAAAGGCTACGCAAACTTGGAACTGAACAAAATAATTTGAAAACCATGCAACAGAACGACGAAGATGACCTGCTCTCAAAAATGAATACCACTATACAGAGCACAATAGTTTAGCACGTCACAGAACGTCACAACCATGTTAACATCACTTTATGAACAATTAGTGAACAGGTGAACGCATTAACACGGAACTGTGACTAAGAAAAAGAACAACACAAAATTAATTCACAAAATTAGCCAACACGAGTTTATTAAGTGAAACAAATCCGTGCAATTGCAAAGTAGAACATCTATCTAAAGAAAACAGTGTACTATTCTGTACCATTACAGTTCGTTGTGAACAACAAATCGAACACCGTGCTATTCCAGTCTGTGAAGAAAAGAAGAAACAGTATCGTTTCGAGTAACATAAGCAGAAAATTAAAAAAAAATCATGCTCCTATTTTGTTCAACTCGTACAAAGAAACGTAAAGCTTTAAAACAGCATAGAGACGATCACCTTAGAATAATGGAAAGAAAATACAAGTACGATGATTTTCGTTATTCTTATTTGCCTTTTGGCACTTTTGGTATTTCTATGTATTCATGGCATTTAAGTAACATTTCGCGAGAATACAGTTTCCGTCAAAGTCTAAACAGTAAACAGCCTTGGTGCCATAACAAAGAAATTTTGCGGACACAGAAAGCTCACAGTTACGATTACAAACATTTTCATACAGTCAACTTAGGCGATTATTTTCTTGTACAAAGAAGCACTAACGCACAAGACGGTGAAGAGTCTGTGCTCTAGTATACTGAACATGGAAGATAAATAATTACGACAAGAGGTGACAATCTGAATTCCATGTATTTTCCTACGTTTAAAATTAGGTTGGGGATCCATTATACTTTTTCGGATACATCGACTTGCGAACTATGCTTCCCCGAACTGCATGTTAAATATTTTTGTTTCTAGGTACATCCGACTTCTCCAGCTATCCTTTTTAATCGATAAGTGCAAGAAATTTTCTTCCTGTATGCTGTTGTAAATATCTTGTAGTTAATTTCAGTTTCTTGTAAGCTATGATTAAGAATGTGTCATGGTGACTACAAACCACATTACGACACTGGCAAATTGAGAATTTTGCTCACACGTATTTCGTGACAATAAGAAAATCTGACACGGATAAAAAACGTTGAAATCAAAAATTACTCGCATTTTATGAATATTTGATCCCATTAGGAAAAGATGCAGAAAAAAGCGGTATTTCACTGAAACTCGATTGCAGAACATACATAACAATTACGCAACAGGAATGCACTACAGAACTGTGACTTGGAATTCTAGCAGTAAACAACGCGTCAAATCACACAAAACATATCGCTGCTACAACACTAAACCTTGTTCCGTTAAAAAATATCTGAAACATGTGACTGATCGTCCCAGGCACGATGTTGAAATGCCCCCCACAGAAAGCAGAAATAGGAATTGTACTCTACCAAACATTTTCTAATACGAAATTTTTGGAAGTGAGAAAAACTGATGAGACAAGTATACAGCTATAAATAGAGCAGTAGCAGTCATGAATTATGAAATGAGAGATTTAGCACAAGTTATAGTAATAATAATAATAATGTGCGTATGGCATTGGTTGCTGGGAGACCCCTCGCGAGGCGGTTCGGCCGCCGCTCAACAAGTTCTTTAACGCCACTTCGGCGACATGCGGGTGAATGAGGATGAAATGATGATGAAAGACACATAACACACAGTCATCTCAAGGCTGAGAAAATCCCTGACCCCGCCGGTTATCGAACCCGTGTCCCTGTGCACGGGAAGTGAAAACGCTACCGCAAGACCACGAGCCGCGGACACAAGTTGCAGTGAGATATATAGATTATTGAGGCTATAGTTGCGTTGTCCAAATAGGAAGTTAGTTTTACAAGTAGTAGTGTTATTGGTGAATTACATGTGCATGTTGAATTTTCCACCAGTTAAAGGAATAATTACGGGTTGTTAAAGGTAAGTTTGTACTCTCTGACAGAAATTGCTGTGTCCGACGTAATGTGTATTATTGAGGAGATTTTTTTTCCATGATCAGTTCTGCAGTAATGAAGGTCTGGTTGCTCACAAGGGAACCTCCCCATCGCACCCCCCTCAGATTTTGTTATAAGTTGGCACAGTGGATAGGCCTTGAGAAACTGAACACAGATCAATCGAGAAAACAGGAAGAAGTTGTG
The DNA here is from genome assembly GCF_023864345.2 of Schistocerca serialis cubense. Taxonomy (NCBI): domain Eukaryota; kingdom Metazoa; phylum Arthropoda; class Insecta; order Orthoptera; family Acrididae; genus Schistocerca; species Schistocerca serialis. The sequence continues at coordinate 112,109,741 of NC_064645.1, read as the reverse complement.
TGGAACAATGGAAAAAAAAGCAAAATATACAAACTGAGTAGTCCATGTTCAAGATAGGCAACATTAAGGACAGGGCCGGCTTAGTAGCGCTGTGGTCCTGTGGTTAGTGTGAGCAGCTATGGAATGAAAAGTTCTTGGTTCAAGTCTTCCCTCGAGTGAAAATTTTAATTTTTCATTTTCAGACAATTATCAAAGTTCAGGCACACACACACAATCAACTTCACTCTCCAAAGTTCCAGGACATGTTCAGATTTGTTTGGACTTATCCAGGATTTGACGGTGTACACACGGAAAAATTTAAAAACGTTAAAAACATATGTTTTGACAGAGCAAGGGGAAAACTGTGCGACTGTGAAACTGTTGCATTCATTTGTTGCAGTTTATGAGACAAACTCTTGTGATTTCATCACTTTTTTGGGAGTGATTATCACATCCACAAGAAAACCTAAATCGGGCAAGGTAGAAGAATCTTTTTACCCATTCGCCAAGTTTACAAGTTAGGTGGGTCGACAACATATTCCTGTCATGTGTCGTATAGAATATATCAGACGTGTTTTCCTGTGGAGGAATCGGTTGACCTATGACCTTGCGATCAAATGTTTTCGGTTCCCATTGGAGAGGCACGTCCTTTCGTCTACTAATTGCACGGTTTTGCGGTGCGGTCGCAAAACATAGACACTAAACTTATTACAGTTGACAGAGACGTCAATGAACGAACGGACAGATCATAACTTTGCGAAAATAAAAAATTAAAGTTTTCAGTCGAGGGAAGACTTGAACCAAGGACCTCTCGTTCCACAGCTGCTCACGCTAACTACGAGACCACGGCGCTCCTGAGGTTACACTCTCCTTGATGTTGCATATGTTTGCCATGGACTACTCAGTTTGCATATTTTGCTTATTTTTTTCATAGTTCCACACAACTTCTTCCTGTTTTCTCGATTGATCTGTGTTCAGTTTTTCAAGGCCTATCCACTGTGCCAACTTATAACTAAATCTGAGGGGGGTGCGATGGGGAGGTTCCCTTGTCAGTAGCGTCGCCTGGACGGATGGACCGATGGTTAGTCAGCGGACGTTACACTTCGCTACAACGACTTAGCCGTTACGCTGTTCGACAGAAGGACATGTCGGTACCGCGCCAATAGGTCAACGTAGAAGGATGCCATCCCAGATGTTACCGGCAAGAAGTTCTTGTGATACTTACCTAAGTGGCTGGTGAGGACGAAGCGACTGCGGCCTCGCCAGATGGGTCACCTGTGAACCTACAGGTTGACGAAATCGCCAGAAGACATCGACCCGGAAAGTGGCTGGTTCGATTCCGGGACAGAGCACTCCGGGCCAGGCCGTAGCCACTTGTTAATAACGCAACGAGCGAATCCACAAGGAGAAGACCACGCCTCCGTCGCCATCAGTCACAGGTACGGTACTGAATGGAAGAACATGAGGCCGCCGCGCAGCTGCAACTTGAGCCGTCTCCGCATCTGCTGTCACCGGAATCTTCATGCTAGGACTCTGCTACTCCGCAGCCGCGAGGAATTGAGCAAGTTAAATCACATTGTATCCCTCTGTTTGTTTAAAGGATCTTATGTCTCAATAAATGACTGTTACTGGAACCACCAATGTTTCTCTCACACCTCACCCTCTGAGCCAAGGAAAGAGCCCACTCCACCTCCCACAAAGTGTCGCTTTCTCTCTCGCCATTCCTGACGAAATACTTATAACGACCTTTGCTCCCCTCAGCCATTGACACACAGTATCTAGTGTCACTAAACCCCGAACCGTTACAGATGGTTTTGTGTGTTACAATATTTACCTACGGTCTACAGAATTCAGCAAATATCGTGTGTGATTCCGCTCTGTGGAAAGACAATGTTGATATGTAAAACTCAAAACAGAACATCCTTTTGTACATTTTGTAACCTTCATCCAAAAATGTGAAGTGTTATTTACAATAGTAACTTACTGTACTTATTTCGTTGTAATTTGTTTTAATTTCATTCTCCTTGCCTTAACACAGCTAAGACAACCCGTATGAATTTTTTCTGAGGGCCCGATGACATTGTAAGGTGCTCATACGTTTCCTGCTACTGTAACTAATTCACTTTTACTATACTGCGACAAAGATGCAAGAGTGCACTCTATGAGTAGTGAGCAAGTTCCTGACTCTGTGTTTAGTTTTTTTCTGTGGTTTACTCGTTAGTCAGTCAGTTGCGCTGCGCTGAGACATTCTTATTTGAGGCATGTAGTGTGCAGCTGAGTTTTTCAGAGAATGAGATCTGTTGTTGTGAATGTGGAGAAGCTATTTGGCAGACTTTATTTTGGAGATGGAAATTCATTTAATACGTTCTTATTATTTATGTTAATAGACAAGATATTTGGAGGAATTTGAAATATACGATTGTAGTTTCTTTGTGATGTGAGAATTTTGTAATTGCTAGAATCTTCTTAAGTTGTTTTATCTTTTTTTAATAACCAGAGTTTCTTAATACCAGTTTATTAATAACCAGATTTTCTTTAAAGTAAAGCCCAGCTCAGCTCAATGATTCATGGTAAGGTTTTGAACATTTATCATGTGTGCATTGCAGTTTACGCCACACGAAGCGACTGAGTGTTTCTGGCAAAAGGAATTTAGAGCAGATTATTCATTTTTAACTGCTGCGTCTGCTGATTTCTAATTGCTTTCGAAAACGTCAGTACTGCTGACACATAAGACAGCAATTCGCGACCGGAACGGGAACAAGGGTGGGGGAGGGGGTAGTGGCAGTCGTACGGAAAGTACAGTACCGTCTGCCACAAGCCGCAAAATGGCTCGTGGAGTATGTATTTAGATGTATATGGAGACTGATGTTGAGATGTCATTAATACCAATGAAAAATCATGAATCGAAAGATGAAAAATTCTCTGTCGCCCTGCCGCAACTGTGCAACATATTCAGACAAGCTTGACTGGCAATCGAAAAAGGAGAATGTATTTTCAATGTGGAGTATCCCACTTAATTATTGTATAAGCTGGCAAATATGCCTTCTTAGCTTTCCTTTGATGATAAAATAATGAAAAATGATGCAGAACTGATAAGAAAGAAATATTTTAGAGGAAATTTAAAGTACAGCATCAATTCAAAATATGATTTTCTTTCAAAGTACCAACTCTGCCTGAGGTTAGCATATCACGTTCGAAGCTTTTCGTAGCGCTCACAGCAGTACAGTACACGAGTTGCCGCACTTTTTTTCACCTAAATTAGGGAAAAAACCAAATGTGCGTGTTCTGGTGGTAACGGAGCACTGAAATGGAGAATTATTAGACCACACAGTAGCACGGGGTTGTTAGAATTTTTGACGCCGTAGCTGCGACCAGCCCACATACGTTTTATGTGCGTATTGAGCTAAATGAGAATTAATTGTCGAATGTGGAATAGAATTAAACTGCAGGTCCGCTTCACACTGCAAAACTGGCTTTGTGTGTAAAATGCATATCCGGCTACATCGTGTTTCACGTTTCTTTTCGTATTTTCGTCTTTCTCGTTTTCGGCATTGCAAGTTCATAGTTAAAGAGTATGAATATTTTAGTATCTAATTACATTGTGTTACGTAACATTAGTTTCCACGTAACTTCAGTACACAGAGCAGAAGAATCATACGAGTTCATGGACTCTGAAGACCTGGAATAATTCCCTTAAATCAAAAGCTATTATCAGTGCTGTCCTTCTGTTTCGAAAACAAACAAGTAGACATAATTGTTTCATCAAACACTCAGGCAAAACTGTTTATCTCACGAATTTGAACAATAAATCCTGTAAAATATAAAACCATTATAAAATCGTATGAAGTACAGGTATTTACCACATGCCTTACGAAAAATTAAGATTGACAGAGTACATATGCGAAAACTTACGTGGCAAAATTTTTGGTTTCAGTGTTGCTTTCAAGTCTAAGATATAAAATTTTCGTTGTTGTTTCATATTGTATTTTTTCTACATGATTCATGGATAAATCTGACAAACAAAATAGACTTTGAGAAAACGTGGACAGGTATTTCAGAAATAGTGTCGCCCAGCAGACTTATCGCGAAAATTGTTTCCAATGTGCACGAGAAGAAGAGTTACGACTGAGGGTACGGGTTTCTTTCGGGCGTTGTAAAGGAGCATGAACATCGTAATCATAATCAAAATCACAATAAGTGACAAGTCTTAAGCGACATACATACCCAAGGGGTCAGAAAAAGTGATTTCGTAAGTTCTAGGAACTGATCTCTTCAATAAGCAGGGTTAAGGGTTGTATAGTGGGGCCACGCTAGTAATCTGCTCCCTCCTCAATATCTAATAAGTGTATAGCACTTCAAAAACAATATAATCAAGTGTAGGCACAAAACAATATGTTAGCAATAAGGACAAAAAAGAAGCGAGTTCCCATAAATCCAGTTTTAATACTGAGAGGGTCCTACAACCATTATATAATGAAAAATGAATTCTTTATATAAAAAATTAAGGAATAAAATTAAAAGGTTTGTAGGGAAGAATACAGCAACTAAACAAAACGTTTAGAAGATATTGAATTTCATCTTCTCACTAAAGAAACTAAAACATCGCAATACAAATGATTATGTCAAACACAGGCTGTGCGACATTGTTTAGAATATAATGAAGGGGCACAATAAAGTAGTGACAATAAGCATTAGATTTATTCTACAGCTAGCAAATTCTGAAGATAGATGAAAAGATCAGACACAAATTAAGTATTCAAAAGCTTCTCATTGCTGTCATATTGTTGTTTTCGTAAAGTGTAATTACTCAATCTCTAGTGCCATGGTATTTGACAACTGCCTTTCGGCACAAAAGGTTTACTCGATCCAACAATAAAACGTAGCCCAGCAGTGCAATTAAAAACATTGTATCATCCCATATGGGGAACAGACTCCTATTGTCGGATCTATACGACTGTCACATGAGAAGAATGTGTTCTGAATGCATGCAGTCTGACAGCCCATACACACGACAGTCACTGCCAAATCTGTGAAGTGTTTGGTGAATGAATAACGAATCCTTCAGTGAAATCGAGACGGATACGACAGTGCAACTGAGAGTGGTTCAATGAGCGTGATGAGAAACGCCATGTTTCGAAATCTCTTGTCTCAAAAGAATTGGTTCTTCATACGAAAAAGAAGACGAATGAGATCCCATGAATTTCCGCGAAAATATTGTCTGTGAATTTTCCTAACCTTTGTCGAGCGCAGCTGCATTAAAATAAGATAGCTGGATATCGTACACATACACTCCTGGAAATTGAAATAAGAACACCGTGAATTCATTGTCCCAGGAAGGGGAAACTTTATTGACACATTCCTGGGGTCAGATACATCACATGATCACACTGACAGAACCACAGGCACATAGACACAGGCAACAGAGCATGCACAATGTCGGCACTAGTACAGTGTATATCCACCTTTCGCAGCAATGCAGGCTCCTATTCTCCCATGGAGACGATCGTAGAGATGCTGGATGTAGTCCTGTGGAACGGCTTGCCATGCCTTTCCACCTGGCGCCTCAGTTGAACCAGCGTTCGTGCTGGACGTGCAGACCGCGTGAGACGACGCTTCATCCAGTCCCAAACATGCTCAATGGGGGACAGATCCGGAGATCTTGCTGGCCAGGGTAGTTGACTTACACCTTCTAGAGCACGTTGGGTGGCACGGGATACGTGCGGACGTGCATTGTCCTGTTGGAACAGCAAGTTCCCTTGCCGGTCTAGGAATGGTAGAACGATGGGTTCGATGACGGTTTGGATGTACCGTGCACTATTCAGTGTCCCCTCGACGATCGCCAGTGGTGTACGGCCAGTGTAGGAGATCGCTCCCCACACCATGATGCCGGGTGTTGGCCCTGTGTGCCTCGGTCGTATGCAGTCCTGATTGTGGCGCTCACCTGCACGGCGCCAAACACGCATACGACCATCATTGGCACCAAGGCAGAAGCGACTCTCATCGCTGAAGACGACACGTCTCCATTCGTCCCTCCATTCACGCCTGTCGCGACACCACTGGAGGCGGGCTGCACGATGTTGGGGCGTGAGCGGAAGACGGCCTAACGGTGTGCGGGACCGTAGCCCAGCTTCATGGAGACGGTTGCGAATGGTCCTCGCCGATACCCCAGGAGCAACAGTGTCCCTAATTTGCTGGGAAGTGGCGGTGCGGTCCCCTACGGCACTGCGTAGGATCCTACGGTCTTGGCGTGCATCCGTGCGTCGCTGCGGTCCGGTCCCAGGTCGACGGGCACGTGCACCTTCCGCCGACCACTGGCGACAACATCGATGTACTGTGGAGACCTCACGCCCCACGTGTTGAGCAATTCGGCGGTACGTCCACCCGGCCTCCCGCATGCCCACTATACGCCCTCGCTCAAAGTCCGTCAATTGCACATACGGTTCACGTCCACGCTGTCGCGGCATGCTACCAGTGTTAAAGACTGCGATGGAGCTCCGTATGCCACGGCAAACTGGCTGACACTGACGGCGGCGGTGCACAAATGCTGCGCAGCTAGCGCCATTCGACGGCCAACACCGCGGTTCCTGGTGTGTCCGCTGTGCCGTGCGTGTGATCATTGCTTGTACAGCCCTCTCGCAGTGTCCGGAGCAAGTATGGTGGGTCTGACACACCGGTGCCAATGTGTTCTTTTTTCCATTTCCAGGAGTGTATATTCTTTCCTCTTTATGTCACGTTCACCAACCGAAAAGCACACAACGCTACGATTAATCTGTAATACCCCAACCGTTGCTTGTCCGATTTTTGCGTGTGTTCGCCTCTGACAACAACTTACAGAGAAATTGGGAGTGGAACAGTACGCAAAAATGGATAACGCTAGCTTTCAATGTGGCCCCGTCACCCATAATTAATCTGCAGTGGTAGTGTTGACGATATATCACACTTGTTTTTACTTACAAACATGAACGATCACGAACACTTAGGGTGTTCAATGACATCAAACACATACACAAAAATAAAATAAAGCAAAAGGGTGAATTCAGGATCAACTGCTGAAAGTAAAGGCTCTACTGAATCACAATAATTTTATTGTAACGTTCAGATCAATGCTTAATAAAACACAATGAACAATTTACAAATTACCCTCCTGACTGGCATTGGCAGTGAAATGTGTTGAAATTGGTCCAAAACGCGATCTCTTATAACTTGGCTGACCGACTGACATCGACACAAAACGTAAAATACGAAGAACCACTACACCCCAAAGTACCGTGAAACCTCTGTGGAAACACCAATTGCACGTGATCCAACTATTTAACGTTACTCTTAACACAGGCCGAAGCGGGAGCGATGTCACCGTAATGTTCCTGTTGCAGCGGCGGTCTCCGGCGGCGACGGCGCGGCTGTGCGGTTGGCGTGTAGCGTCTCGGAAAGTACACTCCTACACTACTCGGACAACAGACCGCTGTCCATAAACTTCTCTATTTGCAACGATCTTCCCAGTGGCTAACGTCCACTCACAATGAAAGACCAAGATGGAAGACGACTTGGCTGACGTCCTCCCAGTACGACAGCCCAGAACGCAAGACCATTACCGAGAGTCCAGCAAGATCGCTCGTCACCTTTGTTTTCTCCTCTCAACTTTTACCGAGCGAATCACATCACTAGAAGCTCTCAAAATACCCAGTTTGCCAGTGCCGACCAATGAACGGCCTGGGAACAGAACTCTTTTCGACCATTCTTTTATTTCTACAAAATTTCACAAGTAAACTCCGGTCTCGCTGGCTGGGACGAACCACAGCTGTGGGAAACAGCACGTTTACTGGAAGTTTTCTCCAAAGAGACCACTCGAGATTTTCCCGGCATGATTCCCCGTCGTAGCGAACACAGATTCTTGCATTGAAAGTTTGTTATTCAGAACTCCTGGCCTGCCCCACTTGAGTTACTCGAAGGTGTAAAATTAGTGGGACATAGGCGAAGCATGCACAGGAAAGGCTGTCCAGGTTTTGGTAAACAATAGAACACCTGCAGCCGCACGTCCCTCAGAGGTTGGCGACCGCTGTGGCCTCTCTAAACGGATTGCAGAAGTCCCCCAGTTCACCATTCATATCGTCAGGCTGTGGCCTTCGGCAACTAGGCGGGGACGTAGCCGAGATCAGTCTCGCGTACTGCCTTTCCGCAAAATCTTATAATTACAAAATCGCGGAATTCTCGCGTGCTGATGCGTTTCCACATAGATTTCCTACACCGTAATTTAGAGTATTACTCCAACAAAACCTAAGGTGTCACGTTAAATGGACTCATGTAAGGTGCAAGGCCTTGCCACCTTACAAATCAATTACAGGTTTTCACTTGGCTCCGCGACGAAGCTGATTACTTTTGGAAATGGATAATGACCCATTATGGAATGAGCAGAAACGTCCTCACAAAGGAAGATTTTTGGCGACATGGAAGCTACTATGCACTGTATTTGAGATCTACCCATTGGGCATAGTTGTTGGTTGGGTTTTTGGAGCAAGGTGCTTGTCTAAACTTGACCTATCAGTTTCAAAATTAATGTTATTGTTCTATTTGTAGTCTATAGTCTGAAAATTGCCCCGATGAAGTTTTCCACGCTAATCAATGCTCACTACCGTCCATTGCCAAACTAGCGATTCAATCTTTCTTTAAGGCAAATTGAGTCTTATGTTTCTTTTTTTCTCCAGTCTGAGTACCTCGTCATTAGTTATTCGAACTACAAACCTTTCAGCATTCGTCTGCAGTACCAAATTCCCACATCTCCTGTTCTCTTCTTGCCTGAGGTTCCTATCGTCCACACGTCGCCTCCGAACAAGGCTTTACTCCAGGAAAATACATTCGGAAAGACCTGTTTACACTTAAATCGACATTAAACGTTAAGAGACGCCCCTGCTTCAGTAATGCTTTTCGTGTGAAACAGCCAGTCTGCATTTTATTTGCTTCCTGACTTGTCTATCATTTTGCTTCCCAAATATCAAAGTTCACTAATACTTTCAATGTCTCATTTCTAAATCTAATTCTTTCAGTATCATCTTACTCGATTAGAATATATTCCATTACCCTTGTTTTACTTTTACTGTTGTTTATTTTTTAACGTATTTTCGGGGCTACTACATGTCTTTCAAGCGCTTTCCTGTTTCTGGAAAAAATGACAGTGCCATTAACAGACGCCAAACTATTTATTTCTTCTCTTCGAAATCGAATAACTTCTTAAAATATCTCTTTGGTTTACTTTACTACTTGCTCAGGATACGGTTTAAATACTTCAGCGACAGGCTACAACCCTGTTTCACCCCCTTCATGTCATTCGACCCCTGTAGCTGCAGTCTGGTTTCTGTGCAAGTCGTAAAGAAATTTTCGCTTCATTTACTTAGTCCCTGCTACTTTCTGAAATTCAGAAATACTGTCTTCCAGTCGATATTGCAAACCGCGTTGTGTGAATTAACAAATGCTGTAATGTAGGCTTGTGTTTCTTTAAAATATCTTCTAAGATAGTCGTAGTGCCAGTGTATCCTCGTATCTTCCAGCATATCTCTTCGAAATTTGTTTCTATGTACATCGTCCAGTCACATAAATGCGACCACGTATCAGAAGCCTGGGTGAACGACTTCTGCAGCATGGTCCGATGCGAGACGTATAGGTAAAGAGTTAATGATGTTCTGGAAGGTACCGACAGGGATGTGGAACCATGTCCCCAAGATGCTCAACCAACTCCAGTGGCATTCCGAGACTGGGCTTTCCTTGAAGAATCAGCCAATATATCGCTTCATCCCATATATATATATCGCGGAAAGACCATGGATTTATATGTAGGTGTAGTCATTCATCATCAGGCGGTGTTTCCGGCTTCCAGCATCACTCTAAAAGCAGCCGTTTGTGTTGTGATATTAACGGCAACCTTTGCATTGGATGGTAATCCAATCTCCGAACAAAGGTGTAGGATGATACAGAATGTTGCAAGGAGTCCATTACTTGTTTTCGCCTGCCAAGTGCAGATGTAAAGAGTGTTATTATGTGCTTGTGCTCAGTGTAGCGATGATGTGCTTGTTGCTTGATACGTCGATCCTTCGTTGTAGGGGTCAGTCTTGGCCGATCGGAGCCTTGTCCTCGAGTATGTCAGTCCTCATATTCCAAAGCAATCCAGCTTCGGGTCTCAGTCACATCCAAACGCCCAACGAATCTGGACATTACGCGGTTCGACCACCCAGCGAAATGGAAACACACAGTTGCTGATAATGCTGCCTCACACGATACGCGTCATCTCCCTGTTTTTTTTTTTTTTTTTTTTTTTTTTTTTTACAGTGATCACACAAAAGTGATCACTCGGAATCTGACCCTGTCCATAACCCTTATACACCCTGCGAAGTCCAATAACAACACTAAACACGAACAAACACTAATGCATCGTTATGGCTGTTGTACTTGTCACTGAGAATTAGAATTCTTAATATTTGCACACATGCCAATGGTGCGTAAATGTATGAAGCTACATTGATACCCGAGAACGTCTTCAGGGTACTTCACCTTTTTCGTTAGGCAGCGTACGTCCAGTCTTACTCAAATGCCTCTCCCTGCAACAATCCGTATCCACAGCAAGTCTTCTTACGTTTCACAGGAGTCCAATGGCGCTGCAATCTGCCTATAAACAATAGCGTCGTGAAGCTATTGACGTAATCCTCTGTGTCAGTTGTATGTACTGCGAACAGTTTCGGCCCTCTGTCACTCCCCAGGCGAACTCAGGAAATTACTTTCTGTCACTGGCGCGCGACTACGCCTTGCCACGGTTAGTTTAAGTAGAGTGTAAGCCTAAGTACCGATGACCTCAGAAGTTTGGTCCCATCAAGAACTACGCGTTGGTTTCTGTCAAGAGAACGTTCCCAGTCAAATCGAAAATCTTGTCGTTACTAGGTAAGTTTGCAGTTTTTTCCTAATCGACGGGGCCTAACTGAAGCTCACGCCTTCAATTCAAGGAACATGGCACCATTCTAGACACCATGTTATGTAGGACTATGGATCTCATAGACGAACGAAGTGAGCTGAATTTCGAAGATGTCTCTTCGTAGAATCCATGTTGATTTCTGTAGAGGAGGACTTCCCTTTCAAAGTGCGTGATAATACGCTGTGGGTAAAATCACCACCAACAGACAATCGAGGCATGGAGAATCTTCATCTGGACTGATGAATCACGGTTCATGTTGGTACATCGAAAGGTTGCGTAGGAGTACAGTGAAGACCATATAACGCGATACATCACGACAACGGGATGCATAACGGGTCACCGTTTTTTGTCAGAAGTTAGACGTATATTACTCTGTGGTGATGGAATACACCTTCTGAAATGTGTGCTATCGTCATCACCAATCAAAGATTCAAAGCAGGTATCCTAACATGTGCAAATTCTCGATCCCAAAAGCAGAGTAGCATACTACATGAGTATTTTGCAAGGACATCCACCTATAAATCGCTCCTGAACTGCGTCACAATTTTGGAACACTAACGGACGCGAGAGTACCTGTATGGCCCTCATCCCATTCCCCCAGGTGAATCGCTGTGACACCACCACATTAGATGTGCACTCCTTGCACCGAGCACAAAATATCCTCTGTTAATTGTAGGCGGCTGTGGAGTAGCCGTGGGAAATGATGACTTCACTAAGCTTCCAGTGACCAGTGGAGTTGATGCCATGGTGTATTGCTGCTGTCACTATGATTAATGGGACTGATACACATTACGAGGTAGGTGTGTCTAATTTACTTACTGTAGGTTGTACCTGACAACATACCCCGTCAGCCCAATAAAATTCGAGACATAAAAAAGAAATGGTTGGTTCAAATGGCTCTGAGCACTATGCGTCTTAACTTCTGAGGTCATCAGTCGCCTAGAACTTAGAACTAATTAAACCTAACTAACCTAAGGACATCACACACATCCATGCCCGAGGCAGGATTCGAACCTGCGACCGTAGCGGTCGCTCGGTTCCAGACTGTAGCGCCCAGAACCGCACGGCCACTCCTGCCGGCAGAGACATTAAAAATAGAGAAATCTTAAAAAGGTGCTTTTAATACTTCATATAATCTGGTCTACTCCTCTGGAATATAGCACACAGAAGGTTCATACAACCATGTTAAACGATCAGGAAAGTCCTACTTTGGGATGTTGTGCAACACACATGTCGAAAAAGCCCTGAAAGTCAGCTGACTTTTCAAGTAAGTCTTGTCACCCTTGACCATTTTTTCCACAAGAGAAATGTTCACTTTTTGCGTCTCAATAACAACATCCATTAGACCGTTAACGAAGACGAGATAATCACATCAAAGAATGTGACTGCGGCATTGTGCCTTCGCGTGATGCAGGTGCAGCTTCGATCTTTATGCTTCGAATGTTTTTGTGATAGATATCAACCTGGAAAAACAGTGGTTTTTTGACTTATGAAAGTAAAAATCAAAGCAAATATTGATGTTATAGAATTTATATGTTTCTATTTTGTGATTAGACAAATAAGAATTGTCATGATAAAATTTGATTTTTATAATAATTGAAATGCTTATTTATTTTATAAAAAATTCCACTGTAATTCTCGACGCATTAAAAATATTGATGACATTCATCGCACGTATTTCCGCTACAGCAAATGGAAAAAATAACATCATACGATTGTATTTGAACACGGAGCACTAAAATTCGAACCTGTGCTGTTAGCATGATTTATGTTTCATATCGAAATGTAGAATTTAATTCATCAACCTCATTTCATCTAAGTTCGTGGCTTTACAAATGATTAACTTTCTCATGTTATTTCACAGTGCTGTGTCTAAAGAGAGCTGTGTCTTGTCTCCGTGCCTATTTGTCCTTCTGGTTTTATCCCAGTCATGTGACACTCCACTTTTTAGCTAAGCAAGAGCCTATGATCAGTTGTGTCAAGAGACAAGTTGTCTGTGCAGTGAGTATCTGGAAAGCGTTGTTAAATCTTCCCAGTAGGTTACAACATGAAAGGAAATTGTAATTAGCGTTTTCCACTGGGTAAAATCCAGGCACAAGTGCTGTATTATTTAAAATAGCAGTCTCTTTTAACAATTACACCTCAGTAACTAACTTATGAATGTTGCGGTAGCCCCGAGGGTCATTAGCGTAAAGCAGCCGAGAAATAAACTAAGATCAAAAGGCTCCAACTGCTACATACTGCAGACAAATTCCTTTTCACACCCACCAATGGTAAGCTCTTCTTTTTGCTTTGGCTCGCCTCTGCCTTAAGCCGTCTGAAAATTGAAAAGCTCATTCACGGACGCTTTCACTTTTATTGACAAAGCATCACCACCACCACTGTAACAAATAAAATAATTATGTGGTAATATTTAGAGTACAAATTGGTGTACAAATTAATTTGCAATATGAATGTAAAATGACTCATTCCACATCGTGACGATTTATCGTGCCAAATGATCTATGGATCATGAAAGTAAATAATTAACTAACTATGCAACGAGTACATGATACTTTTCGTCTCTCTGGTTTTTTATGGAATGAACGACATTTTGCTTAAGAAACACATTTCACATTCTCGGAGCAACTGCTTCCCATTTCTCTTCCAGTGGATGAGTGTTTTAGTTTGCAGTTTGCTTAAGGCAGAAAAACCAAAGTACCTACGACAGCTACGGAAGAGGAGAATCGCCAAAATAATTTTCCCTGCTCTTCAATTATCATGTTCGACTTGCAGTCGGTGCATGGGGATGTTATTTGTAACTACGCTTTAGACCCAAATCATAGTTACAGAAATGCAAATAAAACTCATTGGCCTCTACTAGGCAGCACTACCACTCTTAGCATGTTATACTTTGTTAACAGACAGTAAACCTTTTCATGTCAGCCTAACAATGAGGCGAGGGGTCTCGCAAATGCTGTTACCTTCTGAACATGGCAAATGAAATGATACATGAAGGAAAAGTACGGGTGACGGAGACGCGATTCTCGAAGAGAGTAAAAGGTTTCACAAGAGGAGATCAAGACCATTGGAAATTAAAAGATTCGTAACCAGCTGAATGTAAATCCAATTGAGGAGGAAACAGTCACTAGAAATCGTTCCGGCAAGCGAAGAGTGAATATCTTTGGACCTGGCCGCATTTTTTGCCATGTTCACTTCCTTCATGTCATAAAACTAGATTATATTCTAGCTAATACCCTAGCGTGGGGCTACATCTTGTAGTTTTCTTGATTGTATTGCTGTATTGCAGTTAGGGGAAGGTTTTTGAAGCTTGATTCGTTGAGTAACGAGAGTAAAACTTAATATATACTGACAGTTGCTTTAGAATCATACTCACAATCACATAATGAGTTCTAGTGGCGGCAGTTTTCATTGGAGCTGTTTGTAAACGTCAAAATTACTACAAACACATGGTGGTCTTCCCGTTTAAATTTTAGTTGCAGCACTCGGATTTTTCAGGCGAGGTCTGATTTGCAACATTGGATACAAGTATTCAAAATTATATTATGATCATTTGCATATACTCAAGCAATTTGACTAAAAACCTTAGGCAGCAGATTATTTCAAACTTTGGCGACACTCACTGCGTAACAGAGAAACACTGGAAGGGTATTATAAAAAATAGATACTGTAACAATAATCAAACAAAAAAATTATTTAACTTCTACCAGGAATTGACATAATGGATACTTTGTTTCGTTTACAGTATTACAACAAAATACACACGAAAAGTATTACTTCTTGTACGTTAAGATTTTTTTCTGGAAAAACTAAAGCAATTTACTTGTATAACCCATTCACAGGTATCAGACGAGATCTGAGGTGGTTACTTTGTTGGTAGAAGACCTCTGTACTCCAGTGTGTGTCGTAAGGTATGCGTAGTACCTTATATATTGTCGATGCAAAAGTGATGTTGACAAAATATTCATGTACAGCAACGTTTAGTGAAAGATATGGCTGTGGGGACGTATTTAGTGAAATAAATGAATATAAAGATTACTAACGGTTAGAAAGTAAAAATTTTTAGCCATAGTCTTCATTTTTATATGTCCTCACCTTACATGAATCCCCTCTCAGGGTGTTACTCAATACAGTGTGAAACCCTGGCAGTGAATTTCACAGCATGTTCTAATCTAATAATCTTATAGCTTTCTAGAGCATTTCGAAATACTTTCTATCCCAGCTGTGGTTGACAGCTAAGGCACTTGTTCTGGATTCTCATATATACTGTCGTCAAGAAGAAAACAGAATGGCATCAGCCGGTCAATGGAAATGTTTATTAGTTTATCTACAATCTTGACGGTGTAAAACTTGGGCAAACGTCGAGTCACTTCACAGGGAACTTCATGTGGTTATGAGAGTCTATCTAACGAACATATGAGTTGTACCCTTAAGATCCTTTTTGATGAATGGAGCTTCTTTGGTCTTATACTCTGCTGATTCCTGCTGACTCGCCTTTGTCTTCAGTTCAGTGAGAGAAGTTGGAAGGTCAATGCCCATCGTCATAAAAAGTTCCTGGAACAATTCTCCGAGCATCTTGTTTCTTCCATCTTAATTGAAATTGCGGAAAGAGCTGTGGAAGGCAAGTAAAACCGTGGGTGATGTACTACTCCATTTAGCTGTACAAGGCCGTCATAAGGCGATACGTAGACATACAAAAATTCAAAAAGTTGCTTAATTGGCAAAAAGCGGAGATGGTCTTCGAAATAATGTAGCGTGTATGAAAGAGGAACAAACGTGGTCTGTTAGCGGGACGTGACAGTGCCATGAAATATACATTTTAAAACGAAAAGCCACAGAAAATACAGAAAAGCCGTAACGACTGTGTTACGACCAGCAGACAGTCTCCTGTTCAGACAGCCGG
The DNA here is from genome assembly GCF_023864345.2 of Schistocerca serialis cubense. Classification (NCBI taxonomy): domain Eukaryota; kingdom Metazoa; phylum Arthropoda; class Insecta; order Orthoptera; family Acrididae; genus Schistocerca; species Schistocerca serialis. Next base: position 112,093,905 of record NC_064645.1, on the reverse strand, counting down.
CAAGATTCAAATACAACTCCCATCTGGAGGCCGAAACGTGAAGTGTTTGCCGAACAAACACCGCGTGCCGAAAACAAACACGCCGGGACCTCATGCTCCTGTCGACAGTTCCCGCTTCGGTTTGCGAGCAGTAAGCCAGCAACTCCAAACATCGAGATGGGCGTGTTTTGAGATTCCGTTTAGTAGTAATACAGAATATGCCCTCTAACCAACACGCAAAATCTGTCTTTGAGCTTACTCGTGCTAGCTAATAAACTCCCTCTCCCGGCAGTCAATCTTGCAGTAAAATTAATGGAGACTTGAGAGCGACCAGGCTATGTACATTCTCTCAACCTCATCTCAGACTATTTATTGACTTTAAACATTTCAGCTGCCATCAAGATATAATTTAAATACTTTATTGCTCAATTAGGAATCAATCTAAACGATGGTATGAATACGCGTATATGTCTGAATCATTAACATTTTAACAATAATCTTACTACACAGCTGCGTAAATAAATAAGGAACAAAACACAAAAAGCTATGGCGTTCGTATATACTGCGTATTTTTCCGTAGAAACGACGTACGGATTATAGATAGTGCTCAGTAAATAGATAACGAGCATATGTCTAGAACTGTAACATTTGAGTGTAAAGTAAGTTTTAAGATCGGTTGGTTGGTTAATTTTGGGGAAGGGGATACCGAGGTCATCGGTCCCATCGTGTTAGGAAAGGATGGGGAAGAAAGTTGGCAGTGCCCTTTGAAAGGAAGCATCCCGGCAATGCCTGAAGCGATTTTCGGGAACTCACGCAAAACCTAAATCAGAATGGCCGGAAGTTGGTCTGAAACGTCGTCCACCCGATTGAGAGTCCAGCGTGCTAGCCACTGCCAGCCTCGCTCGGCTTTCAAAATGGGATCATTTTCAAATTTCCCAATTTACGGTACACACACAACCTGAGAAGTGTGCACCGTCGTTCGTCCCTGTTGAAATTATGACATCATAAGCCGGTTTCGCTCTACGGCAACAACTGCTGGGGGAAACAGGTAGTTTCATAACTGTAGGAGCCGCGGATGACCTTGATGATCCACGGTCGTGCCACATTCTCCACCTTGATTAGTTCACATAGATCATAGAATAAAACCCGACGAAGGTACTCGAAACACTGCCAATGCCATCGTCTCCTGTAGAGAACACGGGTTATAGCTGAAAGTCTCTACTATGCGAGTGCCATGAAGCAGTATATTTAGAAGTGACGCGATCTTAAGACTTATTTCACACCCAAACGGTATATTTATGGATACTACCTAGTCGTTCGTCGGCCTCTATAATCCTGTATTAGCAGTTGTGAGATACCCAGTATATCTAATGAGAATTATTATAGGGACAGCTAGCGATGACAAAACCATTTCACTTGATATGGAGGATATGTGACACGGCGAATCACCCTTGTGCTTGAAGAAAGTAATATTTATTATCCCAAGACGAGGGGACCTGCTGACAGGTTTGAATATTACCAATTTATTAGTTTAATAAATTATAGTTGTAAAATACTGAAACAAAGAATTTACGGAAGAATAGAAAAACTGGAAGAAGCCAGTGTCGGCGGAAATAAATTTGTTGTGCAGAGGTTTCGACCCTCCGATTTATCTTAAATATGGCTTGCTTACAACTTCTAAGGGCCCCAGACTGCACTACATCAGTCCAGGGACGTGAAAAGATGGCGGTATTTCAGAAGGGCGTCAGGTGGGGTTGTAATATGTCACCGGTGTTATTCAGTCCGTACATTGAGCAAACAATAAAGAAAGGCAAGGAGGAGTTTCGAAGGGAATTAAAGTTCGGTGAGAAGAAATGAAACTTGATTAATTGCCGATGGCACTGTAATTCTATCAGAGACGGCAACTTGTTAGAAAGAGCAGTTGAACGTTTGTATAGTATCTTGAAAACTGGCTTTAAGATGAAAATCAGCGAAACTAAGGCAAGTGTAATAGAATGTTTTCAAATTAAATTAGGTAACGCTGAGAAAATTCGATTAGGAAACGACATACTGAAGTCTGTCGACGTGTTTCGCTATTCGGACAGTCTAACAACTAACGATGGCAGAAGTAGAGAGAATATATAATACTGACTGCCAGAAGCAAATAAGTGTTTCCCAAATATAGAACTTTGTCACATCAAATATAAACTTAAGAGACACGAAGTCTTTCCTGACGTTATTTGTGCACTTACGGTAAATTTATTATTTTTCGTTTCTCCATCACAATCTATAAATCTGTTATTTTAACGATCATAATATGGTTCCGTAATAGGTGTAAATTCCAATATCTGTAATAACATGATTGTCACTTAAATTTTCTGTAAGTAGCCTTAAGCCAAATCTTTCGTAGTTGTCTTTTTTGTTTGTAGTATACATTTTATTTTCAGCTTTCACTTATATAGAAAAAAACTTTAATAAGATTTACAGTTTTAATCATCGCTGTTTCTTAGCAATCATATCTTAGTTTCAAGATAGAAACCATACAGCCAGCTGGTTACAAATAACTGTTTGGTACACTGACCTAGGTTTGGACACCTCTAAGGATGCCTTCATCAGAATGAAACAGCAAAATTACAGTCCGAGAAAACAATAGTTAAAATTAAGAGCAGATATTTTCAAGTCAAAAACATAAAATAAAACACAATCCAGCCCTTGGCACGTGCGCCAAGATAGGAAAAACGTCAGATTTAGAAGCAGTGGGAATTAAAGACCATAAAGTATTATAAAAATATATAAAATTTAAGCAGTTTTAGAAAGTAGTTGAAACCAGGTAGTTAAGAGCACAGCAATGTGATTTCCTTACCTATCTGACAGTTATCCATTTTTAATAATAAACTCCCCAAAATCGGCATAAATAACAAAAGGAAACATTTGTGTAGACTTTTAGTTTTAAATTTTAAGTATATGCCCGTATTTAGTAATTTTAATTTTTCTGGTTTATTAATTAAACAATTATTTGTGTGATTGTCTGACTTTCCATTATTATTGCAATGTAATAAACACAGATGACGAACTGTTGGTGTTCATTTTTATTAAGTGGACTAGAAACAATTCGAGATAAATATCTTACGAAACAGTATGTGAATTATTTTCTTTTTTAAAATATAATTCATTCTATATCTTTCTTTTTTAGCTTTTGTTATGTATCACAATATTTTTCATCGATGGATTTTTTCCTTCAAAAGAATAAACCTTAATAGATAGTCTCATTTTTCGAGATGTCATTAATTTCAACAGGAACTGAATAGTCGGCATTTTTTCTTCAAACTCTTTAAGTAAATTTTTATAATTACGCACTCCTTCAGTTTTTTTTACAGTCCTGTATAGCTACTGGTTATGATGCGGAAGAAGCTGCCCATAGGAAGCTTTCTTGATCATTGTTTCTTGCATTAACAGAAGCTTTATTTTCTTTTTCCTCTTAATGGAACATATTCATTAACTACTGATTATAATCCAATATTTCTATATAATGTTCTACCCAATCCTTGTGTTTGAAAATTAGAGATTTTTGTTAAAATACCTTTTCCCCCTTTCCTACATTTTCTAATTAAAATTTTCTCTGTAAGAAGTCGGTAATCCTAAGTTTGATGTTTGTATTTCATAAAGGTATTATTTGTCTGTATTTTGTAATCACGAAATAAATAAAAACGTATTATCAAATGGTTAAATGGTTTATTCGTTTCTTTAGCTGCTTTCATAATTTTTGGTTTCATCGTATTTATGGAATGATCGACTAGATTAACTCTATATCTGTAATATGTTTCTGAATGTTAAATCAACTAAAAATTGATTTCTGTTTATTTCTTTCCAAAGCATGTTGGTAGAAAATGGAAATATTTTTTAAAATGATTTACCTTCTCATTTTTTTGTTTGCTAAATACATTGGCAGAAAATGAGAATATTGCTTTAAATATCCTTGTTGCTTTTTAACACATCATCAGAATTTTCTATTTTCTACATTTCAAATTCTTCCTGGCCATTGTTTTATTTTCTATTAAATATTTAATTATTGATATAAGTAAATCATCTTTACTTAATTTAGAACACCCACATCAAGTATCAACAATGGAGAAATTTCTTTTAAAATACGTTTGATGCTCCTCCAAGATTTTTATTTCCACACTAATTTACAAGGAAAAAATTAGATTCTTTATTTTTCAGAATTTTTTTGGACTTAAGAAAAACGAGATTTGGGAGAAAGTATTTTTTATTTCTTTATTCTCAAATCAATTTTTTCGTGATGAGATTTTTTTTTATTTTGTAATAAACAGTTAAAATACATATATCTTCTGATTTTCTTTTTAATCATTAGATTTGTTTAAATTTACTCTATAAATTAGACTGGGAGGAAGATGGAGATCAGGAAGTGGTAGTAGTAGATGGCTATTGCTGGTAGCCCAGAGCCAGGGTCAGGCCTCGTGCAGAACTAGCAGTATCCATCTATTCCCTGCAGTACTAAACTGATTATTCCTTGACATAATAGAATGTGTCCTGTTAACTGATCCCTTCCTTTAATCAAGATATGCCACTAATTTCTTTTCTCCCCAATACTATTGGGTACCTCCTTATTAGTTAAGAAATCTACACAACAAATATTCAACATTCTTCTGTAACACCATGCACCAAAAGCCTCTACTCTCTTCTTGTCTGAACTGCTTTTGCTCATGGTTCACTTCCATATAGCGCAACACTTCAGGCAGATGCTTTCAGATAAGATTTCATAATACTTGAATATATTTCCTCTCTGCTTTGGCCATCATTAATTATTTTACTGCAAAAGCAGCACCACTCATCTACTAGTTTTGGTGTCTAGTTTCCTAATCTAATTCCCTCGGCATTTCCTGATTTAATTCGACTACAGTACAGTGACCTTGTTTGCTTTTTTCGATATTCATCTCATATCCTCCTTTCAAGACATTGTCGATTCCGTTCAAGTGTATTTCCAAGTCCTTTGGTGTCTCAGACACAAATACTGTGTAATCAACTAACCTCACTCATTTTTATCTTTTCTCCCTCAACATTAACTCCGTCTCCAAATATTTCTTTTTTCCCTTTTATTGCCTCTGTAGCGTGCAGAAAAACAACACTGAAGGCAGGCAATAGCCTTATGTCATTGCCTGCTTTCCTTTCATGCCCTTCGACTTTTATATCTGCTGTCTGGTTTCTGTAGAAGAAATACAAGAAGTTCAAAATCAAGCTGGCGGTCACAAGTCAACATATCCAGTTCAACAAGGAGCGTAACAAGAAAACTGTTACCCCCCGGCACGTCAGTTTTTGTGATCGTTTCTCAGTTTTGGTTACTGATAATAACTTGATACCAGTGTCTATGAGTTTAACTTGTACACCACAGCACTGAAGATCATCACTATATGATTGAAAATTGGTTTTGCTATCAATGAACCATCAATATTACGGCCAACGCTGACCTTCCTTTTAATTCTGTAGAAGTTGTATATAATGTTTCGCTCCTTGTATTTTACAGCTGCTATCTTCAAAATTTCAAAGAGTGTATTGTAGTCAACATTGTCAAATGCTCTCTCTACGTTTAGAAAGTCTTTGGTTTGACTTCCTTTAACCTGTCTGAGGACATGCAGACAATAAATGCAGGGCTGTGATTAGTTGACTGCTTTTTGTTGGACTCCAGTATTCGCATGGCTGGCTGGACAGTTGCCGGGCTCTCAACGGTTTTCGCCTGGTGCCGTCCAGTCAGTGGAAAGTGTCGTGTCACATTCCACCTGTCCTTTCACAAACGTTTATTCTGTCTCATCAAACATCGGCCAAGCCTCGCCGCCTTTCATGCTGTCATCCTCCCTCATGTCATTTTTCAATGCAGCCACTGCACCTGACACTAAGAGGTACGTCTTCTTACTTATGTATTCTGCCGCATTGCGCCTTACCGCACACGTTACGACAGTTTTCTGGGCAACAACTGGATCATCTGTGACATGACGTTGTATTGTGACTGGACTCATCTCACCGATCCTAAATGTCCGTCAGTTTCTAGATGAAAAGTTTCCGCATAGATGGATTAGAAAACGGTCCAATTAAGTGGCCCGCACGATCACCTGACCTCTAACCACAAGGATTAATCCTGCGGAATTTAGTAAAGGATCCGATGTCAAAGACCAACAGCAGTTGCTGCAAGTAATTCGGAATCCATTTGAACACGTCGCTCTGGATAGAATGTGAATACCTACTGAACGTCGTCTGTGATCCTAGGGGTGCACACATTGACATGAATGGATGAAGAAACATGATGAGTTACCTTGTCGCGTGTAATGAACCAGTCAATATCTGTGTTTCAAAAATGGCTCTGAGCACTATGGGACTTAACTTCTGAGGTCATCAGCCCCCTAGAACTTGGAATACTTAAACTTCTCTAATCTAAGGACATCACACACATCCATGCCCGAGGCAGGATTCGAACCTGCGACCGTAGCGGTCGCGCGGTTCCAGACTGTAGCGCCTAGAATCGCTCGGCCACTCCGGCTGGCCATCTGTGTTTGCTAGCACTTTAAAAGGTGTAGAGATACCTCAGCAGCAAATGAAAAACTTTTCTTTATTCGTAAATCAATTAATGGTGTGGAGGTCATTATATTCATGAAACATTTCTCTGAACAAGTACTGGAGCAATGAACGTTTTGTATCATGTTAAATGTCTTTAATGTATGTGAAAAATGAGAACCTTCCGGTCAGAGATACACTTCAATATGATTTAGGTGGCATGCTATTGTCCAAAATTTCGTTTCCTGCAGGAGGAAGCAGAACCATCCTCCTAGTAAGAACAGGAAGCTTGTGCTTGTTACACTATACGTGAATGGCTCTGTGGAAGGGGAGAGGATACTACAGCCCCTGTAGGGCCACAGATATAGATCAGCAACAGACCTCTAGTGAAGTTACGAGAATGTGAAGGACGACATAGAACGCTCGACATATGTGAAATACACCGTGAAAGTGGTTCCTATTATGTCGGGACAACAGTGCGTACCACTGAAGGACGTCGCACTTAACACTAAGCGACGTCGGATGTAACACGGGATGTGTGAACGCTTATGCTGTCCTGAAATCTCAGTTGCGGCAGAAAACGTTTTAGAAAGTCAACACAGAATGGTTTCCTGTGAAACCTCTTTCATTATACAGACGAGTTTCTGGGATGGCATGAAAACACAAACGTTTTATATTAAAAACGCATTCAGTAAATATCATTCTTGCATATTGGTGCGGCGTGCGAAAAGGTCATTCTGCCATTGCGTCGAAACGGGAGCGCCAGACGAGCGGCGTAGCGCATTGCTTGCAGAGAGTCTATAAAACTTACTTGCAGATTAAAACTTCGTGAGAGAGCGGAATCTCACACGGAACCTTCGCCTAACGCGGGCAGATAGTCTAACAACTGCGTTATACGGGCGCACCTCACGACATAAAGGACGAACGCGCGAATTGTTCCATTACGGTTAAAGTGGCGGACAGTTCCGAAGTGAACGACGTAACCGCAGTCTAGCTCCCCACACAGAGATGCAGTGTACTATCCAGAATAAACACGTGATTTTCCCGTTAGTGGTGAATTTTCTGATGCATACAAGTGATGTTTAAGGTTTATAGCCGGCTGAATAAAACATCGAATTTTAGTGGAACTATAAAATTTCTTACTGTGTCATTCGAAAGAACCTTCCATTGGGACTCCAGCAACATAATATGTGAGCAACTTGACGAAGCAGTAACGAGGTAACAGCGACGTCAGTGTTCCACCATCAGTTGAAGCTGCCTCTGAGGCGAGAAAACAAGCGACATAGGTTTTGATTCATCAAAGACTGACGGCCGTTAAGAATACTCAGGATCCTCGCTCGGCTTTGACTCTACCAGTGATAATCTGTCACACCAGTTTCTCTTGCTGAGTTGTTTATCAGCTGCTAGCTCAGTAAAATAATGCAAATCGTCCAAACATCTAACAAATATGTAAAATACCTGTAATCTGACAATTTTCTCTAAGGAGGAGTGTATCATTCTCGGTAAAAAAAGAAAAAAGAAAAAAAAAATAAGGCAAGAGACATGAAATTTAATTCTGTCGGCAAGGTTCATCCATAATAGCACTGAATTTCACCCACTCCTGATGACGTATTAATACCAATTTCTTGCTGTAATATCATGTCCAGTATTTCAGTGGCGTAAATGATATTGTGATAAGCTCACTACCGCAATTAGGGCAAAAAATGGATAACTCAAAAACCATTTGATTGATCAAATGTTCAAATGTGTGTGAAATCTTATGGGACATAAGTGCTGAGGTCATCAGTCCCTAAGCTTACACACTACTTAACCTAAATTATCCTAAGGACAAACACACACATCCATGCCCGAGGGAGGACTCGAACCTCCGCCGGGACTAGCCGCAGAGTCCATGACTGCAGCACCTAGACCGCTCGGCTAATTCCGCGCCATTTGTTTGATTCAAATTCCATTAAAAGAATACATGCATATGCCAAATGTTAAGTCTGACCGTGTATTTGGTGTGACTACGAAATTTACTACTTTTAATAAAAAACACAGGCCCACAAATTTTCACTTTTCACGAAAGTGGCTGCACTTGATAGTTTAGGTGCGGAAAACACGAATATCAAGGTTAAAATAGTTTTCTAGCTCAGGGTTACAAGTAGGTAAGGTGTTACGTTTCATACTCACATTTTCGTACACCGTGACTCACGTGCGCGCCATCCAATCACGTGAGAATTGTCGACTGCCGAAACCAGGCACGAATTCAACTGTAGTTTGCCACGGCTGCGTTGGTCGAGTTGCCACTGGAAAAAGTTTCGTAGCGTTTGGCTCCGAAAGCATGTGAGGCGAAGTGCTGAAACTGAAGAATTGTGTATCTGTGCTTGTGTACGCTTTCACAAAAATGCTCCGTACCTGATATAACAAACCTGATAACTTTTGCATTGGTTCAGATGTTATTTGTGTTTCAAGAACTAAAGCAGTGAAAAGGTGCAGATGTTATTTGTGGTTCAAGAACTAAAGCAGTGAAACAAGCATGTGCTTTGTATTTCAGATATCGACTTGGAGACCAAGATAAATCGTGGGCTCCACATCTGTATTGCGCCAAACGTTCATCTACACTGAATTCTTCAATACATGATTAAAGCGAGGTTCGGTGTTATTGCCATTTGTCGTGAACCTACAAGTAATGAATTGGGTTGGTGTTTTTGTATGGTACCTCTGTTGCGGAAAGGAGTCAGTACCACCTTCGTCAAGTTGCTCACATATTATGTTGCTGGAGTCCCAATGGAAAGTTCTTTCGAATGACACAGTAAGAAATTTTATGGTTCCACTAAAATTCGATGTTTTATTTAGTCGGCTGTTCAATACCATGGCACCCGTTTCTTCTGCAGTCCCTTGCCACATGGTGAAGGATTGCCACTTTCTGTTTTCCCACATGTACCAGCATCATAAAGTGATAGTATGAGGCTTAACAAACACACACACTTGTAGAAGCACAGTTATCCACGAGTGATATTGACCCTATATTTACATCAACATTGTCGCCTGGAGAACCAGACAAAATCGCACAGTACTAACATACTGACCTGATCAGGGATTTAGATCTTTCTAAGCATACTGCAGAAAACTTTGCCTCAAGGTTGCAACAGTGGAGCCTCCTCGCTGACACAGCACATGTGTCTGTGTTTGTGGAGTGTCAAGATAAACTTGTCATTTAAGTACTGAAGATAATACATTTTGCAGGGACATTGATGGTTTGTTGGGAAACACGAACATTACATACAAACAAGACGACCTTGGAAGTCCCAAGTAAAAATAATGAGCCATGCTGTCTTATTGCGGTGGAGGGGGGTATCATCAGTCTTCTGACTGGTTTGATGCGGCCCGCCATAAATTCCTCTCCTGTGCCAACCTCTTCATCTCAGAGTAGCACATGCAACCTACGTCCTCAACTATTTGCTGGATGTGTTCCAAACTCTGTCTTCAGTTTTTACCCAATACAGCTCACTCCAGTATCTTGGAACTAATTCCCTGATGTCTTAACAGATATTCTATCATCCTGTCCCTTCGCATTGTCAGTGTTTTTTACATATTCTTTTCCTTTCCGATTACCATTCCTTACCTCATCAGTCCACCTAATTTTCAGCCTTCGTCTGTAGCCCCACATCTCAAATCCCTCGATTCTCTACTGTCCTGGTTTTCTCACAGTCCATGTTTGACTACTATACAGTGCTGTTCTCCAAACGAACATTCTCAGAAATTTCTTCCAAAAATCATGTTTGGTACTAGTAGACTTTCCTGACCAGGAATGCCATTTTTGCCACTGCTAGTCTGCTTTTGATGTCCTCCTTGGTCCGTCCGTCATTGGATGTTTTGCTGCCTAGGTAGTAGAATTCCTTAACTTCATCTACTTCGTGAGCGATGGCGCTGGTGTTAAGTTTCTCTCTGTTTTCGTTTCTGCTACTTCTCGTTACTTTCATCTTTCTTCGAATTGCTCTCAGTCCATGTTTTGTACTCATTAGACTGTTCACTCCATTCAGCAGATCACGTAATTCTTCTTCACTTTCACCCACAGTAGCAGTATCATCCTTTCACCTGGAATTTTAATTCCGCTCCTGAACCTTTCTTTTATTTCCATCATTGTTTCTTCGATGTACAGATGGAACAGTACAGATGAAAGACTAGATCTCTGCCTGACACCCTTCTTAATCCGGGAACTTCATTCTTGGTCATCCGATCTTATTATTTCCCGTTGGCTCTTGTACATATTGTATGTTACCCGTCTCTCCCTATAGCGTACCCCTGTTTTTCTCAGAGTTTCAACATCTTGCACCACTTTAGGTTGTCGAACACTTTTTCCAGGCCGACAGATCCTATGGACTTTCCTTGGTTTTTCTTTAGTCTTGCTTCCATTATCAAACGCTACGTCAGGATTGCCTCTCTGGTGCCTTTATCTATCCTAAAGTCAAACTGATCTTCATCTAACAAATCCTCAACTTTCTTTTCCATTTTCCTGTATATTATTCTAGTCAGCAACTTGGATGCATGAGCTGTTAAGCTGATTCTGCAATAATTCCAGCACTTGTCAGCTCTTGCACTCTTCGGAATAGTGTGGATGATACACTCCTGGAAATTGAAATAAGAACACCGTGAATTCATTGTCCCAGGAAGGGGAAACTTTATTGACACATTCCTGGGGTCAGATACATCACATGATCACAATGACAGAACCACAGGCACATAGACACAGGCAACAGAGCATGTACAATGTCGGCACTAGTACAGTGTATATCCACCTTTCGCAGCAATGCAGGCTGCTATTCTCCCATGGAGACGATCGTAGAGATGCTGGATGTAGTCCTGTGGAACGGCTTGCCATGCCATTTCCACCTGGCGCCTCAGTTGGACCAGCGTTCGTGCTGGACGCGCAGACCGCGTGAGACGACGCTTCATCCAGTCCCAAACATGCTCAATGGGGGACAGATCCGGAGATCTTGCTGGCCAGGGTAGTTGACTTACACCTTCTAGAGCACGTTGGGTGGCACGGGATACATGCGGACGTGCATTGTCCTGTTGGAACAGCAAGTTCCCTTGCCGGTCTAGGAATGGTAGAACGATGGGTTCGATGACGGTTTGGATGTACCGTGCACTATTCAGTGTCCCCTCGACGATCACCAGTGGTGTACGGCCAGTGTAGGAGATCGCTCCCCACACCATGATGCCGGGTGTTGGCCCTGTGTGCCTCGGTCGTATGCAGTCCTGATTGTGGCGCTCACCTGCACGGCGCCACACACGCATACGACCATCATTGGCACCAAGGAAGAAACGACTCTCATCGCTGAAGACGACACGTCTCCATTCGTCCCTCCATTCACGCCTGTCGCGACACCACTGGAGGCGGGCTGCACGATGTTGGGGCGTGAGCGGAAGACGGCCTAACGGTGTGCGGGACCGTAGCCCAGCTTCATGGAGACGGTTGCGAATGGTCCTCGCCGATACCCCAGGAGCAACAGTGTCCCTAATTTGCTGGGAAGTGGCGGTGCGGTCCCCTACGGCACTGCGTAGGATCCTACGGTCTTGGCGTGCATCCGTGCGTCGCTGCGGTCCGGTCCCAGGTGGACGGGCACGTGCACCTTCCGCCGACCACTGGCGACAACATCGATGTACTGTGGAGACCTCACGCCCCACGTGTTGAGCAATTCGGCGGTACGTCCACCCGGCCTCCCGCATGCCCACTATACGCCCTCGCTCAAAGTCCGTCAACTGCACATACGGTTCACGTCCACGCTGTCGCGGCATGCTACCAGTGTTAAAGACTGCGATGGAGCTCCGTGTGCCACGGCAAACTGGCTGACACTGACGGCGGCGGTGCACAAATGCTGCGCAGCTAGCGCCATTCGACGGGCAACACCGCGGTTCCTGGTGTGTCCGCTGTGCCGTGCGTGTGGATCATTGCTTGTACAGCCCTCTCGCAGTGTCCGGAGCAAGTATGGTGGGTCTGACACACCGGTGTCAATGTGTTCTTTTTTCCATTTCCAGGAGTGTATTTTTCCGAAAGTCGGGTGGAATGTCGCCAGACTCATACACACTACCGTGAATAGTCGTTTTGTTGCCACTTCTCCCAATGATTTTAGAAATTCTGATGGAATGTTATTTATCCCTTCTGTTTATTTTATATTAAGTCCTCCAAAGCTCTCTTCAATTCTGATTCTAATACTGGATTCCCCATCTCTTCTACATCGACTCCTGTATCTTCTTCTACCACATCAGACAAATCTTCCCCCTCTTAGAGGTCTTCAGTGTACTCTTTCCAACAACCCGCTCTTTGCTCAGCATTGCACTTCTAATGTTACCATATTTGCTTTTATTTTGATCGAAGGTTGTTTTGACTTTCCTATATGATGAGTCAGTCTTTCTGGCAATCATTTCTTTTTCTATTTCTTCATATTTTTCAAACACGATTTCGTCTTAGCTTCTCTGTACTTCGTATTTATTTCATTTCTCAGGGACTTTTATTTCTGTATTCCTATATTTTTGTGGACGTTTTTGTAGTTCCTTCTTTCTTCGATCAGCTGAAGTATTTCTTCTGTTTTTTCGCAGTTACCTTGTTTGCACCAGTGTTTTGCTTTCCAGCTTCTGTGATAGGCCTTTTTAGAAATGTTCATTCCTCTTCAAGTGTACTACCTACTGACCTATTTTACATTGCTGTATCTACAGCCTTCAAGCATATCTCGTCATTCCTTCGTACTTCCCTATCCCACTTCTTTGCATATTTATTCCTCCTAACTAATCTTTTAAACTTCAGCCTACTCTTCATCACTACTACATTGTGATCTGAGTCTATATCTGCTCCTGGATGCACTTAAAATTCCGTATCTAATTTTGGAATCTGTGCCTTACTATGATGCAATATGACTGAAATCTTCCCATATCACCCGGCCTTTTACAAGTATACAGAGTATTTCCTATTACTAGTTGAAATTTATTACAGAACTCGATTACTTTCCTCTCTCATTTCTTGACCCAAGCCCATACTTTCATGTAACCTTTTCTTATAGTCCTTCCCCTTCAACTGCTTTCCAGTCCCCCTTGACTATTAGATTTTCATCTCCATTTACGTACTTAATTACCATGTCAATACATTCATATACATTCTCTATTTCATCATTTTCGGATTCCGACGTCAGCATGTGCACTTGAACTATCGTTGTCCGTTTTGGTTTGCTGTCGATCCTGATAAGAACAACCGTATGACTGAACTGTTCACAGTAAGACACTCTCTGCCCTACTTTCCTAGTCATAACGAATACTACTCCCGTTACACCATTTTCTGATGATGTTGTTTTTACCTTATCCTCACATGGCAGAAATCCTTGTCTTTTTTCCGTTTCACTTCACTGACCTCTGCTACATCTAAAATGAGCATTTGCGTTTCCTTTTTCAGAACTACCACGTTCAAACTTCACTCCGTCTCGTACAACGTTATCCTTTCGTTGGTTATTCAGTCTTTTTCTCATGGTCAACTTGCCCTTGGCAGTCCACTCCCTGAGATCGGAATGGGGGACTATTCGCGAATCTTTTGCCAGTGGAGAGATCATCATGGCACTTTTTCCATTACAGGCAACATGTCCTGTGGATACACGTTATTTGTCTTTAATGGAGTTGTTTCCATTGCATTCTGCATACCCATGCCGTTGATCATTGCTGATTCTGACGCATTTAGCGTCAGTTTCCCACCCCAGGACAACATCGACTGTTTCATAATAATAATGAAAATCCATCCATCCCTGTCGTAAATGCTGCCTTGGTTAAAGAAAGTTGAACCATGTAGTAATCCATTTTGTAAACTGTGTTACTTACAATAAGTGTTAACGGCTGATATGTGGGGATTTCAAATTCATTGCGAATCTCTTGGTTTCCTATGGGGTGCACCAAAAACTGCTTGTACCTGCGTTATTTGGACAGTCGTACAAGAGAGAAACACTACACACAGAGCGAATGGATTCCACGAACAGCTCTGGTGTCTGGGTCAAAAAATGTTGGCGAAGAACCTCTAGCGAATCTGAACAATATTGCCCTCTCAACAGTTGGGATTTATAATAGCATTTGTAAAGGCTGTACACAGGAATGAAGCAGCATTTCAGTTTTTCTGAATGACGTTCCCACAAATTAGCACAGAGAGGACTGCAAAGTGGACATTTATTTGTCCACAGACACTCCAGCAGCGGGGAGACACGCATTTTGAGTCTATGTTTCAACCCCTGGTAACCTTCATGCGTGGCATTGTTTTCGTAATGTGAGGACATCGTTCATAGAAAACAGGATAGCCGAAAATTGCAGGTACATTAATGACGAACTCATTCACGCCTACAGGCCAATGGCTGCAGCATGACCCTGAAGACACACCTCCTTAACTCGCACTTCGAAGAGTTCCCAGAGAACTGTGGTGGATTCAGTGATAAGCGTGGCGAGCGTTCCCACCGAGGAATTTCTCTTATGGAACGGCGGCACGCAGAGCTGTGGATTACTGTTGTGTTGGCTGATTGCTGATGGATACTACACAGAGATGATCCAGCACCACCCGTTAGAGGAACGCAAAAAAACGGTGCGAATAAACTAGATAAGTTCTGCTAATTCATATATATTCTACTGATTACGACAGCAATGTACGTGAAACGTATAGTCCCAACTTACATGTAATCCTAAGCTGGCAGACAATTTTGATCGTGATATTTGTGTTCAGCTCATCAGAGTCTATAAACACCGTCTACTGTGGTCCCCCCCCCCCCCAACCCCCCACCCCCAAAGGAAATCCGTTGTCGATCAGTGTACTTCAAAAACTTCAGCTTAGAAAAGCATTCAACTTCCTATGTACAAAGTCTGAAATCTACGTGTTATTTAAAATACGTATATTTGCAATGAATGGATAACTCTGACAAAGAAGCTTGGTCTCAAATGAACATGTTAACGGTTTGTGGTGTCTACTTGCTCGAGCATCTGCTCTTACGGTAGAAGACTGTGCATTCAAACAAGTAGTCAAACATCGTAAGTAATTATAAGTAGCACCGGTAGACCAGTTTTGTGCGGATTTGGGCGAAATTCCAGGAACATTTTTACGTTTCATATGAAAAAGTAGCAGCGCGCATTGATTCTGACGTACGGCATTAGGGCGGTGACAAATGGAGACTATTTTATCACACGTTTGGCAGTTGCAGCGGAAGAATAGCGCTGTAAATCAGCGGTCGAGCGCACACGCTGCGCCCACATGTTCAGCCCGCCGCCCGGCTGCGTTCAGACGGCAACGTGTTCAGCCAGCGCTGCCACTGTTTCTGCTGAGGCTTTAGAGTGATTCACACAGACTGGGCACGCCCTTATCTCTGCCGTGTCAAGGTTTGAAGCCACCTTCTAAGTCACGTGGCAGAGGGAAAGAAAACCCATTTCTGTCACTAAGAGAACCACCGCTGTCGGTTGCAGCTTTTCTCATTTAGGCCTATAGCTGAAATGAAGAGTTGATTTTAGGAAGTGAACGACTACTTGTATTAGTGTTACACAAGAAGAATTAAAGTTAACATAATTTTCCAGAAATTCTCAGTATTTTCGTTTTACAAACGACGGAATTACAGTTCTTCAATGAATTCCAGTTTTTGTTGCCCTGCGAATCATTTGGCTCGCTCACAGGAGCAGAAAGCGAAATATCAGTTTGGCAGAAAGCATTGAGTTGTCTGACGATCCCTCAACACTACTTATGATAAGTATTTGGGACTTCATTCTTGAAAAACAATCCTGACACCGATAAAATGTCCGCCTGCTTAGCTGGATGGTAACGTGCTTGCCTCCCACGCACCGGGCCCTGGTTCAATTCCCAGCTCGATCGGAAATTTACTCCGCTCGTGGACTGGGTGTTGTGTTGTGCTCGTCTTCCTTTCATCCTCATAATCGGCCGCAAGTCGCCCAATGTGGCACCGAATGATATAACACTTGCACTTGGCGACCGAACGCGAATGGGACATCCCGGCCAACAATGCCATACGATCATTTCGTTTTTACACAAGTAAAATACAAGAATTTTGTAAAAAGGAACAAGAAATTTACGGTTCACAGCACTCGTTCAAAATTATTAATCAGCAAGAGCTACAAAGTTAAATTTTAAAGTCCAGAAGTTAAATGCTAAGCACTACTTGGAAGAAACCTTAACTAACGGGAAAGTGGACACACGAAGATAGCCTGTCTATTTATTTTTAAAAATAAGCTATTCATTGAAACTGTGCTTCCTTTCCATACATTAGAAAACATAGGATAAAGAAACCTCTGTAGGCTCTGTATGATGACTTGCTCTATCGATCTAGACGACCAATGAATGTGTAGAAGATTAGCAGTGCATAATTCTCCCAGCCATTCATGCCAAGCGTCCATCAGGAATACTTCACAATCATCCCAGCACATCTGAACACACGTTCTAGCTATACAACTGCATGATTACTAGGAGGGTTGTCCAGAAAGTAAGTTACGATCAGTCGCGAAATGGAAACCACTGGGAAAATCCGGTAAAGCCTTCCATAGACGTATTGGGCAGTGTCTCTAGTATGCCCGTCGATCGTGTCGCGTCGCTCTTTTCAGTTTTGAGTGAACAGTGAGCATGTAAAGATGCGTAGGGAATAGCGTCTCCCGCCAAGTATGAGGGCCTGGATAGAGATTTCGCCTGTGTCATGCAGCCCACATAACGCAACTGTCGAGCAGTTCCTTCTTCATGCCAGTTCTCGGCCGCACACTGCAGGGGCAATGAAGACGCTCCTGCAGCGTTTCGGATGAGAAGTGCTTGATCACCCACAATACAGTCCGTAATTGGCTCCCCCTGAGTCTCATCTCACCTCACAAGAACTGCTGGGTGAATATAGAATAGTAAAAAACATTAATCGTTAACTGAGAGAACACGACGCCTTAGTCACTAAGAGTGACAAAGGGAACACTGCTGTCGTGGTTTAAAAAAATGAATATATTGAAAAGACGGTAAAGTTGTTTGAGTACAATGACATCGTTGAGTTTACCGTAGATCCAACCGCGGAATTGCAAAAAGAAATCCGGCGTACTTTAGCTAGTTCTGTCAGCCTGTTCAATAACTTCCAAAAGAAATGGCTTATAAATATGAACACGAAACCACCCGTGCTCAGAAGTCAGTTTAAACTGCACAAACAAAATCACCCGATTCGCCCTGTAGTGAATGGAATAGGTAGCCCACATCACACACTCACTAGGCGCCTCCATTTTAAAATTAAAGATGGTTTCAAATTTTAAAAACACCTGACACTAGACTAGTTTCCTTTGACATCGTCACTCTTTATACAAATGTCCCTGCCGATGTAACCATAGCCCTTGTAAAAAAGACTCTACTAAAATATAAAATATCTAGGTGAAATTCAGATTGCAGAACTGATTAGTTTGCTTAAAGTCGTTTTGAAATACAATTACTTCACGTTCAATGGGAAAATGTATATACAACCAGATGGCTTAGCAATGGGTAGTCCCCTCGCTAGTATTTTGGCAGATTTTTTTATCAACGCTCTGGAAATAACGTTCGTCAATTCAAGTTCAGAATTACGCCACAAAATCCGTTATTATACACGTTATGTTGGCGACATTGTCAGTGCTTTTGACGGTATTGATGAGTCAGTGCTTCTCATCAATACTTTCAATGGTTTACATAAAAAATTTCCTTTACAAAAGAACTTCAGAATGAAAAAGATGAACTTAACTTTCTTGATTTAACAATTTCTATACAGAATAGTTCCTTCAATTTCAACATTTTCCGTAAGGAAACGTATTCAGATAATGTCATCCCTGCTGACTCAACTGATCCAAAGGCTCATAAACTGGCGTTTTTTCATTCTGCCATTCACCATATGGTAACTACTCCTTTATCACCTGCCGATCAACAAAATGAATTGAATGTCATCCAAGCGATTGCGGTTAGTAATGGGTACAATCAGAATATGATTGATTACATGATCAGTAATAAAACTTCCCAAAATTGTTAGACTTTGAGCAAAACTGATAGCAAAGAAGCTATAAAGTTTATTTCTATTCCTTTCTTGGGCAATATATCATGTAGGATAAAACATCTTCTAATGAAAAAATATAACTGCAACGTCTCCTTCTCTACAGGTAACAGTTTAAAGAGAAATCTTGTACATTCAGTAGAGATCGCCGGCGATTGGTTTTCCAATTCAGGGGTTTACAAAATAACCTGTAACAACTATCCTTCATATTATATTGGTCAAACAGGAAGAACTGTGAAAACAAGATATAAAGAACACCTATTAGGTAAAAAAGGAGCGAATATACACAATTCTACTTTTGCTGAACACCTCTTGATAGCCAGTCATACGCCAAAACATTTAGAAGACACTCTTATCCCACACAGAGAAGAGAAAGGGCGTAGATTAGATGTGTAGCAAGAGTTACAAATTTTCAAACACCTTGAGCTCAAGGACGGTAATATACTGAACGACCAGTTGAACCTTGCTTGTAGACTGTCTACGGTATAACATTCATGCTAGTAACCTTAGTGGTTTATTTCCTCAGGAAGCTATGATGCACCTTCAGTGCTTTAAGCTCACTACCGCTCATGTAATGGTGGTTTTGTCACGATGTATGTTTGTTACTACATCGGCCCTTATGAGATTTTACCTGGCTCTAAAAATTTTGTTTTTCCTGTGAAGTGTATTAACAGGATCGTGTGCCAGTGTTCGTTATTCTTTCTTGACAAGAGCCATTATTGTCAATTTTAAAGTTCTGACATGTACACCGATTGTGGGCTTCACTAATAGAGTAATGTAATTTTTCATGTTTTGGCTGTATATGCCACTGGGCGTAAGTTCCTCGGCGTAAGCGCCATCTGCCTTTTTTTATGTATAACTACATTATTTGTACCAATGCTCCCATACTGCTATAACGGGAGTGTTAATTTCCTTCCTTTTTATTGTTACTCAACCTAAGGACGTTATTAATACTGATAATTTACACGTTGCCTTTGTACGCCAATTGGCACATGTTTCTCGACACGAGCGCCACCTGCCCTGTTTTCAGAGTAACTACGCCCGCCGATTACACTCAGTCGGTTGTGAGCTCTGCAAGATTCATGAGCTATTTTATATTAACGTGACAAACCCTAATTCTAGGGCTATATTTTATTTTTGACACATGGATCTATGCCGACAATTGTAAAAACGGCGATGGTACATTAGTTCTCACTAATGTAAAATTGTAAGTACCAGTCGTCGTTATCATACCTATGTAATGCAAGAGTTCTCTAATTTGTCTTAAAAAATTTATTCTTGGTTTATAAGTTTCATACTTTTATAATGTAAGCAATGATGTTCATTGTCCTTAGGTTACCTTCTGAAGAAGACAAATTTATATTTGTCGAAACCTAGCTAAAGAATTTCTTTATCCATTGCAACTGGTCAGCTGTTTATAATTTTATTACAAACGTTATTGTTGTCAGTATGCTTTTATGGTAAAAGGAAGCAGTTTAACATCTTCTTAGTGAGTAATAATATGAAACAGGTGCACTACTACATTTGACCTAATTTGTAATCCGTTTGAACGAAACGGTGTTTTTGTTCATTTGTAGATTAATATTGGAGCACGTACTTTGTAAATTTTTGTCATGATTTTCGTCTTCGAAAAAAATTATTACAACTACTATTGATGAATACAAAACTCTGAGTTGAAAGTAACCTAATTGTAAACACTTATTTACAGAAAGCATACGCCCTAAGTACATATAAAACGGTATTTGTAGGTATTATATCGTTAAAGATGCTGTTTCTAACGTTGAAATAACTCGAATCTGTTGTGAGCAGTTTCATATTTTAGGAACTAGTGGAACAGGACACGTAGTATCCACTTAGCCGCAGAAGGTTTCAGCATTTCTGTTCATACCTATCAACCGTTAAATCGTGATTGAGGCAGCGATTCCAATGTTGAATGCAGCTACACACTCCTGACCCAGGATCATTACATCAAAGCACGTGTGATGAGTTTTCTATGTGACGTTGATTGAGCCGAAAAATTCTCATTTGCAAGGTGACAATACCCAGCGAAAATCCGTCTCTCCAAAGAACATGAGCCAGGTTAGCAGGGTAGCTTTAAATGTTGCTTGTGTCCGAAACATATGGCTGTGCAGTTTAGTGAATAGTGATATGATAAGCACAGTTCTAGATTATAGAACAGCACATGCTTATTCTACTTTAGAGACTCACAAGTAACGCCACCTCAAAGATAATTTTTCACTCGCATGCCCCAACAATGTTGTTGAATTCTTATCTTTTGGTGATTTTAGTGTTATAACCCCCGAAAATTTAATGCTCTACTTGACAGAACAGTGTTACATACCACATTTCAGTGACCATACATGTAGGAAAGTAGAAGAGATCGTAGAAGTGTATAATTGTCATCATAAATATAAACTAAGACCTAATGAGGTAGCAGGGTGGCAAAGATCTTATCTAAAACTTCATATAGGTCAGAGCTCCGTGATTTTCTGTTCTATAAATTTAGTAATATAGCTTTGCACACAATAACATTTCATTTTTGTTAACTGATGCACTTTGTTACGTTTTTTAACATACTGTCTACTTAGTAGCAAAACTTTAGCGTATTGTTATAATATATAATGGTAAACATGTCATTATAAATCACAGTTCCGACATAGAGAATTCAAATAATGAACTAATGAAACGAAAACGCTAAGAACCAGGACATTCCGGTGTCCTTTTTTTGTATTATCACTGATGATGATATCTGGTGATGATATCTTTCCTACCTCAGTTTTCGAATGCAACTAATATGTGAGCGATCCCAAAATTTTAATATGTTAGGTTGTATATTATAGCTTTGGCATAGATGAAAAATTTGTGTGATTGAATCCTCGGACAGATCAGTATGAAGAAAGAAATATTTCAAAGCAATAGTCCTGGCATTTGCCGAAATTAGCTTAGGAAAACTACCTCAGACTTCAGGTCGCTCAACAGAAGATCCACACCTAAGTAATGGTTATTTGTGCAAGCCACACCAGCACGCAGGAAAGGAAATAAAAGTAATCCGCTCAATTACAGAACCGCATTATCGCATAGATTTGCTATAGGATTTTAACATGTACTGTACTCCAAAATTATGAAATATCTCGAAGGAGGTGATTATGGATAGAGAAACCATCGTTCTTGCGAGACGAAACTGGCTCTTTACTCATAAGATGTCAAATTGATTTTCTGAATGATTTCGACTCTATTCTTTACAAGCGGCTCCTAAGCAGATTGGTTGCCAGTGAGCTATCGTCTCAACTGCAAAATTAGATTCGTGATTTCCTGTCACAAACGAACTAGCAGGAAGGCATCCAGTGAAAGTGAGGTTATGTCAGCGGTTCCCCAAGGAAGCGTAATATGCCCTCTACTGTAACTAGTCTATGTTAACGATTTGGAAGACAATCTGATCCTCGCTGTTACACTGTCTGAAAATGATGCGGTCGTCTGCCGTCTGGTAAGCTGATATGAAGGCCTAAATAAATTATAAAATGATTTAAATGAGATATCGGCACGGTGGGATAAGTGACAATAGACCCTGAACACTAAGAAATGTCATTCAAGTGAGCACGAACATCTTCCGTTATATTTCGGTTGCCCGACGAATCACATAAATTTATAGGTTGTCGATTTATGTAAATGTCTATGGATTACAATTACGAACAACTTAAGTTGGAAAACCCTCATAGAAAATGTGAGGAAGGTGAACCAAAGTCTACGTTTTGTTTGTAGAAAAATTAGCAAGTGCAACAACTCTACTACAGAGAATGTATGCATTACGTTTGTCCATCCCCTTCAAGAGTCGATACCCCTACTACTGCGTGATACGGGATTCGTATCAGGTAGGACTGACCAAGGACACCGAAAAAGTTCAAAGAATGGCAATTTGTTTTGTAGTATCAAATAATTGTGTAAGGTCACGCATGTAATAGGCGACGTAGGGTACAGTCACTTAAACAAAAGCGTGTACCGTTGCGGTGATATTATTTCAAAAAAAATGCAGTCACTATCTTTCTCCCCCAAATACCACAACATTTTTTTACAATGCTCTCCTAACTGAGTTTCAGTTTTACTCCATTTATTTTTCGGATTCTGCAAGGCGGTTTATAGATATGTTTTCCACAGGATGTTAACCCAGAAATAAAATTAACTGCTAGAAACACTTATTTAAATACTATACTCTTGCCTGACGACCAAATAATTGTAAAGAAGATAGAGTATGATCTTCAATTAGTTCTACCTCGCTTGGACTAAGTAGGTAAACTCTGTCACATGAAGATATCGGAACATAAGACCAACGTTGAGTGTAGTCGTTCTGTGCCGCAAGGGGTGATATGTGATAATACATTAGAGTAGGTAAACTTCCTTTCCAAGATCGCTTGAAATAACCTTTATTTGCGGTAACCGGTTTGGGTAATCATTGTTAGCATCTTCAGATCTCGACAGACGGGTTATTGCATATTTCTTAGAATAGCAGTGAAAATACTCTTTCTCTGTTACGTACCTGTCAGTCTATTAGAAAGAATTCTTTCACTGCTATTTTAAAAAATGTAGAATAATCTGTCTGTCGAGATCTGAAGATGCTAACACTGATTACCGAAACCTTTTATCGGGAATAAAGGTTATCACTAGCAATCTTGGCAAAGACGTTTATGTTCTCTAATGTAAGACCAAAGTTATAGCTCTTAAATGAAAATACCCAGTACGTTCTAAAATAAATGTTAAATGGAAAGTAAGTTAACAAGTATTTCATTTTCATTTATTAGGATATGAATTGTGTTATAAGTTACGATATTATAATATCTCCAATAAGTTGAACAACTTTCAAGTGATATGTAGCACCAGACGCAGAACATTAGCCAATAAAACAATGAGTGACACAAAGACCTAATTATACAAAGTGCTGAACATAGGCTTCACAGGGCTCCCTCTGATATCCATGTCTGCTCACTTGAACCGCCAAATGTGAAGACAACATTTTGGTACAGACAACGAGCTGCAAACCAGCGTAGAGAATTGGCGTAAAGCACAGGCGGCTGCGTTCTATGACGAAGGCACTGGGAAGTTGGTGCAACGCTGCGACAAATGTTTAAGTCGAACCGGTGACTGGAAGCGTAAAGCTGAAATACTAAACACCTTTTTCCAAAGCTGTTTCACAGAGGAAGACCGCACTGCAGTTCCTTCTCTAAATCCTCGCACAAACGAAAAAATGGCTGACATCGAAATAAGTGTCCAAGGAATAGAAAAGCAACTGGAATCACTCAATAGAGGAAAGTCCACTGGACCTGACGGGATACCAATTCGATTCTACACAGAGTACGCGAAAGAACTTGCCCCCCTTCTAACAGCCGTGTACCGCAAGTCTCTAGAGGAACGGAGGGTTCCAAATGATTGGAAAAGAGCACAGATAGTCCCAGTCTTCAAGAAGGATCGTCGAGCAGATGCGCAAAACTATAGACCTATATCTCTTACATCGATCTCTTGTAGAATTTTAGAACATGTTTTTTGCTCGCGTATCATGTCATTTCTGGAAACCCAGAATCTACTATGTAGGAATCAACATGGATTCCGGAAACAGCGATCGTGTGAGACCCAACTCGCTTTATTTGTTCATGAGACCCAGAAAATATTAGATACAGGCTCCCAGGTAGATGCTATTTTTCTTGACTTCCGGAAGGCGTTCGATACAGTTCCGCACTGTCGCCTGATAAACAAAGTAAGAGCCTACGGAATATCAGACCAGCTGTGTGGCTGGATTGAAGAGTTTTTAGCAAACAGAACACAGAATGTTGTTATCAATGGAGAGACGTCTACAGACGTTAAAGTAACCTCTGGCGTGCCACAGGGGAGTGTTATGGGACCATTGCTTTTCACAATATATATAAATGACTTAGTAGATAGTGTCGGAAGTTCTATGCGGCTTTTCGCGGATGATGCTGTAGTATACAGAGAAGTTGCAGCATTAGAAAATTGTAGCGAAATGCAGGAAGATCTGCAGCGGATAGGCACTTGGTGCAGGGAGTGGCAACTGACCCTTAACATAGACAAATGTAATGTATTGCGAATACATAGAAAGAAGGATCCTTTATTGTATGATTATATGATAGCGGAACAAACACTGGTAGCAGTTACTTCTGTAAAATATCTGGGAGTATGCGTGCGGAACGATTTGAAGTGAAATGATCATATAAAATTAATTGTTGGTAAGGCGGGTACCAGGTTGAGATTCATTGGGAGAGTGCTTAGAAAATGTAGTCCATCAGCAAAGGAGGTGGCTTACAAAACACTCGTTCGACCTATACTTGATTATTGCTCATCAGTGTGGGATCCGTACCAGATCGGTCTGACGGAGGAGATAGAGAAGATCCAAAGAAGAGCGGCGCGTTTCGTCACAGGGTTATATGGTAACCGTGATAGCGTTACGGAGATGTTTAATAAACTCAAGTGGCAGACTCTGCAAGAGAGGCGCTCTGCATCGCGGTGTAGCTTGCTCGCCAGGTTTCGAGAGGGTGCGTTTCTGGATGAGGTATCGAATATATTGCTTCCCCCTACTTATACCTCCCGAGGAGATCACGAATGTAAAATTAGAGAGATTAGAGCGCGCACGGAGGCTTTCAGACAGTCGTTCTTCCCGCGAACCACACGCGACTGGAACAGGAAAGGGAGGTAATGACAGTGGCACGTAAAGTGCCCTCCGCCACACATCGTTGGGTGGCTTGCGGAGTATCAATGTAGATGTAGATGTAGAAGGTGTAGCTAATTATTGTATGTGAAACACTTCCGATGTTCACTGTGGTTTCCATTTTGCGAGCAATCGGAACTTACTTTCTGGACAGCCATCGTTTAAGTAGAAGAAGGCAAAGGTAGTTTTTGAGATAATGGAGCCGGAAATAAGCCCACTCTCTGAAATGAAGAGCAAGAAAAAGAAGAAGAACAAGAAGAAGAACAAGAAGAAGAAGAGTGGTCAAAGCGTGTTTAAACAGCACCAGATGTGCGAACAGCACTCTGTTTTTCATCAATTATATAGCTTCTTAGTTGGCGAGTATGTGGACACCAAATGATGGGGTTACGAGATCCATACACGATCATCAATAGAGACTACACCATCTGACGCTCTCTCTTTCTCGCACCCACTGTTGGATAATACTCCTTACTTTCAAACCAGGGCATATTAGCGAGTCTGCACATGCACATACGAAACATACGCTTATATACACAAAAAAATTTATCTGGAATGGTGGAAGGAAGGTTGACGTTAACGGTCCCGTCGACAGCGAGCTCATGAGAAACGGAGCACAAGCTCGGTTTGTGGAAGGGTGGAGAGGGAAATCGGACGTGCCCTTTTCAAAGGAACCATCCCGGCATTTGCCTGGAGCGATTTTGGAAAATTAAAGAACCGAAGTCTGGATGGCTGGAAGGCGATTTCAACCGTCTTCCTCCGCAATGCACGAATTTTTGTGTCGGATACTGAAGTTTTTGGGAGGTTTTATTGGTTGTCAGGTAAACAGCATCAGAATAGTTAAGTTCCTCCCATTTATTCCAATTGGGACCCCCCTCTGGCAGTTGCATGTAAAGAGCCGCGACTCTGCATTGGGCCGGATGTGAAACAACCCGCTCTCCTTCCTCCTGCAGTGTAGTGTTTTATGTTTTAAAAAAATCCTCGGAACATATTCTGAAATTCTACTCACAGTCTTCTAGAGATTTAGTTTGCTAGGTGGTTAAGTATTAACCGTTTTTGGGAAAGCCTCACAGTCATGTTTATATCTAACAAAAACGTTAAGTTTTGTCTAAGGTGTTAAGCAACGCGTTCTGGAACTCCAACTTCGCATTCGCAAAACTCTCCGCATGTGAGGCTAAGTCGCCTAAGACGAATGGGATAAGGGTTGTTATGTCCTGCGAAAAGAAGTCACATGCCCTTACTGGGATTGATGTGTTATTCGGCTCTTATCAGTATTGCTGCACTGTGTCTATCAGGTGCCCATCCTCCTACTTTTATATCATATTACAAATATTTGCGAGATTTCCATTGTTTGGCCACACGCAAGGGCATTAAAAAGCCTGGGCTCGCAGGACAGGGTGGATTAAGTTGTGAAAATCGGCCAAAATAAGTTGCTGTCAGTTGCACTCAAAATAACAAACTTTATTCATCAACACACAATATTACAACAAGGACGCAAAACACTCAAAGCCTTAATCGACTTCCTTTGATTAGATCGGCTGAAGTCAACACTCAAAATCCAGGACACAAGGCCTAAGCAAGAAACTGAAATACAAGGTTCTTCTGGAGGTTTCACCCAAGAATATTTTCTAAATCTTCAATCTAAACAGGTGGTAGAGCATAGCAGTTTAATTTTAATGGGAGTTGGCTGGAGGCCGCATATTAAGCAGTAATAAAAGTTTCAATCAAACGACAGAAGGCATTATCTTGAAACATTTCATGCAAAATTCGGCTGAAGGTCCTATACAAAATCATAACAATCTTATGCCTTAAGGGCAAGACAAGAACAGTAATTTAATAGATATTGATACCCACAAGGCAACATAATAACTATGTAATACACACAAATAACTATGTAACACACAAGGAACGGCACTCAGAAGTTTCCAAGGGTTGGTCTGGAATTGTAACACTAACGCCCGTTTAGGTGAGCCTGTCCAACGACTTAGTAATCTGAAGGCAACCCAACCAACAGACAGCAGACCGATCAATCAATAAAATCAGTTATGCTTCACGAAACCAGCAAAACAACCACAAGATTTCAATACAATGACACACAGAATATTGGCGCCCACAACGACCAATAACACCTCAGCTGTCGAACGACACTCCGCGCTGGACAGCAACAAAACGACGAGAAAACTACACTGCCGAAAATTACAACGACCAGGGCAGGTAACCAGAACATCAGCGGCCACAAGGCAGAAGATACCGCTGGTCAACTTCAATAACAGGGAATAAATTAAACTCCACAGGAAGACGGCTGGAATCCTGCCCGACTTGAATACACAAACATTGTTGCTCGCAAGAACGTCCGAAAAGCGACAACCAGGAGCCCGCATCTCGTGGTCGTGCGGTAGCGTTCTCGCTTCCCACGCCCGGGTTCCCGGGTTCGATTCCCGGCGGGGTCAGGGATTTTCTCTGCCTCGTGATGGCTGGGTGTTGTGTGCTGTCCTTAGGTTAGTTAGGTTGAAGTAGTTCTAAGTTCCAGGGGACTGATGACCATAGCTGTTAAGTCCCATAGTGCTCAGAGCCATTTGAACCATTTTTGACAACCAGGAGCAAACGAAGAAATGTAAACAGTTGAGGCTCGATAGTAGGTTACGTGAGGACTCAACTTTCATTTCCAAGATCGGTGGGCGAAAAACTTCGTAGCACTCGCAAGCACAACCTCACACTCCAACTGCGCGTGCAAACCGCCAGCGGCCCCGGCCAGAGTACGTGCAGTGGAGACTTCTTTGCTGCTCCCCGCCAACCAACACACTGCCCAGGCCCGGTAACGGTGAAAGGACCAAATATACGTCGGCCGATGAGACGACCAGCCGAACGACCAACCAACGGTCGTCCCTCTGCAATCTCCCTCTGCCGGACAGTTTATGTGTGTCGCCAGCGGTCGGCGAGCACTGGCTGTCCGCGCCTCACCGGCGCTCCGTCCCCGACTTCACTGCTGCTGCGTCCCGACCCGCACTGCTGGTTCGTCTCCAACTGACTGCCAGACACACGACGACCCAGAAATACTATCGGTCACTCCAGGAATGGTACAACACTGTGCTTCTCAATACGCGCTGCTACTGCTGCTGCTGCCGCTCATGGGCAAGCAAGGCAGGAAGTTAGTGACGCCAGTAAATGGAATAAGAAAACGAGCCGGCAGTACTGCAGTAGAAGACGACAAACAATAAATGACCTGAACACGAGCCGTGCACGGTCCAGGCATGCTGAAAAGTAATACCTCGGAATGTTTTCTTCCGTTCTCAATATCGGCGGAGGTACTGTGCGCATGCTTGACACTCGGTCGACTTCCCCACTTCACTGCCGCAAGCTGCAACCCTCTGCTGGTAGAGGGTTCCGAACTGTAGCATGCAACATGGCGGCGTGTGACGTTACTCTATCGGTGCGTGCTTAGATCGAGTTTCGGCTGCGAGGAGTTCCTCCACACATGGAGCACCTCCTCTTTCAGCACGACAACGCCAGACCACACACGAGCGCTGCGACACCTGCAACAATCCGTCACGTTGGGTGCACCGTCATCGATCATCTTCCATACACTCTTGACTTGGCCGCTTCCAAGTTCCACCTGTTCCCCAACTTCGAGGACATCGATGAAACGGTGCAGGTGGAGGTGAGGTTGTGTCATCGTCAATAAACATTCTTAGTGACGGTATCAACAAACTGGTTTCTCGTTGGAAGAAATGTGCTCCTCACACGGTGATGAAACCTGGAAGTCAAGGAAGGCAGGATTCAGTTACGATTGTGGATGGGGCCGTAATCTGTTACTATTGGTTCCCTTTCGCAATAACACACATTTATGTTAAAACGGTAATTTCTGACTCAGCAATAAATAAGATATCACACGCTATTCATGAAGGAATAAACAACTGTGTAATTAATAGTGCTTTCAGTGCGTTACAGTTTACCAAATGAGCATAAAATGCAGACACAGCAAATAATGTTTTAAAAACAAGCCATTGTAATCCCAATTATAATCTTAAGTCAAGTAATAACAGTCACGACTGAAGGCCTTTAACGCCAAGAACGGCAATTAAAAAAAAAAATTAACAAACATACTGTAAAGCAGCAGTGCAAAGCAAAGGTTAATTTAAAAAGACAGGCAACTGATCACCAAACGGGTGAGACAAAATGATGATAAACAAGGTACCACAACCATTTAAACCTGCTGTAACGCCAGGAATGGCAGTTATATAAAAAATTTAAAAGAAACATACAATAAAACAGCAAATACTATAATAAAACACAAGGGCTAGGCACAGATGGTGCACCAGGAATCGACATCTGAATAGGACCGGCAAAATTACTTTCACGAGCAATGAGATAGGCAGCCAAGAGATGCATTCATGTCACAAGATGGTAACTCAGACTAGTGGCAGTTAACGAATGACTAATCATAATCTTGCTGAGGCTACCTGACGTCCAATAAACCAAATGCAAAGATGTAAAGACACGCTAAAGCCGGAACTGGCAGCCTGCAGAATACTGTGCGTACAGTGCCCGGAACGAGAAAGAAATCACTACCACCAGAATAGAAGAATGGCCAACCAACCTACAATCACGAAAGCTGTCAAAACTGTACGCCACACAGGACAGCAGCGGCAAGGCGAGGAAACATACGCTGCCGTTACATACACTAATCCCCAGGGCGGGTAACTGGGGCGTTAGCGGCCACGAGGCAGGAAAAATAATAATTAGAAGCCCAGGAATGCTAATCAGATCCGCCTTCCCCCATCACTCCACTCGCGGCTCTTTGCCTCGGCAACACTACGAGCAGCAACACGAACCCAAGTCATTGGACAATCGCAAGATCTCACGATGGTGGAGGTTCTCTACTTGAATCCAAAAGCACTCAACTTAAAGCTTGCAGGATCCGGTTTACGACGAGGTCGTGCACCCTCGTGACCACAGGGCTTCGATCCGGCAGTCCATGTGTGCCGCCAGCTGTACCGGCGTGTTCTCGCACTGCGTGGGCCTCGCTCCTGCTGAGTCCCCAACCCAGCTGCACACTCTCACGACATGGACAAACAACCCCGTCGACCCAAAGATAGGGCAACAGTTACTACATATCGATAACCGCCGCTGCTGCCACTAGAGGATTGGCAACGCTTGCGAAACGAGTGGCGCCAGTCAACAAAAGAAGAAGACAAACAACCACAACCCTCCAACAGAGAGCGGAAACGTACCAACAGCACCAATGTGAGCCGCAGTACGGCTCAGGTGACTATGTTGATAAATTAATATGTAGACAAGAAGAATAAAAATGTAGAACATTAATAAACTTTCTTTAACGGTTTAAGAGATTTCACATAAAAATTTCGCAGGCACTGTTTTTTCAGCATGTCGTCGTATAATGAGTACCATGATGCGCCTCAGAACGTCACAAGTAGTCTCAGAAGTAAGTTTGCTTTCAAATGGTTCAAATGGCTCTGAGCGCTATGGGACTTAACTTCTGAGGTCATCAGTCCCCTAGGACTTAGAACTACTTAAACCTAACCAACCAAAGGACATCACACACATCCATGCCCGAGGCAGGATTCGAACCTGCAACTATAGCGGTCGCGCGGTTCCAGACTGTAGCGCCTAGAACCGCTCGGCCACCCGGCCGGCCGTTTGCTTTCGACGTGCAGCGTTTCCATGGCACTCGACTTACATTGGAGCGTCCGTTCACTGGCGCCAAACCTGACTATCGGTGTAAATTGAGTACTGTAGCATGTTTTGTGACAGACAGATGCAACCTGAAATTTGTGGCATCTAATTGTCATCTTATGCTCTATGTTACAAACCTTGTTCACTACTGCTTACATGAGCTAATTGCATCTAAGTAGGTTGTGTTTCTAGCTTTATTGGGTGTTACGAGATTTAAATGTAGAATTTCGAGTTAGTGACAATCTACATTTTAGCAGCATGCAGATAATTTAGCATGCTGCAGTTGACAGTTTGTTCCTTTCACACAAATCCCTCATCCGCTCCACAATGCTACAGACTTATTTCTAATAAGAGTACGACAAAACTCTTCTACAGCAGTACCTCCATAAGTGATATTGAGGAGTTGTTACATTTGAGCGTCGTAGAAGACAGGTCTTCTGATGGACACCTGTAGTTATTCATTCGTGATACATTTCCAATTCCGCATAGTCTACTGAAACACGTCTTGATTAAATAGCCTATGGTGTACCAGAATATAGCAGACATGGAAAATAATAAGTTATAAGTTTAGAACTTAAAATGTAATTGGTAATCATTAGCTGGTCAGGTTGTTATGTTACTTTAGTTTACGTCATTAGTTAATGTTGAACTCCTACTGCTTCAGAAACAAATATAAATACCAGTAGTAGATTTTATTATTGAGTTTTCCTATCCACGATCAATATTACGTCAGTTTGAGCTGGAATTCTTGGAACACATAAGTTTTTATTTTAATGTTACCTAAATGTATCTTTTGATAATGCTGCAGTGCTTGTAATGGCTGTTCATTTTATTTAAAATGTGACGTAAGGTATACACATCATTTTTGTTTACTTAAGGTAATTTTCGGAAAGTGCTACTTGCTTTGGAAGTTTAATACAACACTACTGGATAAAAGTAATGAGTCCTTACATTTTATTTTAGAGGAACCTTCGTGTCTTAGATTTTGTTGAAATGAAACATTGGAATGCGCTGAAGTGAAATATTTCCTCATTTTTCCTGTGAAAGTTTCGATATTACACATGAAACAGGTAAATAGTTATCGCAGGGTACTTGTTACATAACATCAGTTCTTTTCTGTACGTACTCTTCATCAGTTAAGTCATGCCCGCCCCTGGTAGCTGAATGGTCAGCGTGACGGATTGTCAATCCTCTGGGCCCGGGTTCGATTCCCGGCTACATTGGGGAATTTCCTCCGTCCAGGGACAGCATGTTGTGCTGTTCTCATCATCCTATCCTATCATCCTCATCGACTGCAGGTCGCCGAAGTGGCGTCAAATTGGAAGACCGGCACCCGGCCAACAGTTTGCCCGACGGGGGGCCGTAGCCATACGATTAAATAAATAAATAAATGAGTTAAGCCGACTAATATTGTGAGAAAAATATCGGAACATTAATTGAAATGTCCACTAATGTGAGGCTGCTTTAATCTAAAAGGGAATGCTATAAGAATATGTCATCTTCTTCGGATATTCAGTAAGTCACTAGGCCATCAAGCGGAAAAGTGAGAACGGATTACACAGTATAGTGTTCTTATACGGTTCCGGCACTTGGCTCAATAATAGCGGCGGGATTGCAGGGCCATACGACTTTAGAAAGGAACAGCACGTGGTAACTCTCTAGTTCACACAATTCCAGATGAAATTTCTTTTAAAAGTTGAACGAACTTACTGTCAGTTGGAAATGCGCCGAGCCACATTTTCAGATGGCCTCCCTTATCTCGGAATAGTTTTCTAATGCCTTTCCTGAAGTGACCTGCAAGTAGATTCTCTTTGTTTATCTCAGCAACCGAACATTTACTATCGACACGGCGCTGCTTTTTACGGCTACAGTGCACCACATCTCATTTCGGTATAAGGGAGGTTGGTGTTGCTGCGTGCTTCAGTGGGAAGACTGATCTTACACACCATTCCTTCCAAGACTTCTTTGTGTCCTGTGCACGCTGCTTTATTTATTCATAACTAATGGAACTTCCTTCTATTTGAACGTGCTTGCTGTAGTAAAACCTTCATCTTACCTCTGCAACTATTACATCCCCCTTGCCCTCCCCATGTCCTTCCCTACCCAACTGGCTATAAGTGAATACCGTTTACATTATATTTTAAAATATATCTCTTTTCAGAAATGAGTTTCACGCCACATCCAGTTTTTACTTCCTTATAGCCGTGGAATCATATATTGATACCACTCCACGGGCATCAGTTTGGCAACGGAACAGCAAGTTTTCATTTGACACTTACAGCGGTCGTACAGGATCTGGTGGACCCAATAGTGTGCGCGCCCTCAGACACGTTTCCAGTGGTTCTGCACTACTACAAGCGACCACTGCTGCGGCAATGTAGGATGGCCCGTGGCAGCCACTCAGCCACATTCACGTTCTGAGTCGCTTCGCTACACCACCATCGTTTGTGCTTTAGTACACTTAGCTGAATTCTTACTGCAGAATTCGTAATGGTTCTTCGTATGCTGGAGAAATACACGCGAACATTCTATTTGTTGTCTTAACTTGTTCGGCTATCACCCCTGCTCCGTCCAGTTTTCCTACGACAATAGCTGCCCCACCATTCTGTAACCTGCCCCTTCTTACTGTTGTGTACAAAGTTTTACGCAACAATAGCTTCTTATTTTACTCTCTGAGTCTTTAAATATGCAAAAAATGGTAAAGCAGTGTAGTCGAATTAAATCACATAATGCTTGGGGAACTAGGAAATAAACGTCACAGCAGCGCCAAACATTATCCTGTAGCACACTTTAAATTTGTTTTACCTTCTTAGATTTTCAATTCATAATGTATTTTCGAAGCATTATCCATTCTGTTCTACTGTTGCTCAGGGTTCCTTATCATCTCAGACAGACTTACAGCGCCGTCGTGAAACTGTAAATTATCTGTAATTTCTCGCTGAATAGTAAACATTTACAAATTTCTCTTTTATTTCCTCAATGGTCTGCTCTATGTATCTGCTCTATGTACAGATTGAACAACCTTGCCTCATTCCCTCCTGACTTACTGCCTCACTGCTATGTCCTTCGTTTCTTGTAATTGCAGTGTAGTTTCTAACGAGCTGTGGATAATCTTACACGCTCCGCATTTTACTCGTACCACCGTAGAATTTTTGTAGCGTATTCCAATCTACAATGTCAAAAGGTTTCCCTAATTCTACAAATCCTCTAAGAGAAGATTTCCCTTCTTCAATAAGCCTTCTAAAATAAGTAGTAGGGTCATTACTGCCTCAAACTGGTCTTCTACGAGAGTTTCCATTTCCTGGTAAATAATTTGTTTTAGTATTTGGTGACTATGATTCAAAGAACAGTTCAGAAATGCACCTTTCAGCCCCTGCCGTGTTTTGAATTGGGATTATTACATTTTTGTTGAAGACTAACTGTACTTTAAAAAAAAATGTTGAAATGTATCTGAATTCCTAAGGGACCAAACTGCTGAGGTCATCGGTCCCTAGACTTACACACTACTTAAACTAATTTATGCTAAGAACGCACACACCCATGACCGATAGAGGAGTCGAACCTCCGGCGGGAGGGGCCGCGCAATCCGTATCATGGCGCCTAAGACCGCGCGGCTAATTGTATTACACATGTCTGACATAGGTTTCTTGTAAACAGAACTCCCTAGAATTTCTGTATTACTGAAAGAACATCGTCATCACTAGACGCCTTGTCTCCCCTTATTTTGTTCGAATTCCTCTTTCGCTGTCATATAACATCAGTTTACTAAATCACTATCAAAATAGAATTATCATTTTCTAAATTAATCGAGACTGAAGTATAAAATACAGGCTGTAACTAGATTCTTCATTAATTATGCATTTTCCTTTTGTTTTTATCTATGGATTAAAATACAGATGGAAATAGTTGATAACTAAGTGTTCTAGCTATACAGAGCTCACATTCTGGTGAAATATTTCGTAATACTTCCCGCAGCTAAGGTGATCTCAACCTGACTGTTGGTTTTAACTTTACAGCTCTGTGATTTACAATATGTAGTCATTCATCGTAGATGACAGTAAAACAAACATTATTTCCACTGTTGCACAGTACTGTTGAAGCTTTAAAATGTCGCCAGCCACTACAGAGTATGATGTGTGGTTTATGGAGCGGCGCCTGGTCTTAAACATGAGTTTACGATCACTCAAATCAAAGATACACTGCGCCAGAAACATGTGATTAATTCTGAAGGCTTACGGTGAAAGACCGCACGTACCTCAGATCCATTTCTTCGGCATTCTGCTTGTAATGAAACTGGGCATTGTATTATACTCACTTTAATGAAGGACACGATCTATTGAGGCAGATCTTCGCCACGTGTTACTACCAGGTCATTTATATTTAGACAACAAGAGTGTAGCTACTATATGCTTTTAAAACTTTGGAAGTGTTTATACGAGTATATTATTTACTCACGAAAATTTGATTGATTTAATAATAATTCCTTTTAACTCACTTCTTGCATTTTAGCTTAAGGACAGCTTTAGCAAAATGGTTCAAATGGCTCTGAGCACTATGGTACTTAACATCTATGGTCATCAGTCCCCTAGAACTTAGAACTATTTAAACCTAACTAACCTAAGGACATCTCGTAACACCCAGTCATCACGAGGCAGAGAAAATCCCTGATCCCGCCGCAGCTTTAGCACTTTTATAACATCTTCCTTAAAATTAACCTATTTTAATCAGATTTAATCACCTTGCTCTATTCAAAGTTACGGATTTTAATGTTTTTTTAACATTTTCTTTCAAATTACTCGGGGGAATGTTAGACTGATATAACTCGAGTCACAGTGATATTATATAGACTGTTTATAGTCAGTTTTATTAAAATTTTCGCTTGGCAATAACGAAAGTATGAATTTATGCTGACACGGGTAACGTGTCATTTATAAACGAAATGTACTTTCTGTTGGAAAATAATCATATTGAGAATCACTCAGGGACTCTTGTGTAACATCACTGGGTACTCGCCGTTTGAAGCTTTTGTCTTCCTGTATTGGCTAGTTTTTATAACTCTGTCATGTGTGGCCGTTCTTGTCAATGTCTACAGTGTACTGTGCCTATATTAATGAAAATATAAATAACAATAAATGTTCGTATTAGTTTGACTCTAGCACAATGAAACTGTTCATTTGGTCGTACACATGAAATTAAAGAACTGAAAATCCTTTTTCAGTGGGAGTCATCGAACAGGTCAACTGAGTCATTGTGCAATATAGACTTGTGATGGAAATTCTACGAAGGAAGATAAAAAAATGACTAATGACTCACCTTTGTGAACATAAACTAGAAAAATGTCGAATCAGTCCCTTTTTATGTGAAGGTATGAGGAAATATTTACAAACTGGTGTGAATACGAGGTTTGCTAAATAACATTTTCATTGAAAGTCTGTGTGATGTAGTAAAGAGATGGTTAGATGCTGTACCTCCCTGAGATGCCACAGCAGATAGCGCAACAGGTACTTCGTTTGGAAGACAGGCCTTCTCAACAATATTATTATTATTATCATTATTATTATTATTATCATTATACTTATTGTTATTGTTATTACTGTATCATTATAGCTTTGACCTGTATATTATGAAGATTTTTGCAGGTACAGACATTTCTCAGACGAAATACGCACAGCTCTCAATAAATGTAGAGAGAGTAAAGAATCAAAATACTGTTTACGTTAATTCCCAAGTTTCCACTCGGGAAAGAGACCGCCGTTTTCCTTTTCAAAAGAACCACACCAATATTTACTTTGTGTGATATACGGATACAAAGGACTACCTAAATTGGTAATAAACCTTTCCATTGTTCCCATTGGTTCTGAGGAATACAAACAGAGAGAACAAGTTACTCTCTCACCTATTTTTCTCATACAACCTGACACACCCTGAGTGTGACTATGGAAAGTTAGCAACCTGAGCAGATATAGATGGAGCCTGATAGAGTGCTAAAAAGCATGAGGTATTTTTATGATTCTTAGCTCGTAGAAAAGGCTTGTTGGGAGTTGAAAGCAATTGGCTGTGAGGCCATCCCTTAGTAAATCTTGCCAGACAGGTCAACAGCCGAACAGGGCAGACAGGGCAGTCCGTCATTTGGAGAGGCATCCAGCAGAACAATGCCACAATACCTACCATGGCTAGGAATCCTGGGGAGGTGCGACGGTCTAAAGGAACGTGTCTACACAGTGGAGTCATAAACCGGGCATTGTGTGCAGAGCCACTTAATAAAAATTCACGTGTTTTTGTTCTAGGTGCTTCAGTCTGGAACCGCGCGACCGCTACGGTCGCAGGTTCGAATCCTGCATCGGGCATGGATGTGTGTGATGTCCTTAGGTTAGTTAGTTTTAAGTAGTTCTAAGTTCTAGGGGACTAATGACCTCGGATGTTAAGTCCCATAGTGCTCAGGGCCATTTAAGCCATTTTTGGAGAACGAACAAACAAACAAACACCATCTGAACAGGCTTTGAAGGCCCACGGTACCGATTGGCCGCCGTGTCATCCTCAGCCCTAAAGCATCACCTGATGTGGATACAGAGGGTCATGTGGTCAGCACACCGCTCTCCCACCAGTTGTCAGTTTTCACGACCAGTGTCGCTACTTATCAGTCAAGTAGCTCCTCAATCGGCCTAACGGGATCAGTGCAACCCGCCTGCCAAGCTGACTGTGACCCGTCCAAGTGCTAGCCAAGCTTGACGGCGCTTAACTTCGGTGATCTGACGGGTATCACTTTTACCACTGAACAAGACCGTTGGCATCTGAGGAATACCCTGCTGTAAATTTATATTGATTAACTTAATTGGTTTATCAGATCATACAGTATTGGTTTTATTACTTTACTTCACATTATCAGTCTCAAAAGATACTGTCCTTTCGTCAAACTCAGGTACATGAATCGAAAATAAGACGTTTCTACTTCTGGAATCTGTCTGTTCCTTTTTTCACGTCGGAATTCCCTCGAGGCCATTCCTCTGATAACGTTATGCAATACAGGGTTACCCTAGAGAAAATGGTTTCTTTGCAGATATCCTGCTCATCGTTCAATTTTTCTCACAACCTCAGATCTGAGATATGTGCTCCATTTTATATTGCTGTGTGGGCTTACTTCAGGCCTCTAAACTTCTTCAGATCATCCTGACACTTGCCACTTATACTGTAATCTGATATTATTATTTTTTCCTTTGTTTACGCAAGATATTTTTCATTCACAATTTGAAGGAATTTGCCGTTCAGAGTACCGCGCATGACTGCTACTGAGTAGCGTAATATGAATAAAATAAATAGAGAAAGTAACTGCTGTGGGCTGTTGAAGTCAAATGATTTGCCCCCTTGTTGTCGGAGCACCTACTCGTCACTCTTGTGTAATGTCACTTTTACCACAGCAGTTCATAACGATACTTTCTAATGCATTATATTTTTTGTCGATTTGTGACAGGTATTTTACTGCTCGCTCCACTTTCAGATGCCACAGTGCAGAACGATGTTAATGAATGCAGACAGTGCAGAGGAGGGAAACATTCGTGTCATGAGTGTGAGATGCACGCTACTAATGAATAGATAAGCACTGCAGCGTAGCCGAAGAACAATGGAACTCTGTTTATTCTTCCGCACAGTTATAGTAATAGTTATAGTACAAATTTCCTTGAATGTCTGTGCCGTCTGTGTTTATGCTAGCGTTGTTCAAATGGTTCAAATGGCTCTGAGCACTATGGGACTTAACAGCTGTGGTCATCAGTCCCCTAGAACTTAGAACTACTTAAACCTAACTAACCTAAGGACATCACACACATCCATGCCCGAGGTAGGATTCGAACCTGCGACCATAGCAGTCGCGCGGTTCCGGACTGCGCTAGCGTTGTCACTGACGTTCTCTGGTCTGTCCTAGTAGGGTATCAGTGGCCTAGCTGGGAAATCTAAACGGACATAGTCCGTGATTCGTGCACTAACGATGACTCGGGAGGACGAGGGTTCGGCCGATCGTCAGTACATTCAGATTTAGGTTTACCGCTATTTCCCTACAACGCTCCAGGCAAATTTCTGGGTGGTTCCTTTGAAAGGACATGGCAGACGTCCTCCCCCATCGCGGAACCGATCCGAGCTTTGCTCTGTCTCTTATGACCTGGATTCCGACTGGACGTTAAACTTTACTCTTCCTTCGTTCCTTCTAGGTGGCCGTGTGCATCACGACGTAAATGTTTCTTGACAACAAATGGTTACCTTTGCTTGATCTGTCATCCCTCATAGTTTGTCGGTGAAATCCAGAAATACCGTTCATGTCTAGCGCAGAGTATCGCAAAGTTCTGTTTTACAGGACGGTGATCAACCATTATAGGTAACGGCAGGGACTATTACAGCTTCAGTGTGTTACACCTGAGACGCGATAGTCCCTTGCCTCTAGGCGCCCTAGGCCAGCTTCCACCTGGGCTATGTTCATATCCGACCTGGCACCTAGCCCAATGTCTGCAAGTGCCTTTCTTTCTTCGTAATCGGCCTTCTTTGCGCCACTGCGTGCTGTCACCACGCACAAAGGAGAACTGCCAGAACCTTGCAAGGACCCTGACCGGAGTAGACGTGCTCGCCGCACTGCGGCGCTGGATGAGAGCAGGCAGTGAGGGTTGTTAACAAGTCGCAGCTCCAGTGAGCACCCTCACACGCTCAGCTTGCTGCCTGCGCCCTAGCCGCCTTAAGCCCGGCCAGTGCGCCGGGCGGCCACCTGCGCCCTCATCCATCACCGGCCGCTGCCGCTGTCTCCGCCGGCCAGTCCAGAAGAAGGCGCACCCAGACGGCGCCATCAGCGCCTCCGTACGCTGACAGCGACAGCGATACCAGCCGCCCATCACACTGCCTCACTCTCCACGCGCTCCATATGCAGCAATGAGTATGTTGTCCCTCTGCATGCTGAAACTGACGCTCACTCTACGAGGAGTCAACATCGTAGCTCTACACTTCTGACCATTAAAATTGCTACACCAAGAAGAAATGCAGATGATAAACCGGTATTCATTGGACAAATATATTATACTAGAACTGACATGTGATTACATTTTCACGCAATTTGGGTGCATGGATCCTGAGAAATCAGTACCCAGAAATACCACGTCTGGCCGTAATAACGGCCTTGATACGCCTGGGCATTGAGTCAAACAGAGCTTGGATGGCGTGTACAGGTACAGCTGCCCATGCAGCTTCAACACGATACCACAGTTCATTAAGAGTAATGACTGGCGTATTGACCTAGTTGCTCGGCAACCATTGATCAGACGTTTTCAATTGCTGAGAGATCTGGAGAATGTGGCGGCCAGGGCAGTCTAACATTTTTTGTATCCAGAAAGGCCCGTACAGGACCTGCAACATGCGGTCGTGCATTATCCTGCTGAAATTTAGGATTTCGCAGGGATCGAATGAGCGGTAGACCCACGGGTCGTAACACATCTGAAATGTAACGTCCACTGTTCAAAGTGCCGTTATGCGAACATGAGGTGACCGAGACGTGTAACTAATGGCACCCCGTACCATCACATCGACTGATACGCCAGTATGGCGATGACGAATACACGCTTCCAATGTGCGTTCTCCGCGATGTCTCCAAACACGGATGCGACCATCATGATGCTGTAAACAGAACCATGATTCATCCGAAAAAATGACGTTTTGCCATTCGTGCACACAGGTTCGTCGTTGAGTACACTATCGCAGGCGCTCCTGTCGGTGATGCAGCATCAGGGGTAACCGCAGCCATGGTTTCCGAGCTGATAGTCCATGCAGCTGCAAACGTCGTCGGACTGTTCGTGCAGCGAGACATGGCTGCACGATGCGTTGCAGCCATGCGAATAAGATTCCTGTCATCTCGACTGCTTGTGATACTAGGGCGTTGGGATCCAGCACAGCGTTCCATATTACCCTCTTGAACCCATCGATTCCATATTCTGCTAACAGTCATTGGATCTCGACCAACGCGAGCAGCAATGTCGCGATACGATAAACCGCAATCGCGATAGGCTACAATCCGACCTTTATCAACGTCGGAAACGTGATGGTACGCATTCCTCCTCCTCACACGAGGCATCACAACAACGTTTCACCAGGCAACGCCGGTCAACTGCTGTTCGTATATGAGAAATGGGTTGGAAGCTTTCCTCATGTCAGCACGTTGTAGGCGTCGCCACCGGCGCCAACCTTGTGTGAATGCTCTGAAAAGCTAATCATTTGCATATCACAGCATCTTCTTCCTGTCGGTTAAATTTCGCGTCTGCAGCACGTCATCTTCGTAATGTAGCAATTTTAATGGCCGGTAGTGTATATAATTACTTTGCAATCCAGACTCACAGTGATCAGCCAGAATATTATGACCACCTACCTAACAGCCATTACGTCATTTTTTTGGCCCGGGTAACACCGTCGAAACGTTGTGGCATGGAATCCATGAGGTCTTGTTAGGTCGCTGGAGGGAGCTGGCACTACAACTGGTATCACAAGTCATATAATTACCGTAGATTCCAGGGAAGGGGACGATAATCTCCGACGCCACCTCCAGTCACGTCCCTGATGCTATCAAATGGGATTGTATTGGATCTGGCGAGTTGGGGGGGGGGGCGCACATCAATCGGAACTCGCCACTGTGTTCGTCGAACCACACCATCACACTCCTGGCCTTGTGACATGGCGCACTTCGCTGAAAAATGCTGCTTCCATCGGGAAATATGATCGTCATGAAGATGTGTACTTGGTCTGCAACATGTATGATTCTCCTTGGCTGTGATGGTGACTTGTACGAGCTCCACTGGACCCGTGAATGTTCCCCAGAGCATAATGGAGACGTAGCCAGCTTGTCATCGTCCCACTCTCCAGAACAGCTTCTCTAAGACGATGGATTCTCGATCTCCCATCGGCATGATGAAGAAGGTATCGGGATGTATCAGACCATGCAATTCTTGCAGCTATGTCCAGTGCCGAGGGTCACTTGCCCATTTCAGTCGTTGTTGCCGATGTAGTGATTTTAACGTTGGCCGGCTGCGGAGGCCTGTCGTTAGGATTGTTAGGTCCACTG
The DNA here is from genome assembly GCF_023864345.2 of Schistocerca serialis cubense. Classification (NCBI taxonomy): domain Eukaryota; kingdom Metazoa; phylum Arthropoda; class Insecta; order Orthoptera; family Acrididae; genus Schistocerca; species Schistocerca serialis. The sequence continues at coordinate 112,051,865 of NC_064645.1, read as the reverse complement.
TGTGGTCAGACACACATATTCTCTGCCCAGCTCAAGTCATGTCAGTACCTCCACAGTTCGCCACCTGTCCTGTTTTACCAGTCTGCCAAGCTTACGACGTCCGACATCTGTAATGAGGGGAGACAGCTCAACCCCTCAACGTCTGGACGTGGTTTCACCTTGGTTTCGCCACGTGTTGAAGACACGCGCTACTGCACTCCTCGCACACCCGACAAATCGTTCAGTTTCCGAAAGGCTCGTGCCGAGACTCCAGGCCATCACATCTACAATCTGCCGCCGGAAAAACTCAGACAGATTGCGTGCTTTCCTCATTCTACACACTGACTGACAGCAGGCTCACAGATACTACACGCACTGTATATGCGTCTGACTAGCAGTCATTCCTCTCCAGGTGACGCTGCTATCGCCTGCGCGGGTTTATACCAATAGTAGGTCGGTGGTCGTAATGTTCTGGCTGATCAATGTAAGTGTCTGGCACAAAGGCTGAAAAACAACTTCAGACCACGTAGTTTCACTGTTGAGCAGCGAGTGGGAAAAATGACCACCTCTACTTTTCCCGCCCGGCTAGCTGCGCTGTCTCATGCGCTTGAGCCATGCTGTCCCCGTCTTATGAGTTGGTCTAAACCTTGACTGTTACTCTCCGTTTGGTTGCCCGCGGTTATTGCGATTATGCCGTGGTTTTTCCTCTTTCTACATGTGGCAGCAGCGGTGTGTATCGATATTCGCACTTTGTACTATCTTTGGTCTGGTGCTGATAGTGCAGCAGCTGATGTGCAGCAGTCGGTCGGTTGATGTGGATCAGCCAGGAAATCTCCGCGCGGCATAGTGGACAGGGCCTACTAGCGGTCTCTAAGCAGTGTTGGGGTGTATGGGAGCTGTTCCGATTGCTATGAGGTTGTGGCTCACCGACCCAGGACAACAAAGTTGAGTGGTAATTTATTTACCGAAGCCAGTCTGTTCACATTGTGCCGTTGGTTTTCGTGGTTGGCTGTTGGGAGTACTCTCGTGAGCAACAGCGAGTGTTCGAGTCTGTGAAAGTTTGGCCACCATCCAGTGGAGTTGAACTGTATTTTGGTTATTTGCAGTCCAAGTGCTCCAGCGGAATTTTCTGCCTTGTGGCCGTTAGCGTTCCGGTTACCTGGCCGCTGACGTAAAATTCAGGCAATGTCCTTTCCTCACTGTGTTGTCGCTGTCCAATACGTGTGTGTAGTTTTGACACCTTATGCATGCTTGGTTGTGGCCAGCTACGCGTTTTACGTTTTAGCACTGGGCACGTGGAAGGCAAGCTGTCTTGTCGGTGGGTCCGTTAACTGTCTCTTGGTTGGGTCGCCGGAGGATTGGATATAGTTGGGCTAACTACCTGTCTCCCCTGAGCGAACGTTAATATTTCAAGGGCAGACCGACCCTCGGAAACTTCTGAGCACCGCTAGCTATACTGTCTTTTCTTATTGGTGTTTGATTGTGTATTTTAATGGTTTGAATTTGTATGCTTTTAGTTGGGTTTTAAAATTGAAAGTTCCTTACTTGTCAAGTCTTGCATTGTTTGGGCCTTCATCAACTTTAAAATTTAAAGTCCTGACTTGTTAAATGTTAGATTGTTTGGGCCTTCAGCCTGTGTAAAATATTGTTTAAAGAAAAAAGCTTTAAGCCATCTGCCTTTTGGAAATTAATTGTAGTTGTGTTTTTAAGCAATGGGCCTTCAGCCGTTTTAAAATTTAAATTCCTTACGCGTTAAATTCTAGATTGTTTGGGCCCTCTTTTGGCCCCTTGCCACAATTCCAACTACCTATTTTGTCCTGTGGACTTAAGCAAGGCGTGTCAGCGCTGATTCCCGAGCGGGAAGCCGTGTCGCTCCCTGGCACGAATACGCCCGGCGAATTAATGTCGAGGTCCAGTGTGCCGGCCAGCCTGTGGATGCTTTTTAAGGCGGTTGTCTATCTACCTCGGTGAATGAGGTCTGATTCCCTTTATTCCACCTCAGTTACAGTATATCGGCGATTGCTGCACAAACACTGTCTCCACGTACGCGTGCACCACAATTACTCTACCACGCAAACATTTGGGGCTACACTCGTCTGGTATGAGACGTTCCCGGGAGGGAGGGGGGGGGGGGGGGAATCCACGGGGGGCGGGGGCGAACTGCACAATAGCCCTCGATTCGGTGTGGGGCGGCGTTGGGATGGGTGGACTGTTGTGGCCTGTTGTGGGATTGTGAACCACTGAGGGCTACGGTGGGACGAAGCCTCTGCGTCGTTTCTAGGTCCCCAGTTTCAATACACAATACCTTTACTATCCCGTGCGAGCTTTTACTTCTCAGTTTAATCACGGTGATCATTCCTTGTTTTGTAAGTACTCGTAAACTAAATGATTTGGCATTTTAAGACGAAAGTTGGTGATCAGAATTTCGTGAAGATATCTCTCGCAAGCACAAGTTGTAGCCACTTTTAGAGAAATTGAAAGTAAAGAACTGAGAAGAACAAAGTGGCTTTCGAAGTGGCAGCTCATGTGTAGATTATGGGAGAAGAGAGTGGAAAAGATTCTAACCAGTCATTGATCGAGGTGCTGTAGTCAGTGGAATTGCCAAAAATTTATGTAAGAAGAACCATTAACCTGCCCAAGTCACCAGAATGTATCATTAAAGTCGGGGAACAGAGGCCACCAGAATAATTAAATGACTGAAACAAGAATGCTATTTCAATCTCTGTTGGTCCATTACGGCCAGTGGACGTCACCTGGTACTACTTTTCAATGTCAATAGACTTTATCCTGAAAGAAACCAGTTTCGGCAATTCATTTTGCAATCTTCAGGGCCCATACGCTTTTTTCAAATCAACGAACTTATCGTTTAGCGCCATAAAACTGGATATCGTGAAGTACAATCGTTCTGCAGCTGCTTCATACGAAAATGTGAGTTGCTGTCACGGTTTCGTATGTAGCAACTGCATAAAGATTGGAATTCACGATATCCAATATTATGGCGCCATACGATAAGTTCGTTGATTTTAAGAAAGCGCATGGGGCCTGAAGGTGGCAAAATGAACTGCCGAAACTGGTTGCTATCAGAATAAAATAAAATATCTTAATGTGCACGGCTGTTGGTAAAGTTTATTCACATTGAAAAGAACGCTATTTGTTTCCCATACTCTTTAAGATGTGTGTACAGAAGGCACTGGAGCTCTCGTATAGAAAATGCAAGGGGCATGTGCACTGACGTAAGCTACCAATGTGTTACACGGTTGTCTATGTTCAGGATCATGCAGCAAACGATGCAGATTATATAAGTGTCTTACATGCTTAGGAAGTTATTTATGATACGTGTAGTTCAAAAATTGCCTTCAAGAAAACCGAATATCTACCTTGCAAAGAAGTGGGAAGGAACACACTGTCGGACATCTAATTAAAGTGTTTGAAGAGTTTAAATACCTTAATAGCATCTAATCGCGTGATGGAAGATGTGACAGAGATATCAAACAACTAATAAGGCAGAGATGGGCGGCTATCCACGAATTAAATCCTGTATCTCGTGGAACCAGTATCAAGCTGTGGGAGTGAGTGTTGGGAACTCACAGAAATAAATGAAAAGACTTAGAGATTTAGAAATGTACCCTTGAGAAGAACACGTAGAATTTCCCAACTTGGCCGCGTAAAAAATGACTACATAAGACAAAGTGCTCAGATCCGTTGTAATATTACGAACAGATGTCAAAAGAATGAAAGCAGAGAGGTGGCCAAAGGCAGTTCATTCGTGGCTACCTCGTGGAAGGAGAAGAGGAAAACCACGAAAAGAGTGGCTAAAGGGCATGAAAAAAGTTATGAAGAGAAGAGGAACAGAAGAGGATGAGGAAGAATGAATAGGTGGAGGCGTTTGGCCACAGAGGTTTGGAATGCAACGGAAAACGCCTTTGTTCCAATTATTGCCACCACATCTCGCTTACCACATCCGTCTAACTCTGTCCTTTGTTTTGTGATAGTATAAAACGACTCATCTTTCTTGGGACTTTTCCGATGCTCTACCTGGTAACCAATTGCAGTGCTCCAGAAAAAAGTGGTGATTCCGTAAGGCTCAACGCCACTTCAGCTAATAGTGTATGGTTCAAAAATGTCATTGAGCACTATGGGACTTAACAACTGAGGTCATCAGTCCCCTAGAACTTAGAACTACTCAAATCTAACTAACCTAAGGACATCACACACATCCATGCCCGAGGCAGGATTCGAACCTGCGACAGGACTTAAGCGCCTAAAACGGCTCGCCCACCGCGACCAGCAAATGGTGTATCCATAACCTACCCCAGAGATCCTTCCGAGTAAGGGAGACCTCCTTTTTAAAGTGCAAGGCGGATCACGAGTCGTTCCTGGCGAATCTTCACATCTCTGAGAGCTGACGTCTAGGTTAAAGACCGACTGAAAATTTTCGAGATTGCGATCGGGCTTCGGTTCCATGCCCTTCCTGTTTAAAGGCAAGCACTTGTCCATTACATCACAAAGGGAGGCCCGGAACTGCAGAGAACGACGGGCACGCCGAACACTGATAAGCGTTGTGCTGGCAGCGCCTAAGCAGAGTTGTACCACGTTCTACAGGTTCCGCCACGAACACGCAGTCTTTGTTCCATGGTCGTAATACCGTTTTTTGATGGTTCCATAATTGTAAATCCCAGCTATTTAGTTCAACAGACAAGTTTCAGATTTCTGTCTGTTGTCGTGTAACTGAAACTTAACAGTTAATTTAGTAGTCAGGCGAAGGAACTGACTTTCCTCTCTGTGCCGATATCTTGTCTTTGTCTCGATCTTATCATTATGTCCGACATCGAAAACACATGCACCTTGCCACGGGAACAGGCCTGTGGGAGACATTCACTTGGGCTTTCATGGGACATGCAGTAATAAACGAAGATATCATGGCAGCCGCGACCAAGTATATTTCAGACCATCTATACCGCTTCATGCTTGATGTCTTTCGCCACGACGATGGATACGACCATCCTTGGCGTACTTGGCGTATCAAGGAACGATGGTCATCCTACAAGACGACATGTTTCCATTGGCCCAGTCCTGATGATCATGTGTTTAACTCAACTGAACAGAAATTTTACGACTGATACTTGACATGACGCTATGTATGTTTGAACCGTGAATTTACTTTCAAAACTTTTCTTAAGAATTTACGTTATTTACTAGCAATTCATCAAGAAGATTAACACATTTAATCACATTATGTGAGCGTGGAAGTAGTTGCCAGTGGGTGACTGATGAAAACAAATCAAATTTATTTCAACAAATAGGAATTTTATTCCCAAAAGCCTTTTTTTTTAGAAGCAGATTTAAAATTATAATCAGAAGGCACCCTCTAAATATCAAGTTACAATATATTCCGAGGCATAACGAAAGAATTTTTGACTGTATGAGCATTCGGGCTGTAGTCACGACCGCTCACAACAACCTCTGAAAGACTACACTAGTGCAAATCTGCAGCACACCAGATTACCTTAAACTAAAAATTTTGACAACTCACACAAGCACATAAACTATGCACCCCGTAGGAGGGATGGAAATGGTACAAAACACTAACATTAAAAGATTAAGTGGCACCGAAGGTGGCACTTGATTTAAAAAAAGGTCTTACGGTGGAAGGGTGGCAACTTTATATACTAAAATGACCATTTAAATAAAACCCATGAAATGCAGTCCTACATAAAATATACAAGGTTGGCCAACATGCTCTACATTAAACATATACCGCCTCACAAGATGATAGGGAAGATAAAAACACAATTCAGGAATTCGGCCGTTCCACTTGAGGCAATAAATTCGTTAACACACCGAATCTGACAAACATGACACAGGCAGCTATTAACGTACGGCAGACCGACAGACAGACAGACAGACAGTAACTGCCTAACAAATGCGGACGGGAGACAGACGAGCAACCTGGGGACGAGAGACTGACCAAGAAAACAAGTAGAATTTAACAAGTAAGTGAAACAACATATCACGAATCACTTAACTTCTAGTAAACTGAGATGTCTGGCGAAGACCTGGCGCAGCACCCCCAAAACGCTATCCCGAACCGTCCGCTGCCAGCCGCTTCAACAGACGCTGGAAGGCGCGTCGATCTCACGTCTCACGGCGTCGCAGCTCGCACCGGCTAGACCGATGTCGTGGGTTGACTCCTGTTGCTCTCGTGTCGGCCGCGAAGCCACTACGCCTCACTATACGGCGCGGCCCACTGGACTGAAGTGGCGACCTCACATTCGCCGTCGCTCAAGACGGACAAGTCATCTTGTGTCCGAGTGCGCGACCGACCAACCGATCGATCCAGCCGCCAATGACCATTGCCTGAACAAACACAAGCAGACTGGCGGCCTAACACATACTAGCACTACGGATGACAGACAGACACTGACTGCTCCACACTGACCCGGCTGACCAACTGACCAGACTCACTCCGACTGACCAACTGCCCCTGGGGACCTTATAGCGCTCCTTAAATGCACGTGAACAGGCAACCTTTCCCCTTTTCCACCAGAGGCAGACACTAAAACTGCGATTTCCACAACGGCGCCACCGCCAGAAACGAAGGACGACTGCTTCACACAACTCGCTGCGGCGCGCTCTTGTTTTTCTCTGATATTTTCATGACTGGACATGTTCGAGAAGTGTTAATGAAAAAGTACGCAACAATTTTTTTAGTGACGTAAATCTGTGGCAAGACACGCTCAGGTAATCAGTGAGTGCTACTACTGTAAACGTGAAGTTGTATCCAGAGGCTACTGTCATATAGGAGATGGCATCACATGGATCGCTAGACGCCACTCGTTGCCCACGCACAACCTGATAAAGACATGCACTATCTCCCTTCCATAAACACCTATGCCGCATACAATTTTTCTCAAAGTGAGAACTTGTATCAAGAAAAAATAATTGTTAATAAAGTGAGTATGATGTTGAGTACTTTCTGATCTTAAAGTGATTAAAATTTTTCAAGCGTTTCAGCTTACGTCACGTACTGGTTAACTGCAATAAATTTACATCAGATTCAGAGTGAGATATGTGTTGTGGAAACAAAAGCAAATATAAGGCATTTCATTAAGATTCTGGCTGCTAGTCACTCTAAACATTTTATATACAAATGCCGCATTCCAATGGAACTTTTGCAGTTAACAAGTGTAATCAGAAACTTGGTTGATTTCACTGTGCGTAAACACTGGCAGACGGTAAAGCACCCTTTCCGGCAATTATTTCACCAGTTGTTTAATTTTCCTGTTACTAGTCCATTGTATAGCATAACTCTAAAAGTTGTTGTTGTTGTTGCGGTTGTTGTTGCTGTGTACAGCTGTATAGGCATAACCTAATTATTCCAAGAATAGAATGAACAATTTGAACAATGTGCACTGAAAAGTTCACTGCTGACAACCGCCTGAATTGGTCAGTGTGTCGACAGCAGTTGAAAGTGAAGAAAACCGAGTTTCGTGCCGTTACTAAATATTGTCATTTGAAGGGTTGAACGGCCGCACAACTCAAAACAGAATTGGATGAAATTCACGTGAACTCTGCACAATCATTGAAGAAAATTTTCTTTTCGATTGATGAATTTAACTCGCGGGTTGAAAGCCGGGATGGAATAGACCCCACGGGCGCTGCTGACATTCTGAGAAGCTGTCAGTAGCAGTTTCCCAGGTGCGTTCCACGAGTTTTCCTCATTGGTACACTAGAACTTAACTGGTAAACATCTTGCTTCTCACCGCTGGAGTTTGCTGCACCATACCATTCCGTGCTTGTTTCCCGGATTTTCACCCCTGGTACGCTAGAGGGAAGTGATTGATGCTTTGTAGACCTGTTCTAGTATACCATAATACATCATTGCAAAAGTTTCATACTTTCAGATTTAAATAACAATTGTTGTTTTATAAATGGGCAAACTGGAATTCGTCTGTTGAATTATATTACGTTATAATTATTTGATTATAGGAATAACAATTATGTATATTAGATTATATTTTTGATACCTTAATATGGGTGAGAAAGCACCGGTATGAAAGAGCTACAGCAAAACGAGGAGGAAGAGGAGAAGGAAACCGAGAATGTGGAAGATCACGATCCGCACGAACGCAACCTGTTGATGATGGGGGCGAGAAGTCTGATGGTCTGATTCCAGAGAAAATACATGAGACCGACTCAAATGAGGATACCAGCGACGATGGAATCGGCAGACATATAGATTCTGACTTCCACCTCGCAAATGATGGCGTCACCAGTTGGATGACGAATCCTCCAGGTCCGCAGAAGGTTAAGACCAGATCTTGAAACATCATCAAATAAATAAGAAACGCAAGGAGTGAAAACATTTCTGAGGAAGCACTTAGTCTTTTCATTACACCAGAGATTATCGAGATCACCGTCGACGGCACCACCAAGAAGACTGAGACGTGTACCGAAAACTAAAAGACCGAGACAGATAGCCTGTATGAGATGACGGACAAACCTGAGGAAATGGCTCTCCTTGGGCTTCACTTTCTAATCGGGTGAGGTGGGGGGGGGGGGGGGGGGAGGAGGGGAGGCGGTTGAAAGCTGGACGAGCAAACCTAGCAAGCTTCTGAATTCAGCTTTGAAAGTCTCAGTACCCGAGAGGCTCGGTGTGCACAGGATAACTATGTCCAACCAACGAAGTCTTCAGCCAATTCAACAAGAACTGTCAAGACAGTAACATCCTCGGTAGCAACGTTACGATCGTCGAGAAACTGAGGAGTTTTCGTGGCCGATACTCTTGCATTCAATACATTCCGACAAAGCCGGCCAAGTACAGCATCGAGATCTTTGCTTTGTGCGACTTCGAGGTGTTCTGCAGCTCCTGCGTGAAGGTGTACGTCGAAAAGCAACCTGACCGAGCTTTTCTCAAAAGCAACTCCACATCGTATGTGACTGAACGCCTCAAAGCCAAGACATCTGGCTCAGGAAAAACTTAACGACGTACAACTGGTACACAAGCGTTCCACTGGTAATTATATTACTATGCAAGCACAGGATTACACTGGTTGGAAGGATTAGGAAAAACGAAAATGAAATTCCTAAGGCATTCCCTGAGACCACTGGCCGCCCAGTCTGCAGGAGCTTGTTCGGTTTCAGTAACCAGATCACCTTGGCGTCCTACGTTCCAAAATAGGTTGTGATTTTTCTCTCCACCTTTCACCGCGATGATCATATAGACGAATCTACTGGGGACAAGAAGAAGCCTGAGGTAATTACCTTCAACAATAAGACAGACGGGAGTGTCTTGCGGCGTTCTGGGGAACTTTCGTCGTGAGGCGAACGTGCAGAGGATGGCCACTCAGGATTCTCTTCTCACTACTCAACGTCGCTGGAATCAGTGCGCAAGTGATTCGCTACTTCAGCTCACCTCGGGCAACCCATAAACGTCCACAGTTCCTCAAAACCCTCGCCTTTGCCCTTCTTCGAGGTCAGCTTTACAAGCGTCAGGGGGCATCCAGGCACTTTCCTAAGCCGTTGCAACAGCGCCTCGAGGACTTAGTTCCTAGATTAGATTAGATTAGATTAGATTAAATTAATACTAGTTCCATGGATCATGAATACGATATTACGTAGGGATGTGGAACGAGTCAAATTTTCCAATACATGAGATAATTAAGTTAATTTAACAACATACTTAAGTTAATATAACAACTTTTTCTATTTTGTTGTGTTTTTTAATTTTTTAAATTTTTTTATATTTTTTTCTTAATTTATATCTACAAATCCTCTATGGAGTAGAAGGAGTTCTCATTCAGAAATTCTTTTAGTTTCTTCTTAAATACTTGTGCATGGGGGCCTAATTAAATAGAATGCAAATAATTTTGATTTCAGTAGCTGACTGTCCGGTTACGCAGTCTCGTAACCGGTTGGCCCTGACTAGTATTACTCCGCAATCTGACTGGATAGAATAACAACAAGGAATGAAACAAAACTTCCGTTAACACAATTAATTAATTTAGTCCCCAGCAACTATAAAACCTACGAAACAACAAAACACAAGTGTCACTGTTCTGTGTGTGGAAGTGTGATTCAACGTACACATCTGGCACGGTTCTTCCTCAATAAGACAAGGTAATTTAAGCACCATTTACACTGAAGTAATAAAAAAAACAGAAATACTATAATTGCACATAGAAACTAGAATTACACTCTAATACATGAACACAAGCCAGATGCTTTGTTGACTGAACCTGTGACCAAGAGACATTGTTAGGACATTTGAAATAGTAAAAAAAAAGAAATTTATTACCTTCATATATATTGACGAAACATACACTCTGATCATTACAACATCCGCAATCGAACAGCATCGGCTGTCTAGCGCATCATAACAACTGCATACAACATGCTCACAACTAGTCACGGCTACATCGGAACTCCTACTGCCCACTTCTCAATAAGCTCTCTCCACGACGACTTCACGACAAGCACTCTCCACTACTACTTCTCAGCAAGCACTGCCAGTGGAGGCGGCTGAATAATACTCTTTGGCGCAATCTCTGGCCCTGTGACTCAGTGTAGCCACCTTTCATATGCCCCTCCTCCACAGGCTAGAATTTGATGGTATTTTGTGCCAGCATTGGTGGTGAAAATACCACCAAATTCGTCAAAAAAAAAATACAGACAAAAATAAAAGATAATATTAATAAGTAAATATAACATAACTAAATAAATTTTGGCTTTACCCTGACCCTTCAATAACTTAATATATAAAATACAGTAAGGAATACAAATGCTTGCATACATATGATCTTACATAATAGTTTACACAAGTATCATGTGGTTAAACAATTCAATCAATAGCGTCAGCAATGACGAATAGGTGCAGGTAAGAGTCTCATAACATCTCATGAACAGTAAACACACAAAAAATCAGTTTATACAAATATTCACATAAAACCCTTTCAATAGTTCAATAAACAAGTAGAACTGCTCAGAGTAGTTGACAGTTCCAACAGTAGCACCCAGCAATGATCAACAGGTGCAAATAGCAGTCTCATAACATTTCATCAGCAGTAATTAAACAGCTTCAACAGTGGCACCCAAGAATGGCGAGCAGGCGCAGACACCAACAAGTGACATCATTTCAGTAGAAGCAGTTCCACCAGTGGCACCCAGCAATGTTGAGCAGATGCAGACACCAACAAGTGACATTATTTCAATAGATGCAGTCCATCAGTGGCACCTAGCAATGTTGAACAGGTGCAGACACCAACAACTGACAGCATTTCAGTAGAAGCAGTCCATCAGTGGCACCTAGCAAAGTTGAGCAGGTGCAGACACCAACAAGTGACATCATTTCAGTACAAGCAGTTCCACCAGTGGCACCCACCAATGTTGAGCAGGTGCAGGTAACAGTCCATAATATTCACTATCACTAATTAGACAGTTCATCAGAGTTCATTAGCACAAATTAAACATCTCCTAATGGCACCCATCATGTTGAACAAGTGCAGGTAACAGTCCATAATATTCACTATCACTAATTAGACAGTTCATCAGAGTTCATTAGCACAAATTAAACATCTCCTAGTGGCACCCATCATGTTGAACAAGTGCAGGTAACAGTCCATTATATTCACTATCACTAATTAGACAGTTCATCAGAGTTCATTAGCAGAAATTAAACATCTCCTATGGGCACCCATCATGTTGAAGAAGTGCACGTAACAGTCCATAATATTCACTATCACTAATTAGACAGTTCATCAGAGTTCATTAGCAGAAATTAAACATCTCCTAGTGGCACCCATCATGTTGAATAAGTGCAGGTAACAGTCCATAATATTCACTATCACTCATTAGACAGTTAATCAGAGTTCATTAGCACAAATTAAACATCTCCTAATGGCACCCATCATGTTGAACAAGTGCAGAAAACAGTCCATAATATTCACTATCACTCATTAGACAGTTCATCAGAGTTCATTAGCACAAATTAAACATTTCCAAGTGGCACCCAGCAATGTTGAATAGGTGCAAGCATGAACAACAGTTTGAAGGCACACACAATTGCTTTTACAAAATTATTATCAATGCTTTTACACAAAATATACAAATTATAATAAACACACAGATGATATCAGATAATTGTATATCAAATATTACAAATACACAGATATCAGTAATCCTATAATATTTATGGGTGTCAGTGCAAGCCACAACAAACAACTAAAATAACATTTAGGAGATAGGTCGGTACCAATTATTTGGGATTAGGAAAGGAAAACACACAAAACACACTCACTCATCTTTCATCCACATTAAGTACTACTGTGTAATTGAATAGTGTTAACTGTGTAAATGCAATTCTGTCCAAAGTTTTATGTTCAACTTGCGTATCAAGTAGCAGTGGTAGCAATGTATAACAGTCAATAATAGTTAGTCAACGTCGTAGTCATCATGTCAAGACCAATGTTTGCCAAGCCAAATCAAAATGTACGGTTGCTGAACAACTGTCAGTGTGCCAAGATATGCAAATGCTTCCTCTCTCCAAAAAAAAAAAAAAAAATATATATATATATATATATATATATATATATATATATATATATATATATATATACTGCTTATTGAGTTAACAAAGTGTGTGTGTAGACAATCTTCTTTCCACTTGAGTGTTCTAGTCTGCCATCTTCATCCTCCTTGTTCCATATACACCAACAAACAAAATATGCGCCTCTCTTACTTTACCTCTTATCCACCAAAACTCCAATAATCATCAGCATCACATAATCTTAGTACTTCAATAATACCTCTTACGTCGCTACATACAAAACTTATCATCAATATCATTTACCTTACCTCATGTCCACCAAAACTCCAATAATCATCAACCTCACACAATCTCAATACCTCAATAATACCTCTTCAATACGTCGATACATATAAACCATATCACCAGTCACCTCCATAACAACTCTTTCCTCTAGTCAGTCTCCTCGAACAAGTACAGACAAAATCCTAGTGCAAACTTCAATTTATCATCCCATGCAATCCGAAGACACAATGCCCACACACAACCTCTGTGTAGTCCACCTGAGCCAAACCTTCTACTCATTATGAATTATAAAATACATTTTGATTAACTTGTCCATCATAAAATAAAAGAAATGCATACATGACCTCCAACAGCCTTCAGTTTGAATAACTTTCAGTAAGTAGGTGCGAGTACGTAGTATGAAAGATCACGTAAGACTTTGAGTAATAAATCGTAATATTTCACAGTGTGTACACCACTTCAAGAATCATGGCAAAACAGAAGCAAACATGTGGAGTATTTCTTGTGTCAAGTGTCACTTACTAATTCAATTGCTCACGAAGAATGCAGTGTAACAACTGTCAATGGTCTAAACCTAGTGTTGGTATTTCATGACTTTAGCTTCTTTTCTATTAGCATAAATTTATACAGCTTCCATAAAACCTCCAGCTCATGGCAGTTCATTTTCTTATCTTAAAATATAAAGCACTGAGCGTAAGCAAAACATGCAATAGCGAGTAAAAATACTAGTAGAGAACAGAATATCAACAAGTCGATGCAGCACAATCCCTATAACGAGGCTCTGCCAAGCGAACAATTTATAATTAATACCATAGTGTGACTCAAACTCCATGTTCGTACACTGTACATCAGCATTTCTATATACCAAATTAAAGAGTAGTTGTGACAACAAAACATAAATGTGTAAATATGCAATTCATAAGCAAAGCAGCAAATATGTTATCTTACATAATAAACAGGTCATTAGCATCATTTCAGCATAAGCAAATAAATGTTCATATGTAATCTTAATAAGTAAACATGAAGGCGCAAGCAGTTAAATCACAAAGTATAACTTACATACATAACCATATCAGCACAACTAATCAGGTGACAATTATAATTTAAATAAATAAGCACAGCAGGCACATAATAAAAAAAAGATGTGACATCAGTAAAAAAGCAGTGCAGCCAAGCGATGCATAATATACATAATTAACAACCCTGTTCATTAATCAATCATTGTCAAAATCAGTTAATGTACGCAAGTACGTCGCTTCACAAGTAAATTCATAGAACATAAAATTTAGCACAAAGTATAAATCACGTAATCGCGAGCAGCAATATACGTCTAAAGTACGTACCTAAGTGGGAATATGTTACCTGAAAAATAAACGCGATTAATAGTTACCTTTTTAGTTTATTAGTTTCTTCTTCGAAATTACATTCTTCCTGAAAATTTCTCGATAGCAAGTCCTCTTAACGTCGGACACACACAGAATTTACCTGAAATTCTTAAATATTGTATACAACCGTATCCTGAAAAATACTGAACGTTAATAACATAATTTATCAAGTCACTATAGCTTTATACTGAATTTATTCGGAGAAATTAGACTGTGTATTTGTTTATGGTTGTCAGTGCATTCGCACTGAGCGCTCGATCAGCTGTAGGTACGCGTGACGTAGGAAGTAAGTGTTTGCGGTCAACGACTGCCTTGTGCGCCGCGCAGACTTGACTGTTGCTTTGAGTATGTGCCGCTGCCGGAACACGGCGCGGTATCCTTGTATTCTCTGTATATTTACGTATAACTGTTGGTTTCTCAAAAGTGTGTCATTCCACAAAAATTATAACGTTCGGTATATGATGTAATCCCTTAGAGCGCCGAGATTTAAGAGTTTCTACTTCGACAGTGTTATCATGAATAATTTTGCGAATCCTATATGGGCCGTTATAAAGCAGAAAAAATTTGCGACACAAGCCTTTTCCTTTGTGAGACAAACGGTGAGACTTAATTAACACCTTTTGACCAACTGACAAGATTTTTAAACGACCAGGACGTTTAGCTGATTTCTCTCTTCGAGCAGCCGCAGATGCAATATTTTGTAGAGCCAGATTCACAACTTCAGAATGCCGCAGTTTCCGTGTAGGCGGAAAACCAACAAGTTCAGAAATGCGATTTGTCGGTGCTTTGTTTTTTAATATCAATATAGGCGCTAAAGAAGTTGAATCATTAGGGAGTTCATTCAGAATGTTTTGAAAAATATGAAGATACTGATCCCACGTTCTGTGATTCTGATGACAATAAAGTCGACACAATTTATTGATTTCCTTCATCCATCTCTCTGAAGCGTTAGATTGAGGATGAAAAAGTGAGATGAAAATTGGTTTAATCTTACGACGCCGTAGAGTACGAAGCCAAACTTTAGAACGAAACTGTGATCCTTTATTGATATAACCTTATCAACATGACCCACTTCTTTAAGAAAATGTTTGATGAAAGCATTAGATACTGAACGAGCTGCTGCTTTGCGTAAAGGTGTAAAACACACATATTTTGATGTCAATTCCACTGCTACCAAAATGTACGCACAACCATTAGTAGAACGAACCACTGGACCGAACAAATCGACTGCAGCCATGTCCTTTAATTTCGCTGGAATGATAGGAAACAACGGTGCTCTGTGAGAAATAGTTGGCGGCTTAGCCTTTTGACATAATTTGCATTTGGCAAGAACAGATCGGCAATAGTTTTCTGCACTACAACGCCGTTATCTTCTATCTCTTGAAATTAGTGTGCACCTAGGCCTTTGTATGATGAGTCCGTCGCGAAACAAAAATCTTTAGATAAATCCGGGTGTGAAAGAAGTGGAGCAGCAACTAAAGCATCACGAAGTTGTTCAAATTCTGATTGAGCTTCCTCATCCCAACACCAATTAGATTTCTTTCCAGACAGTTCACATAAACGAGGTGTGGCCAAATTGTCCAATTCAACAAAGCGTCTAAGAAAATTACAGACACCAAGGAAACTACGAACATCACGTTTTGTAGTAGGAACTGCATAATTATGAATAGCATCTAGTTTCTCTGGATCAGGAAGAATACCTTCTGTAGAAATAATATGACCAAGAAATTTCACTTGAGAACGACCAAATTCAGATATTTTCAAGTTCACTGTAATGCCAACTCTTGCAAAAATACGTAATAATGAATCCAAACTTTTGTTGTGCTCACTCCAAGAACGTTTAGCAATAAGAATGTCGTCAACATATGAAGTAATATTGTTACGAAGATAAACAGGTAAAATTTTGTTTAAACTACGAATGAATGCTGCTGAAGGTACAGTAAGTCCAAATGGTAATTTCCGAAATCACTTTTGGGTAAAATAGTCATACCTGGTTATTCTTTACCGACTCTCTGGATATATTGATAGTTGAAGAGTTGTTTTGATAGATACAAAGAATAGTAGAAGAGTAGGCAGAGGTGCAGAAAACTAAAAGGCATATAGCACCACTACAGCTCGGGGCCCTGTGCACGGTACGGCACATATTCACTTAGTGTAGCGAATCCCCTGAGGACATTTTACATCTTCTGGCTAAAGCAATGTGTCTTATCGATTGTGGCAGCTTAATTACACAAATGCGAATTAATTCAGTCGGGCTATAAGGGCTGGAAAGGAACTAATTCTTTCGAATCATGTCTTCAAAGTATACTGCTGGCGTGTGGAACTCAGACTGTTTAAAATTACGCTGCGTAATAAGACTGTGTTTCACTCTGTCTTGTGTGTTTTCAGACCAATATGCCGATAGAAATGCATGATAAAAATCATTTAAATTATTACAATCTCTAATAAGGGTGCGCATCCGCGTCGCCGGTTCGTTTTCTAATTATCCACACATAAATTCCAGTTTGTGACTTAGTGGCCAATTTGGTGGAAGTGCGAACATGAATTGATCTAACCACGAACATGGATGTATGTCATTCTTAGAATTGCGAAAGATCTTAAATTTCCGAACAGTTAAGAAGTGTTTATAGTCAAAGATTTCTCCTCGTGGCGACAAAGACCTACCGCGTCTGTCCCTATCCCAATGTCGATTATTGTCAAGTTCGAGCCCCTGGCGCTTTCTTGTTGCTTCTCGTAAATGAAATAAATTACTTTCTTCAAACCCCTCTGCTATCTGTGATTCTAAATTTCTAATGCTGTCTTTTCCTACGATTTCGCTTTCAATTTGTTTGACTTGCTTTCCTAATGCCTCAAATTCCCTTTTAATGCGTTCATTAAATTTTCCCTGATTTTCAACATGTTTATTTATGTTCTGGTACTCTTCGGTTTCTGCAAATGGCAGTGGAGCTGTATGATCTGAATCTCTGTCCCCATTTAAACTAAGACTTGTCAATTTATCTGAAATCTCCTCAACTCTTTCCGATAAGTCACCTATTTGTTCTTTCTGTTTATTTACATCTTCCGTAAGTGTCGTGACTCGGGTTTCAGTATTGACACATTTACTAGTTAGCTGTTCATACTGTTGTGTTAGGTTATTTATTCTGTCATTTGGTACGGATTCCTCGATTCTTTCAAATATTTCTTCCTTATCGTGTGCACGTTGCAAATTTAACTCTGAAAATTTATGTACTATTATGCGATCTCTTTCTTCCTGTTCTCTATCCTGTTCCTTTTGTCTGATTTCTGTTGAAATTAATCTATTATTGTGAGCATTCAAAATCGGTTGTACTTCTTCTCTAATTTCTTTCTTTAATTCATCTTTCATGTTTTTGAAACATGTCCCTATTCGTGAGTCTAACTGTGTTTCCGTTGTTCCCATATCAGTTTCTAACCGTGTTGCCAAAGTTCCCATCTCTGTTATTAATTCAGATCCTAACTGTGATCCCAGTGAGTCTAACCGTGTTTCCATTGTTCCCATATCAGTTTCTAACCGTGTTGCCAAAGTTCCCATCTGTGATCCCAGTGAGTCTAACCATGTTTCCATTGTTCCCATATCTGTTTTAATTGTTCCTATTTGTGAGTCTAACCGAGATCCCAAATTTAATATTGCACTCATCAACTGCTAGTTGTTAACTTGTTCGAAATTCATTTCCCCCCTAACATTTCCCATAAAACTAACTTCCTTCGACATAGCCGTAAAGCTATCTGTGTTCGATACTATTCCAGAATCTTCTGTCGTTAATCCCGAATTCTGAAAATTTTTTGATTGTGAAAAATGTTGAACTGGTTACAGACTATTTTCCTGACTCACTAAATTGCTTTCTACTTCATTATTCATCATACTACTCTCCTGTGTTGGCGAGTTCGCCATGTTAACAATTTCGTCATTCTGACTATCCATCATTTTTGCCTTTTTCATCGATCGCGTAATCATTTACAAAACATTCGAAACTCGTCACTATACGAAAATTACACACAATATGACACTTTATCACCAACAAAACCATTCACACGAAATGCTTCCCTCAAACACGATTAGCGAACAATTGAAATCTTCCTAATTGCACAAAATTGTCAAACGTGTATACAAGACATCAAAAATTAAATTCTGCAAAAATACCATTAGAAGAATGATAAGACAACTACAAATGTTCAATTACCAAATCTTCACATGCAATGTGGACTACAATTACTAAACTACAAATTACTTCAACAATACTACTGTCTGCTATATTTACTATCAGAAGATTCCAAGGGACGATCCGAAGCAGCGGTCGCCACGTGCATGGGGGTTTAACTAAATATAATGCAAATAATTTTAAGTTTAGTCGCTGTATGTCCGGCTACGAAGTCTCGTAACCGGTTGGCCCTGACTGGTATTAGTACGCAATCTGACTGCATAGAATAACAAAAAGGAATGAAACAAAACTTCCATTAACACAATTAATTAATTTAGTCCCCAGCAACTATAAAACCTACGAAACAACAAAACACAAGTGTAACTGTTCTGTGTGTGGAAGTGTGATTCAACGTACACATCTGGCACGGTTCTTCCTCAATAAGACAAGGTAATTTAAGCACCATTTACACTGAAGTAATAAAAAAAACAGAAATACTATAATTGCACATAGAAACCAGAATTACACTCTAATACATGAACACAAGCCAGATGCTTTGTTGACTGAACCTGTGACCAAGAGACATTGTTAGTTAGGACATTTGAAATAATAAAAAAAAAAGAAATTTATTACCTTCATATATACTGACGAAACATACACTCTGATCATTACAACATCCGCAATCGAACAGCATCGGCTGTCTAGCCCATCAGAACAACTGCATACAACATGCTCACAACTAGTCACAGCTAAATCGGAACTCCTACTGCCCACTTCCCAACAAGCTCTCTCCACGACGACTTCACGACAAGCACTCTCCACTACGACTTCTCAGCAAGCACTGCCAGTGGAGGCGGCTGAATAATACTCTTTGGCGCAATCTCTGGCGCTGTGACTCAGTGTAGCCACCTTTCACTTGTTGGTTATCTGCCAGACTTTTGATACTATTTGGTAAGTGACCAAAGACTTTAATGGCAGAATAATTCACCTCTTTCTGTGCCAAAGTTAGATTTAATCTTGAATAGTGAAGATCATCCTTTCTCCTAGTATTGTAGTTATGCACACTGCTATTACTTTTGAATTGGGTTTGGTTGTTAATAACAAATTTCATAAGAGAGTATATATACTGAGAAGCTACTGTGAATATCCCCAGATCCTTAAATGTCTGCAGCATGATCTTGGGTGCACTCCAGCTGTTATTCTGATTACACGCTTTAGTGCGATAAATACTTTATTCCTCAGTGATGAATTACCCCAAAATATGAAAGCAATGAGTGAAAATAGGCGTAGTAAGCTAATTTACTAAGATGTTTATCGCCAAAATTTGCGATGACGCTTATTGCATAAGTAGCTGAACTCAAACGTTTCAGCAGATCATCAATGTGTTTCTTTCAATTTAATCTCTCATCAATGGACACACCTAAAAATTAGGAATATTCTACCTTAGCTATATGCTGCTGATTAAGGTCTATATTTATTAATGGTGTCATACCATTCACTGAACGGAACTGTATGTACTGTGTCTTATCAAAATTCAGTGAGAGTCTGTTTACAAGGAACCACTTAGTAATTTTCTGAAAGACAATATTGACAATTTCATCAGTTAATTCTTGTTTGTCAGGTGTGATTATTGTACTTGTATCATCAGCAAAAAGAACTAACTTTGCCTCTTCATGAATATAGAATGGCAAGTCATTAATATATATTAAGAACAACAAAGGACCCAAGACTGACCCTTGTGGAACCCCATTCTTGATAGTTCTCCAGTTTGAGGAATGTGCTGATCTTTGCATATTATGAGAACCGCTTATTTCAACTTTCTACACTCGTCGAGTTAGGTACGAATTGAACCATTTGTGCACTGTGCCACTCATGCCACAATATTTGAGCTTGTCTAGCAGAATGTCTAGTTCCAGCAGCCAAGCTGTGACACCTTCTCCTCCATAAAATATGAAAAATAATTCAAGGTGCAGGTCGCGCGGCCGCAAGGAGGACAGAAAAACAAACCACATATGCAAAGCTTGCTGTTAGTACATTTGTCTCGTCGAACATGCGACCTTCCTCTGTCCCGAACGCGTCCCTGAAACTGAAGCACCTGCCAATTAACTCCAAGGTCGTTGTGGAGGACGAACACAGGACCAGATACAGAACATGGACGTTTATTGTATGTTGGATTTATTAAGTAAGCACTAATGTGTTCACTTTCAAGTGTTATAAAGATAAATAAGTTGTTCATTGTAAAATGTTATCAAGATACGTTATTTGTACATGTTCTAAAGCTATGATAAAATGTGAAAAATAAACGAAACGTAAAACACCAAAGTAGTAGAGGTCTAATAAATGAGGCAGGAGAGTTGTAGGTTTTGGGATGTACTGGCATTGGGATGTACTGCATACCAATTTTCTAACGGAGGGTTAAATGTGGTCGGAAAAGCACCGAAGACGCTCCGGTTGTCCTACTAGGGTCTATCTCTACATCTACATCTAGGTGATTATTCTACTATTCACAGTAAAGTGCCTGGCAAAGGGTTCAATGAACCACCTTGAAGCTGTCTCTCTACCGTTCTTCTCTCGAACGGCGCGCGTGAAAAACGAGCACTTAAGTTTTCTTTGTGCGAGCCCTGATTTCTCTTATTTTATCGTGATGATCATTTCTTCGTACGTAGGTGGGTGCCAACAGAATGTTTTCGCAATCGGAGGAGAAATCTGGTGATTGAAATTTCATTAAAAGATCACTTATCAACTCTGTGACACTATCTCCCTTGTTTCGCGATAGTACAGAACCAACGGCCCTTCTCTGAACTTTTTCGATGTCATCCGTCAGTCCCACATGATGCGGATCCCACACTGCACAGCAATACTTCAGAATAAAGCGGGCAAGCGTGGTGTAAGCAGTCTCTTTAGTAGACCTGTTGCACATTCTAAGTGTTCTGCCAATGAATCTCTGTCTTTGGTTTGCACTACTCACATTATCTATGTGGTCGTTCGAATTTAGTTTATTTGTAATTGTAATCCCTAAGTATTTAGTTGAATTTACAGCCTTAATATGTGTGTGACTTATCCCATAATCGAAATTTAGCGGATTTCTTTTAGTACTCATGTGAATAACTTCACACTTTTCTGTATTGAGGACCAGTTTCCACTTTTCGCACCATACAGATATCGTATGTAAATCATTTTGCAATTAGTTTTGGTCATCTGATGACTTTAAAAGACGGTAAATGACAGCATCATCTGCAAACAATCTCAGCCGGGTACTCAGATTGTCCCCTACGTCGTTAATATAGGTCAGGAACAAAAGTGGGCCTATAACACTTCCTTCGGGAACAGCGGCTATTACTTCTGTTTTGCTCGATGAGTTGCCGTCTATTACTACGAACTGTGATCTTTCTGCCAGGAAATCACGAATCCAGTCCCACAACTGAGGCGATATTCCATAGACACGCTATTTGATTAGAAGACGTTTGTGAGGAACGGTGTCGAAAACCCTCTCGAAGTCTAAAAGTATGGAATCAATTTGAAATCCCCTGTCGATAGCACTCAATACTTCATGAGTAAAAAGAGTTAATTGTGTTTCACAGGAACGATGTTTTCTGAATCCGTGCTGACTACGTGTCAATAAATCGTTTTCTTCGGAGTAATTCGTAATGTTCGGACACAGTATATGTTCCAAAACCCTACCGTAAATCAACGTAAGCGTATTACTGCTATTTCCCTTTTTGGGTATTGGTGTGACTTGAGCAATTTTTCAGTCTTTAGGTACGGAACTCTCTGTGAGCGAACGGTTGAATATAACTGCTAAATAGGGAGCTACTGTATCAGCATACTATGTAAAGAACCTGGCATACAATCTTGACCGGTGGCCTTGCCTTTATTAAGTGATTTAAGCTGCTTTTCTACACCGAGGTTATCTACTCCTATGTTTCTCATCTTGGCAGTTGTTCTTGATTGTAGCTCAGGAATATTTACTTCGTCTTCTTTGGTGAAGGAGTTTCGGAAAACCGTGTTTAATAACTCTGCTTTAGTGGCACTGTCATCAGTGACTTCGCCATTGTTATCGCGCAGTGAAGGTATTAAATTGCGTCTTGCAACTGGTGTGCTTTATGTATGACCAAAATCTCTTTGGATTTTCTGCCAGATTTCTAGATAGTGTTTCGTTGTGGAAATTTTTAAAAGCATCTCCCATTGAAGTACGCGCTATATTTCGAACGTCCGCAAAACTTTTTCAATATTTGGGATTTTGCATTCTTTTAAATTTGACGTGCTTTTTTCGATGATTCTGCAACAGCGACCTGACCCGTTTTGTGTACCATGAGGGATCAATGCCATCACTTATTAATTTATGTGGCATATATCTCTCAACTGCCGTCGATGCTATCTCTTTCAAATCATTCCACATCTTGTCTACGCTTACGTGATTAGATCGGAAGGAGTGAAGACTGTCTCTTAAAAAGTCGTTAAGAGCATTTTTATCAGCTTTTTAAAATAGATTTACTTTGCGTATTTTTTTTATGGTTGTAGGTGTTACGGTATTCAGCCTAGTAGCAACTGCCTTGGCTAACTAATCCCTGTATTCGTCATTATACTTCTTATGTGACCAGGATTATTTGTTGCTAAGAGGTCAAGTATGCTTTCGCAACCATTTACGCTTCGAGTTGTCTCATGAACAAATTGTTCAAAATAATTTTCTGAGAAAGCGTTCAGTACAAGTTGAGATGACGTTTTATGCCTGCCGCCGGCTTTGAACCTGTAATATTTCCACCGTATCGACGGCAGATTGAAGTCATCACCGACTATAATTGTTTGAGTGGGGTACCTATTTGAAATGGGACTCAAGTTTTCTTTGAACTGTTCAGCAACTATATTTTCTGAGTCGGGGGACGGTAAAGCGATCCAATTAATAGTTTAGTCCGGTTGTCAAGTATAAGCTCTACCCCTACTATTTCGCAGGAACAACCTATTTTAGTTTCACTGCAAGGTAAACTACTTCTGAGAGTAATAAATACTCCACCATCAACTGTATTCAGTTTATCCTTTCTGAACGTTGTTACGTCGTTTGAAAACAAGTCGGCTGAACTTATTTGCGGCTTTAGCCAGCTTTCCGTATCTATAACTATTTGACCTCTAGTGCTTCCTATTAGGACTTGGAGCTCAGTTTCTTTCCCAACATAGCTACGACAATTTACAACTACAATACCGATCGTTTCTACATGTATCTTACTGTGTTTTACCTGCCCCCTTTTAGACGGATGCCCTTTCTGTGATTTCCTGAGACCCCCTAGCCCAAAAAAAACCACAACAAAATCCATGATATGGTAATGCAAGACCGCTGAATAAAATCTCTTGAGATTGCTGAGACTCCAGGTATCTTAAATAAGAGAGTGCTTAATAACCTGCACGGATAAGTGGCTATGGAGGCGCTGTGTGCGCGGAGGGTGCCACGATTGACCACAGTCGACCAAAAGCGAAGCCGCCACAACACTTCAACACAATATACGGAAATGTTTAATCGCAATCCGAGAGTATTTTTGCGCCGGCATGTGACTGTAAATAAATCTGAATCCTTCATTACGCACTAGAGTCAAACGTGCTTCACACTAACGAACAAAGGCTGGTGGAAGTGCTCTGTAGAAGGCAAAGATGATTTTGTCAGCAGGTAAGGTTGTTTGCGATTCTCAAGCAATAATCCCCATAGATCACTTCGAAAAAGGCAGAAATATAGCTGGATCCTATAATACGTCAATATTCGATCGTTTGAAATTTGCTTTTCCTGAAAAAAGGCCATGGGCGGCACGCAAAAAATGCTCTTCACCAGGATAATGCACCATAGCACACATCAGTGGTAACAATGGTGAAAGTGCACCAATTGGGCTTTGAATTTCTTCCTCGTCCACCCTATTCATGAGACTTAGCCCTAAGTGACTTCTTGAAACTTTGATTGCTGGGGAATAGAAATTTCATGGAATAGGGAAGTGGTAGTTGCAGTTAATTAGTATTTTGAAGAGTTTGACGGACCGTATGTTTTCGGCTGGAGGATCGCTGGACCAAGTGTATATCCGTTAATGGAGACTATGCCGTGAGGTAGGGTAAAATGTTTACGAAACAAATATTTTTTCTTGCTTTTTACCAGATTTATCAACCCCCCTTGTAATAGCTAATAATCAAACTAAAAAGGAATCATAATCATAGAGAAATAAAATATACAGGGTGAGTCACTAACTATTCCGAAAGTGTGTCAGTAGCAGAAAAGTTTGTGGGACAAACGTTGCGTGGGACAACGGGGGCCATAATATGACGTTGGTTAGTTGCTTCTAGGTGGGCTCAAGTCGAAGATACGAAGGTCAACTTTGTTTTTTAAATAGGATGCTATACTTTTTTACTTATTTTCTGATATCGGCTATCGAGACGAATACAATGATGTCAACAATTAGGTCTTTGAAGGTCAACGAAGGTCAGAAAGGTGGCATGATCGTCGATTTACAGAAGGTGTTCAAAGTGATGACCACTGGTATCAGTGCAATGCTCCAATATTCTCATCATGGATCGAGTGGTATTCCTTATCACTTAGGTACTTGTCGAATCACATGCTCTAACAATTCTCTCTCTCGTATATCATGCAAATAGTAAATATTCGCCGAATACGGCGTATCCATCTAACGTGCCATTGACATGTAAACACAATTCGACGGTTTCGCAATACGACACTAATGGGAACGGTAAGATTAGTATCGTCGAATCAAGCGAATGTGAATGATGTATTCCTTCAAGGAACAAGTCTATATGTTTCTCATTTACGGAGAATGCCAACGAAACTCAAAGAGAGCTAGAGACTTATACGCTGAAAGATATCCTCATCGTACTCACCCTACATATCGTACATTTAAATATGTGTATGATAAATTGAGAACAACTGGATCTTTAACGCACGAGAAACATATCCGGAGAATGAAAGTTACTGACGAGGAAACGGAAATTGGAACTCTTGCTACTGTGGTTCGAGATCCTTATGTTAGTTCGTGTAAAATTGGAAGGGATCTAGCATGAGCCAGAGTAGTGTTGTTCGTGTTCTGCATCGCCATAAATATCATCCTCACCGGCACAACTTGACTAGAAGGAAGGATCGGTTGGTAGGGCATATTCTGAGGCATCAGGAGATCACCAATTTAGTATTGGAGGGCAGCGTGGAGGGTAAAAACCATAGAGGGAGCCCAAGAGATGAATACACTAAACAGATTCAGAAGGATGTAGGTTGCAGTAGGCACTGGGAGATGATGAAGCTTGCACAGGGTAGAGTAGTATGGAGAGCTGCATCAAATCAGTCTCTGGACTGAAGACCACAACAACAACAACAACCGTATCAGTCTCCGCCAAGAATTAACTGGTACGGATTTTATGCGTCGCATTGAATTCTGCCGATGTGCTCAACTTCAGATTCAGAGAGATGATACATTTATCAATTTGATTTTGTTTACTGACGGGGCAACATTCACGAACCATGGAAATGTTAATCTGCATAACATACATTATGGAGCAACTGAAAATCCGTGTTGGCTGCGGCAAGTTGCATATCAAAAACCGTGGTCGATAAATGTATGGTGTGTAATTCTCGAGGACAGAATTATAGACAACTATTTCATCGAAGGAAATCATAATGGTAGGAGGTACACCACATTCCTGCAAGAAACATTAGGTATGTCATTGGCAGAAACACCTTTAGGAACAAGGAACAGAATGTGACGTAAACACGCTGGGTGTCCGGCACATTTTTCGATGATGGCAAAAAATGAGTTGCAAAGACAATTCCCACATCGTTTGTATGGTCGCGAAGGCGATGTGTCGTGGTAGGCTCGTCCGACAGACTTGACCGATCTGGATTTTTTCTTGTGGGGATTCATAAAAGACATTGTTTATAAAAATGTTCCAACTACCCCTGAAGATATGCGAGAGAGAACAGTCAGAGCATGTGCTTCGTTAAATGCCGATGTGATAAGGAATACCACTGAATCCATGATAGGAGATTGTAGCACTGCATTGATACATATGGTCATCACTTCGAACACCTTCTGTAATTGGACGTTCATACCAACTTTGTGAGCTTCGTAGTCCTTCAAAGACCTTGCTGTTGCACGTCATTGGATTCGTCTCGATAACCACTATCAGAAAATAAGTACCAAACTACAGCATCCCACTTAAAAATCAAAGTTGACCTCTATATCTTTGCTTCAACCCCACCTAGCAACAAGAAACCAACGTCATATTATGGCTCCCACTGTTCCATGCAACTTTTGTCCCACAAACTTTTCAGCTCCTATAATATTTTCGGAGTTATTCTCGGTGGCAATAGCTAGTGACTCACCGTGTATAAAGGAATAACTGCAATACCGAACTATAGTGAAGCACCATTCAATCAAATATGACTTGGTGATCTGTCAGGAGTCGCAGAATCAAGAAGTGAAGTGGAGAGTTGTTGGCTCACTCAGCAGATGCTCAAGAGGAATCTTGTACAGTGTCTCCATCTCACGTGTTTGAGGCAGTGATGGTTTTGCATATTGTGGCTAGAATACAGTAATTCTACACAACAGTTAAGTACTGACAGAATACAAAAGACCTTGTTGTTACCCTCTTCGTTGGTTTTGAAAACAGCTAAATAACTATAACACTAAGTTTGGCATATGCCCTGAATTGGAAAATGCCCTCTCTCATATGATGTTTGCCACTTTAATCGAAGTACTATTGCGATCGACGTGCAAAATGAGTAGAATGTGACCAAGACAGAAATGACTTTCTTAGCGTATCGATTTATAATGGTCGAAGCAAAGGAAAATTGAATGTACCTGATCCTGACTAGTCGTAGCGAACATGGCTTCATAAGAACAGCGATAAGCTACAGGTCGTGTATTGGCATATGGATCCACACTGTTATAAAACGCAGATGCAACATGCTAAATAATCACACTTTACCAAACGAATAAACACTGCAGCTAGGTATAAACTCACTAACATAGGAAAATGGTAAGAAGGAAATATAACTGATTTAAAAGATTTCTCGACATATGAACATACATTGACGGAAAAAATCGCAGCAGCAAAAAAATAATTAATGAAGAGTAATGAAAGTTCGGGTATAATTTGTCAAAGTAACATATTTAAGTGATTAACATTGCAAAATCACAGATTAATGAAAGCGCGAGATAAGCCATTGCAAATGTGAAATGCTGGTACGTTAATAACAGGTATAACCACCAGAATGTTGAATGCACGTATGGTGTTATACACAAGCCGGATGTCAGTATGTGGGATCGAGTTCCATGCCTGTTGCCTTTGGTCTGTTAGTACAGGGACAGTTAATGCTGACAGTGTGTGACGCTGGAGTTATGGTCCGATCATGTTCCATATGTGCTCTCGACTGGAGACAGATCTGGTGATCATGCAGGCCAAGACAACATGTCGGCACTCTGTAGAGCTGGTTGGCTTATAACAGCGGTATGTGGGATAGCGTTATCCTGTTGGAAAAGGTGTCCTTGAATGCTTTTCATGAATGGTAGCACAACAGGTCGAATTAAAACACTGACCCACAATTTTGCGGTCAGGGTGCTTGGGATAACCACGAGAGTGCTCCTGACGTCATAGGACATCGCACACCATTGTGTAGGTCCAGTGTGTCCAGCATGCATACGGGTTGCGTGCAGCTCCTCAAGTGACCTCCTAGTAACCAACACACCCCATTACTGCCATCGAGGCAGGACCAGCTTTCATTAAAAAAAGACTTCCACTTTCCAATGAGATCTCGCTTAAAGCCACTTGAGTCGCAAATGGTGGTGGTTTGGCGTCGCTGGAATGCATGGTACGGCCGGCCGAAGTGGCCGTGCGGTTAAAGGCGCTGCAGTCTGGAACCGCAAGACCGCTACGGTCGCAGGTTCGAATCCTGCCTCGGGCATGGATGTTTGTGATGTCCTTAGGTTAGTTAGGTTTAACTAGTTCTAAGTTCTAGGGGACTGATGACCTCAGCAGTTGAGTCTCATAGTGCTCAGAGCCATTTGAACCATTTGAACCAATGCATGGTACAGGCCGTCTGGCTCGGAGCTCTCCTTGAAGTAAACAATTTGTAACAGTGCATTATGCTGCCTACGCTGCCCAAATTGCTGGTACAGATGGAGTACAATGTGACATAGCAGTATCCTGAACACGATTGTCCTCTCTCTTGGTAGTGCCACATGGTCGTACGGGACACCGTCTTCTTGCGACCATACATTCTTGTGACCACCACTGCCCAGAAATCGTTTACTGTGGCTACTTTACTGCCAAGACTTTCTGCAATATCGCAGAAGGAACACACTGTTTCTCAGAGCCCTACACCACGTCCTCTTTCAAACTCAGTGAGGAATTGATAATGGCATCTTTGTCGTCTTAAAGACATTATTGGCTAACGTCGACTCACCACGTCCAATCTCGAAGGTAACTGACGTTCATGACTATTACAGCGTATATTTAAAGTAAACCTGATGTGCATCCTCACTGTGGTACTACTGGCGCCACTGTTGTGGACTGGCCCGAAATTCTATTAGACATCATCATTCAGATGTAGAAACACGCCTACCAACTTTCGTTTACTTTGCATAGCTCTCTCTTGGTGCTGTGATTTGTTTCCATCGGTGTATGAAACAATGTTGAACTGTAAGTAGTGGAAAATGTTCAGCAAGTCTCGTTGGCAGGGAGTGTGGCGAACTCTCATCTTTAGCCACGCTGATGAATTATCAGTAAACAGATCCTGTACCTGGGATCGAAATCTAACCACCTCTCAAAGGCACAAAGAACAGGTCTGCACATGCAAGCCGTAAGAAATTTTAAACGAAACCCTTAAAGTTCGCGATGCGAACAAGAAAATAATTACGGGTGAACTACACCACATCTGTGACTGAATAACAACCTTGTACTGCGAACATGCTCATCTGGCACATTGTCATACACAGTCTACGACACCGTAGAGCTAAAAAAGAGCCAAAAACACCATCAGACTGACGAACACGACGTAATGCTAAGCTGTCCCGAACTACAGGTGTCCTCATTACCGCTACCCATAGTATCCCGTGAGGCTGGCTGGTAACCGACTGGCCCGCTGAATCGGGACTCAAAGAGATCTTCGAGAACACATTACACATTCCAAAGACAAACGAAGTTCGCAGAAATCAGTAAACAGGTCAGAACTGTATAATTGTAGTATATCTGCATTAACCAAAAATCTAATAATTGAATAATGAATGTAGCAAATGCAACAGTCAACTTTCACCCTATATGCAAAATACGTATCTGTGGCAGGTAATAGTTTCAAAAGAATAGTAGCATAATTATGTATTACACAAGGGGGATAATGGACATCCCTATACACAACTACATGCTGTCTCGTAGGAGCAGAAAGGCTACAAGCACAAATGTATTTCACCATCTACCATATTATTTACTCGCAATGACATATATTCTTAAAATAGAATTTTAATCAACACACGTAGAACACTAAACTGTTTCCTCATTGGCCAGACTAAGTAGGAAACAAATTTCTGATACATAACTTTTTCATATGCAACTGATACCCCTGATCATCGACCCCTCACTCTTACCGTACTCTCTTTATCCACGTACGTCTGTATTACCTGTTATTAACATTCAAACAATTTATCTTGTGCTAAGCAATTAAACAATTAAGACTCCCATAAAAAGGCCCACGCAATACACATACAGCTGTGCTCTTGTGTAAAAAAGAAAAAAAAATAGTCCTAGCACTGTTACAATAGTTCATTGCGGAAATTGTGTCCTATAAATCTAACACTCAAGTAGGACAAAATGTTCATCCTCGCTGCAGTTTTCAAATCTACACCTCCAGCCACCTCTATAATAAAAGTTTAACGTATTTTCTCATTCAGTTTCTGAATTATGGCATTCAGTTTTTAGGTGATGTAGTCTCTTGCTGAAATAAATAATTATTCCGGCAAATTAAGGTAATCCAAATGGAAAAACATCCGAGTTATAACATGGTCGTATATCTACGTAGGAAAAAATATTCTGTCGTAATTAGAAAACCTTGCAATTGAGAAATTATTATCTGTACTGTATTTACTGGTCTGTTTCTTATATTGTTATTCTATTACACACCAGTAGTCAATAAACAGAATCAAAAT
The DNA here is from genome assembly GCF_023864345.2 of Schistocerca serialis cubense. Taxonomy (NCBI): domain Eukaryota; kingdom Metazoa; phylum Arthropoda; class Insecta; order Orthoptera; family Acrididae; genus Schistocerca; species Schistocerca serialis. Next base: position 112,021,342 of record NC_064645.1, on the reverse strand, counting down.
AAGCAGAAATATTATCAAAAACCAGTTACAAAACAAATATATTTTGAAATTCAGGTTGTTGGCAAGACCACAAATTTCCATTTTCAAGATGCATAAAATTGTTAAGACGTTAAAGAAGCTCGCTCACTTGGAAGTAACGTGTGTTCCATGGAAAATCTTTCTCTGTTTGAAGGTGCAAGGTGGTGCATGACCGACGAAGTATTGCTTAACTGTCCTCATATTATATAACTAGTTCTAAAAATGTATAGAATTTAATTCGCGATAAAATTCTGTACGTGAAGGATTAACAATATATTTTTTAAAAAAGGCTCCGAGCACTATGGGACTTAACTTCTAAGGTCATCAGTCCCCTAGAATTTAGAACTACTTAAACCTAACTAACCTAAGCACGTCACACACATTCATGCCCGAGGCAGGATTCGAACCTGCGACCGTAGCGGTCACGCGGCTCCAGACTGTAGAGCCTAGAACCACACGGCCACCCCGGCCGGCTAACAATATATTCCATATAGATTTAATGTATTATACATCATTAAAATGTGTAGAATGCGAAATATTTAAAAACGCTTCACAAAACACAATCTCATATCTAACAACAAAAGAATCTGTAGTGAATGGCAGAAATTGTTTATAGCGGTTTCTTGTGCACATTCCTTCGTATTATTGTAACATCAGTAGAAAGAGGCATCACCCATAAAATATGTGTTCCTAGGTATACGAGCCTATACTCTACTTAGGACAGTCTCCACTACTAATACCCCTCACAACAGTTGCAATAATGTTAATCTTTGAATACCATAATCAAAAAAATCTCACACATCACGTTACGAGTCAACATATACGGAGTTCCGTTACCTCAGTGTGTCCTTTCTGCAATACAGTTTTTCGACATTCATGTGAACAACAGTTTAGATGAATAAATTTGCAAGCACAACGATATTATATTACGAACACAAAACTCATGGACCTGTTTGAAACTTAAAATAATCTTATGTTTCTTGGCGAAGATCTCTGTAGTATTCGGCAGGTGTGCTGCAAATGCTGGCTGGTGGCGAATTTATGTTGACACGCAGTGTTTATTTTTAATAGTGACCCATTACGTGGGCAGTAAGCAATGAAAACTGAAGCTGACAGTTTGATATTAACTACAAACTGCCACATTACGTTAAGAAATTTATATTTAGACACAAATTCCCATGTAACTAGCACTCGCAGCGATGTTATAAAATTCTTTCCTTTATTCTTGTCAGAGAGCCAGTATACAACACCACTATACGAATATAAATATGTGATGTGTGCATGACTGATATGAGCCTGAAAAGGCTGGTGAACTATATTATGGAAAGGAACCAGTATATTATGAGTGATCCGTCGCATTTATGTGAATCTTAGCTTATGCAGGTTTACGTTTCCTACAACATTTATAATGGGCATGTTTTATCAGTTTTAAGAACAGATTGCTGTCATTTTCATTTTGCTACTCCTCCTGCTCCAAAGAAGTATCTCTGAACAGACCCAGACTGGTTGACTTGGGTTCAACATATATGAACGTATGACTGAATGAGGCTCTTGGAATAGTAATAGGCCCGATAATACGTTCAGTAAGCGATGAGTGGTTACCGGTCAATGTTATTGTCTGTAAGGAAGTTGGCTCGACGTGAGGGTTACTAGTAAACTACCCATGTATCGTGTAGCAGTCGGCAAACTACATACTTGATGAAATCTTCGTTTGTCAACCAGTACTCTGACAACTCGGAAATATAATCAGACTTTATTACACGTTGGCTATACATAAGACAAGAGATTTGTCAGTAGCACACGTCTTTATATTACACTGGCATCCAGTTCAGACTGTGGCATTCAACATATTACACAATATTGTATTATAAAATGAATCAGTATACGATGAGATTACAGATATATATTATGCTCGAGAGATTGATATTCCTTGCGGCAGCAGTCTCTTTGCTGCACTTGAAAGCCCATGAGAAGGACAGGTCGCGGCGCGTACGTCACAGCACGTGACAATACAGGTCTTCCGAGTGCCAGCAGCCGTTCCTGCGGGGAGCAAGCGGCTATTTCAGGCGAGTTTAACAATTCTTGACTCCGCTTTTAAATACATGCAAGATCGCGGGAACACACGACAGAGTTACGGTCTTTAGAGGGTACCTTTTCAGTTACATACTGATTTCCCGTGGGCCCTGCACGGAACCGAGCGTTCGCAAAGTGCGGCGGACAAGCTGACAAGTGTGACGTCACAATCGTTGCGAGACCCGTATTTCTAGTGGGTCCCGGCTGCACCTGCGATGACGTCAAGCGGAGTGCTACGGTTCTCGTCGCCGCACGAAGTACGTAAGGATTACTCAAGCAAATAAACGAAACAACAAACCCACTCCGTATAAACCTTCATACGTAACAAAGATAGTTCCAACCCCGAAATGGCATTTCTACTCAACTTTCCAAAAATGCACAGCTATGTACGCCTATTCATTTAAGTATATCAAACTATAACTATATTTTCCCCTTAATCAGTGGTTTCCTATTTTGAAATTCTTATCATCAAAATATCGGAGATTCACTTATCCTCTCAAGATTCAACACTATAAGACTGTATCGAAATGCACGGAGACCTGCAACGATCGATCAGACCCAGAACGTGAACAAATGTAGCATAAAGGTGTGTAAATTAGTATAAAGACATGGATATTTACAGAAAATTAACCTTGTCGGCTGGAATAATTGTGCAATATGCGTATGCAATACTATGAGATCCAGTATACTGACAAATGCAGTCGAGTGATATCGCATTTGATGTGAGTAGAACAGTGTATACCAAGACATCAACGATTCTGTTGGCAGAGGGTGGACCTCGGTATAAAGACAACCGGCTCTGTGTCGTATTACTGTAAGTGTAAGCACCTTTACTGCAGATAGGAAAGAGGCATCGTTAGTGAGAATGCGTGTTGTGTACATTAATCACGATTGTCACAATGCCACACGCAAAACACTTTTCGTGAGATGGAAAAACAAATGCTGATGCGTCAAGCAAATCGAACTCTCTAATAGTCAAATCGCCAAGAAGTTAAGCCGTTCATTTGCAGTGACTGATAATGTTGTTAGTTTGAGCGCACGATATGGACAGAGCGTATAAAATGGGTAAGTATAAATTTTAAGCATCGAAATGGTTTCTTTTGTGCAAAGCAAGGGCCACAAGCCGTTATGCTTCTGAACTTGTTGCTGATTTACAGTTATCAGTAACTGCTAGACGTGTACGACAAATTTCATCAAACATCTTGCATTCAAGAAATGACTGCAGAAACCTGCTCTAACACTCAAACATAAATAGGCTAGGCAGGAGTTTGCTGAAAAACGTGTGTCATGGACTTTAGAATGGAATAAAGTAATCTTCAGTGATGAGAAGATGTCTAATTTAGATTGCCTGGATGGATTTCAATGTTATTGGCATGATCTGGCCACAGAGTAGCAGGTAAGAATGAGCATAAAGTTTGGTGGTGGAGGTGTTATGATTTGGGCAGGTCAGAACATACCGTAAATCACTTGTTGTTTGTCTGAACACTACAGTGAAATCTAACATGTTCACTAAGATGCTAGAGACAGAATGGATTACAATGTAAGAGGACCTTGGGAACGAAAGCCTTGTGTTTCAACAAGATAACGCATTTGTTCATATCTCTGCTAGAACCAAAAGTGATTTGAAGATAAAGATATGGATGTCTTGCCCTGGCCTGGACGTAGCCCAGATGTGAATCGTACGGAAGCCGATCGGGGATACATGCAAGGTGTGTTTGTCGCAATGGAAGGCAATTTGAGACTGTTGTCAATGTGAAAAGTAAGAGACGAGGAGAGTGGGCGACTATTTAACTGCGAGAACTACAAACCCTAGCAACATCAGTGCCTAAACGATTTTTTTTTTTTTTTTGGCAATTAGGAAGAATGGAGGTTGGACAAAGTACTAACAATGCAATAACACAAATGGGCAATGAGTTTCTTCATATCAGTTTCCACTCACAAAATGCAAACGCCTTATATTGTTACTCGTGTCATGAAAGAAACAACGTAATTCAGACATGATTGGTTAGGTCTTATATTTATTCACTACTTTCGTAATAAACTTGGGACAGTACGTACAGATATTGTACTATTACTTTCGTAGGAACCCTATCTTTATACTGCTTTCCACTGCTGCATTACACGTAATGGGGCGAAGTAATCCAATACTGTTCGATTGCTCTACTTGACGTAAGAGAATGGAAACATTAACAACCGTAAAATATCTTGCAGTAACGTTTCGGAGAGACCTAAAGAAGAATGACCTGATAAAAATAAAGAAAAGAGAATGCCAGGCTGAGATTCACTGCAAGACTATTAAGGAAGAATTATTAATCCACGAGAGAAGTGGCTAATGAAATACTCGTTTGACCGATCCTAAGTTTGCTGATCTGTCTGGGACTCTTTGCATGTTGAATTACAGACAGAGGTACAGAAGACCAAATACTGAGCGGCGTGGTTTGCCACTGGATTGTTCAGCATGCGCGATAGCTTAAGGATAGTACACAAAAAGAGATACGTCTCATATAAAGATTCACTCCTAAAATACCGAAAGCGTACGTTCCAACATGAGTTGCGCAACGTACTAATGTTGCGGATAAGTTGTTGCTTTTATGGAGCTCAGTCAGAAAACTTGTTGGATGTAGGTCTCCATGTTAGTCTATACTGGGCAATTCTTTTCATTTTGCGTACCTTCTGATACCAACATACACCTGAAGCTGCTTGCTGTAACCAAGCCTCGGCTTCCGTCAACAATTTGTACCGACCATACCTTCCTTCATTAACAAATTTACGTGACCTAGATGCTTCAGAATGTGTTCTACGAACATAATCTAGCTAAGTTCCGGGACATATCTCTTTTCACCCCATTGTGATTCAGTGTCTCCTCACGCGTCAACCAGCTAACCCATTTAACCTTCATCACCCATCTGTACAAATACATTTCGAAAGCATCTAGGCTCTTCTTGTCTTACACCTATACAGTGCACGTTGTCCTTCAGCATAAGATACAACCCAGACTAATGCCTTCAACAATGAAATCCTAACAATTAAATTTCTATTCGATGACAACAATTTCTCTTTTTCAGAGACTCATTTCTGGCTGTTTCCAGTCTGCATTTTTCTACCCCAACAGAAAACATGTCTCCACTTTTAGTGTCTCATGTACTAATTCAGTTCCCTTATTATAACATAATTTAATTAGACAATTTATTAATCTTGTTTGGCTTTCGTTAACGTTTACTTTTTAACCTTATTTAGAGGCACATTCCTTTCCACAATTCCTTCTGTTCAGCTGTTCTTCCAAATTCTTTGCGTCTCTGACGAAATTACAATGTCGTCGGCATATCTCGATATTTTTAATGTTCTTTCTTTCTAAAATTTACCTCAGTTTCCAAATTTCTCATTGGTTTACTTCACAAATGCTTTGTACACTAATTGAATAGCGTAAGAAAGCGCTGCAATACTTTCACACTGGCTTCTCAGTTACTGTTTCCCTTTAAAGCTCTTCAACTCTTACAATTGCGTTTTGGTTTCTGGACAAGTTGTGGAGAACCATTTGCTCCCTGTATATTTTCTTCCCAGTTTGGAATTTTTGTAGCATATTCCAGTCAGTATTCCCGAAAGCTTGCTCCACGTTTACAAATTCTGCCTGTCTTCTAAGGTAAGACCCAGGATCAGTTTAGCATCTCCTGTTCCAACATTTCTCCAGATGATCAGTGATCTACCCCATGGTCAGCCTTTACTAGTTTTTACTTTTCCTGTAAACAATTCATGTCAGTATTTTCCAGCGATGACTTGTTAAACTGGATGTTAGTGATTATTCATATTCCCTCGTGCCTTGTTTAGAATTCGAATCGTTAATTCTTCTTCACGTCTCAGGAAGTTCCGCCCGCCTAACTTATCTTTCACACCAGGTGGAATAGATTTGTCATAGTATGTTATCGTTCGGACGGCAACGATTTTTACATCGAGCGCCTAGTTTCGACTTTGGTCTTACAGCGCTACGTCAAATTCTTCTCACCGTATCATAACTCCTACATCTTCAAGTATTTCCTCTCCCCTGTCTAGAATAATGGCTTCAAGTTTGCTTTCTTTCTGATTATTTTGTATATCCTACCACCTAAGTCTCCTCTTGTCCAAGGATTTCTAAAGGGTCTTGACTCCTATCCCCTATCACTATTTCATCTGCCAAAGTTATCCCATCATCTTCTACTGTTGGGGTTTGATCTTTGGTCAGTACTTCGCATCCGGTGCAGGTGTAACTCCTTTCTTTCTTCTGTCCAGGGATACCTTTCCTTCGGGGTTTCCCCGAAATCAAAAAATCGTTCAAATGGCTCTAAGCACTATGGGACTTAACATCTGAGGTCATCAGTCCCCTAGACTTACAAGGGAACCTCCCCTTCGCACCCCCCTCAGATTTAGTTATAAGTTGGCACACTCGATAGGCCTTGAAAAACTGAACACAGATCGATCGAGAAAACAGGAAGAAGTTTTGTGGAACTATGAAAAAATAAGCAAAAAATACAAATTGACTAGTCCATGTGCAAGATAGGCAATATCAAGGAGATTGTGAGTTAAGGAGCTCCGTGGTCCCGTGGTTAGCGTGACCAGCTGCGGAAAGAGAAGTCCTTGGTTCAAGTCTTCCCTCGAGTGAAAAGTGTAAATTTAAAAATTTTCAGTTTATGTGACAAACTTTTATGTTTTCATCACTTTTTTGGGAGTGATTATCACATCCACAAGAAAATCTAAATCGGGCTAGGTAGAAGAATCTTTTTACCCATTCGCCAAGTGTACTAGTTAGGTGGGTCGACAACATATTCGTATCATGTGACGCACATGATGTCACCAGTGTCGTATAGAATATATCAGAAGTGTTTTCCTGTGGAGGAATCGGTTGACCTATGACCTTGCGATCAAATGTTTTCGGTTCCCATTGGAGAGGCACGTCCTTTCGTCAACTAATCGCACGGTTTTGCGGTGCGGTCGCAAAACACAGACACTAAACTTATTACAGTGAACAGAGACGTCAATGAACGAACGGACAGATCATAACTTTGCGAAAATAAAGAAAGTAAAATTTTCAGTCGAGGGAAGATTTGAACTAAAGACCTTTCGTTCCGCAGCTGCTCACGCTAACCACGGGACCACGGCGTTCCTGACCTTAGACTGCCCTTATTATTGCCTATCTTGCACATGGACTACTCAGTTCGTATATTTTGTTTATTTTTTCATAGTTCCACACAACTTCTTCCTGTTTTCTCGATTGATCTGTGTTCAGTTTTTCAAGGCCTATCCACTGTGCCAACTTATAACTAAATCTGAGAGAGGGGGGGTGGGGTGCGATGGGGATGTTCCCTTGTTAGAACTACTTAAACCTAACGAACCTAAGGACATCACACACATGCTCGAGGCAGGATTCGAACCTGCGACCGTAGCAGCAGCGCAGTTCCGGACTGGAGCGCCTAGAACCACTCGGCCACAGCGGACGGCCCCTGAAATCCTTGGGCTACCTTCATGATACGTCTCACAGACCATCTGTTCTGGAAATCAGATACGTCCAATTCTCCAATGTCCTTTTCAGTTTCTGTCAGCCAAGTCGAGCGAACCTTATTGTTCTGCTTGGAGGCAATCTTGCAACATGGCTATAGAAAGCTACCTTTCTTTTTCTTGCACAGTCAGAGGACCTCTCGATATGTACGCAGAGATCCGAGTTACTTCTTCTGAATTCCCCCATCTTCTTCTACCGGGCCTAGGATCTACCAGAGGATTCTCCTCTCTCTGACTTCTGTCCGGTTCATGGAAAGACATTCCATGTCATGAAGGGCTTCTGCTCGTATAACTGATATGTAGTGCTTAACTTTCATGTTGCGTGGCAGGTGTTTTTTTTTTTTTTTTTTTTTTTTTTTTGGTGTTCATAGTCAGTCGATAGGCTAGTTCCAACTTGTTGACTATAGTGAGTAATGACGTTATTTCTGATAAGTTGGGTTCAGTCCATTCACCAAGATACTTAAAGTTCTCAGTCCTTTTGATGTTTCCCTGGTCTAGCAACATCTCTCTGCCAGATCCTTTGATTTTGGTGACGAACTGTTTTCTTCAGCAACACTTGAAGACCCACTTTGGCTGCCTGCCTCCCATGAATTAAGTACACTGAAGTAATAAGTTATAGGATAGCGATATGCGCATATATAGAGGTATAAAGAGCAGTGCCTTGGCGTAGCTGTCATTTGTACTCAGATGATTCACATAAGGAAAGTTTCCGACGTGATTATAGCCTTACGGCGAGAATTATCAGATCATGAACGCGGAATCGTAATTGGAGCCAAATGCAGGGGACTTGCTGTTTCGGAATTTGTTTGGGAATTGAATATTCAGAGGTCCACAGTGTCAAGAATATACCGGGAAAACCAAGTTTCAGGCATTACCTCTCGCCACGGACAACTTAAAGACCAAGAGCAGCGGTCTAGTGTTGTCAGTGTTAACAGAGAAGCAACACCAAGTATGTGCAGAAATCAGTGTGAGACGTACGACGAACGTGTATGTTAGGACACAATGCGACGAAATGTGGAGTTAATGGGCTATGGGAGCAGACGACCGATGAGAGTGTAGCAGACGACCGAAGCGAGTGCCTTTGCTAAGTGAAAGCAGCGGCTCTTCTGGGCTCGTGACCATAGCGGCTGGACCCCACACGACGGGAGAACTATCGCCTAGGCAGATGAGTCCCGATTTTAGTTACTAGGAAATGATGGTAGTGTTCGAGTGTGGCGCCGATCCCACGAATCCATGGATCCAAGATACCAAAAAGGCGAACTGGTAGTGGCGCGATAATGATGTGTGCTGTGTTTACATGGAATGAACCGAATGCTCTGGTCCAACTGCTACTTGGAGACTATTTGCAGCTATTCATAAACTTCATGTTTCCAAACGACGGTGGAATTTTTATCCATTGAACCGTGCGTAGCTCGTGTTCGCCCCATCTATTATTTTACATCCTTTTTTTTTTACCATACTACAGCCACCTTGTTATGTTAGTTTCAATTTCTGTTCTCTCTGAGTTGCTACTTTGCCTGCCCGTGAGCGGCAGCAGCAGCGCTTATCGACATAGCCCTGCTGTATTACCTTTGCTGACTGCTGTTGCTTCCCCGTTGACATCTGTCATAGAGGGAGTTGGAATGCGCCTCTAGTGCAATTCGGGTATGGCAGTCGTAGAGTTAGGACGCGGCAGAAGTAGGTCGGGTTGGAGCAGTAGTGCGGCTTGGATAGCCATGACTCGCCCGTCCGTCGCCGGCACACATGACCTGAACTGGGGACGGTCTTTGTTGTTCGTCTTACCGGACGACGTGTATTTGCTCGCCAATCGCTTATGGGTTGGCAGTGTGTGTCTCAACTCGTGGTTCGGCCGTGTCATTGGTCGGTCACTGCTTTTAGCATTGGTTGCGTTCTTCGTTCTAGTGTTTCTGAAACTGTGTGTAGCTTGTGGTGTTGACTGCTCAGATAATTTAGTGCTGTCTTCTCGCTTATCTGTGGCTGTCAGTAGGCGGGAAGCAACGAGGAAATCTCCTCGGGGCGTGGTTTTGGCCTGGCCCTATGGCGGTCTCGGAGTGTGTGGGGCTGTTCCCATTGCTACTAGGTACGTGGCTCACCGACCCTGGACACGAAAGTTGAGTTTGGATTTAATTTGCCAGCAAGTCAAGACTGTTCACATTGTGCCGTTTGGTTCTCGTTGTTGGCTGTTGGGACATACCCGCGAGCAGCAACGTGTGTGTTGGCGAAGGTTTAGACACCGCCCGAAGGAGTCTAACTGTATTTGGTTATTTGCAATTGAAGTGCACCTGCGGAATTTTCTGCCTTGTGGCCGTTAACGTTCCGGTTACCTGACCTGGCCGTTGACGTAATTTCAGGCAGTGTCCTTTCCTTGGTTCAAATGGTTCAAATGGCTCTGAGCACTATGCGACTTAACTTCTGAGGTCATCAGTCGCCTAGAACTTAGAACTAATTAAACCTAACTAACCTGAGGACATTATACACATCCATGCCCGAGGAAGGATTCGAAACTGCGACCGTAGCGGTCGCTCAGTTCCAGACTGTAGCGCCTAGAACCGCACGGCCACTCCGGCCGGCTGTCCTTTCCTCACCGAGTTGTCGCTGTCCTGCATGGTGTGTAGTTCGACAGCTTAATGTATCCTTGGTTGTAGGCGTCCATACCTTTTACGTTTGCACTGAACTCCCGGCTGTGTGCTGGTCGAGTGGAGCGCAAGTTACCTTGTCGGTGGGTCCGCTGACTGTCTGTTGGTTGGGTTGTCGTCGGATCGAGAATGGTTGGGCCGACTGCCTGTCTCACCTAAGTGATCGTTAGAATTTCAATTTCTCGTCGACCCCCGAAACTTCTGAGCGCCATTAGCTGCACTGCATTTTCTTATTTTCTTTTGTTTCTTACTTGTTTGGACCATAGCCGATGGTTTTGAATTAAAGTTGAAATATTTTTAGTTGTGTTTTAAGTCATGGGCCTTCAGCCGCCTTAAAATTAAGATCCCTTGCTTGTCAAGTGTTAGATTGTTTGGGGCCTTCAACCTAATTTAAGATAAGGCTTTGTTGTTTAAATTTATTTTACCTTGAGTTTTAAGTCATGGGGCCTTCAGCCGTTTTTGAACTAAGGATCTTTGTCTTTCGAGCATCTGTTTGGGGCCTTCAGCCTAATTGTAGAGGAGGCCTTGTGTTTTTTTTTATTTGATTTTACCTTGAGTCTTAAATCATCGGCCTTCATCGGCCTTCAGCCATCTTCAAGTGTTAGATTTATGGGCATTCAGCCGTATTATAGAACTTAACGTGAGACCTTCTGCCTTCTAAATATTCTTTTGGGCGTCTGATTTTTGAGTTCATGGCTTATAGCGGTTTTTTTTTTACATTAAAGTGGTATTGCCCTTAAGGCATAAGATAGTGTGGCGTATTCAGCCAATTCCAAAAGAAATCTGTTGGAATTCGATTACTCGATAAATAGTACAATTCTCAAGGCTGTCAATTCAACTAAGTACCTGGATGTTGAAATTACGAACAACTTCATTTGGAATGACCACATAGATAATATTGTGGGGAAGGCGAGCCAAACGTTGCGTTTCATTGGCAGGACAAGATGCAACAAGTCCACTAAAGAGACAGCTTACACTACACTCGTTCGTCCTCTGTTAGAATGTTGCTGCGCGGTGTGGGATCCTTACCAGGTGGGATTGACGGAGGACATCGAAAGGGTGCTAAAAAGGGCAGCTCGTTTTGTATTATCACGCAATAAGGGAGAGAGTGTGGCAGATATGATACGCGAGTTGGGATGGAAGTCATTAAAGCAAAGACGTTTTTCGTCGCGGCGAGATCTATTTACGAAATTTCAGTCACCAACTTTCTCTTCCGAATGCGAAAATACTTTGTTCAGCTCAACCTACATAGGTAGGAATGATCATCAAAATAAAATAAGAGGAATCAGAGCTCGAACAGAAAGGTTTAGGTGTTCGTTTTTCCCGCGCGCTGTTCGGGTGTGGAATGGTAGAGAGTTAGTATGATTGTGGTTCGATGAACCCTCTGCCAAGCACTTAAATGTGAACTGCAGAGTAATCTTGTAGATGTGGATGTAGATGTAACTAAGTTCAAGAATTTGTACTGTAATGTTTGGTCAAATAAATAAAGTTATATGTGTTCGAGAGTAACTGACAGCCGCTCATTTTGGCCCCTTTCCACAATTCCAACTACCTGGCCTGTCCTGAGGGTTTAGCAGGGCGTTTCGTGCAAGACAACGCAGCATTTCACTAGTCCACAGTTGTTCGCTATAGGTTTGAAGAATATTCTGAACAATTCGAGCGAATGATTTGGCGACGCAGATCGCCCGACATGAAACCCATCTAACATGTGTGGGACATAACCGAGAACCCTATTCGGGAACGAAATACTGCACCAGCAAAATGTTCGCAGTTATGGACGGCTATGAAGTCAGCATAGCTCAATATTTCAGCGTGGGACTTCCAAAAACTTGCTGAGTCCATGCTAGGTCGAGTTGCTGCGCTACCCCAGGCAAAAGGTGGGTCAGTTCGATATTAAGAGGTATCCAATGACTTATCACATTATCCGATTACTTTACAAATGAATTAATATTTCAAATATTTAAGCTTAAACAAATACAAACTTTATGACTGGAGACGCAAAATCCTACTTATGTCACTTCATTAGTTTCGGATTATTTATCCATAAGCTAATGAAAAACTCAAAACCAGAAGTGATAAATCGCATAAGTGTTACGTTATTTATATGATCATGTTGAGACAATCGCACCTCCCTCCAATATTTCAACAAAGGCTTAAACAGTCTTATATAAAACAAATATTATATGCGGAGATAAGAAATCAGGGGAACAACTGAAACAGCGCATCTCTTCATTGCAATTTGCATTTATTGTAATACTTGATAACATTACAAGAAAATGTCGCGTGTTTCACTTGGCAGATTATAGCTCTAGAACAATAATAAGCACCTGATTCAGTTTTCTGCACTTTAGTTGAAGTTCAACAGGCGAACACAATTTAAGTTCTCCCATAAATATAAATTTGCACGTAGGCGCGTGGAAGAACTGGTTACGAAACAGTCACGTATAACATCAAAGCAGGCACTCTCCATTTAAAGGGAAAATAATTAGCAAGTTTACTCATTGACTAGAACAATGAGGTGAATAACAGGAAAGCGCACCGTCCATAACACCTTAAGGCACAGTTAACATCCAATAGGTTCCTTTCTTTACAATATGAAATTAAGTACAGCTCAATAGTAACCAAAAACACATTTAGATTCCTCCGATATGTATATACAAGTAAATATATGCACATAAGCACGACTATAACTGGTAGAAAAACAGGAAATTGGAAATTGACAATCTATACTCAAAGGAGCCGCACTCCATCGAAACACCCCAAAAATGACAACTTAATGGCTACCTAGAATAACAAAATTAAGAATAGCATGCTTATACATTGACTAGAATAAATGAATTTATAACACATACACGGCTTCTGACGGCCGACAAACTGTGCTGGGCTATTGAGCAGTGATTAATTTAACGTAGCCACAACATACGCTAACGAGGTTAGAGGCGTATTTAAAGACAAGCGTTGAGCTAGAACCCTGGTCAGAAGGTAATGGAACCGGTACTAATTTACAACTAACTACAGCACTGAAATCAACTGGTGACAGGTTGACCATTACCGATGTGGCGTACGATGGACAGTCAATAGACTGAACACGCAGCTGAAACCCAAGTATAATGCAGAGGGGAGAAACGCCCAGGCCAAAACATGTTTAGGGCCAACACCTAGTTTGAGAACGGAACAACCATGAAACAGCAGGATGATGTTGCAGCTATCAGTACAAATGCCAGAGCCCCAATATAGCCTTAACCCAAGGTTAGACTAAAGCACACTAGTTTCTCGCTCAATTAAAGTTTCCAAAACAATCAAAACTAGGAGGATTCCCTTACACGGCAGACGTGCCAACACTTCCGTTCATACTCCAGAACCAAGTAGTGCAACATAAATCGTTGACACATTTCGGATAATATTTTAAAACAACATAGTTAAAAACCTTTGTTTACCACAAGTCTTAATTAGTTAACAGGTTAGGCTCTGTTATTGATGCCACGCAAATGAGGTAGCAAGTTAAGGTCTACAACTCTACTTTGCCATTTAACACGCGTCGTGACGAGAAAAGAAAGAATCCAGCTACTCAATTGAAAGTTACTACTTGGATTCAGTATTTGACGATGCGCTTAGAATCAACAGACAAAGGTGAAAGTCAAGTTTACACTCGCAAGCAGCATACGCAGAACACGAGCATAAGGTGAACATTAAATAAAGTGCTCCTTATTCAGTCATTTACACACCGACGAAACAACAATCTTCGCAGAATTACTGCAGACGCCGGAATCCCCAGTTTCTTCCAAATGATGCAAATAATGGTCAAAACGTCTTACTCAAGTCCGATGACATCCGTAGGATAGGAGTTTCAATGGACAACCAGGCCGCATCCCCTTGGACGCACCTGCGACCAAGACAGTAACATTGGCTGCTATCACAGCTTCAGCGATCCTGACACGAGTCACGCCAAACCATCAACAAAACGGCGTGGCCTCCTGTACCCTCCCAGACGTCCGCAATCCGAGTTCCGCCTCCCGACCGACGCTCTCCCGCAAACACGGCAGCAACGTCACAGCGCCCTCTGGCTACGGTAAGAAAACAGCAGAATGCGAAGCGGGAATTTCAAAAGGAACGCGCTACAGGCAAGGAAGAAACTCAGAGAACCAACCGCGACATTTCGTCACGGTTCACATGTACAACAATTTTTGGCAAACTGGGTAATTTATTCACGCATCTCACTGTATATGACTTCATGTGTCTTGAAATGTGTGTAGTACACTGATACAGTTTTGCATGTACATTAAGTGGCATCTACCGATACTGTCTGCAAAATAGAGAAGGTAGTAAAGAAGTACTGAATTAAAATGTTGTTCTTGATACTGAAGTTGTACGGCATGAACAGCGAAAATGTAGAGGCTATATTTTTTTCTTTCATTATTTTGTGGGAGTGTCAGCTAGGAAACGTTCGGAAGGGGTCTGTAATCCTTGCTAGAAATCGCTAAGTTCTCTCATTGTTAAATACTGGTCGAACAAAGTCTGCCTAATTTGGGCGCTGTTGGTTATGGTGTCTCAGGACGTACTTCACTGCCTCCACTTCATCTTTGACGTAAGTTTACACCTCTCGATGAGTGGAATATGACAGCGCTTTAAATTTTTAAATTTGGTCAAAAGTTATATAAATTATTACTGGATATAAGTTCCGTTTGTTATGCAAATACTCTTTTTATATATATACCAATGACAGACGGAACCCGTATACAGTAATTTGATCTTCAAACACAGCCACTGTAGAGGAGCAAAGGCAAATGATGAATACTGGAAATACTGACACTTAAATTCTTTTTGGCCATCGAAGCCATTAGTTAGATATCCTACAACTAGAACTGGGTGTCAGATTTTACCGTTTAATGATAGACTACAGATATCTGCGATAATTATTCTGAGCGCTATGAATTGCAGAGACCGCCTATGTCAGTAGTAGCAAAGACGAGAGGAAAATATTTGTCTGGCAGGATTCCGTGAAAGTGATGTAAATCCGAAAATTTTAAAAACAGCGTCGTAGAATTGGACATCTTTGTGACTCTTTCAGCGCTTTTTGTAATATAACCCTATACACATATGTACTGCAACATATAATTTCCTAGTAAATGGAATTTCGTGACCTTTGTTCCTTAATTTAGACGCCAATAAAGTTTTTGTGTGCAATGGTGAATTGCGAAAATGGAGTATTAACGGACTCAAAGTTACCCGCCGGCGTAGAAAGACAGTGTGACATATTGTCTGGGATAGGAAAAGTAGAGTTATATGTATTCACCTAACAAAAAAGAGTCTGACATAGTGTTTCACTATGAAATACAGTTAAAAGTTTGTTACAATTTTCTCGGTTTTACGAGTGTTGTTTCATCAATTTGTCACAAAGTTTGCCAATTTGTTCAGATTTATTTTTCTGCATTTCTTAAAATGGAAATAATTATAGGTCTGCCCTCAGTGAAACAAAATAATAACGAAAATGTACTAAATTCCACTGAGAAAAGCAATTAAAAAATACATTTACACACTCAAATACATTTCTGTTCAGTAGAACCCCCTGAAAGAAAAAAGTCGCAACACACACATTTAACACAATACCCTCTAAGCAAAGTGATTGGATCAAACTCTGTGACACTTACTTACAAGTTCAGTGGTATGTGAAATATCAAAATCATGACACACTTAATACAATGTTCTGAACATCTGTTTAATATACTTGCAAACATAGCCATAATGTGAAATAAAATTTTGTCTTGTTTACTAACCCCCTCACTGATGACAATAATGACGGTGATGACTTTAATAGGGCTTGTTTCCAAAAATCTCAGTTGTCACACTTGTTTCTGCAGGTATATGCACTGTCACCAAATTACCCCTATAATCTACGGAAATAACATCTTTCTCTTCCAAAGGTTGTAGAGAAATTTTTAGGAAACTGAACTATTGTACGGAATTGTCTAATTTATTTCAGGTTACCTTCAGTTAGTGAGCTCTTCAAATTTACTGGCAGCAGCAGAAGTTTCCAAAACCACTACACTTTTTTCCAGGTCCAAATGAAATGGCTTTGTGACCAGCTCAGGCTTCATGCATGTTTTGCAGTGGCTGTCATTAATGACAGTACTGTGCAAGAACACACTACAGATGAAATAAATGTTGAATGTTGACCCAAGCTACAGTATTTGAGAGTAAAAAGCTGCAGTTCGCTGTCACACAGTAATAGCAAAGTCACAAAGTTGTACACTTTTGCGATACATTCAAGGCACTGGTGTGAGCTCATGTAAAATACCGCTCAAGCACTGTGAGTTTTCATCAAGTAGGCAGCACAGCAAAGAACGAAATAATTTGCAGGTCAGTTACTAGAATCGCAACAAATCAATACAGGCCCACCGATAGTAAAAAGGAGATGCGGCGAGTGTTGCCTCAGTGTAGAGAGCTGACGTTTCCCAATGATTACGCGCTCTCATGCTATCTACATCGTCCATCGCTCCTAGGGACCTACAGAATAAGTTATATACGTTATAGGGGATCAGAGTACTTACCGATATGTACGGACTGAGGTCGCTAAGGAAGATCGCCCCAGGTATGTACGAACGAGCAAAAATATATCTAAATGCTGAAAATCTGAATGAATGTAATATTTCGCCAAGAATGTAGCAAAGAAGAAGCACAAATATTGCAATATATTGCCGTAAATTTGCGGACGGCTCTGCCATACTTTCTGAAAAAGTGGTATCTGCCGTAATAGAAATTAATCTTCTAGGAAAAATAACCAGCATAACCGGTTTAAGAATTTCTGCAGAATAAAACTCTGTTTTAACAAACTTTAACAAACAAGACAGCTACGGAACTTTTGGAAGGATCTGTTGCCGAGTTAGAGACTGTTAAAAAATTTTAATGTCTTGGGAAGATATTCCAGGTAATTGGTTTGAAGAAAGCAGCTGCAGAACAGAGGATACGTGAAATGGAAAAGGCTATAGACTTTTACAATAAAAACTGCCTGTCTAAAAATGTAAAACTAAGGCGTTACAGCACAGCAGTGGAGACAAAATATCTACAGTTAAGCGAATCTCTAAACTATAAAACACAAATAGTAGAAAGGCGACTAATTAGGAAAATATCAGGTTCATGAAAACCTTTAGAAAGTTAGAAATTAAGAAGTAAAGATGAATTTTATGTGAACGTGAAAAACTTATTAGAAGCGGTGGGAAGATGAAAACTGGTATTCTCTGGAAATTTATATCTAATGCAAGACAATAGATTAACCAAAAATAGATTCAAATATTTGTGGGATAGAAAAATCAGCAACCAGTGGGACCCACAAAGTAAAATAATATTTAGAAAAAGTCATGAAACTGAATAAAAAACTGGCAGAGGTGTTCTGGGTAAAATTTCCGAATATGGAACGATTTCAAAGAAAGCGAATGAAACAAACTGGTTTGAATTGGTCAGAAGACAAGACGAAAATGCACAATGGACAGGTGAAAGACAGGTGGAAGAAAAGAGAAGACCAACTTATAATGAACTGACATTGGAATAAGGTCCTTTGTTGGCCCATCTGAGAAGTGGAGAAGAAGAACACCGAAAACTTTGCGTAAAGCGTGTTTACTTGCATTCCGAAATAAAAATAACGCTAGAGAAACGCACTCGACAATATTACGGCATGGCTCTTGACAGTTTCACGCTAGGCAAAAAAAAAAGGAGGGGTGCGTCTAGAAGTGGGAAACTGCCCCAGAAGAATCACATAATGTGTGCCCTGTAATTGAAAAAAAATGCTAATGTCTCCTGTGGCAAAAATTTCCGGACTGGTCCCCCCTTCGGAGTTCCAGGAGACGAGTGGTAAAAAAGATGGAATAACAAACGACGTATAACATTCTATCAGTTGGGGCGTACAATGCCAGAAGTCTGAACAAAGTAGGAAAGCTAGAAAATCTAAAAATGGAAATGCATAGGCACAGTCTCAATATAGTGGGGTTCAGTGAAGTGGAATAGAAAGAAGGTAAGGATTTCTTATCATACGAACATAGGGCAATATCAAAAGGACCAGGCAGTGATACACCGAGAGTAGGATTCTCTACGAATAGGAAAGTAGGGCAGAGGATGAGGTGCTGTGAGCATTTCCCCTCATTAACTTTGGCTGCAAAGCATTCAACTATAGTCCAAGGTATACATGCCAATGTCGCAAACAGAAGGTGAATGGATAGAGAAATATATGAGAATATGGAAAGGGTAATACAGTATGTAAAGGGAAATGAAAATCTAGTAATCATGGGGGACTGGAATGTAGTTCTAGGGGAAGGAACAAAAGACAGGACTACGGGAGGATCTGGGCTTGGTGGTAGGAATGAGACAGGAGGAGGATCAATTGAGCTTTCCAACAAAATTGATATTGTAATAGGGAATACCCTGTTCCAGAATGACAAGAGGAGGAGGAATACCTGTAAGAGACGCAGAGACATGGTAAGATCCCAGATATATTGCATAATGCTCGGACGAAATTTCGAAATCAGTCATTGGA
The DNA here is from genome assembly GCF_023864345.2 of Schistocerca serialis cubense. Classification (NCBI taxonomy): domain Eukaryota; kingdom Metazoa; phylum Arthropoda; class Insecta; order Orthoptera; family Acrididae; genus Schistocerca; species Schistocerca serialis. The sequence goes on along the minus strand of NC_064645.1, from coordinate 112,002,565 downwards.
TTGGAAGGCGTACCTAGGAGCAAAATATAGACTGAGATCAAAATTTAGTAATGACGAAGAGGAGAACCAAATTCAAGAGTAACGCACGGAAGAATGAGTCTTTAAGGAAGTGCGCGATTCTGAAGGACTGAGGAATAATGAGATGCGTCTGCAGTTCGCTAAGAATGTGGATACTGGGATAAGTAATACCAGAGTAGGCACTTCTGTTGAAGAGGAGTGGATCAGAAGAAACGTTTCTCTCATTCGACGAAAGAAGGAAGTAGAAAGATGCTCGGTGAAAAACAGTAATACAAACATATTAATCGCTTAAGAATGAAATAAATAGGAAGTACAGAGCAATCAATGCTAACTGGCTGCGGAAAAAAAAGAAGTGATCGTCTGGACGACTTAATCAGCTTACAGAAAAGTGAAAATAACCTACGGTGAAAGTAAAATCATGGCTGGTAATATTTTGAGTGCAATGGAAATCCCACTGTTAAACGCAGAGGAGTGAGTGGATAGATGGAACGGGTAAAACGTAGACATCTATGAGGGGGAGCATTTAACTGGCGACGAGATGGAAGAAAAAATCGAAGTCGATATGGAAGACACACGGAATACGGTATTACAGTCAGGATTTAAAACAGCTGTGGAAGAATTGAGATCAAACAAGTTAGAAGGTAGAGATAACAATCCATTGGTATTTTTAAAACCACTGGAGGAAGTGGGAACCAAGCGATCCATCAAGTTGGTGTATAGTATGCATGAGATTGGCGAGGTACGATAAGAGTTTCAGGAGGTAGCAACAGCTGGTAAGTGCGGAACTATCGCACAATCAGCTCGCGCACCCAAGCTACTAACGGGAATAAGATACAGAAGAGTGGAACGAAATTTGAGGATCCGAAAGATGACCATCAGTTTGGCTTTAGGAAAGGTAAAGGCACCAGAGAGGCTGTGCTGACGTTGAGTTTAACAATGGAAGCAAGACTGAAGAAAAATAGACCTAGACCTAGAAAAAGCGTCCAACAGTTTAACACGCAGAAAGATGTTAGATATTCTTAGAAAAATAGGAGTGAGGTGTAAGTAAAGGTGGGTAATACACTGTAGTTGCAATTATCAAAAGGGAACACTAGGAGTTGAAGACCAAGAACGGAGTACTCGTACTAAAAATGGTGTAATACAGGGATTAAGCCTCCCACTCCCTCTCTTCAATCTGTACATCGAAGAAGCAATGACTGTTGTGACCAGAAGAGATGTGAATGTTCATCCTCGCCCTCATAAACCACTACTGGACGATGCGAGCTGTACGAGCAGGGGCCCTGTCACCTTGGAATACTGCATCACCATTGAGGAACTAAAATTGTGCCACGTGATTGACCTGATCAGCCAAAATGGTTACATTATACCTGGCCAGAGTGGGACTGTTCAGAATACCCATGGGACCCCTGTAATACCACGAAATGGCTGCCGAAAGCGTCACCAAACTGCCACCATTTCACTCTTGGACATAAACCAGTCCAGAAGCTGCAGACAGTCTGCGAAAAGACCCATGTGACCAAATGAAATTATGAAATTCTTCCATTTACCCGTAGTCCAGCTTTGACGGCTTCGGCACCACGTTTCCCATTGAATCACTGATGAGTGGTTTTGGAATCGCATAGCTCCCTGGAATTCTCTGCTTACGGAGCTCTCTTCGTTTTTTTTTTTTTTTTATGTTGACACGGTCCGCCAGTGTGACCTTCAGCTCAGCAGCGTCTTTTGCAACTGTCGTCCTCTTAATTTTAGTCACAATTCTCTTCATGATCGTCCATGACGATCACTCAACACACACTTTCGTCCGCGTTGTGTGTTAGATGATGTTTTTCCACTGTCCCTGTATGCAACATTAATCTTGATGCGTCTTCAAACAACAAACAATTCGGTTATCTTCGTTACAGGCACCAACAGTCTGCTCACATTCGAATTCCCCCAGCTCGTACGTAATGCACTCTTAACTACATAGAAAACTGTTCTAATTCAACTGATACTTGCAATCTGTTGAGGACATTAGACGAGTGTAGTTCGTGGTCAGAGAGATCAGCAGAACCTTCAGGCTTGGCTAGCAAGTGCATTTACGTTCAAACATCCATTTTTCGTGGTTTATCTGTATTTTTGTCCAGCCACTGTACGTCTGTGTGTCTTCCGCCCTGCCTTGGAGACACGTAACATTATTCTTCAGATTGTCGGCCCCCGGTAGCTAAATGGTCACCGGGTTCGATTCCCGGCTGGGTCGGGGAATTTTCTCCGCCCAGGCCTGAATCATCACCGTGACGAATTGTCAGTCCTCTAGGCCCGGGTTCGATTCCCGGCTGGGTCGGGGCATTTTCTCCACCGAGGGACTGTGTGTTGTGCTGTTCTCATCATCATCCTATCATCCTCATCGACTGCAGGTCGCCGATGTGGCGTCAAATTGAAAGACCGCCACCCGGTGAACGGTCTGCCCAACGGGGGGACCCTAGCCATACGATTAAATAAAACTCTTCAGATTGAAATAATTGGCTTGTTTCTCGACAACATGCGTTCTTATTGGTTTCTTTCCTTGTAATCAACAATCCTCACACGGCGCTAACGCCTAACAGAACCACACATACCATAATTTTAGCAACTATCGTTCAACTAAATTTCCTTCATCGATCGACTGTTTACTCCTGGAGTAATGTATCCCTACCGAGTTAGAAAACATTCGTAATAACTGAAATAACACTTATATTCAAATCGCCATCTGGACAAACTAATTCAACTCTTCCCTGCGTTCCCTAAGTGAATGCTGGTATGGTGCCTCCAAAAATGTAACGGGCGCTTCGTGTGCCATCTTTATCAAATTAGAATTTTCGCTTAATCTCTAAACTCTTCGTCAACGGCAGACTATGATATTCATTTGCCTCTAGCGTAAATAACGCAGTGTGCGTCCCGTCGCAGCGCTATCAGAGTTCTGAGGAACATGTGGATGTTTTGAAGGTGGCGTGATTCAGTTCAATCACATGGTCATTCATTCGTTAATCATATGTCGCACATCAGTTCCTGACGCCAAATAACCACTATCTGCGATTTCAGTGGTGTCATGCGAGAACTCGTTGGACTGCAGGGTGGAGGTCTGTTGTGTTTCCTGATGACAGGTGGTTCTTCTGCCTCTGTGCCGGTGATTAGGACTATTGAGGGCCTGCACGCAACATGTCTGCGTGCTGGACAAACTAGACCTATACCTGGAGTTATGGCCGGGGTGCAATTTCCAATGAAAGCAGGAGCACCCTCCTGGGTGTCCTACTCACCCTGATTGCAAATTTTTACGTCGACCTGGTGATTCGACCTGTTGTGTTGCCATTGATGAACAGCACTCCAGAGGGCGCTTACCAACAGGATAACGCTCGCCCACATACCACCGTTCCCAACATGCTCTACAGAGTGTTGACGCGTTGCCTTGGCCTACTCGATCACCAGATATTCTCCAATCGAGAACGCATGGCAGTTCATCCGATGACAACTCCAGCGGTATAAATGAGCAGCATTAATCGTCCCTGTATTGATAGACCAAGTGCCACAGGCCCACAAACTGACATCCGACAACTCTGCAACACAATTTATGCACGTCTCCGTACTTTAATTCAACATTCTGGCGTTTACACTGGTTACTAATGTATCTGAATTTCACATTCGCATTGCTTATCTCGCACTTACATTGATCTACGTTATCGCAATGTTAATCACTTAAATATGTTTTGCAGACAAATGTGTTCCGGAAATTTCATAATTAGTCTCCATTAATTATTTTTTGATGCTGCGCTTTTTTCCGTCAGTATTATGACACCGAAGGAATGGTAACAGAACAGGAGGCTGATCTGAAGCGGAATATTTCACGGTCGTGTCTTGCGGCTGTTGGCTGATTTAAATTTGAAATCGGGTGCAATAAGACTGCCCGCTGCGGCTGTTCCGTTTCCCCTCTGCCCTGGTGCTGCTGTATATTGCCCGACCTGGAGGGCGCGGAACAGCTCGCCGCTCTCCTCTAATTGCCCCTCTTATTCGCTGCCGAGTGGCGATGCTAATGACGTCATCAGCCGCCGACATAGCACCCACCCCCAGCGCGCAACAAGTAGTACCTCCCGCTGTAGTCGGCGTTCACTTTCCTCGACGTGGGTTCGTGGTCTGGGCTGAATCTGTTTGTTCTCCTCTCGTGAGAACGGGGCCTGTGTCTGTTCGTGTGGACTGAAAACTTACCTCTCTCCCACTGCCACAGCTCGGCATCTGGCCACTGCCTAACGACAGCTGGCTCTTACATGTAGAAAAATGTAAGTTAATGCGGATGAGCAGGGAAAGTGAATTCGTAATGTTCGGATACAGCACTGGTACTGTCATGATCGTCACAGTCATGTCGTTTAAATATCTGGGAGTAACGTTGCAAAGCAATGTAAAATGGAGAGAACGTCTGTGGTCTGAGGGAGGGAAGGTGAATTGTCGACTTTGGCTTATCGGGAGAATTTTTATGGAAGTGTGGTTCATCTTTAGACGGCATATAGCACGCCAGTGCGACCTATTCTCGAGTACTGTTCGAGTGTTTGGGAGCCGAACCACGTCGAATCATAGGAAGACTCCGAAGCATTTAAGAGGTAGGCTGCTAGATTAGTTAGCGGTAGATTCTAACTACACGTAAGTGTTGCCGAGAAGTTTCGGGAGCTCAAATGGGAATCCCTGAGGGAAGGCGACCTGCTTTGTTGAGGAACACTACTGAGGAAATTTATAGAGCCGACATTTAAGTCTCGCCGCGGAAGATCCTACAGCGGCCAAGAACAAACATTTGCCGAATGGACCACGAAGATAAGATGCGAGAAATTAAGGCTCATATGGAGGCATATATGCTATCAGTTTTCCCTCCCTCTATCTGCGAGTGGAATAGGAATGGAAATGACTATGCTGAAAGGTATGTGCTAAGGTCTGATCAGGGTAGATGCAGAAAATAAAGTCGGTAGTTGCCAACTGCAAGGTGGATTGAGTATAATATCTTTGAGTAGGAGGATCTTTGATGGTTAGGAGAGCCGGGTGCGCGCAGCAAAGAACTCGGCAGTCGCAGCTAGGTGCCCAGAGGAAGCAGACGTGTGGTGACAGCTTTAAGGTAGGATTCGTGCTACGCAGTTTTCAGGTTGTACGCTGAGCAAACTTTAGTACGTTAATGGGAGAATCTATAAAATCATTTCAAAATGGTTTTTGTTAGATAACGTTCAGAGTTAGGATTTGTATGTCCAAGTTTTGACGCAGTAATGGTTTTGTAAAATTTTTGTAAGAGTGATTCGTGCTATAAAAATGTTGGAAATGGAAATGGTAGTTTTTGTATATGACTTACATTTTTATTAAATTTTTAACAATATATATATATATATATATATATATATATGTATATAACATTGTGTTTAAATCTAACAGCCTGAATATGAAAATGAGTAGTAAAGTAAAGTTACCCACCAAATGAAAGAACGTAAAGAAAATGAGGCTTCTGTGCAATATATGTGTCAGTTCATGGTTTGAAATCGATTTTGGTGTAACTAAAGTTGTTAGAGTAAAGTTATTTCAAATAACTAATTTTATGCCATTGCACAACTGGCATTATTCATATCAAGATATAATTTCATTAAGCAAACATTAGGGCCAAAAGTTAATTTTTCAGTACCATTTTAATGCCATTGCACAAATCGCATTATTCCCTTAGACTTGATTACTGAGTGAAATACATGTTTCATTACTGGAAAAATGGAGGAGTGCATGAAACAAGTTCGCAGACGCAGTCAGATGCAGGTTTGTTGAGTAATTATTTTGGAACTACTTTATCTTTGATACTTTCACTGGTTGTGTACAGTGGCTTGTGGTATATATATGTAGATGCAGAAGTTAGTTAGTTAGTTAATTGTACCATACATTGTATTCACGAAAAACGCTGTGATGCGGAATGTGACAATAGAATATACAGTAGGTGGTCAAAATACAGAAACACTGCGTGACATAGGTGTTTGAATATAAATGCAGATGGCGGCCAAGCGTGCAGATTTCACTGTTGTATTTGACCACGAATGGCACCTGTGCAATGTCCTCAATACGTTGCATATGTCAGATGTGGCCACAAATGTGTTTTGTGTAGATGTGAGCTCAGTGAATCCGACAGTACACATACCGTTGTTGCTCGTGCGGTTGGTGATTCCGTAACCTAGATAGCCGAAGCGTTTGGTGTTTGAAGAGGTACCGTATCGAAGATTCATACCGCTTACAGGAAAATCGTAAAAACATCATCCAATAAGTCATAACGTGGACCACAATATATGCAGAGTGATCGAGGTGGAAGGTCATTCGGTGGGACTGCGACGGAAAACATGACGATAACGTCCGAAAAAGACACTGCAGAACAGAATATCACACTCGTGAATGCTGTGGGCACCAAAACAACCCAAGAGGAGCTCCATAAGCGGAGGGTTGCAGGGCGAATTGGAATACGGTAATCACTCACCACTCATGAAAATGCTATTACCAGAAAAACGTCATGCCGAAGCCATAAAACCTGGACTATGGAGCAATGGAAGAATGTCATTTGGTTGGATGAGTCTTGTTTCACACTTTTCTAGCTTCTGAAGAAGTGTACGTCCCAAGAGTGAAACACGACCCGAGTTCGGTCATGGTCCTGGTACCCACATCTTGGTATGCCATGTGTTCCACGTATACTCTGCAAGGTCGCGTTACTGCCAAAGATTATGTGACCATTTTGGCTAACTAGGTGCATCCCATTGCACAATGTTTGATTCCAAATATCGAAGCTGTGTGATCCGTTCACGGCTTGCGCTTATCCCATTTATTGTTTGTCATCTTCTATTACGGTACTGCCGCTTCGTTTTCTTATTCCGTGTACTGGCGTCACTAACTTCCTGCCTTACTTGCCCGTGAGCGGCAGCAGCAGCGCGTATCGATAAGAGCACTGTCGTACCATCTCTGGAGCGACCGATAGTATATCCGGGTCGTCGTGTATCTGGCAGTCATTTCGGGACGGACCAGGAGTGCAGCAGGGACGCAGCAGCAGTGAAGTCGGGGGACGGAGCGCCAGTGAAACGCCAACAGCCAGAGCTCGCCGACCGCTGGCGACTCACGTGAACTGTCCAGCGGAGGGAGATTGGAGCGGGACGACCGTTGGTTGGTCGTTTGGTTGGTCGTCTCATCGGCCGACATATACTTGGTCCTTTCATCATTTCTGGGCCTGAGGAGTTGGTCGGTTGGCGTGGAGCAGCGAGGAAATCTCCGTGGAGCGTAGTTTGGCTGGGCCCGATGGCGGTCTCGGAGTGTGTGGTGCTGTTCCCATTGCTGCAAGGTTCGCGGCCCACCGATCCTGGACATCAAAGTTGAGTTTTGACTTAATCTACCAGCAAGTCACGACTGTTCACATTGTATCATTTGGAGTTCGTTGTCGGCCGTTGGAATATTCCCACGACCAACAACGTGTGTTTTCAAGTTGGCGAATTTTAGCCACCCTCTGGTGGAGTTTAACTGCACTTGGTTATTTGAATTGAAGTGTACCAGCGGAATCTTCTGCCTTGTGGCCGGTAACATTCCGTTTACCTGCCATGGCCATTGATGTAAATTCAGGCAGTTTATTTTCCTCATTGTGTTGTCGCTGTCCAGCATGGTGTGTAGTTTGAAGCTCAGTGTTTAAGTGGTTGTGGGCGCCAATACCTTCTACATTGTTTCATTGAACTCTCTGTTGTGTGCTGGTCAGATGAAGCGGAGTTTGTCTTGTTGGTGTGTCCATTGACTGTCTGTCGGATGGGTTGTCGTCGGATCGACAATGGTAGGGCCGACTGCCTGTCTAACGTAAGCAAGCGTTAGTGTTAGAATTCTAGGCCGACCCTCGGAACTTCTGAGCGCCCTTGGGTGTACTACCTTTTCTCGTTTGTTCTTCTTGTTTGACATGTAGCCGATTTTTAGATTAAGGTTATTTTGCCCTTAAGGTGTCAGATGGTTTGGGGCTTCAGCCTAAGTTAAGAACTGTTTTACCTAAAGCCTTGGACATTTTTAAAATTACTGATTTTGAGACTTAAGTGTTGGGCCTTCAGCCGACTTTGAATTTAAGATTTTGGCTCTTAAGGTGTCAGATTCTTTTGGCCTTCAGCCTAATTAAGGAACTGTTTTAAGACAAAACTTTGCCTTTTAAATTTCTGATTTTGGTTGAGCTTTAAGTTATTGGCTTTCAGCCGTTTTTAAATTAAAGTGGTCTTTCCCTTAAGGCATGAGATTGTACGGCGCATTCAGCGGCTAATAAAATTCCAATACTAAAGCTGTGTTTTTTAATTTTCTTGGCTGTTTTAAAGTTTGATCAAATAAAACGTTGCATGTTCGAGTGTAACTGACAGCCGCTTACTTTGGCCCCTTTCCACAACTTATACTACCCGTCCTGTCCTGCGGGTTTAGTAGGGCGTTTCACTGTGCTCTGTTCACACGTCTCGTATCGTTCAGAATAGCTTCTGTGAGCACGAAGATGAACTGTGGCATCTCTCCTGTCTATCACAGTCACCCGCTCTCAATATCATTAAGCCTTTTGGTCTTCTGTGGAGAGAAGGTAGCGACATAGCTAGCCACCTCTATCATCGATATCTGAACATCCCATTATTTTGCAGGAAGAATATAGTAAGACATCCTCAAGACCCATAAGTAATCTGCATTTACCCATTTCGAGACGACCAAGACCGGTTCTGAGTGGCAACGTGTATTACGAATGGTAAAGTTCGTTTTTTGTGGTGGTTCCATAGTTTCTCATAGCCCCTGTAACAAGGAACTGGCGGTTGTGAAATTGACAGTTTGGTCCTAAAATGCTCATAGCTGAGTCGATAAAGTCAATAATAACAGAATCAACGGACACCTAAGGGTTGATTCAGTTTCTCAGGATTCTATTTTATGACGTGGTGCAGGCGAATTTGTGGTCCTACCTATGAATTTAAGAAACCATGGACTATAGAAACGTGCAGCTGGTCCCGGCGGAGGTTCGAGTCCTCCCTCGGGCATGGATGTGTGTATTTGTCCTTAGGTTAATTTAGGGTAAGTAGTGTGTAAGCTTAGGGACTGATTACCTTAGCAGTTAAGTCCCTTAAGACTTCACACACATTTGAACATTTTTTTGAGTATCGAAAAATAATGTTTACAGTCGCTTGATAGGGAAGCTGGATCGATTTTCTACTATCTACTGTATGCGATCATTGGGGCAGTTGTATAGACAGTAGCAAACGCGTGAAGAGGTTGAGATTTTACTAACGGACAGTGTTAAAGTGATGGTGATCTATTACTTTTTTAGGATTGGCGAAGTTATAGTTTGATAGTTTGTGCAGTGGAACACGAATTCGGAGAATGCAATAACTAAATCGGTAATAAACTTCGTTGAAATTCATTCCTATAAAAGAAACTAAAAGAGAGGTTTTTGTTTTTTGACGGTGATTCTAGTTGAAATATAAAAACTATCCAATCCATTTTGTAACGGTTTCACATTAATTTTGAAAGGAAATACGAGTTCATAAAAAATGAATAAATTGTTAACAGTAATTCCTTTTTTAGAAAAGGCGGATTACACAGTAAAAACTTTAAAAGAAATCTTGAGAAAGGAAAGTGTGAGAAAAATATTGACGTACATGTTTAGTGATATTCTCAATTTGTAGAAAGTGACCATGTGTTCACTTGTAGCAGCTATGATCGAAATGCTATTAGATATTTTGCATAATTGTTACGTGTAAGAAACAAAAAAGGAGCTTTGATTCTAACTCTGTGAACTTAGGCGAATTTCAAAATATTTTTTACGAAAAGTTAAATATTTACTTACTAGCTCTCGTACATTACTTGAAAAAGGGTGAGAATGGCATTGTTAAATAGAGAAGCAAAAGTGAGAGACAGCTACTGTAGTATGGTAGTCATCTGTTAGTAAATTAAGCAGACTATGTGCTTTTAGTAAAGCACGCCAGTTACCATTGTGGCGTCGATAGTTACGATGCCACAACATAGGTGGACGCTCTCGTTAAGTCAACACTACGAGAGAAGACTAACTACGCCGACCACAGTGCCCTCTGGCCGACGCTGTGGAGCTCAGCGAGTGCCGTCTTGATTTCTGCCCCATTGCATCATGAGCAACGGCCTGAAATGTCGCGTCTACTACCGAATAGGCTAGATAGCTATTGAGACTTTGTATTAGTTACGTTCAGTTAAAGTTTGGAAAGCAACGAGTATTTGCTAGCTTTGAGATTATACAGAACAGGCATCCTGACTTCACAAGCCTTGACACTGACTACGGCTTTACACCTAGGTGCTCATTCTAGCCAAAGTTATGTATGCATTTGATATTTACTTGTGTTTTGATTAAATTATAAGTGTTAAAGTCTGAATTGCCCCTTCTGTTTATTGATTGGATAGCCACTGAATTGCTATTTATTAATTTAATGGGATAATAATAATTATTAAAAGGTGGCAATTTTTTTTAAGCACCGCTTTTACTCTTTCGATTGTTGCGAGTCAGCGATAGTGCAATGCTGCTCGCTTTGGAGAATACACATTTTATAAGAATTATTTGGTCCAGGAAACACTTTTGCGATCACGGTTGCAATTTAGACGGTATTCACGTATTTGTATTGATTAAAAGTTATCGTTTCCGAAAGACGCAGGTTCGATTAAAGCTGTGTGCATTTTTGCGCGTATAATGAAAATATTCATAACACGTCGCGTAACAAAAAGAAACATACGAATCACAACCGTGGTCAAACGAAGAAAATATATGATAACATAAATGTTCTTCGCTGTTATTCAGGACAGGCTCAGATTAGACCTTGCAATTTTTAGTTAATATAAATCACAAGACGTTACACTTAGGAGATATTTGTTTTGAATAACTTGTATTTACCTTCTCTCTCTCTCCTTTTTACAGCCTTTCTACCTTCACATCGATTAAGGAACTTTTCCTTCTCTACCGACCAGTACGAGAACTAAATTCAGACTGCACAAAATGTCTTACATCGAATTATTACATGCTTAACCCTTAACAATTGTATATAGTTTCGTAGTACAAACAATGCTAAGTTATTCCGTGCACTTTGATACACTGAGCACAAAAATGAAAATAATAAAATTATAATTACATTTTTAATATCATGAATACTTCTTTAAATCATGAAAATAAGGTTTGACATCGTCGTAATATTAATTTTCATCGTTGTAGCACTACATTGCCCCCTTTGGATGTACAGTCACACTTGTTTATTTTAAGTATCAGGGATTTTGAGTTACACTCCCCCATTCGGGCAAAGGCCAATGGGAAAAACCCCGGAAAAAAACCACGGCGGAGAGAGCACATCTTCCACAACCTCTATTTTAATTTTCAACATTTGAATATTCACTTCGTATGACATTTAATAATGGTACAATTTCGTGATAGTGCTGCTGGTGACGACAGCTGCCAACTTGGTGTACTGCAACACCGATGTCTCGCCCCATCAGGTAAGTCTGCGATGGACTTCGATGACGTGGCAGGGTGCGGCAGGGGATGACGGATGATGTCGCTGCAGTATGCTGCCCTCACCGACACGTGTGCTCAGCATCCCAGCATACAGTCACATGAAATTCAAACAGCAGTATCAGTTCCTTAAATTAACATCTAAATTACATCATATTTCACGCACTCTTTCACTCAACAAGAAGAATGTGTTGTTTTTTTTCTTTTTTTTTGTGCGGTGTTCGACTGTTTGTGAGTTTCTTTATCATGTTGCAAGCCCATTTGTCCTTCCGATGTAACTGACGATCTGCAATTAAAGGTTCATGTAATTACGTTCCAACATTTATACAGTTCTGCAACGGGTTTAATGATATAGTCAGTAGCAGTTCCCAACACTGCTACGACTCACCACTGTTGCTGACTGATCGATAAAAACACTTGCTCCTGAGTTTTAGCTTGCCTGGAATGTTACGTCCACGCATGTGGTCCCAATAACACTCTGAATACTTGGCATTACTATACACTCGTAGCACAAAAATTTGAAAACGAAATCATGGTAACACAACGCACTCATTGAGCGTCCACTTTTGTGTTAAATTCCACTCTTTCGCTAGTGAAATAAAGTTCGTACGCGTAGAGGATAATGTTCACAGGAAGTCTTTGTTCATAGGTCATATGTGACATGTTCACTCCACCACGTGGTCACTTGATCACAGTTATCAAGTCTGACAAGGTAAAGTCCTTGTGCGGCCAATTAAGGGCCTGCAGTCAACCTGTCTACGGGGACGTGTCTGACATCCAGCACCTGTACAACAAAATGCATGCATGCATGCATGCTTGCATTCAACGTTTTGGCGGTTACACCGTTTATTAAGGTACCAACACTTCATATATCTCGCGCCTGTATTAACCTGCGATACTGCAGTGTTCAAATGGTTCAAATGGCTCTGAGCACTACGGGACTTAACTTCTGAGGTTCAAATGGTTCAAATGGCTCTGAGCACTAATGTGACTCAACTGCTGAGGTCATTAGTCCCCTAGAACTTAGAACTAGTTAAAACTAACTAACCTAAGGACATCACAAACATCCATGCCCGAGGCAGGATTCGAACCTGCGACCGTAGCGGTCTTGCGGTTCCAGACTGCAGCGCCTTTAACAGCACGGCTAACTTCTGAGGTCATCAGCCCCCTAGAACTTAGAACTAGTTAAACCTAACTAACCTAAGGACATCACACACATCCATGCCCGAGGCAGGATTCGAACCTGCGACCGTAGCGGTCGCGCGGTTCCAGACTGTAGCGCCTAGAACCGCTCGGCCACACCGGCCGGCTCTGCAGTGTTAATCACTTAAATGTGTTACGATACAAATGTTTTCCGGAACATTACTCTACAGTAATTATTTTTTGACGTTGCGATTTCTTTCTTACAGTGTTTTTCACAGCGACAGTGCCTTAATTTACCGCGGGACTGCTACGGTCGCAGGTTCGAATCCTGCCTCGGGCATGGATGTGTGTGATGTCCTTAGGTTAGTTAGGTTTAAGTAGTTCTAAGTTCTAGGGGACTGATGACCTAAGCTGTTAAGTCCCATAGTGCTCAGAGCCATTTCCAAGTGCCTTAATTCGAGGAGGAAATTTTTGAAAACGCACGTTTGGAGCACAGAATTATGTTATAGTGAATCACTGACAATTGGAAAACCGGAAATGTGGTGCTACAGAAGATTACTGAAAATTAGGGGGACTGATAATGTAAGGAATATGAAGGTTCTCCACAGAATGGTCGAAGAAAGGAACTTAATGAAAACACTGAGAAGGAAGAAGGAGATGCGACAGGATTAGAGGATGTGTTAAGATATCAGGGGATAAGCTACCTGGTACTGGAAGGAGCAATAGAATGGGAAAGCTGTAGCGGACGACAGAGACTGGAATACAGTGAGTCTCAAACTTCTGGGTCAAATAGAAACAGTTCTTGCGGGGTCGGTGTGTCGAACCCGGGACTCCAGATGGCAGAGCTGAAGCCGGGACCCACCGCACCGTATTTTGTAAAGAGGCCAAGCAATTTCTAGAGCGTCAGGGGCAGTGCAGAGTTACACAGCGGTATTCAGTAACATTTGTTTATTGAGATAATTAACAGTACTCGATGGGAGAAGCGTAGTGTTGGCGTGCCGTCTGTGCACTGTCCCATGAGTCCAGCCAGCTCAGCAGACTGCTGGTATGCCAACGCCGCCGCTGCCGTCATCAAGGCCGCCCTGCTGGAAGTCGGCCGCGCTCTGCTGGTCGCCGGCCACCGATGCGTGGCAACTTGCGCCCCTACGCTGCCCACGATTCTGGAGACTGCTACAGTCCCTGGTCCTCGCCGCCCTGCACCCCGTTTGGCCTGCGCTGTCCGACCATGGGAAGGTGGGTGTACTGGTCACCCGTGGCCCTCGAGCCGCAGCTGCTCCCAATACAGGACCAGAGTCCAACCCTCGCCCTCCTTGATGCTGTGCCGCAACTTGCCGCTAGTGGTGCTTGCCGGATGGCACACCTGCCACCGTCTCTGGCGCCGTTGCAGCGCTGCTACCCCTCCCGCAGCGTACGCCTCGCCCGGATCCCGGTACGCCAGGTGGGAAGCGAACATCGCCCGTTGACTCGAGTGGAACCGAGCCCCTCCCGGACCCACTGCAGACCACTGCCACTGCCCTCTTTCAGGTAGATTAGATTAGATTAGTTTTCGTTCCACAGATCCGTGCTGAGGAGATCCTCGTGGATGTGGAGCATGTCAATTTTTTTTAAGCTGAAATAACACTACTAATACAGGGCTATTACAAATGATTGAAGCGATTTCGTAAATTCACTGTAGCTCCATTCATTGACATATGGTCACGACACACTACAGATACGTAGAAAAACTCATAAAGTTTTGTTCGGCTGAAGCCGCACTTCAGGTTTCTGCCGCCAGAGCGCTCGAGAGCGCAGTGAGACAAAATGGCGACAGGAGCCGAGAAAGCGTATGTCGTGCTTGAAATGCACTCACATCAGTCAGTCATAACAGTGCAACGACACTTCAGGACGAAGTTCAACAAAGATCCACCAACTGCTAACTCCATTTGGCGATGGTATGCGCAGTTTAAAGCTTCTGGATGCCTCTATAAGGGGAAATCAACGGGTCGGCTGCAGTGAGCGAAGAAACGGTCGAACGCGTGCGGGCAAGTTTCACGCGTAGCCTGCGGAAGTCGACGAATAAAGCAAGCAGGGGGCTAAACGTACCACAGCCGACGGTTTGGAAAATCTTACGGAAAAGGCTAAAGCAGAAGCCTTACCGTTTACAATTGCTACAAGCCCTGACACCCGATGACATAGTCAAACGCTTTGAATTTTCGGCGCGGTTGCAACAGCTCATGGAAGAAGATGCGTTCAGTGCGAAACTTGTTTTCTGTGATGAAGAAACATTTTTTCTTAATGGTGAAGTGAACAGACACAATGTGCCAGAACTGCGAGTCGCATCAACGATGCTTTCGAACTCATTGATGGGGACATGCTGCGCCGAGTGTGGGAGGAACTTGATTATCGGCTTGATGTCTGCCGAATCACTAAAGGGGCACATATCGAACATTTGTGAATGCCTAAAAAAACTTTTTGAGTTTTTGTATGTGTGTGCAAAGCATTGTGCAAATATCTCAAATAATAAAGTTATTGTAGAGCTGTGAAATCACTTCAATCATTTGTAATAACCCTGTAGTATGAATACATACAATACATCATTTGTTTCTATTAAAAAATTCGTCAGTGGAGTAGAAGGAGTTGGCCACTACTAAGTCTTTCAGGCTAAATTTTTTATGTTTACTGGCAAATTATTGAAGATGAGTGTTCCTGAGTAGTGGACCCCTTTTTGAACTAAAGTAAGTGCTTTGAAGTCCTTGTGCAGATCATTTTTGTTCCTGGTATTGTATGTATGAACTGAGCTGTTTGTTGGAAAAAGAGATCTATTATTTAGGACAAATTTCATTAATGAGTAAATATACTGAGAGGCAGTAGTTAGTATACCCAGTTCTTTGAAGAGGTTTCTACAGGATGTCAGTGAATTTACTCCACAAATAATACGTATTACACGCTTTTGGACTCTGAAAACTTTTTTTTGACATGAAGAGTTACCCCAAAATATTATACCATATGACGTTATGGAATGAAAGTAGGCAAAGTATGCAAGCTTTTTTATGTCGCCTATGTCGTAGACGGTGCGATCTCCAACTTACAGGCTGCCGTTCCGTCTCGACCCGGTCTTGTGTCCCTGGACGCTTAATATAGCCCGAACAAGCACATAGAAAACAAAATACAAGTTAATACAGAATACTTATAACATTACTGTCAAACTGGCCCCTATAAGCGAAGACCAGCACAGGTCCATCCCGACGCTCGACTGACCTGGCACACTCCGTCCCAAGCTAAAATTGCCCGTCTATTTATACTGCTTTTCCCTTGCTTCTGACGTACCGTCAGAGAGAGACAGAAACTGTGGCAGGGATAAATTCCCACACATCAGTCACTTACAAATCGCCACTACTGGCTCTGACCTAGTGCCCGGCCTCATACATTGCAATAACTTAAAGCAACGCTACAGTTTCCTGCCTCGTTGTTGCTCCACTCAAAACAAATTGCGCGTGCAGTACCACCGTCGCAGCTCCGCGCCCGTGAGTGCCACGTTTACCTTGCCTGGCCTGCTGGCTGTCGACTGTTACCACATTCTGTCAGCGGCCCCAGATTTTATCGCCAAACTGCGCCTTCATTGAATTTTGTTAAAATATCCCTTTCCTTGACTAGGACTGACACTAGCGCAGCACAGTGATAGTGAGTCCATGATCCATTATATTGAGGTAGTGGACCAATGGTCAGATGTGTATTTTTATCGGACAGGCATATTTAATGTGTTACGGACGCACACGGAGTACACCGCATACCAACAACGTAGCTCATATTAGTTGCTCAAAGTTACGACGACCAGTCTCGGTGTATACATGGCAACGGTGCATGAAGTTCTGCCGAGCTCTTTCAAAGGTCCCTGGTGTCTGTTGTATCAGGAAACCGACAGCTAGGAACCAATCAAGAAGGTCTTCATCGGTTTCTGCGGGGACTTCACACGCCAGTGTCTTGACGTAACCCGGGAGGAAAAAGTTCAGAATTGTGAGATCTGGCGATCGCGCTGGCCATGGGAAGGATCCTCCGCTTCCAATCCAACGATGACGATATGTGTCATTCAGATTTTTGCGGACATCCTTTCGCGGACAAAAAGGGGTGCAGTGTCAAAGAACTGTGGCGGCACTTCTCGCATGAACACCAGGTAATGTTGTCCATTCCAATGGGGAGATAGCAAATAACGTCGTAGCAGGTGATCTTGGACGAAGCCCAGGCTTACGTTGGCAGAGAACCCTTGCTGGTGGCCCCGATGTGGGTGGCGTGGGGACTGTCCTCATAGCACCCACTTCTGTCGCGGCTGTTGAAAACACCATCGCCGTTGAATGAGGCTTCATCCGCGAGCAATACAAACTATGCGAAGTTCGGCGCTACAGCATTGCCTTGGATAATGAACTCACAGAAATGAAATCAGAGCTCGAAGTCATTGGTTCTAGTGCTTCCACACGTTCTTTATCATAGGGATGTAATACCTGTTCCGTCAGTACTCTTCCCACTGTATCCTTCGAAGTGTGT
The DNA here is from genome assembly GCF_023864345.2 of Schistocerca serialis cubense. Lineage (NCBI taxonomy): Eukaryota > Metazoa > Arthropoda > Insecta > Orthoptera > Acrididae > Schistocerca > Schistocerca serialis. The sequence goes on along the minus strand of NC_064645.1, from coordinate 111,985,383 downwards.
GTGTTTCCCGGGCAACGAATGTAAAATTAGAGAGATCAGAGCGCGCACGGAGGCTTTCAGACAGTCGTTCTTCCCGCGAACCATACGCGACTGGAACAGAAAAGGGAGGTAATGACAGTGGCACGTAAAGTGCCCTCCGCCACACACCGTTGGGTGGCTTTCGGAGTATAAATGTAGATGTAGATGTCGATGAGTGACTGTAGTAGGATACAAGATGACTTGGACAGGATTTGTGATTGGTGTAAAGAATGGCAGCTAACTGTAAATATAGATAAATGTAAATTAATGCAGATGAATAGGAAACAGAATCCCATTAGTAGTGTAGCGCTTGACACAGTCACGTCGATTAAATATTTGGGCGTAACATTGCAGAGCGATATGAAGTGGGACAAGAATGTAATGACAGTTGCGGGGAAGGCGGATAGTCGTCTTCGGTTCATTGGTAGAATTTTGGGAAGATGTGGTTCATCTGTAAAAGAGACCGCTTATAAAACACTAATACGACTTATTCTTGAGTACTGCTCGAGCGTTTGGGATCTCTATCAGGTCGGATTGAGGGAGGACATAGAAGCAATTCAGAGGCGGGCTGCTAGATTTGTTACTGGTAGGTTTGATCATCACGCTAGTGTTACGGAAATGCTTCAGGACCTCGGGTGGGAGTCTCTAGAGGGAAGGAGGCGTTCTTTTTGTGAATCGCTTCTGAGGAAATTTAGAGAACCAGCATTTGAGGCTGACTGCAGTACAATTTTACTGCCGCCAACTTATTTTTCGCGGAAAGACCACAAAGATAAGATAAGAGAGATTGGGGTTCGTACAGAGGCATATAGGCAGTCATTTTTCCCTCGTTCTGTTTGGGAGTGGAACAGCGAGAGAAGATGCTAGTTGTGGTACGAGGTACCCTCCGCCACGCACTGTGTGGTGGATTGCGGAGTATGTATGTAGATGTAGATGTAGAAGTTGACAGGTTTTATTGCCGCGTGCTCGGACACGCTATTGAACACCACCTCCTCAATGTCTGGTGCTCGTACATACCTTTGGCAGGAACTTCGGCCTGCTCTCTGTGACGTGAACTAAATCGTCTCCTCTAAATTTGTATCCAGTCTGAAAAGCTTCTTCTAATTATGATGACGCCTGTTGGGAAAGCGTTGCCATTACATTCGCGCTGCCTTACGGGACTACATCCTTCTGCACCATACATGAAATGCATGTCAGCCGAATCTCGTGACGAATAACGTTCCACTGGACGGAGTAACGCGGCTCACCAAGGGCACACTACAAGCTGTCTGATGCAATGGCCAACTGACCCCAGGAATTGTGGTGTGCGTGAGGCACAGGTTAACGCGATCGTGCGATCGTCGCATGACATACGTGCTACGAGCTAAGTTGGGTATTGTATGTCTGTTTGGTTGTCAGTGCGTACGTTGTTTATCACCTGCTGCCTGTTCCAGAGTACAACAAACACTTGGGAATTTTTGAGAGGGTTTGGCAGAACTGCATGCGCCGTTGCAATATATGCTTTGAGACTGGCCGTCGTGACTCCGAACAGTTTCTACGAGCTGCGTTGTTCTTGTACGGTGTACACTGTGTATGTTCGTAACACACTAAATATGTATTTCAGACGAATGGTTCATTATCTCAGAATAATCGGTTGAGGACCCACTATCACCTGTTGAGACACACTTTGTATTCGAAAAATAACTAAGGACGTAGGCTGCAACGCTGCTCTGAGATTAAGAGGTTATCGCAAGAAACCTTATGGTCTGGGATGCGATAAGCTGCAAAATAAAAAAAGAAATGGCTCTGAGCACTATGGGACTTAACATCTGAGGTAATCAGTCTCCTAGAACTTAGAAGTACTTAATCGAAATCAACCTAACGACATCAAACACCTCCATGCCCGAGGCAGGATTCGAACCTGCGGCCGTAGCAGTCGCGCGGTTCCGGACTGAAGCGCCTAGAACCGCTCGGCCACATCGGCCGGCGATGAGCTACAAATCCCTTTCACTTTGTTATTTCTGGAGGTGACACTACGCAGTGTTGGGTATGTGCGCGTAGAACCGCTCGGTCACCACGGCCGGCTACACAGAAGGCCACTATTTGAAGGCCACTATTTGACCCCCTTCAAACACTCATTTGCTGTAAGGAGCACGAGTGTGCCTCCGTGGCATGGCTGCCTTCTTGCTTCACACGTCTGCACCACACTGAGCCTTTTGGCTGTGTGTATTCCTTATTAAAGGGCAGACACAGATGGCACTCTGGTAGCGACGCCGTGTATTCCTTATTAAAGGGCAGACACAGATGGCACTCTGGTAGCGACGTCGTGTATTCCTTATTAAAGGGCAGACACAGATGGCACTCTGTTAGCGATGCTGTGTATCCCTTATTAAAGGGCAGACACAGATGGCACTCTGGTAGCGACGCCAGTAGGCTATCTGTTGGAGCACGACGTTGAAACTATTATCTGTACCTCCACTACCGTCACCCCCCCTCCACCCCCACCCACCGGGTGGCATATGCCGTCATCGGAGCAAAACCGATGTTTTTGTATTTCCATCCTTGGTAGTCCGTGGGACTTCGGCTGTTCACTTACGTAATAAAATAAACACCTGCAGCCATCATTTTTATGTTGCTTTACTACATAGCAACCAGTTTCGGTGACTCTAAATGCAATCTTCAGGCCTCAGCTGAAGCTGAGGGAGTGAACTCCTATCGTATACCCAACCCCATTAGTCGGCAACATTTATGAACTCGCTTCCGTAGAGCACTGTAACAGCGACGTTCTGTGTGCAAACACAACATCGCTGTCACGGTTTTCTGCAGAAGCCGGTTCATAGATGTTGGCCACTGATTGGATCGTGTAAACGATCAGAATTCACCCCCTCGGCATTAGCTAAAGCCTGAAGATGGTGTACTGTCACCGAAAATGGTTGCCGTATGACAAAATAACATCAAAATAACGGGTGCAGGTGTTTCATTTTATTACAGAAGCGTTGTCGTCATTCTAGGAGTACTAATGTCTTTTTTTCCGGCGGTCTGTGTTGGTACGAGTCAACTACAAGTGACCGTTACACGCAGAAGACGTACATACCGACTCTCTGCTCGCATTCTGGCGCGTGATCGGAGCACTTGAACATTGGTGACCGTAACAGCATGACAAGGAACCCGCCGAAAACAGGTGTGGTCATCTACGAAAGTTCCTGACAACCAATGATAAGTAAGAGGTGTGTCATACTTCTGTCTATATTAATATCTCTTACAACAATCCATCGTAATCGATCTGAAACTATTCTTAGGACATCGGAATGTTAATTACCCATCTGTCTTGGGTGTAAGGTATGTGATGCGTCTCAAACAGCCTCTCCATACAAATGCCAACCTCACCTTCACGAGTTGCAGCCAAGGATTGCTGCACGGTACACCCTGTTACCACTGACGAGGATATGGCGACCGAGTATCTCCCGGAATAAGGAGACACCCTCTACCAAGCGAAACGGCCTCCTAGGAGGGCGGATGAGCAGGTAGAGGCAGGGCACTCTCTTGTCCTTGGGATGGGAAACTGTCCCTAAAGGCGGAAGAGCCACATGATGGCCAACGGCATAGAATGAAGAAGGCAAGGAGAAACCACTTCATTAAAGATCTAATTAGATTTCTCAAGTATCAGCAGCCATAATATGAATATGAAACAAGCTCTAGTAAAAATGCAATCCGGAGTAATAGCCCCTCATTCGGTTCTCCGGGAGGGGACTACCAGAGATCTCGTTTCAACAGTTCATAGGAAGAAAGGAAATAAAAAGAGCTATAGTAGAATTGGAACGTGGAACGTCCGCACCTTACTGCAGATGGGGAAGCTCGAAAACCTTAAGCAAGAAATGAAGAAAATGAAGTTGGATATAGTAGGAGTGTCTGAAATGAGATGGCCTAACTGCGGAGATTTCTGGAGTGATGAGTACAGGATAATTCACACAGGAACGATAGAAGATAGACCTGGAGCAGGTGGGGTTGGAGTAGTTATGAGTCGAAAATTGGGGCAGAGAGTGAAGGGATATATACAATATGGAGGAAGGATAATATTTGTCAGTCTGGATACCAAACCTTCAGAGACGGTTGTGATACAGGTCTATATGCCTACCACAAACCAGGAGGATGAGGAAGTTGAAGCTGTATATGAAGAGTTAAATGGAGCCTTGAGAGGAATCAAAGGAGAAACAAATTTAATAATCATGGGAGACTGGAACGCAATAGTAGGAGATAAAGAGGTACAGCCAGCTGTTGGACGGTACGGCCTTGGTAAAAGGAATGATAGAGGAGACCGACTTATAGAATTTTGTAACAGGAATCAACTGATAATATCGAACACGTGGTTTCAACATCACCCCCGTAGAAGATACACCTGGAGGTCACCAGGGGATAGAGAACGATACCAAATTGATTACATTCTAGTCAAAAATAGATTTAGAAATCAACTAAAAGACTCTAGAGCATACGCAAGCCCAGATATTGTGAGTGATCACATGGTTGTTGCGGAATGCCGACTCAAGTTCAAATGCATAAGGAAGAAAATAGGAAATGGAAAACTGGATATAGGGAAGCTTGGAAACCGTGAGACGCAGAAGGAGTTCCAAGAAAGGGCTAAGGATCTAATTCAACAGCATCCTATAGAGAATGTAGAACAACATTGGGAAAATATGAGAGATGGCCTAATAAAAGCAGCTGAAGAGATAATTGGAAAACAAAAACCTGAAAAGAGGAAGGAGTGGATAACTGATGAAATAATACTTATGTTTGAGGAAAGAAGGAAGCTCAAAAATAATGAAACGGAAGAAGGGAAAACGGCATACCGAGTGCTTAGGAAAAAAATCAACAGGAAGTTGAAGCAAGTAAAAGAAAGATTCCTTGAAGACAGATGCAAAGAAGTTGAAGACCTTCTGAAGAAAGGGAACCTTGAAGTAGCATACAAAACAGTGAAACGCTTCTTCTCAGGAGGACAAAGGATTAGATGTAATGCCCTAATAAGAGAGAATAATAAGATGGTGTATAATCATGAAGATATAGCACTTACGTGGAAGGAATACCTAGAGAAATTATATGGAGGCAACGTACAAGATGACATGATTGAAAGTGAGGACGAAGTAGATAAAGATGAGCTAGGAGACAGCATACTAAGGTCTGAATTTGATCAGGCGCTACAGGCACTTAAGCACGGAAAAGCACCAGGAATTGACTCATTGCCTGCAGAAATCATCAAAGCAGCTGGAACAGAAATAAAAGATAAATTGTATAAATTAATCTGCCAAATATATGATACTGGAGAGCTGCCTGAGGACTTCAAAAAGTGTATTATTGTTCCATTACCAAAGAAAATGCCAGCAAAATCGTGTGCACAATACAGAACCCTCAGCCTAACATCACATACATCAAAAATTTTGACGACCATCCTCCTCAGAAGAATTGAAGGGAACGTGGAATGCATGCTCACAGAAGACCAGTTTGGCTTTAGAAGAGGGAGAGGTACGCGAGAAGCCATTATGGCCCTAAGGCTCATAATAGAAAAAAGAATGGAAAAAGGAAAGGACACCTACATAGCATTTATTGGCCTCGAAAAAGCCTTTGATAAGGTTGAATGGAAAAAACTATTCCAGATATTGAGGGAAACTGGAGCTAAGTACAAGGACAGGAGAACGATATGGAACATATACAAAGAAGAGGTGGCAATAGTGAGATGTGGGGAACATCAACAACAAGCAAAAATTAAACAGGGTGTGAGACAGGGATGTGTACTCTCCCCTGTCCTCTTTAATATGTACATACAGAAAGCAATGGACGAGATCAGAGAAAAGTTAGGACAAGCTAATGGAATCAGGATCCAGGGAAAAATAGTTGATATGCTGCGTTTTGCGGATGACATTGCTGTCCTAGCGGAAAATGAGGAAGAATTACAAGTAGTGTTGGAGGAAATGGAAAACACTCTTGCTACACGGTACAACATGAAAATTAATAAGTCAAAAACAAAAATCTTAGTTGCAAGCAAACAAAATAATCAAGCAATTACGAATATAAGGCTGAATGGAGAGAAGCTGAAAGAAATACAAGACTTTGTCTACTTGGGAAGCAGAATAACATCAGATGGTCGTAGTAGGAAAGATGTAATAAGTAGAATAAATCAGGCAAAGATTGCATTCTATAAAAGGAAAGGACTCCTCACATCAAATATGATAAGTCTGTCGTTAAGGAAGCGGTTAATAAAGACCTTTGTTGGGAGTGTGCTTCTCTACGGCAGCGAAACCTGGACACTTGGAGAGGACGAAAGAAGAAGGATTGAAGGATTCGAAATGTGGTGGCTGCGAAGGATGTTAAAAATTCCATGGACGGCCAGGATGACTAATGAAGAAGTCCTGCGGAGAGCGGAGGAAGTTCCAGTTCTTTGGAAGACGGTCAAGAAGAGGAGAGATATATGGATGGGACACATTCTGAGACATGAAAGTCTTCTCCACACTATAACGGAAGGCCTTGTGGAGGGCAAAAGGGCAAGAGGCAGACCTAGAAGAAAGTACATAAGCCAGATAATGCAGGACCTAGGATGCGGAAGTTTCACGGAATTGAAGAGGCTGGCCGACAATCGCACTGAATGGAGAGCTGCTGCAAATCAATCTTAGGATTGGCAACTTAAGAAAAAGAAGATAGCAACAGCGTAATTTTGGGGTACGGGAGAAAATACTTCTCAGTGAAATATTTTTTGAGGTAACAGCTTCACTGCGGCAATCAACGCCTTCGGCGACAGTTTTCAAGAGGTGAAAGCAAAATATACTCTCAAGTAGGGAGACGACTATTAAAAAAATATTTGTCTGGTCATCCTGATTTAAGTTTTCCGTGATATCCCAAATTCGAACCAGGCAAATGCCAGGATGGTTCTTTTGAAAGGGCACGGCCGATTGTTTGCCCAACCCCTACACATTCCGAGCTTGTGCTCAGTCTCCGAAGACCACGTTGTCGATGACACGTTAAACGCTATCCTTCCTATAGTACAACGTTCAGTGCCGAGCCACCAACGTAAGAGTTCGAAACGAAGACAAAGCACTTTGCAGTACTGCAGGAAAAAAAAAGTGCAAAACTTGAAGTCTGTGGGAAGTGGTCACTGTCATCAGAGATTAAGAGTGATCTGAAAATGACATGAAATGCAAATGTTACAAATGATCTTGACAATGACGCTTAGTCGAAATTACCTAAACGCACAATTAAATAAACATCCCATTACAGCCTTCTACAGAAAATGTTTAGGTTTATTATCATCTGTGTATATCGCTCAGACACTGGGTGGTTGCAATTAAACTGACGGAGTTCCGAGTGCTACAGTGCTGAAACATCTTCACGATATACAGAACTTCACATTCGCATGACGTCACAGTACTTCTACAGTGAACAGGCTTACTTTTTACGATGACATTACATTTCAGAGCCTGACATGCGCTGAGGCAAAATGTTTTGCAGTACCACATGAAAATGGCACAAACTTATAAATTTTAACTGTAAAATAAATAATTTCTTCAGTTAACAGCGAAATGATATCCTTAAAAAAATAAAAACAAAAATAAAACAATCTTAGGTATGTGATTATTCCGTTTCTCCAGCGTTTTTCTTGAGTGAACAGTCCACGGGTGTACCGCTTGTTCACAGAGTGCAAAGAGCACAATGTTTCGGCAGTCAGACAAGTCGCCATCGTCAGGTTCGCTGATGCAGTGAGCTCCTGAGGGCGCGTGGTCAACTAATATCCGCTGCCCCCACGAGCCGCTCTGTCCACTGTCCGCGGAAAAGCTAGCGTCGCCGTCTGTGATGGCGTGTAAGTTCTCTGTCCGCCCTGATTGCAAGACCGTCTTCTTAATTAAACTCAGACCTCGTTCCCAAGTCTTGCTAAGAAAATAGCCGCAATCTCGGTTTATGAGATCGTTCCTGGTACGAACTTCTGTGAACTCTCTAACAACGCTGTCCTCGTATCTAGAAGTCTGTGCCAAGATCCTGGTACGTTCGTACTGCATCGCGTGATTGTCGGACAAACAGCGCTCTGCGACCGCTAACTTGTTGGGATACATCAGTCGAGTGTGCCTCTGGTGTTCTCTGCAACGATATTCGACGGTGCGCATATGTGACCAATATACGTCTTCCCATGGTGACATCGGCCCTCCGCAAAACCCAACATCTTTGACGCTTCCCAATAATGACTCATGTTTTATTGGGCGGGAATTACACTACTGGCCATTAAAATTGCTACACCAAGAAGAAATGCAGATGATAAGCGGGTATTCATTGGACAAATATATTATACTAGAACTGACATATGATTACATTTTCACGCAATTTTGGTGCATAGATCCTGTGAAATCAGTACCCAGAACAACCACATCTGGCCGTAATAACGGCCTTGATACGCCTGGGCATTGAGTCAAACAGACCTTGGATGGCGTGTACAGGTACAGCTGCCCATGCAGCTTCAACACGATACTACAGTTCATCAAGAGTAGTGACTGGCGTATTGTGACGAGACAGTTACTCGTCCACCATTCACCAGACGTTTTCAGTTGGTGAGAGATCTGGAGAATGTGCTGGCCAGGGCAGCATTCGAACGTTTTCTGTATCCAGAAAGGCCCGTACAGGATCTGCAACATGCGGTCGTGCATTATCCAGCTGAAATGTAAGGTTCCGTAGTAATCGAATGAAGGGTAGAGCCAAGGGTCGTAACACATATGAAATGTAACGTCCACTGTTCAGAGTGCCGTCAATGCGAACAAGAGCTGACCGAGACGTGTAACCAGTGGCACCCCATACCATCACGCCGGGTGACACGCCAGTACGGTGATGACGAATACACGCTTTCAATGTGCGTTCACGGCGATGTCGCCAAAAACGGATGCGACCATCGTGATGCTGTAAGAAGAAACTGGATTCATCCGAAAAAATGGCGTTTTGCCATTCGTGCACCCAGGTTCGTCGTCGAGTGTGCCATCGCAGGCGCTCCTGTCTGTGATGCAGCGTCAAGGGTAACCGCAGCCGTGGTCTCCGAGCTGATAGTCGATACTGCTGCAAACGTCGTCGAACTGTTCGTGCAGATGGTTGTTGTCTTTCAAACGTTCCCATATTTTGACTCAGGGATCGAGACGTGGCTGCACGATCCGTTACACCCATGCTGATAAGATGCCTGTCATCTCGACTGCTAGTGATACGAGGCCGTTGGAATCTAGCACGGCGTTTCGTATAACCCTCCTGATTCCATATTCTGCTAACAGTCATTGGATCTCGACCAACGCGAGCAGCAATGTCGCGATATGATAAACCGATTCGCGATACGCTACAATCCGACCTTTATCAAAGTCGGAAACGTGATGGTACGCATTTCTCCTCCTTACACGAGGCATCACAACAACGTTTCACCAGGCAACGCCGGTCAGCTGCTGTTTGTGCATGAGACATCGGTTGGAAACTTTCCTCATGTCAGCACGTTGTAGGTATCGCCATCGGCGCCAGACTTGTGTAAACGCTCTGAAACGCTAATCATTTGCATATCACAGCATCTTCTTCCTGTCGGTTAAATTTCGCGTCTGCAGCACGTCATCGTCGTGGTGAAGCAATTTTAATGGCCAGTACTGTATATTCTTCAATATGCGTCCGATTTTTAAAGATTGTGAGCCACTGTACGGTATAAAGGCTGTGGTTGCCTTTTTTTCCGTGGCTTCTTTCGTCTCAAAATGTTGTACCGTTGTCGTGGGACGGAGAGTGCGCCTAATCTGCCATTCTGGTACTATTTTCTTCGGAATACAGTTCGAGATGTTCCAGCTTCTGAGGCACGCTCTGTGCGTCTGAAATGATTCGCGCCGTGTGTAGTAGTGTTTTTAGTACCCCATTCCTCTGCGAAGTGCGATGGCAGCACTCTACAGGCAAATATAGGTGTGTGTGCGTTTTCTTCCGATACACACCATGGCCCAGGGTGTCACCAGGGTGTCATCCAGGAATGGTAATCGTCCGTCTGCTTCGGATGTAAGAAGGCTGTTTAGGTTTTTATGTTGGTAACTTCACGTAGCACTCTGTATGAAAATCACTGACTATGGTGTGTGCAGTCTGTTGCTAGTTCGCATTGTTGGAATATATTCGCTATTGTAGAGTTGGGCAGTTGGATGTGAACAGCGCGTAGCGTTGCGCAGTTTGAAGTGAGCCGCCAGCAGTGGTGGATGTGGGTGGAGAGATGGCAGAGTTTTGAGAGCGGATAATCTGGACGTGTGAAGGTAAATACGCTGTTTATTCTCAACTAAAATCTTTCATTTGCTATCCAACAGCGCGTAGCGTTGCGCAGTTTGAAGTGAGCCGCCAGCAGTGGTGGATGTGGGTAGAGAGATGGCAGAGTTTTGAGAGCGGATGATCTGGACGTGTGAAGGTAAATACACTGTTTATTCTCTACTAAAATCTTTCATTTGCTAACTATGCCTATTATTCTCTACTAAAATCTTTCATTTGCTAACTATGCCTATCAGTAGTTGGTGCCTTCAGTAGTTAGAATCTTTTATTTAGCTGGCAGTATTGGCGCTCGCTGTATTGCAGTAGTTCGGGTAACGAAGATTTTTGTGAGGTAAGTGATTCATGAAAGGTATAGGTTATTATTAGTCACGGCCATTCTTTTGTAGGGATTATTGAAAGTCTGATTGCGTTGCGCTAAAAATATTGTGTGTCAGTTTAATGTTGATCAGAATAAGAGGGAAATGTCTGAGTACGTTCAGTTTTACTCAGCTGTCTCTGTATCAAATAACGTAGAAGTTTACCGGCATAGTAATTCATAGATTTTTCTAAGGGGATGTTTCACGGTCGCCATAGCGAATTTGGTGGTTGGATGTATGGAGTTCAAATACGTAAGGAAGTCGAGGAGATTGTCCCTTCCGTGGAGTCAGATGACGGATGTGTCAACCCAGTAACGGAAAGAAACATGTGAGTTTACACGTGGATGACGCCAGGGCTTCCTCGCCGAAATACTCCCTACACAAATTCGCAAACACAGGCGAGAGGTGGTTGCCCATTGCGACTCCATGCGTTTGTTCGTAGTATTCTCTATTAAACAAAAAATACGTGGAAGGCAGAACACGCCTGGAGAGAGCTGTGGTCTTCTCGACAAATTTATAATCAATACGCTCTAGTGACTCTCGTAGAGGTACCGTGATGAATAACGAAACGACGTCAGATCCATCCAGGATATCTCAGTCTTTCACCCTGACGCTGTTGAGGCGTTTTACAAAACCCACAGAAATATGGATATGATGCGTGCAACTAGCATTTCCGGCAGGTATTTTGCCAGCAAATATGTAGCTACCCGAATACTGCTGACAATGTGTGGTGTCACCGTCAGACACCACACTTGCTAGGTGGTAGCCTTTAAATCGGCCGCGGTCCGTTAGTATACGTCGGATCCGCGTGTCGCCAGTATCAGTGACTGCAGACCGAGCGCCGCCACACGGCAGGTCTAGAGAGAGACTTCCTAGCACTCGCCCCAGTTGTACAACCGACTTTGCTAGCGATGTTTCACTGACAAAATACGCTCTCATTTGCCGAGACGATAGTTTAACATAGCCTGCAGCTACGTCATTTGCTACGACCTAGCAAGGCGCCATTATCAGTTACTATTGATATTATTAATCATGTACCGTCAAGACCGACGTTCTTCATTAACGGATTAAGGTTAAGTATTCCACCAGCTACGTCCGTTTTTCTAAATTCTAATTTCCTTGTCTTGTTCCAGACCTCACGCCAGCCTGCGCGAGCTAAAACGCGTGCCTTTCGGCCTCCTCCTAGTAACACGGTGTTGGCTCTCCTGCCAACCAAAACACAATGGAGCGCAATGGCACCACTTCTTTCTTTGTGAATTTTGGTGAGTCCATAAAGTTTTGCGGTACAGTTCCTTGAGGCAACAGTTGCTGATGACCCCTCTGGTAAGTCCGCTTCCTTGATAAGAGCCCTTGTCCTGTTCTTCACCTTCTTTATGGGGTAAACGTTGATCTTCCTACATGTTCTGAATATCGTCCTTGTGGTAAAGAAAAACAGTAGCATTGCCTTTGTCAGCAGGCAAGACAACAATCTCAGGCCACTCTCTCGGGTTCCGAATCCCCGCCCTCTCTCTGCTGGTAATGTTTGACTTCATAGGCTTAATTCTCGTCAGAGCACCCAAATTTCAGGACGTCCTCCTTCAGCTGCTTCGGTCGGTCCTTTGGCCGCCCAATATAAGACGAGTATTGTTGTAAGTGTCAAGGATGATCTCGGTTTGGGGAAGGCTGGCGTATACCAGATTCCAAATCAGTGTGTGAAGACATATATTGGACAGACAGTGCGCACCGTCGAAGATCGTTACCGGGAACGCTCGGCTGATGTATCCCTAAAAGTCAGCGGTCGCAGAACACAGTTTGTCTGAGAACCACGCGATGGAATACGAACATGCCAGGATCTTGGCACGGACTTCCAAATACTGGGACAACGTCGCTGGAGAGGCCATAGAAATTCGTACCATCGACGATCTCTATAATCTTAGCAAGGCTTGGGAACCAGCACTGAATTTAATTGAGAAGATTCTCAGGGAACAAAACGATGTGGCGGCCAGGACGGACAGAGAACTTACATCAACGCCACCACAGACGCCAACGCTCGCGTCTCCGCGACCGCCGTTGCCAACGCGCGGGTCCGGGCACGGACCGCTGACGGAGCAGCTCGCGGGGGCAGGGGATATTAGTCGGCCACATGCCCACAGGAGCTCAGTTCGTCTGTGCACCTGACGATGGCGGCATGTCTGATTGCCGAAATATTGTGCCCGTTCGACAGTATGAACCTGCATGACACTTGTGAACTGTTCCATCAATCTTACGTATGTTCATTAATCGGTGTGCTCGCGGAATATAATAGCTCATCACGTGAAAATATGACGCTCTAAGCAGTCATAACCGTGAAATGGTTCCTATTTTCATGTCTACTGGGTGGTCCATTATCGTGATCGGGCCAAATATGTCACGAAACAATCATCAAACGAAAAAACTACAAAGAACGAAACTTGTCTAGCTTGAAGGGGGAAACCAGACGGCGCTATGGTTGGCCCGCTAGAGGGCGCTGCCATAAAACAAACCGATACCAACTGCCTTTTTTTAAAAATAGGAACCCCCATTTTTTATTCCATATTCGTGTAGTACGTAAACAAATATGAATGTTTTAGTTGGACCACATTTTTCGCTTTGTGCCAGATGGCGGTGTAATAATCATAAACATATGGCTCACAATTTTAGACGAACAGTTGGTAATCGGTAAATTTATTAAATTAAAATACAGAACGTAAGTATGTTTGAACATTTCATTTCGGTTGTTCCAATGTGATACATGTACCTTCCTGAACTTATCATTCCTGAGAACGCATGCTGTTACAGCGTGATTACCTGTAAATACCACATTAATTCAATAATTGCTCAAAATGATGTCCGTCAACATCAATGCATTTGGCAACACGTGTAACGACATTCCTCTCAACAGCGAGTAGTTCGCCTTCCGTAATGTTCGCACATGCACTGATAATGCGCTGACGCATGTTGTCAGGCATTGTCGGTGGATCACGATAGCAAATATCCTTCAACTTTCCCCACAGAAAGAAATCCGGGGACGTCAGATCCGGTGAACTGCGGCCATGGTATGGTGCTGCGACGACCAATCCACCAGTCATGAAATATGCTATTCAATACCACTTCAACAGCACGCGAGCTATGTGCCGGACATCCATCATGTTGGAAGTACATCGCCATTTTGCCATGCAGTGAAACATCTTGTAGTAACATCGGTAGAACATAACGTAGGAAATCAGTATACATTGCACCATTTAGATTGCCATCGATAAAATGGGGTCAATTTATCCTTCCTCCCATAATGCCGCACCATACATTAACCCGCCAAGGTCGCTGATGTTCCACTTGTCGCAGCCATCGTGGATTTTCCGTTGCCCAATAGTGCATATTATGCCGGTTTACGTTACCGCTGTCGGTGAATGACGCTTCGTCGCTAAATAGAACGCATGCAAACAATCTGTGATCGTCCCGTAATTTCTCTTGTGCCCAGTGGCAGAACTGTACACGACGTTCAAAGTCGTCGCCATGCAATTCCTGGTGTATAGAAATATGGTACGGGTGCAATCGATGTTGATGTAGCATTCTCAACACCGACGTTTTTGAGATTCCGTACTCTCGCGCAATTTGTCTTTACTGATGTGCGGATTAGCCGTGGCACCAGCTAAAACACATACTTGGGCATCATCATTTTTTTGCAGGTCGTGGTTGAAGTTTCACATGTGACTGAACACTTCCTATTTCCTTAAATAACGCAACTATCCGGCGAAGATCCGGACACTTGGATGATGTCGTCCAGGATACCGAGCAGCATACATAGCACGCGCCCGTTGGGCATTTTTATCACAATATCCATACATCAACACGATATCGACCTTTTCCGCAATTGGTAAACGATCCATTTTAACACGGGTAATGTATCATGTAGCAAATACTGTCGGCACTGGCGGAATGTTACGTGATACCACGTACTTATACGTTTGTGACTATTACAGCGTCATCTATCACAAAGCGAAAAAAGTGGTCCAACTAAAACATTCACATTTCTTTACGTACTACACGAATATGTAATAAAAAATGGGAGTTCCTGTTTAAAAAAACGCAATTGATATCCGATTGACCTATGACAGCGCCATCTAGCGGGCCAACCATAGCGCCATCTGGTTTCCCGCTTCAAGCTAAACGAGTTTCGTTCTTTGCAGTTTTTTCGTTTGATGCTTGTTTCGTAAGATATTTTGACCGGTAACTATCAATGCACCACCCTGTATATGATGTCTGGTGCTTGACGATACAAGCTTATACCTTTTTTCAAGGTCCTCTTGATGTAAAGGCTTAAGAAGGTTGAAGTACTCCGTACGAAATGCAATGTCCGTTGAGAAGAAAGACCGTGCATTACTAGTTAAATTGTTTTATCATAACGGCAGCAGTAGCAGCGCTGGATTGCGAGAATATCGCCAACAGAAACAGTTGTTAAGAGATCCCATGTGAATAAACGGGCTAGAGAATGTGATCCAAAAATAAGGAGAAACAGGGTATTTAGGTGGTGCATCAGGGAGGCGGGAGGGGCCCACTCCAATGGCAGCTGCCAACGAAGTTACTGTAGCTATAGCCGCCATTGTGCACCACATGCCTCAAATTCCGTAGCCAGTGCTGAAAGTGTCTCATAGGAATTGTCTCTCCCCTGGTCAACAATTCGAAAGATTCAGAATGTGCACCAAGTGAAGTTCCAAGGCAGACTACAACACCGTAACTTTTCCCTCCGTTTCTAGGTATCACGTGGAAATGGATGACATCTGGCTGCGGTATATTCTGTGGACAGACGAGGCAAATTTTACTTTGTACGATGCCGTGAATGAACAGTGCTGTCGTATGTGAGGTACTATTCCGCCACAGGTTGTGCAGGAATATCCAGTGCACTCTGCTTAAGTGATCGTGTGTTGTGGTTTCACAAACTCCTTCGTTCTCGGTCGATTTCTCGTCGAGGAGATGACACTTCACGTGTATGGTTTTGTAATGGGTACTTTGGAGTTCTGTTTAATGATGTTGTTGTGGCGTGTTAGTGTTATTGTAAAACGCATGAAAACGTAGCAGAAGAATAATAGTATTATTTGAAATAAATAAACTCTGATAATTCTGATTTCTGTGCTGCTGAGCCCGACTATAACGAGTTTCAATAATTCCATACTTGACATTAAAATGTATACACCAAATAACCAACACATCACACCACCATCTCCACCCATAACAACACTTTCTATTTCTATTTCTACTTCTATTTAAAGTCACTGATGAATTAGTTTTGGATAAATTAATCTTACGCATTTTTTTTTAAATGCTAGTGTACGAACTTTTATTTGTAACTAATTAACCAACTACGAATGTTTTAATGTTTTGTGTCCGCAGCAGTCCAGATTGTGCTTTGTTTGCCGTCGTTACGTGAGCGTATGTAGCGGCAATTTCAAACTGCAGAAATAATCAGACACTAATTCTTTCGATCGATATTACAATATTTGAACTCCGAGGACAAGGACCCACAGGAATTTATTATTTTTCTATTGTAAAAGTGAAGATAAAATTCAGTAGAACAGTCTTAGACTTTACATAATGAAATAATTTTATGGCTGGTGCGTAATGCAAAATGGCTAAGCAGGGATGGCTAGAGGACAAATGTAAGGATGTAGAGGCTTGTCTCACTAGGGGTAAGATAGATACTGCCTACAGGAAAATTAAAGAGACCTTTGGAGAGAAGAGAACCACTTGTATGAATATCAAGAGCTCAGATGGCAACCTAGTTCTAAGCAAAGAAGGGAAGGCAGAAAGGTGGAAGGAGTATATAGAGGGTTTATACAAGGGCGATGTACTTGAGGACAATATTATGGAAATGGAAGAGGATGTAGATGAAGACGAAATGGGAGATAAGATACTGCGTGAAGAGTTTGACAGAGCACTGAAAGACCTGAGTCGAAACAAGGCCCCGGGTGTAGACAACATTCCATTAGAACTACTGACGGCCTTGGGAGAGCCAGTCATGACAAAACTCTATCATCTGGTGAGCAAGATGTATGAGACAGGTGAAATACCCTCAGACTTCAAGAAGAATATAATAATTCCAATCCCAAAGAAAGCAGGTGTTGACAGATGTGAAAATTACCGAACTATCAGTTTAATAAGTCACAGCTGCAAAATACTAACGCGAATTCTTTACAGACGAATGGAAAAACTGGTAGAAACGGACCTCGGGGAAGATCAGTTTGGATTCCGTAGAAATGTTGGAACACGTGAGGCAATACTAACCTTACGACTTATCTTAGAAGAAAGATTAAGAAAAGGCAAACCTACGTTTCTAGCATTTGTAGACTTAGAGAAAGCTTTTGACAATGTTAACTGGAATACTGTCTTTCAAATTCTGAAGGTGGCAGGTATAAAATACAGGGAGCGAAAGGCTATTTACAATTTGTACAGAAATCAGATGGCAGTTATAAGAGTCGAGGGGCATGAAAGGGAAGCAGTGGTTGGGAAAGGAGTGAGACAGGGTTGTAGCCTCTCCCCGATGTTATTCAATCTGTATATTGAGCAAGCAATAAAGGAAACAAAAGAAAAATTTGGAGTAGGTATTAAAATCCATGGAGAAGAAATAAAAACTTTGAGGTTCGCCGATGACATTGTAATTCTGTCAGACTTGGAAGAGCAGTTGAACGGAATGGACAGTGTCTTGAAAGGATGATATAAGATGAACATCAACAAAAGCAAAACGAGGATAATGGAATGTAGTCAAATTAAATCGGGTGATGCTGAGGGAATTAGTTTAGGAAATGAGACACTTAAAGTAGTAAAGGAGTTTTGCTATTTAGGGAGTAAAATAACTGATGATGGTCGAAGTAGAGAGGATATAAAATGTAGACTGGCAATGGCAAGGAAATCGTTTCTGAAAAAGAGAAATTTGTTAACATCGAATATAGATTTAAGTGTCAGGAAGTCGTTTCTGAAAGTATTTGTATGGAGTGTAGCCATGTATGGAAGTGAAACATGGACGATAACTAGTTTGGACAAGAAGAGAATAGAAGCTTTCGAAATGTGGTGCTACAGAAGAATGCTGAAGGTTAGATGGGTAGATCACATAACTAATGAGGAGATACTGAATAGGATTGGGGAGAAGAGAAGTTTATGGCACAGTTTGACTAGAAGAAGGGATCGGTTGGTAGGACATGTTTTGAGGCATCAAGGGCTCACAAATTTAGCATTGGAGGGCAGCATGGAGGGTAAAAATCGTAGAGGGAGACCAAGAGATGAATACACTAAGCAGATTCAGAAGGATGTAGGTTGCAGTAGGTACTGGGAGATGAAGAAGCTTGCACAGGATAGAGTAGCATGGAGAGCTGCATCAAACCAGTCTCAGGACTGAAGACCACAACAACAACAAACACTAGCATTCCATTTAGTAAATTTTACGTTATATTTTTCCTTTGATCACTTATGACTACCTTTTACAATATTTAAAAGAACAGACTTCAGCTTATCTTCGATCTCATCCGCTTCGTACAACATAGACAAGAAGAACATAAGAAGGAAGTATCCCACACACAATACAAAGCCAATAGACTCTTTTAGTGGTATAGCCTTTTGGTATGTGGCTATTCGTTGTAAGAAACCGGTAATAAACAATAAAACATATTGCCGTTATTCCACAACATAATAATAATTCACGACGTAATAATAAGTCTTTTCTCAGTTAAAAGTCATATCTGGAAAAACACTCGTTAATTCACAAGTTCCGAGCACTGTCCCACACACTGACGACACAAAATATTCGCGTTGATGTTAAAGTGTACAGCGACATCTGCACATTTTCAGGATCTCCCTGCGCAATACGTGATTCTGGCTCTGCAGGAACGCAACTGTGTGAACGCCACTATTTTCATGTAAGATGTAGCGACACCATATACCGTTGCGAAGTAAAAGATTTTCCTCGAGAAACCTTCGGTAACGACAGCATCATCCGTAGGCAGTTTCAAGTGTATGGACTTCCAGATCCCCCGGCCTAAACCGATAAGACTTCACCGATATGACTTCTGGTTGTGGGACTATCTGAAATACCCTGTCAGTGATTTATCTGCACTCTTCCTGGCCTGAAGTACAGCATACGGCGACATATTGTTCTAATTACACCGTACACGTTACTACCAATTGTCGATTATGCCGTGTAACGGATGCAGTATTTTGCTGAGCAGGGAGACCATATAGTTCACATGTTGTAACTTATGGACATGTACTAATAAACGTGCCAGAACCACCGTTGTCATGAATTTGATCGTTGCGTCCCTTTTCCTGCATTTACGCCACGTTCTGACTACATACATTTTCATTTGTGACAGAAAGTGGAACTATAATCTTTTCAGCATACACCACGAGCGCACCGATTAGAACATACCTAGGATGTTTCATCGTCCTGCGATGTACAAAGCCCACACTGCAACACTTGTAAACCCTTCACTTTAATTATAAGTTCCCGGAACAGTGTAGATAGTAATAAATGGAAGACAGGATGCGAGGCCCATAATTTTTGCCATGTGAATAAATGCATAAGTAAGTCATCCTCACCAGGATCTTCACCTCAAGCATTAGGACATTTCTATTTTGTTTATCTCGTTACAATACCCGTTACTTCCACAAGCCTTCTTTAGGTTGTACTCACATCTGACATGGAGAGGTTATTTTCTTCAACTCATTCTTTCGAGATGCTCATTCCAGTTTCCCCTAGTTTCTTGTATTTTACTGAGAACATTAAATACATTCGGTCTTCCTCAACTTCCGAATTTATAAATCTGTCAGTTCTTGGTCAATAAAATTCTTCTGGATTTGGGACCGCATTGGCAACTATAAAATTCCGACGTTTCAGCGACTATTGCAAGGAACGTTCCTAAGGGTGCTAGCAATTCACCCTGAGGAAGGTGTCTTGCAATTGTCGCCGAATCGTCGGAATTTTAAAGTTGACAATGCGGTCCCAAACCCAGAAGAATTTTAATGACTGTGACATCCACCGCGGGAGCCTACGTTTACAGTCAGTTCTTGTTCATTCCGTTAGTTCTCTTAGAATTCCACCTCCCTTTTTTATATATGACTTCCTTGGAGTTTATTTATAACCCATGATTAACTTCAGAGACATGTATTGGGACTATCATTTTTTTATAGAATTTGAACCTTGTTTGTTCTATCGTTGTGTGTATAGACATCTTTTTTGTTCGACAGACATTCTCAAACATTACCAATTTCTTCTCTATATTATCACCACGCCACTAATGTGTGACGTTGCAACCTAAATAGCTAAAATGTTTCACCCTTCCAATTAGTATGTTTTATTCCTAATTTTTGCTTGCAGTGAGTTTCGCTACAAAAGTCGCTGATTTTGTCTTCTGCTCTGAAATCGAGATTTTTACGCTTCTCAAATCTTATCTGATAAAGATATTTCCCCATTGCAGCTCATCTTAAGTGACGTCTTCTGCATATAAAATGCAATTCTGGTTGAATTTTCTGTTAATATTATATCCCTCAGTAAAAAATTTTGTTACATTTCCAGACTGCATAATCTAAATAAATGTTAAATGTGTGCTTGAAATGATGCATCCCTGTGTCACTCCCTTGTTTGATGTTAGAATGCAAATTACGTCTAAAACTAGGGTCAAGTGGTTGTACCGACTCATTAAAAAGTTCGTTAAGTGTTTTGGATATCCTCTTTTCCTCGTAAATTTCCACAGTATCTCCCTAGCGTTATCGAATCCCTTTATAAAATCAAAATACGCTAATTGTGTTTCCCTATGTACTCTCCCTGTTTTTCAGTTGTTTCTTTAATTATAAGTATTGTATCTGTTGTCGACCTGACCCTTCAAAATCCCTTTTGTTCTCCGCAAAATTTACTCACAGCGAAAAAATTAATTAAATATATAAATATTTGTGTTCTGGAGGGTAGGTGTGAGGTAAAGCATTTAAGGATGAACAGGTTGCTTGAATTGGCGTGTTAATAATTCCGCTGCAGCGTGGAAGTTTCGTCTGGATCTTATTTGTTAACTATTTATCACACAACAGACATGGCAGTCAGGACCTCAGTAAGGCGTAACTTTCCTTTAGTTTTGCAGGTGCAGAACTACTAGTGTCGAGGGACAAGATACGCACCGCGCATTGAAATACACGTACCTGAGCACTACACACAAGGCTCGGTCCCCTGGAATCTCACAGATTAAAGGCACCTAACCTCCGCCACCGGACTGCTACGCTGCTTTCCAAATCGGTACATCTGAAGCCCCCCGGGACGGTACCAACCCCATGCACACGAGGTCACGACCCGCCTTGCAGCGTTAGAGCACTTCTCAAAAGGCTAATTTGCGCCACGAACCCCCCTCCCCCAACGGCCACTACGGTCCCTTCAAAGCCGGGAACTTAATTACCTCTGTGAGGATTGCGCGTGTATATATTTATACGACTTCGTTCTTTCCCCGTTACGCACTTCGCAGAACCAAAAACGCACGCGCGGTTACGCTCCGCAGAGCAGCCCACAGGAAATCGTTGCCGCCTTTGAGGGCGAAAATTTCTGTTCTAGTCAGAACCGGTCGTGCAGCGTCATCTAGCGAAAGCGAAATTTTTTTTCCTGTTTATTTTTTTCCTTCCTTACCCCCTACCGTTGCAGGGTTCAGCTCTCCTCCGAGTCGTTCCTGGTGCAAAGTGTTTCCCCTCCGAGCTTTCCTCGCTTAATCGCTGTTTTCTTGTTTTTGTTTTCTGCTCGCCTTTCTTTCCCTCTGAGACGGGCGAAGTGTTGTGGCGCGAGGCGTTTGCTAGAAAGTCACCTCGGCACAGTCCTTTGAGGTGGCTGTTTCTCGGGCAGCAAGCCGAGAGTTCTCAGCAGTTTTACGGCTTTGAGGGCCGCCTGGCTTTTCTCCCGCGACAGAGAGAGCGAGAGAGAGAGAAGGTGTCGTGGGGCTGAAGGATGGGGAGGCGGATTTAAGCCGGCCTTCTGGTGTGGCAGCTGAGGTGTCGCTGCCACATGCAGCATCACACCTTAGGCTTCTACTGTGGGCAATGGAGATGATCGCCATACAAGTGTAGTGTGTAGCTCCGGGAAATCCTCTATTATTTGCTAACTGCGCTTTCTTCTTCACCTGATCGCGCTCATACTGTTTTGATTTTAGGTCAGGGCAAGGCTTTACCATTGTTATAGTCAAGCATAAAAGTCGAGGGCAGCAGTAAGGGACATAAATGTTGTACTGTTCAGTCAGAAGACTTGTTTGATACAGATTTCCACGCTACTCTGTTCTGCACAAGCCCATCCATCTCTGCATAACTAATGCAACCTACATCCATTTGAGTCAGCTTACTGTATTCAAGTCTCGATCCTCCCTCCGCAAAGTTTTCATCCACCATGTTTCCCTCCTTTACAAAACGATTCCTTGGTATCTCAGGATGTGGCCTGTCACTCTTTCCCTTCTTTTAGTCGAATTGTACCATAAATTTATTTTCTTCTCCACTCCCTAGCCCCTCACTGGCTGTTCGATCTACCCCTAGCTTTCTCCTGAAGAACCACATTCCAAAAGCATTTCCTATTGTCTGAACTGTTTGTCATTTACATTTTGCGTTCACGCGAGGCTACACTCCAGACAAATGCCTCCAGAAAATATTTCCTAAAAAATTTATTTCAGTTGTTAACAAATTCTCTCTTTTCATTGGTATTGCCAGTCGGCATCTTGTATCCTCTCAGCTTCTGGCATCACCAGTTATTTTTCTGCCCATATGGCATAATCCATCTGCTTATTTTAGCGCCCCATATCTTAATACACTACTGGTCATTAAAATTGCTACACCAAGAATAAATGCAGATGATAAACGGGTATTCATTGGACAAATATATTATACTACAACTGACATGTGATTACATTTTCACGCAATTTGGGTGCATACATCCTGAGAAATCATAACCCAGAACAACCACCTCTGGCCGTCATAACGGCCTTGGTACGCCTGGGCATTGAGTCAAACAGAGCTTGTATGGCGTGTACAGGTACAACTGCCGATGCAGCTTCAACACGATACCACAGTTCATCAAGAGTAGTGACTGGCGTATTGTGACGAGACAAATGCTCGGTCACCATTGATCGTACGTTTTCAGTTGGTGAGAGATCTGGAGAATGTGCTCGCCACGGCAGAATTCGAACATTTCCTGTGTCCAGAAAGGCCCGTACAGGACCTGCAACACGCGGTCGTGCATTATCCTGCTGAAATGTAGGGTTTCGCAGGGATCGGATGACGGGTAGAACCACGGGTCGTAACACATCTGAAATGTAAAGTCCACTGTTCACAGTTCCGTCAATGCGAACAAGAGGTGACCCAGACGTGTAACCACTGGCATCACATACCATCACGGGGGTGATACGCCACTATGGCGATGACGAATAGACGATGCCAATGCGCGTTCATCGCGATGTCGCCAAACACAGATGCGACCATCATGATGCTGTAAACAGAACCTGGATTCATCCGAAAAAATGAAGTTTTGCCATTCGTGCACACAGGATCATCGTTGAGTACACCATCGCAGGCGCTCCTACCTGTGATGCAACGTCAAGGGTAGCCACAGCCATGGTCTCCGAGCTGATAGTCCAAGCTGCTGCGAACGTCGACGAACTGTTCGTGCAGATGGTTGTTGTCTTGCAAACGTCCCCATATGTTGACTCAGGGATCGAGACGTGGCTTCACGATCCGTTACAGCCATGCGGATAAGATGCCTGTTATCTCGACTGCTAGTGATACGAGCCCGTTGCGATCCAGCACGGCGTTCCGTATTACCCTCCTGAACCCACCGATTCCATATTCTGCTAACAGTCATTGGATCTCGACCAACGCGAGCAGCAATGTCGCGATATGATAAACCGCAATCGCGATAGGCTACAATCCGACCTTTATCAAAGTCGGAAACGTGATGGTACGCATTTCTTCTCCTTACACGAGGCATCAAAACAACGTTTCACCAGGCAACGCCGGTCAACTGCTGTTTGTGTATGAGAAATCGGTTGGAAACGTTCCCCATGTCAGCACGTTGTAGGTGTCGCCACCGGCGCCAACCTTGTGTAAATGCTCTGAAAAGCTAATCATTTGTATGTCACAGCATCGTCTTCCTGTCGGTTAAATTTCGCGTCCGTAACACGTCATCTTCGTGGTATAGCAATTTTAATGGCCAATAGTGTACTATTCTCTCAGCATCGTCTGATTAAATTCGCCTTCATTCTATTTACCGTTGTTTTGCTTTTGTTGATGTCTATATTACATCGTCGTATTATCACAAAGTCCAGCCTGAAGAGAGGTTCGCTGCAGCTCTTCACGTTACTCTACCCTGAGCAGGACTCTTCTCTCCGAATAACTACTGTAATCTACACCCATTTGAGTCACCTTACTGTATTCATCCTTTTGGCTTCATTTACAGTTCTTAACCCCTACACTTCCGTCCATTATCAAGCAGACCATAGCTTCATGCCTGAAGGATGCATCTTATCAAACGATCCTTCCTTTTAGTTTAGTTCTGTCACAAAATTCTTTTCTTCCCAGTTCTGTTCAGTACTTCCTCATCAATTGTGCGATTAATCCATTTAATCTCCAGCATTTTTCTGTATCACCATATTTCAAAACTTATATATATATTTCATTTCATTTCAATGTTACACTCCAGACAAATACCTACAGAAAATACTTCCTAATGGTGCAATTTCTTTTCGATGTTAACAAATTTTTGTTTTTCAGTGCCTCTTTTCTTGACTTTGGCAGTCTACATTTTATAATCTTTCTGCTTAGGCCACCATCAGATATTCTGTTACTCAAATAACAGAATTCCTCTACTACTTTAAGTGTCTTGTTTCCTAGCGTTATTCTCTCAGAATCATTTTATTTGACTCAAGATCATTTGATTACCCTTGTATTACTCTTTTAATTTTCATCTCGTAACCTCTTTTCGAAACACTGTCTGTTCCATGCGAATGCGAATGCGAGTCGTTTGCATAGCAAACTTCAAAGTCCTCTTTTCTTTTCCCTACATTTTAATTATTTCTCCAAATTTCTTCTTTGTTTCCTTTACTGTGCTGCAATCTTCAGACTGAATAACATCGTGATTAGGCTACGACCGTGTACCACTCCTAAACCACTGCTCCCCTTTAATGTTCTTCGACTGCTATAATTACAAAAAAATGTTTCAAATGCCTCTGAGCACTATGGGACTTAACTTCTGAGGTGATCAGTCCCCTAGAACTTAGAACTACTTAAACCCAACTAACCCAAGAACACCACACACGTCCATGCCCGAGGCAGGACTCGAAACCGCGACCGCTACGGTCGCGCGGTTCCAGACTGTAGAGCCTAGAGCCGATCGGCCACCTCGGCCGGCGCTATAATTACAGTCTGGTTTCTATACATGTCGTAAATAACCTTTCGCTCTCTCAATGTCAACACAACAAACCTCAAAATTTCATACAGTGTATTTCAATCAAAAGTAAATAAAGCTTTCTCTAAATCTACAAATGCTATAGACGTAAGTTTGCGTTTCTTTATCTCACGCAAAAGTATGTATGTTTTCTGTATTTGAAGAGGAACTACGGTACAACAGTCTATTGTGAGTTGCTGGATGTGTACGACAACAAAATACCAACGTATGGCACAGTGATTAGGAGTCGCAGATGGCCTTAGTGTGAAAAAAAAGCCTCAATGACGAAGATGGAAATGCTAGACCATCTCTCTGGGAAGAATCTGGAATTGAAAGCGAAGCGGAAGTCATGGTACCCGCTGACTGGCAAAGTTACTATACAAAATTCGCGGAGTTGTAATCCTTTATTGTAATCATAATGCAGGCTGAGGTAGTGATAATATGATGTGAATGATATACAGAAGCAGAAGTAGGATGACTAATTTACAAACAGATACAGGTACGAATCATTTCCAGCTAATCCAAAATCAGTGTTCATTTTTTTCTACTTTGGAAACTGATGAAAAGGTTAATGGTTAATGAGTTATTATAGTTATTGTAACTATTTACCGTTCACCACTCACCATTTATCGTTAACGTTTCTCATTTACTGTTTAACATTCACTGTTCACGGTCCACGCTGTTCACAATCCTCCCTTACTGTTTACCAATAACTCTGTTAATCCAGCATCCCATTAACCAACTGGTTTGAAATTATTTTGAGTTTGGTACAGTCAGACCTGTGTTTCTACAGCTCAACGTTTCCTCAAAAACGTTCCTGTATTTGATTCGATATGTCTAATGTCTGCAAGACAACTGTAATAGATCTTTTTTCAAATAGTTTTAGTTGAAAACACACACACACACACAGATACACATTTAACAGAGTATGTATTTAATGCTAGGCATTTAACAGAGTCTGCATTTAATGCTGTTGCATCAAAAACTAATCCAGTAACACTGTAATGAAAAAAACTGCATAATTTCGACGTCGAAATACGTGTAATATTATGAATAATGAATAACTAATGAGAGACGAGTTTTCAACATAAAAATGACATTGTTTACTTCGGTAACACTCGGCGACAAGTGAACTTTAAGTTGTAGGGTAGATTCGCAGTAGTTCCCATGTGTGTCATATTTTGCAGAGGTTGAAAATCAAATGCATCTGACGTCCACAAGGCAAAACTTGTCAGAATAAGTAAAATTATCAGTCACCGAATTGTCTCGCTTATGCCCTTCTGCCAGGCTTCACACTTGATGAGCATCATCGAACAATTTATGTGTGTAAAATGTTTAACGTGAAGTGCCGTTGTGACTTACACGATTTATGGTAAATAAATTGAACTTCGCAAGTGTTACTTTACGTAGTCTTTCCATAAATGGTTTCGAATATGGTACAGAAAACGCAAAACATTCACACACTTTTCAACTCCCTGTAAACTACTTTGAAATATTACGTTATACACTTTATGTATTTTTTGACTGAATATGACGTATAAAAATTTCAGTGTGTCCGGATACTTTAGAAAACCCTGCAAAATTAATGCAAGATACCTTATTACATAATTTTTGTATCATTATGGTGAAAAAAGACAAAACTGCGAGAGTGTTCAGAAACTTTTGATCATTCTGTAAAATAATTTGAAATACTGAATCGTACACCCTTTACGTATTTTTTTGCATCAGCGCTTTTGAATACTGGGTAACAAATATTGACAATGTTCAGATGCTTTTCAACACTGTGTAAATACATTTTAAGCATTGTAAGCTATACTATCTTCCTAAAGAAATACCTTTGAATATGCCACAAAAAAACAAAAAAAATCTGACTAATTCGCTACGTTTGTTTAATGCAACAAGTTAAATCCATTACATAACTTTTAGGTCAAAAATGGTGCAGAAAACTGCAGCACAGTCATATATATATACATATACAACCCTCAAACCAGTCACAAAGGGTAATCATAACAAAGCGCAAACACAGGCTTCTAGTTCACAAAGATTTTTTTTACACACATCCCCAAAAACAGTTTTACAAAATCTTTTACAAATCCGGCCAATAGCCACCAATAACAGATGTAAGAGTCTGTACAAGATTACATGGAATGAAACAAGTTAAGTAAAGATCCTTCCTTTTAACTAAATAACAAATAGCCCCAGATAAATATAGGTGACAAGCACAGTTGCCCACAAAATTAACAGGTATTCTCTGGGAGTAAATCCCCACTGGTAAAACAAGCAACTGTACAGAATGTTAAATAACAAATTTTTAGTAAAAGAGCAAATTCCCCAACGGGAACCTTCGACCGATAAACAGATCATAGAAAAACGGAATTCCACCAATTATATAGTGATTTATTCCACTGAACTCAATCGTGAAATCCCTCTCAAGTATAACAACAATATTTAGGCAGAAAAAACAGTTGCCTTAATAGTCAGTTTAAGTACTACGCAACAACGGGCTCACCCCAACGTATGACCGGCCCTAATACAAGAGTGACCAAACTACTAGCAACAGGTTACGCACCTTAGCGCAGCCCGAACATATTAATAAGAAGGATATCCATGTAATTACAAGAGAGAATACTCAACTTCTGTCAAGTACGGGGGCCAGCAGCGATTCTGACAGGATACAGCCACATAGCATCAACAAAACGTAGCTGGCCGAGCTAACGGCGTCCAAAAATATTTCAATCAAGGCACCACCTCTTGTATTGGTCATTGGTCAATCCGGCAGACAACCGAACCAGAGGACACAATAAAAATCCTCTTATTGCAGAGTTATGCCCCCCCTCCCCTCCCCACCCCTTTAAAATTTAATACCATTTACACTTGCAAGACCTCGAACAAACAGCATGGAAAACAACCCTTTACTCTCACGGGCAGACACCAATACCAATCACAAAGTCTGGAGAAGTTAACGGCCTGCAGAATCAGGAGCATAAAAACCCATAATACAAGAGACCAAAGTCACGGCCGCTTCAAAAGGAGACTATAAAATAAATCATAAGATACTCAAGGAAATTGCCTATAGGCTTCTGTCTCGGGTTCTTCGGTCGACGTTGATCTGATGATTTTACTGATGTATCGCCAGCACAATAGCTGGCATTGTCAAAGCTTCACCCTCCATTGCCGGTGGCGAACTGGAGCCGAGATCGCGGCCGCTGATCGTATGTACCTGGCGCGCCAACGTCCGAGGGCTTCTCCGCGGTCATTTACGGTGCGGTTCTCCTCTTGCTACCTGCGACGGTAGTTCGCTGCAGTACGGGAAGCTAGGATCCGTTTACGTTAAGGCTTTCCTATTTCTTGTTGAAGCTATTCGCGTGATTTTGTATTTCTACAGCTTCTTTGAACGTTGCCATTCCACGTGAAATATGGCCGGCCGAAGTGGCCGAGCGGTTAAAGGCGCTCGGTCGCAGGTTCGAATCCTGCCTCGGGCATGGATGTGTGTGATGTCCTTAGGTTAGTTAGGTTTAAGTAGTTCTAAGTTCTAGAGGACTTATGACCACAGCAGTTGAGTCCCATAGTGCTCAGAGCCATTTGAACCTTTTGAGCCACGTGAAATAGCTCATGGTGAGGCATGCATGGAAGGGCTTTGTGATGTCTTGCGGGAAAATGGAACCGATGTGCTTCAGAGCGTCACTGAGTGGCACTTCCGTAAACAAAGAAACAACATCGAAGCTGACCAGGATGTCGTTTGGTGCAAGTTTCGTTGAGAAGCTGAAGAAACTGAAAGTGTTCTGAGGAGCAAAGGGTATTCCACAAATTATATTAGAAGTGTAACAGAGCCAAACACTCGGCGAAATAAGAAATGAGAAAAAGAAATGTCGGGTACGGCCTTTCTGCCATACATTCCCAGAGTGACGGACAGAATTGGCTGTAATTTGAGCAAACACGGCGAAAAGACGATTTTCAAACCGACAAGGAAGATCAAAGAGTGTCTTAGATTGACAAAGGAGGAAAGGGCGCCACTTTCAATGTCGGGAGTATACGGCATACCATGCACATGTCGGAATGACTGGACGATCAATCAACACCAGGATCAAAGAGCATAAGCGACATTGCAGATTGAGGCAGGTGGAGAAATCAGCCGTGGCAGAGCACGCACTGAGTGAGACCAACCACGTAATAAAATTCGCCGAAACGGAAGTTCTGCCTGTAGAGAAGCACTATCACACCCGCTTGTTCAGAGAAGCTGTAGAAATACAAACACACGGGAACAGTTTCAACAAGAAACAGGAGAGCCTTAAGGTAAACGGATCCTAGCTTCGCGTACTGCAGCGAACGACCGTCGTAGGTAGCAAGACGACAACCGCACTGGAAATGACCGCGGAAAAGCCCTCGGACGTTGGCGCGCCAGGTACATATAGTCTGCGGCCGCGAGCTCGGCTCCAGTTCACCACCGGCAATGGAGGGTGAAGCATAGACAGTGGCAGCCACTCGTGCTGGCGAAACATCAGTAAAATCATCAGATCAACGTCGGCCGAAGAGCCCGAGACAGAAGCCTACAGACAGTTTGTCAGCAAGTGGCCACGAAAGCCTTAACAATTTTGTATACTCGAGTAACATTACAATCACACTGTCTTAACACTACAGATGGCCTGCGCACTATCCTAGAACGACTCATGCAGTCTTCACACGGGTTACTCTTAGTGCTCCCGTCACTGACCAGTGGTTTATAGTCTTATCACCACCACTCAACATACACCGGAAACAAGAGTGAATTTCTTATTCACACAACGGCAGGAATAATCACACACAAATCATTGTTTCCGGCTGTGAACACAAATTACGATGATACTGATCACAAAACACAACTTCAAAGAAATAGCAGATGCCCACCGTTAGTAGCAGCAAACGACGAGAATCCACATAGCATACACAGGCATCCAGCATCAAGTAGTACGATGTACACACTTTCTAGTGCATTGGAGGCCATCACTGTGGGGTCTTGCCCACTCGTCTCGTATAAGGTGCCTAACAGATGCTGCGTTCTCGGAATACTATACAGTAATTCAAGCAAATAACTTTAACAGTTCATTACAAATAAGAAGTTTGACAATTCTTAACTTGGAATTTACAATGTGTCGCAAGCGATGGGCGACATGCAACAGAAACCAGAGCCCTTTGCTATATACAATGTACATGCAAGTTTGACACACAGTTTTATGGATCACTAATAACTGCTATTGTAGCGTTCTGTGCTAGACCTGTCCGTATACTGTCCGAATACAGAGCTATCACTGAGCGGCAGAGGCTGGCGGGAGCAGCGCTTGTATTCTCCTCTTGTAGAGGCCGATCCTGTCGTGGTGCGGTCCTAATCAGCGCATCACTGGCCGACGGAGTTACACCGCCTACTCTCCTCTTGCGTTCCTCATCTTCGATCCGGCGTTCGTGGTTGCGCCAGAATGATCACTAGCCACAATAGTCACCACCAGCCCGGCTCCGACACACATCTACATCTACATCTACGTGATTACTCTGCTATTCACAATAAAGTGCCTGGCAGATGGTTCAGTGAACCACCTTCATGCTGTCTCCCTACCGTTCCACTCTCGAACGGCACGCGGAAAAAACAAACACTTAAACTTTTCTGTGTGAGCCCTGATTTCTCTTTTTTTATCGTGATGATCATTTCGCCCTATGCAGGAGGGTGCCAACAGAATATTTTCGCAATCGGAGGAGAAAACTGGTGATTGCAATTTCATCACAAGATCCCGTCGCAACGAAAAACGCCTTTTGTTTTAATGATTGCCACTCCAATTCACGTATCATGTCTGTGACTCTAACTCCCCTATTTCGCGATAATACAAAACGTGCTGCCCTTATTTGTACTTTTTCGATGTCATCCGTCAGTCCCACCTGATGAGGATCCCACACCGCACAACAATACTCCAAAATAGGGCGGACAAGCGTAGTGTAAGCAGTCTCTTTGGTAGACCTGTTGCACCTTCAAGTGTTCTGCCAATGAATCGCAGTCTTTGGTTTGCACTACCCACAATATTATCTACGTGATCTTTCAAATTTAGGTTAATTGTAATTGTAATCCCTAAATATTTATCTGAATTTACAGCCTTTAGATTTGTGTGACTTATCGTGGAATCGAAATTTAGCTGCTTTCTTTTAGTACTCATGTGAATAACTTCATACTTTTCTTTATTCAGGGCAATTTCCACTTTTCGCACCATGCAGGTATCTTATCTAAATCATTTTGCAAGTCGTTTTGACCATCTGATGACTTTACAAGACGGTAAATGACAGCATCACCCGCAAACAGTCTAAGACGGCTACACAGATTGTCTCCTATGTCGTTAATATAGATCAGGAACAGTAGAGGGTCTATAACACTTCCTCGGGGAACGCCGGGTATTACTTCTGTTTTACTCGATCACTTTCCGTCTATTACTACGAACTGTGACCAATAGCAGCGGAGACAGTGTGAAGGCCAAACATGTAGCGTAGTGCTAGAGCTAGAAAACCTGTTAATTTTGGCACTCGGAAAGTACATGACGTTAGGGAAGAGGAGGAGGACTGTATGTTATTGGAAAGAGTACTCAGGAAGCGCAAAGCAGTGAGACAAATGTTCCTGCGTCGTGAAAAAGTAGGAGCTTATAAAATTTTAGTTACAGAACATTTGTTAAATGCATTTTTCAGATTGGCACCCAACCATTTTCATTATCTTCTTTCGGTAGCTGAAGACAAAGTGAGAAGTAATTCCTGTAATGGAGTGGCAAAACCGATTACACCAGCAGAAAAACTCGCAGTTTCATGTAGGTAAGTTTCTCAATAATAAGTAACGTTAATGTAATTTGTAGGGTTACGTGATGTAGTTATGATTGTTATACCTATGGCTGTGCCATTATTTCAGTAATATCGATTGCTATAATACGCTTTACACTTTCTTTCTTTCGATTACGCCATAATTCCGCAGCGATCGCAGGGTCGGCGTGGTTGCAACGGATGTGGCGATGTTAGTTTTAGGGATGGCCGGATGCCCCCTTCCTGCCGCCACCCCGTACCCTCCCCCTCCCCTCCCCAGGACGGAATCAGTGTACCCCAAATGTCTGCGTCGAGCGTAAATCGAGAAATAGTGCGGACGTGTTGAAAATGTCTGCGACGCGTAAAACTGAAGTCGAAATGTGCGGACCAGCCCAGTATTCACCTACCGGGATGTGGAAAACCGCCTAAAAACCACATCCAGGCTGGCCAGCACACCGCCCTCGTCGTTAATCCGCCGGGCGGGTTCGATCCGGGTCCGGCGAGCCTACCCGAGTCCAGCAACCAGGTATTTTGCAACTGGAGAACATTTCCATTCTCTACAATTCTCACATCACATTTCAGTGTCTGTATAAGTACATTATTTTATGCCCCGTGTTCTCGAGGTACTTGAACAACTCTATTACATTTCCATTGGGGTCAGGGATTTTCTCTGCCTCGTGATTACTGGGTGTTGTGTGATGTCCTTAGGTTAGTTAGGTTTAAGTAGTTCTAAGTTCTAGGGGACTGATGACCATAGATGTTAAGTCCCATAGTGCTCAGAGCGATTTGAACCAACTGTGTTACCTAAATTCTTACCTCCTCCTGACCAGACAGACTGGAGGAGCAAGGCACACAAATTCTGGACTCGTTGGAAATTTTTTAATGCTGTTGCTACACTTGATGGTAAACACTTACGATTGTAGTATCTAACAAAACGAGAAGTCTATATTACAACTACAAAGGCTACTTTTCAGTATTTCTCTTTGCCATGGTGGATGTGAACTACAAGTTTCTTGTCGTTGACACACGTTCTTATGCCAACGAGGGAGACTCCGGAATATTCAATAAATCGTAAATTGGGAGACTGGTACAAAATGAATCAATTTTCCCGTCGCCACAGGTATTGCCACAATTAAGCCTCCGGTTGCCTCGTTTCATACTTTGCGACGAGGCCTTCAGATTAGACGAACATTTGATGAAACCTTATTCCAAACAACAAACGCTAGAAGATGCACGTAAAAGAAATTCACAGTTAACAGTTAAACAAAACACGAAGAGTTTCTGAGATCGCTTTTAGTATCATGAGTCCCACATACAGAGTTCTCTTTACTGCTATAAATACTGAAGTTGAATCTGTAGACAAAGTCATTTCAGTTTGCTGCTACTTGCACATGTAGCTCGTATCTTAGAGAGGAATACCAGTCCCCACAGCCTTATAACGCAAATATATCAGAAATTAATAAACTTCCCAAGGACAATATGATACCCTTGGCAGGAGGTGGTGGCTACGCCAAAGCTGAGGGATTCATTGTGAGAAGCGGATTCACTGGTTACTTCAATGGACCGAATTTTAATCGACGTTCACAGTACTGATCAGAATAACAACATCCAACTCATGATAATTATGGTGAAATAATTAGAACAAATATATTTATAAATGTATGACATTTCTGATTACTTGTTTCATTCACTTTCCTTCCAATTTCTGCCCAAATTTTTTTATTTGATTTTTCCACTCGGCCATATTCCAAAAAATTTGCTTTTCGGAAACCAATTACCAATTCGATTAGTTGCTCATCCTCTGAGGCACAGCATTGGGCAGCCAACATTTCTGATGTTTCTTTAACAACTCTGTCAAAAATTTCCTGTTGTTGCCGGTGCGCGATAAACAAACAGAGCAGCTGTCGTCTCGCTACTGCCCAGTTCGACTACCCCCAATCCTCCGGCCAAGTAATTAGCTGCGACGTGCAGGACAGACTCTTCCCGAAGCATGCAAGCGTCTCTCGCAGAAGAGCCCACTGCGGCACTGCGTTGTCCGTGGGGTCTCGCACGCGTTTTACGTAGCACGCTGCGGGAAACTTCCGCAGCTAGGAAAACGAGGCTTAAAACGGTCACTCCAAGACTCGCCAACATAACGTATGCCCAAACAACGGGCAAGCACGACCACTGGGACCCCGTAACGGAAAACCAAGAGAGCCATAGCCGGAAGCGCCGCTCTTAAATAGCGGCCAGAAGATAAACGCGCATTCCAGAATAATAGGGATTTCTGCCACTACTGGATAAGAGAATCACTGGCGCCAGCGACTTCCACACGGCTCAGTATACCGGGTGATCAAAAAGTCAGTATAAATGTGAAATTTTAATAAACCACGGGATAATGTAGATAGAGAGGTAAAAATTGACACATGCATGGAATGACATGGGGTTTTATTAGACCCAAAAAAATTGCTCGACGCGTGAAAGATCTCTTGCGCGTGTCGTTTGGTGATGATTGTGTGCTCAGCCGCCACTTTCGTCATGCTTGGCCTCCCCGGTCCTCAGACCTCAGTCTGTGCGATTATTGGCTTTGGTGTT
Source organism: Schistocerca serialis cubense (assembly GCF_023864345.2). NCBI lineage: Eukaryota > Metazoa > Arthropoda > Insecta > Orthoptera > Acrididae > Schistocerca > Schistocerca serialis. The sequence continues at coordinate 111,950,943 of NC_064645.1, read as the reverse complement.
ACTTGAAATCGTAAGTGTATCGTGATCGACCGAGATCTCTAGGGATGCTGAAAGACAACATCCGACGCCAATGCCTCACCGTAACTCCGGACATGCTTTCAGTGTTGTTCACAACATTATTCCTCGACCACAGTTATTGTTGAGGAATCGTGGTGGACATATTGAGCATTTCCTGTAAAGAACATCATCTTTGCTTTGTCTTACTTTGTTGTGCTAATTATTGTTATTCTGATCAGATGAAGCGCCATCTGTCGGACGTTTCTTGAACGTTTGTAGTTTTTTGGTTCTAATAAAACCCCATGTCATTCCAAGCATGTGTGTCCATTTGTACCTCTCTATCTTCATTATTCCGTGATTTATTCGGTTTTCAAATTCATACTGACTTTTTGATCACCCGGTATATATATGCTTAGAGTTTCATTTTAATGGTCTGTGGTCCCATAACAACGTGCAATGCGCTAGTTGCGCTTTCTTGCATTTTGTAAACATTCTCATGGAAGTTTAATATTTAAATTTATTACTATCTACCATCTTTAATTTTTGAATTTCATAACGTATGCCATCTTATTTTTCCTGCAATCCCCCTCTTAAGTATTTAAATTTCCACCCATAATTTTTTAGATTTCTCACTATCTGACGTTTTGTAGTGCCTGGAGTGTACCGTTTTGATGACTTCATGCAACTGCATCTCCATCTAGGCTATTGGCGGAACCTGGAACTGCGAAACACAACCCTCGTAGCATCCCTATCAACCTCACACGAAAGTTTAATTAGCGTATCGAAATGGGGTATCACTTTGGTAGTGTTCTGGGAAGGCGATTATAGTCTGACACTTGAAGCATAACGCCTTCACATTGTGCCTTTCGGTAAAGAGTAGCATGCAGAGATGAGCCACGGTTCTATTATGACATGTGTGCTTATGATGGAGCAAACCTTTTTGTTCTAAGTAGTACCTGCCGTGGAGAACAGTGTCGCCATTATAGACACTATCAAATCCTAAGCAGTAAAAATTCAGAAACTTAATGTTATCCCCTGTGAATGTTTTGTCTTTCATTAACTACTGCTGATTTAACATGCTTAGTCATAAGCGTGAATGATGGTCTGAATGTGAAGTAATATGATAAATAAATATTCTTATGTCAAATAACTGAGTAAATGGTACTGTGAGAATATCTATACAGAATAAATGAGTCATGTTCTAAGGGGAAGTTCATAATCCATAATTCCTCAGTATATGGTACTGTAGAAACATACTACGATAAATCAGTAAGGGAAGAGAGCAGTATTTTGACATTTGTGGGTTTTCTAAATTTAGTTGCTTGATAAATCGTTCTGATAAGCTGTTATATTGTGACTGGTCCGACATAAAGGATGCAGAATACTGCGGTGTGATTGTGTGAGGTCGTTGGCTGTGGTACTTCTCAGGCAAACATTGCAGAGGTCATTCGCACGTATTTTGTGGGCTAGAAGGATTTCTATCTGGAACACAAGAGAATCGGAGTTCAGCCATCATGACTATAGAGCACATGTGCTAGGAACTCTGAATATATGTAATAATTTTGCGGAATAATGCTTTGAACTTGATCAAAAGTAATAAAGACGAGAATGCGAAATTCCGGATGTTTTACGTGAATTTCGACTTATTACACAACAAAATTCCGAGTGACCTAGAACTGAACGTCAAAGTGAGCGGGTTGTGAAATATTTGAGCATTCTGTATCAGACAATCCGTTTGTAAACTTACCGGGATTCGTTACCCAACGCGCGTCCAGTAGACATGGCGATCATAAAACAATAGGCATTTTGCAATCTCCATTTCCTCCAGTAAAATTTAATTACAACTTTGTGGTGTGGTTTTCATCACGAGAATGACGCTACACCTCATACGGCTCAAGGCATTCCACGTTGTCACCACCGGATTAAGCGCTATGGTTGTTTATGTAAGAGGTAATACAAAGATCGATCCCGTGTACTCGTTCTAGAAGCTGATCATTCAACAGACGTTTTACACCTAGTCAACAGAAAACCGACCAGTCGTGCACTCCAGGAGTTATCCACTCTTTATATGATTATGTGGGGTGTTTTGTGTAATGTTTTCTGGAACCAGACATGATTACATTTGCTACAAGCCATTCAGGATGGTGATTAGCCGGGTGTATAATTTTTTGACTTAATTCTGTGGGTGGAAATTGCAGATAAATATTTAACTTCTCCTTTAGCGTTTAGTGATGAGTCTACATTCCACTGAAGAGGAAAAGTTAACCGTCAGAATGCAAGAATATCGAAGCCTTTATTTTCTTTCTTTTAATCTTCAAGATCCAATCAGTCACATAATGAGAACCGGACTGAAAATCCGATGAAGCTTTGCGCAGATATGTTGCTCACTGTCTCTAGTATGCCTGTCGACGTCGTTTAGATGCCCAACATAATAGTTTCCAGTCAAATCTGAAGTGCATGCTGTCTTGTGACTTCTTCATGCTGCGTGGTTCCGCCTTTTTTCGTGCAGCTCACATAACGTAACCGTCATACTCGACAGCAAAGTTCGGCAATAGCGCAGGAACTTTGAAGCAGGACGTACAGATTTTCACCATGCAGGCAGGCTCTCAGAAAAGGAAGCGAGCCTCAGCGAGTGAATCAAACGATTCGAGGGAACTGTCTACGAAGGACAATTCGAAACAGGCAAAGCGAAATGTTATCTTCAGAAACTGTCTTTCTTCAAGAAAATGCTAAGCCGCGCACTGCAGCTACAATAAAGAATTGGCGGAAAGAACAGGCGGCTGCCTTCTATGACAAGAGTTTTGGAAAGAGGGTAAAATATTATGACTGATGTCTGAGTCGAGAAGCGACTGTGTAGATATGTAGCTTCAATGCTGCAAACACTGTTTTTTTTATATTTTCACTGTTGTTTCCATTTCGCGACCACACATTTAACACATGTTAAATATAGTTATCAACTGTTTAGGAAACCTGATCCAGTTGCTGTAGAGACCTTTGTAAACCTTATCAACGAACAAGAGTGGCAAGATGTTTATAACTCTGACACAGTAGATGATAAATATAATGTTTTCCTCAAGACTTTTCTCGTGCTCTTTGAAAGTTGCTTTCCGTTAGAACGTTCAAAACAGGGTATTAGCACAAACAGGCAGCCTGGGTGGCTGACTAGAGGGATAATAATATCTTGTTGAACAAAGTGGCAATTATATCAAAACGTTAGAAACAATCAAAATCTAAATGCAGCAGCCCATTACAGACAGTATTGTAAGGTGCTTAAAAATGTTATTAGGAAGGCAAAAAGTATGTGGTATGCAGATAGAATAGCTAAGTCTCAGGATAAAATTAAAACCATATGGTCAGTCGTAAAGGAAGTGGCTGGTCTGCAGAGACAGGTCGAGGATATAGAATCAGTGCGTAGTGGGAATATCCGTGTTACTGATAAGTCGCATATATGTGCAGTATTTAATAATCGCTTTCTGAATATAGCAGGTGAACTAAATAGAAACCTATTCCCAATAGGGAATCATATAGCACGCTTAGAGAAAAGTGTTCCGAGATTGTTACCTGAAATGTTCCTCCATGATACTGGCAAGAGGGAGATTGAGTTAATAATTAAATCACTAAAGACCAAGAACTCTCATGGATATGACGGGGTATCTAGCAGAATACTGAAGTATTGTTCTATGTATGTTAGCCCAGTACTTAGCCATATCTGTAACTTTTCCTTTAGGAGTGGTCGGTTTCCTGACCGATTAAAGTATTCGATAGTGAATCAACTTTATAAAAAGGGAGACAGGGATAAAGTTAACAATTTTAGACCTATTTCTATGACGGATTAAATAAAAGGTTGCGAACGCTAGGTGTTTTCTTTGATTTAACGAAGGCTTTTGACTGTGTTGACCACAAAATATTACTGCAGAAGTTGGACCATTATGGAGTAAGGGTAGTAGCTTACAATTGGTTCGCTCTTACTTTAAGAACAGAAAGCAGAAGGTAATTCTCCACAATATTGAGAGTGGCAGTGATTTTCAGTCCCAATGGGGCACTGTTAAGTGGGGCGTTCCCCAAGGGTCGGTGCTGGGGCCACAGCTATTTCTTATTTATATAAATGATATGCCTTCTAGTATTATAGGTGATTCAAAAATATTTCTGTTTGCTGATGACACCAGCTTGGTAGTGAAGGATCTTGTGTGTAATACTGAAACATTATCAAATAATGTAGTTCATGAAATAAGTACATGACTTGTGGAAAATAATTTGATGCTAAATCACAGTAAGACTTGGTTTTTACAGTTTCTAACTCACAGTTCAACAAGAACCGATATTTTGATCAGACAGAATGGGCATATCATAAGCGAGACGGAACAGTTCAAGTTCCTAGGCGTTCGGATAGATAGTAAGCTGTTGTGGAAAGCCCATGTCCAGGATCTTGTTCAGAAACTAAATGCAGCTTTATTTACCATTAGAACAGTATCTGAAATAAGTGACAGTTCAACACAAAAAGTAGTCTACTTTGCATATTTTCATACGCTTATGTCGTATGGTATTATTTTTTGGGGTATTTCTTCTGATTCAAAAAGGGTATTTTTGGCTCAAAAACGGGCTGTTCGAGCTATATGTGGTGTAAGTTCGAGAACCTCTTGTCGACCCCTATTCAATAGTCTGGGAATTCTGACATTGCCCTCACAGTATATATTTTCTTTAATGTCGTTTGTTGTTACCAATATTAGCTTATTCCCAAGAGTTAGCAGCTTTCACTTAGTTAATACTAGGCAGAAATCAAATCTGCATGTGGAATGCACTTCCTTGACTCTTGTGAAAAAAGGAGTGCATTATTCTGCTGCATACATTTTCAATAAGCTACCACAAGAACTCAAAAATCTTAGCAGTAGCCCAAACTCTTTTAAGTCTAAACTGAAGAGTTTCCTCATGGCTCACTCCTTCTATTCTGTCGAGGAGCTCCTGGAAGAGCTAAAAAATTAAGCAAATTCCAGTGTTACATTGTTGATTTTCTTTATTTAAACTTACGACTTGTCTCCTGAATATGTATTTTATATTTCATTTTATCTGTTTCTACTATCGTGTTATAATTTCATGTATTGACTCGTTCCATGACAATGGACACTTCTCCTTAATTTGGTCCCACGGAACAACAAATAAATAAATAAAAAAATAAATAAAACCAACCGGACCTCGAAAATAATAATAGCCCTCCCACCAAATTGATCGAGAGAGAGACGGTGCAAAGCTTCATGGATTCTGCGCCTTTTCCACAGAAAAGGTTTCTAACCTATTTTTCTGTACGAAAAATGTGATTACATGAGTATTTCCCGTGAGGGCTCGTAGATCAGGGTTTCTCCACGATTGTGGCAACATACAGAAAATTACATTTTTCAACTCGACGGACGCCAACTCACTAGGGAATTTCTCAACAATGAACTTTCTCAGTGATGGAGCTGCCGTAAGGGGCAAACGGATCACAGCTCTGGCCTCCGAGGTCGTCTGATCTTACCTACGTGACATTTTGGTGAGGGTGTGTAAAAAGTTCCGCCTATGTCGCTAACGTTCCAATAAATTTGTAAGACTCCGACGTCGCATAGCAACAGCAAAGAATGCAGGAACACCAGATAAGCTCGCAAAACTATGGATGAATCTGTCATCCTTATTTATATGAATGCGTGGTGTCTGTTCTGTTGCATGTGTCTGAAAGAACAGACTCCACCCTAATTGATCTAACTGGGCATCGGATCCACCTTCTTCTGTGCAGCTGCACGAATACATCCGACCTCCTGTGGAAAACTCAGAGTGCGAACATGGAGGAATTGGACAGAGACTGCGAATAGGTGGCACTCGATGCGAATGTGGATCGGCCGCAAGAGGTGCCGAGGTATCCCATGCAGTTGCAATAACGCTGTGTCCCGCATGCCGCAGCGGAGCGGTTAACGCACCTTCCTGGTAAGCAGGAGATCCCGGGTTCGAATCCAAGTCTGGCACATATTTTCACTAGTCGCTGCTGATTCCGCGTAATGTCCCAGTGAAGCTGACTGGAGTGTTCCCCTCTTGTTCCTTTCCTTCCCCCCTCTTTCCTCGTTCAATTTAGCCGTCCGCTGTGGCCGAGCGGTTGTAGGCGCTTCAGTCTGGAACCACGCTACCGCTACGGTCGCAGGTTCGAATCCTGCCTCGGGCATGGATGTGTGTGATCCCCTTAGGTTAGTTAGGTTTAAGTGGTTCTAAGTTCTAGGGGACTGATGACCTCAAATGTTAAGTCCCATAGTGCTCAGAACCATTTGAACCACTTGCAGTTTGCATATAATGTCACCATTGTTTCACATGCTTCCTTTCTTTCCGGTATAGTTCGTTGCATTTGGTCTGGGCGGCCGTAACAAGACATCCGTTCAAGTTGATCGTTCATTCCTTGACTCAGTTTTTTCATTATAGAGGGCACGTAGCCCTGTGACCGAACACGCTGAGCTACCGTGCCGGCGCTGGTGGAAGACACTATGAACAACTGTCAATGGTAAATGAAAATTTGTAGTTCTAAAATTTCCTGAGATTATTCTTTTCCTATAGGTAAGTTGAAACTGACCCTACGTTGCTGTCGTCATTAATCTAGAATAGTGGTCGTCAAACTACGGCCCGAGTCAGGTATTCAAGCGGCCCGAGGTCCTCACACTTGTTCTGTAATAATGTTCTTCTAACAACACAACGGAATCCGAAAACGTCAACTAAAGACTATGCTAAGAATGTATCTTTCTTGCTCAGTAAAAAAAAAAAAAAAAAAAAAAAAAAAAAAAAAAAAAAAAAAATTCTTACAGAGACAGCAATTTTTAAGATGTGCTTAAGTTTAATTGACGTTAGTGAATTTTACCGTCAGCAAAGTAAACTTTACCGCCTACCTCAGAGGCAGAGTAGTATGCTGCGGGGCCATAGTATGGCTGGGCAACGGCCTTGCCGCAGTGGATACACCGGTTCTCGTGAGATCACCGAAGTAAAGCGCTGTCGGGCGTGGTCGGCACTTGGATGGGTGACCATTGAGGCCGCCATGCGCTGTTGCCATTTTTCGGGTTGCACTCAGCCTTGTGATGCCAATTGCGGAGCTACTCGACCGAATAGCAGCGGCTTCGGTCAAGAATACCATCATAACGACCCCACGCCCCTCCTGTCCGCATCCTCCACTGAGAATGACACGGCGGCCGGATGGTCCCGGTAGGCCCCTCGTGGCCTGAAGACGGAGTTCATAGTATTGCTAATAGAAGTGGGAGTCGAAGATTTTATTGTTTGTGTTCCAATAATGATAACTCACGAGGGTGCGCAATTGGCACCGATCAGCTGGTATGATATAAATGTCAAATGGAAATAACATTGATTCGTTAATGCGTACTGTAGAGACGGTCATCTTAAAATGTGCTACATGACGTAGCAAGTAACAAGAAATCAAATTAAAGGTGTTGTAATATAAAGCAATGAGTAAAAAAAAAAAAAAAAAAAAAAGACTCTCAAAACATTTAGTAAAAATTGGTAGTGTCAAGTTCCAATGGGACCAAACTGCTGAGGTCATCGGTCCCTAGGCTTACACACTACTTAATCTAAGTAAGCTATCTTACGCTAAGGAGAACACGCACACCCGTATCCGATGGGGGACTCGAAACTCCGACGGTGGGGGCCGCGCGAACCGTGGGAAAGCGCCCCTGACCGCACGGCTGCCCCGCGCGGCATAAACATTGGTGATTGTGTATCATGCAATTGGTTCAAATGGCTCTGAGCACTATGGGACTCAACTGCTGAGGTCATTAGTCCCCTAGAACGTACACTCCTGGAAATGGAAAAAAGAACACATTGACACCGGTGTGTCAGACCCACCATACTTGCTCCGGACACTGCGAGAGGGCTGTACAAGCAATGATCACACGCACGGCACAGCGGACACACCAGGAACCGCGGTGTTGGCCGTCGAATGGCGCTAGCTGCGCAGCATTTGTTCACCGCCGCCGTCAGTGTCAGCCAGTTTGCCGTGGCATACGGAGCTCCATCGCAGTCTTTAACACTGGTAGCATGCCGCGACAGCGTGGACGTGAACCGTATGTGCAGTTGACGGACTTTGAGCGAGGGCGTATAGTGGGCATGCGGGAGGCCAGGTGGACGTACCGCCGAATTGCTCAACACGTGGGGCGTGAGGTCTCCACAGTACATCGATGTTGTCGCCAGTGGTCGGCGGAAGGTGCACGTGCCCGTCGACCTGGGACCGGACCGCAGCGACGCACGGATGCACGCCAAGACCGTAGGATCCTACGCAGTGCCGTAGGGGACCGCACCGCCACTTCCCAGCAAATTAGGGACACTGTTGCTCCTGGGGTATCGGCGAGGACCATTCGCAACCGTCTCCATGAAGCTGGGCTACGGTCCCGCACACCGTTAGGCCGTCTTCCGCTCACGCCCAACATCGTGCAGCCTGCCTCCAGTGGTGTCGCGACAGGCGTGAATGGAGGGACGAATGGAGACGTGTCGTCTTCAGCGATGAGAGTCGCTTCTGCCTTGGTGCCAATGATGGTCGTATGCGTGTTTGGCGCCGTGCAGGTGAGCGCCACAATCAGGACTGCATACGACCGAGGCACACTGGGCCAACACCCGGCATCATGGTGTGGGGAGCGATCTCCTACACTGGCCGTACACCACTGGTGATCGTCGAGAGGACACTGAATAGTGCACGGTACATCCAAACCGTCATCGAACCCATCGTTCTACCATTCCTAGACCGGCAAGGGAACTTGCTGTTCCAACAGGACAATGCACGTCCGCATGTATCCCGTGCCACCCAACGTGCTCTAGAAGGTGTAAGTCAACTACCCTGGCCAGCAAGATCTCCGGATCTGTCCCCCATTGAGCATGTTTGGGACTGGATGAAGCGTCGTCTCACGCGGTCTGCACGTCCAGCACGAACGCTGGTCCAACTGAGGCGCCAGGTGGAAATGGCATGGCAAGCCGTTCCACAGGACTACATCCAGCATCTCTACGATCGTCTCCACGAGAGAACAGCACCCTACATTGCTGCGAAAGGTGGATATACACTGTACTAGTGCCGACATTGTGCATGCTCTGTTGCCTGTGTCTATGTGCCTGTGGTTCTGTCAGTGTGATCATGTGATGTATCTGACCCCAGGAATGTGTCAATAAAGTTTCCCCTTCCTGGGACAATGAATTCACGGTGTTCTTATTTCAATTTCCAGGAGTGTATATCTAGTTAAACCTAACTAAGGACATCACAAACATCCATGCCCAAGGCAGGATTCGAACCTGCGATGGTAGCGGTCTTGCGGTTCCAGACTGCAGCGCCTTTAACCGCACGGCCACTTCGGCCGGCTATATCATGCAGTTCCTTGGTGTTTGATTTCTTCTGTGGATCACTAATGCCGACATGGCATCCGATCGAAAGGAGTGGCCACCTTACTCGTCGGGAAAACTGACCAAACTGTTCGCCCCAATAACGGTTAGTTACTTCCAAGAAACACGCATAATACAACAGAAACAACTGGCTTCTGAACCATTTTATATACAAAGCTATCATCCAAAATTCTTTGTGACAATTTTGAATTACTCATATCATTTAAAATCTTTTCTGTTCTGTTATATGAGGCCTACTATAAAAGTACGATTGAAACCTGTCTGCTGCAGCCACTTGGTTATTCTTCGAATAGAAGGGCATGAGGACGCTTGGAAAATATTCCCCGAATTCAGAATGCAATGACACAGGCCACAGTACCCTCTTAGGTACGGGAAATTGGTCACTATGTAAGCCTTCAGAGAAATGCACATAGTTACAACACATTACTTTTCTTTTTCAGTTAAAAGTATTTGGTGTGATATCTCATAATACTTAGATTCAAAATGTGTGTGTGGTAAGCTTATGGCAATAATCATGGGGCGCTGGAAGTTTAATTTCTCTTTGCATGGCCACTTTCACCACTCTCTCCCCCTTTCCCAAGCGGACTGAGATATTGTTTTCAGTGTCAATATTGGCTTTTAAACAAAAAGAAGTTTGACTAACACTGATCTAGAAGGTTTATTCTTGTAAGATCCGGTGAACCTTTCGTAAACGTCCCGTGTTTGTATCTCGAGTTAAAAAAGCTGATATCAAGGCATTTCTCAGAATTATTTCTCCTCACTTTTTTAAATATTCGTGTAACATTTTGAAAGTATTTTTATGTCGTTGCCGATGTTCCGCGACCAACACAGCGAAGTGATGTTTATCCGTCCCACTCTCATTCATTGAACCCACACGCAAGATCCGTATTGGCCTACTCCTCATTAAGAATCTTGTCCACACTGCTGTGTATTGCTGTAAGCGCACGACAAATACTGTCGGGAAAATAAACCTGTGACACAACCAAGTACTACGGAATGCAGACTTGAGGTGAAGAGTAAAGTGAGAAATTCTCTTGTCAACAGCAGTTAATGGAAGAAGTTTGTTTGTAAACGAGACACAAAGCGTATACTGTCGACATTTGCGCTGTTGTGCAGATAGTTTCAGTGTAACACAGGCAAAGGTAAATGGGGATAGGAAATCAAATAAAATGTAAACACTGTGTAATGATGCATTGGGGACTATTGGTCCCCGACATTAACATAATCAGAAAATATTCTTGAATATCCTTTCAAATAATGTCGGTGGATTCCAGAATCCACTCTGCAGTGGACTGTTCGCTGTGGTCTGTCGGCTTTTTTCCAGATTACCCCGTCATAGCCTTGCTTCCTAAAGCTATATTCATATTTCTTGTAATTAACTAAATTCTCCTTCTCCAAAACTGAATAACAACTTGCTTCCTTAAAACTGAAACTTCTTAGGAGGGTGTGAGTAACTTGATTGCACCCTTGCAAATTAAACATCTTCTTTAACGGTAAAAAAATTATAGATGAATTAACCCTAGGAATAGTTGATTTATATTAACACTTTAGGATTACAGAAGACCACTCAACGGAAAGTAGAAGTTTTTAATTGTCGATAGACCTACACAACAGAAAGAAAACTTGCTAGCTATCGGAGTTCCCGGCGGGGTCAGGGATTTTCTCTGCCTCGTGATGGCTGGGTGTTGTGTGCTGTCCTTAGGTTAGTTAGGTTTAAGTAGTTCTAAGTTCTAGGGGACTGATGACCATAGATGTTAAGTCCCATAGTGCTCAGAGCCATTTGAACCAAGCTATCGGAGTTATCCTCTGACGAACTAGAGTAAAACACATCCACACACACACACACACACACACACACACACACACACACATGCGTACTGACGACTTTGCCCCAGCGTGTTTCTCGGCACACACATATGGTAAACATAGCTTGCATACTGTGTGTACTTGCGGCAGTCTAACGGCAAGGACAAAAGACCAGCAGGGCGGGTCGTGACGTGGGGGTGTCAACTGTTTGTGTGCCTATCGGCCCCTCTTTCCCACAACGAAAACATGCTTCATATCGAACACACCAAGTCTATTCTGGTCAGTCGACTGTACACTATAAAATAAACTTTCCCAAAACCTAGGCCAGTGACCGCCTCGTTCTCGATCCCCATACAGGACTTTCTCACATCTCATTATCAGCTTATCTAAACAAGATAAGGACTTTGGTTTACCAGAAAATAATACTCTAGAACGGTCTTCAGGCTGCATAACCCCAGGAACACTATCCACAGCATCACTCACAGAAATATCAACATGGTGAGGATGGCTATCCGTGCACCATCAACATACTCACCTAGTAGTTCATTAAACACATGCTTATCGACCAGTTCCTTCCTCCTATGAGTCCCTAAATCTTCAGAAAGAATTTCCTTATCGAACACACTTGAGGTGTCTTCCTTTTGCAAATTGTCCCCAGTTATCCTACTGAGTCAACCAACAGTTAAAGGAAAAGTAATCTGAAAAATAATGCTACAAGGAACATAAAATACCACAGCTTGTTCTCATGGTTACCACTTAAAGACAGCTAATGAGCTCTCTGAGTAATTGTTGCCAACTGTTACGTAACTCAGAAAATTGTTTACATGAATCAATCCTCTGTTTGAAATATAATGGCCCACTTCTCCCACATCATTTTCATCTCGCAAGTTAAGGAATGACATTTTCTGTTGAACTGCCAATACTTCCTCTTGCGACATCTGAATTTCCGACAACTTCTGAGGGTCTTCATTAATTAAGTGTGCGTCCCACACCCTGTTAGCTAAATGTTCAAACATAGCCTGCAATGGAAAAAATTAGTTTGTGGAGACGGACACAACACTAAACGCAGAAACATCCTCTTGCACATCAGCCAGAAGCGCCTCAAGGCACCCCCAACCTTCAGCAGAAATCAGCGACTTGCCCTCTTCAGACAGCTATCTAATTGCAGTTCATACTGGAGGCAAGTCTTCGTCAAGTTAGTCAAGCCCATCTCATGCGTTGCTCCCATGATTTTACAGTCAGAAACAGTATAAAATAACAATAGATAAGGTACTTATACGCTAAAGCAGTCCGTCAGCTGTACTACACTATTTGCTTATTACCAGCATGTAAAAGAAGTCCCCCTACTTGACTGAACAACCACGTTCTTCTAACGTAGAAATGTGACAAAAGGACGTGGGGATCCAGGTGTGGAGGCCGCTGAGCAAAGAGAGTTAACGATCTTTACTTCACACAACGTTCAGAAAGCCAAAGAAATTGGCACACTTGCCTAATATCGCGTCGGAAGACACATTGGATCAGTTTGTACAGGCATATTCCAAATTTTACATAAGATAGCACAGTAAAAAAAGTTTAAGAAAGCGTAGTTCAGGTTGTTATTACAGTACTTGTTTTAATTTTGAAACTGGATAGCAGAGTGCTACAATAGATTTCGTCTTTACCATAAGACGAAGTGTAACGACTCAATAGGTCATCAAAGAATACACAATTTAGGACTTCAGTGGCGTCCTACCAAGTTTTTGTGTGTAATCGCAGCTTCCTGAATCTCAGGAAATGTTTCTGACCGTTTACGAGGATCATTGTTTGCACCGTTAAAGAACAAAGGCGCTGTTAGCTAACACATATTTTGATGCGAAAAGAGCCGATGTGTCAAGGGATATTACAGCTAAAGTTTCGGATCAACATTTGGTTTAGACAGACGAGCAGGAAAAAAACACACATAATTTTTTTAAAACTATTTTTACTGATGTGTTGGTAAATGTGCCAACACCTTGTAGATAGAGGAGGCCGAAATGGAAGCTATCTAACGCAGACGGGAGTGAATTCTGGAACAGGATAAGTAGTGAAAGCTAATAAGAAAAGTATGCAGCTCCTCGAATACTTAACTTTTATGTATCCTTATTGTATACATCGTTCTTCTTGTTGAGACATTTCATACGATAACTTTCAAACTATGTAAGGCTAATGGCGCCTTGCTAGGTCGTAGCCATGGACTTAGCTGAAGGCTATTCTAACTGTCTCTCGGCAAATGAGAGAAAGGCTTCGTCAGTGTAGTCGCTAGCAAAGTCGTCGTACAACTGGGCTAGTGCTAGTCCGTATCTCGAGACCTGCCTTGTGGTGGCGCTCGGTCTGCGATCACACAGTGGCGACACGCGGGTCCGACATGTACTAAATGGACCGCGGCCGATTTAAGCTACCACCTAGCAAGTGTGGTGTCTGGCGGTGACACCACATTTACTGTTGCTTTGGAAAAAAGGAATGTAAGTAAATGCCTCTTAACTGGCAGTGGTCTTACCTGAAATGCGGGCAATGAAAAATTGTTTACGAAAGTAGACGAAACTTCGAAGTACACAGTAAACAATGAAAGACAAACAGAACAGGCACTACAAAGAAAGGCTGAAAACTCTTGATTTGGTTCAGAAAAGAAACATTCAAAAAAGCAGGGCTGTATAGAACTGTGGAGAAACCTAGGTATCAAGTTAATGCATTACGTCAACAACAACAACAAAAAAACGAACAAAAAATCATTGTCAACAGACGAGATATGGCAAGATATCCACCTCCTAGGCTCTACAAGTGAAATACAGTGGAACGCCAAAGTTATACGAAGCAAAACTGAATAATGCAAACTGCCTAACAACATCAAATGACGAAAACCTATACAGTAGATATGAGAGAGAGGGTACCTTTTAACACCTGAAAATCTTCAGAGATACATGAACTCCCCCCAAAATACAAATATTTACCCACCTGGACTACCCCTTTAACGAAACTATTAACGTTTACATCAACATACGACTTACAAGCTACAAGCGATAACCAAATAAGATCCATGCCGACAACAGTTCTTCCAAAAAGTGGTTCAAATGGCTCTGAGCACTATGGGACTCAACTGCTGGGGTCATCAGTCCCCTAGAACTTAGAACTAGTTAAACCCAACTAACCTAAGGACATCACAAACATCCATGCCCGAGGCAGAATTCGAACCTGCGACTGTAGCGGTCTTGCGGTTCCAGACTGCAGCGCCTTCAACCGCACGGCCACTTCGGCCGGCAACAGTTCTTCCAACTCTTGTTTTTAATAAGGAAACTGGATTCTTTCTCCAAAGAACTGTAATGTACCTAACAATTTAAAACCTATGAAAATATGAAAGTTAACAAAACATTGGCTCAATGGATTCTTAGTTAGAGAGAAATTACAAATTAAAACACATGCAACAGCCAAAAGATTTTATGAAGGAATAGTTCACAACAGAGTTAATACTGAAACATCCTGATAGATTAAAACTGTGAGCCGGTCCGAGACACCAACTCCGGACCTTTGCGGTTTAAACGTCTCGAAAAGCGCGTTGTTGCCGCAACTAGGTACTCGCTGTGAAGTGACACGAAACATGGTTAAATGTTCCACTACGACCTCTAGGAGTGACAGCTTGAAATGGGTACAATATCAAAATTATACACAACGTAACCTAATATTGTAAACAGCCTAATATTATCAAATGACGAGGACCTATACAACAGATACGAGAAACGGTATCTTTTATCGCCAGAAAATCTTCAGAAATACATGAACTCCCCCAATAGTTGCGCACTGGGACCATCCTTCTAACAAAACTATTAACGTTTACTTCACTCGAACATTCAGCAACACAATTAAGCTTCACTGTATTCTTTTCGGCTTCCACCATGAATCATTATCTGCACAAAAGAAACAGCGTCACTGAAAACAATTGACACAGGTAGCCTGCCTGTATATAAATACTATCAACACCATTGCCACAGGCCCTACTGTCTGCTCACAAATAAGCTCAATAAAAACATCAACATCAGGCATAAATCTGTATCAATAAAACTTCGCTGTCCATTGGGGGATAACAGCCTGAAGCTGTCCTATGCTCAACAACTTACAGGGGAACAACAAATCATTTCTCCATCATGCATTATATCTCTTATTACATCACTTAATATATCGCAGCTTCCTGAATTGAGTTAACCAGTCACAACAACTACCACTTGAGAAAAAGAGATGGAAAACGAGAGAGCCGGAAAAGAAGGGAAAGACAAGACGGAGAAGCGTCAGTCTTTTCGTTCCTCAATTCTGCAAATCACATAGTGTCCCAACGGTATCGAAAACACAAGTGCTAATTGTGTAGTTATGACTGTTTACTCACTTTTGGCAGCACGTCACCAAGTTCCATTAGCAATCTGATACACCTTCCAAGATGGTCAGTATCAAATGGTTTGCCCTTTTTCCCACAAGGCCGAAATGCGGATTTCGCGTCTGTGCATGGTCTTGCAATAAAAACACGCCTCCATCCAGGTTCACAGGGTTTAGTGTGCCAGTGATTTCGTAAGCCTTGTAGACATAGTATGGACTTACGGAGCCTCAGGGGGTTACAGAGCCCATAAAGCGCTCACGTCTGTGCAGCAAGAAACAGGAACCTACTTTTCATCAGGGGACACAGAAATGATACATATATGGAAGATGAGAGAAAATACAATAGATCACGGCACAAAAGTGGAAGGGGAAAAAGGGGCATGGACGGCTGGGTGACTGTGCATGTCAGATTCATTTTTCTAGCTGCAAAAACCCCGGAGACAAATCGAAAACTCTCAAAAACATACATGTACATACGTCTTTCCGTCAGTTCAAATGGTTCAAATGGCTCTGAGCACTATGGGACTTGACTTCTGAGGTCATCAGTCCCCAAGAACTTAGAACTACTTAAACCTAACTAACCTAAGGACATCACACACACCCATGCCCGAGGCAGGATTCGAACCTGCGACCGTAGCGGTCGCGCGGTTCCAGACTGTAGCGCCTAGAACCGCTCGGCCACCCCGGCCGGCTTCCGTCAGTTACTCGCTATTTATGGAGCTGAACAATACGAACAGCAGCACAAATGGTGCGTAACACCACAACCAGATATGGTAACAGTTATTAAAAATCCTATTCTAAATTGAAGTTCTGTGGACCAAGAGGCACTAAGCTTGGGCTCGTAAATGGGAAAACTGCTCTTAAAGCGGGACCTTGTGCTAGTGTGTCGACACTTACAGTGACTGCGTCGCACAGATAAGGGCGGGCAGTGATAATGTTTTGTCATCATGCAGGGGGTGGTGGTTGGGTCGTAACCTCGCGAAACCCACGTAGCAGCGGTGTGGGTGGCAGGGGCACTTAACTGCCTCTTAGGTGGTCCGGCATTGTCACCAGAACGCTCAAGGAGACCGCAGCAGGAGGCAGCTCGGTGGCCAACGTAGGGCGGCTGAGTGACCGATGGGCAGTGCAGTAGGGCAGCTGAAACAGCAGGATTCGCAACACAAATATCTGGGCCGGTGGACGGCGTTGCAGCAAGGTAGCGTTCTCGACGGACGCTCACCTTGTGGGTTGCACCTTTCGGTGACGACTTTGCGACAGGTGTGACGCAGGTGTGTCAACAGTCAACTGCGCCCAGAGCTTCGCTGCTTGCCAGCAAGAGCAAACAAAGTGCGCGTGCCTCTCCTACCACAGGCGGCGCAGCTGCTTTGTCTCGCACTGGGTGGCTGGCAGCAAGCAGGATTTTGACTGGGGCGACGGTATGTGTGACGCAGCGTTTGACCGGCAGCATAGCTGCACCATCCACGCTCTGCTCGCAAGAAAATAAAGGCGACATATATTCTGACCGGCCACACAGAACTGAACATGAACCGAAAACGAACAACTGCCCTATGATCCCAATAATGGGAACAGACCGCTATTCTGACACCAATGTATAGGTCCTTGAGCGGTCAGGAACGTGGAGTGGTGGGGTCCAGCGCTGATGTTGAAGACAACGGGAAATTTCAATAACTACAATTTGTTGAAATAATCATCAACCAGATCTACAAAAGAAATTTAACTCCTGAACCGGTTAGTGCCCTTCTTCATAGGTAATAACTACTGAATTGAGAAGTAAAGCTGTGAGGACGGGAGTCGTGCTTGGGTAGCTCAGTTGGTAAAGCACTGGTCCGCGAAAGGCAAAGGTCCCGAGTTCGAGTCTCGGTCCGGCACACAGTTTTAATCTGCCACGAAGTTTCATATCGGCGCACACTTCGCTGCAGAGTGAAAATCTCATTCTGGGAAGCTTCAACTACCGAATTATTTCCGTGTGTAAAAGATGAGATGCTTGCAGCGTTGTTCTGTGATCATGTGGTTCGTAGTCTCACATGGCTACAGCAATAATTTGCATATTATCTTCCAGTTGCAAATAATGCGACAATTACAAACTTCTGATGAAGGACACTGACTGTCTAAAACCGGATAAGGAAATAAATTTTTTTTCGTGCGACTGATTGCCGGTTATTTCAATAAATGCAGGTCAGTATGGATAAAATACTAAACGGTGGAGTGTACGAGAAGCACTGAGCATACCCAGGGTAGGCAGTTACCACGTGTAGGTCTGTATAGAAGATCGAATAAACTAAAGAATGTGGGCGATGGAAGACGTGGGGGGTTGAGGTTAAGTTCTGCTGGTGGACAGTGGTGGGGCACCGAGCCAGAGTTTCTGCCTCCCAAGAAAGAAGTCTGTTCTGCTCGAATTCTGGATCCCAAGAGAACAAAGTCCACACAAGTGTCCTGAAGCCCACGCGCGCTATTGGCTAAACTGATGGCGTGAATTCGCCAACAGACTTCAACAGAAGGCTGAAAGCGTCTCCTGTCAGCAGCTTTAACGGGACAGAACTACCTCGTTTCTGAATGGTTGACAACTTGAGTCTCATAGGTACAGCTGAATTTACTCGGGAAGAAAAATTGTAAGGACTTGATTGGGACCTACGAAATAATATTTTTAAACCAATTCCCTAGAATAATAATTGACTTTCTTCCATCTTGTACATATGGAATAGCGTACTGCTCTTCACAAGTCCCTCTGTAATACCCTCTGCAGTTCAGTGACAAGATTGTTCTCATCAGGTTCAACCGCAAATCAGTTGCAGACCGAAATTATGCATACTAATGTCGCAAGTAGCTGATGGAGAGGTAAGGAAAATATATGAGGATACTGAATGTGTAATTCAGTATGTAAAGAGAGAAAGGATAACAGAGTTCTACAACTAATTTCAGATGGTAACAACGGATAGTCCATTCAAGAAACATAAGAGGAGGAAGTATACTGGGAACGGACTGAGACACACGTGAAGATTACACCTGAATTACATGGTAGTCAAGACAGAGATTCCGAAATCAGGTATTGTGTTGTGTATCAGTCAAGATAAAGACACATATCACAATTTACTAATGATGACGAGTAAATAAAGTTTAAGAGAACCATCAAAAAGAATCAGAATGCAAGGGAATGGAATACTGAAGCACTGAGAAATGACAAGAAGCATTTGATGTTCGCTAAGGATTTGGATACCATAGCAGGCGGTTCAGCTGAAGAGAAGCGAATATCTCTAAAAAAGACAATAATATATGCTGGACTGACAAACATACCTGCAAGCAAGGTAACAAAGAAGAACGCTTGGGTAGTCGATGTTGTTGTTGTTGTTGTTGCTGTGGTCTTCAGTCCTGAGACTGGTTTGATGCAGTTCTCCATGCTACTCTATCCTGTGTAAGCTTCTTCATCTCCCAGTACCTACTGCAACCTACATCCTTCTGAATCTGCTTAGTGTATTCATCTCTTGGTCTCCCTCTACGATTTTTACCCTCCACGCTGCCCTCCAATGCTAAATTTGTGATCCCTTGACGCCTCAAAACATGTCCTACCAACCGATCCCTTCTTCTAGTCAAGTTGTGCCACAAACTTTTCTTCACCCCAATCCTATTCAATACCTCCTCATTAGTTACGTGATCTACCCACCTTATCTTCAGCATTCTTCTGTAGCACCACATTTCGAAAGCTTCTATTCTCTTCCTGTCCAAACTAGTTATCGTCCATGTTTCACTTCCATACATGGCTACACTCCATACAAATACTTTCAGAAACGACTTCCTGACACTTAAATCTATACTCGATGTTAACAAATTTCTCTTCTTCAGAAACAATTTCCTTGCCATTGCCAATCTACATTTTATATCCTCTCTGCTTCGACCATCATCAGTTATTTTACTCCCTAAATAGCAAAACTCCTTTACTACTTTAAGTGTCTCATTTCCTAATCTAATCCCCTCAGCATCACCCGATTTAATTTGACTACATACCATTATCCTCGTTTTGCTTTTGTTGATGTTCATCTTATATCCTCCTTTCAAGACACTGTCCATTCCGTTCAACTGACCTTCCAAGTCCTTTGCTGTCTCTGACAGAATTACAATGTCATCGGCGAACCTCAAAGTTTTTATTTCTTCTCCATGGATTTTAATACCTACTCCGAATTTTTCTTTTGTTTCCTTTACTGCTTGCTCAATATACAGATTGAATAGCATCGGGGAGAGGCTACAACCCTGTCTTACTCCCCTCCCAACCACTGCTTCCTTTTCATGTCCCTCGACTCTTATAACTGCCATCTGGTTTCTGTACAAATTGTAAATAGCCTTTCGCTCCCTGTATTTTACCCCTGCCACCTTCAGAATTTGAAAGAGAGTATTCCAGTTAACGTTGTCAAAAGCTATCTCCAAGTCTAAAAATGCTAGAAACGTACGTTTGGCTTTTCTTAATCTTTCTTCTAAGATAAGTCGTAAGGTTAGTATTGCCTCACGTGTTCCAACATTTCTACGGAATCCAAACTGATCTTCCCCGAGGTCCGCTTCTACCAGTTTTTCCATTCGTCTGTAAAGAATTCGCGTTAGTATTTTGCAGCTGTGACTTATTAAACTAATAGTTCGGTAATTTTCACATCTGTCAACACTTGCTTTCTTTGGGATTGGAATTATTATATTCTTCTTGAAGCCTGTGGGTATTTCGCCTGTCTCATACATCTTGCTCGCCAGATGGTAGAGTTTTGTCGTGACTGGCTCTCCCAAGGCCATCAGTAGTTCTAATGGAATGTTGTCTACTCCCGGGGCCTTGTTTCGATTCAGGTCTTTCAGTGCTCTGTCAAACTCTTCACGCAGTATCTTATCTCCCATTTGATCTTCATCTACATCCTCTTCCATTTCCATAATATTGTCTTCAAGTAGATCGCCCTTGTATAAACCCTCTATATACTCCTTCCACCTTTCTGCCTTCCCTTCTTTGCTTAGAACTGGGTTGCCATCTGAGCTCTTGATATTCATACAAGTGGTTCTCTTCTCTCCAAAGGTCTCTTTAATTTTCCTGTAGGCAGTATATATCTTACCCCTAGTGAGACAAGCCTCTACATCCTTACATTTGTCCTCTAGCCATCCCTGCTTAGCCATGTTGCACTTCCTGTAGATCTCATTTTTGAGACGTTTGTATTCCTTTTTGCCTGCTTCATTTACTGCATTATTATATTTTCTCCTTTCATCAATTAAATTCACTATTTCTTCTGTTACCCAAGGATTTCTACTAGCCCTCGTCTTTTTACCTACTTGATCCTCTGCTGCCTTCACTACGTCATCCCTCAGAGCTACCCATTCTTCTTCTACTGTATTTCTGTCCCCCATTCCTGTCAATTGTTCCCTTATGCTCTCCCTGAAACTCTGTACAACCTCTGGTTCTTTCAGTTTATCCAGGTCCCATCTCCTTAAATTCCCGCCTTTTTGCAGTTTCTTCAGTTTCAATCTGCAGTTCATAACCAATAGATTGTGGTCAGAATCTACATCTGACCCTGGAAATGTCTTACAATTTAAAACCTGGTTCCTAAATCTCTGTCTTACCATTATGTAATCTATCTGATACCTTTTAGTATCTCCAGGATTCTTCCAGGTATACAACCTTCTTTCATAATTCTTGAACCAAGTGTTAGCTATGATTAAGTTATGCTCTGTGCAAAATTCTACAAGGCGGCTTCCTCTTTCATTTCTTCCCCCCAATCCATATTCACCTACTATGTTTCCTTCTCTCCCTTTTCCTACTGACGAATTCCAGTCACCCATGACTATTAAATTTTCGTCTCCCTTCACTACCTGAATAATTTCTTTTATCTCGTCATACATTTCATCAATTTCTTTATGATCTGCAGAGCTAGTTGGCATATAAACTTGTACTACTGTAGTAGGCATGGGCTTTGTGTCTATCTTGGCCACAATAATGCGTTCACTATGCTGTTTGTAGTAGCTAACTCGCACTCCTATTTTTTTATTCATTATTAAACCTACTCCTGCATTACCGCTATTTGTCGATGAAATACATAAAATGATCGATGAATGAAGGAACTGCAAAAACATTCATGGAAAACGGGAACACAGCATTATAAGTCCCTTAAGAAAGAAAGAAATTGAAATGCAGAGCAACCAAGGCGACATGGCTGCAAGAGATAAGTGAAGAAATCGAAAAAGGAATGTACATTGGAAGGACTGATTTAGAGTTTAGAAAAGTCCAAACTGTCTTCAGTGAAATTAAAAGCAAGGGATGGTAACATTAAGACTGCAATGGCAATTCCACTACTGAACGCAAAAAAGAGAGAGATAGAGAGAGGGCATATAGATGGAAGGAGAACACTGAAGCAGCTATGACGGAGAGGATTTGTATAAGAAGAACTCGGAGTCGATATGGATGATATAGGAGATCCAGCACTAAAGCCATAATTTAAAATAGCACCGGAACACTTGAGATCAAAGAAGGCTGAAGGGACACATCATACCCCTTCGGAATTTCTAAAATCATTGTGGAAGGTAACAACCAAAAGACTATTCAAGTCGGCGACATACTCGAAAAATAAAAAGGGCAAATACGTGGAAAAACTATCACACAATCAGCTTAATAACTCATGCATCCTAGCTGCTGACAAGAATAATATTGAGGCTCCGTTAGAGGACGATCAGTTAGGCTTTAGGAAAGGTAAATGAACCGGTGAGGCAGTTGTGACGTTGAGCTTGATAGTGGAAGAAAGGCTCAAGCAATATCAAGACACTCTCATTGCATTCGTAGACGCAGAAAATGCATTGAAAATGGAAATGAAATCCCATGTTTCTTGACAGAGCATAGAGGAACGATGCATTAAACAATGCAAAATAGCGCAAGATGTTCGATATTTTGAGAAAAATAGAAGTAAGCTGCAGGGAAAGACGGATAATATAAACAAGAACCATGAGGGAATACTAAGATTGGAAAACAAAGAGCAAAGTG
Source organism: Schistocerca serialis cubense (assembly GCF_023864345.2). Classification (NCBI taxonomy): domain Eukaryota; kingdom Metazoa; phylum Arthropoda; class Insecta; order Orthoptera; family Acrididae; genus Schistocerca; species Schistocerca serialis. The sequence continues at coordinate 111,928,379 of NC_064645.1, read as the reverse complement.
CTCAGGTTCAATACGATGAAAGACAGGGATGAAGTCTTTTGTCTGTGCTGTTCAATGAACCAATGAGGGAAAAAAAGAGAGTTTCAAAGGTGGTTTTCAAATTTAGGATGGAGGGATATCAATGATAAGATTTGTAGGTAACATTGCCACCCGCAGTGAATATAAAGGAGACATACAGGATCTGTTAGGTGGAATGAACAGTATGGCGAGTACAGAATATGGACTTAGAGTAAATCGGAAAAATACTAAGGTAGTGAATGATATGTAGCAAAAATTAGAAAAGAGAGAAACTTAGCACCAACGTTGGGGATCACGAAGCAGGCGAAGATAAGGAATTGTGCAACGCTGGGTGTAAAATTAACAATTGCGAACGAAGCAAGGGGAACATAAAAAGCAGAGTAGCAGAGTCAAAGAGGGCGTTCTTGGAAAAGAGAAGTCTACTGTTATCAAACATAGGCCTTAATTTGAGGAAGAAATTTCTGAGAATGTACGTTTGGAGCACAGCGTTGTATGGTATTGAAAATTGGACAGTGGGTAAACCAGAACAGGAGAGAATCGAAACGCTTGAGATGAAAAACACTGGCATGAAGAAGGGACAATTTGATAGGACATGTCATAATGCATCAAGATATAGCCTCCGTGATGTGAGGGTAAATCAAATGAAAAACGAACACTTACCACAACGGGGCCAACATTCAAAAGTAGTCACCTCACGCATTAAGAAATGTAGTCCACTGGGAAACGAGTCGATCAATTCCCGTTTTCTAGAACTCGGTCATGCACTGACGCATCCACAACTGCAGCCATTCTTGTAGTTCCTCGTCCGAAACTGACGACCATACATGTGATTCTTCAGGTAGCCCAAGGTATGACAACCACACGGTGAAGAATCTAGGCTGTGCGGGGGATGTTGCAGTGATTCCCAAGCAAGTCGCTGAAGCGTAGCGTCCGTCTGATTGACAGTGTGGGGCGTGCAACAGGATTCCACCCAACAGCTTTCCGACAGCCTCAGGGCAAACGGCAAGCACTGGAAACATCTCACATCTCCCCCATCAAAGAAACCCAAAGCTATTTTCGCAAGGTCTGGTAAGGTCATGACGGCCTGCTTTGACTGCAGGGGCTCCTCTTCTTGTCGAGTTCCTCCCGCGTGGAACCACAATCCATATGCTGAGTTGTGAGGTCACTTTTCAGGAACTGCGGCCCACCATAAAGTCAACGCAGGAATGCTGTCGGACGGGATCGCCTTGTTGCACGATCACTCTCGACCCCACACTGCCAATCGGACGAAGGCTACACTTCAGTGATTTGGCTGGGAAACACTACAACATTCTCCGTACAGCCCAGATCTCTCGTCGTGTGATTTTCACATCTTTCGCGACCTGAAGAAAGACATCCGTGGACGTCGATTTCACTCTGACGAGGAAAGGCCAGAGTGGGTGCGGTTGTGGATCCATCAGCGGCAGACTGCGTGTTACAAAACAGGAACTGGTCGCTTCGTTTCCCAGTGGGATAAATATCTTAACGTGTCTGATGAACCATTCCACGGTCCAGTTGTGACAAGTGTTCGGTTTTCATTGGACTGCCTCTTATACTAGAGGGAACTGTGTAGGATAAAAACTGTAGGGGACGATAGAGATTTGAGTACATCCAACAAATAAGTGAGGATGTAGGGTGCAAGTGCAACTCTGATATGATGATAATAAGTTGTGGTGGTCTGCATCGAACTGTCAGAAGTCTAATGAGTTAAAAATAAAAGCTTCATGTTCGCAACCAAGAAAAATGTACCAGGGGAGTTGGAGCGAGCTCATGAAAGCTGATGATACGCTCTTATATGGATTAGGAACCTAGATATTGACATTTAGTTACTTTTACATCTAGTTTTGTGTTTTTATATGATTGCTATATACAGTATTATTACTGTCATATACCTGTAATTTTAACCTGCGTGTGAGCCATACGAATAAATAAATAAAAAAAATCTTCTTGTGATAACTGAACTAAAAATCTCAGAAATTATTCATGATATTTGAGATGCACAACTATACGGTGTTGACCCTGCAAGACGTAAGTTATATATTCCAAGCGTTCTGGCTCTTCTTTTGTCTCATAATAAACATACTGCCCGTCGATCCAGATATCTCATTCTTTGTAGTAAAGTGTGACTTACAGTCGGATTTTTAATACTTTAGACCATTATCGATGTCTCTGATGTCGGTTAATGTGTGCCTATTGTTTTTATAATCCACATCCATATACCGCTACGATCGCTGCAACTGAAAGTGTGTGCTAACGTAAGGACGTGACACTTTTCACAGTATGGGCTCGACTTGAGGTTCTTCTCATACAGCTTTTTATCTGTGTGAACTATTTCGTTTGCCACGTGGTACAACAGTTGATCTGTGGTTGAACTTCTCCTGAAAATGTTAATATTGTCCAGTATGAATTTCCAATTACTGTGAGGATACTTGTCTTCGATGCTGTTAATCATCTGTGACTTTGGGAAAGACTCGTAGGTATTAAGCTGTTGTGGGCTGTGTTGCATGTAACCGATTCTCGTGAAACATCGAATAATATATTCTTTCTCATGTCCATGTGAGTAACGTTGGTTGGGTCCGGTCGTTAGGATCTCAAATAGCAGATAATTTGAAACTTCCTGGCAGATTAAAACTGTGTGCCCGACCGAGACTAGAACTCTGGACCTTTGCCTTTCGCGGGCAAGTGCTCTACCATCTGAGCTACCGAAGCACGACTCACGCCCGGTTCTCACAGCTTTACTTCTGCCAGTATATCGTCTCCTACCTTCCAAACTTTACAGAAGCTCTCCTGCGAACCTTGCAGAACTAGCACTCCTGAAAGAAAGGATATAGCGGAGACATGGCTTAGCCACAGCGGGGCAGAAGTAAAGCTGCGAGTACCGGGCGTGAGTCGTGCTTCGGTAGGTCAGACGGTAGAGCACTTGCCCGCGAAAGGCAAAGGTCCCGAGCTCGAGTCTCGGTAGGGCACACAGTTTTAATCTGCCAGGAAGTTTCATATCAGCGCACACTCCGCTGCAGAGTGAAAATCTCATTCTGGCAGCAGATAATTTATTTGTAATGCTTGCCTAGTCTGCCTAAGGATATTGTTTTGTAGCAGATTTTAAAGATATTTCCCTTCCAAACACACCAATAAGGGAGCGCTAATATTTATTTGCTGCAATCTATGTAAAGGGAAGTATATGGTATATATTGCTAAACACGTAGGTAAGGAGAAAAGTGACGGTGTATTCGGTTATAATTACTCACAATGTGCTCTTTGATAGAATTACACAGTATGATAAGTTTCATTTTCCAGTCAGTTTGATCATATGCTTTGGTTTCTGGGTCAGTGTAATCCCTAGATTTTAATCTCTTTAATGCGCGGTAGCCGGTTATCCGTCTGTGTTACTGTCTTCTGGAACTGACGATCACGCTCATGTTATTTGAATAATCTTAGAATACGGTCTTAAGGCCCTGTAGGGAACTAATCGGAGAAAAACCGGAGAATGACGAAGGTAATGAGAAGTAGTAGAAATGAGAACAGCGAGAAACTTAACATCAGGATTGATGGTCACGAAGTCAATGAAGTTAAGGAATTCTGCTACCTAGGCAGTAAAATAACCAATGACGGACGGAGCAAGGAGGATATCAAAAGCAGACTCGCTATGGCAAAAAAGGCATTTCTGGCCAAGAGAAGTCTACTAATATCAAATACCGGCCTTAATTTGAGGAAGAAATTTCTGAGGATGTACGTCTGAAGTCCAGCATTGTATGGTAGTGAAACATGGACTGTGGGAAAATCGGAACAGAAGAGAATCGAAGCATTTGAGATGTGGTGCTATAGACGAATGTTGAAATTCGGTGGACTGATAAAGTAAGGAATGAGGAGGTTCTACGCAGAATCGGAGAGGAAAGGAATATGTGGAAAACACTGATAAGGAGAAGGGACAGGATGATAGGACATCTGCTAAGACATGAGGGAATGACTTCCATGGTTCTAGAGAGAGCTGTAGAGGGCAAAAACTGTAGAGGAAGACAGAGATTGGAATACGTCAAGCAAATAATTGAGGACGTAGGTTACAAGTGCTACTCTGAGATGAAGAGGTTAGCACAGGAAAGGAATTCGTGGCGGGCCGCATCAAACCAGTCAGTAGACCGATGACCAAAAAAAAAAAAAAAATTCCCATCATGCCCCGCCCCAACTGTGCACTTTGAACGTCTTCAGTCCCCTAGAACTTAGAACTACTTAAACCTAACTAACCTAAGGACATCACACACATCCATGCCCGAGGCAAGATTCGAACCTGCGACCGTAGCGGCCGCTCGGCTCCAGACTGTAACGCCTAGAACAGCACGGCCACTCCGGCCGGCTATACAGTGCAGTTTCTATTACTATGATCAGCAAAGGCACTGAGAGGGGGCATCAATGTCGCATTTCCTCTTAAGGGGCATCAGAACTGCCACTTACCCATTAATCTTCCGCTTCGAGCGCATAGGAATTACGCGTATCTTTATCAGCTTCTGAGTGGCTCACAAAAGCCCATTTCGTCCATAGTTTTAACTAAAAATGGTGATTAAACCTGTCAAAGTCTTTATAAAAATATAGGAAAGCTATTGCTAATCTCGTCGTGCATATCCATTTTAAATAAACATCATCTCGCTACTCGGTTCAGGTATTTGTCATTGAACATGCGGGAGCTGCACTTGCTCGGTACGTCCCAATAGCTTTACATAGAAATTGCTTTGTTCTATTGTTTATAAGGTATGTTAGAATTTGGATGTTGGCTTTCAGCAACGTAAGAGGACGGAAATTTTCCAGTCTATTACTCTGGACACTCTTTGGTGTCATAAGAATACATCCCTCCTTACATTATGGGTGGAAGACGATATATGCTGAGAGTTCATTATACATTTCTGTGAATTCTTCTAATATGACACCCCAAAACTTCGTAAAAATCTATGAGCAGTCAGTCTGACGCAGCAGCTTCCCTCTTGGGAGTGTCGTTGATGACACGCGTGATGTCCTTATTTATTATCCTAGCGACTAGTTATTCGTTATTTCTTGCGTCAACACACAATGTTATACCGTTCAAGAAGTAATATACCGATGTCTATACTACATTTGGCTTTGAGTAAAGGCCTTTATAACTTCTCAAAGCCTATTTTTTGAAAGTGCTTTGTTGAATACATAGGTTGGAGACACTATGCAATGGAATCTACTATTGTCACTGATAGCACACGTTGTTGACATACCTACCTTACCTCCGAGCAAATGGACTCGCCCGTCCCACGTCACCGGCGTGCGCACAATCGAGGGAAACACAGTCACTTGTGAGCGAGTGGTCTAACGTAACGGTGTTACTATTATTTCGAAACAGGAACAACGGATTTGGATTAAGATTGAATGTACCAGAGGTCGTACTGCACGACGGTGTCATCAAGTTTTTCAAGCAGGTTGCGGGGAATCGGCATTGCCGTACAGAAAAGTGGCACTTTGGGTAAAAACCTACAACGAAGATCGGCAAAGTGTGGCAGACATGCATCGAGCAGGTCGTCCTAGCATCTCTGAAGAAAATGTAGATGCTGTTGCCGCGTTAGTGGAGAGTGATCGACGCCATACGATTCGTGAGCTCGACCACTAAACCGTATTATCGCAGACGACTGTGCTTCGCAACTTGAAGGGACGCCTGGGTTCAAAAAATGGTTCAGTTGTCTCTGAGCACTATGGGACTTAACATCTATGGTCATCAGTCCCCTAGAACTTAGAACTAATTAAATCTAACCAACCTAAGGACATCACACACATCCATGCCCGAGGCAGGATTCGAACCTGCGACCGTAGCGGCCGCTCGGCTCCAGACTGTAGCGCCTAGAACTGCACAGCTACTCCGGCCGGCTATACAGTGCAGTTTCTATTACCATGATCAGCAACGGCACTGAGAGGGGGCATCAATGTCGCATTTCCTCTTTAGGGGTGTCACAACTGCCACTTACCAATTAATCTTCCGTTTCGAGCGCATAGCAATTACGCGTATATTTATCAGCTTCTGAGTGGCTCACAAAAGACCATTTCGTCCATAGTTTTAACTAAAACGGTGATTAAACCTGTGAAAGTCTTTATAAAAATATGGGAAAGCTATTGCTAATCTCGTCGTGCATATCCATTTCGTGCCAGGCCTCACCGACCGATATCGGTACCTGTCCTCAGTGCAGCACTTCGTGAAGAATGGGCTGCCATTCCCCAAGAAACCTTCCAGCACCTGACTGAACGTGTGCTTGCGAGAGTGGAAGCTGTCATCAAGGCTAAGGGTGGGCCAACACTGTTTTGTATTCCAGCATTACCGATGGAGGGTGCCACGAACTTGTAAGTCATTTTCAGCCAGGTATACGGATACTTTTGATCACATAGTGTACATTCTCAGAAATCTCTTCCTCAAATTATGGCTTATGTTTGGTAATAGTACACTTGTTTTGGCCAGGAAGGCACTTTTTGCCTGTACTAGCCTGCTTTATTTGTCTTCGTTGATTTGTGCGTCATGGGTTATTTTGCTATCAAGGTAGCAGAGTTCCTTAACTTCGTCTACTTCGTGCTCACAATTTTGGTATTAAATTCGCTGATATTCTCATTTCTACAAACTTCCCATTACTCCTGTCTTCCTTCGGTTTACTTTCAATGCTTATTCTCTATTTGTTAGACTGTTCATTCCATTCAACAGATCCTGTACTTCTTGTTCAATTTCACTGAGGATTGCAAGATCTCCTGCGAATCTTATTATTAATGTCCTTTCGCTTCTTCTACCCTTTTTTGTCATTGCTTCTTCGATGTACAGATTGAATAGTAGGGGCGAAAGACTACACCCCTGCCTTACATCTTGTTTAATCCGAGAACTTTGTTCTTCGTCTTCCAGTCTTATTGCTCCCTTTTGGTTCTTGTGCACACTTTATATTACCGGTCTTTCCCTATAACTTACATCTGTTTTCTCAGGATTTCAAATATCTTACTCCTTTGTACATTGTCAAACTTTTTTTCCGGGTGGACAAATCCTATGAAGGTGTCTCGATTTCTTCTTTAATCTTGCTTCTATTATCAACCACAACGCCAGAACTGGCTCTGATGCCTTCACCTTTCCTAAAGCCAAACTGATCTACATCTACATCAACATGTACATGGATATTCCACAATCCACCATACAGGGCGTAACGGAAGGTACCACTGCTATCCATTTTCTTTCGTGTTACACTCGCAAATAAGCGAGGGATAAACGGATCTATATGCTTCCGTATGGGCTCTAATTTCTCGTATCTTATCTTCGTGGTTCTTACGCACAAAGTATGTTTGAGGTAGTAGAAATGTTCTGCAGTCAGCTTCAAATGCCAGTTATCTAAATTTCCTAATATTGTTTCTCGAAAAGGATGTCGCCTTCCCTCCAGGTATTCCTATATGAGTTCCTGATTCGTTCCTAACACCTTCGTGTTTTCCTGACCGACCAGCAACAAATCTAGCAGCCCGCTACTGAACTGCTTCGATGTCTTCCTTTAATCGGACCTGGTACGAATCCCAAACACTCGAGCAGTACTCAAGAATAGGTCGCACTAGCGTCCTATATGAGATCTCCTTTACAGATGAACCACACTTTCCTAGAATTCTCCCAAAAACTCGAATTAGTCCATTCGCCTTCCCTACCACAGTCCTAAAATGCTCGTTCCATTCCATATCGCTTTCCAACGTATTTTAACAATGTGACTGTATCAAGTACCACACTACAAATGCTGTATCAGAACATTACGGGTTTGTTTTCGACATGTACCAGACCGCCAGAATACGTTTCCATTCTTTTGTACATTATTCTTGTCAGCAACTTGGGAGTTTCGGCCGCAATTTTGGGTTCCCTATCTCTTCCATATGAACGCCTATTTCTTCTTTTGTCACGTCATCAGACAACTCCTCCCCCCTCATACAGTCCTTCGATGTAGTCATTCCACCTATTCACTCTCACTTCTGCGTTCAACATTGGTAGGATATGGGGCTCAAATTTCTCACTGTACTAGGTTACAACCTGTATAAGCCCTGAAAGATCATGGCAAATGCTACAAATTACTATATATATTCTTGAATTTATCATCCACTTCCAGGCAATTTACAATTAAATTATTGTAACACACTAAAGTCACTATTTAACGTAATCGCTAACAGTACAAAAACAGAAATACAAAACGTGTTCGCAATTTCGTCTCCCATAAAAATTCCCAAAAATACAATTAATTCCATTACACCGTGGCAAAATACTTTCATTATTATTATCACCTGAAGGCCATGAATGAAGAATGTTTTCAGTTTATTTTCAGCCTTCCAAACATGTTATGTATGAATTTATATGTCTGGGTAGACGTAGAGCATGTTCCAGGATAACAAACCAAGCATTTTTTTTTTTTTTGCAGCGAATCCATTCATCTCCGCGTCCGTTTTTTCATAGGAAAAATTAAAATAAATTTTGTAAACAGGAAATAAATTATTAACAGCAGTTCCAAATTTCATCCATAGGACTGAAATAGGAGCTGCTAATGGGACCGCCGGCCGTAGTTGCCGAACGGTTCTAGGCGCTACAGTCTGGAACCGCGCGACCGCTACGGTCGCAGGTTCGAATCCTGCCTCGGGCATTGATGTGTGTGATGTTCTTAGGTTAATGAGGTTTAAGTAGTTCTAAGTTCTAGGGGACTGATGACAGACGTTATGTCCCATAGTGCTCAGAGCCATTTGAACCATTTTTTGCTAGTGGGACCAATATTACGAACATCGCCAGATGTCTTAAAACGACCGCAACATAGGCCAGACCGTTGGAAATAGCGCCAGAAAGTACAATACGGTACTGAAATAGTGCCCAATATTTGAACACAAATCTGTGCTCATTGTGGGAATAGCATGCTGTTAATATTCCTGCTGTACTAACTCACCTCGGGGTAGAAGGTGAAGTCCCTCGTACCTGGAAGCTTAAGATGCTGCACACAACAGACTCTCTCAACAAACTACAGACTGATCTAACGTGTGCAGGTACAGTTAAACATTTCTTGACAACTTTGGAAACCGGAAATTACTGTTGTTGTTGTTGTTGTTGTTGTGGTCTTCAATCCTGAGACTGGTTTGATGCAGCTCTCCATGCTACTCTATCCTGTGCAAGCTTCTTCATCTCCCAGTACCTACTGCAACCTACATCCTTCTGAATCTGCTTAGTGTATTCATCTCTTGGTCTCCCGCTATGATTTTTACCCTCCACGCTGCCCTCAAATACTAAATTGGTGATCCCTTGATGCCTCAGAACATGTCCTACCAACCGATCCCTTCTTCTGGTCAAGTTGTGCCACAAACTTCTCTTCTCCCCAATCCTATTCAATACTTCCTCATTAGTTATGTGATCTACCCATCTAATCTTCAGCATTCTTCTGTAGCACCACATTTCAAAAGCTTCTATTCTCTTCTTGTCCAAACTATTTACCGTCCATGTTTCACTTCCATACATGGCTATAATCCATACAAATACTTTCAGAAATAACTTCCCGACACTTAAATCTATACTCGATGTTAACAAATTTCTCTTCTTCAGAAACGATTTCCTTGCCATTGCCAGTCTACATTTTATATCCTCTCTACTTCGTCCATCATCAGTTATTTTGCTCCCCAAATAGCAAAACTCCTTTACTACTTGAAGTGTCTCATTTCCTAATCTAATACCCTCAACATCACCCGACTTAACTCGACTACATTCCATTATCCTTGTTTTGCTTTTGTTGATGTTCATCTTATATCCTCCCTTCAAGACACCATCCATTCCGTTCAACTGCTCTTCCAAGTCCTTTGCTGTCTCTGACAGAATTACAATGTCATCGGCGAACCTCAAAGTTTTTATTTCTTCTCCATGGATTTTAATACCTACTCCAAATTTTTCTTCTGTTTCCTTTACTGCTTGCTCAATATAGAGATTGAATAACATTGGGGAGAGGCTACAACCCTGTCTCACTCCCTTCCCAACCACTGCTTCCCTTTCATGTCCCTCAACCCTTATAACTGCCATCTGGTTTCTGTACAAGTTGTAAATAGCCTTTCGCTCCCTGTATTTTACCCCTGCCACCTTTAGAATTTGAAAGAGAGTATTCCAGTCAACATTGTCAAAAGCTTTCTCTAAGTCTACAAATGCTAGAAACGTAGGTTTGCCTTTCCTTAATCTTTCTTCTAAGATAAGTCGTAAGGTCAGTATTGCCTCACGTGTTCCAGTATTTCTACGGAATCCAAACTGATCTTCCCCGAGGTCAGCTTCTACTAGTTTTTCCATTCGTCTGTAAAGAATTCGTGTTAGTACTTTGCAGCTGTGACTTATTAAACTGATTGTTCGGTAATTTTCACATCTGTCAACACCTGCTTTCCTTGGGATTGGAATTATTATATTCTTCTTGAAGTCTGAGGGTATTTCGCCTGTTTCATACATCTTGCTCACCAGATGGTAGAGTTTTGTCAGGACTGGCTCTCCCAAGGTCGTCAGTAGTTCCAATGGAATGTTGTCTACTCCGGGGGCCTTGTTTCGACTCAGGTCCTTCAGTGCCCTGTCAAACTCTTCACGCAGTATCGTATCTCCCATTTCATCTTCATCTACATCCTCTTCCATTTCCATAATATTGTCCTCAAGTGCATCGCCCTTGTATAGACCCTCTATATACTCCTTCCACCTTTCTGCTTTCCCTTCTTTGCTTAGAACTGGGTTTCCATCTGAGCTCTTGATGTTCATACATGTGGTTCTCTTATCTCCAAAGGTCTCTTTAATTTTCCTGTAGGCAGTATCTATCTTACCCCTAGTGAGAGAAGCCTCTACATCCTTACATTTGTCCTCTAGCCATTCCTGCTTAGCCGTTTTGCAATTCCTGTCGATCTCATTTTTGAGACGTTTGTATTCCTTTTTGCCTGCTTCATTTACTGCATTTTTATATTTTCTCCTTTCATCAATTAAATTCAATATTTCTTCTGTTACCCAAGGATATCTACTAACCCTCTTCTTTTTACCTACTTGATCGTCTGCTGCATTCACTACTTCATCCCTCAGAGCTACCCATTCTTCTTCTACTCTATTTCTTTCCCCCATTCCTTTCAATTGTTCCCTTATGCTCTCCCTGAAACTCTGTACAAGCTCTGGTTCTTTCAGTTTATCCAGGTCCTATCTCCTTAAATTCACACCTTTTTGCAGTTTCTTCAGTTTTAATCTACAGGTCATAACCATTAGATTGTGGTCAAAGCCCACATCTGCCCCTGGAAATGTCTTACAATTTAAAACCTGGTTCCTAAATCTCTGTCTTACCATTATATAATCTATCTGATACCTTTTAGTATCTCCAGGGTTCTTCCATGTATACAACCTTCTATCATGATTCTTAAACCAAGTATTAGCTATGATTAAGTTGTGCTCTGTGCAAAATTCTATCAGGCGGCTTCATCTTTCATTTTTTAGCCCCAAACCATATTCACCTACTACGTTTCCTTCTCTCCCTTTTCCTACTCTCGAATTCCAGTCATACATGACTATTAAATTTTCGTCTCCCTTCACTATCTGAATAATTTCTTTTATTTCATCATACATGTCTTCGTCATCTGCAGAGCTAGTTGGCATATGAACTTGTACTACTGTAGTAGGTGGGGGCTTCGTATCTATCTTGGCCACAATAATGCGTTCACTATGCTGTTTGTAGGAGCTAACCCGAATTCCTATTTTCCTATTCATTATTAAACCTACTCCTGCATTACCCCTATTTGACTTTGTGTTTATAACCCTGTAGTCACCTGACCAGAAGTCTTGTTCCTCCTGCCACCGAACTTCACTAATTCCCACTATATCTAACTTTAACCTATCCATTTCCCTTTTTAAATTTTCTAACCTACCTGCCCGATTAAGGGATCTGACATTCCACGTTCCGATCCGTAGAACGCCAGTTTTCTTTCTCCTGATAACGACATCCTCTTGAGTAGTCCCCGCCCGGAGATCCGAATGGGGGACTATTTTACCTCCGGAATATTTTACCCAAGAGGACGCCATCATCATTTAATCATACAGTAAAGCCGCATGCCCTCGGGAAAAATTACGGCCGTAGTTTCCCCTTGCTTTCAGCCGTTCGCAGTACCAGCACAGCAAGGCCGTTTTGGTTATTGTTACAAGGCCACATCAGTCAATCATCCAGACTGTTGCCCTTGCAACGAGTGAAAAGTCTGCTGCCCCTCTTCAGGAACCACACGTTTGTCTGGCCTCTCAACAGATACCCCTCCGTTGTGGTTGTACCTACGGTACGGCTATCTGTATAGCTGAGGCACGCAAGCCTCCCCACCAACGGCAAGGTCCAGGGTTCATGGGGGGGCGGAAATTACTAGCGAGAGGAAATTAGTAGTAGCAGAGACGATATTGTGACCCCTTACCTCTTGTTCCCACTGTAGCCCTAATGCTTCCACCCTTGCTTTTCATTTCACAGAAGGTTGCTTTGAGTTTACTACATGCTGAATCAGTTCTTAATACGATCATTTGCAGTTAAAATGCAATCAATGGTATAGCAAATTGTAACAGCCAGCTATAATACTACATTTCGAATTGATATCTTTAAAATGTATTTGTTGAGCAGTATATAGCATTATTGACGCAGCCATTTATCCACATGTGTAATTTCGAGCTGTGACGGTACGTCACATAAATATTGACATTTTTAGCGGTTGTAAATCGTAGTTTACCTATTTTACGAATATAATTAGTGTAAAAGATATAGTTAATGTTGTTGAAACAACGGATATGCAGCGATACCGTCTTTATTTAATGTCTATGAAAATAAAAAAGGATCAAAGGAGACGCGATTGTACGGCCGAGGAGGAAGGACGTATTTTGTGGTACACACACTGTTTTGTTTCGCTATACGGAAGGCAGCCATTGAGCGGCTGCACATATTTTATGTAAGTTATTCGTATTTATTGCTAAAATAAACTTGTTATTATTATTACAAATTGAATTTTTTTTAACAGTTGTCACCTCAAATGCTCGCAGTGGCTAATTATTTTTAATAAGCATTTTTTTCAGTAATTTGCGCGGCGATAAGCTCATCTTCCGATGCGGCCTCTGGTCGGCCATTACGCGCCGAAGTATTAATTTATTTTTCAGTGTTAACAGTAACTTTAAATGCGAGAGATTTCATCATAAGAACCTTTTTAAATTGCAACAGATAATTAATTTGCGTTAAAGTTCATGTTTTTAAACTATACAGATTCCGTGAGTTCAGTAAGTTTTATCTAGGCCGCTCCACGGCAACAATCGAATTTCTCTCAAGCCTTGCTTTGCAATCAATAAATAGAAATCAACAAAATTACAGTCAATTCAGTTAACGGCAACTATATTTTAGTCTTCACGTTCAAAACCTACAGTTGGTACATAAATAACTGAGACCCTTCAAGAACCCGTTTCATATTTACTTATGCACGTAAATAAAAGTAATAATAAAAGACAATATCCCTGAGAGAAAGAATCACGTTGATAAATAAAAAATAAAAATATATAAAATATATATATGTAATAATTTTTTTGTATGTGACGTAAAGAGTCCCAAAGGACGTCACAACTGACGTCACAGAGCCGAAAAGTTCAGGATGCCACAATACGAGCACCTGTTCGATAGTCGCAGCAAACGTAACACCTGCTGTCGTGGCGTCGCCGTTACAGTGCTGAAGCGTGCAGTAGGCCGCGCGTGCCACGGCGGGATTCCAGGAGGAAGCGACATCGATTTGCGAAGAGTCGCGCCGCCGACAAACACACGTCCCTCACCTCAGCTGTCACTCGCCCGATAAAGAATTCAGCTCCCCGCCCGTGCTCTCCCGCCACCCTCCAGCGCCCTGGATCTGGAGCGACGAGCGCATGATAACCTGCCTCCAGCCGCCCTGAATACTGCACGGTCCATATCCAGCGCGTGTCCCTGCCCACACCGGCGGAACTAAACCGCTGCCGCCGCAGTCCGCATTCGCGTTGTCCCCAAACTCCGACATGCGCAGATTTCTCTTCCCTTGCAGGAGGATAATTATACAGGGTGAGTCACCTAACGTTACCGCTGGATATATTTCGTAAACCACATCAAATACTGACGAACCGATTCCACAGACCGAACGTGAGGAGAGGGGCTAGTGTAATTGTTTAATAAAAACCATACAAAAATGCACGAAGTATCTTTTTAACACAAACCTACGTTTTTTTTAAATGGAACCACTCAGTTCTGTTAGCACATCTGAACATATAAACAAATACGTAATCAGTGCCGTTTGTTGCTTTGTAAAATGTTAATTACATCCGGAGATATTGTAACCTCAAGTTGACGCTTGAAACCTCCGACGTTCAGTTGCGTGTTGTAACAAACATGGGCCACGGTCGGCGAGCAGGATCTGCAGGGACATGTTTACGATGACGACCGTGTTTCTCCTGATCTTACACCTCTGGACTTCTTTCTGTGGGGTACGTTAAAGGAGAATGTGTACCGTGATATGCCTACAACCCCAGAGGATATGAAACAACGTATTGTGGCAGCCTGCGGCGACATTACACCAGATGTACTGCGGCATGTACGACATTCATTACGCCAGAGATTGCAATTGTGTGCAGCAAATGATGGCCACCACATTGAACATTGGCCTGACATTGCGTCAGTGAAAAAGACCAATAAAAAGGTGTTAGCATGTGGACGTAATGTGCAGTTCCAGTCTCTTCTGTACCTAAGATCCATCACCGTTCCCTTTGGATCCATACGTAATTCGGTGCTCTCCAATACACACGATCGAAGAGCGGAGGAGTGGTACTCAAGCGTCAACTTTAGGTTACAATATCTCCGGATGTAATTAACATTTTACAATGTAACAAACGGCACTGATTACGTATTTGTTTACATGTTCAGATGTGCTAACAAAACTAACGGGGTTCCATTTAAAAAAACGTAGGTTTGTGTTAAAAAACACACTTCCGTGCATTTTTTTATGGTTTGTGTTAACCAGTTACACTAGACCCTCTCCTCACGTTCGGTCTGTGGAATCGATTCGTCAGTATTTGATGTGGTTTACGAAATATATCCAGTGGTAATGATAGGTGACTCACCCTGTATATCGAGCTCAAGTGTTTTATTTATTGCCTGCTTCAACACTGTATATTCTTGAATGCACTGTTTTCCGATTATGCTGCAATTCCTATATTCTTATTTCGTTCTCATTGCAAGTGGATAAGCCTCTTGCCAATATAGTTACAAATGAAATTCATCCATGAAGGCTGTTGTAAATTTTCCTCTTTGTTGGATACTTTATATCGAACAGCGACAAGAAAAATTGCTACCTTTCTAAGTCTGGGTAATGGTTGTAGATACAGTGTTAATTTCTAAGTCAATTTCTCAACTGCACACTCCCTGCAGTCTAGAGTACATATTATAATAATGAATTAAGGGTGGGTTTCTCCTTTTTGCAAGTACACAGTTATTTGTAAAACATTCTCGGTATTCTTGCAGCGTCAGTTCTAGATAAAATAGGAAGAACCCTGCGTAGACGAGATGTAACACCAATTTTTCGTCCTCCTAAGAAAATTAAGGAGATGATGCGCCCTGTTAAGGACAGTCTCGGCTTCAGGGTCCCTGGAGTTTATAATATCCCCTGTGAGTGTGGAAGCAATTATATAGGTCAGACGATTCGTACCGTTTCCGACCGCTGTGCAGAACACCAATGCCATATTAAAAATAGAGAACTGGAGAAATCGGCAACTGCAGAGCACAGCCTCGCGAACTAACATAAAATATTGTTCGATGAAACAAAAATTCTGTCCCATGCCTCCACGTACTGGTATTCTGATATTAAGGAGGCTGTTGAAATAAAAATTAGCCAGAAGAACTTTAACCGCGATAGCGGATACTATCTGAACTGTGCATAGAAATGAGCGCTGGATGCAGAGGGGCAGCAGAGACGTTCCTTCCACGGTTTACGTTCCAATGGAAGCGGTGGCGCCACCGGCGCACACAGTGACACCGTCTGCGACATCAGTACGTAATCGCCGACCAATCAGAAGCCGTCCGCGGGCTATAAAAAAGGTTACCGCAGCAGCAGTGAAGACAGTCAGTTGCTCCTGACGATGGAGGTAATCGTCGAAAGCTCGAGATTTTATCCGGAACTGACGCGGCAAGAATACCGAGAATGTTTTACGTATAAGAGCCGTCGCGAAAAATTTCGTTCCCATACAAAATTATTGTTTTATCACTCAAACATATTTCACTACAGTTGTAGCTTGCTTGTTGTTTTTCTATTATTTTCCTGAAATACATACAGGCAGGATATATTTAGGTTAATGAATATGGTACATCATTTAAATTGTATGTGCACTTTACCTTTTATTTAACTTTGTGCCTTTTCTGTGGCTACCAACCACAATCAGCCACAGGCTTAAATTAGTACACCACGTCATTGCCAAACATGAAGGAGGTTAGAAAATCGTCTGCACTGAAGATTTTGTTTATTAACCAATCTCTGAAATTTATGTTCTGGAAAAATTCGTGGCATATGCCCGTTTATGTCTTACCATTGTAGTATTTTGGTAGTCCTTAATTGTGACAAATTTGTTTTTATGTATCAGACGTGTTATGAATCGTTGGGTTCAACCAGCGGACATCGATAAAAGTTTTGCTTAGGTGTGGCCAACTATTTCGTGTAGTTTGTTATTCATGGATTATCGTTAGTATTTTGACACTGTTTACTCACGTTTGCTCCTGATCGTTTGTAAATACGGCGTCCAGTTATATTGCTTTGGCTTGGGCACAAGTTTCGCTGCATACATTTATGTCTCTGATGAGCTTCTGACCATCATGTTGTTTAGTGTTTTGTTTTGGTTTGACGTCCAGGAATTTTTAATGTATTCCGCATGTTTCCATTCTGTGTGTGTCCACGTCTGTGCCTGTGTGTGTGTGTGTTTCAGTTTTTCATCGTTGGATCCAATGACCGTAAAATATTGGTTTTTCATACTGTCCAAAGGAATATCAATGTCAGCAAACATCACTTCTACAATATAAGCTGCACATGTGAACAGCAATCAAATGATGAACGAGTAGGTTAAAGACTAGTTCCTGATTTTACTTTATTGCAAGAATTAATCCGAATTTTCTGATAGTGATAGTCTCACCATGATAGTTTCCGACACGACAGTAACTCCACAGATCATTTAGTGAATACACATACTGGACGAAAAATCAGTTATCAGCAAGGGATATCGCGCTTACACCTTGTAGAAGTGCCTTCAGCTTCGGTAACGGCGTCAATTCGGCGTGGAATTGTGTCCACAAGCTTCTTAAACATGCCATATGCAACTGAACCCACGCATTGATGACTGGATCCCAAACGGTCAACAATATGGCTAGGATATGGACACGTACGCTGTTCTTAATAGTCCCAGACGTTTGCTGTGGAATTAAGATGTAGCAACACAGAGGGAGAATCGGGTCGTATAATGTGCTTGTGTGTTGTTAAAACCAGGTACGCCTGCGTGCAGCCCTGTGAAGAGAGTTGTCATCTTGAAGTCTCCTCAACATACACATAATGAAGATGTCGGCGAAAAGCCTACAGTCGGTCCCCGAGAATATCAAATTATACATCCGGTTATGGAGGACACACTAATAGGCATCCCTGGCGCAGAGAAGCAACTGAAAGAGTTTAAAAGAAATAAGTCGTCAGTTCTGGATGGAATGTCAGTTCGGTTTTACAGAGAGTATTTTACTGTGTTGGTCTCTTACCGCCTTGCATTTTTGAAGAATCTCTCGCCTAGCGTAAAGTCCCAGAGCATTCTGAAAAAGCGCTGGCGACTCCAGTACATAAAAGCGGTAAATGAACGGACCCGCAAAATTACAGACTAATATCTTGAACATCGGTTTCCTGCAAAATTCTTGAACATATTCTCAGTCCGAAGGTAATAAATTTCTTTGAGACAGAAGATCTGTTCACAAATCAGTATAGTTTTGGAAAACGTCGCCCGTGCGAAACTCCGCTTTCCCTTATCTCACATGATCTCCTGCGAATAATGGATGAAGGGTAACAGGCAGAGTCTATATTCCTCGAGCCCCGAAAAATTTTCGACACGGCGCCCCATTGCAGACTGTTAAAGAAGGTACGAGATATGGCAGGAGCTCGAAGATTTATTAAGTATTAGATCTCAGTGCGTCTTCCTCAACGGATAGTGTACTATCATGCTCAAAAGCATTCGAACAATCTGAATTCTGCTTCGCGTGGTTTGTATGCACCTCACATAACGCAACTGTGTTGCAGATCCTCCGTTCTCTTTTTGGTAGAATTGTTTGACTATACAGAATGGTTACTACGAGGGTAATCCCAAAAGTAAGGTCTCCTGCTTTTATAAGAACATAACCCTGTTTATTTCTACAATGGTTTACATCAGTCTACACTTGAGCATTTAGCTATTTTTCGACATAATCGCCATTTCTGTCAATGCATTTTTGTAGATGCTGTGGCAGTTTTTGTATGCCCATGTCATACCAGCTCACCGCCATGTTGCTCAGAAAGTTACTAACCTCTTCCTTCACCTCGTCGTCGGTGCTGACTCGCTGGGACCACAATTAACGCTGTCAGGTACTGTGAGACTGAAAACATTCAAACGGGCAATTCAGAACCGGAGAAGAAGTATGCTGAGCCCACACATCGCTCGGCAAACCATTGCTATCCTGCAACAGTTTCAGTGGAACATAATCACCCACCAACCCTATAGTTCTGACTATCACCTGTTCCCTAGGTTAAAAGAACACTTGGCCGGAAAGCGATACAGCTACGACGACGAGGTGAAAGAAGAGGTTCATAACTTTCTGAACAGTATGGCGGCGAGCTGGTATGACATGGGCATACAAAAACTGCCACAGCGTCTACAAAAATGTATCGACAGAAACGGTGATTATGTTTAAAAATAGCTAAATGTTCAATTTGTAAACTGATGTGAACCATTGTAGAAATAACAGGTTTATGTACTTATAAAAAATAAGAGACCTTACCTTCGGGATTACCCTCGTTGAGGCCGGCCGCGGTGGCCATGCGGTTCTAGGCGCTCCAGTCCGGAGCCGCGCTGCTGCTACGGTCGCAGGTTCGAATCCTGCCTCGGGCATGGGTGTGTGTGATGTCCTTAGGTTAGATAGGTTTAAGTAGTTCTAAGTTCTAGGGGACTGATGACCACAGCAGTTGAGTCCCATAGTGCTCAGAGCCATTTGAACCATTTACCCTCCACAAGAGGTAATTCCTCTTATGGATATTGTTCCAGATGCAGATTAATATCACGATAATGCAAATATCGAAAACACGTTATTGGATATGTCACAACTAAGCAGTTAAACTCATATTTATTACAGAAAAGATATTTTAGAAAACAAGTTTCAAATTGAAATTATTTTATGAACGTTTTCGTACTGAACTGGGGCCTTGCACTCCAATCAAGTCACATTTTTTCCTGTTAACCAAACATCTTAAAATCTTAAATATGACTTCATTTCCAAGTAACAAAGTTTGCACAGGTTTAAACTTGAAATGAGAAGGCATAGTGTTTCGTGTTGGACGGGGTCTCAAACTCAGTACTTTGTCGGATTGTTAACCAGACACAGTCAAATGACAGAAAGTGTAAATTTCCTTACCAATAGTGAGCAGACAAACTGAAATGACAAGACGAATAAGTTTTTACCTACAGGGATTGGAATCCAGTACCTATCGTCACTGACTTCTAGTCATGAATATACATTAGAAATCGGTATACTTCAGCATCAGCGAGACGTACACATGTCTAAACTGAAAATAACATTACGTAAAGTTCTGTGCTGACTGGGAGTCTAACCCTGGACTTACCACCCTCTCTGAATACACACAAAGAGACGTTTACTATCGAATTCGTATTCTTTTTCACCAGTAACTAAGAGTAGCATGTTTGAACGTGAAGTGATATGACGAAATGGTCCGTCTCTCACCAGCACTCGAAACCGGAACAAACCGTTAGAGATGAAAACGCATGGAGTCGTGATAAAAATTGTTGTGGCGTAACAAGCTTGCTATGCCACACTGGGAAGGGAGCCGAAAGAAAGGCACGCGTACACACACGCCGACTGGCGTGAATTCTGGAACAGGATAGTATTGAATGGTAGCAAGAAAAGTACGTAGCTGCTTTATACTTAACTTTTAATCTTTGTTGTATACATCGTTCTTC
Organism: Schistocerca serialis cubense; assembly: GCF_023864345.2. Taxonomy (NCBI): domain Eukaryota; kingdom Metazoa; phylum Arthropoda; class Insecta; order Orthoptera; family Acrididae; genus Schistocerca; species Schistocerca serialis. Next base: position 111,908,107 of record NC_064645.1, on the reverse strand, counting down.
TTGAGACATTTATACGATAACTCTCAAACTAGGTAAGGCTAATGGCGCCTTGCTAGGTCGTAGCCATGGACTTAGCAGAAGGCTATTCTAACTGACTCTCGGCAAATGAGAGGAAGGCTTCGTCCGTATTGTCGCTAGCAATGTCGTCCGTACAACTGGGGCGAGTGCTCTATCGTATATCGAGACCTGCCTTGTGGTGGCGCTAGGTCTGCGATCACACAGTGGCGACACGCGGGTCCGACATGTAATAAATGGACCACGGCCGATTTAAGCTACCACCTAGCAAGTGTGGTGTCTGGCGGTGACACCACAAAAATCAAACCATTTATCACCTGTAGTTTGGTGTGCGCATGCTACAACTTGAAATGACACGATGGAAACTTCTGTGGCACATCAGGATTCGAACCGAGACACGCACTTCGTGGAGACGTTGGGGAGATCAGAATATTTGGGTAACACTGTGACTATGGAATTGTATCGTCTTAAAGGCGTCAAACCCAGTGAAAGGAGAAATCTGATTTCCAATCCAAGTCCAGCAACAGAATTTTCAATATCTCAAAGTCAGTTGCAATAGGAAATAAGTGCCCACCGAAGTTCCTCTACTGGTCATTAAAATTGCTACACCAAGAAGAAATGCAGATGATAAACGGGTATTCATTGGACAAATGTATCATACTGTAGGCGCCCCGGTGGTCCTGGTCGCCTACGGTGGACTGTAGGCCGAGCGGTGACCTCTCCAGTTGTCAGGATGCTAGGAAATGACTGTAGAAGCGTCAGAAACGCCAAAGAAACGTTATTAATTCATAACACCTTTATTCCTGCTGAGTACAATGTGGCTTGCGTGATATCAACGACCTTCTCCGAGTCCTCGCTGACTCATAGCGATGACACGAGCTCCGGGCCACACAGTCTTGCTAGCGCAGCGCCGCGTGCTGTGACGTATCGAAGGAATGTCCTTACTTCGTACTTCAGCCACACGTGGCTGGTGGCGCCCGGCTGGCCGGCCGGCTCGGCTGCGGACAGCAAGCCGCTGCGCATAGGAGGCTCCGGGTTGGAGTCCCTGCGCTGTCGGCAAGAGAAGCGTTCTCGTAGTGCGGAGTGTACTCTATCCCCACCGTCGTCGGCTCACCCGGTTGTGACGGCGGGTGCACAGGGCCTAGGCCACTCACGATATCGACGACGGCTCACTGATGTGGTCAGCATTAGCGGCGAGCGAGTCTGCCACAATGTCTGCTAATCCTAGGTTGATGATTGACAGCGGCAACAGAGAGGGCCAGAGCTGGTGCTGTCCGCTAACGTCTGCTGCTGGATGGGCCACCCTTACTGCAACATCTCCTTAATAAAGATTAACATGTCGATCACATAGCTGAGCGCTACGCAGCGACCCAGTACACATCTAACTGCAAGTCTAACTGCGAGTGCCTTGTTGCTATCAAAGGTGGCGTATTTAAAGGAAGCATCAGAGACATCCTGAGGTCATGCTCATTAGTAATGAACGCATTCATTCCACTTATACTGCTGATTCATCTGTCGTACTCGCCCCTTGGGTGTTCTTGCGACAGAGTTACGTGTTGTTACGGCCTGACTTACGCGAAGTTGTGAAATGCAGTACACCTCACGCCATACCTCTGGCCTGCACACTATGAAAGTCTCCGTCTAACACAAACCCGCGTGCTAAGCAATTCTCTCCCACCTGTTGTGTGTAACCACGCCATTGCCCCTGCGTGACGACACATTCCATACACGTGCAATCCTCTTACCTCTTGGCTAACCTACTGCCTCTGGCTTTCGGCATAGGCAACGAAACTTTGATAATATTCCATGTTTTCCCACTCTTTACTATTACGTGACACTACAATACTAGAACTGACATGTGATTACATTTTCCCGCAATTTGGATGCATAGATCCTGAGAAATCAGTACCCTGAACAACCACCTCTTTTCGTAATAACGGCCTTGATACGCCTGGGTATTAAGTCAAACAGAGCTTGGATGGCGTTTACTGGTACAGCTGCCAATGCTGCTCCAACACGATACCACAGTCCATCAAGAGTATAGACTGGTGTATTGTGACGAGCCAGTTGCTCGGTCACCATTGACCAGACGTTTTCAATTGGTGAGAGATCTGGAGAATGTGCTGGCCAGGACAGCAGTCAAACATTTTCTGTATCCAGAAAGACCCGTACAGGACGTGGAACATGCGGTCGTGCATTATCCTGCTGAAATGTAGGGTTTCGCAGGGATCGAGTGAAGGGTAGAGCCACGAGTCGTAACACATCTGAAATGTAACGTCCACTGTTCAAAGTGCTGTCAATGCGAACATGAGGTGACCGAGACGTGTAACCAATGGCACCCCATACCATCACGCCGGGTGATACCCCAGTATGGCGATGACGAATACACACATCCAATGTGCGTTCTCCGCGATGTCACCAAACACGGATGCGACCATCGTGCTGCTGTAAACAGAACCTGGATTCATACGAAAAAATGACGTTTTGCCATTCGTGCACCCAGGTTCGTCGTTGAGTACACCATCGCAGGCGCTCCTGTCTGTGATGCAGCGTCAAGGGTAACCGCAGCCACGGTCTCGCAGCTTATAGTCCATGCTGCTGCAAACGTCGTCGAACTGTTCATGCAGATGGTTGTTGACTCAGCGATCGAGACGTGGCTGTACGATCCGTTACAGCTATGCGTAGAAGATGCTTGTCATCTCGACTGCTAGTGATACGAGGCCCATGCGATCCAGCGCGGCGTTCCGTATTAACCTTCTGAACCCACCGATTCCATATCGTGCTAACAGTCATTGGAGCAACAATGTCGCGATACGATAAACGGAAATCGCGATAGGCTACAATCCTACCTTTATCAAATTCGGAAACGTGATGTTACGCATTTCTCCTCCTTGTACGAGGCATCACAACAACGTTTCACCAGGCAACGCCGGTCAACTGCTGTTTGTGTACGAGAAATCGGTTGGAAACTTTCCTCATGTCAGCAAGTTGTAGGTGTCGCCACTGGCGCCAACCTTGTGTGAATGCTCTGAAAAGCTAATCATTTGAATATCACAGCCTCTTCTTCCTGTCGGTTAAATTTCTCGTCTGTAGTACGTCATCTTCGTGGTGTATCGGTTTTAATGGCCAGTAGTGTACATGACGATTCACTCATAAATAAAAACACATCTTGTAAGAACCCGCCTCATTACGCAGTTTTTACTTACTCTAACTACTGCCTCTTACGTGCCCCATCCTACACAGACTCTTCTAAAGTAGACACAGAGCAGCCAGCTTTACGAACTAGCTACACGGTAGGATGTGGAAATTTCAGCTGGGGCTATCGCTTTCCACTTGTGATTGTGTGCTATTGTACGTATTTATGTTCTACTCTTATATAAGGCGCACTGTAACCCCATGATCAGATATCGAGCGCCGTCTCATCTTTATGTTTTTAAACTGCATTTTCTGACGCAGCATATTATGTGAAGAGTAATACTGCATGTAATCCACCACCGCAAATTTTACGAAAAGTGGAAGACAAGCTCGAATGAGACTCGCTGTCTGACAATTCCGTACAAACTTAATTATGTTTGTAGATAATAATAATAGTTATTGTAATAATAATTTCGTGTGGATCAATGCGCTGGTGTAAGTCTTTCTATTAGGCGACACTATTTTGATATTTTATTAGTTTTTTCTGTTTTTATTTTTTTAAATTTATTTACGGTCTTCTTTGCTTGATATAAGGGCTTACGCTCGCCGTAAGCATCTTTGTCGGTGTTTCCTCGTCGCCATTATTATTCCTATTTCTGTAACAGAAGTGTCTTGAATCAGAGAAGTAGATGATTTCTTGAAATAAATTAGAATGTCTTCCATGCAGAGAAATAAAATTAACACCTACTATATAAACAAAATGTTGCTGGTAATGGTAAAACAAATGAAAATATCTACTGTTTGAAAACAAAAGACAATGTTCTTCATAAAATAAAAAATATTTCTTGAAAACGTAAATAAGAATACTTTTTCAACATCACCTCCTACCCCAGTTACCCAGACGGGAAAAGGAGATTTACAGTTTGACGTGGACTCCTCATCGGTGAGAGGTGAAGGCCAGGCAAATGGAAGTCTCAAAACTCTGTGATCCTACCAAGAATTGATCCTGCGACCTCTCGGTACGCACACACACACTTTATCACTAAATCGTCAAGATCAAAATAGTTTCAGTGAATTCATCTGCAGTATATGATGACTGCGTAAGAAAATATATGACATACAAGATCTTTAGATTGCATTGACTTAGAAGCTTAAATTATTTACACCCTCAAAGAACCGTAGACCTTAGTATTTGATATTAATTTCAGCCTGATACATCTACCCATCGTTAAGAAAAAGGGAACTTTGCATACAGCCGTACCTTTTGATTGCATTGAACTAGAACCTTAAATTTTTTTACCACCAAGGGATCTTAGACACTAGTTCCTAGAAAAAGAGGTCATAAAAGACGACAAATGGCCAAAAAAATTCGATATAAAAAAATAACGAAAAACCTACATATCATCAGGATGTCAGATCGGGATTTGCACCATTGCGTATTAACTTCATAAACAGAAAATAACAATTGACCCTAATAACATGGTAACATACTCTAGTTTGAGTCCTCAAAACATAGTTCTAGCATCTTTGTGTTTATACCTTCGTCCCAGAGGTGTCTCCATCACAGTTCGCGTATGTTTCAGCAACTGAGGCGCCTTGGAGCCGCAACAAGCGAAAAGCGACTTAGGATACTGCAAATGGTGTTACTGCTGTTCGAGACGCCCTTCTACACTCTACTCATTTCACAAAAGAGCCTATAAATGAGCTTGGCTGGAAAGGAATCCCTGATGCACTTATTCTGAAGTAGAACTTTCAGGCGTTTAACCTTTTCGCTCGTCATTGAGTAACCATTACGAAAATTTCTTTCTCGACGAAAATACGCTTTAAACTGGGAATGAAGACATCTCATTTCCAAACCAGTAGCTTTCTACATGCATGTAATCCAAAATCTGCCTTACCATCGACACACTGTATTAATTAATAAAGGTGTGAGGATGGGGTGTTCAAAAAGTCTCTCCGCAGTGCCGTTTGGCTGTTAGCCGCGCGTGCCGTATGATTTTTCGCCTGTCTGGGTTACTTCCCATCAAGCGGACACTCTAAACATTCCACGGTTTAGTTTATCTCAGCCAGCGTCAGTAGTATCGTTGGTGTGTGTCGTTACGTGTTGACGTGAATGTTTAAGTTTAGTTCCTTTGTTCGTTTGTTTCGTTTTTGTCACTGTTAAAATGCTAAGCATTGAAGAATGTGCGTTTTTAGTCGAACAAGTGTTCAAAGCTGGCGTTAAATACACAGTTTCAGTTCGTCAAACATTTAATTCAGTTTTTCCCGGAGACAACACTCCCACATAGCGATACTGTGCGAGATTTGATTAAGAAGTTTCGCAGTACGGGTTCAGTAACAGATGCACCGAGAAGTGGTCGTCCTAGCTTTTTGTCTGAGGATAAACTACCCGATATTTCCGATGAAATGTCCATGAGTCCGAACAATTCAGAAATAAAACTCGGCCAGGAAACCGATGTTAGTGTCTGAACGGCCCACACAGCTGTAAGGAAAAAATTAGAACTTTTCCTATGCAAAGTGACACTCGTGCAAGAGCGGAAAAATATTGATCATGGCAAGAGACTGCATAATTGTCAATGGTTCAAAAATTTCGTTCAGCATAATGGAAGGGATATTCTTAGTGAAACGTTTTTCACTGATGAGGCGTGGTTTCATTTATCCAGGTACATGAACTCGCAAAATTCTCGTATGTGGAGTACTGCAAATCCATTCTGTATTCATGCGGAACCACTTCATTCTGTGAAAATAGGAGTTTGGATTGGAATTTCTAGACGTCGGATTGTGGGTCCCATATTTTTCAACGAAACAATAAACGCACAACGATACTGCAGTGTATTCTGTACCCGTTCATAGGAGAACTAGTGTTGAGTGAAATACTGAACGGTTATTTTCAACAAGATGGTGCAACCGCGCATACAGCTCGCGTTTCAATGTCACTGCTTACTGATGTTTTTTGTGATCGCATAATTTCACAAGGACTTTGGCCTCCACGATCGCCTGACGTAACACCGCCTGACTTTTTCTTCTGGGGTACAGCGAAAGCAACTGTCTATAAAAACCGTTCAAAATCCATCCATGAACTGAAAACTGCAATATCCACTTTCACTGCTTCTGTTACAGAAGAAATGTTACAGATTGTGTTCGGAAACATGATTAGACGAACTGAATTGTTCATTCAACAACAGGGGAGACACTTTCAACTTTTAATGCGAAAATTTGTAAGTAAAAATCAATATCCAATATTTCACTGAGTTTCATTTCGGTATATTCACTGCGGCATACGGTTCGCACGGCTAACAGTCATACGGCACTGAAGAGAGACTTTTTGAACACCCCGTATTACTGACGATTAATTTCGCTCTAGTGTTTTCTGTTAGATTCAGTAAATCAACGAGGAACGCTATAAAATATGCCCTGTTCAAATGCAAATGAAGTGCAATTTAACAGGACACCCTGATGACAAATCTCTAATGTAGTAGATCGGAACTATCTGTATCGCGAACCAGCCCAAATCGTAATGCATTAGGGAGATATCACGCACTTTTGAGCCTGATGCGGTGTGCGTCTAGTACAGTTCTGTGACTTACCCCAGAAGCAATTCGGGATTCCCACAAAAATGTATAAACCCTACAATGAAAACAGACCCAAAAAGAAACACAGTTAAAAAATAATTCAGTGCTACATATTATCTAAAGAACTGTATATTCACAAAAGCAAAGATGTGCGTCGGTGAATGCAAACAAATGAGTTTGATATTGACTTGGTAAGAGGCACGTGTGGACTGTGGCATTCATTCTGCATACAGCATGTGTTTCCAGATCAGGCACTGTCAGTGCGGCCTCAGTATGCTAGGATTGTAAATGAACCCGTAAGCTTCGAAACCAGTCGCTTAGTACAAAAAATGCATCTGCTGGCGGAATCAATAATAAACGCTTTAAGAAATAGGTAAGTTTTAAGAATGATCCAAGACCATATTGTTTTTTAATTTTTCATCTTTAGATCTTGGGGTTATTAAATCGAAATTGTAATAACATTTAAGATGGTGAAGTTAAGATTTTCGTGATGGTTTTCGATCTGGAGGAATAAACCCCGGTAAGAGGAGACGTAAAAATCGGACGAAATGTTGAGGCCTCGTGCGCCGTCAGAACCTACTGCTAACACACAGTTCCTCTTTACAAAGTGGCCTCATTACCACCTTGCTAGCGAGTCAGTGCTGCTAAAAGTGCGCTCCCACTCCGGTTTTGTTGATTGACATATAGTTGGTTGCGTTAAATATGGGATTAGTTACAGATTTTCTGGAGAATGGCCTTCCTGGAATCAAATAATAAGTGAAAGCGAATGTTTAAGTGGGAATCAGTCACATTACTTATCGCAAATGAGAACGAAATATCAACTGAGTTGAGCATAACAGTTCTGAACCAGACCGGGAAGGTAATAGTTGCCAAATGTGTTCTACAATGTTGTCAATTTTCCATTAGAATAGCGACAGGAAGAATAGATTTATTTAGGTAATGTGTTGAACTGGATAGTAGTCGGGAAGCTCGCCTGTAAAAGATGCTGCCAAGCCTGCTGCTACCATATTGACGGAAGCCGATAAATCTGAAGCATAGCCAAGTGAGTTTTATTTTCATATCTCTAAAGAAATTTGATCTAAAGCGTAGTTACAAGTAATGTTTACACTCATCGACTGTAGCTCAAACATCATAAACAAAAGGCAGGGGGAATTATTTGGATGGCCCTAGTCTTCAGTAGTTGTAGCTACTTTTGCTTTTTTGTATCTTACGTGTACCGAAAACTTGATGTTCGTTCAGCAGAAGTGATTGACGTTTTTACTGTCGGATGACACAATTAATATTACGAATAAATAACATTCTTTTTAATATTATTCATATAAAGCAACTTTCCTTAAGAATACTTTCATTGGCACCACTTCTAACGACTAACAACACAAATGAGAAGACAAGATAACACTGGTACAAAACACTAACATCGACAAAGGTAGTTCATACGCTGCAAAAAACAACAGTTTGAAATCAGAAAAGCAAAGAGTGCAGCGAAATATTTCTTAATGGTCATAAAACACAACTCAAATATCAGTGAAGGAAACGAAACAAGTGAATAAGTACAGTGCAATTTCAATAATGATAGGTGATGTGGGAGACTACGTTGCTTATGAATAACGTATTCAGTATGTTTGTTTGCCGTCTTCATTGAAGTAATGTAAAGACGCTGTGAAGTGTACACTGTGCTAATAGAAATGAATTGCAACTTACCATGGTGACCTTATTACTGAAATCTTCGGTACTAAAACAGTGTACCCATAAGAAAATCGTCCAAAACTGTTACGAATTAGCACGATATTATGCACCTTTTGGGTGCAACCATCTGTGACTATGTGACGTCCATCGTCATGCTGAAGTAGATTTATCGGACTACCATTAAAGTATGGAAAAGCAGCAGAGCACACGGACACATAACGATAGAAAAAGGAGCAATAACAAATGTGTAAATCTGTAATTTTTTTCATTTTTAGATCTGCAATGTACTAAATGCAGGTAGCAAAATGATGTAAGATGGAGGAGTTTCCTAAAGATTCCTTTGCTGATTCTCGATCTGCCTGACTGTTGTTTTGTCACAGAAGAAGTAACAAATCTTGTCTTTAGCGAGATTTCAACGCACGGCTTCCACAGCCTTCCCTTTCAATCTAAACACTTTACCACTGAGCTTTCTTTTTATCTCATTTTGTTCTATATTGTTAGATGAATGCGATCGGGGAGGACGCCTGATGACACCCGTTCAGGTTCTTCGTTGATCGCGCACTCTGTTTTTTCTTTACTACAGAGGGTAGCTGACCCTCTGACCGAACACGTTCAGCTACAGTGCAGGCAATCATTATTTTGGTATCAAGCGATATGCGAACCTACGACCTTCGACACTGCAGTTCGTTGCCTTACCTACTACGCTACTACAGCTCGCAAATACTAGTGGACAACTGTCGCATATAGTTCTCTCTTTGCCCTAATGATGGACAAGACGGGTAGTTTGCAGTGTGAAAGACGAGAGTGGTTTTAGTTTCGGCTTGGAACGAGCTTACTGGATTCAGAAACACTAATTTTCTATCTTTATGTCAACGCTTAAGTGAACCATTTAGAATATCTGATCAAAATGATAAGAAAATATCATAGAAATACAGAAGGATAATTATCTTCCACTGAAGAAGTAAGTCGAATGTCACAGTGTTGCTAAATACGAGCGTATATTCTAGGACGTCGTGTCACTAGCTAGTGGCAGCTAAGCTGTATCTTTTGCGTCTCCCACTTCCTTTTTAAAGACATAGAGCAGGAAGCTGCATAGTTAACCAAATGCATAGGTCAATGAATTTTATTTGCATTACTTGATCTAGGGAACGAAGCTAAACAGTAATTATTAATAGTTTTCAGATTCACCGACTGCAGCCGACACGCCATAAGTTAAGATTAGGGGGAATTATTTGGATATTAAAATTCACCAGTAGCTGTTGTTATTTTTCTTTGTCTTATACGTACTGCAAACGGGGAAAGTTCATTTGCTGGACACAATTCAGCAGCAGCTGTTTCTGCGTAGTTGTAACTCATAATCTTTGACAGAGTAAAAACTGCTAAACTAAATGTTAACTGCATTGCATCAACACCCCGAGACCCCACTTACTACAAGGCAACTCATTATGGATGGTAAATACTCGTAAATTATTTACACCGTCTATTGTTAGTTTATCTGAATGTAAATTCCTGTGGGAACTAAATCCAGTTGATTAAGAATTATTGCTGCAAGGATTAATATTGCCAGTAGCTTTAGTGGTAGATAAACAAAGTCCTTGAATAACAGATGAGACACTGAACTGAACTGACAAAGCACTGAATTATATAAGTCGAAACATTCCCTCAAAATTATTGAGATACTAAGGAGAAAACACAACGACAGAACTAGTCCATCGGATATGTAAGGTAAGTGCAACAGGAAAAATATCCCCAAGAAAACGTCAGAATTCCAGTGCCAAAGGTGGCAGTTGCTGACTAATAAGTCAGCTTGCAAAATATTGCGAAATTATTTACGGATTTATCAAAGAAAATAACTAGAGAAAGCCTGGCTCATGGAAGATCAATTTGGATTACGGAGAAGAAGTGAGGCAATACTGACCCTATCTTAGAAAGTATGTTGAAGAAAGGTAAACTTACGTTTCTAACGTTCATCGATTTTGAGGAAACATTTAAAAATATTTTCTGGAGGGCAGACTGATATTTTGAAGGCAGCAGGATGAAATCCAGTGTACCTAAGGTTATTTACAGTTCGTTAAAAACCAGAACGTGACTGAAAGAAATGAATGGTAGCAGTTGTTGAGAAGGCAGTGAGTGTTGTAGCCTAGTCCAGATGTTATTCAATTTGTGCACAGACAACCAGTCAAGGAAAACACGGGGTAATTTGTAAGGCCGGCCGGTGTGGCCGTGCGGTTAAAGGCGCTTCAGTCTGGAACCGTGTGACCGCTACGGTCGCAGGTTCGAATCCTGCCTCGGGCATGGATGTGTGTGATGTCCTTAGGTTAGTTAGGTTTAATTAGTTCTAAGTTCTAGGCGACTGATGACCTCAGAAGTTAAGTCGCATAGTGCTCAGAGCCATTTGAACCATTTGAAATTTGTAAAGGAAATTAAAGTTCAGAGAAAAAAAGTGTAGTTTGACATTTGCTGGTGTCATTGTAATTCTGTCGCTAACGGTAAGAGACCTAGAGGAACAACTGAATAATGGGGCCGGCCGGTGTGGCCAAGCGGTTAAAGGCACTACAGTCTGGAACCGCGTGGCCGCTACGGTCGCAGGTTCGAATCCTGCCTCGGGCATGGATGTGTGTGATGTCCTTAGGTTAGTTAGGTTTAAGTAGTTCTAAGTTCTAGGGGACTGATGACCTTAGAAGTTAAGTCCCATAGTGCTCAGAGCCATTTGAACCATTTTGAATAATGGGACAGCGTCGTGAAGAGAGCTGATATGATAAATATCTACAAACGTAAAACAGAGATAGTGAAAAGTAGCCGAATTAATTCTGGTGATGCTGGGTGAATGAGATTAAGAAATACGACGTTGAAAGTAGTAGATGAGTTTTGTTATTTAGGCAGCAAAGTAAGTGAAACTGGTTGACGTGGAAAGAATAGAAAAAGCACGGTGCAATAGCAAGAAAAACATTTCTGAAAAAAAACTAGTTAACATCCATTATGAATTTAAATGTTGGAACATCTTTTCTGGAAATATTCGTCTGGAGTTAACCTTGAACGGAACTGACACGTTGTTCACATGAGAAGAAAATAGAAGCTTTTGAAAGGTGGTGCTTAGCAGAATGCTGAAGATTAGAAAGGTAGGTAAGAGAATGAGGGAGTATTGAATCGTTATGGGAAGGAAGAATGTTTGTTTTTCAATTTGACTAAAAGTAGGGACCGTTTGAGAAGACAACAGGACACGTCGTGAGACATCAGGGTATCGTGATTTGGTAAAGAATGGAAATATGTGGAGGGAACGAGGGGTCGGGGAGTAGGGAGAGGGGGAGGGGGGAGAACAGTTGAGAAAGTCCATGGTTTGAATATAGGAAGAGGGACCAAGTGGCAGAAGATTGGGGCACTCATTTAGGCATAATGGACTTGTTGGATTATTGTGGAGAACTGTATCATACCAGTCTTCGGACTGAAGACCACAACTGCGAAATAGCAACAACATAATTCTCTGATGAAGTGCTTTGTTTCCTCAGCCTTCTGAATGATCTGGCGCAGCTCATCATGACTTCCTCCCCTGTGCTAACATCTCCATTTGCACTAAAAGTTTTCAGTTATGTGATGCATGTATATCCACCATTACAGCTTCTGTCCACTGCAGCTCTTTCTGGTACTATGGATGCTTTCTCCTATTTCTTAACTCGTTTTCTGTCCTTTAATTAATATTTTCCACGTATTCCTTTCCCGTCGTTTCTGCAATAAAGCTCCTCGTTTCGTATTTTATCAGACAATTTTCACCATTCTTGTATAAAACCACACCTCAAACGAATCGGCTCTCCGGCTCTCTTCCAGTTTCCAATTTCCGTGGCACAACCATATTTTCAAATGAAAATATGATTGCGCCACAAACATTGTCGATGATGAAAACTATTGGGTACATTTTTAGAATGAGCCATTCTAGTAGAAAACATTAGGAATTATCTGGTTTGATAAAGCAATGAAACGCAGCCAGTATCTCGGCTTTCGGCAGTTGTCTTGGGCTTTTTCAAAGAGGTGTTGATATCTGAAGTCAAGATAGTGCATCAGAGATGAGGTGCAGTTGGAAATTACAAAAATGTACACACACTAAGAAATGTTTTGCATCACCTCGGTTCCGAGAGTTCCGGAACCCGTACACAAAATTGGAGTAGAGATCAACATAAACATCATTTCTGTCGTTTTTATTGCTCATGAAAACCACACATTGAATGTTGTACCATCATACAGCGAAACCTTCAGAGGTGGTGATCCAGACTGCTGTACACATCGGTACCTCTAATACCCAGTAGCACGTCCTCTTACATTGACGCATACCTGTATTCGTCAGAGCATACTATCCAGACGTTCATCAAGGCACTGTTGGTCCAGATTGTCCCACTCCTCAACGGCGATTCGGCGTAGATTCCACAGAGTGGTTGGTCGGTCACGTCGTCCACAAACAGCCCTTTTCAATCTATCCCAGGCATGTCGATAGGGTTCATGTCTGGAGAACATGCTGGCCACTCTAGTGGAGCGATGTCGTTATCCTGAAGGAAGTCATTCACAAGATGTGCACGATTGGGGCGTGAATTGTCGTCCATGAAGACGAATGCATCGCCAATATGCAGTCAATATGGTTTCACAATCGGTCAGAGGATGGCATTCACGTATCGTACAGCCGTTGCGGCGCATTCCATGACCACCAGCGCCGTTCGTCGGCCCCACATAATGTCACCCCAAAATAGCAGGGAACCTCCACCGTGCTGCACTCACTGGACAGTGCGTCTAAGGCGTTCAGCCTGACCGGATTGCATCCAAACACGTCTCTGACGATTGTCTCGTTTAAGGTATATGCGACACTCGTCGGTGAAGCGTACGCGATGACAATCCTGAGTGGTCCATTCGGCATGTTGTTGTGCCCACCCGTACCGCGCTGCATGGTGTCGTGGTTGAAAATATGGACCTCGCCATGGACGTCGAGGGTGAAGTTAGGCATCATGCAGCCTATTTCGCACAGTTTTAGTCGTAACACGACGTCCTGTGGTTGCACGAAAAGCGTTATTCAACATGGTAGCGTTGCTGTCTGGGTTCCTCCGAGCCATAATCCGTAGGTAGCGGTCATCATCCACTGCAGTAGTAGCCCTTGCGCGACCTGAACGAGGCATGTCATTGACAGTTAGTGTCTCTCTGTATCTCCTCCATGACCGAACAACATCGCTTTGATTCACACCGAGAGGCCTGGTCAATTCCCTTGTTGTGAGCCCTTCCTGGCACAAAGTAACAATGCGGACGCGGTAGAACCGTGGTATTGACCGACTAGGCATGGTCGAACTACAGACAACACGAGCCCTGTACCTTCCTCCTGGTGGAATGACTGGAACTGATTGGCTGTCGGACCCCCTCAGTCTAATAGGCGCTGCTCGTGCTTGGTAGTTTACGTCTTTGGGCAGCTTTAGTGGCATCTCTGAACAGTCAAAGGGACTGTGTCTGTGATACAATATCCACAGTCAACGTGTATCTTCAGGAGTTCTGGGAAGCTGGGTGATGCAATTTCTTTTTTTTTTTTATGTGTGTATTATACTCTTGGGAACTTCCATGCAGGACGCCCCAACTTTCTATGCAATTCTGAACGTTAATTATGTGATTATTTAGCACATTATAAGACGCGGAACATGTGCAGTGACCATTATTTCTTTTGTGCGCGAGACGATAACATTTGTTATGCAAATTATCTATGAATTAAGAAGAGCGGTTTCAGGCCCAGGCAACACAAGCCGCCGCTTGCCAAGCTGAGATAGTTGCCAGAGGCGTCACAATAGTGAGATTTGTATACAGGACCGACATAGTCAGTAGCGGCCGCGTGCAGATTTGTGTACTGTGCACATCGCAGTTGGCAGCTAAAACTGACTCGGATGGGAATTCTTGAGGGGTAAGGGGGGAGAACTGTGTGTGGGGGGTGGGGGGGGGGGACGCCTTATGGCAAATCGCTTGTGTGAAAACGTTTTCTGGAATCCTCGAACCATCCCTGAAATTAACACAATAACTGTAGCAAGCAAGAAATTACGGGAGCAACCAACAAGTAGCTTAGAAGAGATGATCCCGCACAAGAATGTCGAGTTAGGCGTATGACTGCAATCATTTCTGACTGTCAGCCGATACAACACGGCAAGGCTACTTTCAGAGCACTTTGGACTCATTCTGTATATGATCAGAAGATGAAATGAAATTAAAACTCGGTTCACCGATTGAGTCATATTCAGACACAAGTGAAGGACTATTTAACGTAGTATTATGTTTTAACAATTACACTATGTTAAATTTCATACGAAATTTCTTATATTCTAGACGCTTCGCTAAGATGAAAATCGGGAATAATAGTAAAGCAAATTCGCCAGTTGCGAAGCGATACGTAGAAACTTCACCCCAAACTCAGATTAATGGACCTGTTACGCTGGTTTCCCTCCGTCCGAAGTGTACTGCATGTTGACACGGCTATTCATCAGACAGATATCGCTTTCATTGACAAAGCAGTATGAGCGATTATACTTTAATTAATAAAAGTAGACGATACTATTCGTAATTTTGGTTACTGCAGGCAGAAGGCAGTATCGCTTAATGAGAGCATATTTTAGCCAATAGAGACAATACTGCCAGATTTTTATGTTTCTTTTTGAATGTCTGATGACATCTGTTTATCGCTTCGTGTTCCAGAAACACGAATCGGATTTGCTTCGTACCCCGCCGCCCGAACCATTTCTTTGCGAGTTCTTGAGTCCACTTCGCTTCCTTGATCTGAAACTGTACGCTATGACACTGAAAGTATTCTGAAGAAAAATTGTTTGTATGTTCATAATAACCAGAAGAATAGAGTCTCCTTATAAAATTTGAACCGTGATTTATTTTCAAAGAATATTCTTAAGAATTTATTTTATTTACTGGCGATTCATCAAGAACATCAACACATTTAATCACACTCTGTAAGCGTGGAAATAGTTGCCAGAAAGTAACTGATGAAATCATAACCAAATTCCTTTTAACAAATCGGACTTTTATTTACTTTAATAGTGCCTAAAAGCATTTTTTTTAAAAGAAACAGATTTAAAATTATAATCAGAAAGCACCCTCTAAATATCAAAGTTGCAATTTATTCAGAAGCAGAAAGAAACAAGTTTTGACTGTATGAGCTTTCGGGCAGAGAACCTTGCCACCCCCTTTTGATACGCCCGTAGTTACAACCGCTCACAACAGCCTCTGAAAGGCTACACAGGTGTAAATCTGCGACAAACCAGATAACTTTAAATTAAAAGTTTTAACAATTTACACAGGCACACAAACTATGCACCCCCGGTAGGAGGGATGAAAATGGTACAAAACACTAACAATTAAAACATTAACCTTGCCACCTTCTTACTGGTGGCAACTTTATATACTAAAATGATCATTTAAATAAAAGCCCATGAAATGCAATCTTATATAACATTCTACAAGGTTGGCCAAACAATAGTTAAGATGTTCTACAGTACCGCCTTTCAGGATCATAGGCAACAGTATCAAAGCTTCCAAAGATCAAAACATATTTAAGGTATTAGGCCGTTACACTCCAAGCAATAAAATCGTTAACACACCAAATCCGACAAACATGACAGAGGCAGCTACTAACGTACTGTAGATTGATAGGGGTATTACCGAACAACCCGAACCGCAGGTTGCTCTAACCCACCCCTACTCCACAAGGGAAAACGGACCACCCAATTTCTAAACAACCACCTTCCCGCGGGTGGGCAAACGGAGAAGAATGGTGGGACGACCCCAAAGCGAAACGGCTTATGACCTCCCAAGAAAATCAGTAAAATTTAACAATAGTAAATCAAACAACATATCACCTAATAAACTGCGATTTCTCGAGAAGGCCTGACGCAGCACCCCCAAATCGCTCTCCCGAACCGTCCGCTGCCAGCCGCTTCAACGGACGCAGGAAGGCGCGCCGATCTCCCGTCTCACGGCGTCGCAGATCGCACCGGCCAGACTAATGTCGTGGGTTGACTCCTGTTGCTCTCTTGTCGACCCCACGCTATACGGCGCGGCCCACTGGACTCACGTGACGACCTCACACGCGCCGACGCTCTAGACGGACAAGTCATCTAGTGTCTCAGTGCGCGACCGACCACCCGATCGATCCAACCGCCACTGACCGTTGCCTGACCAAACTCGAGCAGACTGGCGGCCTAACGAGCAGACTCAGATGCAGAAACTAAGCCCCGACCGGGCGACCACTCGATGAGTTCTCTACTGCCTAACGAATGCGGACGAGAGACAGACTAGCAAGCTGGGGACGAGAGACTGACCCAGACTGAGTGACTGGCGAGCTTATAGCGCCCCTTAAATGCACGTGAACAGGCAGCCTTTCCCCTTTCCCACCAGAGGGAGACACCAAAGCTGCGATTGCCATAGCGGCGCCACCGCCAGAAACGGAGGGTGACTGCTTCATACTACGCGCTGCGGCGCCCTCTTCAAAAGAGCATTTTTTACCACGGCTCAATATTTACAGTATAAACGTCGGTGATGTTGGAAAATAAACAGAAGTGAATCGCATCTGGCGAGTAAGTTTCTCATTTCGGCCGAAAAATGTAATTACGACAGCTATTGAAGAGGAGGTCTAAATAATTCCCGCTGCTCTGTATTTATGGTGTTTGAGTTACAGTAGATAAGTCTGGATATTATTCATAAATATCCTTCGGACCAAAATCGTTGGGCTATGCTTCAGAATTTCGGCTGCCAGTAAACGCCGCAGTAGCCAGCGTCGCCGCGTTTCCGAAAGGTGAGCTTCACAACTGGTAGCCAGCTTTGTACGTCTGCGGAGCAAATATATTCCTCCTGTTGCTAGGCTGATGGAGAACTGGCAACATTGTAGAATACGTCTGGCAACTACGTGATCGTCCATGTACTTCCTGGCGTGGTTCAAAATCGTTATCCTAAATTTGCGTGATATTCCGTTGTCGTTTTCCGATAAATAGTCTGGAAGATTCTGACTTTTGGTTTGACACTGGGCTGTCAAATGTATTATTTGACTTCAGCAGGACCATTCCACACGAATCAATAACTATTATCATATTTAACATTACTAATTATTTTTTCTACCAACAATACCGCAGTGAGATCGGCTCTTAACAGCACCGGCTCACTAGCTAACTGGTAACGTGACCACTTTGCGTAGTGGGGGGGGGGGGGGGGGGGGGGGGAGGGAACGTAGCGTTAGCCCTACGTTCTAATCTTGCCTAATCTTGCAAGAAGAAGAAGCTTTTCGACTTCTTTTTAGTCTTCTCTTACCGAACTATAAGCTTCCAGATCAAAGACCATTAAGAAAACCTTCACATCACCATCTTAAGACTCATCGCTGAAACAGAAGTACAGTGAGGATTGCTTTCCAGGCAAGCTCCTGAATAGGTTCCTTTGTGACATTGGCAGAATGTAGACAGCCGTTCTTGTGCAGTAGCAACACTAGTTGCAGTTTCCTAGGTCTCTCTTCGTATGTTCGGACTGCAAGGTGCCTCAGTTGTTGAAACAGCTGCCAGCTGCCATGGGCACACCTCTGGGGTACAGTTATTAACACAAAACATCTTGTTTGTGCCAATAGATGCATAAAATTACATTTGAGTACTCACACTGGCATATGTTTCCGTGTTGTTAGGGTCAAACCATTATTTTCTGTTTCTGAAGTTAATACGCAATGGTTCATATCTCCATCTGACCATCCTGATGATTATGCAGGTTTTCCGTTATTTCCTTAAATCGACTTTTTTGCCATTTGTTGCTCGTCTATCTGTCATCTTTTACGTCCTCTTTTTCCCAGAACGGGTAGAGGTATTTAGTTGAAATTTATTTCAAATATTAATGTCTAAGTTCCCTTAGCGGTGTAAAAATTTAAAGTTCTAGTTCAATGCAATCGACAGATATGGTCGTCTGCGAATATCGCTTTTTCTCAAGAACGGGTAAAAGTATCAAACTGAAATTGATGCCAAATACTGAAGTCCATGTTCCCTTGACGATGAAAACAATTTAGTCTTTTAACTCAATGCGATCAAAAGATACGATGATACACACCACATATATTGTTACTCGCAATCTCAAGCATCACATTCTGCAGATGAAGAAACAATCGCTATTTTGGTCCTAATGGTTTAGTGGTAAAGCGTGCGTCTGCATACCGAGATGTCATGGGATCGATTTTCAGTCATGGATTTATGAGACTTTGTTTTAACCTTTCTTTCACCTCTCAGCGATGTAAGGAGTGCACGTTAAACTGTAGTTCCTCTTTCCCCAACTGGATAATTGGGGTAGGTTAGGGAGACGCAAATCACCGAAGTGGCATCCAATAGACTTGCAGCACGGCACTGAGTCACACGAAATATGTAAAGAACGTAAAGATACGTGTGTGCTCCATGTCTGGCCTTTGCGTTTACACCGGGCTATATTTATGGTTCAAATGGTTCAAATGGCTCTGAGCACTATGGGACTTAACATCTACGGTCATCAGTCCCCTAGAACTTAGAACTACTTAAACCTAACGAACCTAAGGACATCACACAACACCCAGTCATCACGAGACAGAGAAGATCCCTGACCCCGCCGGGAATCGAACCCGGGAACCCGGGCTATATTTATGAGTGAACTGTTAATACCTCCGTCAGAACAAAATTAAAAGTGGAAAGCCACAGTTCCAGGGGAAATTCCCGCATCCTACCGTGCTTCCAGTTCTTGCAGTTTGCTGCTATCTGATTTAATGTCATTGATTAAAAAGTAAAGTCTAATACACGCATTGGGTAGACCGCTAGTGAAAATCTATATGGGAGAACAAGGGAATGAATGTTGTTGTTGTTGTGGACTGCAGTCCTGAGACTGGTTTGATGCATCTTTCCATGCTACTCTATCCTGTGCAAGCTTCTTCATCTAGCAGTACCTACTGCCACCTACATCCTTCTGAATCTGCTTAGTGCATTCATCTCTTCGTCTCCCTCTACGATTTTTAGCCTCCACGCCACCCTCATATACTAAATTGGTGATCCCTTGATGTCTCAGAACATGTCCTACCAACTGATCCCTTCTTCTAGTCAAGTCGTGCCACAAATTTTTCTTCTCCCCAATTCTATTCAATACCTCCTCATTAGTTATGTGATCTACCCATCTAATCTTCAGCATTCTTCTGTAGCACCACATTTCGAATGCTTCCATTCTCTTCTTGTCCAAACTGCTTATCGTCCATGTTTCACTTCCATACATGCCTACACTCCATACAAATATTTTCAAAAACGACTTCCTGACCCTTAAATCTATACTCGACGTTAACAAATTTATCTTCTTCAGAAACGCTTTCGTTGCCATTGCAGGCTACATTTTATATCCTCTCTACTTCGACCATCATCAGTTATTTTGCTCCACAAACAGCAAAACTCCTTTACTACTTTAAGTGTCTCATTTCCTAATCTAATTGCCTCAGCATCACCCGACTTAATCCGACTACATTCCATTATCCTCGTTTTGCTTTTGTTGATGTTCATCTTATATCCTCCTTTAAAAACACTGTCCATTTCATTCAACTGCTCTTCCAAGTCCTTTGCTCTCTCTGAAAGAATCATAATGTCATCGGCGAACCTCAAAGCTTTTATTTCTTCTCCATAGATTTTAATACCTACTCCGAATTTTTCATTTGTTTCCTTCACTGCTAGCTCAATGTACAGATTGAATAACATCAGGGAGAGGCTACAACCCTGTCTCACTCCCGTCCCAACCACTGCTTCCCTTTCATGTCCCTCGACTCTTATAACTGCCATCTGGTTTCTGTACAAATTGTAAATAGCCTTTGGCCCTCTGTATTTTCCCCTTTCACCTTCAGGCCCCGGGAGTAGACAACATTCCATTAGAACTACTGACAGCCTTGAGAGATTGGGAGAGCCAGTCCTGACAAAACGGATCGACACGTAAGTATTACGGAGGTGCTTCGTAAACTTAAGTTGGAATCACTGGAGGGTTCAAATGGCTCTGAGCACTATGGGACTCAACATCTGAGGTCATCAGTTCCGTAGAACGTAGAACTACTTAAACCTAACTAACCTAAGGACAACCCACACATCCATGCCCGAGGCAGGATTCGAACCTGCGACCGTAGCGATCGCGTGGTTACAGACTGAAGCGCCTAGAACCGCTTGGCCACACCGGCCGGCCACTGGAGGGAAGAGGAGTTCTTTTAGCGGAGCGCTGTTGAGAAAACTTAGAGAACCAACATTTGAAGGTGACTTTAGAACGATTCTACAGCCACAAACGTAAATTTCACGTAAGAACCAAGAAGATTAGGGACGTTAGGGCTCGTAAGGAGATCTTTCTGCGACCAGTCTTATTAAAAGAGCAGAAAAAAGAACAATTTTAATAAGGAAACTAACCTGAAAATGATAAATTTATTCTCAACACGTCATCCATCTGGAACCAGAAAAAAAATGAGCAATAGTGGTACAAGGCACTTTCCATCTGACCAGTTGCAGTGGCTATCAGAGTATGTATGTAAATGCAGATGTAGACATTCGCGATAATCTTTACGAGTAGTCCCAATTCCTGATAACAACAATTCACCTGGAACTTCGGAGAACAGTCTACAGTGCGAAATGAACCCTGCTACATGTCAAACGTCTCACTTTGAAAAGTGAAAGAAATTCAAAATCATCAGATTACAATAGACTGCTTCATTGTTATTATCCAGGTTCTAGGTTGACTGGTCCAGTGGAAGCGCGTAACTTCATGTGCAGATGTGCCTTTTGTGATGAAAATTATCCTAAATGTCCATTATGGACAGTTCCTTTCACAATGTTAGCTCGGAAATTGGCTGAGACGGAGCAGTATACACTGAAAGTAGGAATTCCTGTCTGGTTTGACACCGATTGTCATTAACCAGGCGTCATACTCATCTCTGGTTCCCATCGGTTAGGATCTTTTTACGACCACTGTTATTAAGGTGCGTTATGTGGCCGCGAGTGGTACGCTATCCGCTCCAGATATATTGGACAGCACGCATTGATATATCAACAGCTTCATTCAAAGTGTGGAAACCGTGGTATCATACACTCCTGGAAATTGAAATAAGAACACCGTGAATTCATCGTCCCAGGAAGGGGAAACTTTATTGACACATTCCTGGGGTCAGATACATCACATGATCACACTGACAGAACCACAGGCACATAGACACAGGCAACAGAGCCTGCACAATGTCGGCACTAGTACAGTGTATATCCACCTTTCGCAGCAATGTAGGGTGCTGTTCTCTCGTGGAGACGATCGTAGAGATGCTGGATGTAGTCCTGTGGAACGGCTTGCCATGCCATTTCCACCTGGCGCCTCAGTTGGACCAGCGTTCGTGCTGGACGTGCAGACCGCGTGAGACGACGCTTCATCCAGTCCCAAACATGCTCAATGGGGGACAGATCCGGAGATCTTGCTGGCCAGGGTAGTTGACTTACACCTTCTAGAGCACGTTGGGTGGCACGGGATACATGCGGACGTGCATTGTCCTGTTGGAACAGCAAGTTCCTAGAACGATGGGTTCGATGACGGTTTGGATGTACCGTGCACTATTCAGTGTCCCCTCGACGATCACCAGTGGTGTACGGCCAGTGTAGGAGATCGCTCCCCACACCATGATGCCGGGTGTTGGCCCTGTGTGCCTCGGTCGTATGCAGTCCTGATTGTGGCGCTCACCTGCACGGCGCCAAACACGCATACGACCATCATTGGCACCAAGGCAGAAGCGACTCTCATCGCTGAAGACGACACGTCTCCATTCGTCCCTCCATTCACGCCTGTCGCGACACCACTGGAGGCGGGCTGCACGATGTTGGGGCGTGAGCGGAAGACGGCCTAACGGTGTGTGGGACCGTAGCCCAGCTTCATGGAGACGGTTGCGAATGGTCCTCGCCGATACCCCAGGAGCAACAGTGTCCCTAATTTGCTGGGAAGTGGCGGTGCGGTCCCCTACGGCACTGCGTAGGATCCTACGGTCTTGGCGTGCATCCGTGCGTCGCTGCGGTCCGGTCCCAGGTCGACGGGCACGTGCACCTTCCGCCGACCACTGGCGACAACATCGATGTACTGTGGAGACCTCACGCCCCACGTGTTGAGCAATTCGGCGGTACGTCCACCCGGCCTCCCGCATGCCCACTGTACGCCCTCGCTCAAAGTCCGTCAACTGCACATACGGTTCACGTCCACGCTGTCGCGGCATGCTACCAGTGTTAAAGACTGCGATGGAGCTCCGTATGCCACGGCAAACTGGCTGACACTGACGGCGGCGGTGCACAAATGCTGCGCAGCTAGCGCCATTCGACGGCCAACACCGCGGTTTCTGGTGTGTCCGCTGTGCCGTGCGTGTGATCATTGCTTGTACAGCCCTCTCGCAGTGTCCGGAGCAAGTATGGTGGGTCTGACACACCGGTGTCAATGTGTTCTTTTTTCCATTTCCAGGAGTGTAGATCGATACCACTCTCACAGCAGGCAACGGAAACGCGCGTTTTAGACAGACGCCGATAGCAGTTGTGCAGGGACCTGGCGGAACCAATGATGTGTGCCCACTGAGCCACGCCTTCGGTGGCTCCCACTACGAACGCCCACTGCCGCTGCGATGTAGGATGGCCGGCGCCAGCTGTACGGCCCAGTCTCAGTCGCAGGCTCCAACAGTCTTCAGTTTGAATCAGCCTCCGACATGTCGCTCGTGCCTTAGTAGCGGGAGCCTCGCACTGCACGTCACTCTTTTGTCTCTTGTAGTAAATGGACTTTATTGCTGTTTTTGATTTCTTTTTTTATCTTTTTCTTTTGTGAAGTTTCTTCACAACAGTTATAAGTAGAACCAATGTTTACTGTATTTATGGATTCGCTAATCACTTCTGCTGCTGTTCAGCTTCCCTACTACAACTGCTGCAAAACCGTATGCCCATCTCTCTTTACCACTGCGTATGAAGTACTACACAACAGAAACTGTCAAGTCCAAACTCAACAGCCCATATTGCTACACTGATACCGTACAACAGAGTGGCACACACCTAACAAGCTCGTAACTGCAATGCATATGTTAGTCGTGAAAGATCACATAACTGCCTTGTATCAGTGCTACACTAATTTGACCCTGCAAATCGATAACTCTGGTCTTTTAAGGGATGACCAATAACTCTTCCGTTAAAAATGACACACTTATTAATTTATTCCTAGCCTTTTGCTCATCGCAGGTCAGCATATGTACTGAAATGCCAAAATTCATAGGATACCTCTTAAAATCGTGTCAGACCTTCTTTTGCCCGGCGTAGTTCAGCAACACGACATGGGATGGACTCAACGAGTCACTGGAAGATTCTTGCAGAAATATTGGACCGTGCCGCCTCTGTAGGTGTCTACAATTGGGAAAGTGTTGTCTGGGCAGGATTGTGTGCACAGACTGACCACTCGATTAGGTCCCATAAGTCTTCGATGGGATTCATGTCGGGTGATGTGAGTGAGCATATCATTTTCCAGAACCGTTCAGAATGTTCTTCAAACCTGTTGCAAACAATATTGTGACCAGATGACATGGAGCACCCTGATTCATGAAAATTCCATCGCTGTTTGGTTACGTGAAGTCCATGAATGGATGAAAATGTAGAGTGATCGGTTCAGTTGGCACAGAGGACCCACACCTTTGCATATAAACACAGCTCACACCAGCTCGTACAGTAACTGTTCACAACTTGGGAACAGGGCTTCGTGGGGTCTGAACCACACCCAAACCCTACTGTGAGCTTTTACCAACTGAAATCGTGACTCATCTGACCAGGCCACGGTTTTCCACTCGTCTAGGATCCAAGTGATACGGTCGCGAGAGGCGATTCAGGCGATGTCGTACTACCCTAGACCACTAACATCAAATTTAGACGCACTGTCCTAGCGGACATTTGATTTCTGCGGTTACTTCACGCAGTGTTTCTTGCCTGTTAGCACTCTATGCGTTACATGAAGGCCATCGGCTATTGGATTGTCAGTTGTGAGAGCTAATCCCCTGAAATGAAGTATCCTCGTCACACTCTTGGCTCTGCGGATTTCGGAGTATCGAATTCCCTAAAGATTTCCAAAATCTGAATGACCCATGCGTTTAGCTCCAACTACTATACCATGTACAATGTCTCCCGACGAGCGGCCATGATCAAGTCGGAAACCTTCTCACACGAATCACCCGAGCACAAATGGCAGCTCCGCCAATGCACTGCCCTTTTACACCTTTTGTTTGAGGTGTCACCGCCAGACACCACACTTGCTAGGTGGTAGCCTTTACATCGGCCTCCGGCCGTTGGTATACGTCGGACCCGCGTGTCGCCACTATCAGTGATTGCAGACCGAGCGCCGCCACACGGCAGGTCTAGTCTAGAGATACTCCCTAGCTCTCGCCCCAGTTGTACAGCCTACTTTGCTAACAATGGTTCACTGTCTGCATACGCTCTCATTTGCAGAGATGACAGTTTAGCATAGCCTTCAGCTACGTCATTTGCTACGACCTATCAAGGCGCCATATTCAGTTACTATGTCCTCTGAATAGATAATATTGTGAATCATGAACCGTCATTAATGGATTAAAGTTATCAACCTAATTACGTCCGATTTCTGAATTCTAATTCCTTGCCATGTTCCAGACCTCACGTCAGTATAGTTCTTCGCTCCTGAAGCCAGCCTGCGTGAGCTAAAACGCGTGCATTTCGGCCTCTTGTAACACGGTGTTGGCTCTTCTGCCAACACAACAGTGTACTTGGAAGGAGAGACAGCATTGGTCGTATATTTTTGTTTTATACTCGCAAAATCGATTTTCGGTCACTTAGAGACCATCTTCAGTGCTGTAATATATAACTTAAATTGGTAAGCACTGGTGTCAATAAGCTTACTAAGTGACCCAAAATCGATTTTGCGAGAATAAAACAAAAATATACGACCAATGCTGTCTCTCCTTCCAAGTATACCCATTATCTGGTCGTAGTGCACAGGACACTCTATGGAGTCGCCAATCAACAACAGCGTACATCATACTACCGCCATCTGTATATGTGGATAACGCTATCCCATGACCTTCGTCACCTCAGTGTAAAGCTTTTATTTGCCATGACGTAAGGCAACTGTGAATCGTCACATAGCTGCCTGGTATTAGTTCGCCACCACCTATAACGCTGTGTTTCGGTAACTCTCATCTTTTAAGGGGATGACTAACATTTTGTCTAGTGAAATGACGTGACCATATTTATTTGTTTCTAGGCATTTGCTCACGGCGGGTCAGCGTATAACAAAGAAACACTCATATACAAAGGATATCCCTGTCGTTCAAAGTCAGAATTTTGGCAGCTTATACCGGTCATTCTTCAGTTCCTTCCATCGCAATTGTTGATCAGCCTACCGATGCTCTGCCGGTTCGTATGATCCAACGGGCACAACATTTCGGCAATCAGACGAGTTGTGATCCACGGATGCACCGACGAGCTGACGTCCTGGGTAATTATTAACAATATTTCGTTTTTATTTATTTACTTATTTTCTTGTGCTCTTCATTCCACGATGTGCGCCCCGATAGCTGAGTGGTCAGCGTAACGGATTGCAGTCCTACGGGCCCGGGTTCGCTTCCCAGCTTTGTTGGGGATTTTCTCCGCTCAGGGACTGGGTGCTGTGTCGTCTTCATAATCATTTCATCCCCATCCGGCGCGCAGGTCGCCCAGTGTGCAGTCGAATGTAATAAGATCTGCACCAAGGCCACCGGACCTGCTCCGCAAGGGGCCTCCCGGCCAATGACGCCAAACGCTCATTTCCATTTCCCATTGCACGATCTTATGGAGAAGAACCGACTGACGGCTGCCGTCTTAGTGACATTTTCACTCATGGGGTCTATATTTCATTTAATTATTTCGTGTTGCCTCAATATTAATTTACATTTATTTTTGTTCGTGATTAAATTTCTTCCGACTTGCGTTTTCTTTCTGTACACACCGTGGGCCAAGGTGCTTTCAGTTCTTCTCTTGACCGTGACGCCAAGGAATGGTAGTCTTTTTTTTTGTCCTGTTATCCATATTGAATTTGATGTTGAGATGTCGAAAGAGAACACACGTTGACCTTGCACGCTAAGAGCTGCCACCACTTTGCACAGATGATTGCGGTACTGAACTTTGGGCGCACATCATTTCCGATGCAGAGAGTCTTCCCCGAGAACTGGAACAGCCAAGAACTGTCTTCTGAAAGAGAACAGTTAATCAGAATGCAGATTAGGTGCACTCCGCACTCTCCACTACAACACAACTTACGGAGCTGGAAGAAATCACAGAGAAAGAGGCAGCCACTGCCTTTAAACGTACACCGGCGTGCTGTCCGGGGAAACCGGGCGCATAATGAAGGAGCACCGAGTAGAAACTGTCTTTCACCCGTCCAATAAAGCATGGGCATGACTGGTAAGCATCAAAGATGTCCGGGGTATACCACAGTTCGTGTCAATATCGCGATACATATACGGGAAGAACAATGGGCACCGTCGAAGATTGATGCCGCAAACACGAGCGGCACAGTCGATTGATGCAGCCTGTAACACCCCAATTATAGAACCCATGATGAACACCCTTCTGTTGCAAAAAGAAATAGAAAAATCAGTCATCCTGACTGTGATGAAAGCTACTGACAACAAAATTTGCACTTTTGACAGTTTGATTAACGAGAATGTTATGTAAATACTTATACTTATCGTAAAGAAAGGACTGAATGAAAGAATACCACATGATACGAAACAGAAACATCAAAGAAAGAATTTAAAAAAATTATTATTTACGAAGGTTAAAACCCTGACCATAAATTGACCAAAGATAACATTTATCCTAGAAGAGAGTTGCAGCCGCATCGAGCTGTAACTTCGCTGTGACTACAGTGTAATTCGGCAATGGAGATGTTAACTTCACTTCTCTCTTGTTCTCTTGCAATAGTGGCACGCATGTTAAGCACTACTAGATTGTTTTAAAACCGATCTGAAGTTTAAACGTTTTACTGGTGGAAGTATTAGTCAGAAGTCCGACAGGAATAAAATCATCTTTACCGTTAAGACAGATAATGGGATAGTCGATAGATGTGACAGAAAAATAGCTCGTGTGATTGCTGATTTGTGATGAGACATAGCCTTCGTGATACTTAATAGTCACTAATATCAAGGGACACAGAAAGAGACTGATCGCCGACATAAACCCAATTAGTAGACTTGAGTATGCAACAGATAAACGCAAACACGAAGAAGTTGTGTTGTCAGAAGCTATCGTCAAAGTCAGAATTGCTGATGCTAACAGACGCAATTCCCTGAATGAAAAATCGGTGTGTGTGCTCAGTGTAGGGACAAATAATTACGAAGAACGATAAACTTTAATTCTACTTTAATTCTTCGTGTAGCATACATCATGTAATGGACATTTAAACTGTATTTGTGAAATTAACTGATTCTTCGGGTAACATAAAAGTGAAAAGTGATTTAGTGACAATTTAACTGTCAACAGCAATAAGTTAACACCGAAATACGACGTATTCTGAACATTGCTCAAGGGTATGTTATCTCTGGAATTACGTCGTGTAGTTGTTGAATACGCGACGGAGCGATGCCTTGACGACGGAATAATAATCAGCAACTCAATATCGTCGCAAAAATCATGGTGTGCATCGGTTTCGGTGATGGATTGATGATTCAAGACTTTAGGTGAAAGGAGTCATCGCGTTATCGAGTGGAGAAGATCGATAGACATCGAACACCATTGCTTTAATTACAAGCAAGGGCGGTGCACGTAATCCGTCGTGCAGCTCCATCGAGACGTTGATATCAATTTTGAGAGACAGTATCTGTAAAATCCTCGCGAGGAGTTTGTTTTTATAACAGTTACAGATTGACGTTTTCGTGATCGACGGACGCCGTTCCACGTCATCTCGACTGGGGCAACCATCACCATCGAGGCGAGACGAAACGAGACGTCACAAACCGACCAGGTCGGCAGTTGCAGAGCAGTGTTTGTGCGAGTCTCATGCGATCGAATACGATCGTACCAGGGTTTAACACAAACATACAAATACTGGGATAGCGTCGTTACAGAGGCCATCGAAGTATGCACCAGGGACCGTCTGATAATCCGCGGCTGTGGCTATAATCTCAGCAAGGCTTCAGAACAGGCACTGGGCCTAATTAAGATGACAGCAAACACAACGTTCTAGCGGTCAAGGCGAACGAAATAACTACACTCGCACCAGCGCAACCTGGTGGCCCAGCTACTGACGCCGAAACGATCGCTTCCTCGACAGCCAACACGCACCGTTTACGCGGAAGAGAATATACCCTGAAGCGCCAAAGACACTGATATAATCATGCGTATTCAGATACAGAGATATGTGAACAGGCAGAACACGGCGCTGCAGTCGTCAACGCCTATATATAAGACAAGTGTCTGGCGCAGTTGTTAGATCGGATACTGCTGCTACAATGGCAGGTTATCAATATTTAAGTGAGTTTGAACGTCATGTTATAGTCGGCG
Source organism: Schistocerca serialis cubense (assembly GCF_023864345.2). NCBI lineage: Eukaryota > Metazoa > Arthropoda > Insecta > Orthoptera > Acrididae > Schistocerca > Schistocerca serialis. The sequence continues at coordinate 111,879,129 of NC_064645.1, read as the reverse complement.
CACGAGCGATGGGACGCACAATCTCCGAGGTTACGGTGAAGTGGGGACTTTCCCATGCTTACATTTGACGAGTGTACCGTGAATGTCAAGAACCCGGTAAAAAATCAAATCTCCGAGATCGCTGCGACAGGAAGAAGATCCTGCAAGAACAGGAGCAAGGACGACTGATGAAAGTTGTTCATTAGGTTACCTTCTATTCAGAAGGCTGTTGCACTCAGCGACTGTTATATTGACTTGTAAATTATAGATTTCAGCTACCAGTCGGTCTTCATCCACATCTCATTGAATACCAACCGGAATTAGATGCAGTGATCAAATGTGATAGTGCATTGAGAATGGCTAATTTCTAGCTGAAATCTAGATCTGCCAATAAAATTTAAAAAGGACGAATGATAGCTGAAATCTATTATTTACAAAATTGTTCATCGTGACAGAAGCGCAGGCCTTCTGCAAACTGCACAAATTTCAGTGCTGGACCACCAAGAAAACATCATCGATATGGGCTTTCGGAGCCGAAGGCCCACTCGTTTACCCTTGATGACTGCATCACACAAAGCTTTACGCCTTGCCTGGGCCAGTCCACACTGAAATTAAACTGTTGATGACTGGAAATTTGTAGCCTGGTCGGACGAGTCTCATTTCAAATTGTGTCGAGCAGGTGGACGTGTAGGGGTATGGAGAGAACCTCATGAATCCATGGACCCTGCTTGTTATCGGGGGACTGTTCAAGCTGGTGGAGTCTCTGCAATAGTGTGGGGCGTGCCCAGTTGTAGCGATTGGGACCCCTGATACGTCTAGATACTCTGACAGGTGACACGACCTGCATCCATTGATGTCCATTGTGCATTCCGACGGAGTTGGACAATTACAGCGGGACAATGCGACACCCCACAAGTCCAAAATTACTGTATAACTGCTCCAGGAACACTCTTCTGAGTTACAACACCTCCATTGACCACCAAACAACCCAGACGTGAACACTATTGAGCATATCTGGGATGCCTTCCAACGTGCTGTTCAGAAGAGATCTCCACCCCCTCGTACTCTTACGGATTTGTGGACAGCCCTGCAGGATTCGTGGTTCCCTCCAGCGATACTTCAGACATTTGTCGACTTGATGCCCCGTCGTGCTGCGGCATTTCTGCTTGCTCGCGATGGCCCTGCATGACATCAGGCAGGTGTACCAGTTTCTTTGGCTCTTCAGTGTAAGTTGGTCGTGCGCCACTAGGAGAACAGTTCATCAGCACATCAGCGCATCTGACGATGGTGACGTCTCTGATTCCCAAAATATATGTGTCCTTTGTGCTCTATGAACCGCCGGCGCACCCGTGGACTGTTCTGTTATGATTATGATTACTTTGAGAAAATGTATCAATTGCAACCTAAGTTGGCTGTACTCATAATTCCGTCTTTCCCGACTGTTTTTACCTGATATAGATCTCTGTAGCATCGCAGAAGTTGTTACCTGATGTATTAACACATGTCTTGCTCCTTCTTCCTGTTAGTGTTCCCCATATGTTCGTTCCTTACAAATTCTGACGGGAACCTCCTCATTCCTCATCTCATCAGTCCACCTACTTTTAACATCCTTCCATACCATCACATCTCAAACACTTTCGCTCTATTCTGTTCGGGTTTTTCCACAGTCCATGATCCGCCGGCATATTTTACTGTGTTCCAAACGCACCATCATGCTCAAAAGTATATGACGTCGTGAACTGCATTCCGCCTGATTTACATGCAACCTACATAATGTAATTGTCTGCAGGTCCTCTCCTCTCTTTTTCGTAGAGTCGTTTGACTGCACAGTAAGGTTAGTACAATAGCTCTAACCTCAAATTTATTAGAGTGGCATTTCAAAGAGAAACTTTAAAATTGTTATTATATTTGTACTAGATTGGGATCTGGGACTCCAATACAGCTACAATTGTCCCTGTCAAGTAAACATGAAAGACCTTAAATATTGTTTCAGTCAGAAGTAACAAAGTGTGCACGTGTCTGAACTTGAAGTCACATCACGTAAAGGCCTGTGTTGGACTGGGGTACGAACACAGCAGCTAAATGAATTGTTAACTAAGCTCAATCAAAAGTTAGGTACTGAAATTTGGCGCAAGTGTCAAGATGACCGTCATTGAAATGACGAGCCCAAAAACGTTTGCTTATCGGGATTCCAGCCCGGCACCTATGGTTGTTTCCTAGCTACATGCATGCATGTCCAAAGAAACTTTGCATTGTAATTCGAAATAACGCAGGCACAGCGATATCGTATTTATTCAGCGACAACGTCAAGCGAGTTTCAAGTGAAATATCTCTGCTGTACGGGAAGATACATAATGGATGTAGGAATACAGGTTGTAGACACGTGGTTGACGACGTACAGGAGTTCAGGTCTGGCCATGAGTCTTGCTGGGGCAGCCTAATGGTGAGACGACCGCTCGTGATACGCGGGAGATCCGGGTTCGAGTCCCGGTCCGGCTCAAATTTTCGTTGTCCTCATTCCATTACAGCTGTTGGTTGTCCATATTCGCAACTGTGAATACATTTCATGTATATCAAACGCTTAAGGCGTGGGCTCGATTCACACATCAGACAAATATTTCAAGAAGCACAAACGAGACCTCTTCACGTCTGGTAATCCTGTTTCAACAATGTAAGATGGCAGCTTGGTTCCAAATGAGCATTAAGTATGATGTACCTTCGTTGCCTGCTGGAGGAGAGTCGGTGTGTGTTGGGTCACTAGAGAGATGGAAGTCACGGCAAGCTGAACCTCTGTCACCAGTAAGCTTTGGTTCACCATAAATTTCATTGTATTAATCAGCAAATAGTCACGTAAGATCACAGAGTACTTATTTCTTATGATATTTGAATTCGAAATGTTGAAAGTATTGGTGCTGAACTGGAATTACAATCCAGATCTCCCTTTCCCCAGATTCACCTCTTTGGGAAGGTACAGTTCCATCGTTTTTATTGTTTCCTCAAAGCCCATAAATTCACAAGGTCTCCGTGAAACACGTGTCTCTGTGTTGTGTTAGAATTACAGTCGAGCGCAATGCTTTTCGTCCTTCCATTTCAAGTCGTAACATGTGCACTCCAAACAACACGTACAAGTAGTTATGATGCTCAACATCACTCCGTTTGTTACCAGGATTAAGGATTGGTGCCGGATTCGACTTCCAGGAAGACACAGAACTTATCACTTCAGGTTACTGGTAAAAAACTCATGGTTACTGGTAAAAAAGAACTGGAGGTTTAACATCACATTGTGTGTGGTCAATAATTATGATGTGTGCAGGTTTCGACTACCAATCAGCATAGAACTTTTGTTGACGTTACTTCCAGTTCGGGCACTTGCACATCTCGCTACTGGTGAAATAATCGGACATTTAATGTCTTTTCATGGCTAGATAACAATAGGTGTCCTGTTCGTATCCCAATAAACCAAACCTTTTCGCTTCATCATTTCGATGAAAGATTTCGGTAGCATTTGATAGTGCTTACTTAACATCCTATTAGGTTCTTGGTTTCGAATCCCCGTTCAGCACGATCCTTTACGCCACGTCAATTCAAATTTAAATTTGCACACTCTTTGTTACTTATGATAAAAAATATTTAAGATCTTTCGTGGTTAGTTAACAGGGACTGAATGATTGATTGATTGCCATACTGAACAGCTTTCTCCGTTGGTCTGTTGTAGTAACCATTTTGTATAAAGCCAAACGACAGTATCGAAAAGAGGGCAGACGTCTTGTATTGTAGTTACCTTTCTTGGGTTACATATAAAATCAGGCGGAGCGCAATTTTGAGCATAAATTGACGTAACATAATATAATCAATGATGTAATATAATATGGGGTAATATAACAACAAGATGTAGGGTGAGAGGTAGTCTGGACCAAGTGTTTTTGTATCAGAATTTGACTCTTTGTGTACCATATTTTCAGACCGTACAGTGGGAACCCGCCCAGTATATGCCTAAACGAGCGTGGGAAACCGTCTAAAAATCACAGTCTGTCCCATTTACCGAAGCAGCGGTCGTTAATCCATCCCGCGGATTCGACCAGCATGAAAATCTTCTCCCAGTCTTGGAAGATGCCGTATGCTATATGAACTTGTCCTGGAATCTACTGTTTCCGTCTAGCGTTAACATAAAAGTTTATTTCTAAAATTCGCACTCAGTGGATGGTAGAAAGTAGGAAACTATAAGAAAGCGAGGTCTTATTTGAAGCCTCGAAGAAATTTTCCTCAGCGTCCATTGTGAAACCATCTTGTGAAGGTGCTGCCTTACTTGTACTAGTAACATAACACTGCGTTTTCATTGCTAACAAGATTAAACGCGCAAGGAGACTAAACGGTGCTTGTTGTTATCACTGTATGCAGCTGTATCTGTGAAGCTTAATTTCGCTGGCGTGTAACAACAATTATTAGACTAAGTGGCTATTAGCAAACTTCGCGGGTGCGGCAGCACAGTTCTCTAGCTCTACCAAACCAGCGGCTGCCCACACTACGGATGTCCATTTATGACCGACGCACAAACCATGTAACTCCCAGCTGACGAGCTGAAATCGCAATACTCACATCTTTCTACAATACGTCTTCAGCATCGAGCCTTATTTGTTACGCGACAGCACTCATTCCTCATCAGCCAGCCTAACATGGGATTTTTACGATTTACATCCGGTATGAATAGCAATGTACCGAACCACCTTTTACAATTAACAAGCTTCAGCGAATATCGGTAGAACTGGAAGTAAATACAATAGATACATTATTTGTCTGAGGGTGACGGTCGAAACGCATTAAGTTTATAACAGGATTCAATAAACTTTGTTCCAGACTTCATCATGATTTTAAGTGCCAACATGATTGCTGAGAACTATGAGGAATATCTGTAACATCCAGAATACATTTTTGGCTCTGCAGTGGATTGCGCGCTTAATTGGAACTTCCTGGCAAATTAAAACTGTGTGCCGAACCAAGATTTGAACCCGGGACCTTCTCCTTTTGTGGCCAAGTGCTCTATCGACTTAGATACTCAAGCACGACTCGCGACCCGTCTTCAGAGATTTATTTGCGGCACTACTTGTAGTATATTGCGTTCGTCGTAGTTTGTGTTCTGATTGAAACAGCAATGAAAAAGGTTAAACACTGTTCAAGTTTGCTTAATACTTATTCTATAACAATACTCGAAATAAGAAGCAGAAAATCATTATCATACATGCATTTGAAGAATTCTCGATGTATAAAGATTACGACATTAAGTTGTGAACACCTAACTAAAATCTGCCTTCATATTGCTGATTTCAGTTTCGTCTTGGTGTGAAAAAAATATCGGCTTTCATGTAGGTTAATGAAAACCCACGTTCCGGTCAGGTATTCCGTTTTAATCGGCTTTGAAGAACAGATTTATGGTGATGGCTCGATGGCTGGGATGTTATTTGTTGATATATTTTATATCCCTGTTGTCGATAAAATAATCAGTAGATACAATAAGAGAGAACCATAAGAAAGAATGATCTAGACGCAGTTATTCGGATTAAAAAGGGTATAACATCCGGAAGCATTCCTTCTCTGCTACTATACATCGCCTACATCAAAGTTCAAAGTAATTATGAAATACAAGAAGTACGGTTCAGATATCGGATTAAAATTCGGAGTGGAAGTATGCCAATGATAAGATTCGCTGCTGACGTTACTATCATTCGCGAAAGTGAATACGAGTTACAGCACCTGACAAATGGAATGAACAGAGCACAGAATGAGGCCTGAAAGTAAACATAGGACAGAAGAAGAATCGATTTGAGATTAGCAACAAACCAGACATCAAAATTTGGAAGCTTGTACTAAAAAATGTGAACGAATTCTGCTGATACGCTGGATGTAAAATAACGCGTGATGCACTAAGCTACAATATTAATCAAATGCTGCAATTACATTTGTGATTCAAAGGTGAATTACAGTGGCAAAAGTCGTACTACTTTCGTTCACATAAACAGACGTCTGTAGCTGTGTCATTCATGCTTTAAATAATGAAAACTGCACCAGTTAGCTATTTTTTGATGCTTTCGAGAATTTATTCTTATTTTAAGTGAATTTGTGCATTTTCTTTACATGAATATGTTTGGTGATTCTTGCACGTGTGATTTTCTGAATGTCTTGTACCTTTTCCATGTTAGACTGCAATCGGAAAATAGGATAAAATGAATTTCTGAGGAGTTTTGAATACTAGTGATAAAAACGATATTTTCGTTTGTTTACTTACATGTGTTGTACCTTTTCCATTATACAGAATATCACACGCACGCAAATGATCACTTACACTATTTGTTTACAAAAACGTGCCTGCAAAGACATTATGACACAATGGCTTCACGAATAGTTTGTTCACAAGATCTGAATTATATTATGTGTTTATATATAAGGTAGTATATAGTGAAATGTAGTTATTGTCACTACTGCCCATGAAATTATCGATTACATTTTTTTTCCAATGAGGAATCGTACGGGGTGACAATTATTGAACTATAGGAAATAAAATTGTCATAACTTCTGAACGGTTTGCGTCAGGATGTTCAAACTACACTGTTGGCCGTGGCCCATGAAGTGTATTAGTACGCGCATGCATAGTTTGGTTTAGCGACGAAGCCCACTTTCATTTGGATGGGTTCGTCAATAAGCAAAATTGGCGCATTTGGAGGACTGAGAATCCGCATTTCACGACTAAGAAGTCTCTTCACCCTAAAAAAAAAAAATGGTTCAAATGGCTCTGAACACTATGGGACTTAACATTTGAGGTCATCAGTCCCCTAGAACTTAGAACTACTTAAATCTAACTAATCTAAGGACATCACACACATCCATGCCCGAGGCAGGATCGAACCTGCGACTGTAGGCTTCACCCTCAACGGGTGACTGTGTGATGTGCAATGTCCAGTCACGGAATAAGCGGTGCGAAATTCCTTGATGATACGGTGACCACCAAACGGTACGCGAAGGCTTTGGAAGATGATTTCCTCTCCGTTATCCAAAGTGACCATGACTTCGACAAGATGTGGTTCATAAAAGACGGAGGTGACATCATCGAAGCAGGAGAGTGTATAACGTCCTGGAATAGCACTTTGGGGACCATATTTTTGCTCTGAGGTAGCCAGAAGCCAATGGAATGGGCCTCGATTGGATATGGAACATGTAATAACACAAATCTGAATATCTGTAGTGACGTTTACATGTTGAATAAAGTGTATGCACGCCGTAGTTTGTAACTAATTTACGTTTCTTTTCATATAGTTGAATAGTTGTCTCCCTGTACATATTTATGAAAACTGTCAGAGTTATCAGCTGCAAGAGAAACATTTGAACAAATTAAATGATTCGCTGTCTAGCTTGACAATGAGAATTTTTTCTCCTTGTTTTTTGTGGTGCACAAAAGTTTCAAGTTCCTCCATCAAATCAATTGTATGAGGTTTTTGGAAGTGGTGGAGTATGTTAAGAACTTTCTCTATGTTTTCCATTTCCAAAATTTTATTATGATAACACAAAAAAGACATCACGGTTATGCATGCGTTGCTATCCTAAGCATTTCGCAATATATTTATTTCTACCAAAGAATCCAATAATTCTTAAGAGACTTACAGTGGCAGTATCACCATACATATGGAAAGTTAATGTCTAGGTACCAACCCTTCTAGATAACAATAAAAAATTTCCAAGAACGGAGCTGGTGGAACTAGGTAAATGACTCAAAGTAGGCATTGTAGTGTTTAGATCAGCGAGCTTTAAATGGAGCTTAACACTGCGGTGGTACACTGTGCGCAATAAATTAAATTTGACAGCAAACAGTCTTACACTTACACATAAGATCATGCACTACCTAGTACTGGCAGGCTAAAGGAACCGACCTACGTAGTTTAGTAACCAATAGACAGATTTAAACATTAACCATTAACCAATGAAATGGCGGACATATTTCGCCGCGTCTAGTTCGCGGACAGTCAGTAAGCACAACCGGCATATTTCGTTACGAAAATTCAAACGGGTACTCAAGCCAAGAGCACTAGCCCACAAAAGTTAACAATTGAAAGTCAGTTAAGAGCGCTTGCTCACATGAATTAAACAAATATAGACGGAAATAATTAAAACAGTAACTTTTAATCAATAAAAACAAGGACCTAGCCCGCCGCCGTTAATTAAGGAGATTTAATAAGCAACAGGAACGAGATCTGGTGCTACTAGAAGAAAACATCAGACACTCAGGCTAAGGGCCCTAGCCAGCTAGAATTGGCATACAGAAAAATTACAGTTTCAAACGTAGTAAGCTCAGATCCATATAACAGCGGACGAAGTTCTTAGCAACTAATTAGGGCACTCTGGCAGCTTACAGTAGCCCGATTCAGTAGTGACAAAATATTTGAATAGCTGCTAAATCTTGGACTAACAATTGAAAATTACTCATTTTTAAAATAAACAGTAAACTTAAGTTCTTGTGAAGAACTCTAGTTCGCGTAAAATAAGAAATTCAAATGGGAATTTTTAAAGAGTAACGTGCAGCCAAGATAAGGGTGCACGTAGGCCTTAACCACTAGTTAGGGCAATCTGACAGGTAAGTATAGCATGTTTGGTGGTAGTAAAACTTTTAATCGTTTACTCAGACGAAGTGCACTAGCCCACAAAAATATTAACAGACTGAAATAACAAACATTTTTAAATAGTGGTAACAAGTTAGCTATTTAGTGACGGATTTAGCAATGAACAACTCTTCAGACAATCTTGGCGACAAAATATCTATCGCTGAACCAGTGGTTTCTAGCAAATAAACATTGCAAAAAACCTATTCTTCACGTGCCGTATATTCTTATACAGGATACGTCGTGTTATTACAAGAAGTACACACAACTTAACAGTTTGCTACAAAGTCAGCCACTCCAAGAGTCGAAAGTAATGAACGGCCGGTAGACATTCTGCCATCTGTTGCGCAACGAGTGGCGCGGTCTCGTGTTGAACAAGGATATGATACGCCAGCTGGTACGCCACCACACTCGCTTCCAAAACTGATCATACACGCACCTTGATCGACGGGTTGCTAGAGCAAAATGAAGCAAGTTGATTAGTTCGTAGAAGTAGAACAAGATCACATCGTTTGGAAAGCACGCGCTGAATAAGGTAAGTGACAGACAACTTAACTGACCAGAGAGCACCAATTCGAAGACAAGGAAATGAAATGGTATTACTGTACTTAAGGGGACCACACCCTTCCTATCTAACCTATGTTAATTGAGTCGTATTTGACCCATTTATGAAAAAACTATTTGATGCAGTACCTTAATATTTTTACTGTATGTCACGTGATGCTAATAGTCAACTGTACTAAAATCTACTTCATCCATTTTATAGTTTTTAAGAAATACTACTTTAAATTATTAACAAAATATATTAAATTTTTTCTGCAGAAAATATTTTTTGTGAACTTCCTAACGGGCGAATATTAATGAGTGTAGTACCAGAGGTGGCTTTTTATGTTATACAGAGTCTCAAAAAATTTCATTCCTTTATCTATGATAGTTTCTGATGTAATGGAGCATTTGTACTGAAAATTTTGGATGCGGGAAATTGACTTTAAAGAAAAATCTTTTGAAATTTGTTACTTACAGTTAATTAAAACTGTCTTGCTGCATATGATGGCCTTTCTTTGGCCTCTAGCAGGTCTTCCAGTTTCTTTTTCACCTTCCTGGATATTTGTCTTGCTTTCTTGACCTGTCTGCATCGGCTATCTGCATTATATCGCAATGTTGTTGCCCAGTGATCATATTTTCACCAGGATTAATTCCCAGCTATCTCACTACCCAACACTTTCCAATATTACCACAATGGAATGTAATAACAGCATCATGAACTCCTAGTTTCATTTTATGCATGCCTGCAAATACAGTTTTAGGAAGGCGGTTCCAAATTATGATGTTGAAACATTCATTTGGGTTCTGTGTCTGCCCATGCAGACATTCCGTTAGAATGTCAGGATGAGTCATGTCTCTGAAAATAGGTTTAATTACTGTAATAACAGCAGCAGGAAAAGAATCCTGTTGAGAATAAGTTACTCCAGTTGCCTGAGTCCTATTGTATTTGCGCCACGAATTTTCCCCTGATGGACACAATCCATTACATGGACTATCGTCAGTAGAGGTCTTATGAAAGAATATGGCCCAAAAATCTCTCTTCATTGCCTCCAGATTTGCTTTATTTCTCCTAACTGCCTGCCCATAGTATACCTGCAAGTTTCTATATCAGTTTTAGTTAACCGACCCTGTCTGGTCAACAATTTTCCATCTTATAATTTTTTTCCTCTCAAACCAACAGTTAGTTTTCTCAGCCTTGTTCCCAAACATTTTTGAACATGGCCTACACACTCTATTTTGCTAATAATAGCATCTCCATATGGCTTACAGTTGACAGTGGGTGGGTTGACAGTGGGTGACAGAAAAGTGGGCGTGGCACATAAACACGCGTGGTAGGAAAATGCTCTTTAAATGCACGAAAAAAAAAAAAAATTTCAACAAAATCCATTTCACAGTACTTGAATCAAACCTTAATCTATCGAAATATGATGAAAACCGATAATCGATATTTTCTGATCTGAACCAAGGTGTGGTCCCCTTAAAAAATAAAACGGTTACTAAGCAACTCTCCTCATGTTCGGTTGCGTCAGTTGGCTACGGCCACTTCTGCCCAGACGCCCACGTTCACGACGTCGCTAGCGCAGACAGGACGAAATACAAACAATTCCCGGAGAAATACACTATTAGCCATTAAAATTGCTACTCCATGAAGATGACGTGCTACAGACGCGAAATTTAAGCGACAGGAAGCAGATGCTGTGATATGCAAATTATTAGCTTTTCAGAGCATTCACACAAGATTGGCGCCGGAGGCGACACCTACAATGTGCTGACATGAGGAAAGTTTCCAACCGATTTCTCATACACAAACAGCAGTTGACCAGCGTTGCCTGGAGAAACGTTGCTGTGGTGCCTCGTGTAAGGAGGAGAAGTGCGTACCATCACGTTTACGACTTTCATAAAGGTCGGATTGTAGCCTATCGCGATTGCGGTTTATCGTATCGCGAAATTGCTGCTCGCATTGGTCGAGATCCAATGCCTGTTAGCAGAATATGGACTCGGTGGGTTCAGGAGGGTAATACGGAACGCCGTGCTGGATCCCAACGGCCTCGTATCACTAGCAGTCGAGATGACAGGTATCTTATCCGCATGGCTGTAACGGATCGTACAGCCACGTCTCGATCCCTGAGTTAAGAGATGGGGACGTTTGCAAGACAACCACTATCTGCACGAACAGTTCGACGACGTTTGCAGCAGCATGGACTATCAGCTGCGAGACCGTGGCTGCGGTTACCCTTGACGCTACATCACAGACAGGAGCGCCTGCGATGGTGTACTCAACGGCGAACCTCGGTGCACGAATGGCAGAACGTCATTTTTTCGGATGAATCCGGGTTCCGTTTACAGCATCGTGATGGTCGCATCCGTGTTTGGCGATATCGCGGTGAACGCACATTGGAAGCGCGTATTCGTCATCGCCATATTGGCGTATAACCCAGCGTGATGGTTTGGGGTGCCATTTGTTACACGTCTCGGTCACCTCTTGTTCGCATTGACGGCACTTTGAACAGTGGACGTTACATTTCAGATGTGTTACGACCCGTGGCTCTACCCTTCATTCGATCCCTGCGAAACCCTACATTTCAGCAGTATAATGCACGACCGCATGTTGCAGGTCCTGTAGGGGCCTTTCAGGTACAGAAAATGTTTGACTGCTGCCCTGGCCAGCTCATTCTTCAGATCTCTCACGAATTGAAAACGTCTGATCAATGGTGGCCGAGCAACTGGCTCATCACAATACGCCAGTCACTACTCTTGGTGAACTGTGGTATCGTGTTGAAGCTGCATGGGCAGCTGTACGTGTACACGCCATCCAAGCTCTGTGTAACTCAATGCCCAGGCGTATCAAGGCCGCTATTACAGCCAGAGGTGATTGTTCTGGGTACTGATTTCTCAGGATCTATGCACCCTAATTGCGTGAAAATGTAATCACATGTCAGTTCTAGTATAATATATTTGTCCAATGAGTACCCCTTTACCATCTGCATTTCTTGTTGGTATAGCAATTTTAGTGTCCAGTAGTGTAGCTCTGGACAGAAGGGTACACAGCACGTGATTCCGAATGCAGCACTGTCCACGGGATGCAGCTCTCTCGCCCACGTCCTCTCTCCAACTGCCTGCCGACTCGCTCCGTCTAAAATCCTTTTTCCTCTCGCGGCGCGCCCACCCTCTAGCTCCCGTCCGGCGCTGCACTCCCTCTGCTAACCGAACGACGGTACGCAATCGAACGCATGTATCAGAATGTTGTTATGAAAATTGCTTAAACAGAAATTTTAGATCTGTTTTGGGGACTGTTGTGCATTATTTGTAATAACAAATAGAGGAAGTCAGACTTGTTTGCGAACTACTGATATTTTCAAGATTCGTAGTCAGCATTTCAACATAACTACCATAATGGAAGCATTGGTAAGGATTTTACGATTAGAAGGGATATTAAGGTGAAGTTTCAGACTTTAATAACTTTTCACTATTATCTGTAGTACATTTCACAGCAGAAGAACTTAGAATGAGGAGATTATTTATGAGACTATATGTAATTTTTGTACAATGTGATATCAGAGGTTGAAAATACAGCGAAGACAATTCTTACATTTCATCATTACGGCATCGCAACACTCATAGTTAACGAGTATAATTCAATGTAATTGCTTAACCTGCTGTATCCACATTTCAAAATATTCTCACCAAAGTGCATCGATTATCAAATATTGAAAATATCGCTTCAGTTTTAAATTTCTTTTATTATCACACGACCGGTTTCGGGCTCTTACAAGCGCATCCTCAGGTGTCGCACTGGAAACAGTAAGAGACGGGAGATAATTTTCGCCCATAAAAACCAAAAATTACGTAAAAAAGTTTAAAGAACATTTAAAACCATTTCAAAACCGCCGGTCGAGCTAGGTGATGTGAATCCTATGTCGGTGCTAAAGTGACACCAGGCAGTACTACGGGCGACTGCTTGGGTAGGGAAATACACAAATAACACCAGGAGACTTACGCTTGGTGCTGTGGCCCCCGAACGCCGCTGTAGACGTGTACTGGGCGCGGTGTGCTACCTATGAGCGCAGAAGAGGGAGTAGCGGGTGCGAACGAGGAAGCAAATTAGCAAGCCAGAGTGGCAAAAGTGCTGGCATCTATTGACGGAGCGAAGAAAGCGGGGCCACGATCCCGGACGTTCGTGATTTGAGTTAGTGGTTTACATTTAAAATTAACAAAAACAAAAAAAATGTTTTTTATTCCAGCCTTTGATCACAATATCAATTCTTTTGACGATGACCGGTTTCAGTCAGTAATGACCATCCTCAGATCTTTTCTACACCATGTCCTAAAGTGGTGTAGAAAAGGCCTGAGGATGGTCATTACTGACTGAAACCGGTCATCGTCAAAAGAATTGATATTGTGATCAAAGACTGGAATAAAATACATTTGATAGTAATGGATCACTGTTCATATAAGCGACTATGTCGCAGGTGGTGACAAAGAAATTACATAAAAATGCACGAAATAAGTGAAAAATGCATTATGCGTAGTAAAGTAACATATTGAACAGGTCGGTGCAGAGCTGTGGTAAAACTGAGTGGAAGCTGCGATATAAAATTATTATATAAACCGTAAAGCGCAATGAAACTTTCATTGCTTTGCTGTTTATATAATAATTTTACATCGCAGATTACACTCAGTTTTACCACAGTTCTGTACTGACCTGTTCAATACGTTCCTTTACTACGCATAATGCACTTTTCACTTATTTCGTGTATTTTTACGTAATTTTTTAGTTTTTCTTTATTTTAAATGTAAATCACTAGATCAAATTATGAATGTCCTGACTAGTGGCCCCGCGTTCTCCTCTCCGTCAATAGATAGCAACACTTTTGCCACTCAGGTTTACCAATTTGCCTCCTCGTTCCCATCCGCTACTCCCTGTTCTACGCTCTGCCATGTACACGCGGCGCTCGGGGACCACAGCACAGTGTAAGTGTCCCGGTATTATTCGTATATTTCCCTACCCAGACAGTCGTCCGTAGTACTGTCTGATGTCACTTTCACAATGAAATAGGTTTGACAGCACCTAGCCCCACCGGCGATTTCGAAATGTTTTTATAAGTTTTTTAAAACATTTTTGTGAAATGTTTGGTTTTTATGTGTTTTGCGGCGTGTGAAAATTATCTCCCGTCTCTTGGTATTTCCGGTGTTCTACAGTGAGCTGTATTTTATGGTATAATTTATTTAGTTCTTTGGCTAGATTTTCTATTTACTTTGTTGTTACACTGGATACAGAATGAGAGCATCATCAACACTGTGTTTGTAATAATGCATCTTGTACCCTATTATTCCACAGAGAGATAATTCATGAACATGAGAACAACAGTATATCAGCAAGTCAAGCATGAAGTAAGTATTATTCAGAACCTGCTGACGCACATCGTTCTCTGATGTGATACGATATAAGATGCATTTGGAAAAGATTCAGTGAAATATAGTGCAGAAGGTATCGTTAGTGGCGTCCAAAATTAAAGTAACTAACAGCTGTTTCCCCTCCTGTGTCTAATTCACGATATAATCATACAAACTGTCAAAAGATATCTGTACCATCGTGTTCTGTACGTGAGATAGATCCCTGTCGACGGATAACCACGCCAACGATGATGTCTGCCAGACCTATCAAATGGGTAGTGTCTGCTGGGTAGTCCCACATTCACAATTACTGTGTACACAATCACAGACTGCGCAGTACGACACAGGGAAGACGCCCACTAAACGCTCTTCTGTGGAGAGTCGTAAGAAGACTGGATGCAAGAGAGTCGCAAACTGACGTGACCCGATGGCTTAAGGTGATTCGTTCTGTTGTTTCTCGAATGTGGCGTGAGTTTATAGAGATCGAAACTGGGCGCCAAAGATCCGTACAGGGCCGACTACGTGTGACATCAGAAAGAGTGGACCGTTATTTGTATCCAAGGACACGACATTACCGCATAGTACTTCAGACAGCTGCCATCTGACCTCGGAACATGCGCTGGACGTGATATATTGAGGTACGGAAGGCTTCAGGAGAGTGGCCTTATTATCGGAGACCTGCTGTATGTGTGTGTCGTACGAGTCTTCACATAAGGGAACGTCTAGAGCGGAGTGTCAACATACCAACTGGACGGTCCAACAGTGGGCCATTGTTCTATTCACAGATGAGTCCCGGTTTGATCTGGAGAGTGATTCTCGACGGATTAGCATCTGGAGGGAAGGTGGAATACGATGTCCTGATCCAAACGTTGTTGAAAGAGACCGATTCCATGAAGATCCATAATGGTGTGGGCAGGAATTATATTAACCACTCGAGCACCTTTCGTGAAATTGCACGGGTGAATCGACAAGGTTTAACTGCTGTCAGGCATCGTGAAGAGATCTTGGGACCTCATATGCGATTTGTTGGGCGGTGCTGTGGACTCAAGACTGCGTATTGATGGACGACAAGCACCACCTCATAGAGAACAGGTGGTTGATATTGCACGCATGGCGTAACCAGATCGCTCTCCCGATTTGAATCCCATAGAGCATGTGTGGATAAAAAAGGGAGAGGGTTGCATCACTTCAGCATCCACCAACCACTCTCCAAGACATGCGAGCAGCTCTGCAGAAATAACGGGCGTTATTGCCTCGGCATGAAATGGATGACATCTGTCACAGTATGCCCAGTGGTTTTCAGGCGCGTATTGTTCCCAGAGGTGCTCACATCCCATACTGAGCACATTAACCAGTTGTCGGATCATGTGTACAGATCCGTTAAGTTGAAAAAAAATAACAATTTTGTCTACTGTAATGCATGTTGCAGTTGTTTGCCTTCTGTATTCTTTACATTGTCTCTGCTTTAGTATCGTCTATTTATACTGTTTTGTAGGGAACTAAAGGCAACCTTGCAAAATTTCCGTTTTTTGCTTTATATTTTGGGCACTAGTGTCGTTTGCTGAAACGAGTCATCACAATAAAGGCTGTATAGCTGCGATGTTGGCTGTTTGAAGTGTTACTTCTGTTTCTGTCTTAATCTAGATCGCCCCTTAGCTTGACAATTTCAGGCATATATGATACAATTAAGGGGCTCCGGAAAGGCTCAAAAATCATGAAAAGTTCAAATTTTACTTTTTTGCGTTTTCTGAATCTGCAGACTATTACCTTTTAATAGATATATAATTTATTCAATTCCGAAGACTACAACTATTTTTGTTTTTTTTGAAATGTGTTCTACATGGGCGTGACCCACTGTGGCGCTGTTAAACTGCTGTCAAATGGTGTTATTATTAACGTCCGTGTTCATCAGGTACATTTTAGTGATGTGAGATAAAGTATGTGTTGTGGCTAACCTGTGATGGTTCAATACATATTGCTGGTGTGATTGTCGATTGTTTCATTTTTATTTACTCTGTCGTTATCTCGAAAATATTCGTAATTAATTCTGTTTCTTGAGTCTCTGTTTTGTTGAAGTATAATAATGAGTAAAAGTAAGGTTATTAGAAATTCTCTGAAGGCTTTTAAGAAAAGGAGAAATGTTGGAAAGCCAAAGGTATGTGTTATTACTGTAAACAATAAAGACGATAACCAAGTGAGTGAACCTAACCTCTCAAGTACACCTGCCCATAGCAGTCAAAGTGGGAAAGACAATACTTCACACAAGAAGCTTGGTTCAATGAGTGAAAACTACGAATGTTTTATGGGCGAATCGGATGTGAATGAAATATTTGATATTTCGGTTCTCAAAGGAATTTTTTCAAACTGTGTAAGATGTATTTATGTAGTGAAGTTGGTCTGGAACTCTCCATAATAAAGCACGTAGGACTTGCTAGTGAAATACAACTGAAATGTGATAAGTGTTGATACATGACCACCTTTTGGCACAGTGTTGCAATAACTGCAACTGAAGAAAATGGTAGCAAAATCTACGAACACAACATTAGATTTGTTTATTCCTTGCGTTCAGTTGGTAGGGGTGCTACTGCAGGTGCAATTTTCTGTGGCATCATGAATCTTCCAAATCCCCCAACCAAGTTTACGACCTATAATAAATTAATAGGGTCTAAAGTAGAAGATGTCTGTATAGAATCTATGAAGAACGCTGTGGAAGAGGCAGTAATGGAAAATAATGGTAACAGAGATTTGATTGCAGCGTTCGATGGTACCTGGCCTAAACGGGGACACACATCTTTTCATGGTGTAGTATCTGCCACCAGTATGTATACAGGGAAAGCTTTAGCTGTAGCAGTAATATCAAAGTATTGTAGATGTCCACAAAAATATAAAGATACACATGAAAATAATTCCAAAGCTAACTATAGTGGCAGTAGTGGAGGAATGGAAGTGGCTGGTGTTGTCAGTATATTCCAGCGTTCTGAGGCGTGTGATAAAGTGCGATATGTTAATTAGCTTGGTGACGGTGATTCTAAAAGTTTCAAACATGTTCAAGGACTGAAGCCCTATGGTGATGATGTTGTAGTGCAGAAATTTGAGTGTATTGGACACGTACAGAAGCGAATGGGAACAAGACTTCGGCGACTGAAAGCTTCGTACAAAAAACAAAAACTTAGTGATGGTAAAGGGTTGGATGGGAAGGGAAGGTTAACTGACAGTGCAATTGACAAAATACAGAACTATTATGGAATGGCTATTAGGCAAAATACACAAAGTGTCAACGAAATGAAGAAGGCTGTTTGGGCTCTTTTTTTTCATACTTCTTCAACCGATGAAAATCCCCAACATAGCTTGTGTCCCAAAGAAGAAGACAGTTGGTGTAAATATAACAAAGGATTGCTAACTGGTGAAGTGTACACTCATAAGCATAGTCTGCCTCATGCAATAATGGAGGTGATAAAACCTATTTTCAGAGACTTAGCAGCACCTGAACTGTTGAAAAAGTGTATTCACGGAAAAACTCAAAACCCCAATGAAAGTGTAAATAGTGTTTTATGGTCGAGAATCCCCAAGACTGTATTTGTTGGAATAGAAACACTTCACTTTGGTGTGTATGATGCTGTTGCGACTTTCAATGATGGCAACATTGTCAGGTGCAAGGTATTTAGAAATATGGGAATGAAGATAGGTTCTAACATGGTACGAGCGATGCTTGCTTTCGACAGGGAACGCCTTCGGGCTGCAGACAGGGCTGTAAAGAGTCTAGAAATACAAGCAAGAGTAAACAGGAGGAGGAACAAGAGGAAGCTGGAGGAGGAGTTTGTAGAGGATGAAGATAATCCATCCTATGGACCTGGAATGCACTAAAAAGTTAATCCAATCTTTGTCGCTCGATTCCCAAAACTTTTACTTGCTCATACTAATTACATGTTTTCTAAGGATCTTCCAAACATATTTGTTTCAAACTTTCAGTAAATGTTACACAGTACCTTCTGCATAATTTAACACAGCCTTTTTCCAAAAAACTGTATATTTTTGAATATATAAATAAAAAATTGCAAAAAAAATGTTATGAATTTTCATTACAATTGAAAAAAAATCATCTTTAATAACTGAACTAAAATTTTGTAAGATCCCTGTGTTAAGTTGTAGCCCATATTCCAATAAATAATCTGTAAAAAGTTCAACTTCCTACCTCAAATACTTTGTGAGGAAAGATGTAATTTATAAGCGTTATTTTAACATTGCAAGTATAGGGCGTTCCGGAGCCCCTTAATGAAAGCTTCGAATATTATCTTTTTAGTGAATTATACGAGTAAATTTGATTTACTGGCATTTCAGCAAATCCTGCAAACCATTAATGCCTACTACACAAGAGTTTTAACAGGTGTAGTTGGTTAAGATTGGATATATTTGTCAACAGTGTTATTTTTTGTCAACTAAAGTTCAAATAAATGAAATTTATTTTCAAAAAAATATAGTGGCGGCACGTCAAAGCTGTCCCTCGCCGCGGTGGCGCTCATGATATCAAGAGAGGACTGTGTAGCCGGATGGTAGTGAACTATTTCTTGTGATTCGGCAATTCTGTCGCCGTGGCAGATCAATCGTCTCGGACTCTCAGCGCTCTGGAAGACATACGTTCGATACTGTGCTTCCTCATTTGGCCGGCGCCCTCCCGGATCTGGAGACCTAAGAGTTTTGGCCGGTGGGCGTCAATGGGATCTGCCCCCAGCCGCCACGTCCGCCTCCGGCCTCTGCCCCAGGCAGTCCCGAGGATTGGGTAATCCACAGGAAATCCCGGCTGGCTTAGACGGGGGCTGCCGGAGGCGCTGCAGTTTAATTGCTCCTCCACTACCGGCCCGAGCCTCAGCAAACTGACCCCAATCCTTTCCACATCTGCACTTTGTGTGGCGGAGGGTACTTTTCATACTGCTATCTTTTCCCCATTTCGCTGTTCCATTAGTTAATAGCGGTTAGGAAGAACGACTGCCGCTAAACTTCCGTGAGAATCAACTATCTCTGTCATCGTGATCATTATGTATGTTGCGAGGAAGAAATACGTTTACTGACTTTTCCTGAAAGGCAAGCTCTTGGCATTCAACACTAAACCTCACCGTGAAGCAAACCGCTTCTCTGTCTTATTGTGTACCAGAGTACTTTTTTTATAAAGCATTACAATGGTCCTATTGTGATATTCCGACGTCTCTTTTCTCACACACACTGAATAATACTCTACTTCTAAACTCCTCTTTTTTGAATGGGTGGATCTCAGATTCTAGAAATATATTAATAACTTCATGGGAAACATTTCCATCCTTCCCGCACAGTCAAGACTTTTTGTTGGACGCAGATATTTAAATCATGTACACTTCTTTTTATCCCTTAACAAGTTCATTGGCACAGGGAACTACACGCTATAAAATTCGAACCTGGACACAGTTAACGTGGCTAACGCCACTGGTACTTATACAATATGCGACAGCTACAAATGTTTTCTCTGTGTTGTTAATGTTGTACTCAATCGCTACCACTATATAAAGAGAAGCCGTCGTTCAAAGTTGTTACCAGACATCTCGAAATGTACTTCGTGTTTTTGCAAGATAGTCTATTAAACATCCGAAAGGACATAGGTTTCATATTTTAGTATATGTGATTGTGTGAACCAAAAAATCCTTTTAAATAAACTAGAATTCTATGGCGTCACAGGCAGTGCTGCAAAATGGTTCAAGTCATACCTAGCTAACAGGAAACAAAGGGTGTCAGTACAAGGGACTAGTGAATTAAGACATCAGTCATCATAAGAATGGGAAGACATTACATGTGGTGTCCCACAAGGATCCATCTTAGGGCCATTGCTTTTTCTTGTGTACATTAATGATCTCTTATCAGTTACACTGCCTGAAGCAGAGTTCGTTTTGTTTGCAGATGACACAAGTATTACAATAAATAGTATATCGAGTGTAATTCTAGAAAGATCTGCTAATGATATTTTCATGAATATTAATAAGTAGTTTAAAGCCAACTCATTGACATTAAACTGTGAAAAGACTCACAACATGCAATTCAGAACCTGTAAGAGGTTTCCACCCAGCATATGCATAAAGTATGAAGAAGAGCAGATAGAAGAGGTTGACAGTCTTAAATTCCTGGGATTACAACTTGATAGTAAATTCAGTTGGGAGGATCACACCACAGAACTGCAGAAATGCCTTAACAAATCTGTATTTGCAATTGGAGTGGTAGCAGACATAGGCGACATAAAAATGAAAAAGCTTGCATACTTTGCCTACTTTCATTCCATAATGTCGTATGGTATAATATTTTGGGGTAACTCTTCAAGTCAAACAAAAGTTTTCAGAGTCCAAAAGCGTGTAATACATATCATTTGTGAAGTAAATTCACAGACGTCATGTAGAAACATCTTCAAAGAACTGGGTATACTAACCACTGCCTCTCAGTATATTTACTCCTTAATGAAATTTATCCTAAATAATACATCTCTTTTTCCAACAAACAGCCCAGTTCATACACAAAATACCAGGAACAAAAATGATCTCCACAAAGACTTAAAAGCACTTATTTTAGATCAAAAAGGGGTCCACTATTCAAGAACACTCATCTTCTATAATTTGCCAGCAAACATAAAAAATTTAGTTACAAATAAAGATCAATTTAAAAGGAGCCTGAAAGACTTACTAGTGGCCAACTCCTTCTACTCCATTGACAAATTTTTAATAGAAACAAATGATGTATTGTATATATTCATACTATTAGTATTGTTATTTCAGCTAAAAAAAAAGTTGACATGTTCCACATCTACGACGATCTCCTCAGCATGGATCTATGGAACGAAAAACTAATGTAATCGAAAATAATCTAATATATATGGTATATAAATGTGTATTTACTATACAGGGTGATTCAAAAAGAATACCACAACTTTAGGAATTTAAAACTCTGCAACGACAAAAGGCGGAGCTAAGCACTATCCGTCGGCGAATTAAGGGAGCTATAAAGTTTCATTTAGTTGTACATTTGTTCGCCATTTCAGCCAATAAAGTTTTTGGTCCCTTTTTCTTCGAAGGTGCTACTGTAACTGGACTACAGTATCTGGAGATGTTAGAGAATTAGCTGTTCCCTCAGCTCGAACAAGAAGCACAACAATTCATATTTCAGCAGGATGGAGCGCCACCACATTGGCACTTATCTGTCCGTAACTACCTGAACGTCAACTACCTGAGGCGATGGATCGGCCGCCAGGCAGCCCGTGACAGAGCACTTCATCACTGGCCTCCAAGAAGCCCTGATCTTACCCCCTGCGATTTTTTCTTATGGGGGTATGTTAAGGATATAGTGTTTCGGCCACCTCTCCCAGCCAACACTGATGATTTCAAACGAGAAATAACGGCAGCTATCCAAACTGTTACGCCTGATATGCTACAGAGAGTTTGGAACGAGTTGGAGTATCGGGTTGATATTGCTCGTGTGTCTGGAGGGGGCCATATTGAACATCTCTGAACTTGTTTTTGAGTGAAAAAAACCTTTTTAAATAGTCTTTGTAATGATGTATAACAGAAGGTTATATTATGTTTCTTTCATTTATACACATTTTTAAAGTTGTGGTATTCTTTTTGAATCACCCTGCATAATCTGCAAATGCTGTTAACGAAAATCTCTGTAAGTTCTTGATAGATTTACTTCAGATTTTCACAGTATAACGAACCTTCGGAAGGGCATAGGCTACGGTTGTTTAAATATATTAGGAATACAAATATATATTTAAAATCTATTCTACTACAGAAAGACAAATAGATGTTTAACGTTGTTGCCAAAATTCTCGAAGAGTTCTTGGACGATTTTCAATGCTTCTGCAGTAAACTTTCAGTCAATCGTAGCCTACTTATTTTTAGATGTATATGTTATGTTAATATGTATATAATAGTATATGAAGAGGAAATAATGTTAGAAGGACTGTCAAAAAGTTCTTAAGCGATTTTTCTCAATTTTTACAGGATATGCAAATAATCATTTGGACAGACACCTGCTATATATTTTAATACACATATTAAGTAAATATAAATGTAATATGAAATATATGTAATAGGGAAAAGTCGTTAAAGTCGTTACCCAAGATATCGAAAAGTTCTTGACGCTACTTTAAATTTTTTATATGACACCCTAATACTCATATAGTCATAGGGTATATATTCTTAATATTTGTATATACATATATTCACAAACACACACAGGACACACACTCATTATATATATATATATATATATATATATATATTGTTCTGCAGTTCTTGATACACATCTCTAAAGGTTGTAGATGACAGAAGGATAAAAGTATCAATGTGAGGTTATGATCCCTGTCTGGAGCCGAACGAGTTGAAGGCTTTAAGTGAAAACCGTTCTCATACATCTGACTGTGGAGTAATTGTACTACTGTCGATGTTGCTAAGACTGAAGGGTAGGCAACTTTTAGAGGTGGTAGTGTGATCTAGTACACATGGTCCCTAAAACGGGTACTTTAAGAGTTTGGAGCACTTGTTCAATAGAAGAGATGTGTTTTACAGTAACAAACATGAACAAGTGCTCGTAGTTCCTCAGGTAGGTATTTTACAGCCCAGTTTTTTCCATGTGGGTGACTGTAGTGGCGTGGGAATAGTGGAAGTAAATGAGACTCATCACTAGTTTTATAGGATTTGTAGTAGAGATAGGAAGATACTAGAACAGGAGGGGAAAATTGCCGCCCTTCAGGATGAGTTAGACAAGACCAGGGGAGATCTTGACAGGTTAAGGAGGGAGAAGGGTAAAGAGAGGTGGGAAGTGGCAACAGGCGACAGGAGGAACAGGCCTAGAACTTCGTCTGACAGCTTCATGGTGAATGTAGAAAATATATTTGACCTGTTGCTTCAGTTAGAAGCTGGTGAGCCTCAAGCAGTTGCAGGTGTAGACAGGGCACAACAAACTTTCAGCAGTAAATTGAAAAGTAAGAATGTACGGAAATCAGTAAAGAGAAAGAAAGTGTTGTTGTTAGGTAGTTCCCATGGAAGATGTGTTGGCCAACTTTTACAGGATGAACTAGGATCAGAATACCAGGCCACCAATTTTTTAAAACCTAGTGCTGGTGTGGAGCAGATGACAGAGGATTTAGGATCACTTTGCAAAGATTTCAGTAAGGAAGACACCGTGGTTATAGTGGGTGGGGCAGGTAACAGTATTGACAGAGATCCTGGATACAGTATAGAGCGTGACCTGGCAAAGAATTCATCAGCATCGAAGCATACTAGTGTTGAGTTTGTATCTGTTCTTGGGCGCCATGACCGACCTCATTTGAACTCTTCTGTCAAGAGAGTTAATTTGGAGCTGGAACGGCTGCTTATGTCGGGTGCAGGATCACACATTGGTGTGGTTCCTGTTGATTCACTCAGTAGGTGGGATTATACTAGGCATGGCCTTCACCTCAAAAGGAAGGGGAAGGGGAAACTGGCTGGTGAAATAGGACGAAAGTTAAAGTGGGGAGGCACTGTCATGAGTGGTAAAATACCAGTGGTTATAGGATTCAGAAAAGACCCTTTTCTAGAGTAGGGAGGACAGAAAGAAAGCAAATTTTAAGAGAGGTTAGAACTGAGACAAACCTTCAGATTGAGAAAGAAATCAAAAAACATAATTCCAACTTATTACATCAGCATAAACAGCTATTGGTTAAGAATTTTCAACAGTCAGCAGATATTTTAACGCTACCCAATTTTAACTCAGTCAATGTGAAATGTCAGCTATCTTTATTGCATCAAAATATTCGAGGACTGAGAAATAAAATTAATGGACTAACTATCTGCATAGATGAATTAGAGTCTTCAAACCCAGCTGACATAATCTGCCTCTCTGAACATCATGTGACCACTGGTATAGAACTTTTAAGTGTTAGGGGGTTTAGGTCAGCATCTCACTTTTGTAGATCAGAAATGGAGAAAGGAGTTGCCACATTCATCAGGAACTGTCATAAATTTAAGAACATAGACATTCATAAATTTTGCCTAGAACAGCATATGGAAGCATGTGCAACAGAATTAGAATTTCACAAAAAATCCTTCATAATATTAAGTGTATATCGAGCACATGCAGGTAACTTTAATCTGTTTGTAAACCACCTTGAAGCTGTACTGGCCCATTTAACAACCAAAAACAAAGAAATAGTGGTTGCTGGTGATTTCAATGTAGATTTCCTTAAAAACTCTCCCAATAAAAACTTATTTGAGTTAGTAACACTATCATTCAACTTAATTCCCACTGTAAAGTTCCCCACTAGGGTTGCCACTTGCTCACAAACAGCCATTGATAATATCTTTATAGAAAAGTCCAATAAACAAAATTATATTACAAAACCAATAGTCAATAGCCTCTCAGACCATGACATACAGTTCCTTCTGTTAAATGTTAATACTGAACAGGATATAAAATCTGTTAAATCTGAGCTCAAGAGGGTAATCAATAGGACAAAAATTGATTATTTTAGGACACTCCTCAGATACATTTACTGGACTGATGTTTACAGTGCTCATGGCATGAATGAAAAATACAACACTGTTGCTAAGAAAGTGCTTACCTTATTCGAACACTGTTTTCCCCCAAAACTTACCAAGGTTAGAGCAAAGTCTACAAAGAAGCCATGGATTACTCAAGGAATAGGGGTATCTTGTAAAACAAGAAGAAAGCTGTATCTGTCAATCCCAAACAGTTCCAGTGTTGATGCTATAGCACATTATAAGAAATACTGCAAAATATTAAAGACTGTAATACTGACATCAAAGCAAATATATTACAAGGAAAAGATAGTCATATCAGATAACAAAATAAAGACAATATGGGATACAGTTAAGGAGGAGACCTGTAGGACCAGACATGGAGAGGAACAAATAGCATTAAGAGTAAATGATACAATGGTGACAGATGTGTATAGTGTTGCAGAACTTTTTAACAAACATTTTATAACTGTTACTGAAAAGATGAGGTTGTCAGGTTCGGTAGACGCTGCTATGGAATACCGCAGACCAGACATTTCAAGTAACTTCCATAATATGAATTTGACCCTCACTACGCCAACAGAAATAATGTCTATCATAAAATCTTTAAAATCAAAAACATCTAGTGGGTATGATGAAATATCAACAAAGTTAATTAAAGAATGTAATTCTGAGCTAAGTAACATATTAAGCTATCTGTGTAACCAGTCGTTTATCAGCGGAATGTTTCCTGAATGGCTGAAATATGCTGAAGTTAAGCCACTGTTTAAGAAGGGAGATAAAGAAATAGCATCAAATTTCCGTCCAATTCCACTGTTGCCAGCATTCTCAAAAATTTTCGAAAAAGTAATGTACAGTCGGCGTTATAACCATCTTATCTCAAATAACATACAGTCACAGTTTGGATTTCTAAAAGGTTCTGATATTGAGAGGACTATCTACAGTTACAGTGAAAACTTGCTTAATTCACTAGACAAAAAATTGCAGGGAACTGGTATATTTTGTGATCTGTCAAAGGCATTTGACTGTGTAAATCACAATATCCTTTTAAGTAAATTAGAATATTATAGTGCAACAGGAAATGCTGCAAAATTATTTCATGGCTGTGTGACTTAGGCTTATGCTGCTGTGTAAGGCGGGTGACCTTGAGTGGGACTTAGTCGCTGAGCGAGGCAGCCGGGCAACACGGGCCCTATATTTACTAGGCCCGTGTTGCTGGAAAATCAAACTGGCGATTGCGCAGTCGGGACTGATAAGGCGCGCTGGCGCTGTGCGTGCCTGGTGGGGGACAGGAAGTACATCCTGTTCTGAGGCAGCAGCATGCTCAGTCGACTCGAGGCAGCCGCACGAAGCACACAGCCATGCCGTACCGCCGCAGAAGATACACGAGGAGGAGCAGACTTCCAGTGTACAAGACAGTGGACACTTTCAGCTTTGTTCCTAATAATGTTGCTCAAGAAGAACTGCTGACAGGTCCTATTACATTTGTTGGATGCAAGATTAATTTTTCATGTACCACTACAGAACTTGTACCTGGTAATTCATGGTTAACACTTGCTGTAGTACGAGGTAGTGATAAAGCACTACAAGGATTGGAATCTTACTATGACAGAGACATTATAGCCTATCGCACCTTTTCTATTGGGGTACAGGGTGATAGGAACTATGGAACTGGTGTGGTACATACTGATAAACCATTTTCATTATATACAAGAAACAGGAGACGTGTTAATGCTAACGAAAGAGTCAATGTTTGGGCCAAGATTCTTAATAAAGAGAACCATCCTTATGTATCCCATGAGATTTTTTTTTTTAAAACAAATAAAAACACTAATTCAGCTACTGAAGCATCTTTCTCTTTTGTGGGTTGCAGGGGTTATGACCCCTGGGGAGGTGGGTGGGTTTTATTTCATGGCTGTGTAAATCACAATATCCTTTTAAGTAAATTAGAATATTATAGTGTAATAGGAAATGCTGCAAAATAGTTCAAATATTATATCTCTGGCAGGAAACAAAGGGTGTTATTAGGAAAGAGACATGTATCAAGCTATGAGGCATCATCCAACTGGGAACTAATTACATGTGGGGTCCCACAAGGTTCCATTTTGGGGCCCTTACATTTTCTTGTGTATATCAATGACCTTTCATCAGTAACATTCCCGAATGCCAAGTTCGTTTTGTTTGCTGATGATACAAACATTGCAATAAATAGCAAATCAAGTGTAGTCTTAGAAGGATCAGCTAATAAAATATTTGTGGACATTAATCACTGGTTCCTAACCGATTCTTTGTCACTAAACTTTGAAAAAACACACTACATGCAGTTCAGAACTTGTAAGGGGTGTCCCACGAGTATATGTCTAACATACGATGACAAGAAGATAGAAGAAGTGGACGGTGTTAAATTCTTGCTATTACAGCTTGATAATAAATTCAACTGGGAGGAGCACACCACAGAACTATTGAAGTCTCTTGACAAATCTATGTTTTCAGTGCGAATTTTCTCAGAAGTACGGGATATAAAAATGAAGAAACTGGTATACTATGCTTACTTTCATTCCATAATGCCATATGGGATTATTTTTTGGGGTAATTCATCAAGCCAAGCTAAAGTTTTCCAGGCATAAAAACGTGCAGTAAGAGTTATATCTGGTGTGAACTCAGGAACATCTTGCAGAAGCCTGTTTAGGGAACTAGGGATACTAACTACTGCTTCCCAATGTATTTATTCCTTAATGAAATTTGTCATTAAAAATATATCACTTTCTCAAACCAACAGCTCAATTCATGGAATCAATACTAGAAATATGAATACTTTCCACAAGGATTTAAAGTCTCTTAGTCTCGTACAAAAAGGTGTGCATTATTCAGGACCACACATTTTCAATAACTTACCAGCAGCCATAAAAAGCTTAAGAACCAATGAAATTCAGTTTAAGAGAAGTCTAAAGGATTTATTGGTGCCCAACTCCTTCTAATCCACTGACGAATTTCTCAGTAAAACCAACTGATTTATATATATATATATATATATATATATATAAACCCCCCATGAACCATGGACCTTGCCGTTGGTGGGGAGGCTTGCGTGCCTCAGCGATACAGATAGCCGTACCGTAGGTGCAACCACAGCAGAGGGGTATCTGTTGAGAGGCCAGACAAACGTGTGGTTCCTGAAGAGGGGCAGCAGCCTTTTCAGTAGTTGCAGGGGCAACAGTCTGGATGATTGACTGATCTGGATTTCTAACATAACCAAAACGGCCTTGCTGTGCTGGTACTGCGGACGGCCGAAAGCAAGGGGAAACTACTGCCGTAATTTTTCCCGAGGGCATGCAGCTTTACTGTATGGTTAAATGATGGTGGCGTCCTCTTGGGTAAAATATTCCGGAGGTAAAATAGTCCCCCATTCGGATCTCTGGGCGGGGACTACTCAGGAGGACGCCTTTATCAGGAGAAAGAAAACTGGCGTTCTACGGATCGGAGGATGGAATGTCAGATCCCTTAATCGGGCAGGTAGGTTAGAAAATTTAAAAAGGGTAATGCATAGGTTAAAGTTAGATAGAGTGGGAATTAGTGAAGTTCGGTGGCAGGAGGAACACGACTTTTGGTCAGGTGAATACAGGGTTATAAATACAAAATCACATAGGGGTA
The DNA here is from genome assembly GCF_023864345.2 of Schistocerca serialis cubense. Classification (NCBI taxonomy): domain Eukaryota; kingdom Metazoa; phylum Arthropoda; class Insecta; order Orthoptera; family Acrididae; genus Schistocerca; species Schistocerca serialis. Next base: position 111,850,391 of record NC_064645.1, on the reverse strand, counting down.
ATGCAGGAGTAGGTTTAATAATGAATAAAAAAATAGGAGTGCGGGTAAGCTACTACAAACACCATAGTGAACGCATTATTGTGGCCAAGATAGACACGAAGCCCACGCCTACTACAGTAGTACAAGTTTATATGCCAACTAACTCTGCAGATGACGAAGAAATTGAAGAAATGTATGATGAAATAAAAGAAATTATTCAGATAGTGAATGGAGACGAAAATTTAATAGTCATGGGTGACTGGAATTCGGTAGTAGGAAAAGGGAGAGAGGGAAACGTAGTAGGTGAATTTGGATTGGGGGGAAGAAATGAAAGAGGGAGCCGCCTGGTAGAATTTTGCACAGAGCACAACTTAATCGTAGCTAACACTTGGTTCAAGAATCATAAAAGAAGGTTGTATACATGGAAGAACCCTGGAGATACTAAAAGGTATCAGATAGATTAAATAATGGTAAGACAGAGATTTAGGAACCAGGTTTTAAATTGTAAGACATTTCCAGGGGCAGATGTGGACTCTGACCACAATCTGTTGTTTACGAACTGTAGATCAAAACTGAAGAAACTGCAAAAAGGTGGGAATTTAAGGAGATGGGACCTGGATAAACTGAAAGAACCAAAGGTTGTACAGAGTTTCAAGGAGGGCATAAGGAAACAATTGACAGGAATGGGGGAAAGAAATACAGTAGAAGAAGAATGGGTAGCTTTGAAGGATGAAGTAGTGAAGGCAGCAGAGCATAAAGTACGTAAAAAGACGAGGGCTGCTAGAAGTCCTTGGGTAACAGAAGATGTATTGAACTTAACTGATGAAAGGAGAAAATATAAAAATGCAGTAAATGAAGCAGGCAAAAGGGAATACAAACGTTTCAAAAATGAGATCGACAGGAAGTGCAAAATGGCTAAGCACGGATGGCTAGAGGACAAATGTAGTGGCTTATCTCACTAGGGGCAAGATAGATACTGCCTACAGGCAAATTAAAGAGACATTTGGAGAAAAGAGAACCACTTGCATGAATACCAAGAGCTCAGATGGAAACCCAGTTCTAAGCAAAGAAGGGAAAGCAGAAAGGTGGAAGGAGTATATAGAGGGTCTATACAAGGGCGATGTACTTGAGGACAATATTATGAAAATGGAAGAGGATGTAGATGAAGATGAAATGGGAGATATGATACGGCGTGAAGAGTTTGACAGAGCACTGAAAGACCTGAGTCGAAACAAGGCCCCGGGAGTAGACAACATTCCATTAGAACTACTGACAGCCTTGGGAGAGCCAGCCCTGACAAAATTCTACCATCTGGTGAGCAAGATGTACGAGACAGGTGAAATACCCTCAGACTTCAAGAACAATATAATAATTCCAATCCCAAAGAAAGCAGATGTGAAAATTACCGAACTACCAGTTTAATAAGTCACGGTTGCAAAATACTAACACGAATTCTTTACAGACGAATGCAAAAACTAGTAGAAGCCGACCATGGGGAAGATCATTATGGATTCCGTAGAAATATTGGAACACGTGAGGCAATACTGACCCTACGACTTTTCTTAGAAGCTAGATTAAGGAAAAGCAAACCTACGTTTCTAGCATTTGTAGACTTAGAGAAAGCTTTTGACAATGTTGACTGGAATACTCTCTTTGTAATTCTGAAGGTTGTAGGGGTAAAATACCGGGAGCGAAATACATGGGAGCGAAAGGCTATTTACAATTTGTACAGAAACCAGATGGCAGTTATAAGAGTCGAGGGACATGAAAGGGAAGCAGTGGTTGGGAAGGGAGTGAGACAGGTTTGCAGCCTCTCCCCGATGTTATTCAATCTGTATATTGAGCAAGCAGTGAAGGAAACAAAAGAAAAATTCGGTATTAAAATCCATGATTTTGAAGAAATAAAAACTTTGTGGTTCGCCGATGACATTGTAATTCTGTCAGAGACAGCAAAGGACTTGGAAGAGCAGTTGAACGTAATGGACAGTGTCTTGAAAGGCGGGTATAAGATGAACATCAATAAAAGCAAAACGAGGATAATGGAATGTAGTCGAATTAAGTCAGGCGATGCTGAGGGAATTAGATTAGGAAATGAGACACTTAAAGTAGTAAAAGAGTTTTGCTATTTGGGGAGCAAAATAACTGATGATGATCGAAGTAGAGAGGATATAAAATGTAGACTGGCAATGGCAAGGAAAGCGTTTCTGAAGAAGAGAAATTTGTTAACATCGAGTATAGATTTAAGTGTCAGGAAGTCGTTTCTGAAAGTATTTGTATGGAGTATAGCCATGTATGGAAGTGAAACATAGACGATAAATAGTTTGGACAAGAAGAGAATAGAAGCTTTTGAAATGTGGTGCTACAGAAGAATGCTGAAGATTAGATGGGTAGATCACATAACTAATGAGGAGGTATTGAATAGGATTGGGGAGAAGAGAAATTTGTGGCACAACGTGACTAGAAGAAGGGATCGGTTGGTAGGACATGTTCTGAGGCATTAAGAGATCACTAATTTAGTATTGGAGGGCAGCTTGGAGGGTAAAAGTCATAGAGGGAGACCAAGAGATGAATACAGTAAGCAGATTCAGAAGGATGTAGGTTGCAGTAGTCACTGGGAGATGAAGAAGCTTGCACAGGATAGAGTAGCATGCAGAGCTGCATCAAATCAGTCTCAGGACTGAAGAGCACAACAACAACATATATGTATATATATATATATATGTATATATATATATATATATATATATATATATATATATATATTGTAAGTAGGCTGTTTATGTTTTCTCTATGTAAATAAGGCTGTTTATGTTTTCTCTATGTAAATAGGCTCTTTAGGTTTTTTTATTGGTAATGCCACCTTTGTATAAAAATCACTGGCTGTGCTGTGTGCAGTCTGTGGGTGCTTTGCATTGTTGCAATACTCGCCATTGTAGTGTTAGGCAGCTGGCTGTGAACAGCGCGTAGCGTTGCGCAGTTGGAGGTGAGCCGCCAGCAGTGGTGGATGTGGGGAGAGAGATGGCGGAGATTTGTAATTTGTCATGAACTGCTATATTTATATATGATGATATCAAGGTAAATACATTGTTTGTTCTCTATTAATATCTTTCATTTGCTAACTATCCCTATCAGTAGTTAGTGCTTTCCATAGTTTGAATCTTTTATTTAGCTGGCAGTAGTGGCGCTCGCTGTATTGCAGTAGCTTGAGCAGCGAAGATTTTTGTGAGGTAAGTGATTTGTGAAAGGTATAGTTTAATGTTAGTCAGGGCCATTCTTTTGTAGGGAATTCTGAAAGTCAGATTGCGTTGCGCTAACAAAATATTGTGTGTCAGGTTAAGTACAGTCGTGCATAATTGTTCAAAGGGGACGTTTCATAATTACTTAGACATTAAGATGTGATTATACATTTCCCTTATCTGCATTGTTATCTTTAGTGTACTATTTTTTCTGCTTGAGCTATGTCATGTTTAGATATAAGCTGCTGTTTGCCAGGCATAGTGCTACTGAACTTTAATTTGTGTTACTCTGCTAAGCCAGATTTATTTTTTTGTTGCTGCACATTGGCTCATATTAGTTGTAATGTTGCATTGCTTGGTAATTTAGATTTACTGTAGCTTGCTTTGCAATTTTCCAATTTTTTGGTCATTGCTGTTTGTGTTACTTATTTTGTGCTGCTGCATTGCCTCATCCCTTAGTTTAGCATCTGAGCTCAGTAGATTTAAGTTAGCTTAAGAGGGGGTAGCCTCTAAGAGAATGAGTTGCGATGAATTGGAAGAAATGCATTGAGAAAACAGGTTTAGGTAGGATTTTCTTGGAAATAAATGTTGAGGTAAGAAATGTGTGAACATATAAATACAGAAAGCATGCTTAGATAGAATTTTTTTGGTGGAAACAAAGGATGAAATAAGAGGAAAGATATATGAAGTTTTGGGTTGGACTGCAGTACCAAATGTTACACTGAAAACGAACCCTGTCCTTTCCTATTGGTGTTATCCCACTATGTGTTTGTGTACCCTTGTGTATTTGTTTTCTTCCTGTCTCTGTGTAGTTTCGTAGAATTTTTTCTTCTTTTAATATTAAGCTACATTCACTATGATGAGGAATACTGTTATCCTCGAATATAATTGGCATTAATAATATGTTATTTACTTTGTAAAGATGTTTAGACATTATTTCTTCTGTTTTGTGTTAATGCTCATGTGTGAAGTTGGTGTTTCGAAAGTTATTCTGATCTTTTATGTATGTACTCATGTCATAATTCCTGGAACACTGACGTATATGTTATTTCGATTCTTTTGTAAAGCCTGTACTACAAATGTTATCTGTATTATTATGTTCTTTAAAGCGGAAAGACAGTGCTGACTCTTGACATGCAGACAGGTAATGGGCCACAACAGAGCAAACCCACAGCAGAGTCATTCGACGTTTTGAAGAATATTGGTAGGCAGGTCATCACAGAGCAGACCCACTGTAGTCCTGGTAGAGAGTATGGTATTGGTGGGCCACCAGACGTGCAGACCCACTGTAGTCCTTGTAGAGATAATGGTATTGGTGGGTCATCAAAGATGCAGACCCACTGTAGTCCTTGTAGAAATAATGGCGTTGGTGGGTCATCATAGATGCAGACCCACTGTAGTCCTTGTAGAGATAGCCAGCAGCCATCTGTTGTGACTGTGCAGGTGCACAATCACCATTGCAGAGTCTTGCGGATAATATAGCAAGTCCATAAACCACCACTTGTGCACTCACAAAGTTTTCGGAACTGTCCTTAGAACCAGCAATGCTGTTATCCAGTCCCTTGCTGAGTTATTAACACACGTGCAAACACTAACAGTCCCAACTTCTCACATATTGTCCATATACTATGACCAACAGAAACGTGTGCAGTGAAATGTAACTAACAAGTTAAGAATATCATGAACTGGTGACAATTACAATTTTATAACATAAGAATACAATAACAAAGGTACAAAATACATCATTAAAGGACATAATAATACAGATAACATTTGTAGTACAGGCTTTACAAAAGAATCGAACTAACATATACATCAGTGGAATTATGACATGAGTACATACATAAAAGATCAGAATAACTTTTGAAACATCAACTTTACACATGAGCATTAAAACAAAACAGAATAAATAATGTGTAAACATCTTTACAAAGTAAATAACATATTATTAATGCAAATTATATTCGAGGATAACAGTATGCCTCATCATAGTGAATGTAGCTTAATATTAAAAGAAGAAAAAATTCTATGAAACTACACAGAGACAGGAAGAAAACAAATACACAAGGGTACACAAACATATAGTGGGATAATACAAAAGGAAAAGGACAGGGTTTGTTTTACTGCAGTATTTTGCAAACAAAACTTTCTTTGCTTCTTGGAGATCTCCCTTCATTCATCACTATTCCCAAAAGTCCTATCTAAGCCTGCCTTCTGTATTCTGTTCACATCCTCTGTCAAAAATAGTTTTTCTCCACTGTACAGTATCCTTCTATTTCGCCCAAACCATTTTCATATAGCTTCTCAACACATTTCTTCCAATTCATCACAACTCATTCTCTTATATAGTCTACCCCTTCTTAAGCTAACTTAAATCTACTGAGCTCAGATGCTAAACTAAGGGACGAGGCAATGCAGCAGCACATAAAACAATTAACCCAACTAGCAATGACAAAAAAATGCAGAGTGCAAAGCAAGCAGCAGTAAATCTAAATTAACAGATAAAATGCAAAATTACACTACTATTTTACCGTGATGTACGATTAGCACTGTCTTTATGGACTGTGAGACAATTTTAGTTTTTGACCAACATTGTATCAATAAGTGTGTGCATTTGATATGTTTGTTATTGTAATTATGAAAAATTTTATCAAATCATTATTGGCCACTGCCCAAAAAAAAATTTGTAAAATTTTTTGTGGGGAGCATGGGGGCTATGTAAGTAGGCTGTTTATGTTTTCTCTATGTAAATAAGGCTGTTTATGTTTTCTCTATGTAAATAGGCTCTTTAGGTTTTTTTATTTGTAACGCCACCTTTGTATAAAAATCACTGGCTGTGCTGTGTGCAGTCTGTGGCTGCTTTGCATTGTTGCAATACTCGCCATTGTAGTGTTAGGCAGCTGGCTGTGAACAGCGCGTAGCGTTGCGCAGTTGGAGGTGAGCCGCCGGCAGTGGTGGATGTGGGGAGAGAGATGGCGGAGATTTGTAATTTGTCATGAACTGCTATATTTATATATGATGATATCAAGGTAAATACATTGTTTGTTCTCTATTAATATCTTTCATTTGCTAACTATCCCTATCAGTAGTTAGTGCTTTCCATAGTTTGAATCTTTTATTTAGCTGGCAGTAGTGGCGCTCGCTGTATTGCAGTAGCTTGAGCAGCGAAGATTTTTGTGAGGTAAGTGATTTGTGAAAGGTATAGTTTAATGTTAGTCAGGGCCATTCTTTTGTAGGGAATTTTGAAAGTCAGATTGCGTTGCGCTAACAAAATATTGTGTGTCAGGTTAAGGACAGTCTTGTATAATTGTTATAAGGGGACGTTTCAATATATATATATAGACAGGGTGAGTCACCTAATGTTACCGCTTGATATATTTCGTAAACCACATCAAAAACTGACGAACCGATTCCACAGACCGAACGTGAGGAGAGGGTCTAGTGTAATTGTTTAATACAAACCATACAAAAATGCACGGAAGTATGATTTTAACACAAACCTACGTTTTTTTAAATGGAACCACGTTAGTTTTGTTAGCACATTTGAACATATAAACAAATACGTAATCAGTGCCGTTTGCTGCATTGTAAAATGTTAATTACATCCGGAGATATTGTAACCTAAAGTTAACGCTTGAAACCTCCGACGTTCAGTTGCGTGTTGTAACAAACACAGGCCACGGTCGGCGAGCAGCTTCTGCAGGGACATGTTTACGATGACGACCGTGTGGCTGTAGTGAACTGTTGTGGTTTGGTATAGCTGTCGCAGTGTCCGCATGTAGCGCTTGCTGCTATTGTTATTCTGCATTCGTCTCCACACGCAGACCAACTGTAGTACTCCGTGTTACCAGACGTCTGTGATAGTGTAGTGTTGAAGGAACTGTGACCACGGTGTATTCGAACACTGAAAAGGAGGAGATGATACTCATCTACGGCGAGTGTCAACGAAATGCTGCTGAAGCCTGCAGGGAGTATGCAGAACGGCACCCGGACAGAGAGCATCTAACGTGCCGCACATTGCAAAACATCTACCGCCAGCTGTATGCAACAGGTATGGTCGTAGCACGCAAACGGGTCCGTAACAGGCCCGTCACAGGAGAAGCGGGTGCAGTTGGTGTGTTAGCTGCTGTTGCCATGAACCCACACAAGAGTACACAGGACATTGCGAGAGCCGGTGGACTGAGTCAAAGTAGTGTCATGCGCATACTGCATCGTCACCGCTTTCATCCGTTTCATATGTCGCTACATCAGCAATTACATGGTGATGACTTTAATCATCGAGTGGGCATTAACAGAGAATGCGTTGCAGTTCTACCTATTTAGCGATGAAGCGGGTTTCACAAACCACGGGGCAGTGAATCTACGGAACATGCATTACTGGTCCGTGGACAATCCTCGCTGGCTCAGACAGGTAGAGCGACAGCGACCGTGGACTGTTAATGTATGGTGCGGAATCATTGGCGACCACCTCATTGGTCCTCACTTCATTGCATGGGCCCAAACAGCTGCAACATACATCGCGTTTCTACAGAATGATCTGCCAACGTTGCTCGAAAATGTCCCACTGGAAACGCGTCGACGTATGTGGTATCAGCATGATGGTGCACCTGCACATTCCGCAATTAACACTAGGCTGACCCTTGACAGGATGTCCGACGGGCGCTTCATAGGACGTGGAGGTCGCATAAATTGGCCAGCCCGTTCTCCTGATCTTACACCTCTGGACTTCTTTCTGTGGGGTACGTTAAAGGAGAATGTGTACCGTGATATGCCTACAACCCCAGAGGATATGAAACAACGTATTGTGGCAGCCTGCGGCGACATTACACCAGAGGTACTGCGGCGTGTACGACATTCATTACGCCAGAGATTGCAATTGTGTGCATCAAATCATGGCCACCACATTGAACATCTATTGGCCTGACATGTCGGGACACACTGTATTCCACTCCGTAATTGAAAACGGAAACCACGTGTGTACGTGTACCTCACCCGTCATGGTAATGTACATGTGCGTCAGTGAAGAAGACCAATAAAAAGGTGTTAGCATGTGGACGTAATGTGCTGTTCCAGTCTCTTCTGTACCTAAGGTCCATCACCGTTCCCTTTGGATCCCTACGTAATTCGGTGCTCTCCGATACACACGATCGAACAGCGAAGGAGTGGTACTCAAGCGTCAACTTTAGGTTACAATTTCTCCGGGTGTAATAAACATTTTACAATGCAACAAACGGCACTGATTACGTATTTGTTTATATGTTCAGATGTGCTAACAAAACTAACGGGGTTCCATTTAAAAAAAGGTAGGTTTGTGTTAAAAAACATGCTTCCGTGGATTTTTTTATGATTTGTATTAACCAATTACACTAGCCCCTCTCCTCACGTTCGGTCTATGGAATCGATTCGTCAGTATTTGATGTGGTTTACGAAATATATCCAGCGGTAATGTTAGGTGACTCGCCCTGTGTATATATAACTTCTGCACAATTTCAGTGCAGTAATGTGTTCATTGTAAATAAGTATTATAGTAGTTGTATTACATGTTTGTTACCTTATAAATAAATAAAAAACTTTTTTATTTTAAATTCAGTGCATTAGTATTTGTAAAATGACTCTTTCATATAGTGTTCATTAAAAAATGACGATCATTCCACTTGGGACCTGTGGAATGGTACATTAGCTTATTTCTTTAGTTGTACATATTTGTCATGTATTGTTGTTTTTCTGACATGTTCCACATCCTGGAGGACCTCCTCACTACGGATCAATTGGAATGAATGTAAATCCAATCTAATAATCTAATCCAGGATTAGTCAACATGTTTTCCTTGTATTGGTCCATACTACCACCTCTGAGAGTTGCCTACTATACAATCTTGGCAACAATAGCACCAGTACAGGAATTCTACTGCATCAGAACAGTTTACGCCTATAACTTTCGACTCGTTAGTTTTCAGTACAAGGACCCTGACCGCAAGTTGATACATTTATCCTGCTCCATCATCGTAGAAAGTTTGTAAGATCACAGAATCCCCCTTTAAATACGTACTTTTACACGCACCAGCGCCTGTTAGTTTATCGCTCTTTAGCGTCGTTGGATGACATTCCCGGACATAGGTTGCTATGTAAAACTTGATCTAGTAAGGCCCCTCTACAGCCTCTAGAAAAGTATAACATGAACTTTGCAAACCGTGACAGAATGTATAGTGCACGGAGTAGCCGAGCAGTTTGAGGCGCCATGTCACGGATTGCGCGGCCCCTTCCGCCGGAGGTTCAAGTTCTCCCTCCGGCATGTGTGTTGTGTTGTTCTTAGCATAATTTTGTTTAAGTAGTGTGTAAGTCTAGGGACCGATGACCGCAGCAGGTTGGCCCCTTAGAAATTCACACACACATACAATGTAAGTCATCTCTTGAATTTATTATCTTTTCACAAAACTATTTCATAAAAACAATTTTGTTTCTTTAGCATCAGAGACAACAACTCTCCACATATTTTCTACATCAAAAACAACTGCTTAGTTTCATTTCAGTTTAGTAATCCCCCCAAATAATTCTTGAGAATTATTGTCTGAAATCGTCTTGAATTGCTACAAGAAACTCTCGGGTGGTAGAATATATTACTCCGTGACATCACTTTTTGTCCACACATTTCCCACTATTACCTGTTTTACCATTTTCATTAAATCAAGACATCTACTTCAAAAACCCATCAGATGTAGTCAGTATACATCGTCATATTCCAACCAGACTCACATTAACTCATTACAGTCCTTCATCTCATCGCCGGATTGAAGCACATACTTTACGGTACAACTGAACATCGAAGACCACTGTACAGAATAAATTTCGCTAACACACACCAACGTCATCATAATTATCATCGCCAAAAACCTACAATGAATCCTAAACTTCAACAATAACACGTGAATATGCGAAGACAGTTCCTATATTTCATCATTACAGCATATATACGCCAACTTCAATACATCATAACAGTCATAGTTAACTCGCATGATTCAGTATAACTGCTTAACTTACTGTACCCACATTACAAAATACTCTCGTCCAAGTGTAATGTTTTTCAAATCATAATCATCCAGTACACGATCGATAATTTCAACCTGTCTCCGAAAACTTTCGAACATTAATCTACTTTACTTATAAAATTGCTCATAGGTGACGAAGTTCTCACCTATTACGGTGTACAAACAATCCTGCTGGAAGAAGATCCGCTACAGAGCATTATACTAGAGGTTGAAAATATCATTTCAGCTCTGCTGCGAACCTTTCTTCCTTTCTTCCAGGAGTGCTAGTTCTGCAGGGTTCACAGAAGAGCTTGTGTGAAGTTTCGAAAGTAGGAGACGAGGTACTGCCGGAAGTAAAGGAGTGAGGACGGAGCCTGAGTAGTGCTGGGGTATCTAGGATGGTAGAGCACTTGCCCGCGAAAGGCAGAGGTCCCGAGTTCCAGTCTCTATCCGGCTCACAGTTTTAATCTGCCAGGAAGTTTCATATCAGCGCACACTCCGCTACAGAGTGAAAATCTCATTCTTCAGCTTCCATGTTAACATTAGCTTTGCTTAAAGTATTTGCACATACTTCAGTACAAGCAAACAAAAACTAATAATATCTCTGAGCAAAGTAGGCCTGTGTCATGTCTTTGTGTCAAGATCTTTGTAACGAGTAACAACTGTAAAGTACATGTTTCGTTATCACAGTGTATATGCATACATGTGTGTGTAAAAGTGAGTGATGTGGTACCAAATGGTCATGACAATGGAAGCAGAGAGATGGACACTAACAGCAAAAGCAGCCCGTACTGTCGCAGCAAGTACAAAACAAAATTTTAGATCCAAATCGGCAGATAAACAATAGTCATGGCCATGCACTAAATCATGTTCCCTGATCTTGCCACAGCGCCAGCACCTGCCATTATGATCCGTCCTGCTAGCCGCGTGGTCTAGCGAGCTGCTTCCCTAGAGGGAAGGCGTGCCGGTCGCCGGCACGAATCCGCCCGGCGGATTAGAGTGGAGGTCCGGTCTGCCGGCCAGCCTGTGGACGGTTTTTAAGACGGTTTTCTTTCTACCTTGGCCAATGTGGACTGGTTTCCCTTATTTCGTCTCAGTTACACAAAGTCGGCGATTGCTGCACAAACACTGTCTCCACATACGCATACACCATGATTACTCCACTATGAAAACATTTTGGGTTGCACGTGTCTGGCATGAGACGTTCCCAGGAGTGGGGGGTCCACTGGGGTGCCGAACCACACAATTATCCTGGGTTCGGTGTGGGGCGGCGGTGGGGTGGGTGGACTGCTGTGGCCTGTTGTGGGGTTGTGAACCACTGAGGGCTAAGGCGGGACGAAGCCCCACCGTCGTTTCTAGGTCCCTGGTTTAATACACACACACACACACACACACACACACACACACACACACACACACACACACACACACACTCACACACCTGACATTATGACTGAAATAGGTATATAATTTCTGGAAAACCATCTAAAGATGAGCCTGAAAAGGTTTGAAAACTGGTTCACGGAATCAATAAATAACTATTTAAAAAAAGTGACTGGTTGCAGTTTTATGTATTAAGGTTTACATTTACGGTTACAGTTCAGTTTGTTTCCGTATGTTAGGGTTCATTCCAGTTGAGGTCACGTGTGGAACACACAGGCTTAATATCTCTGTGCATGCTCTAATTAGTCAATCTTGTCTTCACAGTCCCTGCTGGAGTTATATGTAGGGGGAAGAAAACTCTTCAGACTCATCACTTAACGCTGCTTCTTCAAACTCTGCATGTAGGCCTTCGCAGAATAATTTGCGCATATCGTCAGCCATTTGCCAATGCAGATTTTTCAACATCCCCTTGAGTGAAACAAACCTGCGAACATACTCGATGCCATTGTCTGTACACATTCAATTTCTACTGTTAGTTTTATTTGTTGCAGGTCCCACACACGCCCGCAATATTTCATATGGGAAACACAGCTTTCTTGCAAGTAATTTTCTTTCTTTTTAGACTACTGCATTTTTGTAGTATCGTACCAATGAACCGATGTCTACCACCTGCCACACCTAAGATTGAGAATACCCACATTCGTAACCCCACGGCACCTAAAAATAAGCCGGCCGCGGTGGCCGTGCGGTTCTAGGCACTTCAGTCCGGAACCGCGTGACTGCTACGCTCGGAGGTTCGAATCCTGCCTCCGGCATGGATGTGTGTGAGTCCTTAGGTTAGTTAGGTTTAAGTAGTTCTAGGTTCTAGGGACTGATGACCTCAGATGTTGAGTCCCATAGCGCTCAGAGCCATTTGAACGACTTTTGAACCTAAAAATATCTCCTAATCGATTGGAGCCTACTGGCACTCATTGATCTTGGTCCCACGCTATATCGTTGTCTTTGTTCTGTGAAGTGTATAAATTATGCTCATTGAGACCTACTTACCTGCCTTTGCACTGCTTTGAACTCTTATCAAGGTCTCACTGGTAATGCTGCAACGCTTTTCAGATACTACTTCACTACAGATAACTGCATCATCTGAAAGAGTTTGAGGTAACTATTAGTACAAGCATATCAATAACGATGGTCCCGACGCACTTCCCTGCAATGTACCTGAAGTTGGTTCTGTTCTGTTGATAGCTCTCCATCCGAGATAGCATGCTGGTGTTGCCCCTACCAATAAATCCTGATCCCTGTCACAAATTTTATTTAATATTCCATGTAATAGCACTACTGATAATAATCGTTAGTATGATCCAGAGTCTGATGCTCCGCAAATATTTTTTTCCTAAGGCAGTCATTCACTGCAAATACTTCGTCATCCTTGACTGATATCCCATGTTCCTGTGTCACATTACTAGCGCTTTCTCATTCAGTACTGTACACAAAGAGTTATATGTTTCAATTGGCTTCTAGATACACTCTTGCCTTCAGTTTAACTGAAGTAACTCAATACCTTTTTCATAAACTAATTCCCTATAAATCACTCACCCTCATAAATTCCATCCTCGAAGTCCATTTCATCAGAATATACTGTATTTATTCGTATGGAAGAAGCATCAAAATGTGCTTAATCGTAGTATCACCTAGCACACATTTAATATCCATTGGCATTCCGATCCACAGTTCAAGTTTTCACCACTACTCGTTGCAACTATTGCAAGGCTGCAAATTCCAGGATGGCCCACGTGGGAAATTTAAAAATCCAAGATGGCGAATGTCAAGAAATTGAAAAATACAAGATGGAGGTAAATTCAAGAAAGTAACCAGGCAGAAAATTTAAAAATCTAACATGGAACTTTGTATACCCTCTCTAAGACCCCTCCCCATTCCTCCCACTCTTTCCAGCCAATCAAAATCCGAGATGACGGATCTAAGCCAGTTACTAGTAGGAAATAAGAAATTCCAAGACGGTACACCTAACCTACTTGTGATTTGTAACACTTCATGCATACCCACTCCTCCCCTTACCTCTCTCACAGCCCCACCAATCAGAGCCTAGTATTATCTACCAATTATATGAAGGAGTCAATTTCAGTGTACTATTTTAGTGACTATTAAGATGAAAACCCAGTCACAGTGTAGCCCCGAGGCAACCATCTTGGCTGCGCTCAAAAGTATCTGTTCTATCTGAATTTTTGCACCATGCTCAAAAGTTTCGAAACTACCTGAATTATTTATAAAACATTACATTCACAGTATCTCAACATCGTATACACCTCTGCAGAACACACACACACACACACACACACACACACACACACACACACAAATAAACAAGCATACTGTAAAATAATACTTAAGTGCTACCTGACTTAAATAAAATGGCGCCAAGTTATAAAGGATTGGGAATAACATATTGATTGCTGACTACTGAAACTCGCAAACTATATTTTCCAATTTCCTTTTCTCATATTGTGTTTATTACATGTCAACTACTAGTGAGCAATCTTTTTGGCATATCGGCACCCACAAATCAACTTCAGTATATTGACTGCTGCGTCTGCTACGTTACTTCCTCTGCCTAAGATCTTCGTGGTGAAACTGCCCCCAGCCAATGAGAAGCGAGGACACTGAGAAGCCCCACCCACTTCCGAGTTTTCAATAGGAGGAGAGCATCCTTCTTTGTGTGTGTTCTATTAGAGACAATTATTTAGTGAATTTGTGTGTTTATGTGTGTGTGACAAGGTGTACTAATGATTGCGCCTTCACTGAATTACACTGAGAAGGAGAGAGACCTGTGTATGAAAGCTGCTACGGCCTGTATTGGTCAAGTTATGGCCACAATTAATGTTGCTCTACTCAAAGTATCTACTCTGGAACGCAACATAATATTTTTCTAAAACTGCATGCTCGACGAACCATTTTGGCTCGGCTCTGAGCACTATGGGACTTAACATCCGTGGTCATCAGTCCCCTAGAACTGAGAACTACTTAAACCTAACTAACCTAAGGACATGACACACATCCATGCCCGAGGCGCGGTTCCGGACTGAGCGCCTAGAACCGCGAGACCACCGTGGCCGGCGAACCATTTTGGAATAGTAAGATTTCTTAGGCAGTGATGTCGAATGAAGAGCGGAAAGGTATTGGCAGTTATGATTAATGTGGGACAGATTCCAATGTGTTTACGTGCTATATTTGTATTTGTTTCGTGGTAGAATTCAGCAGCGTGGCATTTTATTCACCAGAGTATTTCTATATCTTAAATGATTTTCGAATCCACCTTATAGAGCACGTGCTCGTATTACTGCGCCAAGTGCACCACGCGAGTCATGCAACATTAATCTTAATGTTCCGGATGGAACATTTCTGTTCTTGAGATCCAATAAGAACCGAATGGTTAACGAGAATATTTTATCTTTATTTGCGTTTCATTCCCTCATGAGTTTAATTAAATGAGACATATTTATGTGATGGTGTTACTGAGTCACCATGAGGTATTGCACCAACACCTCATACAGAGACAATGTAAGGAAAGATCTGGTACGTTTTAATACACTCCTGGAAATTGAAATAAGAACACCGTGAATTCATTGTCCCAGAAAGGGGAAACTTTATTGACACATTCCTGGGGTCAGATACATCACATGATCACACTGACAGAACCACAGGCACATAGACACAGGCAACAGAGCATGCTCAATGTCGGCACTAGTACAGTGTATATCCACCTTTCGCAGCAATGCAGGCTGCTATTCTCCCATGGAGACGATCGTAGAGATGCTGGATGTAGTCCTGTGGAACGGCTTGCCATGCCATTTCCACCTGGCGCCTCAGTTGGACCAGCGTTCGTGCTGGACGTGCAGACCGCGTGAGACGACGCTTCATCCAGTCCCAAACATGCTCAATGGGGGACAGATCCGGTGATCTTGCTGGCCATGGTAGTTGACTTACACCTTCTAGAGCACGTTGGGTGGCACGGGATACATGCGGACGTGCATTGTCCTGTTGGAACAGCAAGTTCCCTTGCCGGTCTAGGAATGGTAGAACGATGGGTTCGATGACGGTTTGGATGTACCGTGCACTATTCAGTGTCCCTTCGACGATCACCAGTGGTGTACGGCCAGTGTAGGAGATCGCTCCCCACACCATGATGCTGGGTGTTGGCCCTGTGTGCCTCGGTCGTATGCAGTCCTGATTGTGGCGCTCACCTGCACGGCGCCAAACACGCATACGACCATCATTGGCACCAAGGCAGAAGCGACTCTCATCGCTGAAGACGACACGTCTCCATTCGTCCCTCCATTCACGCCTGTCGCGACACCACTGGAGGCGGGCTGCACGATGTTGGGGCGTGAGCGGAAGACGGCCTAACGGTGTGCGGGACCGTAGCCCAGCTTCATGGAGACGGTTGCGAATGGTCCTCGCCGATACCCCAGGAGCAACAGTGTCCCTAATTTGCTGGGAAGTGGCGGTGCGGTCCCCTACGGCACTGCGTAGGATCCTACGGTCTTGGCGTGCATCCGTGCGTCGCTGCGGTCCGGTCCCAGGTCGACGGGCACGTGCACCTTCCGCCGACCACTGGCGACAACATCGATGTACTGTGGAGACCTCACGCCCCACGTGTTGAGCAATTCGGCGGTACGTCCACCCGGCCTCCCGCATGCCCACTATACGCCCTCACTCAAAGTCCGTCAACTGCACATACGGTTCACGTCCACGCTGTCGCGGCATGCTACCAGTGTTAAAGACTGGGATGGAGCTCCGTATGCCACGGCAAACTGGCTGACACTGACGGCGGCGGTGCACAAATGCTGCGCAGCTAGCGCCATTCGACGGCCAACACCGCGGTTCCTGGTGTGTCCGCTGTGCCGTGCGTGTGATCATTGCTTGTACAGCCCTCTCGCAGTGTCAGGAGCAAGTATGGTGGGTCTGACACACCGGTGTCAATGTGTTCTTTTTTCCATTTCCAGGAGTGTATTTCAATCAGAACCACTTCTCCTCGCGTAGGATTTGTTGCGAGAGCAAAGAATTTCTCTCACTTTAATAAACTAGTCTCACAAAAAAAGTTACGTTTGTTTCAGGAACCTGAGGGCAGCAGCTGAGTCATCATCCTGATAATATGTTTTGTGATAATATATAGTACCAGCTCACACCAACCAGTGTTATAGACTCACAACTGAATTCTCTAAATTGTGTATATCCTGCTGATAAGTAAAATCCAGAGGTATCCGCAGGTTCAATAAAGGTAAAGGTAATTAATGGTTAATAATAACTCATTTTAGCCTTAAAATTATCCATTAAGCTTTGATGAGCGCAACTTCAAGTGGAAATGTAACATTCACTACCACATATAAAGGCTTTTGATTATTCATTTTCGCTGTACCTTTATTCACTGACACCATACGGTACAAATCTTAAAGGAATGTCTTGCCGATCTCATCCGTAAATTTCATTGGAAACTGTATAGCTTTTGATGTGTTGGTAAATGTGCCAACACCTTGTAGATAGAGGAGGCCTAAATGCACGCTATCTAACGCAGACGGGCGTGAATTCTGGAACAGGATAAGTAGTGAATTCTCATAAGAGAAGTATGCAGCTCCTCGAATACTTATCTTTTATTCTTTGATGTGAATACAGCATTCTTGATGAGACATTTCATACGATAACTTTCAAACTATGTAAGGCTAATGGCGCCTTGCTAGGTCGTAGCCATGGACTTAGCTGAAGGCTATTCTAACTGTCTCTCGGCAAATGAGAGAAAGGCTTCGTCAGTATAGTCGCTAGCAAAGTCGTCGTACAACTGGGGCGAGTGCTCTTCCGTATCTCGAGACCTGCCTTGTGGTGGCGCTCGGTCTGCGATCACACAGTGGCGACACGCGGGTCCGACATGTACTAAATGGACCGCGGCCGATTTAAGCTACCACCTAGCAAGTGTGGTGTCTGGCGGTGACACCACAGCTTTCACTTTGGAAAATGAGAATGAGTGTAAAGTATATTCTCCATAAATAGATAAAACCAACATTTTCTTTTACTATCTAATTAATGAATTAGAAATACATAGCTACTGAAGATGAGATTGACTTTAGCTGCTATTTTGCAAAAATTGACATGCAAAATAAATTCAAATATTACTTCATACTCCTCTTAATTGTCGCCACCAACAGATTACACATTGATAAAGCGATCTATATTCCATGACCGATGTAAGGCACAACAGGGTCTCTAATCAATTATTTTTCACATTTATGAATGTACGTAGCCAAGTGTCACATTGTTAACTCAACTTTGAAAATATCTGCACATATATGCCATATTATAGCAAGTACTTCAGTGTTATGTGCCACTTACGTACACATAATTCAAAACTGGGGCAATACGTATTTGTGAACTACCTTAATGCTGTTTCCTTGTCTCTGTAGTTATAAATAAAACGTTAAATAGGCAAGTTTGGACTGAAAGACGGTTACTGGTTTAACCAGACAGAAGTGTTAGCTTCAATACTCGTCAAACACACAAATAAACAGACAGTCTGAATACTGGAAGAATGTAAATTATTTAGGCCTGCTGTTGGTGTGAGATGATGAACGTCAAAGTAAACATTTCTGCATTTACATGCTACAACGGTACCTAAATACGTAAAGGCTGCTGATATTTAAATCTGATTCTGTGTCGTAGAACTTACTGTCATCAAGGTTTGCAGCCACTAGTTCAGTGGGGTGGTAGGAGGGTTGTGGGGGGAGGGGGGACGAGGGTGGGAACAGACGATAGAGTATCGGTAGAAAATTAGAACTATGTGTAGAAGAGGTTAAGCACCAAACGAACTGTCGACGAAGACAGCTATATCTAGAAATCAGAACTGTGGTGCCTAACTGTACTTCACATAATTAACTACTAACAAAAAAACGGTTCAAATGGTTCTGAGCACCATGGGACTCAACTGCTGTGGTCATAAGTCCCCTAGAACGTAGAACTACTTAAACCTAACTAACCTAAGGACATCACACACATCCATGCCCGAGGCAGGATTCGAACCTGCGACCGTAGCGGTCGTGCGGTTCCAGACTGTAGCGCCTTTAACTACTAACAGCAACTATGCAATATATTATAGCTTATTACATTAGCCTCATTCGATCTTAACACCACAGGTTAATTTCACATAAATACATGAAAATTCCTTGCAAAGCACACACGAAGATTACCCCTGATCTAATTTGCAGCCTAGAGTTAACTTTCCGTTGATTACCAAAGTATAGAATTTCTCCACCTCAAGGGTCAACAGGAGATAAATACATCAAAATAGAAGTAAGACATCTCTTAAAAATAAGGAAACGGTCGGTTCCACAAACATCTGAGTTTTCTATTGGATTTCAACTGGATGAGGCCGTAAAAGCTATGAAGAACATGAAAGGCAGCAGGCGTTGATGGTATTTACCACGACTTTCTGTTGCAATGTGGTTCTGCTACAGCAAAATTATGAAACACCTACTCTTAAATATTATTAGATCGTCTTTTTACTCTGCTACACTAAATCTAAACGGATATCCTTCAAAGGCGGAAAACTTCTGTCTCATTGCTCTCATTAGTGTCTTGTCCAGTCTTCGAGAGGAGCTCAGTCGTAATAGAGTCTACTCAGCCATCAACAAATATCCCTAAGGAGGGAGCTGGTTTTAAGCTAGAAGAGGATATGAGGAACAGGTGATAACAGCAGCTACTCAAATCGAAAAAGGCAAGAGATAAACTTTGGGGTCTTCTTAGACCTCACTACAGGCTATGATACCATCTGAAATGAGACACTCCTGCTCAGATTCATCAGTCTCACCTCTTTCGGAAACTAACCACTCTAATTAACAACTTTCTGACAGTAGACACCTTCAGGTGTCCCAGAGTACTCTAAGAGTAGAGTTGGCAGTGAAGTTATGGTGCGTCCTACTCCATTTCCTTTCAGAAACAAAACCCACGAAATTTATTTACGCTGATGATATTGCTTTGACCGCTGAGAATCAAGGTTTTAGGGAAGCTAAAGCAGCACTAACTTCAGACCTGAAGATGGTGGATCAACACTTCAATCATAATTCTCTCTTACCAGATCCTGAAAAGACTGTTGTGTCAAATTTCCACTTACGGAATAAACAAGCAAACTAAAAACGTTTCACGCTATTTAGAGATGACTCTACAATGCTGCAACTATTGTATCCCACCTACTCGTCAAATAATGGGTGCCTAAGAAAGCTGCTTCTCGGATCACTAGACAACAGTTCAACCATATCGTATTAATGAAGTTTATTAAAAAAGGAAATGAATCACTACTTAATTTTGTGAAACACAGATGTGTCGCAGGCAAAGGGCGACAGACAAAATAAGAAATCTCTTCCGTGTATACAAGTCCCAATTCGAGTTATGTAATACAGTGGATGGTCCTGTCAAAGGTCGCTGGTCTTTACGCTTCTCGTAGAAATTGTAGAACTGTGTCGCAGCCAGGTGGCGCAGCGATTATGTCCTCTTCGTTAGAGGGCGCTACCGTCGCGTTGTCGTCCTGGAAAGAGGTCGATAGCGTGCATTTGGCTGACGTCCCTCACAGCCCTCTCTACTCTGACGTTCCCGTCTGGTGTGCCTGCACCTGACTTTACGCCGGAACAAAAATGTTCAGATGTGTGTGAAATCTTATGGGACTTAACTGCTAAGGTAATCTGTCCCTAAGCTTACACACTTCTTAACCTGAATTATCCTAAGGGCAAACCTACACACCCATGCCCGAGGGAGGACTCGAACCTCAGCCGGGACCAGCCGCACAGTCCATGACTGCAGCGCCTGAGACCGCTCGGCTAATCCCGCGCATGCCAGAACAGCAACGTTCTAAAATACTGAGGTGTAACCCCAGACAGATAATTGGGAATCAAAATCCATCTCTCGAATGTAGAAGCCAAAATGAAAACTCCGAAAAAATATACTCCAGTTGCATTCCGAGAGTCCTCAAATGAGCATGAGCTCTTTCTTACTCAGTCGCAGAATTCTGCTGATTCATATGACTAATATAAGACTGAGTCGAATCAAGTAATATGCCTCATGTACACTGGGTACCGGTTCCTAGCAGGATTACATCACCATCCATATTAAGATCAAAGTCACTGCTGAAAGTGTGCAGAAGAATTAAAAACAACCTGAGAATAAATTGATATTGACTGATCAACCCAAACAACACTGGAACATACTGAAGCAGATCAGAACTGACTGAAGCAGCTGTGGGGCATTGCTGCACCACTGAGGATGGAAGCCTTCTCCTCAGTTCAGGCGAAGACAAACTACAGTACATCGTATAACACTGGAACATCCCTCAGAACATCCAAAGGAACAATGGAAAACCTTCACAATTCCTCCACAGAAACTTCTGAGTGAATTTCAGACCTGTAAAAAGGGCTATGAACCACTTTAAAGCTGAGAATGTGTGTATCTATGTAGAAATGCATTTATTTTTTGTAGGTAGTTGTCTATCGTTTCCTGCTATGGTCGAACGATAAGTAAATAAATTACTTATCTCTCTTGTTAAATGATATTAGTGAACTACCTTTTACTTCCAATTTTCTAATACAAATAAGTTGTTGATGTGACCCTATAAAATGACTTTTATCTCAAAAATATGAATATTTATGTAGGTGTTTGGAGAGAGAGAGATTGATTTTTGATTGAGATTTTTGCTTTAAGTCGTAACTGGTACCTGAATTTTGGTTGCTGCCTCCTTGAATGATCAGCTTCTGCACCACTCGGTGACGTATTACAATTTGGGGGAAGTTATTGTTCTTTAAGGTTTAAAATACGACTCTGCCAGTTACTTGGCCGTATAGCGGATAGCTTTGAGTCCAAATTTTCGCAGCTTTTCATAGCTAAGGGACCACTGTTGTAAGTAAATAAGATCAAACAGCAATCTGCTTTTCGTGAGATAAGGAGATTGCTTGGCACACAAACTTCCTTCAAACTACGCGACCTGGTACATCAAAATTGGTCAGTGGAGTTCAGCACGATACTACTGAACAAGAACATAACCCAGTTACTGTAATTAATAAATAATGAGAGGTTGTCACTTATTGAATGAAAACTATAGAGAATGCATTCGTTTTCCTGTATTTTAGTGAACTTTGAACACTTGCAATTCTGTCGATTGATAGACGGCGACGACAATGAAGATAACCTCCTTTTTCAAAAACAAGATATTTCTATTCTTCACTTCTGTATACATAAATGTTTGGCAACTCTTACACATACTTTACTCGGTTTTATCACTAAAATATCAATTTTCATTAAATGTGACAATACATTCTGAGCGACGGCCTATTAACACGTCCTCTTTCCACAGATTTCCACAGATTAACAGTCCTCTTTTGTTTTAATAAATCAATTGTCATTTTTTTTAGAGTCCATACTCAAAGATTCACAATTAATATCGTTGCGGGGATTTCGCACTAAAGAGTTTCTTGCTGTCCAGCTGTTCTTCAGTTCACTTCAAGTACTTTTTGAATCACATTTACATTTACGGTATTTACATACATTGCTGAGGTTCTCAGAATAAAATCAGCCACAAATTAGTTGAAAAAACAGAAATGAGGCACATATAACATTACAACCATCCCTTAATTTCTTACCGCCTGGTGGACGCGAACATATTCTGGTATAGATGCCGTACATTTATTTCCCACTGGCGCGTGCTACGCAGGTCGGCGCCATCTAAGCTTCGACATGTAGTTCTGAAGGCAAAACACCACGAACCACGCTGTTTACTCCAATGTCGTGAGAAAGGACAACGAAACCAGAAAAAATATGACGCAAAGCATTAATAAGTGTGTACAGTGAAGGAAACTGGGTTGCACTACTGGCCATTATAATTGCTACACCAAGAAGAAATGCAGATGATAACCGGGTATTCATTGGACAAATTTATTATGCTAGAACTGACATGTGATTACATTTTCACACAATTTGGGAGCATAGATGCTGAGAAATCAGTTCCCAGAACAACCACCTCTGGCCGTAATAACGGCGTCGATACGCCTGGGTATTGAGTCAAACAGAGCTTGGATGGCGTCTACAGGTACAGCTGCCCATGCAGCTTCAACATGTTACCACAGTTCATCAAGAGTAGTGATTGGCGCATTGTGACGAGCTAGTTGCTCGTCCACCATTGACCAGACGTTTTCAGTTGGTGAGAGATCTGGAGAATGTGCTAGTCAGGGCAGCAGTCGAACATTTTCTGAATCCAGAAAGGCCCGTACAGGACCTGCAACATGCGGTCGTGCATTAGCCTGCTGAAATGTAGGGTTTCGCATGGATCGAATGAAGGGTAGAGCCAAGGGTCGTAACACATCTGAAATGCAACGTCCACTGTTCAAAGTGCCGACAATGCGAACAAGAGGTGACCGAGACGTGTAACCAATGGCACTCCATACCATCACGCTGGGTGACGGTGATGAATACACGCTTCCAATGTGCGTTCACCGCGATGTCGCCAAACACGGATGCGACCATCACGATGCCGTAAACAGAACCTGGATTCATCCGAAAAATGACGTTTTGCCATTCGTGCACCCAGGTTCGTCGTTGAGTACACCACCGCAGGCGCTCCTGTCTGTGATGCAGCGTCAAGGGTAACCGCAGCCATGGTCTCCAAGCTGATTGTCCATGCTGCTGCAAGCGTCATCGAACTGTTCGTGCAGATGGTTGTTGTCTTACAAACGTCCCCGTCTGTCGACTCAGGTATCGAGACGTGGCAGCACAATCCGTTACAGCCATGCGGATAAGATGCTTGTCATCTAGACTGCTAGTGGTACGAGGCCGTTGGGATCCAGCACTGCGTTCCGTATTACACTCCTGAAACCACCGATTCCATATTCTACTAACAGTCACAGGATCTCGACCAACGCGAGCAGCAATGTCGCGATACGAGAAACCGCAATCGCGATAGGCTACAATCCAACATTTATCTAAATCGGAAACGTGATGGTCCGCATTTCTCCTCCTTACACGAAGCATCACAACAACGTTTCACCAGGCAACGCCGGTCAACTGCTGTTTGTATATGAGAAATCGGTTGGAATCTTTCCTCATGTCAGCACGTTGTAGGTGTCGCGACCGTCGCCATCCTTGTGTGAATGCTATGTAAAGCTGCTCACTTGCATATCACAGCGCCTTCTTCGCGTCTGTATCACGTCATCTTGGTGGTGTAGCAATTTTAGTGGCCAGTAGTGTACAGACCTTCCGCTGGCTTCGTTCCGCACACCTGGCGAGCTATCTAGAAGCGTATCGTCGAGAGCATTCCTTTCAGCCGAGAAACAGTCCACTGCTTCACCGCCTCACCACTTGGATGCGCGGCTTTGAGCTCAGTTAGGCTGGGTGGTCGACCCGCAGAGTGCCCACGTTTAAGATGCAAAGCGGAGGCAGCGACGCAGGAGAAGTTATCCTGGTGACGCCCGAGAGGGGCGGCTTTGCAACGAAATGTCTGGGAGGCTGCGGTACCAGAGAGAAGCGCGAAGGCGTAAATAGATTTGACAGTGTTGGCTGTGCGGTGGCGGTGCAGAGCCACTTGCAACGCCTGCGGGTATTGCCTTCTCCACAAGTTGACAGTCATTTATTTGATGAAGTGTCACGTAGCAAAGAGCCTTCTTTTCCCAAAACACAGAGCGTTCTTTCCTCAAAAAAAAAAAAAAAAAAAAAAAAACAATGTGTAAGACAGTAGTTCTATGATGTAAAGGTGTAGCTGCAATTCGTGTGTGATGAATTATTTTCAATACTTTTGACTATTTATTCTGTATTGTAAGAACTCTCTGTCAATATTTATGTCCCTGAAAACGACAATTTTACTTTCTAAATTCGTAAAGGTTTCATTTTTGTATGTTCCACTATGAGTGGAAATGGAGAGATTAGTGAAAGAGGTTGTGACATGCAGTATCTGTTCATCACTGAATCCAATAGTCTTTACGCAAAAGTGTGTCTTGACCTGTCTTCTAAGTCTGAAGTGGCGCTATCCACAACATTCCAATAATGTTCTGTGTTTTATCTGCACCATGGTGGTAAACGTTGGTTGAGTACATCGCTCCTTTCCTGGTAACGTCATTGTAAACCTGCGTTATAATAATTTTTGTGGCAATGTGATTAAATTAAAGAAGAAATCCACAACTATCGGAGCTTTTTGAGTTGTAAATTATTATTCTTGACTTTGCTTCTTGCCACCAGGTGTTGATATACGAAACTAGTACTGCCTACACACTCTCGATCAACCATGCTACATGCTCTGCCTAACACTGAAACAACGTTACTTGTTACATTATTTCATTTGTAACACTCATGTCTTTCTTGCACGTGTGAATGTTAATTTTATCAATTCGTCGCACGCACTCCCACAACACACATTTCCAACTCTGTCCTGTTTCTGCTACCGTCTAACTAATGCTGACGTGGCACCTCTTCAGCCACGTGGCGCTACGTGTGATCCACGCTGTGATTACGTAAACAGCAGGCAGGGATTGATTGCAACAAAACACACGCCTTTCACGTGATCGTCAAAGAGGAATAACGCTTCTCTTAACGGTACTATTATAACGAAACACCTGGGTCAAATGGTCAATGAGTTCGGGGACACATTTACAAATTCGTTTACATGTAAAGAAAAGAACATGAGTCATCTTTGTATTAATACAACTGAAAAGCAACATCCGAGGTGTCCGAGGATATGGTAACCTTGCAGGTATATATTTACGTTTTTAAATCATCTTCCAGTAACATTATGATCACCATATCGTAAGACAACCAACTAGTGCAGCAGGACTGGTATATGAATGTCATTGCAGATGGTTTATCACACGAGAGTCCTAGCATGACCGCCATATATGTGTTAAAAGACTACGCTTGTTATTGGGCGAGCTATAAAACAACAGATATATCTGCTAAGATGGATTTGTGAGATGACTAGAATTCTGTGTTCTACTTGTTTAGTGATTCGGTTGTAGAGACTATCATGGAGGCATTCCATTTCACGTGGGAGGCTCACTGGATAACGGAAAATAACTGCACGCAAAATACAGACCATCAGGTGCCACAGGGGGTGTCCAGAAACTTTTGGACCAAAACTACACATACAGTATGGGATGCCAAATCAACCTATTGCTGAAATCAGTATTTCAGGTTTTAGAGGTCTTGAACTGAACAGTATTCCTGAGACACTTGTAAACTGCTGGTGTATCATAAGAAACAACTGCATGTGGCATTAGTGTTAGTTAAAAAACGGAAGAAGATTACGGGTCAGCGTCATGTGGACGTCGAGGTCATCAGAGACGGAGCACCAGTTCAGACTGTGGAAGACAATCTGCTGTGACATTTCAGAAGAAGCTTCCTGGCATACGCCTCAAGGAATTTAGATATATCACTCGCAATTTATGTTTGGATTTATATGTCTATTCTTTAAATTACGTGTTCACTGAGCTACTGTACCACCTGTCTTGGTATTGGCGAAGGTGGTGAGAACACGAAAATCAATACATAACAGTCTTTCATTTTTGCATGGTTAAGTCTACTATAGTTTACGTATCATTGCTTCAGTATTCGTTATGGCATAATGTAGACAAGCATTCAGTGTGTAGTTATGCAGACTGTAATTTCCGGAAAACTGAACGAACATGCAGCGAACCACATTGCAACAGGTATCTTTCTAACTGGAAGTAACTTTTCGCCATGGAAAATCTCAGGAGAAACATCTTCTTTCAGGATAACAAGATACGGTTCAGTTCTTCACAAACAGTCATCCACCAAGAGAAAAGGAGACACTGTTGGGTCTTGTAATAAACCGTTAAACATATACTGCGAAACATAGAGTGTGAGTTAAATAGGTGTTGCAGCAATTACACTCCTGAATGAGATTTTCACTCTGCAGCGAACTGTGCGCTGATATGAAACTTCTTGGAAGATTAAAACTGTGGGCCGGACCGCGACTCGAACTCGAGACCTTTGCCTTTGGCGAACAAGTGCTCTACCAACTGAGCTACCCACGCCCCCTCCTCACAGCTTCACTTCTGGCAGTATCGCCTCTCCTGCCTTCAAAATCCACAGAAGCTCTCCTGCGAACCTTACAGAACTAGCACTCCTGGAAGAATGGATTTGAATTACATCCCTACCAGAGACAACGCGTTGAACCCATCGGGGCGAAATGATGAAATTGGAGATCATTTCCAGGTAGGCAGCATTCGCCACAGGGGAGGACAATGATTTCGATTTACTAACTTACGAATAACACAATCTAGGTCACGTTAAATTAACTACTGCGGCCAGTTTTGGGCGAATTAGGCTATCTTCAGATGCAAGATAGCGCAGGGCTGAAATTCATACGCTTCGTATTGGGCTGGAATGAGGCCTTTTTGAAACGTGTGTCATCTACTTCCGAAACAGAATAGCTGTACTGATACAAATTCATACGGCACGCTCGTCTTTGTTCACAAAGTAGTAATCCTCTGTCAAGTAGTAAGATGGAATTACGCGAAATCAGTTGAATGTATAGTACGTTAGTCATGCTACACCTTTTAAGGAGCGCATTTAGGACGTGCAGCTACACTTCTTTGGAACCACACATTTTGTCCGTGAGAGGATGTGGTTTCTGCTGGATGGTGCCAGTCCCTCCTCGATATTAACGTCCATTTCGTTTGATTGGGAGTGTAAGTCCTTGCCAACTGGAAGCGCGATCGCCGAATTTCAAGTTGATTTACTTGTGTGCGGGATAATAGGGATATTTGAGAGATTGCAGGAAAGTTTGATACACTATCCTAACTTAATGATTAAGACTAGCTGTTGTAAATTAGTAGAGGTGAAATGTACTTTGAAATTTGTTTGCGTACCACTCTTTTCGTAAATGTACGACACTACATTTACATATACCACGCTTAGTTGTTAGCCTCAATCTGCTTGTATAATTTTTGACTAGTATTTTCCATTCGTATATAAGTAGATATTTTTCCCATAGATACCAGATTGCAAAACCTCTTGATCCCAACCGATAGTCGCTGGTAAGTTGAATCCCATCCAGCCTACCTGACGTGTCATCTACATCTACATGATTACTCTGCTATTCACAATAAAGTGCCTGGC
This sequence comes from Schistocerca serialis cubense, assembly GCF_023864345.2. Lineage (NCBI taxonomy): Eukaryota > Metazoa > Arthropoda > Insecta > Orthoptera > Acrididae > Schistocerca > Schistocerca serialis. Next base: position 111,822,605 of record NC_064645.1, on the reverse strand, counting down.
AGAGTGTTCGAACCACCTTCAAGCTGTCTCTCTACCGTTCTACTCTCGAACGGCAAGCGGGGAAAATGAGTACTTGAATTTTTCATTGCGAGCCCTAATTTCTCTTATTTTATCGTGATGATCATTTCTCCCTATGTAGGTGGGTGCCAACAGGATGTTTTCGCACTATGGAAACCGTGAAAAAACTGCGAAGTGCGCTGAAGAATGAAACTGAAAAGCCTGGGCATTTCGTTCAGTGGGGGTAATCTCTTATCCAGAATGACAATGCGGGCCTCTTAACTGATTCGATGATGTTCATTACCTTTGCCCATTTTTTGGTGGTCACCACTCTTCTGACTGGTTTAAAGCGACTCGCCACGACTTTTTCTTTCCCAACCTCTTCAACGCAAGTATTTCATGGATATATTCCACTCTTTATCTCCCCCCTTGTATTTTACAAACTGCGGCTTCCTCTGTTACGATGATGGTTATACCCTAATGTCTGAACACATTTCTTTATAATGCCTCTCCTTAACCTGGTAAGCCTTATCCAGATCTTCCTTTTCTCTCCGATGTTGTGGAGAACCTAATTTCCTAAGATTCCTCTTAATCTTTGAGTAACCTTCTGTAACACAGCTTTGCAAACGCTCCTTTAGTATTCTTGTCTGGTTCTCCTACAGTACTTGATTCATTTCCACACATTACTGTGCTTCTGACATATTTTCTCAGAAATTACACCTTCAGATAATAGCCCATGTATGATAGTCGTTTCTTCCGTTACGAATTATACTGCGAGGTGCCAGGGCTAGCAGTGTATTTAACACTAAATTCTAGGATCTACATATGTAAATGATGCTCTAAGCCCCCCCCCCCTATTCTAACTCCGACTTTTACTGTTGCACAAGGATTAAAAAATACACGCGAACTGACTGTAATCAACCCTGCAAGTAGAGTAGAAAAGAGTTTGGCACCTGCAATAATTTAATTTGATAAATAAGTTAAATAAAGGAAGGTTTCATTTACGTAGTGAGAAATGATGGGTTGCTCTACCGATTAACAGAATGAAAGTTCTGTCCAAAATAACAATATGATTTATTAAGACTAAACACAAAGTAATAAACAAAAACACATGAAACATTTATAATACATCAAATTGGCTCAAATTGGATACTCAAACAAACGCTGTGAAGCTGAAGTTGTCCCTAAACTAGATTGTGAGGTTTATGACGAAGTGGTATGTGGAGCCAATTCCTTGCCACTCAAATCTTAAGAGAGACACACAGCTAACCCAACATTAATTGCTACTACTCAAGACAGAACAAAGTTAGAAAAAGACGAACAGGCGCGCTCTGCTGAGCTCTGATTATCACCTAGGAAAATCCCTATCTGCCGGTGCTGCGGACATACATTACCAAACTGTCTTCTTAACTGCCAGAACACGATCTGGCGTACCGGAGGCGATGGCTGGTTGCTTCGTCGTCCTCGACCGAAAGGCGAGAGCCGACTACCTAGAGCACCCGTACAGGCTGAACACACAACATTCCCGCCCCCACGACAGTGGCCGTGGTTAAATGTTCCAACCAGCAACTCGAAAACCGGCGGAAAATTCCACTCCATTGCCAGAGCACTAACATTCCACCAATGGAGATTCTTGGCGCCAATTTCTGCGCTGATTTTGCTACGTCACGGAGCTAAGCCCTGAGCAAGCCAATCACAGTTACTATTTTGCAGAAAGCGCGGGAACTTTCCCGCCACAACTGCCTGGGTACACAAGTCATTCCCACGCCTCGCTGGTAGCCCGCCAGAAAGTGTTTTCGCTAAGTTTCTGCGAAGTAACGGAACCTCTAGCCCAGCCGCTACTTCAGGCGCCTCCGGGCGTGTCTTTTGACAATGTCGGCGTCTGGAAAGCATTCACTCGACTCCCTCACACTCGTCGGCTTAACCCTGTCGAGATCCGCAGAGCCCGCCTGTCACCGGACCACCTGGGTGACGAGAGACGCTGCGTGGGAAGTCCGCGTGTGAAGGAATAGCAACTTTTCACCGCATGCAATTACAGACGAAAATCGTAAGATAGAAACATGAGAGGGGGCACGTGCCACCTCTCATAGCCCCTACGCCATTTTAGATTGTAATTGGTGAGCGGTTGGCTCACTTAGGAGCAAGGTAGTGAGTCAATCGTCCAAGAACAATCTTACAAACTGACTCCACATGCCGCACTCTATTAAAAAATCATTGCAACTGAAAAATGCAGCTCATAGAGGGAGGATTATTTATGATGTAGCCAACTTCACCTTCTTAATATCGAACACTAACACTCACATCACACATCCATACCCAGGGAGCCCCTTCCAAACACCGATTCACACAGACATTCACGCTCTAAATATGGCCCGGCACGTGAGCCAAATATGGAGCTGTTTATTCTTTACAATCAGAGTTGGAGTGCTCCGCAATTAAATGCCCAAGATTTTACAACAATTTGAATCATGAAACTAACCTGAACTCACTCACACATGATACTATTTAAGTTAACAATCTCTTTGTGAGCTTTCAGAATCTAGTTACAACCTCCGATTCATTCTGTCTCCTTGCAGCAAGAATAACCTTTACAAAATGTTCTCTGAACTGATGGTCCATTCACAATGACAGTGGTGGTATCTGCTTCAGTTTATGTGGACTTCAGGCACACTGTTTGCATACACACAACAATAAATACAAAATACAAAAAAAAAAAACATGGTGTGGAGAACAATACAGTAATTTCTAATAAGAATTACAGCATAAAACACAAACACATACAAGGTATAACATACATTACAAAAACAACACTAGAGATAGAAATTTAAGAAAAAAAACAAGGTTCATGGGGCATCAAGTTGTGCATGTACATTGCACAATGTTCACGACTGTGCTGAGAATGAGGCACTAAATCACATTGTTAGAAATATTCAAAGCACTTCACAAATTCCACAGTACTGACATCACGTAGGGCTAAACGTCGGGTGTTGTTGCTACGTTGTTGCAACAGCAATAGGGTGTGCTGGAGCATCTGCAGTACTCTGTTGAATTTGCACCAAGACCTACGCATATGATCACGGCAGTACGGTAGGAAGACACAGTGATAGGCACTCCTCACGTTGATGAATTGTCTCTGAGGTCTACTTGTTTGGATACATCACTAGTCTAGGTCTCTTCTCTCGCTGGACAGTACTTTACGTTTCCCAATATTGCAGTCCGACGAGGGATGATGGCACGTGGAGTGACTCCACAAGTGTGTGAGGTCATCCATACAGGATCGAACTAGGAGCGACGATTGCTTCAACTGCTCTCTAATATGGAGGAGAAGTTAGAAATGAGACCATTCATTTGTTAGTGTGGCACGATACTGCTTTGTGTATGCAGATCGGCCAATGCTAGTGAGTTGTAAAAACCCAAACAGGTGAGTATGTAGCGTCCCTTTCTGTCATGAGGCACATGAGGCACAGGTTCTGACACGATATGTGATCTTCTTCGTGTACTCACGACAACGTGGTCTGCCGCAGGGAATCCCTCCAAACGGCTGCCGCGTCCGGAGAGCTAGCAGGCTGTCGCGTGTGGGTCGCGTGTCAGTGTCAACGGCCAGCCTCACTTTCGCTTGTGGCCCAGCGAGGGCTGTCTGCTGCCTAATCCCTCAGGTATACGGCCCGGTGACTGTCAGCTTGTAGGACCGGATGGTCTCGCGCCCTTCACGTCAGGTGGCGCGCTGACGCTCTCTTCTTGCAGGTAGCCGATGACCCCTTGTTTTTGCTCCGGCTGGCCTCTGCATTGCCACGATCCCCGTCATCTGCACAATTCTTACAAAAATCTTATGCCTAACTTTTCCCCATGATCTTCTATGTTATAATAAATTTACATAACGATACATTGATGGTCTGTCATTTCAGACACTCTAATTTTAATTTTATAGTTATTTCTCTGTAGCTATCATTATAACAAAATCTCAGTGTGATATTTGTGTAGAGACCGATCTCACTACTGTACATGGTGTGTGACGCTATACTGGATGGACAACTAAATGTGCGGGCCCGCACTAATATTACTATTAATTATATAGATCGACAGTAGACATGCTCAAGAATTAACTACCATTCGCCAACGATCTACATTCTATGTCTTTTAATTAAATTATGTTGTTATGCAGGTCTAAGTTTTACTGTGCTATAAAGAACATGCAACTATGCTACTTTCGCTCGCCCGTCGTCCCTCCATCTCGGGTCTGTGGTTTGGTGACCTGAAAAATAGCATCTCAACAGGCGCGCGCCAAACACTTGTGGTAGAAAACCGCCACAGTATTATGGATCTAGTTATTCTAAAATCCTAAAGTTTAATTTATCCTAGTATATGGTACTCTCTCTATTATTTTTTAATTTAAAAAAAAATTTTTTTTTTTACCTTATACAACACTCTTACATAATTCCTGTTACGCTGTTTCGCTGCTCGCCGCTATTGACGACAGTGATGTGCGCGCCGTACGACATGGCCTCCGAGTTCTCACTATGCCTCACTGAAACTCCAGAGACTGGGTTAGCCATGGCTATACAAGACAATTAATTTATATTTGCAACTTCTTTTTCTATGTTATGCAGTATTCGCGATCAAAGCACACCTTTCCAGAGGCAATGTAATATGACCAAGCCAGGACTGGTTCCTGTTGAGGATTCAGTCGCCCAACACACGCCAGCTACACAGTATGTCACGAATATCCAAGTATACGTCCCTGGTTATTCATCTGTGACAGTCACGAGCAGCACGCTAAATCCCCAACCAGCACATTGGCATGGTAGGCTTTATGCCCGCATTTCTCTCGTCTAGGGCACCATTGGAGTCAAACGCTCACAGGTTCACCCCGACTTGCAAGACAACGATGCTGGCGCAGCTCTGCAAAAAAACTGTACTGCCCATATTCATCCTTGAAATCACGCAATATACCACAATCTTGCAGTGCACTGACGCGTGCCTGTAAGCATTGGTATGAACGTCTCACGAACTGGTTGTGGCCGCTATGGAGCGCATCACGACTTCTCAAAACGCTTCTAAGAGCACGTTCTTGTATGCGCCCGTTTGTGCGACATCTCGTCACTCATCTTTATCCCTTAACATGGACACCAGATAGGAAAGGACAAAAACATTGCTCACGGAAAGGTAGTGCCTCTTATCGCGACGACAGAGGAGATCGCGAACATAGCCAAAAAATTAACAACAGTAAATTTTTATGCGAGAAAACGCAGCGTGTTAATACTTTAACAATCTTAATCTATTAATGCAACGATTATTGTTCCCCGAAGAAAGTTTCTTATATTTGCCTATTCTACTATGTACACCACTTAAACTACTATTATTCCACGAACTTCTTCGTGTGAGAGATGTGGTGGAGTCCTATGGACTAGCGCCAATCCCTTGTCAGACTCCCCCTCCTCTGACGTGCATTAGGATTTGCAGGTCTAATTTCAATCTCCTGGTTCTCCTGTGGTCCTTGATTTCCCTCTCTCCAGTTACGGTCGCTTTGCCGTTCGTTATTCCTCCTGTCCCAGATTCCTTGTCTAGATTGACCCTGTTCCCTGACGTTCTGGTTTCCGTGTCTCTGGTTTCCATAATCTTGAATTGCGTAACCTTGATTTCCGTAACCCTGGTTTCCTAACTGACGAGCGCGATTATGCGATCTGTTGTCGTCTGCCCTTGCTGGCCCGTGGTATTTGTTATTTTGCGCCTTCTTCCTGTCCTTTGCGTCTTGTTTATCGAAGACTACTTCGAGTTCGCGCAATAGACTCTTGAATGCTTCTATGTCAGATCCACACTTGCCGACAAGTGTCTGTTGATACCTAACAGGCAATTTGGAAAAACAAAATTTGATGATTTCTCCCTTGCTATATGGACTATCTAAAAATTGATTCTTCTTGAGTAAATCATCAAAAAATTTGGTTGCGCTCCTTTGCCCGGACACTTCCAGTTCAGGACAAAATATTATTTCCTCTTTAATCCTGTCTTGCGTTTCCTTTGACCAGTAGATCCCCAGGAACGCATCAACAAATTCCTGATAAGTCTGACACGTCGCTGCCACACCCCGCATCTTTTCCGCGGCTTGGGCTTCGATGTGTCAACACATGAATTCTGATTTTGCCAGGGTTGGCCATGATGACAGTAATGAATTTGTAAACTGCATCACCCAGCTCTTGGGATGCATCGACCCTCCATTATCTCTGAACTTTTGGAATTTTAGTATCGACAGGAAGTGATTGTGATCAAAATCCTGTGCGATCCTAACATTGGTGTTGTCACTCGTTTCCGATACTTGCACGTCTGCTGAGTGTCCTGATCTATCTTGCTGATAACTGTGATATGCTACCTCTGTATCACAGTGGCAGTGGCACTCAGAATTCACTCTCCTAAGTGGGCTTCAATTATTGGAGCTATTACTAGGTGTTTCTGAGTGTGCACTGTCAGTTCCGCACTCTGTCACTGGGCTAGAGCACGGCGGGCTTTTCCTCGGAGACACAATTCTGTGTACTCCATCATTGGTATCCGAACGCGCAGTGCTCGTGTGCCCGTTTCGCTCTAGTTTTGCTATCCAACTCTCTACTTCTTTCATTCGTTTCGTGATGTTCGTAACCGCAATATTACCTTGGGTTTTTAAGAACGCTAGGGATTTTGAGTGGGCTTGTGTTGCACGTCGCAAGCAACCTGCAAGTTAAGAAGTTACTTTTGCGATTCTCATTGCCGCTGTTGCTGCCGTTTTGGCTAGGCCTGCTACTTTTTGTGCTACCATTGACAATTGTTTTGCTTCTCCACATTCTTTCCTTATTGTTAGTTATTCCCCACGAATTTCTCCTATATGCGAAATTATAGTCTGAGTGTCCTTCTTACGCTGTTTCTCATCTTCTTCTTTCATTGATCGTAGGAAGCTCAGTATTGGGTTATTGTCATCTTTTTGATCCTCGTCACAGATAGGCGATGTAACTCTGGACACCTGGGCACTAGAGCTCTGACGTGACCGAGCTGGCCCCTGTATGCTCTTGTTTGTTTGATTATAAACTTCTGCTGCCGTCTCGACCTGTGTGCCTGTCTCTGTTTCATCCTCTACCTCACTATCATAATCACGGTCGCGACGTTGCTCTAAGATCGCGTCCAAATCACTGTCCTCATCAATGACCCTTATCCTGCTAAAAACGTGCCCATATCACCTCCGAACCTATCCCCGTCAGTAACGTGCCCCTTATCCATTATAGTATCCACTTTTGTTTTAGCTTCGCTCACTAATAGTCGTGCCTTATTTGTCGTGATCATTCATGAGAAACAAAATTTATCTAAAATACACAGTAAAATTATTCTACTCCCTGTATTTTTACACATAGACATAAAATTCCAACAACGCCGTTCCAACGCTGTAACTACAAGCACGATTTGTTGTGGTACAGAAACTGCACACAAACCCGACAAGTGTGATGAGGTATGGATACCACATCAAAGACACACAAAAAAAACAATGAACAAACAAAAAATATATACACTGAAAACAAAAACTGTAATCATGCGCCGCTAATAAAAACTGATTGCGGAACTACAAGAAAAAGAACTTGGGTATTAATCATAAAAATAGTAGAGAAAAAAATTTGAATGTTCCTACTAACAATACTGTTTGTTAATCAGTGATTCACAGGAAAGATCCTGGCAGGGTCGCCAGTTTATGCGAGGTACCGGGGCTAGCACTGTATTTAACACTAAATTCCAGAATCTACATATGTAAATGATGCTCTAAGCCCCCCCTATTCTAACTCCGACTTTTGCTGTTGCACAAGGATTAAAAAATATACGCGAACTGACTAATCAACCCTGCAAGTGGAGTAGAAAAGAGTTTGGCACCTGCAATAATTTAATTTGATAAATAAGTTAAATAATGGAAGGTTTCATTAACGTAGTGAGAAATGATGGGTTGCTCTACCGATTAACAGAATGAAAGTTCTGTCCAAAATAACAATATGATTTATTAAGACTAAACACAAAATAATAAACAAAAACACATGAAACATTTATAATACATCAAATTGGCTCAAATTGGATACTCAGACAAACGCTGTGAAGGTGAAGTTGTCCCTAAACTAGACTGTGAGGTTTATGACGAAGTGGTATGTGGATCAATTCCTTGCCACTGAGATCTTAAGAGAGACACACAGCTAACCCAACATTAATTGCTGCTACTCACGACAGAACAAAGTTAAAAAAAGACGAACAGGTGCGCTCTGCTGAGCTCTGAATATCACCTAGGAATATCCATATCTGCCGGTGCTGCAGACATACATTACCAAACTGTCTTCTTAACTGCCGGAACACGATCTGGCGTACCAGCGGCGATGGCTGGTTGGTTCGATGTCCTCGACCGAAAGGCGATAGCTGACTACCTAGAGCACCCGTACAGGCTGAACACACAACATTCCCGCCCCCACGACAGTGGCCGTGGTTAAACGTTCCAATCAGCAACTCGAAAACCGGTGGAAAATTCCACTCCATAGCCGGAGCACTACCATTCCACCAATGGAGATTCTTGGCGCCAATTTCTGCGCTGATTTTGCTACGTCACGGAGCTATGCCCTGAGCAAGCCAATCACAGTTACTGTTTTGCAGAAAGCGCGGGAATTTCCCCGCCACAACTGCCTGGGTACACAAGTCATTCCCACGCCTCGCTGGTAGCTCACCAGAAAGTGTTTTCGCTAAGTTTCTGCGAAGTAACGGAACCTCTAGCACAGCCGCTACTTGAGGCCCCTCAGGGCGATTCTTTTGACAATGTCGGCGTCTGGAAAGCATTCACTCCACTCCCTCACGCTCGTCGGCTTAACCCTGTCGAGATCCGTAGAGCCCGCCTGTCACCGGACCACCTGGGTGACGAGAGACGCTGCGTGGGAAGTCCGCGTGTGAAGGAATAGCAACTTTTCACCGCATGCAATTAGAGACGAAAATCGTAAGATAGAAATATGAGAGGGGGCTCACGCCTCCTCTCAATACGTTCAAGAATTCCTGCATTCCATCCACTGTGTGTTTCCCTATTTTAAAGTCGTGTTTCGCTGCTCTCACGTCTGCTGCTTCTCATTATTTTCGTCTTTTTTTGGTTTACTCTCAGTCCATATATTATGCTCAGTAAATTTCATTTCATTAACTAGTTCATAACGTTCTTCCTCACTTCCACTCAAGATAGTAACGTCGTCAAACAAATCTTATCATTGATATCCTTTCACCCAGTATTACTAGGGGCTTAGGGGCTTTCAATAAGTAACGCAAGACACTTTTTTTTCTGAAAACAGCTCGGTTTATGTTATTTTGTCCACCCCCCCCCCCCTTTTAGTTACAGAACCGTACTTTTCAACTTAACCTAACTTCAAGTCCACGGCCTTAGCCACCTTACTGAGAGGGTCTGTGTACCCGTATGGTATCACTCTACTGGCCTAGTGTAGTGCATATGTGCCTTCCATTCACATGTTGAAGCCAAGCATTACGCATATTTATGCGATCGGGAATGCTCATTAGCAGCCAGGCTACATGTACATTTAACAATCAAGCGTCAGCAAGGAGCATTACAGATGAAGTCATAGGAGGCAATGTTGTGCAACCTTGGTAAGGACAAGATCCTACTATCTGGGAGTAGGATCTTACAATCTGAGACGGTGTTCCGAGACAAACTTCCGTCATAATGTCCGCAAACGTGACGTCAGATCCGCCTAGCAACAGCGATCTGAACGCCCATTGGCTGAAGGTTTGGAAATATGTAGGAAACTAGAGAAGTGTCCTTATTGGCTGAGGGAGAAAGGGGGGGATCCCTCCTGTCCTTCGAGAACACAGGGCGAGTCAGTCACGAGGAGCCACTCAAAACGCACGGTCGAGAAACCGGGGCGGCTCTGAAAGAACGGACGCGAGTACGTATTTCAGCTGTTAAACAAGCTAGAAAGTGAAGTTATTAGTTATCAGAACGCCACGTGTCGTGGGCAGTGTCTATCATAATGTAAAGTCAGAAAACTGTGTTAGTGTGTAAAGGGTCTAATATAAGAGCGTAGTCCAGAGCCGCCATATTGCAAATGCTGATTCTGTGACGTGTGTGACAAAGCAATTTCTGTATTAAAACAAGTGTAGTACAAACTTTGTTGACGATTAACAACTGGCATCCATAAACAAAAAAATGGTTCAAATGGCTCTGAGCACTATGGGACTCAACTGCTGTGGTCATCAGTCCCTTAGAACTCAGAACTACTTAAACCTAACTAACCTAAGGACATCACACACATCCATGCCCGAGGCAGGATTCGAACCTGCGTCCGTAGCAGTCGCACGGTTCCGGACTGCGCGCCTAGAACCGCGAGACCACCGCGGCCGGCCATCCATAAACACTCCAGCAGGATCACCACCTACATGGAACCTGGCGACTGAGCGATACTGCCGGCCGGAGTGGCCGAGCGGTTCTAGCCGCTTCAATCTGGAACCACGCGACCACTACGGTCGCAGGTTCGAATCCTGCCTCGGGCATGGATGTGTGTGATGTCCTTAGGTTAGTTAGGTTTAAGTAGTTCTAATTTCTAGGGGACTGATGACCTCAGATGTTAAGTCTCATAGTGCTCAGAGCCATTTGAACCATTCTGTCTGAGCGATACTTACCGAAGCAGCAAGACACCAGGTTAGTGATACCGCCCAGAGAATTTCCAATGAGGGTGTTGTACTAGGTCTTACTGCATCAGCAAAATCCATGCAATCTTTCCAGCAGAGTGCATCCTTCATTGCGCCATACAGTACAGATTCAAGTCGAAAGCTGCGAGATCCGGTCTGTAGGATGGATGAGGCAGAACTATCCAATGAAGTCCGGTGAGCTACTATCGCGTGCGCAGACTTGTGTGAGGCCCTGCGTTGTCATGGAGAAGGGGACGTGCGTTTGCACTTTTGTGGCGACGAACAGGATGAAGTTGCTTCTACAATTTTCTGAGTTTAACATAATACACTTCAGTGTTGATCGTGGCACCATGAGGGTAGACATCAGAGTAACCCCTTCAGAGTCCCAGAAGACCGTCGCCATGACATTACAGGCTCAGGGTGCGGCTTTGAACTATTTCTTAGGAGGAGAAGTGGTGTTGCGCCACTCCATGGATTGCTGGTTTGTTTCCGGCTCGAAGTGCTGAATCCATCTTTCATCGCCTGTGACGATTTTCGACAAAAAGTTGTCACCATCAGCCTTGTAACACGCAAGCAATTGCGCATAGATGGTCCTTCGGTGCTCTTTATAGTTTTCTGTTAGACAGCAAGAAACCCGCTGGGTAAACACCTTTCAGTACCCCAACTGGTGGACGAATGTGTCAGCACTACCAACAAAGGCGCCCAGTTGAACAGTAAGGTGTTTAATTGTGACCCGTCGATCGCGTCGAACGAAAGTGTCATACGTTCCAACGTTGCAGGAGTCACTGTCGTGTGTGGTCGGTCGGCACGCGGGAGAGTGGACAGGTTTCCACGACGTTGTTACTATGACAACGACGGCTTGCCCAACGACTCAACGTGCTTTTGTTCACTGCCAGGTCTCCGTAGACATTCTGTAAATGTAATAAAATCTGCGATTCTCTCGTTTTTTGCCAAAAGGAACTCATTGACAACTCTGCTTGGAAGGCACCTCCGCTACAGACGCCATTGTGAAGGTTATGTATGACGCTGCCACCTATAGGAGCTTTAGGAAACTATACAGGATCAATCAGGATATTCCGAGATGTCCCACAACATATACCACATTTTCCACCCGAAACTGACCGATAAAAATAGTTTGTAACATTGAAACTCCCTGGCAGATTAAAACTGCGTGCCCGACCGAGACTCGAACTCGGGACCTTTGCCTTTCGCGGGCAAGTGCTCTACCAACTGAGCTACCGAAGCACGACTCACGCCCGGTACTCACAGCTTTACTTCTGCCAGTACCTCGTCTCCTAACTTCCAAACTTTACAGAAGCTCTCCTGCGAACCACATTGGAAGGTAGGAGACGAGGTACTGGCAGAAGTAAAGCTGTGAGTACCAGGCGTAGGTCGTGCTTCGGTAGCTCAGTTGGTAGAGCACTTGCCCGCGAAAGGCAAAGGTCCCGAGTTCGAGTCTCGGTCGGGCACGCAGTTTTAATCTGCCAGGAAGTTTCATATCAGCGCACACTCCGCTGCAGAGTGAAAATCTCATTCTAGTTTGTAACATTACTCATTCAACGCCCCTCGTTTGTCCTCAATCCTGAACATTTTTATTATTACCGTCATTGCGTCGATTTGCAGGTGGATCTGTAGGCGAAAAATACCACATCCCTGATTTACGTCCTTTTTAATCCGAGCGTCCTTCTTGCGGTCTTCGGTTCTTCTGACTCCTTCTTGGATTCTGTATTTATTACCGACATTTCCTCTTGCTTAATGATTTTTATGAAAATTTTTGACGATAATGAACCTTAATTTTAAGTCAACAAACCCTATGAGATGTTCGTGATTTTCATTAAACCTGGCTTCAATTAAGAATCGCATTGTCATAATTGCCTCTCTGGGGCCTCCAACTATCCTAAAGCAAAATAATCGTCACTTGATAGATGATGAAATTTTATTTCCATTGTTCTTTACTTTTTTATTATCAGCAATTTGGTTGCATGAGCTGTTGAGGCCTTAGTGCTCCTTTGCTGTTTCCGGGATTTTGAGAATACACTAACTTAAATGATCGTTTGGTTGCTACTCCCTCCAATGAGTAACGAAATTCCGAAAGAATGTTATCCATCCCTTCTCCATAGTTCCATAGTAAGTGTTTAGAAGCTCTGTCAGACTTTCACTCTAATACTAAATCACCTTTGTACAGGGTGTCAATTATTGAACTATATGAAATAACGTAAATTGTTTAGAAACTACGGCTTCCGCACACTTTATTCAACATGTAACGTCGCTATAGACATTTCGATTTAGGTTATGACATTTTCGATACGTCTGCCATCATTGGCGATGATGTGGAGCAGACGAATAGCGAAATTCTGCATGACCTGCTTAAGTGTCGGAACATCTATGCTGTCAATGACCTCCTGAAAGGTTGTTTTCAGCGCAGCAATGGTTTTGGGCTATTGCTGTACACTTGGTCTTTAATATAACCCCACAAAAAGGAGTCACATGCGTTTAGATCCGGAGAATATGGCGAGTAATAGACGCCCACGCTAGTGGCCTCTGGGTACCCCCGAGCGAGTATGAGGTCATATCAATTTCCCAGCACTAAAGTTTTTGGTTTCTAAATTTCCTTATTTTACAAAAGACTTAATTTTATTTGCAGAATTTAGATTGCTCTGAAATACTAGGATATTACAGAAAATGAGAAAAGGTCCAGAGCTACTTTAATAACAAAACCAACAGCTAGAAACAAGCAACAAACACATGACCTAAGAATCGCTACAGCATCGCTAAACAATAACGTATCTGTTACCGAATCGTGTGGCGTGCATGTTTATGTATGTGGAGTGCACAAGACTTGCTTGTCCCCATCTTGGCTGTAAAGTAGTCCCTCGCTGTCATCCTCCAACATCCGTTGTATAGCAGTTTGGCACCATCCCTAGTTCGGGAGCATTTTAAAATTGCTATAACAAAGAAGTAAATGCTCCATTTGTTTTAAAAGATTAAAAACTGGGGGGCGCAGTAGAAACCTGCCATATCATATGAGGAGAAAACACGCACATTGTCCCTCTGAAGATAAGGTAAAACTTTCGTTTTATTGAATTTTATTTCATCTTATAAAATAAACATGGGGTAGTGACGGAACTCTTAATTTTGTGGTTGCTTCAGGGTGAAAAATTGATACCATACAAAAGTGAAGACGCAGTGATTAAAAGTGCCCTTTCGCTCTTGCCGATGTCGTACCCGTCTCCTTCATCTTCGTCGCCTTTACTGGAGATACAGAGACCCACGCTGAAGCGCCAAAGAAACTGCTATAGGCTTGCGTATTCTACTGAGATAAGTAAACAGGCAGATTACGGCGCTGCGGTCGGCAACGCCTATATAAGACAGCAAGTGTCTGGTGCAGTTGTTAGATTTGTTACTGCTGCTACAATGGCAGGTTATCAATATTTAAGTGAGTTTGAACATGGTGTTAAGTCGGCGCACGAGCGATGGGATACTCCGAGGAAGCTATAAAGTGGAGATTATCCCGTACGACCATTTCACAAGTGTACCGTGAATATCAGGAATCCGCTAAAACATCAAATCTGCGACATCACTGAGGCCGGAAAGAGATCCTGCAATAACGGGACCAACGGCGACTGAAGAGAATCTTTCAACGTGACAGAAATGCAATCCTTCCGCGAACTTCTACTGATTCAATGCTGGGTCATCAACAAGTATCAGCGAGCGAACCATTCAAAGAAAATTCGTCGATATGGGCTTTCGGACCCGAAGACCCACTCGTGACCCATGACGATTGCAGGACGCAAAGCTATACGCTTCGCCTGGGCCCTTCAACACCCACATTAGACTGTTGAAGACTGGAAACATGTTGCCTTGTCAGACGAGTTTCGTTTTAAGTTTTATCGAGCGGATGGGATGTGCGGTTATAGAGACAACCTCGTGAATCCATAGACCCTGCATTTCAGCAGCTGTGGAGGCTCTGTAATCGTGTGGGGCGTGGGCAGTAGGAGTTTTATGGGACTCCTGATACGTCTAGGTAGATACGACTCTGACAGGTGACACGTACGTAAGCATCCCGTTTGATCATTTGCATCCATTCATGCCCATTGTGCGTTCCGACGGACTTGGACAATTCCAGCAGGACAATACGACACCCTACGCGTCCAGAATTGCTAGAGAGTGGCTCCAGTAACACCCTTCTGAGTTTAAACACTTCCACTAGCCACCAAAATCCCGGCCGGCCGAAGTGGCCTAGCGGTTCTAGGCGCTACAGTCTGGAACCGCGCGACGGCTACGGTCACGGGTTAGAATCCTGCCTCGGGCATGGCTGTGTGTGATGTCCTTAGGTTAGTTAGGATTAATTAGTTCTTAGTTTTTGGGGAAATTATGACCTCAGAATTTAAGTCCCATAGTGCTCAGAGCCATTTGAACCATTTTGAACCAAAATCCCCAGACATGAACATTATTTAGCTTGTCTCGGTTGTCTTGCAACGTGCAAGAAGAGATCTCCACCCTCTCGTTCTCTTACAGATTTATGGACAGTCCTGCACGATTCGTGGTGTCGACTCACTCCAGTCAGTGCCACGTCGTGTTACGGCACTTCTGTGTACTCGCGGGGGCCCTACACGATATTAGGCAGGTACATCAATTTCTTTGGCTCTTCAGTGTATTTCTGTCACGGTCTGAACCACGTAGCATTCGATATCCTCCTACTCCTTCACATTCGTAGCAGGTTTTGTACATTTGTTGGAGGTACAAGTTATTACTGGAAATAGTAGCAATTAAAAAACCTAAAAATCTCTTAGATCAGGGACCGGTGGCTTTGAGCGGTTTCACCAGTCATGTTAAACTGGAGATTGGAAAACAACAGAAAACCCGGTTGCTTCAGCTGTAACGTCTGTGGCTATCTTAGAGTTTCTCAGTGAAATAATTCCATATATTCTTTACTCTTCACATTTTTCCTGCAACAGTTTTGCTTTAGATTATCTGCACTTTCTTTCGATTTCATTAATATGTGAACATTCTTGTATTTGGTTCTTTCGTCTGTATATTGAGGTATTGAATCGTCCCCTTACTTAGAACAATTATACATGACTGTGCTTAAACTGACACACAATATTTTTAGCGCAACGCAATCTGACTTTCAATAACCCTTACAAAAGAATGGCCCTGACTAACATTAACCTATACCTTTGACAGATCACGTACATCACCAAAAATCTTCGTTACTCGAACTACTGCAATTCAGCGAGCGCCACTACTGCCAGCTTAATAAAAGATTCAAACTACTGAAGGCACTAACTACTAATATGCATAGTTAGCAAATGAAAGATTTTAATAGAGAACAAACAATGTATTTACCTTAATAGTGTTGAAAAATCATAATATACATAGCAGTTCATGACATCCAGTCTTACAAAATTCAAAACTCCGCCATTTCTCTCCCCACATCCACCACTGCTGGCGGCTCACCTCCAACTGCGCAACGCTACGCGCTGTTCACATCCATCTGCCCAACACTACAATGGCAGACAACAATGCAAACTAGCCACAGACTGCACACAGCACAGCCAGTGATTTTCATACAAAGCGCTATGTGGCGTTACCAATAAGAAAACATAAACAGCCGACTTACATAGTCCCCATGCTCCCCACAAAAAATTTTACAAGTTGTTTTGGGCAGTGGCCAATAATGATTTGATAAAATTTTTCATAATTATAATACCAAAGATATCAAATGCACACAGTTATTGATACAATGTTGGTCAAAAGCTAAAATCTTCTCACAATTCATAAAGACAGTCTTGATCGTTCATCACAGTAAAACTGCAGTGTTTTTCTCAAAGTCTGAGCAGTAAAAGAAAATGCACACGGAAGTAGAGGATTTCCATGTAGTCTTGAAGAAGTAGTGTTGTCCTTCCAACGGAAAGACAGTGCTGACTGTCGACATGCAGACAGGTAATAGGCCACAACAAAGGAAACCCACAGCAGAGTCATTCGACGTTTTGAAGAATATTGGTAGGTAAGTCATCACAGAGCAGACCCACTATAGTCTTGGTAGAGAGTATGGTATTGGTGGGCCACCAAAGGTGCAGACCCACTGCAGTCCTTGTAGAAATAATGGTGTTGGTGGGTCATCAAAGATGCAGACCCACTGTAGTCCTTGTAGAGACGGCCAGCAGCCATCTGTTGCGACTGTGCAGGTGCACAATCACCATCGAAGAGTCTTGCGGAGAATAGAGCAAGTCCATAAACCACCACTTGTCCACTCACAAAAAATTTGTTTGAAATGTCCTTAGAACCAGCAATGCTGTTATCCAGTCCCTGCTGAATTATTAACACACGTGCAAACACTATCAGTCCCTACTTCTCACATATTGTCCATATACTATGACCAACAGAAACGTGTGCAGTGAAATGTGACTTACAAGTTACTTAATTTGATGAACTGGTGTCAATTACAATTTTACAACATAAGAATACAATAACAAAGGTACAAAATACATCATTAAAAACATAACAATACAGATAACATTTGTAGTAATACAGGCTTTACAAAAGAATAGAAATCTACATATACATCAGTGTTAAAGGAATTATGACATAAGTTCATACATAAAAGATCAGAATAACTTTCGAAACATCAGGTTCACACATGAGCATTAAAACAGAACGGAATAAATAATGTCTAAACATCTTTACAAAGAAAATAACATATTATCAGAAAAATTCTACGACATAACTCTTATTAGCTAAACACATAAAGACAGGAAAAACACAAATATACAAGAGTGCACAAACACATAGGGGGATAACACAAGAGGAAAGGGCAGGGTTTGTTTTCAGTGTAACATTTGGTACTGCAGTCCAACCTAAAACTTCATTCCATAGATGTTTCGTCTTATTTCAACATTTGTTTAAAAAAAAAATCCTATCCCAGCATGCTTTCTGTATTTATATGTTCATATATTTCCTACCTCATTATTTATTTTCCATTATCTTACCTCATCATTTATTTCCAAGAAAATCCTACATAAACCTGTTGTCCCAAAACCTTTACTTTTTTGCTCATATCCTCTTTCAATATACTTTTTTGGCCAAACCATTTTCTTATAGCTTCTCAATGCATTTCTTCTAAATCATTACAACTCGTTCTCTTATATAGGTTACCCCATCTTAAGCTAACTTAAATCTACTGAGCTCAGATGCTAAACTAAGGAATAAGGCAGTGTAGCAGCACAAAACAATTAATACAAACAGCAATGAAAAAAAATTACCAAGCAATGCAACATTACAACTAATATGAGCCAATTTGCAGCAACAAGAAAAATAAATCAGTAGTAAAACTAGCTTAACAGAGTAATACAACGTGAAATTCAGTAGCACTATGCCTGGCACACAGCAGCAGCAAATGCAATAACTTATATCTACACATGACATAGCTCTAGTTAAAAAAACATTACACTAAAGACAACAATGCAGACAAGGGAAATGTATATTCACATCGTAATGTCTTTGTAATTAAAGTGGTGCACCACAAAAACTAATTCTACAAAAAATTACCAAGTACTTGAAAAGAAAATTATATGTGCAGTTACTGTTATTAGTCCCTTCTTATTGTTCTTTCCATTCCAAGAGCTCCTTTTTCGAAGAATGTGGATCAGATCTGTTGACAGAAAGTGTTCACATTAGCAAATGCATTTAATTTTATTTTATGAAACCAATGCTGCAAGACAGCTGGAAACCAGACATGAAATGAAATAAGCAACTACACAAACTAAAGCATAAAAACATCATTTAATAGCTATGTGGCATTTCGTAAGTCAGTATCTCGCAACTCTCGTAGAAAGACACTTGTAATAATCAGGTTTGCAGATGTAAGAATATTTCCCATCAATTCATAAGCATTTCAGTAAGTAGCACAAAGTACGATATGTTTCCAAATAATGAGCGTGTCGTATTTGCGATGCTTTCTACAATAGAATGTCAATAGCGAGGATAATGGCCTCCTTTCTTCTCCACCTGTGCCTCTGAAAGGCACACATTAATGGCTTTTTTCCAGGCGACTGTCGCGCAGCTGCCCACGTAATGTGTCGTGCCCACGACGCATTACGTGAAGGTCACTTAACTTTCTTACCGAAATATTTACAACACCAGTTTGCAGTACAATGGCAGTCTCATATACAAAATTTCACGGGTCGAGAATTTGCGTTGCAAATGTGTAGAAACAAAATCTTATGAATATAACAGTGTCCTAAAAATTTTCCCCGGCATTGTGATACGTTCACGCATTTACACACATTTCATAACTCTTAAAGTACGATTCTTGGTTTCCAACATCCTTTTTCACAAGTCAGAGTCCCTAACCACTATTCATTACTCCTTACCTTATTACACATATACATATTCGTCGACACTTCTTCAATATTTGATCTTAAAAAATACATAGCATAATCAAATTCTTCATGTAACATCAGCTTATTGATCATAAACATACTTCAACAGCATAATACACATCGTCGTCGTAAAAATAACATCAAAACACCTCAGTCAAATCTCAAAAACGTTGTAGCTTTCTGCAATAATGCCAAAACCTAAAAAAAAAAAAAAATACTCAGCTCATTTCAATAGTGTCATCTACCTCAAATGTACTTTAAAATCATGCTCCCTTACCAAAGACATCATTCCAAGCTCTCATAGTATCACAATGGTTCCAAAAAAATATGAACAGTTCACAAAGTACAGACAAAATACAAGTTCATAAGTGTGAAGTTACCCAGCTGTGTAATTGCGTAAACATGTGTCACTGATGTAGTAAAAAAATGTTTATCTCTCAGATAGCTGTGTAATTTGTGTGTTAGAGAAATATGGTACCGATGTGTAAAGTTGTATAAGCAAATATCATATTAACTAGGGCTCCTTGTGCTTGCCAAACACATAGTACACAAAGTAAGCGTGTACCCCCTGAGGATTAATGTAATTATACCCTCAGGTGTTACAGATTACAGCAATGGAATGAAATGTATCACGGAAAACCTTTGTACCATTGTACTTCAAATATCTTTAAAAATAAATGTTTTAAGTACAAAATTAATCACTCAAATACGAGTATTGTAGCGCTAAACTGTGCGTCTTGTTGTAAGGTAATCTCTGTGGAAGTGTCGTAGTTATCGTCCTCTGAAAGCTGAGTTCTGCAGAAGTCAATGTACTTACCTCATGATAAACAAAAGTGAAAGCTTTGCGTATAGATATCTTAGTTATTACGCTTATTGCCGTGATGAAGAAACTATTGTGCTTTAACGTATTGTTGTGCTATGGAAAAGGCTGTCTCATTGTAGCTATACCACGAAAGTTACTACTAAAACATGTTTTACTTCCCAGAATAATTCAGAAAAACTGTGCAGATATAAAACAGAAACACCGCAAAAGCAACAATGTAAATTGTGTCACATATTAATAGCGTCGTGATATAATCGTGTAGCTATCAAAGAAACCAAATGCTAAGTCATCCTTAATCTCACCAAATGTACTTCAAATAAAGAGTATCTTTTCAAGTAAACAAAAATCTTGCATTAATATCTCATTAGCAGTATAAGTTCTAAGTATGTAAGCCTGATAGTCGTTACGTAATCGTGCAACTTGTTGCAAGAATGTATAACACTGTGTTGTCTGTTCACTATAACAATGCATTCGTAATTACTGTCTAAATAAGTTGCCCAGGTTCTTGACTGGATATTTAACTTCAAACATTGTTGCATGGTAAAAGTTTCAAAGTCTGACAATGCATACTAGAAATGTGAAGTGAAAAGTTATATGGCAAAGACAAAGTTAAATAGCAGATTATCTTTCAATAAACGGTTTTACATGTGAAATGTGTTGTAAACCTTTACTCTTCCTAGTACATAAAAGTTTCAACTTCAACACAATTATCATGTGGTATACGTCGGATTCTGTAAGGTCCATTGTAAACTAGAAAGAATTTGTGACTCAAGTGTTTCTTCTTATCTGACAATGAATGAACATTAATGAGAACTTTCTGACCAATATATAATTTCTTTGCATTTGCTTTACCATGTAGTTTTCTCCTTTTGTCTGCTGCAGATTTTATATTTTTAAGAGCCAAATCAATTATGTCTTTGTGTCGAAGTTTACGTGTATTCGCGAAAGGTACAAGCTCTCTGATTCTGTTCGGTGGTTCTTCATTCTTCAGTACAAGAGTAGGTGGTAAAGCAGTGGAGTCATGAGGCATTTCATTCAGCACATTTTGAAATAAGTGTAAATATCTGTCCCAATGCTGATGCTTTCTGTGACAGTAAAGTCTGCAAAGCTTATTGATTTCTTTCATAATCCGTTCAGGGGGTACAATGTGGTGAGTACAATGAAATAAAAACAGGTTTGATTTTATGATTCCGAAGCTTGGGTGACCAAACAGCAGATCTGAATTGCGGTCCGTTGTCTGAAATGACTTTACTAACGCGTCCAACTTCACGTAAGAAATTTTTAACAAAGGCGTTGGATACTGACCATCCAGTGGCTTTACGTAACGGTGTGAAAGAAACAAATTTTGAAGTAAGTTCAACAGTGACTAGAACGTACGAAAATCCATTAGATGTTCTGACAAGCGGTCCCAAGAGATCAACAGCAGCAAATTCTTTAAATGTCGAAGGATTAATAGGAAACAACGGAGCACGATGTGAGATAGTAGATGGTTTTGCCTTTTGACAAAGTTTACAAATAGACAAGACTCTTCGAATTCTCTTTTCCATATTGTTAAAATAACAAGTCCTTCGAAGAATATGATAACATTTTCGTGGACCAAAATGTGCGTAGCTGAAATGAATGTACCAAATGAGCTTATTAACCAAATTGTCTGGAATTCAATGTACCCATAGCTTGTCATCAACAGTGCAGCGTTTGAAGAGTTTGTTGTTTCTAACCAGGTAATAATGCCAAATGTGAGTGTGTGTCTTTTCATGCCATTTACTTTTGATGTCTTTCCAAATCGGACCTTTATCTTGTTCATGAGCAATGTCCTTTAAAGATGTGGTGATGAAGTTTTCAAAGGCGACTTTCTGAATGTAAAGAATACTGAAATTTTTCTCGAGGTTGCCTTCTGTGTTACTTTTCTCAAGCCCAGCCGGTGCGCGTGACAGTGCGTCCGCAACAATTTTCTCCTCGCCGGGAATGTAGACTATTGTGAAGTGGAATTCTTGCAGAAACAATGCCCAACGTTTTAACCTGTCATGATTTAATTTTGAAGACATGAGAAATTGTAATGCACGATGATCACTGTATACTTTTACGTGCTTACCAGAAAGACAGAAACGGAATTTGTTAAATGCCCAAACGATAGCTAAAGCTTCTAATTCAGTAATGGAATAATTTTTTCAGATTTTGTTAGCACTCGGCTAGCAAAAGCAATGGTTTTCTGAACAGTAGTGTCATTTTCTATGGCTTCTTGAAATAAATGGGCACCAAGACCGACTTTAGAAGAATCTTGTGACAGATCTGGATGAGCTAGTATTGGCGCGTTAAGTAGCGATTCTTTCAAAGAATTGAATTCCAACTGTGCTTGTTCGTCCCAGTTCCAAATAGTATTTTTTCCAGTGAGAGAACAAAGTTTTGGTGTAACTAGAATTCGCATATTCGGAAAACAACGGTAAAAATTTACGAGACCTAGGAAACAGCGGACTTCTTTTTTGTGGATGGAACTGGAATGGCTCTGATTGCTTCTAACTTTTCAGGATCCGGCTGAATGCCTTCGGAAGAAATAATATGTCCCAAAAACCTCACTTTTGACCTACCGAATTCAGCTTTTCCAAGTTAACTGTAATTCCAGATTCTGCAAAAATATGTAACACGCTGTTGAGAATGCGATTGTGTTGTTC
Source organism: Schistocerca serialis cubense (assembly GCF_023864345.2). NCBI lineage: Eukaryota > Metazoa > Arthropoda > Insecta > Orthoptera > Acrididae > Schistocerca > Schistocerca serialis. The sequence continues at coordinate 111,800,070 of NC_064645.1, read as the reverse complement.
CCATGAGGCTTCTGCTATGAGAATATCGTCTACATATAAGGTGATGTGACGTTTTAAGAACTCAGGTAATATGGAATTTAGCCCGCGAATGAATGCTGCCGAAGAAATGTTCAAACCAAAGGGAAGTTTCCGAAACTGATAACAAACACCGAAACAAAGGAAAGCTGTGTATTATCTACATTCTGGATAAAGTTCGATCTGATAAAAGCTGGATCTGAGATCAATGGAAGACAACACTTTTACGCCATTAAAATTTTGAAGAAGTTCTTCCAACGTTTGCGGCCTGTCTGTTTCAGGAATAATGATAGTATTGATTTGTCTCGAATCTAAGACAAGCCTGATCGATCCATTTTTCTTCGCAACAACATGTAATGGATTGTTGTATGAGCTTACTGCAGGCTCAATAATGCCCTCGTCAAGCATAGATTGTATTTCTGTTCTAACACGGTCCCTATAATGTGCTGGAATTACGTATGGTCTAACACAAAGTTTAGTATGCTCACGAACACGAAATTGGTATTGAAATCCCTTGATTGTTCCTGTTTTGCGAGTAAACACTGTGGAATGTGCTTGTAAAATCTCAAAAAAGTCCTGCCTATCACTATCATTACAGTTGTCAATTGTTAGAATTTTATTCTGATTTAACTCATTAGTTTCAAATATGCCGTACATATAATCCCTGTCAGTACTTGCAGAGTGATTGTTAGTGTCTAGTTCCGTAGAAAATTCCGAACTGTTGTCTAACAGAAGGTAAAGCCGATTAATTTCCTCGTCATGTTTTGAGAGCCAATCTTCAAATTTCAAAGCTATTGACTTACCCTCTTTCTCTAAACTTATTTCAGCATCGCGAAAGTTTAAGATTGCTTTGTATTCATTCAAAAAGTCTACTCCCAGTTTAATTTCCGCCGACACTAATGGAACAATAAGAAAGTTCATAGAGAAGCTGTGGCTTTGACTAAAGAATTCTAAGTTGGTTTGTTGGCGTACGTCTACACTTTTTCCAAAGATTGCACCTTGTAATTTAATCTTACGTAACGGAAGTGTGGGGCAATCGTTCGATTTGTTACATTTGCAAAAGGCTGTTTCACTAATTACTGAAATGGGACTGCCAGAGTCAAGTACTGCCGTAAATTTTACGTCATTTACTGTAATGTGAATCACAGGATATGAAATGTTGTTCTGTTTTACGTCGTGTTCCTGGAATAAGATGTCCCTAATATCTTCCATTTTTACGTAATTACTAGCTACGGCAGCTGCGTCGTCAGTTTCATACGTACGTTTCGTGGCTGCCAGCGGTATGAGTCATTGCCTATTGTCTCTTTGTTGGCGCGCGTCGTTATTGGGATTTGGAAACCTAACTTCTACAAATTCACCTTGTCGAGAGGGCCCTGATCTGTTTGAATCCCGCCAGTTATGATGCAATTCAGGTCTGTCGTTACGATCATATCGTCTGTCGTCATGTCGGTAGATCCTATAGTTTCTTTCTAGGTCACATGGGGGAGAATTTCTCCTGGAATCGTAACTGCGCGCTGGACCGTTGCCTCTAAAGTTATTTTGTCTCCCTTGATAATAATTATTTTGGTTCCCAAATTGTCTGTTTCTCTGATTCTGTGATAGTCACTACCGCAGAGAGGTGATCTTTCCCTGTAATTATGACTACTCTGCCAACGGTTGTCATACGGGTGGTGTCTGTTTTGGTCACGATATGTGTTGTGAGAATAGGCTTGTCATGTCCAGTTATTATTTCTTTCATCGTGGAATTGTGACGGATGTGACCTGTAATTGTTGTGCTCCTGTTTTCGCGTCCCGCGATTATCAGTGTCGATTTCTAATTCTTGTAAGAGTCCCTGAAAAGCTTCAATGTCGTCTTTGCAACGTCCTGCCAAAATAATATGTCGTAAATGTTCAGGTAATTTGATTAATCAAATGCGGATGAGTTCTGAGGGGCTGTATGGGTTTGACAGGTACTGATTCGTGTGCAACATGTCTTCGAAATGTTTCACAATACTGGAAAATTCAGATTGTTCGAAATGTTTCATCATTATGATGCTATGTTTTACTCGGTCTTGTGTAGCTTGAGACCTATACGCTGAGAGGAAGGCATGATAAAATTCTCCTTCACTGTAACAATCGTGAATGGCCGATCGCATTCTTACAGCTGGTTCATTCTGTAAATAGCCACACATAAATTCTAATCTGTGCTCTAATGACCAGTTGGGAGGAAAACAATGAGTGAACTGATGAAGCCACGCTTGTGGATGAATGTCGTTGCCGGAATTCTTAAATGTTTTGAATTTACGTGTGGTAATGAACAGCTTATAGTCAAAATCATCATGTCGGCAAGTCGCATTCCGGTCAATGTTACTTCATTTCGGCGGTTCCATCTCAAAATTCGGTGTACCTTGCCAATTTCTTTCATAATTTCCGAAGTGTCCTGTGTTATTTATTTTGTGGTTGTTCCATATTTCTATGTCCCTCTTCCCATACTGGAGCGCGAGTGTCCTCTGAAATATGTAATTTTTGTAAAATTGTGCCAACTGATCTTGTACTTCCCGGATTTCTCTTTTGTACTGTGTATTGATTTGATTTCGATTTTGTTTGAATTTTCTAATTTGTTCATACTCTTCAGTGTCCGTGAAGGCTACAGGTCTTGTGTCATTCAGATTATCATCTACCTTTGTAGATAAGTTAGTGAACTGATCTGAAAGTTCGGCTACTTTATCCGATAGTGAAATTATTTCCTCTGTGTGTTTTTCTGAACCAAGTTTCAGAGTGTCCATTTGTGTTGAAATCATATCTACTGTGTCCTTTAAGTTTTCCTGAGTTTTTGCAAGTTGCGTAACCGAATCGGTAGATGCAACTGAGTCAATTTTGGCTTGCAAGGTCTCATGATTTTCATGAACAATAATTTGCAGTTCTTTAATGGCTGCTTCGTGATTCTGTAATGCATTTTCATGACGCGAAAAAATAGGTTGTAAATGCTCACAAATTTGTGTTTTTTACGTCATTACAGACTTTTAGGCATTTCGATTCAATGTTATGTAAACTCAGTAGTCAAATCTTCACGTTTGGTGTCTAACTTCCGAAGATTTTGTTCCATTGTGTCTAACTGTTGCTGTGTTTGTCTGTGGTGTTGTTCCGTTGTGTCTAACTTTTGAAGGTTTTGCTGTGTTTGTCTCTGATTTTGTTCCATTTGTTGCATTAATTGCAATAATAATGTATTAGTGTCTGGAATGTGTTTCTCTATGCTTTTTGGCAGTGCATTTTCACCGGCAACATTCACGTTTTGACAAGCAGAAACTGTGCCTTGACTCATTTGAGGAAACGCTGAGGACCCAAAACCTGAGTATACAGTATTTGCAATATTGTGTTCTGTAATTTCGGATTCCTGAGGCGAGCTGTTGCCGACCGATCGATCGATAATGCTTCCTTGTTCACTAATTGTTTACTGCCTACACCATTGTTTGCAGCCCGCTCCATTTCCCTATGCACAATTACCAAATTACTATTTTCAACATTAGTTAATTCATTACTCTGCGGCGCTAACACACTACTTTCGTCTTCACTGTCATTTCTCAGTTTACTTTGAAGCCTAGTATTACGTTTTTCACACGCCATTATTGTCACAATATTTCACACGACAACACAGAAAAAAACAATTTGAAGAGCAAAATAACAAAACACATTAACATAGCATTGAAAATAATATCTAGTTAATTGCAAGCGCAGCTGCGACATACTTGGTGCAAATCTAACTACAACTACAAAGGAAATTCTCTCTATAATTACGCGCTAGCAATAAACAAAAGCTATACTAATTACACAAACTACAAGAATAAATCAAAAGATTCCAGTGAAGTATCCTCGGCTAAGGGTCGACATATGAAACGTCCCCTTACTTAGAACAATTATACATGACTGTGCTTAAACTGACACACAATATTTTTAGCGCAACGCAGTCTGACTTTCAATAATCCTTACAAAAGAATGGCCCTGACTAGCATTAACCTATACCTTTGACAGATCACTTACATCACCAAAAATCTTCGTTACTCGAACTACTGCAATTCAGCGAGCGCCACTACTGCCAGCTTAATAAAAGATTCAAAGTACTGAAGGCACTAACTACTAATAGGCATAGTTAGCAAATGAAAGATTTTAATAGAGAACAAACAATGTATTTACTTTAATAGTGTTGAAAAATCATAATATACATAGCAGTTCATGACATCCAGTCTTACAAAATTCAAAACTCCGCCATTTCTCTCCCCACATCCACCACTGCTGGCGGCTCACCTCCAACTGCGCAACGCTACGCGCTGTTCACATCCAGCTGCCCAACACTACAACGGCAGACAACAATGCAAACTAGACACAGACTGCACACAGCACAGCCAGTGATTTTCATACAAAGCGCTACATGGCGTTACCAATAAGAAAACATAAATAGCCTACTTACAGTATTTAATCTTTTACCCAAGGTTTCACCACAGTTACCTTCCCTGTAATATTTCCTAAGATTTTCCGTGGTTTCGAGGAAAACTCGTCATGCAAGTAAGTCCCATTGAAAAGTCCTGTCCTACTTCCCGTTCACTGAGATAGCAGAGCTCCCAACTGAACAGTGGGTACATATGTCAAAGAGCCCGCTTTGTCTGTTAGGAGAGGAACGTTTCAAATGTTTTTGTTTTTTTTTTAAACATAACAACTGGGCAATGTGATATTTTTCTGTATACTGGTTACTGCTGAAGTAAAGGTGGGCGACATTGTTTCGCAGGAGAACTACGTAGAATGCGGTCGCCGTGCCGCTCTATGCATTTCTGTGTTCGTAAAATGATATTAACAGTCGCTTTGGTCAGATCCGTAACAACTATTGTCTCAGTGCTTGGCGTACATATTCCCTCAGTTGGTCTAAATATTAGGGTTGTTTTGTTACATTTTTCCCTTTAAATATACACATCAGATCACATTCAGTCAACAGCGAACGAGTCAGCCACAAAGCATTGCTTATTGTGCGTTCTTCTTTGAAACATTGATGAACACAAGGTGGACAAAACTTAGGGCATATAGTTCCATTTTTCTGGAAAAAATATTACGGCTTTTCATGTGTCCTTTCCTGAGAGTAGAATTTCTCGGAAATTTGAAGACAAAAGTCTCTAGTAACAGTTGTTTCGAAATAGATAGGTCTCATAATTCTACGACTAGAAGCGTAGCACAAAACTCTTCTTTTCATCATAAAGAGAAATTTTATGTACAATGTGTCAATTTTCGGCGGACCATCTGGGACTGGGACTAACCTGGCTATCTACATGGTCACCCAGGTGAAACCAAGCTTCATCACTCATATAATAAAGTAGCAATTCAAGTTCATAGTCTACAATTATTTTAAGCAACCATTCGCGAAAATTAACACTCTTCTTTTATTAGCTGGAATTAATGCACGAAAACGTGGTAAGAGTTCACGTGTACGCACACATGTGCAGAATAACAAGACGTACGCTCAACACCTCACGTTAAGAAAGCTGCCTTATAGATTTTTTCGCCTTCTGCAGTATCCATTTGAGGTCTGCTGTAGTCTGTTATCGATCCCATATTTTTCTCAGTCTGCCAGGTCGTCTTTTCCCATTCGGTTTAAAGTTCTGTATCTGATGCAGTAGTCTCTCTGGATCCATTATTTGTTAATGTTCATTCCGTACAATTTTGTTTTCATCAAGATCACATCCAAATTTTCGAATTCTTTCGAATACCCCCATTTCGTATTTTATCTGTTCTTTTTTGTCTTTTCACTGCTGTAAGAAATCCCATGTTACTCCTTGTATTTCTTGTTCTTGTTTTCTAATCAATAGTTAGTGTTAGCTATTGACTCTTTTATGAAACATCAGTCACGTTTCTTTCCACGTTATATGCTTTAAATTTCTGTTAACTTCCCCACAGATACTTTCGAATCCATTCAATTTATTCATCCGATATTTTACATCCAAGATAGTTAAAACATATTACCTACTGATCGACATTTCGCTAGCTACTTTCTTCGTTATGAATATTTTTTACTATGTGCCAATGACATACATTTCCTAAAAAATACTTTCGTATTATATTCTGTACATAGTACAAGTCATGAGCATAGAGAACTGATTGTAGATATACCAAATTGTTTAGTTGCACCCCACTGTTTATTCTAGAATTCCACATACGAACTGCGAACAGCGTAGACGATAACCTACAGCCTTATCCACCCCTTTATTTGTTGGCCTCGGATCTGTACATACCCATTCCATATCTACATTTGTGGTACTTTTATACAAACTTTTTATTGGTGATATAAGCTGTAAATGGTGCTCTGTTATTGTCAAAATTTTTTCTCTAACTACCTTATCAAAAGCTATCTCAAAATCTGTAAAAGTAACTTATTTCTCATTCGAATAAACTGTCGTAAATGAAAAATTGCATCTGTCGTTGATCGTCCGTGTCTAAATCCCACCTGTTCTTCGGCTAGTGCTGTTGCTTTTAGTCTTCTGTTTCAAATTATTGGATAAACGTTTATATGCTGTGTCACGTACACTTATGGCTCTATAGTTTTCAAGTAAATTTTTCTCTACAGTTCTATATATCGATATTACTTTTACTTTCTTCCATTTTCGTGGTACTTTTTTTTTTTGTTGCAGAACATTTTTAACCAAACGTAAGAAAATCCAATATGTAGTGATAACCCTGAATATTTAATGTACTCCTCATTCATTCCATCGATTGTTAGTGCTTTTCAGTGATGCTGTGAGCTATTTTGTTGTTATGTTAGCTACCCGTTTCTACTTCTACATCTCAACCTTTCTCCTTCTCCGCTCGTGTGTTGCAACTGTATCATACCTTTTTATTGTAATTAATCCACTATTCTTTCGTTACGTTATCCAGACGAATTGTATCCTTTTCTGTTTTATTTAATGTTTGCAAATCTGTATATGCTATCTGCTGAAGACCGTGATTATTATGTTCTATTTTTCTAATGTAGCTTGGTGCGCTTCCATCACCTTTCCTTTGATGTAATTCCTTATTTGTTGTAGACCTGCTTGTTTTCGTATTTTTTTGTATTGCTCCCGCAATTTCTGTTGACCTAATTTTTAATCCATGTCTTCGGCGGTATTTCTTTTTTTCTCTAATGGCGCATTTGCAGCCTTTTTCATTACATTTCCATTTACTATTTCTCGGTAAAAGGTGTCCCAAGCTGCTAGTTGTAATTAGTTTCTTAATCTATTTTCATATAGGCACTCAATGCTCTCATCGTGGAGTGGATGTAGTTCATAGACCTCTTCTAGCTTCTAAATAGTAAAAGGCTTCCTCTGTTGCTATTTAACAGAACTGTCAGTTTCAAATATTGCAAGACTGTGATCTGTTCCAACATCAAAACAGCTGTATATTGTTGCATCTTTTACTTGATCTTGTATTTCACTCTAATTTATAACATAACCTGTAACTGGTCTCTGTCCTCTAACACTCCAGGCATATTTATGAATATATATTTTTTTAAACGTATTAGTTATTTTCAGGTTATTAAAACTGGAAAATATGTGAGAAGTTGCCAGTTTGGATTAAAAGTTGTATATCCGTACATTCCAGTTGTTACTACAGCTGCATTTAGCTCGGCGAACAACTTCACATTTTTGTTTATACACCTCCATTATTTTTTGTAGGTTATCGTAAAACGTACATGAGTCCTCACTCTTACCTCCTCCAGTGCGTAAACTGCTATCAGAGTTGGTTTTCTCTTTGTGCTTTTATCGTTGCTATTATCATTGTTTCTTTTACATATTCATAATATCTTATACATTTATTTAATTTTATGTTTGTATATTTCGCAACACATTCACTTATTCCTTTATTTGTTGTACTCCGCTACCAAGTAATACATATTTTCCAATACATTTACTACGTTGCAGCTTCTTCTTAGTTTCTAAGACAGCTACCAAATATGTGTGTTGCTTTGCGAATATCTTTGCTATTTCTTTTTCTTTGGAAGTAGTTCCTATTGCACTCCATGTAGCTATTCCTACTTACCAGTATCGACTTCCTCTTATTTCTCTAGCTGGATTCGTCAAACAAAACTCTCGGAACTGGGAGTATTTTGGTATTTCCCTGAATGTGTTACCAACCCAGGAAGGTTATATCTGATGAGTGGGCTGCCATCCTTGAGCCTACCAGCGTAAGGTCTCCTCGTTCAATAAGTATTGGTGCAGCATTTCCACTGCACTCGATTTTACCGTTACACAGCTGATACGCGGTGATCAGAGCCTCGCTAGGTTTGCAGAGTATACTACCAGTAGGCGAGGATGACATTTGGTTGAGAGAGGGTTTATATTCGCATCCATCACTTAATAGTACCCGTTTTTTGAGACTAGCAGTAAATTACTGCAAAATGTCGGCAGTGGTTCCAATGTTCGAAATTAAGACTCACGCCTACGCTTAGTATTAGAGACCGGACGTCCGTCTTATTATCAAACTCTGAATACTATTTTTTGACAGAATATCATCTATTCAAGATCCTTTGTTTCGATCTAGGTGGTTTGGTGCTCTGTTAAATTATTCTCTATGTGTCACGTCTCCCAAATCATCTCAAACTGTTTGCTCTTCTTTTTCTACAGTATTGTCTTCAAGTTCGTTTCCTTTGTATAGTCCTTACTTACCTGTCCAAAAGGAGGCAGGTAGTATTGCATTGTCAGTAGAAAATGATTCAATTAGGATATCTCAGTGACTTTGAACCTGGATAGTTACTGGATATTACATGAGTAAATCAGGGACATGTAGGACCTTCTGAAGCTGCAGAAGTCGTCTGCCGGTGATGTGACTGCGAAGTGGAAACGCGAAGCAACAAACAAAGCTAAACTACGACCGGCAGGCCTCAAGTACTGAACGACTGGGACCGACGACACAATGGCGAGCTGCGGAAAAATATCTCAAATCATTCACGAGTTTCATAGTTCTGCCGAAAGTCAATCTAGCACAGTAACTGTGCGTACAGAATTAAAAAGTATGGCCTAGAAATGTCCAACAGCTCCTTTTAAGCCATACATTTCTTTCACCAGTGCTAAGCGGTGATGCAGGTTGTGTAAAGAGTGATGACTAGCTAACATACAACAAAATAGCTCACAGCAGCACTGTAGAGCACAAAAAATCGATGGAATGAATGCGGAGTAAATTAAATATTGAGGGTTATCACTACATATTGGATTTTCTTACATTAGAGTGATGAATCAGGGCATACATTGCAGAAATCAACTGGAAGAGTTTGGATTTGGTGAATGCCAGAGCAACATTACCTGCCGTCATGTGCAGTGCCAACTGTGGAAAACGGAGCGGGCGCTGTTAAGATATTGGGGTGCTGTTCTCTGTGTGCGGTTCCCTTATTTCGAATAAGAAAACGCTAAATGCGAAAGGATATGAGCACATTTGACAGCGCAGAGTACTGAGTACAGTAGAGGAACTGTTCGGCACCATATCTGTTTGTATCAGCATGAGAATTCGTCCTGTCGTGAGGCAGTATCTGTGAGAATCGTTTGTGGACAGTAAAATTCCTGAATTGGACGTCCTGCCCTGGGTCCCAACCTGAACCCAGAGGAATAATTTTGGGATGAGTTAGAACATCGACTTAGCTCCAGACACCAGCGTCCAACATCACTACTTTATTTGCTTTCGGTTTTTGAGGAAGTCTGGGCTGCCATTCCTCCACAGAAATTCAGATACCTCACTGAAAGTGTCGCCAACCGATTTTATGTCGTCATAAAGGGGGAGGGTGGACACATCTCGTATTAATGTCAACTAATAGGTGACCGGATACTTTATATCAGATAGTCTAATCTAAGTGGTTTCTCATAATGAAACAACTACGTACGTGTGAGAAATTGTCCCGTTGTTGTGTCAAAAGAAAGCTTTGTTGCTATCTACTCGTAAAGTCTGTATATATCCTTTACTGTTTTATTCTTTTTCGTCGTGTAGTTTTCTTCCTACCATTTTTATTGCTCATGGCCTCCTACATTTCATAAATTGTCTTGCTCTCACTTCACTATTTTGTTCCGTAGAACGTTAATCGTATTTCCATGTCTTTCGTAGTCTAGACCGCACTCGCGAATTCATGTAGTGAGTACTGACCCGTTGGTATCTGGGTTAAGTCCTGTCGCAGAAGGTATTTTCATTACAAATATTTGCCTGTATATGGTGGTAGGACATCGTAACATACAGCATCTAACTCAAGCCTCTCCGCTCAACACGGTACACAGTCCGCATGAAGTAACGGCGTGTGGCAAGTAGACGGAAGTACACGTCGAAGTCTGCGGCCATCCTGGTGTTCCTCGACAGGAGTTAACCGTTTACCAACATTAAGTTCTTCTTTCGCCTCTCCCTTCATCCCTATCAACACAAACACAACACAACACTATACAAGCTCTCATAAGTAAATCACACGTTACAGATACACGTCTGTCACTTCAAAATATGGCGGACGAAGGCTACGGTAAATCATCTCCTCGTCAAGGACTGCCGCCTCAGTGACAAATGCTTATTACCTGATTAAGGAACCATCTTATGCTTCTTCATTATAATTTAATTTTAGATCTGTTTGACCCAAACAACCTTCTTTCTCCAGAAGCTACATACATAGTTCCTTTGTTGATCTGTTATCCTTTGTCTACGTTTCAACCTGACAGCATGAAAAATCTGCCGTGTAATTCTCAATTCGCTTGTTTACTTTCTCATATGCACTATTTTATGAGTTCCTTCATACTAGTGTAACTCTTTTGTCTTTTAATATCTTGTGATAAATGTAATTATGATTTTACCAGGTTCGAGAGCCTTATTCTCATCTCTCAGTTCTAGTAATTCTGTGATAGTTTCCCGTCACAAGAACTATTCCGCTTGACGTCAACAACTAAAGCTGGTTTGTACAACAACTCGTATATTTTTGATCATCCTAATAATGAGGACAATATTATTGCTGTACGTAAATAAGCCACAGTAGTGTATCGACGTAATATAATCTTCACAGAATACGAACTGAATCTACTCTCAGTACAATTTCTGGTGAACACATGAAAAAAAATTCTACTGCTTGGAAAGTCACACTCGCTTTGTTGATTGATCTAAGTAGTATCCAAAGAATATTTCAGTGCATTATTGTTAATGTCAGCGAAAACAGTTGTAAGGCAAATGCTATTCACTTGCGGTGCACGGATATGTACGCACTAGGACACTGAGAGCTACGTATAAATGTAGGTTCTATCGCAAGCTGTGATAGGAAGAGGTTAGTGGAAAATGAATTATCAAAGGGGATGGACATTTGTGCTGACTGTAAAACAGTAAAAGATTATAAAACCACAATGTTAGGAAGGAAAAGCAATTGACACAGAAGAGAAGTGTTACTAAGAGTAGATAAAGGCAAAACAGTAGAGATAAAGAAGAGAAAAATAAGGAAGAGGGAAAGGAAAAGAATAGGCAATTTGAGGGAATATGGGGGCTAAATCTTGAGGAACGTGTGTTACGAATAATCGATTTCAAAAGAAAATCACTTGATTTTCTCCTATTGTTGGACTTCGTTAAATTGTCATCGGCTCTATACTGTGCTAGATTCTGTGTACTCATAAAGACAACTTTAAACTAAAGATTTCGTTCTGTTAGGTATTTCAGATATATCGACTTTGTTTCACAGCTTTCTGGAACTCTCAAATTTCAGCACTCTTCGAATCCAACTTCTCAAGTATCAACTACTAGTCATTCTCCGGCAGCTTACGACTTTGAACAAAACTCACATAAATTAAATTATATGAATCAGTGTCATCTTTCATCTCCACCAACCTTGTATGAACGTCCGCATTCATAACTGACGCAATTCCTTTAGTAATCTGTACTGCGTCATAATCAGAATCTTATGATACAATTTCTCCCTTTGCTACTTCTTCTTGCGGTAGCTAGTCGTAGATGTTATGGAAGATACCCTGTACCTGTGTCTCGTTTCCACAAAGACGTTGCTATTCATTTGTTTTTTCTAGATCCTCTTAATTTTTCACTTAAAATGCCATAAAAAATTTTAATAACCTTGTTAGCCACACTTTTCAAACGCTCGTTCATTTTTCTTCCCCTATTTTTGCTTGATACACCCTACATTGTACTTGATGCTACGCACCAGAGGCACATTCACAGGAACGTTTTCATTCAGTGAATTACGTACCAGAATCTGATATTTTTTTTTCAACCTTCCTCTGCAGTTGTTCTAATTGGAGAACAGAATTGTTCCACTTCTACCATCGAGATTGTCACAATTTTTTATTATGCCAGCAGCAGTTTTTTTTCAACTAGAGTTCATCAATATAAAATCAGTGAAAAAACAGTCTTGATCACGATGGTTATTTTGTTAAAATGACCGGTTTCGGCATAAGGTTAGGCTATCTTCAGACAGCACCATCAGCTGAAGCTAACTATGCGTGACCTCAGTCGGTGAAACTGCAGCAGCTGACTGTTCACTCGTCGTCAACTTCAGCTGTCTGAAGATGGCTTAAGCTGAGGCCGAAACCGGTCATTTTAATAAAATAACCATCGTAATCAAGACTGTTTTTCACTGATTTTACATTCATTACACGATAGCTGTTTTCCCGAAAATGTTACCAAAAATTTTGAGTACTGTCCATCACTTTCATCTCAGCTTTACTTCCCGTCAACGAAGATTCTGTTCTTGGATTTGAAGTTAGTCCATTTAATTGTCATTCAGAGTCTTCCAAGATTTCGGGTCGAAGAACTGCATAATTCTTCGACCTTAAGTATGCAGTTCATTAGCCTTGCGTTAAGAGAAATAAATGTTACACTAACTGAAGAAATGACAGCCTTAATCGATTTCAGTTCATTGTATATGCTATTACGAATCATGTATGTCGCTGCTCCTTTCGCGATCTGGTGATAGGTTGAAACAGAAACCAATTATCTGCTCAGGTACATTTTTTTTCTTTTTTATCGATGCAGTCGCATACGCTCAGTTCTGTTATCGGCAAAGCTTGGTGGGTTGCTACGTTCACTCTGATTTGACCATAAACTATGATTTACCCGACAAAATCTAGTGTGAATTATGCTCCACTGCTTTTATACACGACATTTTTGTATATAACCACCACGAAGCTGTTAATATCTTTTACTATTCTCCAACTTGTTACATCAGTATTTAATCATTTGCCGGACTTTGAAGTCGGCGATGATATAAAACTTAACGTTATTTACAGCTGGTGTTCATAACGACGGCACTCTCAAGGAACAGTAGCCTGCCACTATTTAAACACATTGTCAGATATCCGTCACAATCACAATCACAAGTCTAATAATACTGCAGTTTATGGAGATTGCTTGCGTACGTCTTATCACTCAGTATCTCCCAAATATAAAAACTATTTACATTTAGATCCGAACATTTCTGCGTAATAGCGTGACATAAGCAAGCCTGATTTCTGCTCCTGCCTCATCGTGCAGTATTTTGTTGACACACCACTCGAAGGTTATTGTTAGGCGGAAAAGATCTGTTCAGAAACTAGGATGCACTAATAGCTCACCACACATCTACACCCATAAGAAAACGTTTTGCATCAATCCGGTTCCCAGAACTCCTGAAGATAGACGTTAACTGTGGATATTGTATCACAGACACAGTCCCTTTGACCAGAGGCGTCACTAAACCCGCTCAAAGATGTTAACAACCATGCATTAGCAGCACATATTAGACGGAGGGGCTCCGACAGCCGATCAGTTCCAGTCATTCCACCAGGAAGGAGGTATACGGCTCATCTTGTCCGTAGTTCAACCATGCCTAGACGGTCAATACCGCGGTTCGACCGCGTCCGCATTCTTACTTTGTGCCAAGAAAGGCTCTCAACGAGGAAAGTGTCCAGGCGTCTCGGTGTGAACCAAAGCGATGTTGTTCGGACATGGAGGAGATACAGAGAGACAGGAACTGTCAATGACAAGCCTCTCTCAGGCCGCCCAAGGGCTTCTACTGCAGTGGATATCCGGATTATGCCTCAGAGAAACCCTGACAGTATCGCCCCCATGTTAAATAATGCTTTTCTTGCAGCCACAGCAAGTCTAGTTACGACTCAAACTGTGCGCAGTACTCCCGACGTCCATGGCAAAGTCCATCGATGCAACCACGAGACCATGCAACACGGTACAGATGGGCCCGACAACATACCGAATGGACCGCTCAGGATTGGCATCACGTTCTCTTCACCCATGAGTGTTGCATAAGCCTCCAAGCAGGCAATCGTCGGCAACGTGCTTGGAGGCAACCCGGTGAGGCTGGAATACAGACACATTGTCCAGTGAGTGCAGCACGGTAGAGGTTCCGTGCTGTCATTACGTGGGGCCGACGTACGCCGCTGGTCGGCATGGAAGGTGTACCATACGTGATTGCCATCCTCCGAGCGATAGTGCAACCATATCGGCAGCATTTGTCTTCATGGACAACAGTTCACGCCCCTGTCGTGCACATCTTGTGAATGACTTCCTTCAGGATAACGTCATCGCTCGACTAGAGTGGCCAGCATGTTCTCCATAAACCCTATCGAACATGCCTGGGATACATTGAAAAGGGCTATTTATGGACGGCGTGACCCACCAACCACTCTGAGGGATCTACGCCGAATCGAATCGCCGTTGAGTACTGGCACAATCTGGACCAACAGTACCTTGTTGAACTTGTGGATAATATGCCACGACCAATACAGGCACGCATCAAAGCAAGAGGGCGTGCTACTGGGTGTTAGAGGTACCGGTGTGTACAGCAATCTGGACCACCACCTGTATGGTGGTACAACATGCAATGTGTGGCTTTCATGAGCAACAAAAAGGGCGGAAATGATGTTTATGTATATCTCTCTCCCAATTTCCTGTATAGGTTCCGGAACTCTCGGAACCGAGATGATGCAAAACTTTTTTTGATGTGTATAGAAGGAACTTCCGGCAACGATTATGGAGGGAGATAGTGATTACTCATCCTTCTCTCCAAAGTAATAGTGAGACTTCGTCACTGCGCTGGCCAGGACAGATGCGAAAATTAATCCTCGAGCTGTACAATGCTACCCGTGTGAACGTTGGTCATGTGGTATTGGAATAAAGCATCGCAGTTGGGGAACAACCACAGTATCATGGAACCCACACCGAATAGCTTGCTAAAGCTCCACAAGACGGATATTCCGATTTACTCAATAGGATATTTTAAAAGGGTACCCACATTTCACCTAACAAGCGGAATACACACTTACACAAACATTATGTATATACAAACAACAAAGCACACATGACAATGGAAAGTTGACACATAAAAAATTAAAGACATTAACATGCCCACAGCAGCCATCATTCGACATCACATCCATGTACACAAATACAACCACTACTGAAACTGTAAAAATCATCAAACAACAATGGGAGTAACAGAAGGATGTTGCAAATGCCATGCATAAGAAATAGCTAGCACTCTAAAACTAATCACAGAAAAAAACTATTTATCATTTGACAACCAGTTCTACTCAGAACAAGATGGGTTTCACAATGAAAACAAAATATTTGGAAGAGTAGTAAGGCCTAAAGAATATAGGGTCGAATATTGGTATCGCTATGTAGATGACATCACATGCTTTGTACATGAAATAACCAATCTTAGCCAACAGTTTCAATGTTACACAATTACAGTAAACAAAAAATAAAATTTCACCTTAGAAAAGGAAAATGACTAGAAGTTACGTTTATTTTCTTGACCTCAAACACAGAGGTACAACAACCAAAAAAAATTTTCGACATTCAGGAAAGTCACTACCCCAAAGCCATACACAAATGCTCTGCTTGTCCGACTGCACAAAAACTAGCCGGTTTGCAATACATTCTGCACAGACTGAACAAAACTCCACTCTGTGAAGACAGCTAAAAGAATGGATTACATCAAATCAAACAAATAGCAGTAGAGAAAGGATTTATACAAACATTGTAGAGAAACTGAATCGTAAAATTAAAACGAAAATAATGGGATACCTAGCACACAAAACGAACAGCTTGTCACCATCTTACAAACACAGAAACACTGAACATAAACACGCAGAACATAAACGCACAGGACATAAACACACGGAACACTAACACACAGAACACAAACACGCAGAATAGAAACACAAAAAATACACACAAGTACACGTGAACAAGAGACAAGCAAATGCTACACTTTCACTTACAACAACAAAGCAGCCCACAGACTAAGAAAAATAATCAAAAAACAAGGGCTAAAAATGGCCTACAGAAGAGATAACTCAGTGCAGAGGAAACTGGAAACTAGGGGAGGCCAATATGAAAACAGACGAACACACCGCATCTGATTTTTACCAACTGAAATGTCATGACTGTAAATCAGTTTACATAAGATTGACAAGCAGAAATTTTAATACCATATACACATAAGAGCATTAAAAAGTAATAGCTGTCATTCTTCATTTGCTGAACACCTTATGGGCATGAAATACAGCCCATCAGACATCAACACTGACTTGAAAAGTCTCAAAAGCAGCAACAGCCTCCGATAACAACTAATAATTGAAGAAAACTATCAAATAAAAAAAGCCACACTTGACGGAAAACAAATAGTAAATGAACGCACAGCTCTATGCAAGGAACCTCTGTTCTCTAGTCTCGAAAAATTATCAGACAACACTAACCCCCTAAAAAACCCCACCCTCCCACAAACACACACAGAATAGTTAAACAGAACTCACAGAGCTTCAGATACTACACGTACACTAACACTCTCACACGAACATACTCACACCGTGAAATGGCAGATACACCTCACGACGATTCAAAACTTGGCCCAGAACACATTCAACTGTTTAACTGTCTATCGTCTTGTTTTCATAGTTTGTAACCAGTGACAGTGGAATTTAACGTAGGGCAGGTCTTCACAATGAAGATAAAGGGAAACATATTGCAAACACACACACACACACACACACACACACACACACACACACACTTCCACAAAGAATCAGTTAATGTTAGCTCTAAGCATAACATCCCCACTCGAAAAATTTCGATTTAAATAGCTTTCTGACATTAGATTCTGGTTCGAGATTACAAACACAACAAGTGCTCTAAAGACATAAAAACGCAGGAAAACCACAGCATGTGCTAAGAAGGCATATATACGAAATTTTATCTGGTTTTCAGATTGGTAAATACTGTCTTGGAAAAGGAAATATGTATATATTTACAAGCAATGAAGTGTATTTTCCTTGCTGAACAGGAAATAAAGGCCTAGTGATGATGTTGAAACATAAACGAAACATGTCAGGGGAGTAAAAGAAAAGATAAGACTGTGTTTTGCTAAAGGCGGATCTCCTCCACAAACAGATCTATTGTACCCTGGGATGGACCTGAACAGCCAAAATGGTAACATTATGCTTGACAGTAAAACGACCTTGCAGAGAACCCATGGGGCCCATGGACTACCATTATATGGCTACCAAAATCAGCACCGAAGCCCTGAATTTTTTTTTCACTGTTGGGCCGTAAGCTCGGCCAGTTAATCAAACACGGAAACAGTGTGAAACAAGACTTGCTCAACCAGTTCACTTTTTTTCCATTACCCAACAGTATAGGTTCTATCCTTCGGCACTGCGTTTCCCTGTTACGACCATTTGCATCACTGATGCGGTTTTTTACAAACTAAGCTAACCTTGCAACTCGATGCTTATGAAATTATCTTCGTTTATTTGTGATTCTCACAGGGTTCGCGAGGGCTACACACAGTTCTACAGCTGTAGGCCTCTTATTTTTCTTCGAAATCTTGCTTAATGTCCGTGTGTCTAAATCACATTTTCGTCTACATTGTAACTTAGCGGATGATGTTTTACCACTTTTCCAGTACACGATATAAGTCTTTTACACGGTGCCGATTAGTTAATGACGCACCCGCCATGTGAGCACCAACAATTTTCGGACGATCGAATCCACGTAGCTCCTACATAATGCACTCATAACTACACAAAACACTGTATTGACCACTACTACCACTTGCAACGTATTCAGGACATTTCACAGGAGGCTATAATGCTTAAGTACCGCAGCGAAACCTGCAGACTTGGCTAGAATCTGCACTTACGTTCAGTTAAGCATTTCTCGTTCTGTTTTCGTACTTTTGTCCAACTACAGCAACTCTTTGATGCATTAACACGTAGCCTACCGTGCTATCCCTCCTTCCTACATAATCCAAACCTCGACGATTATCCCAAGATCCTCATTTCTTGTGGTATCGATAGTTCCGATGCTACAGCTTAGGTTGGCTCTACGAGAGCGGACGATCTACACTGACTACAGCGCAGCGCCATCTAGCCGACGCTTTGCAGCTCTATGAGCACCGCTCCACTTTCGCCAGTTCAAGAAGAGCAGACGGCCGAGAACCATCGCTTTAGGTTAACTTGCTATTGAGACTTTCTTATCTGGACTTGGCTTCGCACCTACATGCTCACCTGTACCAAAGATTTTTCATTTGTATATGTTCATACACCAGTAAAAATCTCTTTTTCTTTATTTGCAGTACCGACGTGCCTTACATCACCTGCTCCTACTCGCTTCCTTTGTCAGATTTCAGGATCAGACCCACGCGCCGCCTTCCAGGCAGGATACAAAATTTCTTATTAGCCCACTCAGTTTTCGGGGTCCTCCCGTAACACCAAGCCTCAGTTCTTCGCTTTCCCCGAGTGCTCACAGTCCATGGTTCACTGTCATACAATGCCATGCGCGGGACGTACATTCTAAGAAATTTCTTTCTCAAACTGGTGCCTGTGTTTGACATTATTTAAATTGTTATGACATGTTTGTCCTTCTGTTGAATTTCGCAACCTACGTCGTACTTGCTTCATGGTCATGCTCTACTTTGCTCCCAAGGTAACGAAACTGTTGCACTCCATCTACGTTATTCTTCCCAATTTTGTTGACAAATTTATCTTTAATCCAAATTCTGCTACTCACCCATTACTTTCCTCTTGTTTTCATTTACTCTCTATCCTTATTACCGTATTTATGAGAATGTAATGCGCACTTTTTGCCATATGCATTAATCAAATTTGGGGTGGAAACAAGATTCGATAGCGCATTATATTCGAGTACAAATCATCAATGCTTTGTTCACTGACAACTTCATTCAAACTGAGGCATTGTTGCTTACGGCACAATGCATTGTTGTAATTCTCAGCGGAGCTACTTTGTTGTTGGCCTATTATTGCGTTGTGTGTTCGCATTTGGTAGTCACGAAATGGAAGGCAAGTAGCAAAGAACATCGTATGATGCTACTTTCATGTGTAAATTCTTTGTGCTGAAAAATGTGCTAACAGTAGGGCTGGACGAAAGTTCAGTCTAGCTCAGAGTACGGTTCGCCTATGCAAGAAACAGTAATTGGCATTATTTGCAACTACCGCTACTAGAAAGAAATTCAGTGGCCCTCGCGATGGTAGACATCCAGATGTTGAAGTAATAGTTTTGGAAATGGTTGTGAAAGAACGACGAATGGGGAACCTTTGACAAGTGACACCATTACAACAAAGCGAAAGAGTTTGCTGTAGTTCTTAATGCACCGAGGTAAGAGTTTAAGGCTGGCCATGATGGGCTGATCGCTTCATGAAATGGGCGGGATAATCTCTACGGCGCCGTACAACAGTATGCAAACCTTACACTGGGTTTTGAGGACACGAGTTTCGGCGTTTTGTCTTAGTACTTCGCAATGAGAAGAATTTTTCTCTGGGCCAAATAGGCAACGCTAATGAAACCCCAGTTTTGTCTGATTCGCCACACAATTACACGATTGATGAGACGGCAAAAGAAGTTACCACCAAAACATCAGGGGGTGAAAAACAGCGCACAAGTGTTATGCTGGCAATCGTAGAAGATGGCTGCAGACTTCCTCCTTCTTTAGTCTTCAATCAGTAAACAAGCACGAAGACCCTGCATATGCAAAGCTGTTCCCTGATGACGTAATTATTTTAATCAAGTGAAGAGATCGATGTCTGAAACCTTAAATCTTTGACTGCCTCCGAAAAATAATGGGAGCTCCGTCGTGGTTGACTTCCCAAACTTCCATCAATTATTTGTCTTTATGCATTTCGTGGTCTTCTCACTGACGACATTAAAAGGAAGTTCCACAGCCTGGCCAGTCATCTTGTTGTTATTCCTGGCGGAATGACTTGTGTATTAAAGCGCCTTGACTTTAGTTTAAATAAACATTTCAGAAGTTTACGTTCAGAAACAGTAGGGAAGCCATGAACTGACTCCGACAGAAAAAATTAATCATAAGGCACTCCACATTATAGCAGACCAGGTTTCGGCTTCTTGGAAATACTCCGAAGCACCAGTGATCGTAAAATTATTCAAGAAATCCTGTACTTCATACACATTACTCTGGACGGCAGGGTGTCATTGCTTGCACTCTTCCAACGTATGACCTAAGCTGGCAATACTCTGACCGTCTGCGATTTACGAAGTCGCTGCAGGAAAGCGTGTTTATCTGTGCGTCAAAAAGGAGGGGGTGGGCCGTGACACTACAGAGCGGCAGGAGGAAGCGGACAGCTGTGACTGCTTTCCTTGTAAACAGATGTCCGCAGCTCATGTAGCGTCAGCCATTAAGTTTATGCGCTGACAGACTGTATTACGAACGACTGTAGCCTGCTGGGCCTGTATGGTGGAAGACTGAGCATTTGCTGTGTATGTAGCGAGCCTGAGTTGTGCTTGTTCTTCATGCTAAAATGTAGTGTCACGTTTCTGAGTTCCGCCTTAGATGGTAATGAGCTGTATTGATTCCACCGACAGACTATGTTTCTCTATCAAAGCACACAGAACGTTTCTTGGGGCGCTGACATTTCTGCTAGCAATTTTCTGAATCTGAGTTCCAATCACGTGATTAACTATTAGCTACTGGTACTGTATTGATATTTACGCTATTCAGCAGTTGCAATGAAAGGATGGAGTGCTGAACACTCGTGATCTTAAGAACAGTGATCAGCACTCCGTCATCAGGCCACAAGTGGCCCATCGGGACCATCCGACCGCCGTGTCATCCTCAGTTGAGGATGCGGATAGGAGGGGCGTGTGATCAGCACACCGCTCTCCCGGTCGTTATCATGGTTTTCGTTGACCGGAGCCGCTACTATTCGGTCGAGTAGGTCCTCAGTTGGCATCATGAGGCTGAGTGCACCCCGAAAAATGGCAACAGCGCATGGCGGCTGGATGGTCACCCATCCAAGTGCCGGCCACGCCCGACAGCGCTTAACTTCGGTGATCTGACGGGAACCGGTGTATCCACTGCGGCAAGGCCGTTGCCAAGAACAGTGATTACTGGCTACTAATTATAGTCTGTTGCAGCTTCGATTTCCTTTTCATTTATTATTTGAAAGGATCGATACTCTGCCTGCCACATGTGGGAAGGAGTGTGAAGCTAACCTTCTTTATGCCTTATATTATCATGAATTTACTATCCCTATTATAAAACCATTTTCTAATGTTAGCTGAACGTGTTGAGAGATAGTTTTCCTTGTGATTGCTGTCACAGTCTCAGAATATCTTCATTCCTTGCGTTTGCGTAATAACTTGCCGAAGGGAATCATATGATTGAGAGTTTTCTTTGGTAGTTATGGTTGTATGTGTCTGTTACCTGTGTTCCAATTTAATCTTTTACAAATAAGCTGCACTTATCAGCCTGTCTTAATTGAAGTTTTTGTTTCTCAAGGACTTCGTAGTTTATACCCCATGAAATCTGTTTTTCGCAGCACAGAGCTGATGAGGCTCTGGAAAGGGGCCAAGATAAGTTACTGTTAGTTGCACAAGAACACTCAACTTTATTGCTCGCCCAAGTAACTTCTCAATAATAAAGTTTAAATAATTCCCTTTAAAACACAAGGATTTAGACAAACGGCTGAATGCCTTACTTAAGTAAAATTAAAATATCTTCTCGGCTAAAGGCCCAAATAATATTTCACATCAGCAAAGGAAATTCTTTAAAAGGCAAACATTTACAAATCTCGTCTAAAAGTCATATTAAGGAAATTTAAATTAATTCCTCGGCTGAAAACCCAATAATATTTCAACATAATAAAAGGCAACCTTTAAAGACAGCCGGCCGGAGTGGCCGTGCGATTCTGGGCGCTACAGTCTGGATCCGAGCGACTGCTACGGTCGCAGGTTCGAATCCTGCCTCGGGCATGGATGTGTGTGATGTCCTTAGGTTGGTTAGGTTTAATTAGTTCTAAGTTCTAGGCGACTGATGACCTCAGAAGTTAAGTCGCATAGTGCTCAGAGCCATTTGAACCATTTTTTAAAGACAAGCATTTACACAGTACAACAGAAAACCATCTTAAGAAAACTTGAAATATCTTGACGTCTGAAGTCCCAAACAATTATTTAAAATAATCAAAGACAA
This sequence comes from Schistocerca serialis cubense, assembly GCF_023864345.2. NCBI lineage: Eukaryota > Metazoa > Arthropoda > Insecta > Orthoptera > Acrididae > Schistocerca > Schistocerca serialis. The sequence continues at coordinate 111,777,608 of NC_064645.1, read as the reverse complement.
ACCTTAAGATAAGCATTTACACAGTGAGGCTGAAGGCCATTTTAAGGATTCAAGATAATTAAAGAGAAACCTTACAGACAGGAATTTACGCATTACGGCTGAAAGCCACAAATTTTATAACAAACGCGGCTGAAGGCCTAAATACAGAGCAAACACGAATTTTAAATAAAACACAGCTAAAGGCCTAATTTTAAAATTCTTCATACAAGGTTCGCCTGAAGGCCATATACTGAACATACGAGGGCAGTTCAATAAGTAATACAACATTTTTTTTTCTCGGCCAATTTTGGTTGAAAAAACCGGAAATTTCTTGTGGAATATTTTCAAACATTCCCGCTTCGTCTCGTATAGTTTCATTGACTTCTGACAAGTGGCAGCGCTGTACGGAGCTGTTAAAATGGCGTCTGTTACGGATGTGCGTTGCAAACAACGGGCAGTCATCGAGTTTCTTTTGGCGGAAAACCAGGGCATCGCAGATATTCATAGGCGCTTGCAGAATGTCTACGGTGATCTGGCAGTGGACAAAAGCACGGTGAGTCGTTGGGCAAAGCGTGTGTCATCATCGCCACAAGGTCAAGCAAGACTGTCTGATCTCCCGCGTGCGAGCCGGCCGTGCACAGCTGTGACTCCTGCAATGGCGGAGCGTGCGAACACACTCGTTCGAGATGATCGACGGATCACCATCAAACAACTCAGTACTCAACTTGATATCTCTGTTGGTAGTGCTGTCACAATTGTTCACCAGTTGGGATATTCAAAGGTTTGTTCCCGCTGGGTCCCTCGTTGTCTAACAGAACACCATAAAGAGCAAAGGAGAACCATCTGTGCGGAATTGCTTGCTCGTCATGTGGCTGAGGGTGACAATTTCTTGTCAAAGATTGTTACAGGCGATGAAACATGGGTTCATCACTTCGAACCTGAAACAAAACGGCAATCAATGGAGTGGCGCCACACTCACTCCCCTACCAAGAAAAAGTTTAAAGCCATACCCTCAGCCGGTAAAGTCATGGTTACAGTCTTCTGGGACGCTGTAGGGGTTATTCTGTTCAATGTCCTTCCCCATGGTCAAACGATCAACTCTGAAGTGTATTGTGCTACTCTTCAGAAATTGAAGAAACGACTTCAGCGTGTTCGTAGGCACAAAAATCTGAACGAACTTCTCCTTCTTCATGACAACGCAAGACCTCACACAAGTCTTCGCACCCGAGAGGAGCTCACAAAACTTCAGTGGACTGTTCTTCCTCATGCACCCTACAGCCCCGATCTCGCACCGTCGGATTTCCATATGTTTGGCCCAATGAAGGACGCAATCCGTGGGAGGCACTACGCGGATGATGAAGAAGTTATTGATGCAGTACGACGTTGGCTCCGACATCGACCAGTGGAATGGTACCGTGCAGGCATACACGCCCTTATTTCAAGGTGGCGTAAGGCCGTAGCATTGAATGGAGATTATGTTGAAAAATAGTGTTGTGTAGCTAAAAGATTGGGGAATAACCTGGTGTATTTCAATGCTGAATAAAACAACCCCTGTTTCAGAAAAAAATGTGTTGCATTACTTATTGAACTGCCCTCGTAGAACAGACGAACTAATACACGGCTAAAGGCCTGGAACAGTGCTTGTAACAAAAGAAAATCACGATAACAAGAACAGAACAGTGGTGCTCAGAAGTGTTCCAAGGGTGGGCCTGGGGAAGATGCTCTAACAACAGGTTAGGTGAGACAGGCAGCCAAGCGTAACACTAAATAATCATGTGGCAGCACGACCTAGGGACGGCTGAAAAACCAACCAACAACCTAACCAATTCCCTTCCACCCAACCAACGGCACGAAACCGAAAATATCAGCGAGGACGAAGATCGCAGCAGCACTAGGTCTTGATAATTGACATCTAAAGAAGCATTCATCTCTCAGTGTGAATCACAGAAGTTACACACAGTTCCACGTAAACACTTGCACCAAGAACTCGGACATTCCTAAAACCAATCACCATGGAATAACAAGGAGAAATGACAAGTCACACATACAAACACACACACACACACACACACACACACACACACACACACACACACACAGAGCTTCCATAAGCGGTCGGCGGCCAAATACACGTCGTCCGATGAGACGACCGAGCGAACGACCGACCACGGTCGTCCCCGCTCGACTTACGAGTGTCGGCAACGGTCGGGCGAGTCTTGTCTGTCCGGAGCTCAATGCAGCTCCAACCCGACTCAGATCGATGTCCATTCGGAACTCGGAGACACGGCGATCCGGGCACACTGGCTCGGACCCACCCATGCAGAGGTAACTCTTGCCCATCGGCGACGACATCTCTGCACGAGGAAGGAATCGACCCACGTCCGGCAAGATGACCAGCTGACGAGGCCCAGAAACGGTAGAATTACCAAATACACGTCGCCCAATGAGACGACCAACCGACGGTCGTTCCCGCTCCAGTCTCCTTCCGTTGGACAGTTCTTGTGTGCCGCTTTCGGTCGGTGAGTACTGGCTGTGCGGAGCTCACGGGCGCTCCGCCGCACTGCACACCCGACAGACGACGACACGGAAATACTAACGGTCGCTCCAGAGATAGTACGACAGTGCACTTACCGATAAGCGCTGCTGCTGCCACTCATGGGCAAGCAAACCAGCAACTTAGTGACGCCAAAAAAATTGAATAAGAAAGAGGCGACAGAACCATAAAAACAAGATGACGAGCAATAAACGGCAACACCGCGAGCCGCACACGGCTCACTCCACACTTATTATTTGTCAGTTAATTAATAACTAAAGCATTATTTCATTCTTCAAAAAAGAATTTTTGACTGCTGTGTTGTGTGCCAATCTTTCTAACATTGTTTTCTGATTTGAGAGTTGCTATCAAAAATTGTAAATTAATTGAAAAACATTTTGCCTAAGGATGTCTTAATGAGAGATTATTTGCTGGGCTGCTTTGTTAAGAGGTTCATGTACGTGAAGCCCTAATTTTTTCAGTAACTTTAGTTTTCTCTTAAATTCATATTGCTTTGAGTGAGAGTCCATGTAAATTGGCTCTGGCATGCTGAAGTGGGTTGATGTTACATTTAATAAAAGTTTCAGTAAATATTTTATGTAAAATATGTGACCAAAGCACAATCAATCACTCCACCCTTTCAATCCTGATACCACAGCACTCAGCAACCCGCCAGGTCAGCCGAGAGCGCTAATGCGCTGCTTCGTGGACTCGGGTGGGCGCGCTGGCCCAGGATCGAATCCGCCCGGCGGATTACCGTCGTCAGTCGGTGTGCCGGCCAGCCTGGGTGTGGTTTTTAGGCGGTTTTCTACATCCCGCAAGGTGAATACCGGGCTGGTCCCCACGTTCCGGCTCAGTTACACGACTCGTAGACATCTGAACACGCTCGCACAATTTCTTTAATTACACTCAACACAGACAGCAGGGGTACACTAATTCCGTCCCGGGGGGTACGGGGTGGCGGCAGGAAGGGCATCCGGCCACCCCCTTTCCACTAACCTTCCCAAGTACGTTCCTAACAATGCCGATCCTGCGTCAGCACGGGACATGGCACCAGTGAAAGAAAGAAAGAAAGAAAGCACAGTACTCAGCAACGGTGAAGATGTTGTGCTCTGGAACGACACCGAGAATGATGGGGAAAGACTAAATCAGTGTGTTTCTGATGTAGGGTCCTCCGACGATGTTAGTAGTGATGACATTACTGAGTAATGATGAATAACGCCTGTAATCTACGGTATGTTTGTTTGCGTGTCATGTAAGTAATGAAGTCAGGCATTCTATTTTTAATAATGACTGTCACTTAAAATGGGTGACTTAAAAACTGATGTTGCTTTGATAGTATATGTCCACTACTGTGTAAAATAAATTCTGCCTACCAGTGATGTGCCAACAAACTCTTTTCTCGTGATTTTAATTTTTAGAATTGGGGTGCACATTACCTTCGATGGCGCATTAGATCCGCATACATGTGGTATGTCTTCCTTCCATTCAACAAGTCCTGTTGGTCTTACTTTCACTGACGATGGTAGTGTTGTAAGCCTACTGTTATATCACTGGCTTGGTTGTGGTGTATCTTTGAGGGCAGCCACGTCTGCAGAGTCGAGCGCGGGACACGGAACTGTGAGGTTGTGTAGTGTGTAGCTCTGCATGTGAGAGACATTGTTAGTATGGAAGCTGCAGTGTTGCTACAAGTGCTATTACAGTAAAGTGATAAGATAAGTAAATGATTCAGAGGAAAGTGCGTCAAGAAGTAATTTAAAAATGAGCAGTGCTGCTGATAACGGATTTGTGTATCCTCTCGTTGCGTGTCGTACCGTGCTGTATCAATCATCCGTGCCGTGTTCGGCCTCCCAGAATGAACTGATGTGAATCAGTAGAAGAGTGCAGTCAAGTGCCAGTGTCTTGTAGCGAGCGTGAGGACGTGCGTTCGATCATCGCGTTTCCGCATTATCAACAATCAGCCGCGCCGCGACGGTTACGCGCACGCTGGAACAAGTGTGAACTGAGAACTGAAAAATTAACTTTACGAACAGTGTTATATCATTACTAGTGTCAATGAGGACTATTACCAGATATCTGTATGTGTGACGAGCGTAAGAACTTTCGTTCGATCATTCGGCTTCCGCATCATCAACAACCACCCGCGTCCTGTCGGTTACGCGTACGCTCGTCTGACAGGTAATCATCAAGATTGTTAATTCGGATAAACATTTACGACTTAGAATGTAAATAGGGCAACCTGTGTTTTTCTTTTATCGTCTCGGAATATACTTGTTCATACTAAACGTAAGACTGTGTTGTGTTTTGACGTTAAGTGGCTCCCCTAAACCCGCTTGCATATTTCGATACATAATTTCAGGCAAGACAGCTGCAGTGTGGAGAAGAACAATACGACCGCCGCGGGGTTATCAGGTACGTGGTGTGGATAGGGCGCACGGTCAGGGAACGACAACCACTTTAAGGTACCCCACCTGTGGTGTCACCGCCAGACACCACACTTGCTAGGTGGTAGCTCAAATCAGCCGCGGTCCGGTAGTATACATCAGACCCGCGTGTCGCCACTGTGTGATCGCAGACCGAGCGCCACCACAAGGCAAGTCTCGAGATACGATATAGCACTCGCCCAGTTGTACGACGACTTTGCTAGCGACTACACTGACGAAGACCTTCTCTCATTTGTCGAGAGACAGTTAGAATAGCCTTCAGCTAAGTCCATGGCTACGACCTAGCAAGGCGCCATTAGCCTTACATAGTTTGAAAGTTATCGTATGAAATGTCTCATCAAGAATGCTGTAATTCACATCAAAGAATAAAAGATAAGTATTCGAGGAGCTGCATACTTTTCTTATGAGAATTCACTACTTATCCTGTTCCAGAATTCACGCCCGTCTGCGTTAGATAGCGTGCATTTAGGTCGCCTCTATCTACAAGGTGTTGGCACATTTACCAACACATCACCACCCTTTTGTACACCCGGGCGTGTTACAGTGTTATCAGGGAATCTTTCACCTTGAATGTTTGATTCCATCGCTGGAACTTTGTCCTGTCTCCATTATTACCTCTTTAAGATACACGTTGGATAGTAGGCCAGAAGGACTTCATCCCTCTTTAATCCGAGCACTTCTCTCGCAGTCTATCATCCCCTTTATTACAGGCGAGTTTTCCCACTTTTCCGTCACGGACTGGTCTCCATTGGCTACCGAGTGGATGCGAGCAGCCGCACCGGCACAGGAGGTCGATGGAGGCGGAGAGAATGAGAGAGTGAGGGAGGTATGAGGTCCAGGGTCTGCCGGGAGTGTGCGGTCGGCCACCAATTAGCTGAGTGGTCTGGAGGTGGCCCCTCGTACCTGCCGGCGTTATGCCGACCCGCGCTGCGAAATGGTGGCGCAGGTGCGAGGCGAGCCCCGAGAGCAGGCAACACGCAACACTGCGCGGTACTCTTCTCCCGCTCTCCACGAACTACCTGTAACGTGTCCGGCAGATGCCGCTATAGCGACGGCCTCACTATATTCCGTTTAAAATATACACTGCTGGCCATTAAAATTGCTATACCACGAAGATGACGTGCTACAGACGCGTAATTTAACCGTCAGGAAGAAGATGCTGCTATATGCAAATGATTAGCTTTTCAGAGCATTCACACAAAGTTGGCGACACCTACAACGTGCTGACATGAGGAAAGTTTCCAACCGATTTATCATACACGAACAGCATTTGACCAGCGTTGCCTGGTGAAACGTCGTTGTGATCCTCGTGTAAGGAGGAGAAATCCGTACAATCACGTTTCCGACTTTGATAAAGGTCGGATTGTACCCTATCGCGATTGCGGTTTATCATATCGCGACATTGCTGCTCGCTTTGGTCGACATCCAATGACTGTTAGCAGAATATGGAATCGGTGCCTTCAGGTGGGTAATACGGAACGCCGCGCTGGATCCCAACGGCATCGTATCACTAGCAGTCGAGATGACAGGCATCTTATCCGCATGGCTGTAACGGATCGTGCTGCCACGTCTCGATCCCTGAGTCAACAGATAGGGACGTTTGCAAGACAACAACCATCTACACGAACAGTTCGACGACGTTTGCAGCAGCATGGGCTATCAGCTCGGAGACCATGGCTCCGGTTACCCTTGACGCTGCATCACAGACAGGAGCGCCTGCGATGGGGTACTCAATGACGAACCTGGGTGCAGGAATGGGAAAACGTCATTTTTTCGGATGAATCCAGGTTCTGTTTACAGCATCATGATGGTAGCATCCGTGTTTGCCGACATCGCAGTGATCGCTCATTGGAAGCGTGTATTCGTCATCGCCATACTGACGTATCACCCGGCGTGATGGTATGGGTTGCCAATGGTAACACGTCTCGGGCACCTCTTGGTCGCATTGACGGCAATTTGGAAGTGGACGTTACATTTCAGATGTGTTACGACCTGTGGCTCTACTGCTGCCCTGGCCAGCACATTATCCAGATCTCTCACCAATTGGAAACGTCTGATCAATGGTGGCCGAGCAACTGGCTCGTCACAATGCAGAAGTCACTACTCTTGATAAACTATGGTATCCTGTTGAAGCTGCATTGGCAGATGTACCTGTACACACCATCCGAGCTCTGTTTGACTCAATGCCCACTCGTATCGAGGCCGTTATTACGGCCAGAGGTGGTTGTTCTGGGTACTGATTTCTCAGAATCTATGCAACCAAATTGGGTGAAAATGTAATCACATGTCAGTTCTAGTATAATATATTTTTCCAATGAATTCCCATCTATCATCTGCATTTCTTCTTGGTGCAGCAATTTCAATGGCCAGTAGTGTAGTTGACGTCTGTCACTTGATGCCATAGTGTTGCCACTGCGCGATTAAAGGCAACAAGCAAACACGGCGGGGGGTGAGTCACAAGTGCTGAAATGCAGTTCGTGCAACACAGAGCAATGTTTAAATCTGCTGCCCTCAGATACGGCGGGAACGCGAGGTGCTCTTCCCACAATTGGTTTTAAATGACTAATGACTCCGGCAGGCAACGCGTTTTGTAGCCCTCAATTTACGCTCACGTCCTAACCTAACTTCAACTTCTTCATGTGCAAAGTATCCGAGGACGGCTGTCCAAAACCTGCGACAGAACTATTAATCACGCTTGCCTTGGTCACCACGAGTAAAGCTGACCTGCACAAGCAAACTCAGTACAGAAGAAAATTCAGTTCCAACGCTACTGTCGCATTCATTTGGAATCATACTACCGTCCTCTATTGTCCTTGGTATTGCTTTGTGTTCCTCTGACCAGAAATCATTCCAATACCTTTTACCGATTCCCACTATATATAGACGTGGCCTCGGTATTTCCATTTCCGGATTTTCTAACTTGGCAACAACGTCCAAACTTAGGATACTCAACGCTAGGACACGTTAAATGTTACATTTTCGTTTATTATTCAGTCCTTTTCTCATGGTCACCAACTTAGCAGCCCCCTTCCAGAAATCCGAAAGGGGGATTAATTCGGAATCTCTTGCGATTGGAGTAATCAGCATAATACTTTTCAATTACAGGACACATGTCCTGTGGATGTGCCCTATCTGTCTTTAATGTTGTAGCTGATTTTTCCTTACATCCTGCCAAAAGGCAATGCCGTCCGTGAATCGTAGCGCTCATAACAGTTACACTTTCACTTTTACATCTCCTCGCCATTTTTCTTTCATTTATTTCACTGACTCCGCTGCGGAAATTTTTAACGGTACTGGTCACAAACTGTGGCCATGAATTACCACTACCTTAGCGTGGACTGCTCTTTCTTGACTTTACTGAAACTTTATTCCTCCAAGTTCACTTTAGGTGCGACATGAAGTTGCGCAGGAGACCTGTGAGCATGACATAAACTTCAGATATACTCCACTGCTGAATAGGTCGCTAGAATAACTGGTTGCTTGCTGTCCTAAAATTCTTATTCACTGACGCGTTTTGGGAAGAGACCATCGCCAGAGCATAAACATAAAAGTCCTCATACAAAGTATGGAGTGACATGTGTCTGCCGTCAACATCATTGTTTGAAAACTTTTATTGCTGATATTCTGAAGACATGCTGCGCCCGAAACCCGTCAGTAAATAGGAAATTGTCACAACAGGTGGTCAGCTATTTCGGCGATCGATTTAACTGTGGCATAATGCTTTTTAAGTTCCTGTCAACTGATGTGTGTGTATGTTTACATTTTTTAACTGTCTGTATTATTTATCTCTGATCAGTTAAATAATATTGCATCTCAATTTGTCAAAGTGTCTTGTGATAGTGAAAGGGGCCCATACATCCAGTTCAGTTCGGCACTGTAGTAAGATTGTTGTTGGCTTTGCACATTTGCGCTACATTTAAGTGATTGTAAATTACGTGGCCTTTCATATCATGGAGAATTGGGTTTCTGACCATGATACATTTGTAATCGTATTTGGCAGGGTATATGTTAGGCCTTTGTTCGTGTTTCTGCGTTTCACTCAACTATCCAAGGTTCGAGTTTGGAATTTATACTAACATCCTAGGATAGTTGACGTGTGTCACTTTGTGCCATAGTGTTGCCGCATCGGCTAATGCGCGATTGTTGTATTCGGTCGGAATGTAAAAGTATATTGTCCATGGAATAGTAATTGCGTATACGTTACCTTATACATGCATCTGAATATTTATCATTATATTACGTTTAAATTTAGCTAGGATCTTACGAATTTATTATCCTCCTCCCTGGTCGTTGTGTAATGAATCTTTCTACACGTTCCCTGCCTTCATATGTGTTCACTCAAGAACTACGGTCTCTATACCTTAATTGTATTCTAAGTTCGGGTGAATCAGCCTGCTTTAAGTGCTGGTTGAAAAAACATTAAACAGCAATTATTGAACTACGAGACACGCCCAGGTCGAGATGGAGACACCGAATTATTTTTGGACCATATTATTAGTTAATGCAGTGCACACATGGCAGAAACATTTATATTGCACAAATTGTAGGGGAGAATGTTGTAGCTGGAGGATACTGCATCTCGGAACACATGATGTGTGTTGGTCGTTTCTTCAGCCTAGTGACACATTTTAAATCACTTGAATGAATGCGTACTAGAGACCGCAATCAGCATTTTCCGCTGATTTTTACAGATTTGGTTGTTGCTGTATGTGAGACAATGTTTTGTGCAGCATTTGTAAATATGCAGACGAACGGAAAAAAAATTGAGAATCTTTTATATGGCTATCAGTTCGGCTTTAGCAAAGTTTAAGGTACCAAAGAGGCAGATCTAATATTGTGGTTGATAGTGGAAGCAAGACTGAAGGAAAATCAAGCCACGTTCATAGGATTTGTAGTATAGGAAAAAGCAATCGACAATGCAAAATGGCGCTATATTTTCAAAATCCTGAGAAAAATAGAGCTAAGCTTAAGGAAAGGCGGATAATAGGCAATATGTACAAGAAACAAGTGGGAACAATGAGACTGGAAGAACAAGAATGAAGTGCTCTGATTGAAAAGGTGTAAGATGGAATGTAGATATTCGCCCCTACTGTTAAACCTATACATCGAAGAGGTAATGACGAAACTAAAATAAAAGTTCATAATTGGGATTAAAATTCAGGGTGTAAGAATATCAAAGTTCACATTCACTGATTACATTGATATCCTCAGTGAAAGTTAAGAAGAATTTCAGTATCTGCTGACTGGAATTAACAGTCTAATGAGTACATAATATGGGCTAAAAGTAAGAGGAGGAAAGGCGAAAGTAATGAGAAGTAGCAAAAATGAAAACAGCAAGAAGCTAAACATCAGAATTGAGGATCACGATGTAGAAGAAATTAAGGAATTCTGATACCTAGGTAGTAAAATAAACCATGATGGATGGAGCAATGAGGACACAAAAAGCAAACCAGCACTGACAAAAGGGTAATTCCTGGCCAAGAGAAGTGTGCTAGTATCGAACTTAGCACTGAATTGGAGAAATAAATTTCTGAGAATGTACGCATGGAGCATTGCACTGTATCATAGTGAGACATGGACGGTGGAAAAACCGGTATAGAAAAAAATCGAAACATCTGAAATGTGATGCTACAGAAGAATTTTTAAAATTAGGTGAACTGATAAGACAGGTAATGAGGATGTTCGGTGAGGAAATGAATATATGGATAACACTGACAGGAAAAAGGGACACAATGATAGGACATTGTTAAGACATCTGGGAATAACTTCCATGCTACTAGCGAGAGCTGTAGAGGGCAAAAACTGTGGAGGAAGACAGAGACTGCAATACATCCACAAATAATTGAGGGGGTGGGTTGCAAGTGACAATCCAAGAGGAAAATGTTTGCGCAGGAGAGAGATTCGTGGCGGACCACATTAAACCGGTTAGAAGGCTGAAGACTCAAATAAATAAAAATACTTCTTATGTTTTTAAAACTAGTTACACAACGTGCAGACTATAAAGCCTTACTTCGTAGATCGAGCAACATCTTGTACCAAGAAACGAAAGAATGTCTTACGACACGGAACGTGGTATATTTCCAATTGACAGATTTCGTTGGAATCCGAACAATTTTATTGTCTTGAAAATATAAATCTGTGTTAATTTATAATAGTTAAACTGCATCTGGTTTTTTATAAAATTTCTGCCTAATCAGGTTTCAGTTACTGATTATTTCTGTATAGCAGAGTAATAATTTAACGGATGTACGGCTATATATGGAATCTACACGATTTTCTCGATTCCATTGTTTTTCAATTTCAATGGAGTATTTGTTCCTAGGCATGACCAATTTGTACCACGGGACATGTTTTCACATGAGTAACTTACCGGAGCAGTTTCTTGAGTTCCTGTAAAAGAATGCAGCACCTAAAATGTGAATGCCACTATTTAAAAAGGGAATGAGGAAATATAGGACACTTCTACTGCAGAGCTGGCTAGAGGCGAAAATCTGAAAAATTGTGGCTACGTACAACACTCCCCCTACTTAAAAGGTGCAGTTTATTGACATACATAGTTAGTACACGCATGAGATAAGAAGTGAGGATTCCAATTTGAGTTTGTCTTGATTGTCTGTGATTGGTCCCCCTGTTTATTTCTGTTGCACATTGTCAAAGCCCTTCCTACTCCCAACTTCAGTCATCTCCGTCAGACTGCGTTTACTTACACATAGTCGACAAAGGAAAGTATAACACCCTTAAGGACTGTGTTCAGTGGCATCAGGGTATAAAATGTGCATACTGAGGTGTTGTGGTGTTGAGGATTCGTCTGATATACAGGACATAAAATTTAATAATTGGTAAACAATGCTGTACATTCGCAATAAAGTCATGACATGTTCAATTGACTCTTTCATTAGGACATGTTACGCGTTTCGGGATTACACCCTTCTTCAGACATCACAAACTTCAACTCCTTCCTAACCAGCCAGGCGTACAACCTTCACAACTGAAAGAAAGTGTCCAATAACATATGACTATAACTGTGACAGAAGCTGCCTTTGTTTGAGTTGTCAAGGTTGTACGCCGGGCTGGTTAGGAAGGAGTTGAAGTTTGTGATGTCTGAAGATGGGTGTAATCCCGAAACGTGTAACATGTTCTAATAAAATAGTCAATTGAACATCTCATGACTTTATTGCGATTGTACAGCACTAGTTGCCAATTATTAAGGGATACGTTTGTCACGATCGTCGAAGATCAGATGGTGCTCAGGAGGCCTGTCTGTGCACCGTCTGTTTCGCCTTTTCAGTCGGTAACGAGTTTAAAGGTGCACAGTCTTTGCATCGTTCATTCCAGGGTACAGTCATTCCCCACCGACGAGTACGTACTGTAATTCAACAACTTGAACCATTTGAACGAGATGGCATTGTGGGCCTGCGAGGAGTTGGACTGAAGTATCGACGGATTTTTGCACATTTATTTGTACTGATGATGTGATGATGCCTCCAGTAGTGGTCTGTGGAAAATTCTCCTAGCTGAAGACCAGGTTCGGAACGTGCGCATAGCACAACCGCATGTCAAGATCCACAAACTGTGCGAGCAGCGATGGACGACTGAAAATCATCCAGGAACGAAATCCGCTTACATGTTGTCAGCTACATTTCCTTGGAGACAATCGCGATCTGTCAGCTTCCAGCATGATTAAGATCACTGACTATCTTCAGGCTACTAGTAACACCACGACACCGCCGAGCATGATCACTCTTCATATTGTTATACTTTACCGTACTTTTTGATTTAATAGACAAGATTAATATGTATTCTTGGTTTTCAAATGTTGCATTGAAATGCCGATTGAAACTAAACTCGCTTTTGTGTGTTCTTTCGTACGGTAATACGATGGTAAAGAGCATTGCAGCTTTCTTGTTGGTTGCTCTTGAGTCCGTTTAAAGTCGCTGTGGTTATTTGCAAATTCGTTTTGTAGCTGGAATTTTCTATAGTTATTAGAATGTCTAGAAAGACTAATATGTACTTCTAGCCTCACCTAATTGTTTTTAAAGCCTTAGTTTATTACTTCCTTAAATGCAACTTTTACTATCGAGTTGTAATACGTAACATTCACAAGTTCCCTTCGTCTTGATCAAGGCTAGAACAAAATCGGAGTCATTAACATTACATTCAACGGCAAAGGTAATAAAAGTCAGATGTAATGCAGCGTTAATGTTCGCTTTTCTTGTGCAAGTCTTTCTTTCCTAGACATAGCACAGTATCTGACACAGTTATTTCCTTAATAAACTCCGATATAACATCTGGTGTTGTGGTAGGGCGCTCTGTTGACTTCAGTGATGAGAGTATGTTCTATCTGTACACAAGTGATGGACATGTATGGCGTATGTTGGTGTGCTGCCTGTTCCAGAGTACATTCGCCCACTACACACACCTCCCACTCCAACGGTCAGGGCGCGTGGCCGGGGGGGGGGGGGGCACCAGTTACAACTCACGGGTACGTTTTTTGTTCCAGCAAGGTAAAGAAATCAGTGCCCGCTGCACTACACAGGCAGTTATCTCCTTGCTGCTGCCATTTCTTCGACAGTAAGGTGATGCGCCTTTCCAGCAGGACAATGCAGGTCCACCTACGGCTGCTGCGAGACAACGTGCTCTTTGAGGTATTCAACACCTGCCCAGATCTTTCTCCACATGAACACATATGGGACACGGTAAAGTCCGAAATGAATTATTCTCCAGTACCTCCACGAATCACTGCAGAACTACAACGAAAAAGCGGACGGTGCTTGGGTCAGACTCTCGCAGGATTCCATTCGGCACCTTTGTGATCGGTTTCACGCGAGGATACACGTCTGTGATGCCTCCAGAGGGAGGTACACTGTTTGTGCCCCCTTTACTGTGGCGGGTATTTTTCCAATGGTCTGACTTTGTTATCTTATACTGCTACATTGTCAAACTACCTGTCACTTGTAGATAAAACGACGTTGTCTTTGGGAGTGTTGCTTCTTTTTCCGGCAGTTTATATGCGTCTGATTTGATATAAACGGGTAATGTTTCAGGGCACAAAATCATGGTCATAATCTCCTATGAACTCCCGTGATAGGGTTATTAATAGAAAGCAGGTTCTCAGCTTCTGTTTTAAGATGAGTTTCGCATCTGATTAAAGCTGCTTTAAGCCTCAGCAGAATTCACAAACTGATAGCAGAAAGATATTGGTAAGTATTATTACTGCCGCTACTCACAGTTATCGAAAAAGTTAAGGTGCGACTCCACCAATCAGGCTCTTTGGAACAGCCAGCAGACTCTTGCCATCAAAGCAACATGTTTTTCTCAAAGATCAACCTATATTTTTTAGACAGTACATATCGTCTCTTGCAGTTAGCCGTGTCGACGATGAGAAATGAGGGTGATCCATCAAAAGCTGAATCACATGAGCAATAACAAATTTCTATACTGGTTGGCGAAAATTACACAACAGTCCAGCCTCTTTCACCCTTCAATACTTTTCTTGTTCTGCATACAACTAAGTACTGGTGGACCTTATCAGCGGATGACGCAAGGTCCATGTTTGATTCGTTGCTGAGCCACGAGCTTAACTCAGCCCACTGCTTTAACTGATGTTTCGTTTCTGGTGTTCATATGACATCATGGAAAATAAAATATAGCTACATAATGCATTTACAGATTACTGTTTTAAATTGTCAACTCGGTATCAAATTGTGCTAGCCCTTCAGACCACCTTGAACCATCTCACACACACAGAAGCTTTCCCTTACCTTCCCGATCTCACGAACAGGTGAGAGTCGCTCACTTTCTCACACCTGTTCACTGTCAGTGTAGGGATACCGTTAACTTGCACCTACATTTAGCGTAACATCATCAAAAGAACTACATGGGGCCAAAAATTAATGTGCTATTCCTCCACTAAAAGTACTTTGGTTGTACGTGACAGAGCTTATTTAACTTTTGCTAACCGTTTAAGTGATGATGATTCTTACTGTAAATTGTAAAAGGCTCCAGAACGAGGACGCCACTACAATCAACACTGATGCATGTATGATACACTCTTACACTAAATAGTTGCAGACACGGGACATACCAAAGTGGCTGAAAAACGTGTGTCAAAACCACCAAAAGCTGCTGGTAAATGTTTATAATTCACTGATTCTGGATATTTCATTATCTTCAGGAATCATTATAGTATCTACAGTGTACCAAGTTTAACTAATTATATGAATGAATTACTGTACTTCAGGTCCCCCTATTTGCCAACAACTGTTGGATATAAGTGCCCAAAAATGTTTCAACACTTCTGTGTCATCATCAGAAGGTCCTTTTATTCAGTTATGTAAAATGTAAACATGATTTAAGTGGTAATTACTCTAACAAAATTAGACCAAACAATAGTCTGTTATGGTTATTACCTTAACTTTTCTACGTTGTTGTGTTGTGTAGGACCCTCTTTACGTTACTCTTAAACAACAACACAGACAAATTTCAATAGTAACCACAAGAGACTTAAACTGCTTTTGCTAATATAGTATTGTTCGTCAAAACATGTTTCCATTTCACAGAACTAAATACAAGTACCCATTGTTGATGACACAAAGATGCTGAAAGATATTTATTTATAAATAAAAAACAGCCAATTGCGTAATATGCATAGCTGTGGCTTACACGAATGCAGTCCAGAGGCGGCATGGCAGCCATAAACGTCTGCACAGTGATCCAGAGATGCTGACGTCAGCTGAACACGTTGCGCAGTACCACTGCAGACCACAAATTTTCTACATTACTGGTCTTAAATGAATCGCGTTTATAAAATTCGTAATTCTCCCATTTTTTCATTTCTCTACTGCTGTACACAACAAGTAATTACAACAAATGTGGCTATATGTACATGCGTAAAGAGACGAGCAAAAGTGAAATGTCATTGTTATCGTTCGGACACGTAACTGCATCGCTTTTGGTGAGAGAAGTAGGAAACAAAGATTAGAGCGAGAAGCAAACATTTACACTCAAGCGAAAAGATAGGTATTGTCTTGCAATACGAAACAATCTCCACCCTTGGTGGGAAACAATAGAAAACCCCCGGCAATACGTCGACAACTACCACCAACAGCATGCAACATCAGCAACATTGCCAAACCGTCCCGGAAAACATCCACGTTGCAGCAGTGTTCACGGTATTACCACTACCGCCAAATATTACCCTAAAACATGACCAGTCAGCAACTGGGCACTCTTTTATGTGTTTTACTGTCACCAATGTGCGTCTCGGGCTTACGTCCATCTTCATTTGGCGTAATAGATAATGTTTTCATCTCCATTTACCAAATAGTTAGAAACATCGACTCCAATTTGGATGATGCGGCTGCTTTTTCGTTCTGCTTGTTGTTGCTCATATTTTCCGCATTTATAAGTGAGGCACAAAAACCTTTACTGTGTGTAAGGCACAAAGACAGTGCGGCATCCATCGTGTTATCCACTGACATGTTAGTTTACATTTTACAGAAATGAATAAAATTACCCACTAATAGAATTCACAGCCGCGGAGTTCAACAACCAATGAAATAGGCAGTGGGAATCATACGCAAAGTTTAAAGTGATAGTTAATCGCGCTGTGGGGACATATGTGCCGAGTAAGTGAATTACGGGTGGAACAAACCTTCCGTCATTTAGTAACCGAATTCCGACAAAACTGAGGAAACATAGACTGTTGAACTCCCGATTCAAAAAAAGAATGTGTAAATCTCGACAGGTACAGGCAAGGAAAATTCGTGCGTTCATGAGAAGATAAGTGCACCAAACCTACAACGACTTCCACCATCATACCCCAACGAAACGTCTTGCCGAGAACCCGAGAAAATTTTGGTCATAAGTAAAATCATTATGCATGTCGCTACTATCCAGTCACTCGTCAACCAGTCTAGTGCGTCAGTTAAGGCAGCTATAGGAAAGATTAAATTTGAAATTTCGCGTTGAAGAAATCACTCACGCAGAAGGCTCGCACGAACGTACCGTCGTTTGACCACCGCACAGCCTCCCACGTGGAGGACATGTAAGTAGGCATCCCTGGCATAGAGAAGAGACTGAAAGAGTTGCAAGTAAGTCCAGGTCCAGATGGAATCCCAATTCAGGTTTACGGAGACTACCCAACGTCATTGTCCCCTTGCTTATTTTGAATTTGTCTCTCTCCCAGGGCCAGTTCCCAAGAGACTGGAAAAAAGCGCAGGCGACTCCAATATATGAGAAAGGTAGGAGAATGGACACGTATAATTACAGACCAATATCCTTGAAATCGGTTTGCCGCAGAATTCTTGAGCTCATAATGAGGTCGAATATAATAAAGTACCTTGAGGCAGAAAAAGGTCTTGTAATTTTCCTCCTATCTACGTGATTATGTAGTTCTCAATTCGTTCGAGCAATCAGTCATTCATGATCTGAAATTTTACTTGTTAGAATGAAATCAGGCGATGATTCTTCTTCTCTGCAGGCTCGTGCTTTGCGGCAGTCTGCCAATCTGTACAAATAAAATGCCTCGTAATTTTGGGAGCGTTGTACAATCAGTCGGGAAACCTCAGATCAAGCGGATATTTGGCTTTGATGAAGTTTAACCTTCCGAAGAAATAATGGAGCTCTTGGATTATTAAATGCAGGTTAGTATCCAGTCTTTCGGAAGTTCCCTTCTGATTAACAACTACGCAATATATCGATAAATATCATTAATTCTCAAATGTCAAATACACACCTTTTGTAAGAAGGAGCAATCTATATATATATTTCCTTTTTAATCGTACAGTTCGTATCAGTTATCTTCTGTGATAAATCTCAATAATCAGATTACAGTTCTTCAAAACAAAGCTCAGGCTAATCGGCACGAAGACAATCTCGGAAGCTTTTTTTTTTTTTTAACAGCCACCAGAGAGAGTACTACAAAGAATAATTATGCGCTCATGGCATAGCTATTGTATGAAACTATTTTGCGCATGGATTCTGCGAGTATGAAGATAGAAAATTAGTAAACGTCATTCAAGGGTAGAATTGTATCAGAATAATTCATCGAATATAAATATAAATCAGGATGGATTTAAACAGCATCGCTAACGTGAAACTCAACTTGCCCTTTTCTCACATTATACCCTGCGTACTATGTAGGTAGGACAACAGGCAGATCCTATATTCAAAGATTTCCGAAAAGTGTTCGACACGGTGCCCCACCGTAGGCTGTTAACGAAAGTACAAGCATACGAACTGAGTACTCATATATGTGAGTGCCTAGAAGATTTCTTAAGTAATAGAACCCAGAACGTTGTCCTCGACGGCGAAAGTTCATGGAGTCTGGATATAGTTAGGACTGCCCCAGGGAGTTCTTGTTCTCTATACACATTAAAGTTTGGCGGAGAGGACGAACAACAATTTACGGCTATTTACCGATGACTGTGCGATGTACGGGATGTGTGACTGTAGAAGTATACAATGTGACTAAAAATTTCTAGTTGGTGTGATAAATTATTACAGCTTTCTGTAATGTTGGAAAATGTAAGTTGATGTGGATGATTAGGGAAATATTCCTGTAATATTCAAATATAGCGTTAGTAATGTGCTACCTGACACAAGTGACATCGAATAAATATCTGGGTGTCACGTTGCAGTCCCATATGAGATTAAAGGAACTCCTTAGGTTGGTACTCGGGAAGCCAAATGTTCGGTTTCATTTTATTGGTGAAATTTTGCTAATGTGTATCTCGTCTATAAAATAGTCGCTGTGTTGTGTGCTAGTGCGACGCATACATGAGTACTACTCGAGTGTTTGGGATCCTCACCAGATGGATTAAAGGAAGAGATCGAAGCATTTCAGAGGGGAGCTGCTAGAGCTGTTTAGGGTAGGTTCGATCAGCACGCGAGTATTACGGAGATGCACTAATTGCGCAACTTTAGAGAACTGGCGTTTGAGCCCCACAGCAGATCGTTTCTTCTGTCGCCAACGTACATTTCGCGTAAGGAGCATGAAGACAAGATGAGGAAAATTAGGCCTCCTACGAAGGCTCATCGGCAGTCGTTTTCCCCTTGCACTCTTCGCGAGTCGAACAGGGAAGGAAATGACAAATATCTGTGGTTGTACGTGATATTCTCCGCCATTCACCGCACGAAGCCTTGCGTTGTATGTTTGTAGATACAAATGTGGGAATGGATAAATTAATGTAATCATTGTCTTCCACCACTGGCTAATATCGAATTTTATGAAATTTTCAAGCGGCCGCTGCGAGGAATAGGACAAAATTATAGAGGGTGGACCACTCATCGTGACAGGACCAAATATCTCACGCAATAAGCGTCAAACGAAAAAACAACAAAGAACGAAACTTGTCTACCTAGAAGGGGGAAACCAGATGGCGCTATGGTTGGCATGGTAGATGGCGCTGCCATAAGTCAAACGGGTATCAACAGCGTTTTTTTAAAAATAGGAGCCCCCATTTTATTACATATTCGTGTAGTACATAAATAAATATGAATGTTTTAGTTGGACCACTTTTTTCGCTTTGTGATAGATGGCGCTGTAATAGTCAGAAACATATGGCTCACAATTTTAGCCGAACAGTTGGTAACACGTGGGATTTTTTAAATTAAAGTACAGAACGTAGGTAAGTTGGAATATTTTATTTCGGTTGTTCCAATGTGATACATGTACCTTTGTGAACTTATCATTTCTGAGAACGCATGCTGTTACAGCGTGATTACCTGTAAATACCACATTAATGCAATAAATGCTCAAAATTATGTCCGTCAACCTCAATGCATTTGGCAATACGTGTAACGGTGTTCCTCTCAACAGCGAGTAGTTCGCCTTCCGTAATGTTCGCACATACATTGACAATGCGCTGACGCATGTTGTCAGGCGTTGACGGTGGATCACGATAGCAAATATCCTTCAACATTCTCCACAGGAAGAAATCCGGGGACGTCAGATCCGGTGAACGTGCAGGCCATGGTATGGTGCTTCGACGACCAATCCACCTGTCATGAAATATGCTGTTCAATACCGCTTCAACCGCACGAGAGCTATGTGCCAGACATCCATCATGTTGGAAGTACATCGCCATTCTGTCATGCAGTGAAACATTATGTAGGAAATCAGCATACATTGCACCATTTAGATTGCCATCGATAAAATGGGCTCCAATTATCCTTCCTCCCATAATGGCGCACCATACATTAACCAGCCAAGGTCGCTGATGTTCCACTTGTTGCAGCCATCGTGGATTTTCCGTTGCCCAATAGTGCATATTATGCCGGTTTACGTTACCGATGTCGGTGAATGACGCTTCGTCGCTAAATAGAAGGCGTGAAAAAAATCTGAAATCGTCCGGTAATTTCTCTTGTGTCCAGTGGCACAACTGTACACGACGTTCAAAGTCGTCGCCATTCAATTCCTGGTGCATAGAAATATGGTACGGCTGCAATCGATGTTGATGTAGCATTCTCAACACCGACGTTTTTGAGATTCCCGATTCTCGCGCAATTTGTCTGCTACTGATGCGCGGATTAGCCGCGACAGCAGCTAAAACATCTACTTGGGCATCATCATTTGTTGCAGGTTGTGGTTGCCGTTTCACATGTGGCTGAACACTTCCTGTGCCCTTAAATAACGTAACTATCCGGCGAACGGTCCGGACATTTGGATGTTGTCGTCCAGGATACCGAGCAGCATACATAGCACACGCCCGTTGGGCATTTTGAACACAGTATCCGTACATCAACACGATATCGACCTTTTACGCAATTGGTAAACGGTCCATTTTAACACGGGTAATGTATCACGAAGCAAATACCGTCCGCACTGGCGGAATGTTACGTGATACCACGTACTTATACGTTTGTGGCTATTACAGCCCCATCTATCACAAAGCGAAAAAAGTGTTCCAACTAAAACATTCATATTTCTTTACGTACCACACGAATATGTAACAAAAAATGGGGTTCCTATTTAAAAGAAACGGAGTTGATATCCGTTTGACCTATGACAACGCCATCTAGCGGGCCAACCATAGCGCCATCTAGTTTCCCTCTTCAAGCTAGACGAGTTTCGTTCTTTGTAGCTTTTTCGTTTGATGCTTATTTCGTGAGATATATGGCCCGGTCACTATCAATGTACCACCCTGTATATAACGTTCATAAGATTACAAAAAGTGATAGTTGTAGCTGTACATTGAATCACTAAAACTTACTTGACGTATTTGACGTGCATCAGGCAGGACACCAAGCAGTCAACTCACCAACATATGGTGGGTAAACATATAACATATGACATACAGTTTGTGTCTGGTATTCTTATTAGGCATTTTAAACTCGCCACAATGAATAATAGTCAGCAGTTTAAGATATCTCAGAAAAAAAATCGAGTAACTGAAGGTTGGGCTTAACGAAAGTTTGGCTATTCGAGGAGGGATCAGGAAAACGCTAAATAATATTGTTGCATTTTCTGCAACTTTCGTATATCTGTAAAAAGCAGCCATAGGAACACCATGCCAACAGAACTCCAACGGTTATTTTTTACGAGTTTTATTGACGTTTATTTATCTTAACATTTAAAATGAGTAGTATATTCAAATATCCGAAAATATGAGACAAGTTCAGAAAGGTAGTTATTTTCGATATAGTTGGCGACACTGTGTTCCGGGATGACTTATTACCTGCAAGATGCACACAACTTTGTCTCAGTCAACTGAAAGTCTTGTTGTAGTCTCTTTTTGTTGTGGTGCCTCTGCTCTGAATCCAACCAGCTGAGAGGGGAATAGCGAGATACGGTTTCAACTTGCAGAAGGAAAAGCGCTGTTCCAGATGGATAACGAAATTAAACCGATTTATCAAGATGGCGTAATATTGTGTACTAGTGGTGTCGTGAGTTTAATGTTAGCAAAACGATTTTTTATTATGAACAAAGGACTGGGTGTTTCCCAATGCGACAGATAAAATGGTGAACAAGGCCGAATAAATGATTCGTGGCGACCACTGACTATGTTTAGATGAGTAGAACGTAATGATTCCACAAATCTCTCTATGTCTTCTGCTTGAAATCACTACTGAAACACTTGGTTTTCCAAAATTTAGTGCTACGCGGATACAAAAACAACTCACAGATCAATACAAAATTAACAGAATTGTATCTTCGCAGGAATATCTACAGCGCTTCAGACATGAAGGTTAACAGCTCCTTGACTCTTTTGCAGATGGTGACGAAACATGGGTAGTCCACAACACCCCTGAGAAGAAAGAAAAATCAATGCACTGGCGACATCCATCCTAGCTAAAAATTCCAAACCCGTTGTTTCGCCCCAAGAAATACGACAATTGCCTTTTACGGTCATAAATGAAGTCTTCCCATTGAACTGGTGGAAAAAAAAGACACAGTGGAGGGCGATACAGTACAAAAGAAGGGGAATGTTAATGAAAGTAGTTTCCTTGCTGCCTGACAATGTTCGTCCCCTCACGGCCAACGCTACAGAGAAACTCTTTGATTTATTTGACTGGAACGTTGACTTCATCAATCATGCCGCTCGCAGCCCTGATCTGGCACCTACAAATTTTCATCTTCTAACCTCTCCGAAGTTGCTTATGGTAGGAAGAGGTATTATACCGACGATGAGGTCGAAATTTCCGTTAGACAATGGGCCGAAGAGGCTGCGAGAAAAGTTTTTGACGAAGGTCTCAGAGCCCTCATCCCTAGGCTCTCACAGTGCATTTAGAACGACGGCATGCACGTCGAAAAATTGTGCACTATGTACATTGATGAATTTGTAAATTTTTCACAAATATACAGCCTTTTGATTTTTAAATACTTTACTGTTCATTTGTGGACAAGCCTCATCAAGATCAATGAACTTTTTATGGTTTAAGACGCTCTGAGCACTATGGGACTCAACTGCTGAGGTCATAAGTCCCCTAGAACTTAGACCTACTTAAACCTAACTAACCTAAGGACATCACACACATCCATACCTCAAGCAGGACACGAACCTGCGACCTTAACGGTTGCGCGGTTCCAGACTGTAGCGCTTAGAACCGCTCGGCCGCTCCGGCCGGCGAACTTTTTATGCTCTACTGGTATCCAGCATCTTGACCAAACTCACTTTCTGTTGTGTTCAAAGGCGAAAACACACCATCGTCTACTTCCGTTCTACGGACGAACAAGCGACGTTCCCTACGAAGACTTTGCTTCTTTTTTAGACAGATGGAAACGTCACTCCTTCTCATTCTCCTGCTTTTGTTTCGTCGTGATCTTTATTTTTGTCACTTGGATTAGCCAAAATTTCACCGCAGGCGCGCACACCGCTGCCTAACAAGGCACCGCTTCAGTGTGAGGTCTCAAAACGCAGATGACGTATACGGCATTCGACGCTCCAAATATTGTTTACCATGCAGCCACAATATTGGCTGCTAATGTCAACAAGGGGCGAGGCTGGAGCTATCCAAAGGTGAGCACACCCTGATGCTACGAAGCGTAGTTGACCTTCTTAGTCGACTAGTAACTCAGAACAGTGTTACAGTGCCAGTGGTGTTGGTACAAAGTAGAGAAATGCCAACGATAAACAAAGCAAACAGTGCATATACATCAACTTCGTCAGAAAGAAATCAAAAGAATTTAGCTGAGTGAGAAAGAAGTGCTATATGAAATAGTGGCGGTTCTGCAATATGAGTCAGTGAAATTTTTGACGTCGTATACACTCGACTTGCAGAAAACGTACATGCGGAGTACAATGATAAAAGTGTAAATGTCGTGTGACTAGGGTCTCCCGTCGGGTAGACCGTTTGCAGGGTGTAAGTCTTTCGATTTGACGCCACTTCGGCGACTTGCGCGTCGAGGGGGATGAAATGATGATGATTAGGACAACACAACACGCAGTCCCTGAGCGGAGAAAATTTCCGACCCAGCCAGGAATCGAACTTAGGCTCGTGGGATTGACATTCTGTCGCGCAGACCACTCAGCTACCGGGGGCGGACAGTACAATGACGATGATACGACTTGAGTATTGGAAATGATACTGAAAGAGGTGTCGAGTCACGTAGTTCATAAATCTTATTGGACAGGGAACCACAAACCCCGTCTCCAGTGCAAGGTACTAAAGGACAATCGTTGTCCACAAAGCGGCTTCTGAACATACATGAAAGATCATCCACAGCATATTAAAAGAAAGATTACTAACAGAATTCGAATAAGCCCACGGCAATATGGCCGCGCAATGCGCAAGGAGGACAAGGTGCACTTGTCACGAAAACTGGTGTTTGCCCGTTTCAAGGACACTCGATACAATTTACAGGATGTGCGTGATAGAGATCTACCACGTTATCCACATCAAAATGCGCTCGACACAGATTACAGTGATTGGAAGGGAAGCAGTGGATGGGTACGTAACTTCAGACAGTGCTACAGAATTGAGAGACGTATGATAACTAAATTTCAAACAGAGCGTCAACCTGACGATGCACAGCAAACTGTGGAATCGGCCCAAATATTTATAGAAGAGATGCACAAAATCATCCCATCGTTCAGTAAGGAATTTGTTTTCAACTCCGACCAATTAGGATTTGAAGAGGAAACGCATGTGAGAGGACCCTGTAAAGTAGAAGTACCAAGAGATTTGCATCAATGTCAGCTAACACCAATTCCTTAACGCATTCGTATACAGTTATGCCGACTGTTAATACGGATGTTAAAGTGGCTGGAAAGTTATTTATTGTCCTGTGAGAAGTTGGCTGTACTCTGCCCCCTACGATTCTTTCTCTAGAACAAACTACTCCTCCTGAAAAGTGTGTGACATTGTAATTGACGTTAACTGCAACCTCTGGACCAATTCAGCCCCTGTATGTTTCCTTCATCCGTGCCTACAAAACATGTTACCGCACTATCTGCAGCTACGCCTTAAAGGATAGCCAGTTGCGTGATAAACTTAATGACAGACTGTTTCACATTCGGTTGCGTGCCATCACATTCCATCAGTTCTCAGCAGCCCATTACACCAACATCACTGTATAAGCATTCTTTAAGTATGGATGATTATTTGAACGCCCTGCACGACTTCCAACTCCAAAGGAGTTGATGTTGATGGTGTGAAGATCTGTGATCACTGAGGGGCGCCATGTTTTTTCGGTGTTCATGGTGCAATTTATTGGCTTTTTGAACATTTCTTGAGTGTCGACAACATCCATTTCGTAAAGTGTCACACATGCAACCTACAGAAGGTTTCTCGCTGCACCACCAGACCCTCATATCCTGCCTTTCGCCTGATGCACATATTTGATTCATTAGCGACTAATATATTTCCTGTTATAACTGTTTCTAATGAGCCTTACTAAAGACTAAACTAGCATTTGCACTCACAGGTTTCCTGGGAAATGTGCGAAATCACATTTTCTCCAAAGTCAGAAAAAAGACACCAGATGTCTGGAAACCCGGCCTGATGTCGGAAATGATCCAGTGTCTCCATAATGAATCCATTAGTCTTGAAACAGAAACCATCGTTGACATTATATTCTTCCATGCTATATTCGGCGTGGCTAACGCTGCCAAAATCGTTGCTGGTTTACCGTGACCTGTACTGTTATTCAGAATAATCATTATCTTTATACACTTTTTATGTGTTTTTAAAGCCTCAGCTACTTTTTAAAGTTAATCTGGGCACATAACTGATGTCGCTTTCGTATCGATGACCTGAAACTATTGCCTGATACACAATATTTTGGCCCATAAATGAATATTAACGCCGTAACACTTTTTTATGAGCTATTTGGAGATAAAGAAAAGTTGAATTGTGCAAAGGTAGACATAGTCGATCTTGAACATATGTTTCAGAAATTTAAACTTACGTCCTATGTATTCAACGCCCACTGTAACGATATGAATCTGTGTAGCATCCTCCCATATACGGAGCATGCGTGCAATGGCGACATAGTCGCCACGTCGTATAGACTGACATATTCTCAAGAAACGTTAACTAGAATAGTCATTCTCGACATATTCAGAATTCTCTAAGTTCTTTGTAGCGCAGACAGGACCTATTGATGCTGTAATATATACATAAAAAGTGTCTTATGATAAGCTGATGCCAGCATGTCTAAACAACGATTCCCCGGAGGGAAACGTATTCCGTCAAGGGTGCTTATATCGAACATTCATCAAAGAGTAAATGAAAATATGGTACTGAACCAGAAAAGCTATATTAAATATGACTGTTTTCTGGATAAGAAATAATTACAGAGGCATTGGAATAATGGCTAGTTATTATTCAAGAAAAAACACCACAATAGCTCAGGAGTGGTATAGCAGAAGCTCTCCTTAGGATAACATGGAATACAACGACCACAAATCATCACAGTCAGAGCAAAAGGAAACCCATATATTTTAAAAATGCACGAGAGAGAGCTGTATTAATACTTTTCAATTTTACTATGGGAATCGGTGATATATTTTCTCTGTATCTCTATCAACCGAAAGAAAAAGCAATTGTAGAAAATCATCAACATACATCTTTGGGTTAATGACTGACCAATAAGCAATACTGACGAAAATAGACTGATATAACTCACATGTCACTGCTATTACTGACGTGGAAACCCAAATCTTAATTATAGACTCTACTTAACCATGCATCTTTAGCAAGGCAACAAATACTCAACACAGAGTAAGCAATGAGCTGTTAGATAACAATTCATAAGTCAGCGTATAGTCGAAACAGATGCCAAAGATGATTTATCAACGAAGCCAATAGTAGAGAGATGTAACCTATGCTACTTCACATAATCGATTTAACTGATATTCTTCGACAATATTAATATAAAATGACCAATGTTATTCTGACAACTACAAGTTAACCGTAAGGCATAAAGACTAAGACATTGTTCAACACACAATAAATAAAAAATGGCTCTGAGCACTATGGGACTTAACTACTCTGGCCATCAGTCCCCTAGAACTTAGAACTACTTCAACCTAACTAACCTAAGGACAGGACACACATCCATGCCCGAGGCAAGATTCGAACCTGCGACCGGAGCGGTCACGCGGCTCCAGACTGTAGCGCCCAGAACCGCTCGGCCACTCTGGTCGGCACACAATAAAAGTAAACCATAAATTGAATTAATCGAAATTCTGGGACAAATGTAATTACTAAGTTACAGGCGCTGCTACAATAATTCCACTCAGCTGTAAATCTATAAAACAAAATTAGAGCGTAACAACGGATCCTTAAAGACATAGAATCTATTAATAAAATGTGCGAATAACCATAAATTATGCAATGTTGGAATATCGTACACATGACTTTGTGCACAACAGAATTTATTTCAAAATAAATATACAAATACGATTCACACATATATCACCAATATCACGTTCAAAATTCGTAAAAAAAATACCAATACCTTCGTGGGAGCAAGAGTTCAGTATATAAAAACCTAAGAAGCATGAAAAACATAAGTACGAGTCCCAAAGTTTGAGTGAAACCTGGAAAAAATAAACTACCTTATGGGAAACTAACTCCATGGAATAATGGGTAGATCTATGTGAAATCACATATATCAAGTTACTCATAGTTATAAGGTAAGAGATATGTCATATCAGACCTTTTGCAATCAACACGGTTACAAGAAAATTAAGGAAAGCACAACAGAAAGCAAAATTAGTTTCTACCATCCTAGCCGTGAACATCGAAACATACTCAACAGTTCATAAAATGATGTACAAAAAACTGTTCACGGGGTAAACAATTCAAGACCAACGGACATTCACTCAGGAACATTGGAAATAGCGAACCCAGAGGGAAGAACGGCACAAATGAGAAACCTTGCAGACGCAGGGTGACGATTATTGAACTATATGAATAAAACGTAAATTACTTACAAATAACAGCGTGCACACACTTTAGACAACATGTAAACGTCACTACAGATGTTCGGATTTAGGGTATGACATGTTCGATATTCTTGCCATCATTGGCGATGACGTGGCGCAGACGAGCAGCGAAATTCTGCATGACCCAATGAAGTTTCAGAACATGATGCTGTCGATAACCTGCTGAATGGCTGTTTTCAATCTAGTAATGGTTTTGTGGTTATTGCTGTACACCTTGTCTTTAATATATCCCCACAACAAGGAGTCGCATGTGTTCGGATCCGGAGAACACGGCGGGCACATGAGCCCCATGCCAGTGGCCTCTGGGTACCCGAGAGCCAGAATGCTGTCCCCAAAGCTATCCTCCAGGACATCAAACACTCTCCTGTTTCGATGGGACGAGCTCCGTCCTGCATGAACCAGATCTTATAGAAATCAGGGCCACTCTGGATAATTGGGATGAAACCATTTTCCAAATTTTCACATGTCATTCGGTAGTCACTGTGCCATCAAGGAATATCGCCAAATGAATGCTAAAAACTTCAGATAATTTATATTTCACGACAAATTATACAAATTTAAAAGCTGCTGACTAAACTAATTGTTCACGAATTACAATAACAACCAAATTAAATTGGAGTTATTGTGTGGTAGGGGAACCAAAGAATGCATTATACTGGCTGGGTCCTTAGAAGATGCAATGTATCTACTGAGGAGACGGCATGCACTACAGTTGTACGACCTATTCTGGACAATTTTACGGGATGTGCGAATGTTACCAGATAGGAATGACGGGCAACATCGAAAACTTTTACAGAAGAGCAGCTTGTTTTGTAGTATCACGAAACACGGGAGAGAGTGACGCAGATATGATAAGCAAGTTCGGATGGCAGTTATTAAAACAAAGGTGATTTTCACGTACTTATAACCACCAATTTTCTCCGCCGAATGCTAAAACATTTTAGTGACTCTCACTTATATACGGCGAATGAGGATCGTAATAAAACGATAGAAATCACAGCTCGTATTGAAACATTAAGTATTCACCATCAAACCCCTCCCCCTTCAAAAAAGAAAACCGTTTCACCAAGGCTCGAATCTTTAAATCTCCATGTAAAAAACATCTTCAAACTTCTGATTAGACTACAGTTTATTTAATGAGTTAAGTATTTGAAGTGAAGTGTGAAAAATCTTTATGCCTGAATACAGTGTAGTTTTTCACGTATCTCCGTGTTTACGACATCGTATTTCCCCAGTTCTGTGTCGTACAATGATATAGTTTTGCAGTTACATTCAACGGTATACGTGGATACTGTCCATAAAATACGAAGCAAATAGAATAAGTGATCAAGAAGAAATAAATTAAAACATCGCTCCTGATGATGAAGGTTAACTGCATAAACAGTGAAAAATGTGGTGAGATATGATTTTTTCCATTTATTATTTAGTGGGATGAGTCAACGAGGAAACGTTTGGACAAAAAATCTGAATACTGGATGAATATAGTCTGGGTAATTTGCATACACTGAGTTATACTGGCACAAGACATATACACAAATTCTAACTTTAATAATTAATTATGTTAAGATGCTAAATCATGACACCATTCTAAATATTTAAAGTAGGTCAATAATTATGTGAATTTTAAAAATTCAGTTTTTGTTTATTTCCACGTTCTGTTTTAAATTGGAACAGACGAGAAATAGTTTTAAAGTGGTCTTCTGAACTTTCTGCCGATAATTTAAGTGTTATTTGCCGAGTGATGGTGTAGATGCATATCAAAACCACATTAACGCCATGCAGTTGAATTAAATCTGGCAGTGATGATGGAATCGGATTACGAAATGAGGCAGTGAAAATAGTATACATGATTTGATAATTTGTTAGTAAAATAACAGTTGATGTTAGATGCAAGAAACATTTAAAGAATGGCTCTGAGCACTATGGGACTAAACATCTGAGATCATCACTCACCTAGAACTTAGAACTACATAAACCTAACTAACCTAAGGACATCACACACATCCATGCCCGAGGCAGGATTCGAACCTGCGACCGTAACAGTCGCGTGGTTTCGGACTGCAGCGCCTAGAACCTCTCGGCCACAACGACTGGCTAGGAAAAGACAGATTGCTGTAAGCGTAAAGAAGACACGTCAAGTTAATGAGAGGCACAATTAAGACACTCGCTGAAAGCTTTCGGCCACAACCGTCGCCAGTAAAAGAGGGACACACACACACGAGCACACTATTATTAGTGTGTGAATGGCGTGCGTGTATGTGTGTGTGTGTGTGTGTGTGTGTCTGTGTGTGTTTACTGACGAATTCTGTGGTCGAAAGCTTTATGTAAATATCTTTTAATTTAGCCCGACTGTAGCTTGACGTATCTTCTTTACGGTAAGTAGCAAACCTGTCTTTTCCTATAAATTGTAGATCCGAATAGATCACGTGTTTTACAGCCGTACCTGCAACCCGTGGCTGCAGAGTTAGTGGCCGATTACAGCTGCTGTTTCCGTTGGTACCACTGCAGGATACGGCTTGCACACTAGGGACCAGAAATTCCCGACTGTTCCGATTAGCTGCGTGACGCCTCCAGGTCGCCAGCTGCTGCGCCTGCAGGCTGCCGCGGCTGCAACCCGCTACGCACGCGGCGCATTAATTAAACCCGCCAGGCCACAGTGGCGGCGGTAACATCTCTGCTCCAGCCAATGTGTCTTGCCCCACGGCACCGCTGGCTCACACATACCGTCTCAACACAGGGTGGCTGATGTTGCTGCTGAAGCGGAAGACAATGACTACGGATACAAGTAGTCGATCATCATTATTGCGACCACAAAGCTCATGTAAATGCGTCGAAAACGTCACCCTAAGTCGTGTGACGTCGGTAGTTTTTTTTCGTAAGCAAGAAAAAACAGGTACGTAAGCACCAGAAATAGATGGGTAATGTACAGTATGTACAAAACCTAACAGGGAACTATAATAATGGAAGCCGAAGAACGAAGTACTCGGATATTAAAAAGCGTCCCAGACAAAGTTAAGTCTGCTAGTGACAAACATTGGCATTAATTTGACGAAGAAATGTCTGAAATTTACGTCTGGATCACATACTACAAAGAAGTAAATCCTAGACTGTGTCGGAAGTATAGAAAGAGAAAATCGAAGCGTTAGAAGAATGTACAAGACAGGTAGACCGATAACACAGGAAATGAGGAAGTTGCCTGTACAATCGACGAGGATACAAATATGAGGAAAACATTGGTAAAGATGGAGGGGCAAGATGATGGGACATCTGCTACGTCGTCACGAACTAACCTCAATCGTACTGGAGGAAACCGTAGAGCTAAAACTGAGGAGGAATATCAACATGGTACATAGCCATCACAAACTGAAGATGATGGGTATTAGTGCTACTCTGAGATTAAGAGACTGGGAGGATAGAAAATTGTGACCGGCCCAATAGATGACTGATGACTCAATGAAAGAAAAAAAATAACTTTTATGTAGCCTATCACCCGTACTGTCTCACTCTGTCGATGAAGAAATGATGGAAATAAAATAATAGTTGGAATTGGGATTAAAATTCTCAGAGAAACGATATCAATGACAAGATTCGCTGATGGCACTGCTGTCCTAGATATAGACCCCGCAGGACACCGTTCGATGCAGTCATATCAACATTATCAATTTCCTTTCTTTATTAAGTTTGCATACTGTGCGAGAGATAGATGACTATTGTATGTCTATGTAAACACACTAATCTCTATTACATTATTCTCACTATCTCTTTGCGAGATATACAATGCTAGCAGCATAATGGTGTCACACGGTGTACTTCAAAAAACAAGTTCTTCAAATGTTTTTCTTCCGAGAACTCCCAATTACGTTCCGCGAGTTTTTCTGTTCCAGTTTCACATGGACTCTTCCGACCTGTTTTCTTACAAGCAGTGAGACCCTGAATTTGTGAGGCGTCTGTTTTTACGCATGTGCAAAAGACCGCCCACGGAATGGCGACAATCAGCTTCTCCAAGAAAGAAGAAGTAGTTCAGGGCGCTGTCATCTGTAGACACAATGGTGAGAACAGTCTTCAGGGACAGACAGGAAGCTGTTCTTTTTGCTGTCTCGGGTATAAATCCAGTGTCAGTTCAGATCGCTACTTGACCACAGTGCTGAACGCCTGCATTTCTACTGTCAGACTAGAGGAAGAGACAAACTTCCGCTTTCAAAACGATAACGCCGGACACCTTTGACAGTTTTGTTACCACGAAACTCACTGCCTCATTCACGGAATATTTTTCATTTAGCACATTCACATTCTCTCTCTTTGAGTTTACGTGGCCGGCAATCTCGGATGCTATCGTAAAACCTGTTAAGCAGCGGGTAACTTCATCTGGTTCATATTTTTACGAATATGAGGGCTCCTCTTTAGCAATGGTAGAAGCGCACAAAGAATGGTGGTCGTTATGTGCAAAACTGACAGTATGTAGCTGAAATATTAGTCTACGCTACGGTTTTATTGTGATTTCTGTATCTATCGTATTTTCCTCGAAAAGAAATAGGAGCTATTGGTTTCGGTATGATGATTTACGTGCGGTGACCTTTGGATAAGGGGAAGCAATGGCGAAGGATTGTCTTTTCTAAGAGAATTTTTGAAGCAAATTACAATGTTTGCACAACTTCAGTGTTACATTCAGAGTTCAAGCAGCAGATCAGTGAAACATGAAGGCTGTTCCATATAAACTTTCTAAAACACAGTGAACGAAAATTAGTTCTTTGTATCACTGTCTTTGTTTTACTTGAATATTAATTCAGTAGTTCCTTCCTTCCAACTGAATGCGTCAGTTACAACACGACGGAACTCTTACTCGCTTTTAACTAATTATAGTTTAAGCAGCTTCTTTTCTATACAGAGTGCAGATAAATTTGAAAGTGTTTCTTGTCGTTTGGAGTTCTGTAGTAGCTACGAATTCTGCGAAGCGCAGAAAAAGAAAGTTCAGCTCTTTCAGTGGTTATTGGTATTGTTAAACAAGACGTAGAGCTATCAATTCAGTGAACGCAGAGCATGACAAACCAATACTCCTCAGGTGGGGAAGAATCTGGTGTGTTTCCATGGAGAGGTATTCGTCCTTCCTCAGGACCATTTCATTTTGCTTTGGAGCACCTAATAATTGAAGAAACTTCAGTTTTTCAAGTTCTTCAAACCTAACCTCCTGCTGTTGATTTATAACGCACTGACTTAGTACAGACGTCGGTAATAGGTCCTGGGATCATATTCTTGATAATTATGTCTTTTCTTGGGCACCCCGCAGATCTCTTCATTGTTGTTGTTGTTGTTGTTGTTGTTGTGGTCTTCAGTCCTGAGACTGGTTTGATGCAACTCTCCATGCTACTCTATCCTGTGCAAGCTTCTTCATCTCCCAGTACCTACTGCAGCCTACATCCTTCTGAATCTGCTTAGTGGATTCATCTCTTGGCCTCCCTCTATGATTTTTACCCTTCACGCTGCACTCCAATACTAAATTGGTGATCCCTCGATGTCTCAGAACATGTCCTACCAACCGATGCCTTCTTCTAGTCTAGTTGTGCCACAAGCTCCTCTTCTCCCCAATTCTATTCAGTATCTCCACATTAGTTATGTGATCTACCCATCTAATCTTCAGCACTCTTCTGTAGCACCACATTTCGAAAGCTTCTATTCTCTTCTTGTCTAAACTATTTATCATCCAAGTTTCACTTCAATACGTGGCTGCACTCCATACAAATACTTTCAGAAACGACTTCCTGACATTTAAATCTATACTCGATGTTAACAAATTTCTCTTGTTCAGAAACTCTTTCTTTGCCATTGCCAGTCTACATTTTATATCCTCTTATACTTCGAACATCATCAGTTATTTTGCTCCCCAAATAGCAAAACTCTTTTACTACTTTAAGTGTCTCATTTCCTAATCTAATTCCCTCAGCATTACCCGACTTAATTCGACTACATTCCATTATCCTCGTTTTGCTTTTGTTGATGTTCACCATATACCCTCCTTTCAAGACACTGTCCATTCCGTTCAGCTGCTCTTCCAAGTCCTTTGCTATCTCCGACAGAATTACAATGTCATCGGCGAACCTCAAAGTTTTTATTTCTTCTCCATGGATTTTGATACCTACTCCAAAGTTTTCTTTTGTTTCCTTTATTGCTTGTTCAATATACAGATTGAATAACTTAGGGGATAGGCTACAACCCTGTCTCACTCCCTTCCCAACCACTGCTTCCCTTTGATACCCCTCGACTCTTATAAATGCCATCTGCTTTCTGCACAAATTGTAAATAGCCTTTCGCTCCCTGTATTTTACCCCTGCCACCTTCAGAATTTGAAAGAGAGTATTCCAATCAACATTGTCAAAAGCTATCTCTAAGTCTACAAATGCTAGAAACGTAGGTTTGCGTTTCCTTAATC
The DNA here is from genome assembly GCF_023864345.2 of Schistocerca serialis cubense. Classification (NCBI taxonomy): domain Eukaryota; kingdom Metazoa; phylum Arthropoda; class Insecta; order Orthoptera; family Acrididae; genus Schistocerca; species Schistocerca serialis. The sequence continues at coordinate 111,743,333 of NC_064645.1, read as the reverse complement.
TTTCTTCTAAGACAAGTCGTGAGGTCAGTATTGCCTCACGTGTTCCGACATTTCTACGGAATCCAAACTGATCTTCCCCGAGGTCGGCTTCTACCAGTTTTTCCATTCGTCTGTAAAGAATTCGCGTTAGCATTTTGCAGCTGTGACTTATTAAACTGATAGTTCGGTAATTTTCATATCTGTCAACACCTGCTTTCTTTGGGATTGGAATTATTATATTCTTCTTGAAGTCTGAGGGAATTTCGCCTGTCTCATACATCTTGCTCACCAGATGGTAGAGTTTTGTCAGGACTGGCTCTCCCAAGGCTGTCAGTAGTTCTAATGGAATATTGGCTACTCCCGGGGCCTTGTTTCGTCTCAGGTCTTTCAGTGCTCTGTCAAACTCTTCTCGCAGTATCATATCTCCCATTTCATCTTCATCTACATCCTCTTTCATTTCCATAATATTGTCCTCAAGAAAATTGCCCTTGTATATATACTATATACTCCTATACTATACTATACTATATACTCCTACCACCTTTCTGCTTTCCGTTCTTTGCTTAGCACTGGGTTTCCATCAAAGCTCTTGATATTCATGCAAGTGGTTCTCTTTTCTCCAAAGGTCTCTTTAATTTTTCTGTAGGCAGTTTCTATCTTACCCCTAGTGAGATAAGCCTTTACATCCTTGCATTTATCCTCGAAGCCATCCCTGCTTAGCCATTTTGCACTTCCTGTCGATCTCATTTTTGGGACGTTTGTATTCCTTTTTGCCTGCTTCATTTAGTACATTTTTATATTTTCTCCTTTCATCAATTAAATTTAATATTTCTTCTGTTACCCAAGGGTTTCTACTAGCCCTTGTCATTGTACCTATTTGATCCTCTGCTGCCTTCACTATTTCATCCCTCAAAGCTACCCATTCTTCTTCTACTGTATTTGTTTCCCCCATTCCTGTCAATTGTTCCCTTATGTTCTCCCTGAAACTCTGTACAACCTCTGGTTCTTTCAGTTTATCCAGGTCCCATCTCCTTAAATTCCCACCTTTTTGAAGTTTCTTCAGTTTTAATCTACAGTTCATAACCAATAGATTGTGGTCAGAGTCCACATCTGCCCCTGGAAATGTCTTTCAATTTAAAACCTGGTTCCAAAATCTCTGTCTTACCATTATATAATCTATCTGATACCTTTTAGTATCTACAGGGTTCTTCCATGTATACAACCTCCTTTCATGATTCTTGAACCAAGTGTTAGCTATGATTAAGCTATGCTCTGCGTAAAATTCTACCAGGTGGCTTCCTCTTTCATTTCTTAGGCCCAATCCGTATTCACCTACTATGCTTCCTTCTCTCCCTTTTCCTGCTCTCGAATTCCAGTCACCCATGACTATTAAATTTCGTCTCCCTTCACTACCTGAATAATTTCATTTATCTCATCATACATTTCATCAATTTCTTCGTCATCTGAAGAGCTAGTTGGCTTATAAACTTGTACTACTGTAGTAGGCGTGGGCTTCGTGTCTATCTTGGCCACAATAATGCGTTCACTGTGCTTTTTGTAGTAGCTGATCCGTACTCCTATTTTTTTATTCATTATTAAACCTACTCCTGCATTACCCCTATTTGATTTTCTATTTATAACCCTGTATTCACCTGACCAAAAGTCATGTTCATCCTGCCACCGAACGTCGCTAATTCCCACTAAATCTAACTTTAACCTATTCATTTCCCTTTTTAAATTTTCTAACCTACCTGCACGATTAAGGGATCTGACATTCCACGCTACGTTCCGTAGAACACCAGTATTCTTTCTCCTGATAAGATCTCTTCATAACTGAGCCAAACTGCATGAGACCCATCTATTCTGGTGAACGTACAACTTAGTGTTACATCTCGGACACGTCCGACAGAATAGAGGTCACACTGTTCTTTGACACAGAGATCGTAAATATCAAATTTCAAAGAAGAGAACTTCAGCCGCAATCGGGCATTCAAATAATTCGGTGGTCAAAGATGAAAATATGTGCCGTACCCGGACTGTAACCCAGCTCTACTGCTTAACGCGAGAGGCTGCATTAGCTGCCTCGACCATCCAAATAAGCTCCTCGTCTGACCCAAATTCTCAACTTGTCACACGGTAGTGGCGTCCACTGTCCATTCACCTACTTGCTTGCAGCGATTCCTATCATCCAATTATTTCGATGTCCGATTGCAACTGGATTCGGTACCTCTTTCAAAATTTGGTACTTACGGTCACTGTATCAAACAACTGTTGATGCCTGTTCTGTGGGGTACATCCGACAGAACAGACACTTCACATTTATATGGTATATCTGTATATACGACTGCCTAGATAACTTTAATGTGGATGCACAAACGGGTGCGTGCCTTTTCTGGAACTACAGGACGCACAGTGAGCGACTGGGTGGGCAGTGCTCGCTACCAGCGTGTGACAGGTTAAAAGTTTAAGTCACGTGGGAAGTGAGTCCAGATGGCTGAGTCGATTAAGGTAACCACTATCGTTAATCCGTAGATTCGGGTTCGACTCCCGGTCCAATACAAATTTCAACTTTCCATCGAATTATTTCGATGCCCAATTGTGACTGGAACTGGTCTCTCCTTCGAATTACAATTTAGTTCCTCTTACCTCAGCCAAACAAAACAATGACAGTCTGTAAAATACAGGGTGATTATAATTAAACTTTCAAAACTCTGTAGAAATAACACTACCGGTCAGAGTGAGGTCAAACTGCAACGGAATATTATAGGAGAAGGGGGAAAGCATGTCGCAGAAGAAAAGCAAACGGTTAAAAAATGTAGCAATAGATTGCGCTGTAATCATCATAATTTAATAGTGGTTAACTACGAACAACAAGTGAATCATTCAACAATTCCTAAGATGCACGTTTGACTTTAAACGAACTGTACTACTGAGTGTGCATGGGTGAACAGGTGTGATACTGTTAGTTACGTATGCCCAACCACCACGGCGAGGTAATATCAGATCGGATGGGAAAAATCGGTTTTTAATTGCCCTGAGGCCAAATACCGGATAAAAAGCATCATTCACATCGGTTTTTAATTGACCTGAGATCAAAAAACCCATTAAAAAGCATCAATAAAAATCAAATCTGATTATTAATTTGCGTGTGACTGCCGTAAAACATGTTCATTCTGCTGCCCACCGTTTTCTGCAAGAGTCTGAAACCGAGAAACAACACGTTCCACAGTGATCGAAGTGTTTCCGGGGTGCCTTCAACGCACTTAAGTTGGCAATCAGAACACTGAGCACAACGTCTTTCAGGTAGACCCACAACCAAAAGTTACACGGATTAAGATCAGGTGATTCGGCTGGCTAGGCTGTAGGGAAATGGTGGCTGACAATGCTAGAATTTCCGAAATGGCGCTTCAGCAGTTACTTAACTGGATTTGCAATGTGCGGAGGTGCGCCATGTTGCACAAAAATGATCCCATCCACACATCCACGCTGTTGGAGAGTTGGAATGACGAGGTTGCACAAAAGACACTCACAGCGCTTATCAGTGAACGGTACAGGTAACAGGACGAGAAGCACCTGCCTCTTCAAAAAAATATGGCCCAACGATAAATGATGCCGTAAACCCGCACCACACAGTGACCTTTTCAGGATGAAGTGGTATTGGTTGGTTGGCGTGTGGATCTTCCGTTGCCCATCTCCCACAACTCTGTGTATTGGCGTATCCTTTTAGAAGTGGGCTTCGTCTGTCCACAAAATCTTCCACGGCCAATCATTGTCCACTTTCATGCGAGCAAGAAATTCTAAAGCAAAGGTCTCTCTTCCTGGCAGGTCACCTGGAAGCAGCTCGTGCACATGGGTAATTTTGAATGGATAACAAGAAAGGACGTTTCGTAGGATTTTACGCACCGTGCTTACGTGTATGTGCAATGTTCGGGCAATTCTCCGTGCACTACACGTTTGCCCACCACTGCTCGCTTCTTCCTACATTTCTGTGCTAATGGCTTCCACCGACGTCGAATCAATTCGTTTCCTCCCTCTACCAGGTTGTACAGCAAAAGAACCAGTCTTTTCTAATTTCCAAACCATTTTCTCCAGACTCACGGCAGTCATCGGTCCAACGCCTTTTTGCAGACCCTTCAGTGTTCGGAACTTCTGCAGAGCGATGTGTGCACAGTCATCATTTTTGTAATACAGCTTTACAAGCAGAGCGCAATCGTGCATTGAGACAGTCATGGGGACCGTCGCAGACGCGAAAGGAGGAAAAGCCGTGTAACCGGCGTGTTTACACCGATTTCAATCGGTCGTGCGCGTGGCAAGTGTTTTTGTTTACGTATACTGAGACATACAGCGCCATCTAGTGATCAATTTTCACACTTTTTTCTTCTCCCATACGTTTTCCCCTTCTCCGATAATATTCGTTGCAGTCTGACGCCATTCTGACTAGGGGTGATATTACTAGAACGTTCGGTTTGAAAGTTCTACTTTAATTATAATCACCCTGTACGTCTTCAAAAATCCAAAGTAAGAACTGAAACTAAAATTCTCGAAAGACATTATTTAAATCTCGAGCTCTTCCATTTTTCGGGATTGTCTAGAATGCTATCAAATAGTTTTAAAGACCTTTTCGATTAGCCTTCCATTACAGTTTCAGCGTGTGAGACACACTTTTGGAAATTTTTTTCCAACAACCCTGTTAAGCGCAGCAGTTCTCTTTGTAGAATTACAGAAAAAGGTTGCAAAACTATTTAGTGTCATAAAAATATTTTTATTTCCTGAATGGAATATACGGACTGAGAAAGCTCTAGGTCGAACCTGCTTGCAAGCAAATATATGAAAATTGCGTCATGGTATTTGTCCTTTACTGTGTTCTAATGGTCGTTCAATTCTGCAGCTAAGACAGCAGCATTATCGTCACGTTGTGCTACTAGCTTTGAAACACATTCATACTTTTCCAGAGAAGTTGTGCTACTGACATTAACGAAACCTAAAAATCTTTATCGAACTTCATCACTAACAGATACGTAGTACAGTACAGTAGAGAGCTGAGTATGCTTCGATGACATCACTGTTTTCATCCGCAATGATTGTAATAAAGGGTGTAAAACTTATCTCTTTCTTAATTTCTTGCGGTAGAACTGTAGCGTCAGAATCTATTAGGTCATTTTGAACGAGACTGGATATTCCAGAGGACATTATTGCTAGCTGTAGATGGCGGCCCATTGTTTCATCGTATTTCCTTAGGAACAAAACGAAGTCAACACGGTTTCCAAGATTTTCGAAATGTTCATTTACTGCGTACCCGAAATGGAAGTTATTGCTTAGAGAGAAAGGTAACTACGTGAATGAAATTTTGAATAACTTTTGTGTTTTGTTTTAAAATCTGCCTATGGATGTCTAATTTCCGCGTCTGATTAAACTGAAAATCAATTTTTGATGTACCAAAGGCAATGAAAAAATATGACTGTAAGTGTTCATGATGATTTACAGCTTTTAAAAGTATTGATGTCATCGAATTCTGAAGCAGGCCATAAACTGTTTTCATTTCAAAATAGCATGGAGGCTAATAAGATGATTTCAAAGTCTTTGTTACGTCCAGGTAACAACTTTATTTTATTGTAGTTTTCGGCTTTTCAGTGTCTAATACTTCGTTTTCTTGTTGTTTTTTGCAAGGGCAATGTAAGTGTGTATCTTCCACGCGCCCTCTTTTCTTCTCTTCACCCGACCGCGTTCCAAAAGCACGGTTACGAAGACTGTCCCTGTCTCTTCGCTCGGAGCCACCGTTCTCTCTTTTATCTGTGGCAATGGCCTTCAGTTGCAGTTATTGTATCCACGCATCTGAGCGACTAAGAGTGAACTGAAAGAAAGAAATTGCACCTGAAACGTGTTTTTCTGGTTCAGTACATATTTATACTAACAGATAGACTTACGTATAACATACACACCGAAAATTTCGCAATTTTTGTACGTAATGAAAACACACCCACGTAAAAATAATTCAGACAGCTGCTGGTAACTGCAGACGTTTGAATGCCTTAGAAAACTCATTCCGCGACCCGAAAAAAGACGAGCTCGTCCAAGATGTTGCGTAACAACAATGCAGCAGTACTAACAGTACAACGATGAAGTTCGCTCGCTTGACTGTCGGTCTACAGCCGAAGTGCTGCATGTATTATAATGTGATTTTTGATAACCTGTTACTGCTGTCTGTTTATAATTCAGAGAAGAGCTACGAACGCGCTGCAACCATTTTACCGTTTAGGTGCTCAACGGCAGCTCAGTTTTACACATAAAACTTTATCCAAGACAAATTTAAATGTGCGCCTGAGGAATTAAACGATGTAATTATCTCAGAGTAAAATTTAAGTGAATGACTCATTCCTTTGATTCAGTTGAATGACCGCCACTGGGAATGATCCTCGTACTGAACTCAGCAAACGCGTCTTAACAGCTCTGTACCTAATCATTCTGAATCCTTCAACCAAGTGGTAGTTAGCTGTGTGCGATGCTAATAGTACGTGTATGCGTTGATTGTCGTCCAAGATGAACAATGCCTTGAATTTTCCCGCTTTATTACTCACAGATCTCCATACTTCTTCCTGCCATACGAATTTCAATTTAATGATTCAAAAGCAGACTCATGCGGAGGATGTGTTTCTGTTACAGCTCACGTAATTACTAATTCAAAGATCATTATAATGACAATACTGTTCTTATATAGTTGTTAGTTGAATACTGTTATTACACAGCTTATACCAACTTTGTAAATCCCAAATTTCGTCGATAATCAACGTGATACCTCCACCAGCTCGGAGGCATTCCGCCTTGGTCCATCATGATGCCACGGTGGCACATTACTGCTTGTATACGTGTTCCAGTGTTCGCACAGAACCGGCAATGGCTGTGCGCGGCACTTTCCCCGTTATACTGGCCTGTCGTCAGCGGATGTTATCTTTAGGCTCCGTGACGACGCAGGTTCCGGGGTTAATTTGATACCAGGAAATGAGATGAGGCTTTTTCGCTTATTTAAATTTTGCCAGATTCTAGATAACAGAGCATGACCGCTTGAGGCCGCAGCTATCCTTGAAAAAAAAAAAAAAAAAAATTCCTCCGGACCACTCAAGCTGCATCCCAGCTTACCAGCGCTTGAGTTTAGTAATTATGGATAAATAAAACGCTTTGAAGGTAATGTGTTAGGTTCACTGTTTAGCGACTAAAACTACAAAATTCAATGGAATACCACCTTTCAATGTGCAGCTTAATCAAAAGGACTGGTCAGAGTTTTAAGTACACATCATTCACAATTAGACAAATCTTATTACCATTAAAAGAACGCTCTATATACTAAGATAAACAGTTTCTGTGATCAGCAACAATTATATTAAACAGCAATTAAAGAGGGAACAACAGTTTGTATACCAACAAAAGATTTAAGATGAAACAGGCGTTTTATCAAATTATAAATCCTAATAGTCAAGCCCACAAAGTGAAAGCTTAATTGTCTAATTACAACCAAATGTTATTATCATTTAAACCACAGACTGTATACAGGGTGGTCCATTTATCGCAGCGCCATCTAGCGGGCGACCCATAGCGCCATCTGGTTTCCCCCTTGAAGCTAGAAGAGTTTCGTTCTTTGTAGTCTTTTCATTTGATGCTTATTTCGTGAGATATTTGGCCCGGTCACTATAAATGGACCAACTTGTATATTATAACCAAGGGCACAGCTCGGGATAACAGAAACGGGAGTAGTTAGGTTAGAAACAACTTTCTATTACAAGGACGTTACAAATTTGCCCGGCGGGGCTGACTCAACATTTAAACAACCATGAAACTAAGAGGCAACGTCTTCAGCAAGGTCCTGGAATCTATCCTCACCCGACGCATCCACCAGCATCTCCGCCAGCACCGCCTCCTTCCCGTTACCCAGTGTGGCTTTCGGCCGTCCTTCTCTTCCGACGACCTTCTCCTTCACCTCACTCATATCCTTTCCGAACAGCTTAATTCCCGACGCTCCGCAATCTTCCTCTCCCTGGACCTCGAACGAGCTTCTGACCGCGTATGGCATTCCAGTCTCCTCTTCAAGCTCCAAACCTTCGCCCTTCCCATCAACTACGTCCGTCTCACCTGCTCCTTTCTCTCCCGCCGTCCTTCCTATGTCACCATCCATAACACAGATTCCTACACCTTTTTCCCCTCTGCCGGTATGCCCCAAGGCTCCGTCCTCTCCCCCCTTCTGTACCTTTTGTACACGGCGGACGTGCCGCAGCCGTCACCCCCCATTCACCTTCTCCAGTTTGCCGATGACACCGCCTTCCTTGCCCTTGCCCCCACCCTACAGCGCTCCCAACACCTTCTCCAATCCCATCTTGACCAGTTCACTGCTTGGTGCAACCAGTGGTTGCTCCAGGTCAATCCCTCCAAAACCCAGGTGCTCATTGTAGGCAAAACCATCCCTTCCTTCCGCCTCCTTGATTTCTATCTCACCATCTATGGCCGTCCTCTCGCCCTCACTCCCACCCTCAAGTACCTTGGTGTCACCCTCGACCGTCGCCTCTCCTGGACTCCCCACCTCCAGACAATCCAAGCCAAGGCACGCTCCCGACTCAGTCTCCTCAAGCTCCTCTCCGGCCGTACGTGGGGTCTGGACCCCTCCACCATCCTCCACACCTATAAATCCCTCATCCGACCTATCCTTTGTTATGCCCATCCGGCTTGGATCTCCGCCACTCCTACCTTTTACAAATCCCTCCAAATCCTTGAACGCCATGCTCTCCGCCTCGCCTATCGCATCCGTCTCCCCTCCCCCACGCGGATCCTGTACGATCTCATCCCCATCCCCCAGCTTCTCTTTTTCCTTAAAGGATACGGATCCTGTACACCTCCCATAAACTCGATCCTCCTCACCCGCTCATCTCCCCGATCTTCTCCCACCCCCGCCCACTGCCGCGCCTGTATTCCCACGTCCCACCCGGTCTCCATCTCTCCACCCTCCTTACCCTCTCCCAAGGTGGCTTCCGCTAGTTCCCTCTCCCTGATGATACCCTCCTCCCCTCCATCTACCCCTCCTATCAACTTTGACCCCGCCCCACCCCCCACTTCTGGTGTCCTTTCCTTTAGGCACCCTCCCTCCCTTCTCTTCCCTTCTCTTTCCTTTTCCCCTGTCCCCTCCCTCCACCCCTCTACCCCCGGGCTTCTCCTCCCCCTTCCTCCCTCCCCCTATCTCCCCTGCCTGTAGCAGCTCTGCTCTCCCCTCTCGCTCTCCCACTCCCCTTCCTCCCCCTCCTCTCTTGGCAGGTCGCCGGACTCGCACACGCACAGTGAACATTCGCGCGCCGGAGGTCATTGCCATCAGTGTCTCGTGTGTGTGCCTTCGTTTGTGTTTAGTGTATGTTCGCCGTCACGCCGCCACTGTTCCCGTGTACCGTCGCCGTCATCCCTGTTTTGTGCGCCGTGTCAACTAGTGTCAGTGATGTTTTCTCGTCCAGCGTGAACGGCTCCGTGCTTTTTGTTTTTTAGTGTCTACATTGTTTTGCCCGCCGTTTTGATTATATTGTCTGTGCCCCCTCTATGTATTACTTATTGTAAACCTCAAGGCTGAAGAGCGGCGTACTCAGCTGCTGACAGCCCGCCTTGTGTAAGGTGATGAATATCACAATAAAGAAAAAAAAAAGAAAAAAATAAAAAAAAAAATTAGAGACAACTATCCAATATGAAATGTCAAGACTAGGTGCTGCCCCTGTATCTCCACCGAGAAACAAATTCCATCGCCATAGCTAGCCTTCGAATACAGTATTCACAAAACTTGTTTTTCTTTTTTTTAACGTTTAGTGGCTAGGAACAGCGCGCAAGACCGCTCCCAGTTAACAACATGCGGCCTGTTTTTTCAACAGAGATAAATTCCTGGAGCACGAGGTTTAAGCCACACAATGCAGATTATATGCTTTTCTTCTTACAAGATGTGACTGTTAACACCAAACACAGTAAATAAAACCCAACAGTGTGATAGGTTGAGAAACTAAGGACAACCTGCTTGCATCTAGGAACAGCGCCTACTAAATTCAGTGAGCTGCGCCCAAAAAAAGTGCTAGGTCACTAAAGACAGTGATGTTACAGCCCCCGACATTAAGAGAAGGGGTCAGGGCGACTGTCACATTAAATAAACTATTGAACCAAACGCTTGAGCTGTCCACAACAAGAGTAGCTTCCCATAGTAATTAAAAAATCTAGGCCAGGTTTAAAAACATATTACAATGTTAAAACAAGGGACACAAAACCAGCGTAGAATAAATCCTCAGGCCCTTAAAACGAGAAGAACATCAGTTACGCTAAAGAGTTACTGCATTACAGTTCGGTCTAAGGCGCTGCAGTCGTGGACTGTGCGGCTGGTCCCGGCGGAGGTTTGAGTCCTCCCTCGGGCATGGGTGTGAATGTGTGTGTTTGTCCTTAGGGTAATTTCGGTTAGGTAGTGTATAAGCTTAGGGACTGATGACCTTCGCAGTTAAGTCCCATAAGATTCACACACATCTGAACATTTTTTTGATTACAGTTACGGTAGTTAGTGAGTGGTAACCTCAACTCACCACTAGAATGATGAAAACAACAGTTACATGAAACAATTAATAGATTACAATTACATAACATGCTGAGCGGCGATCTCCTACGCGAAAATGATGCAGGTCAGCATGGCGTGTAGAAGCACAGACGCGAAGGCACTACGGTCCAAGTGCCCCATACGGCGGCCTACCACATTGTCCGTGACGCTGAAACAGACTAAAGACGCGTGTAAGTCCAGGCCACCACAGCATGTTCAACACTTCCGCAGTTACAGTGCTTAGTGAGAAAGCTATAATTGAGTCAGCGTCATAGTAAAGACGCATTGTGGGTATCAAACATGATGGTAGGAAAGAACAATAATTCCAGAAGTAATGCGGAGCATGGACTAAGAAACCAGCACAGCCAGAAATTTCTAACGCAGCTCGACTCCTCTCCGAGTTACAAAGCACCGGGGACGACGCGGGTAGATCAATGAGACTCTTACACGGCTGGAACACGCTGGAATCAGACTTACCTGCAAAAGTCCAATATATCCTTCAGACAATAGGTGCATTTCTCTGAGCCAGAATTCACACTAGGCGAACAAGGCCACGAATCAGATACCATGTACAGCTAGATTACCACATGGCCAGTTAAGCAGTTCCGGAAGTCTTTAAAGAGCTCTGCACTAAAAAACCGGTACCGATGTACACATACAAACTTGCTAATGCCCAACGATTTCGCGACGTATTCTCTTCTTTGTTCATTTCCTGATTTTTGATCTCAAATGACAGTGCCCTGTTAATCTGCTAGGTAGAATCTCCACTTTTTCTGAACGATGCCGTGCCGTTTCGGCTCCCTTTCATTCTACAAACTGCTGAGTTCGTAGCAGCGATATAAAGTGCACTATTTATCTAGGAGCTTGATAGAGGTGTCGCGATCGGAGAAGCGAGGCGTTGAGTGCGTGGAGTGGTTTGCTGGGATCAGTGGTGCTAGAGCAGCGGCTTCCTCATCTCTCGGTATCACGGAGGGCACGTGTCTCTTATTTACGACTGACTAATCTTAGAATTTAATGATTGGAAAATCGATTTAATATTTGGTGTTGCTTCAAAAAAAGAAAAATGTTCATTACCGAGGAACATACACGAAACAAGTTACAGTTAACAAAAAGCGGCAAGAATGTTCGCCAGAGATAAATCAGTTATAGGTACGCAGTACAGATTATTTGCTTTTATTCTTACAAGATTTGACTGCTAACATCAAACACAATAGAACCCAACAGGGCGATGACCAGACAAAATAAGGAATACTAAAAACAATCTGTTTACATCTAGGCAACGCGACTACGAAATACAGTCAACTGTACACAAAGCATGCGCGAGGTGTCCAAAGGTATTACCGTTAGAGCACCCGACTTTCTGACATTAAAGGAAGGGGGCAGGGGGGTGGGGTTAGACATTAAATAAACTACTAAACCAGAAGAATGAGCGGTTAAAAACAGGTGTAGCTACCCATACTCATTAAAAAAAGTAGGACAAGTTTAAAAATATATTACACTGCTAAAACAAGGGGTACAAAACTGGCATGGAACATCTAGTCGCTTAGGCCCTTAAAATGAGAAAAACAGCAGTTACATGAAAGAGTTTCTAGATTACAGTTGTGTAAGTGAGCGAGTAGCGATCTCCACTGAGTGCTTAGGCCTTTAAAAAGAGGAAAATAGCAGTTACATGAAACAGTTAATATATTACGATAACATAAATTACGAGGGGCGTTTGAAAAGTCCGTGCAACGTCCGAGAGATGGCACCACCAGCGCGTAGCGAGATGATGTTTAGGTAGAATCATCTTTGGAAAGAACGCACACCAAATTTCAGCCATGTTGGCCTATTTCTTTGTTTTATCATTTGTGTGAATCAAGGAAGTCAAGTGATTGTCAAAAAATGGATGAAGAAGAACTTCGTGTGGTGATTAAACATTACTTTATGAAAGGCAAAACGCCTCAGGAGACTAAAGCTTGATAAACATTACGGCGACTCTGCACCTTCGATTAGAACAGTTTATAAGTGGTTTTAAAATTTTCAGAGTGGCCATATGGGCACAAGTGATGCTGAACGTTCTGCACGCCCTGTGGAGGTTACGACTCCAGAAATCATTGATAAAATCCATGATATGGTGACAGAAGAGTTAAGGTGCATGAAATTCCTAGTGCTGTGGGCATCTCGAATGAACGGATACATAATATTTTGCATAAACGTTTGGACATGAGAAAGCTATCCGCAGGATGTGTTCCGCGATTGCTCACGCTTGACGAAAAACGGAATCGTGAGAAGTGTTGCAAGCATGGTTTGCAGCTATTCAGGAAGAATCCGCAGGACTTAAAGCGTCATTTCGTCACTATGGATGAAACGTGGATACATTACTATACTCCTGAGACCAAACAACAATCTAAACAAAGGGTTACCAAGGGAGAATCTGCACCAAAGAAGGCGAAGACCATTCCTTTGGCCGGAAAGGTTATGGCGACTGTCTTTTGGGATTCGCAAGGGATAATCCTCATCGACTATCTGGAAAAGAGTAAAAGTATTACAGGTGCATGTTATTCATCGTTATTGGACCGTTTGAAAACCGAGCTCCAAGAAAATCGCCGGCGATTGGACGCGAATGAGTCCTTTTCCATCACGACAATGCACTAGCACACACCTCAGCAATTGTGCTCCCAAAATTATTGGAAATAGGATTCCAGCTCGTTTCACATCTCCCGTATTCTACAGACTTGGCTCCCTCAGACTGCTACTTGTTTCCCAATTTGAAAAAAATGGCTGGCTGGACAAAGACTTTATTTGAACGAGGAGGTGATTGGAGGAACTAATAGTTATTTTGCAGACTTAAACAATTCCTATTATTCGTAAGGGTTCAACAAATTAGAACAGCGATGGACGAAGTGTATAAGTGTAAAAGGAGACTATGTCGAAAAATAAAGAAGGTTTACCACAAACACGTATGTAGTTTTTATTTTTGCACGGACTTTTCAAACGCCCCCCGTAGTGAGCTACGACCTCTCTGTAGAAGATGGCGCAGGCCAGCGTGGCATGTAGAAGCACTGCTGAAATGGCACTACGCTCCAGGAGTCCCGTAAGACAGCACACCACACTGTCCGTGTCGCTGGAGCAGACTAGTCTAAATCTGGTCCACCACGCCACACTGAACACTGCCGCAGTTAAACGGTTCAAATTAAAAAAAAAAATGTTCAAATGCGTGTGAAGTCTTATGGGACTTAACTGCTAAGGTCATCAGTCCCTAAGCTTACACACTACTTAACCTAAATTATCCTAAGGACAAACATACACACCCATGCCCGAGGGAGGACTCGAACCTCCGTCGGGACCAACCGCACAGCCTATCACTGCAGCGCCCAAGACCGCTCGGCTAATCCCGCGCGGCTTAAACTGTTCGTCGAGATGGGTAAAGCTGAGTAAACGTGTTATACTACACACACACACTGTGGGTGTAACAGAACAAGATTGCACAATAGAAGAATAATTCCAGAAGTAGTGCTGAGCATGGATAAGAAACCTAAATAGCCAGAAATTTGCAGCTCGGCTCCTCTCCGATTTACAAAGGTGCTGGAAATGAGATAGGCGGAGTAGTGTGATTCTTATACAGCCTGAACAGCAAGCTCACTTGCAGAAGTTCGATCTACGCTTTCAGACAAGAAGTGAATTTCTAGGAGCCAAAACTCACACTCGGCGACCGAACAACCAGGGGGCTTAATTCCACGACCACGAATCAGCTAACTCGTGCAACTACTTTACCAAATGGCAAATTAATCAATTCAGGAATGTTTCAGTGTGCTCTACACTAAGAAAGTGTCTGACCCCAGGAAGCCGTTGTGCACACACAAACTTCCCAGTGCCCAAACTCAGTACGCCTTGTCACAGATTCGAGACACGTACTCCTTTGACACTGAAAGAGGAGGACGTCGCTGCCCAAGCACCACCGTTCCCAGCTCACCCCTTCCCGTGGAAACGTTCACTTCCCTGACAGTGACACTACTACCAAGCCTCTTACATGAACAGAGCACTCTATACCATGTCCGTGAACTCACGCTGACAAGGCACGCAATATGTAAAAGGAAAGGGAGCCAACACAGCTCAACTTCTTCAAACAAAAGTAGGGAATGACTTCCATGGTACTAGAGGGAGCTACAGAGGTCAGAAACTGCAGAGGAAGACAGGGATTGGAATACGTACAGCAAATAATTGAAGACGTAGTTGGTAAGTGCTACACTGAAATGAAGAGGATGACACAGGAGACGAATTCGTGGCGGGTTGTATCAAACCCATCAGAAGATGAGTGAAAAAGGAAAGAAGAAGCCAAGAGTGGGGAGCTCTGGCCAGCGGTTTACCGTAGTATAGTTAAGCATTGTTTTAGAAGCTGTATCTTTGCCTCATTTACATCTTTGTTTTATGTGGTCCACTGGGGCCATCTACATCTACATCTACATGGATACTCTGCAAATGAAATTTAAGTGCCTGGCAGAGGGTTCATCGAACCACCTTCACAATTCTCTATTATTCCAGTCTCGTACAGCGCACGGAAAGAATGAACACCTATATCTTTCCGTACGATCACTGATTTCCCTTATTTTATCGTGGTGATCGTTCCGTCCTATGTTGGTCGGTGTCAATAAAATATTTTCACATTCGGAGGAGAGAGTTGGTGATTGGAATTTCGTGAGATGATTCTGTCGCAACGAAAAACGCCTTTCTTATAATGATTTCCAGCCCAAATCCTGTATCATTTCTGACACTCTCTCCCATATTTCAGGATAATACAAAACGTGCTGCCTTTCTTTGAACTTTTTCGATGCACTCCGTCAGTCCTACCTGGTAAGGATCCCGCACCGCGCAGCAGTATTCTAAAAGAGGACGGACAAGCGTATTGTAGGCAGTCTCCTTAGTAGGTCTGTTACATTTTCTAAGTGTCCTGCCAATAACACGCAGCCTTTTGTTAGCCTTCGCCACAACATTTTCTATGTGTTCTTTCCAATTTAAGTTGTTCGTAATTGTAATACCTAGGTATTTAGTTGAATTTATGGCTGTTAGATTTGACTGATTTATCGTGTAGCCGAAGTTTAACGAGTTCCTTTTCATACTCATGTGGATGACCTCACACTTTTCGTTATTTAGAGTCAACTGCCACTTTTCGCACCATTCAGATATCTTCTGATGACTTCATTTAGTCAATAAACGACAGCGTCATCTGCAAACAACGGAAGACGGCTGCTCAGATTGTCTCCCAAATCGTTTATATAGATAAGTAACAGCAAAGGGCCTATAACAGTACCTTGCGGAACGCCTGAAACCACTTCTGTTTTACTCGATAACTTTCCGTCAATTACTACGAACTGTGACCTCTCTGACAGGAAATCGCAAATCCAGTCACACAACTGAGACGGTATTCCATAAGCACGCAATTTTACTACGACCAGCTTGTGTGAAACAGTGTCAACAGCCTTCCGGAAATCCAGGAATACGGAATCACAACCGTTTACTATTCACGTGGGTTTATGAACTAACTGCTCGAAATAATTTTCAGAGAATGCGTTTAGCACAATTTCGGATGATATTTTATGCATACCTCCGGAATTAAACATGTATTTTCGCCAACATATCGAGGGTAAATTTAAGTCACCACCGAGTATTATCGTATGAGTCGGGTACGTGTTTGAAATCAAACTCGAGTGTTCTTTGAACGTTTCAGCAACTGTATCATCTGAACTGGGAGGCCGATTAAAGGATCCAGCCAACAATGACCTCTGCCCATACTAACTCATAGGAAGTATCTACTTCAATTTCGCGACATGTTAAACTACTTCTAAGAGCAACAAACACGCCACCGCCAACGGTGTTTAGCCTATCTTTTCGGAACACCGTTAGGTTCTTCGCAAAAATTTCCGCTGAGCTTATATCAGGCTTTAGACAGCTTTCAGTGGCTATAACGATTTGAGCATCAGTGCTTTCTATTAGCGCTTGGAGCTCTGGTACTTTCCCAACACAGCTACGACAATTTACAACTGTTATACCAATGGCTCCTGTATCTATGTTCTTTCTGTGTTCAGCTTGCACCCTTTGTGGCCGAAGCCCATCTTGTGTTTTGCCCAGACCCTCTAACCTAAAAAAACGTCCCAGTCCACGCCACACAGCCCCTGCTACCCGCGTAGCCGCCTCCTACGTATAGTGGACACCTGACCTATTCAGCGGAACCCGAAACGCTACCACCCTTCGGCGCAAGTAGTGGAATCTGCAGCCTACACGGTTGCAGAACCGCCTGAGCCTCTGATTCAGACCCTCTACTCGGCTCTTACCAGAGGTCCGTAATCGGTCCTGTCGACTATGCTGCAAATGGTCAGCTCTGCTTTCATCTTGCAAGCAAGACCGGCAGCCTTTACCACTTCTGTTAGCCGCTCGAAACCAGAGAGTATCTCTTCTGATCCAAAGCGACACACATCACTGATACCGACGTGAGCAACCGCCTGCAGTTGGCTGCATCCTGTGCTCTTCATGGCATCCGGGAGGACCCTTTCCACATCTGGAATGACTCCACCCGGTATGCACACGGAGTGCACGTTGGTTTTCTTACCCTCTTTGTCAGCCAAGTCCCTAAGGGGCCCCATAACGCGCCTAACGTTGGAGCTCCCAAGTACCAATAGTCCCACCGTCTGCGACTGCCCGGATCTTGCAGGCTGAGTGGTTTTTTCTGAAACAAGACAGGCGACAGCATCTGGCTCAGCGACAGTGTCAGCCACAGACACCTGGAACCTGTTTGTCAGACAAACCGGAGAGGCCTTACGTACGCCTGGGAAGTCTTTCGCCGCCTCTTTCGCCCTGGGGCGACCTCCCACTCGACCACAGATGAGGAGTCAGTCTCAGTGCGACCAGTAACTGGGTTGGCCACCAGTGAGGACAGATCAGAGGACTCTGATGCGCTGGACGTCCGTTGGATCCCCACGGCTGCCCCACAACAGTGGTGCCCATCCACTGTAGCCTCAAGCTGTGTAACCGAAGTCATCACAGCCTGGAGCTGAGAGCGAAGTGTCACCAACTCGGCTCGCATCTGCACACAACAATCGCAGTCACTGTCCATACCAAAGACCATGGAAAACTAAACTATGCACATAAACGGACTATTGGCAAGAGCTGCGCAACTCTACTGTAGACCCTGAAGAAAACTCACTAGCTGTGTCTTGTAATACACAGATATTCAAGAACCTAACTACCGAAGGACTCAGGTGAAACTAAATAATTTGCCCCTGATAAGAAACATGTAATATACCACAGAATCGGTTTACTTTCTGACGCAAACGAAAATGCGAGAGCTGTGGCTATTAGGTTTTAAATTTACATGCAGAAACTCAAGAACTATTGAAGCACACAGATGATATAATAAAATTCGCTCCTGGTTAGGAACTCGTAAATGTCACAAAAGCGGTTTACTTATCTGTTGCTGCGTCTGTCGCGGTCGGCTGCTACTGCCTGACTCTGATCTTAATCAGAAATATTATCAGATCTGTATATCCGAGTATTCTAATCATATCACCGCCTCCTGTACGGACTGAACTTGTAGGAGCTCAACAGGGTCCCTTTTCGCCTGTCTAATGGTGCGGCGGTTTTTTCCTGCCTTTTAGATTATGTCTTCGGCGATTCTACACTCCTAGAAATTGAAATAAGAAAACCGTGAATTCATTGTCCCAGGAAGGGGAAACTTTATTGACACATTCCTGGGGTCAGATACATCACATGATCACACTGACAGAACCACAGGCACATAGGCACAGGCAACAGAGCATGCACAATGTCGGCACTAGCACAGTGTATATCCACCTTTCGCATCAATGCAGGCTGCTATTCTCCCATGGAGACGATCGTAGAGATGCTGGATGTAGTCCTGTGGAACGGCTTGCCATGCCATTTCCACCTGGCGCCTCAGTTGGACCAGCGTTCGTGCTGGACGTGCAGACCGCGTGAGACGACGCTTCATCCAGTCCCAAACATGCTCAATGGGGGACAGATCCGGAGATCTTGCTGGCCAGGGTAGTTGACTTACACCTTCTAGAGCACGTTGGGTGGCACGGGATACATGCGGACGTGCATTGTCCTGTTGGAACACCAAGTTCCCTTGCCGGTCTAGGAATGGTAGAACGATGGGTTCGATGATGGTTTGGATGTACCGTGCACTATTCAGTGTCCCCTCGACGATCACCAGTGGTGTACGGCCAGTGTAGGAGATCGCTCCCCACACCATGATGCTGGGTGTTGGCCCTGTGTGCCTCGGTCGTATGCAGTCCTGATTGTGGCGCTCACCTGCACGGCGCCAAACACGCATACGACCATCATTGGCACCAAGGCAGAAGCGACTCTCATCACTGAAGACGACACGTCTCCATTCGTCCCTCCATTCACGCCTGTCGCGACACCACTGGAGGCGGGCTGCACGATGTTGGGGCGCGAGCGGAAGACGGCCTAACGGTGTGCGGGACCGTAGCCCAGCTTCATGGAGACGGTTGCGAATGGTCCTCGCCGATACCCCAGGAGCAACAGTGTCCCTAATTTGCTGGAAAGTGGCGGTGCGGTCCCCTACGGCACTGCGTAGGATCCTACGGTCTTGGCGTGCATCCGTGCGTCGCTGCGGTCCGGTCCCAGGTCGACGGGCACGTGCACCTTCCGCCGACCACTGGCGACAACATCGATGTACTGTGGAGACCTCACGCCCCACGTGTTGAGCAATTCGGCGGTACGTCCACCTGGCCTCCCGCATGCCCACTATACGCCCTCGCTCAAAGTCCGTCAACTGCACATACGGTTCACGTCCACGCTGTCGCGGCATGCTACCAGTGTTAAAGACTGCGATGGAGCTCCGTATGCCACGGCAAACTGGCTGACACTGACGGCGGCGGTGCACAAATGCTGCGCAGCTAGCGCCATTCGACGGCCAACACCGCGGTTCCTGGTGTGTCCGCTGTGCCGTGCGTGTGATCGTTGCTTGTACAACCCTCTCGCAGTGTCCGGAGCAAGTATGGTGGGTCTGACACACCGGTGTCAATGTGTTGTTTTTTCCATTTCCAGGAGTGTATTTCGACAGCATGGTGGTTTATAGTGTCACGTTCGTTGATCACTTGAAACACCTGGAGGCGATTCTGGAGCAACTTAGGGAGGCAAGGTTGGCCATAAAACCATCCAGCAAATACAAATACTATTTTGCAGCATTTAGATTCTGCCGATTGTAATAGGATCAATCAAGGACGCACTAGGGATATGCGTAGCTTCTCTGTGCTCAATAATAAGAAGGCTGTGGCTTGATCTATTGGCATGGGAAAATTTTGCTCAATTAGTGGGGCCCCTTAATGACCTTCGTAAGAAAGGGGTTGTTTTACATTGGGACTAGAATCATGAGGCATCCTTTGATGCAACTAAGCTGTTACCGATTTTGCTTCTGGAATGACCGCTTTTCGTCTGCAAGAACAAAATGGTGAGAAGCGTCCCATAGCTTACGCTTCTAGGCACTGGCTGTCCTATTTGAACTGAGATATTTAACTTTTATCTTGAACACTTTCCTTGAGGACTGGAGGAGTAGGACGCTGGGCGATTCGGATTTCCTCATTTCGTTTTAAGGTCAGGCACACTAGCGACCCCAAGAATCAGGCGGCGGATGCCTTAAGCCGCATGTTCGAAGGGGTGATCCAGGATCAGGGGAGGGGGGGGGGGGTCTTCTGAGAATTGGGCAACTGGGTGTTGACGGAGGTACCTAGAAGAGGAAGCAAGATCTTGACACTAGAATAACTGGGGTTAAAGAGGGGCTATTACAAAGTGAACAGACGGCCAACTTTGTTATAGTCGCCGTGACAAGCGGGAACCTAAGATTTGTTTTCCCATGGAAGTTGTCTATCCTGTATCCCGTTACTTTCACAACACACCATGATCGGTAGCCACTTGGGTATTCATAAAAGTATTGCTAATGTTAAGGAAGATGTCACCTGGGCCACCCTTCATAAGGATATTCAGAGATTAGTGGGGGAGAGTGACAGCTTTTTTTTTTTTTTTTTTTGGTCATCAGTCTACTAACTGGTTTCATGCGGTCCGCCACGAATTCCTTTCCTGTGCTAACCTCTTCATCTCAGAGTAGCACTTGCAACCTACGTCCTCAATTATTTGCTTGACATATTCCAATCTCTGTCTTCCTCTACAGTTTTTGCCCTCTACAGCTCCCTCTAGTACCATGGAAGTCATTCCCTCATGTCTTAGCAGATGTCCTATCATCCTGTCCCTTCTCCTTATCAGTGTTTTCCACATATTCCTTTCCTCTCCGATTCTGCGTAGAACCTCCTCATTCCTTACCTTATCAGTCCACCTAATTTTCAACATTCGTCTATAGCAACACATCTCAAATGCTTCGATTCTCTTCTGTTCCGGTTTTCCCATAGTCCATGTTTCACTACCATACAATGCTGTACTCCAACGCACATCCTCAGAAATTTCTTCCTCAAATTAAGGCCGGTATTTGATATTAGTAGACTTCTCTTGGCCAGAAATGCCTTTTTTGCCATAGCGAGTCTGCTTTTGGTGTCCTCCTTGCTCCGTCCGTCATTGGTTATTTTACTGCCTAGGTAGCAGAATTCCTCAACTTCATTGACTTCGTAACCATCAATCCTGATGTTAAGTTTCTCGCTGTTCTCATTTCTACTACTTCTCATTACCTTCGTCTTTCTCCGATTTACTCTCAAACCATACTGTGTACTCATTAGACTGTTCATTCCGTTCAGCAGATCATTTAATTCTTCTTCATTTTCACTCAGGATAGCAATGTCATTAGCGAATCGTATCATTGATATCCTTTCACCTTGTATTTTAATTCCACTACTGAACCTTTCTTTTATTTCCATGATTGCTTCCTCAATGTACAGATTGAGATTTCCTTGATGATTCAGTAGACGCAATAATCACAATTAAAACAATTGGACGACAATGATACTGAAGATATGAATATTCAGACTTTATAGACGTAGAATTTGACACTTATATAACACCAGGACAAGACCTAGAAAACGACAGATTTCGACTTCTAGATGTAGATAACCGAACAATTCTACCAATAAATACAGAAGTACGAGTATTAACAAGAGCATCAGACGTTCTTAAAAAAGGAGGGTGTGGACCCCCCTTTTTTCCTACTTTTGTTTGAAGAGGTTGAGCTGAGTTAGCTCCCATTCCTTTTGCAAGTTGCGTGCCTTGTCAGTATGAGTTCGCAGCCACGGTATAGAGTGCTCTGTTCATGTAAGAGGCTTGGTGGTAGTGTCGCTATCGGGGAACTGAACGTTGCCAGCCGGCCGGAGTGGACAAGCGGTTCTAGGTGTTACAGTTTGGAACCACGCGACCGCTACGATCTCAGGTTCGAATACTCCCTCGGGCATAGATGTGTGTGATGTCCTTAGGCTAGGTTTAAGTAGTTCTAAGTTCTAGGGGACTGATGACCTCAGAAGTTATGTTCCATAGTGCTCAAAGCCATTTGAACCACTGGAACGTTGCCATGGGGAGTGGTGAGCTGGGAACGGTGTAGCTTGGGCAGCGACGGCCTCCCCTTTCAGTGTCAAAGGAGTACGTGTCTCGAATCTGTGACAAGACGTACTGAGTTTGGGCACTGGGAAGTTTGTGTGTGCACTACGGCTTCCTGGGGTCAGGCAATTTCTTAGTGTAGAGCACACTGAAACATTCCTGAATTGATTAATTTGCCATGTGGTGAAGTAGTTGCGCGTGTTAGCTGGTTCGTGGTCGTGGAATTAAGACCCCTGGTTGTTTGATCGCCGAGTGTGAATTTTGGCTCCGAGAAATTCACTTCTTGCCTAAAAGCGTAGATCGAACTTTTGCAAGTGAGCTTGCTGTGCCGGCCGCTGTGGCTGAGCGGTTCCAGGCGCTTCAGTGCGGAACCGCGCTGTTGCTACGGTCGCAAGCTCGAATCCTGCCTCGGGCATGGATGTGTGTGATGTCCTTAGGTTAGTTAGGTTGAAGTAGTTCTAAGACCAAAGTTCCGAACAAACAAGTGGACATTCAGAACTCAAATAGTGTTGTCACACCGGAAGCTCACTGGGTGTGTGCCCTAACCTGGCGTAGGTGTAGGTGTCAGCTGCTGTAACAGTCAAATTACGTCCTGTAGACAATATAATTAATTTTATCTCTATTTGTAGTGGTCCAAATATTTTTCGCATTCATAAATTATCAACGAGCCAGCAAACCCACATTACCTGACGCATTTAGCCAGCTGCTAGATAACTAGTACAAATTACTATTCAGTAGTTCACATCGCCCTTTTAACCCTCATATTTTTAAGAAAATCTGTAAATTCATTAGAAAGCTCTGTTAACTATGGTTTAAAACCTAGAATAATTGTAAACTGCAAATCATGAAAACACGAGTTGTTTTTCGTATAGGTTTTAAATAGATGAAAGAGAAGGGGGACATGTGATGCTTCGAAAGACGTACTTTCAGCGATACTTCTCAAAGCTATATCTGATATGCTATCAGTCACCTAGTTTAAGCTACTTTTCAGCGTCAGATGTTCTGGGCGCAATGGTCCCTCAAATTAAGTACCACAGTGTTATTTCCACGTTACATCCACCCACATACACACATACACACACACACATACACACACACACACACACACACACACACACACACACACACATACACAAACACACATACATACACGCACAAAATCTCCAAGACTGAAGAAAACTTCTATATGGTGTCTCACTGCATAATTAAAGACTAAGTAATGCTTCAGCTCACGAAGTACAGTTTTGGAGTGGAGTTGTAGCGGTAGGGGAGATAATGCATAATTTTCTGCAAAAGATTCACGTCATTGACAGATTAATACAACTTCTTATTTGAACCTTATGCCAAATTAAGGCTATGTTATTGGTGATAGAATGACTGGACTTCAATCATCCGACAGTGGGTAGAAGTTTTTCATGTGGTAAATTCTCAAAGCTGATCTCTTGCGAGACATTGCATCAATGTGAAAGCACCGTTTCTCCTCCAGAAATCTCAAAACAAAAGGCGTATTGGGAAAAAGACACTAATACACGGGAAATATAAAAATCCTGTGGCTATAGCACATAACGTGTAATTGCCTGACACTAAAATGGCTTCACTAATAGATGGCATGCCTGGGATATTGTAGCTGCTCCATGAAGACCACTGTTACCGTATGGAACTGGATGTAATGCAGCATTTTGCAGGAATTTTTAGGAAAGTGGAAGTACATTACTTCTTAATAGCAGACCATGATTTCTGTGTGTAAGAAGACTACAAAAAAAGGTAACAATGTGATTGTGAACAGCGATAATACAGATGGAACAGACTGTGTAACACGAATGTGCTCAATCTGAAGAATGAAGGCAAATAACAATTTCATTTGTCAACTGACAAGTCTATGAGCGCACAAATATGTTATTAACTATATTATAGAGATTATAAAGCGTGCTAACATGTGTGTCTGGAAAAATTTTACGTCTTCTCTGACTAAAGAACATGGCATTTGTAAGCAAGCCTCACAAATTACGTTAAACACATTATATGGGAAAATATGGATTTAACTAGGAATACAGGATATCAGCATTTATTGTGAATTCCAGTAGAAAGTGTTTACATATTGGAATTCTCAGAGTAAGTGGAACATTTGAGGATATTCATCGTATTGAAGTACATGTAACATCTGCTTCTAAACCTCTGTGGCAACACTTTGACATTCTTTGCCACGTGAGTTTAGCGCGATTGTATCGCTGACGTATTAGAGCACAATCTTGGCCGCTGTTGGCATAGTGACTTAGAGATGTTTATGTTTATCGTTGTTTTTCGAATGTTAAAGTAATGAAAGCTATTCTGAACAACTGCTTTATTATTCTATAGTTCGGGCATACTAGAAAGTCGCTAACCTCCATTCGCATTTAGATCTGCTTAAAAACGATGGTTACAGTGCATCTAAACGTGGTGGGCATGACATTGCGCTTCTAGCAATTGAAAAAGCTGTTTGCGGAGTTCAAAACTGATGAAATTGCTTCATTCAACAGACATTCATTTGAGAAAGTTGAAAACCTAAGACTCTATATTCAGCAGAAACCTGGACGAAAAGAGTTGGCAGTGTCCAACCAATAAAAATGTGGATGCTTCGACAACAGCACAACATATAAAATTTTAGGCAACATTAAAATTCCTGAATGCTCTTATGAAGCAGAAATACAAGAAGCAACAAAGCTAACTGGTGGGAGGATAATGAAGACAGTTTACTGGAATTAAGAAACATACGTATTAGAAATAGAGTGCATACTTTTTTGGCATTTATTGAATTACTCTGAAGAAAAATGATTGGATCATTCAAGTGAGATATTATAATTAAATGTTAAGCTTGTTACTATTAAGACTACAACAGTTGATAATGTAGAAATAATTGTTTTCTGTGTATAATGCCTATTCAAAAATTAATAAAGATTTTATTCTTCGTTGTCAACCTGCCAAATATCCACAAGAAATCTCCTGTTTATGATAACCAACATGAGTGTTTTGGATAATGATCTTGGAATAGTAGTTGAAAGTGAGCAGTCGGGTGATCTTGGAAGGTATCTGAAAGTGGGCAGTTTGAAACATAGCAACACTCATAGTGTACCTACTTGAAATACTTCTAAACAATGCCATTTGATTAAAGTTCAGTCTTTGCACCCCAGAAACACGGCCTTAATCTGCCTTTCTATAACATTGGACAGTTTTATCTAGTGTATATGATGTACTGTATTATTCTTTTACCCTCTAAAATGATGCCTGGTGAGGAGAAGTGTGTGTGTGTGTGTGTGTGTGTGTGTGTGTGTGTGTGTGTGTTATGTAAAAAATATTTTGGCACTTAATTTTAGGAGCCACTGTGTCAAACATCTCATGATTACTCCACTCTCCAGCTTGCTGCTGGATTCGAGTTTTGCAATTTATAATTGTTCTATGAATCGAATGATACTTGATAATGCTTTTTAATGAATTTACAAATATACTTTAAAAATATTAAAGTGAAAAGGGCGATGCCAATTTGTGATTTTTACAAGTTATCTAGTGGCTGACATGGAGTATCAGGCACTGGCGACTAGCTGGACGATCTATAATATGAGAATTTGAAGATTCTTTGTATTAGTGCAAATGGTTAGTTACAAAACTGAACATGGGCTTGCAAAGGGAATTGAGAAAAACAGGAGAAAGAATCAGGTAACTTTGCATTAAAACGGAATAATTGTATAAAAAATAAATTAAATGCACAATTTCTTCAAACAGATGTGCTGCAGATGGTATAAAATACATTGCCATTTTTGATAAATAACAGCCATTATTTGGTGCACATGTTCACTTCTGGAAATTACTAGAGGACATATTTCACTCTGAAACCAACAAACATGCTGACAATCATATTTGAATGTGTATAATATTGAGGTCATATATATTCTCAAGGAAAAATGATTGTAAAATAATGAGATGACGAATGTAATTACCATTTACAATATACATATTTAAAAATTATTTGTCTCTTAATGTGATTAAATAAAGGAAACTGTCTCTCTGAGTTCTCTTTAAAAGTGGTTACGATTTTTGCTACCCAGGTTAAATATTTTGCATTATTATAGTACATATTTAACATATATGGATTTCTTGAATGAAAATTGTAGTTTACAACAACTGCAATTAAAAAGCGCACTGCCTTCCCGAAAAAAATTGTCAAAGATTTTAGTTCCGCATGTGAATTACTTTGGGCTATAAATAGCGCACCTATTTCAGATTCATTTTCTATTACTAAAAATTAACTGTAATTTTTAATATAATCAGTACTGAACAAGCTCACCTCTGCTTCATAGAATCTCAGAAATGGTTTCGACCTCACGGTTACCCAAATAGTATGCCTTGCATTATTCATATAGCATAAGATTAACGCAAACACACTTTATGGCTAAATATGGCTTAAAAGTAACAAATTATGATGTGCTAAACATGGTTTGATTGAATAACAATATTAAACAGAATTTTTATCGTTCATTTCTTCGTTATCTTCTTTCTAGTCCTGTTGTCTTAAGTTAAATTGGCAGGACACCATCAGTTCTTTGTTAAACATAAACTCTGGATTAGTGTCCCACTTGGTGCTATAGTGCTTATTTAGCAGACTCAAAATGTCTTTCTTTTTTGAAGACTAATTTGCAATACACAAAGGCAGGGGCTCAACAAGCATTTGCTTAATACTTCTGCCTTTTCTGCAAACACCCATTTGTTCTTAAAGCTCTGTAGAATACCATTTTGCAGCATGGATAGCAATTGTTTCTTTGCTTCTCTGTTTAGTTAATATTTTTGTGCTAACAATCTTGAAGTGCCAATTCACTAGAGGTCTCAGTACACCAGTCACTGTCTTTTTCCAAGTATAGGCTCCATCCGGATGCATTACAGTTCAAAATTCTGAAATGTAATTATTTAGACCTGCAGATTAAGAATATTCCCCAACTCTGAATATTATTCTCGACACAACAAAAAACACGATCTCGTGCATACAGGAGTGGGCAGACACTGGAAAATTTGCTACTATTTCTTGTAACTGGTTGGTATTTTAGTTGCCAAACACTTACTTATCATTCCCGTCATGATTTGATTTTTGTTTTGCTCACAACCATGAAAAAAAGACGTACACTGTGCACTGTTGGAGAGAAGTTTCTCAGTTGTTTATAATGAATATTTCCAGATTCTTGTCTCCGTTATGTGGTTATAAATATCTCCAATGAAACTCTGTTTCATTCTGCAGCATTCTGTTAAATGAATGCCCACTTTCGCCTGTGGTCGCGAATTTCTATTTGGAGTATTTCGAGGAGGAAGCTTTGACGTCATCCAAATGGAAACCTACTTGTTTTCTACGTTATGTTGATGACACTTTCGTGATATGGCCCCATGGAAAGGACAAGCTCCTAGACTTCCTTACACACCTGAACTCCATACATCCGAACATCAAATTCACTATGGAGACCGAAGCAGAAGTAAGTTTAACATTCCTGGACGTCATGGTCAAAAGAAGAGCGGATGGCACCCTGAAACGCGGGGTATACAGGAAGAAAACGCACACCGACCTGTATTTGCATACAAATAGCTGCCACCACCCTTCACAGAGGAATGGGGTACTAAAAACACTAGTGCACAGGGCGGCACCATCTCGGAACACTTTAAAACTGTATTTCGGAAAAACGTGTACTCGGAATGTCGGATCAGACGCGCCCTCCGCCCCACCTCTACAGTACAGTGTGTGGAGATGGACGAAGTCACGGAGGAAGAGATAGCCACCGCCTATATACCGTATACTGGCGCACTATAGGGGAAAATAGGACGAATATTGAGGAAACACAGAGTAGGAACTGTCTTTTGCCCGCCCTATAAAACACGAGCGTTATTGGAAAGTGTCAAAGACGATCTCGGTTTGCGGAAGGCCGGCATATACCAGATTCCCTGTGAGTGTGGGAAGACTTACATTGGACAGACAGTGCGCACCATCGAAGATTGTTGCCGAGAACATCAGAGGCACACTCGACTTATGTACCCCAACAAGTCGACAGTCGCAGAGCACTGTTTGTCCGAAAATCACGAAATGGACTACCAACATACCAGGGTCTTGGCACAGACACCTAAATAATGGGACAGCGTCGTTAGAGAGGCTATCGAAATTCGTACCAGGGAGGGACTCATCAACAGAGATTGCGGCTATAACCTCAGCAAGGCATGGGAACCAGCACTGAGTCTAATTAAAAAGAGGCTTAGCAAAGAAAACGAACGAGCGACCAGGGCGGACGAGACAGTTACACCGACGCCACCACAGACGCCGATGCCAGCCTCTCAGCGACCGCCGACTCTCGGCCGCGGGCGCGGACCGCGGAGAGAACACCTCGCGGGGGAGGGCATTTAGGACGGCCGCCTGCCCTCAGGAGCTCAGTTCGTCAGTGACGATGGTGACATGTCTGATCGCCGAAATATTGTGCCCGTTCGACACTATGGACCGGCAGTACACCCGTGGACTGTTCGAGCAAGAAATACGCCGGGAGAAGTTGAAGAATCACATTCACTTTGTTGTTCAGAAGTGATTCATTTATGCGCTTCCGTCTTTGATCACTGTCAGAAATATCTTCCGAGAAAAAAAGCAAAGTCATAATTACAAATGTATGTAAGAACACATCATTTAAAGTAAATTTTACAAAAATATATTACACAAATTACAGAAGTGGATATTCCAAATGTAAGAGCAAAGTCTTTATACAGAGTGTGCAGCCATGTGTGTTACCCATGAGGATGATGACTTCACTGATACAAGGCTGGCGTTACAAAGCTTAGCTGATATCACTTTCCATCGTGTGGCGTGAATGTGTAAGGAAAGGGGAAATATATTTAAATCAAAAAAGTTGTTGAACAACCTTATATTAAACATTTAAATAACACAACAATATTCGAAGTTAAGCCTACAAATATGATAAAACAATAGCATATGCAACAGTGCATAGGGAATACAGTATTCAACAAACGTCTTTGCAAAAAGTAGATATCAGGAGCTGCCACTAGGCCGCGAGACAGTTGAAAATGACGTTACTCGCGACACATTAGTAGTGTGTGTGAAATCTTGTGGGACTTAACTGCTAAGGTCATCAGTCCCTGAGCTTACACACTACTTAACCTAAATTATCCTATGGACAGACACACACACCCATGCCCGAGGGAGGACCTGAACCTCCGCCGGAACCAGCCGCACAGTCCATGACTGCAGCGCCCAAGATCGCTCGGCTGATACCGCGCGCCACATTACTTCTTAAAGCTGAAATATAAACTCACGTAATGCACTAATTTGGAGCAAGTAATGTCATTTTTTATTTATTGTAACTGACTAGTGGCAGTTCGTGGTAGTTGCGTTTTGTAATGCTTTTTATCTCATTCTGTATTCCGTCTGCACTGTTGTATAAACTCTTGTTTTATGGTATTTCTAGCTTAATACTTAGAGTTTTTCTTCTATTATTTTTATATTTTTGTAGAAGAACGTGGAACTAATTTTATGGTTACAATAGTGCGCCGCTGTCCTTATACAATTACACCACCTGGCAGGAAGTGATACAATTTAAGCTTTGTAATGCTGTTCAGCTACCAGTTAAGTACTAATACTGGTTGGGGATAAAATGATTCCATATTCTGTATGAATGCTTTGTTCTTATTTTTGGTATGTCTCCTTCTGAACTCTCAGTAAGATCTGTTGTAAAATTTACTTTGCGTGATGTGTTATTAAAGACATTTGTGGTTATGGATTAAGGGGAGCCAGAGGTGCCTATGCTGCCCATGTTAAAATCACTAAGTTTGAGGAACATTTATGAATAAACTACCAAATAGAAAAATTTGAATTTTTTTTTTACATATAGAGTGGTTTAGTATTGCATTTATGACAGAGGGATTTTGGAGTATCTTTTCCAGTTTCGTTCCAATTATTTTTTTTTATTATTGACCCAAATTTTTTTACAAATAATTGCTTTATAATTAAACTGAAATGAAACTACTGAACATATTGCCAAATGGCTGTGTTACAATGTAAGTTTGACCACTAGGAGTGCTGTATAAAAATTTCATCTCTCTAGCTTGAGTGAATTTTGAGAAAAGTTCCTTGTATTCGAAAAATTCTAATTTACGGGAAATGGCTCAAAGTTTCTCAATACATTCCTGCACTATGGGATGGATTATCAGGGTTTTCTTCTTCATCTTCCAAAAGCTTCCTCTTCTGTCTTCTTTTCTGGCCTGTTGTTCCATCGTACTTCATATGCCTTTCTCTTCTTTCTGCTCCTCTTATCCTTTCTCTGTCAATATTTCTTAGTGCTCGTACAGTGTTCACCCCAGCTGTAAATCCTATTGCCTTCAGAACTTCACACTTCACACTGTTCCCTCGGTTATAGGTTGTTATTGCATCATAAATGCCAAAGTGCTGTGTTTTTATGCTTACAAACACCCTTTTAGGAATCACTTTCCAAATCAAATTGTTTACGCTCTCATTAGGATTCTGCGTCTTTCCGTGTAGACATTTGTGTAACAATTCTGGCTGTGCTAAGTCATGAAAAATTGGTTTTATTGTTCCCTCCTGATTCTTGTACATACTGCATATTACCCGCTTTACACAAGAAGTATAATACTACCAACAACAGGCGCAACACTGAACTAATTCGAAACGGTAAACAGCAAAGAGACGATGTTCCGCGCTCTTATTCATTGTAGTATCGCAACTTGGTATTAGTGTTAATTTTCTTTTCCCTACGTTCTTCCTCTTCTTATATACACGGTTACTAAAACGTGGCATCGTAACCAGAGCAAAAGTGTACGACAATATTAAATGGAGCAAGATGTTCGAAATTCTGAGGAAAATAGGAGTAAGCTGTAAGGAAATACGGGTAATATTTGTCACAGAAAACAATGTAGCCAACCCTTGCACACTCGCTGTATACGTAACATAAGGCGCTGTATGCGTAACAGGCCGAGAAAATCCCAAACAGTTCGCCAGGAAGTCACGAGAGGGTGTTAGATGCATTCAGCGGCCGACCATTTCCTGTGCAGGCGTGGGGGAAAATGGTAATAACTCCACTTCTAGGGCGAGTAGAACAATAATTCAAAGTTTACATTAAAGAGGAATGTTCCAATTAATTTTAGGTAGCAAAAAAAATCGTAATTTTTTTGGATTTGACCACCTCCGGCTCCCCTTAAAATTGTTCGTTGGCAGATATTTCTGATGACGGGTAGAGCCCGAGACATGAAAATAACTCACATCTGAGCAGCTAAGTGAATAGTTATCTCAGCGACCTACTCAACAGTGGATAATTATTCAAATTTAATGGATACAACTGTTCTCTTGCAGTAGCTGTTTAGTTATGGCACGCACCCTATCACTTCCTAGCAGTAGAATATTATTTTAGTTCTGAATAATTATTTGGCTCTTAATAACTGTCAACTATTATTGCCTTGTCTGTTTAGAATGTTATTTTATTCGCATGTGTTTTGTACTGGCATAGAACATTGATACAAACGGTTGAAATGTGGAAACATCATTGGAATAATTTGAATCCTGAGACGTATTTTAAGTGCCAAGTGCACCTTAACCTTTAATAGTGTCAATAAACTGAACCAAGTGGGTTTTGTATTGTTCTAGATCAATAATATACAAAATATATGTGTGGAAATAAAATTGTGAGACTTGTTTTGTGTATCCATTATGCCTGGCAGTAAGTGGGGTGCAAAGTTCGAAACGTAGTCAATTGGGCACAAAGTGGAAGGTGCAGACAATTTGATCAGAGTCCTTCGTGCTTTGGGGGTACTATGCTGTCACAAATTGTATATATTCATTTGCAATTAGTCATTCTAGTTGTAAACAGAAATATACCGCACGACGCGATAAGCAATAATGATCACACTGTCTCGTTTCCAGTTGCCGCCAAGATTGTGATCTGCGACTGGGAGAAGATAATACGCGTGTGTGTTTGATTAAATGTGGAGTGCGGAATTTTTTGACTGGCGTATTTCCTAGAAAGAAGCGTGGTTTATGAAGGCTTATTACTGCTAGACTTTGAGGTATCTGAAACTGTTGTGCGTGTGATTCTTTCACTGTTGAGAATATGGAAGTATAGTGGTGTGAACCAACTATAGCATGCGGATTTACATTTTACACCACTTCGGGCAAATCCCATCTTTCTTGCACGCATCCTTGGTTTGAGCTCTTTTCCTTGATGTTTTAATCCCCTCTTCAGTAGAAAAATATGGCTAAAAGTTTTTAGTTTACTGTAGTTCTTTGTTATTCTGTTCAAGTTCCAACTCAAATGTCTTTTTAAAGCGTTGATTCAAAGGGAATTTTTCAGTAAGGATTTCAGTGTGGTGCTCTATGACAGAGTGAGTAACTGCAAGTCAATGGTTCGATAGTGGCGTTGACGTCCCTTGTCATCATAAAAGAGGAACAGCTTTCCCACTTCTTGATGTTAATATTTTCCATCATTTCTTTCTAACTTTCTAAGAGCCGTTTACCGTCTGCATCTGTCAGGATCATCTGATTGTTGACATTCGTTTTAAAGGTTATTTGTAAACTGAGGTTTCAACAAGGAGTCTATCCCCCTCTATATCCGAGGCGCATTTTCGTTTCGTTGTAGTAGCTTCGAGACCCCATGGACTCGTTTATAATTTTTAGCTGTTATCCATCGTAAATTTCAGGCAATTTATTTCGCGTAACACTGTCGGCCTTTATAAAATTGCATCTTCTGGACTTCCTAATCAATGGTAGTCAAATTCCGATGTTGCGTATTAGAGGCCGACGCTGATTGCTACCTCAACACTCTCTAGTGTGTAGAAGTGGGAAACAGAAGCAGCCAGTCGTAATAATGCTTATATGCAGATTTGTGTCACTCTGTCATCTTGATAAACGAGAGTGTTTGTGTCTTTGGTATCAAGAACCAAATGAGATCCTTGTTCTTCTACCCATTTCGCTGTATATTTCTCATTTTCGTCTGCTGAAGGTCCCCAGTTATTAGGCTGCACTTTGAAATATTCGGAATACATGCTGATGATCAAGAGTCGACAGGAACTGCCAATCGTACAGTTATTGATTTCTACGCTAATATTATTGTATTGTAATTACTTACGACGGTTTCTGTTTAATGCTGGTGGAAGTAGTCAGTTATTCTACAATTCCCCATGTCTTGCCGACCTTTCGTTAGGGAGACAGGAATGAATAATGTTACGTGAGGTGTTAGTTAGTATACTGGCATTTTTGTTTTGTGAGTTGTTCTTCTAGTGTTGTATGGAATTCATGAATAACAATGAAGTCCATGTTGTGATCCACAGCCAACAGTAAGAATCTAACTACCATGAATAAGACAATTTCAGAAGTGTCAATACCTTAAAATCAGTAATCGCGTTAGATTTTGACGTTAAGCATGTAAAACGTTCACTATGAAGACACAAAAGTTATTGTTGTTTTTAATTTCAGATTATTCAATCACATACTAACGAAAAATCTAATTTTTCACGAATTTCAATGTACAGGGTGATTCAAAAAGAATACCACAACTTTAAAAATGTGTATTTAATGAAAGAAACATAATATAACCTTCTGTTATACATCATTACAAAGAGTATTTAAAAAGGTTTTTTTTCACTCAAAAACAAGTTCAGAGATGTTCAATATGGCCCCCTCCAGACACACGAGCAATATCAACCCGATACTCCAACTCGTTCCACACTTTCTGTAGCATATCAGGTGTAACAGTTTGGATAGCTGCTGTTATTTCTCGTTTCAAATCATCAATGGTGGCTGGGAGAGGTAACATACCCCCATAAGAAAAAATCGCAGGGGGTAAGATCAGGGCTTCTTGGAGGCCAGTGATGAAGTGCTCTGTCACGGGCTGCCTGGCGGCCAGTCCATCGCCTCGGGTAGTTGACGTTCAGGTAGTTACGGACAGATAAGTGCCAATAACTAACCTTTTTCGTAGGACTCTCCATACAGTTGATTGTGGAGTTTGCAGCTCTCTGCTAGCTCTGCGAGTCGATTTTCCTGGGCTGCGAACAAATGCTTGCTGGATGCGCGCTACATTTTCATCACTCGTTCTCGGCCGTCCAGAATTTTTCCCTTCGCACAAACACCCATTCTCTGTAAACTGTTTATACCAACGTTTAATACACCACCTATCAGGAGGTTTAACACCATACTTCGTTCGAAATGCACGCTGAAAAACTGTCGTCGATTCACTTCTGCCGTACTCAATAACACAAAAAGCTTTCTGTTGAGCGGTCGCCATCTTAGCATCAACTGACGCTGACGCCTAGTCAACAGCGCCTCAAGCGAACAAACGTACAACTAAATGAAACTTTATAGCTCCCCTAATTCGCCGACAGATAGTGCTTAGCTCTGCCTTTTGTCGTTGCAGAGTTTTAAATTCCTAAAGTTGTGGTATTCTTTTTGAATCACCCTGTATAATAAGTTATTGTCTCCTCAATTATATATTCTATTATGAGATAATTTTGTAAGTACATTCGGTCATATATGTGAACGCTTCTGAAAAATGAGTTGTGAACAGATCTAGCAGTAAAGAAGTAATAAATAGAAACGTCATGCCTGAAGCTGTAGTTTTACTGTATAAACAGCGAAAACGTAGCAAGTGATAAGTTTTTTCCTTTTATTGTGCCTTGGGGGTGGAAGTGAGAAAAAGTTTCGAAATTATTTGAAACCATGCGTAAAATTTGTTGCAAGTTTCTAAGTACTCTCATTCTCACATACTGGATGAATGAAATCTGTATAAACTGCGCGCCATGAGCTATGTCGCTTCGAAAGATATAGAGAGCTTCTGACTTTAATACCTGTCTTCCTTTTTTTAAACCTTTAACATTAGATTAATCCTCTTAACGAATAGATTGACATCATTTCAAATTTTTAAATTATATTAATAATTTTTTAAAATAATGAAAATCAATTTTTGTTTTTGTTTTTATCTCTGAAACTCATTTCATGGCAACCTTCAACTGGGCCTGTGTGACCGAGTGATCGATTTATCCAGTCGGTAATATCGATATGGTCGCGTGTTCCGTCCTCACTCACTCTTTCGACGTCTAGCTGAGCTCCAATGTTCGGACTTTTAGACTTACATCTTCTGTTATTCGATGCTGAAAAGAATATGTAATTTATATTAAAAATGAAGAAATTCCTCCATCTGTATTTAAGGCGTCGATTTTATTTTGTCAATTAGTTTCAACGTTGTAGCAACGTCATCTTCAGGCACATACACATGTTGACGTCAACTGCGTGCGGCTGATACTAGAAGTCAGTGGTATGATACGGTCGTGCTCCGTCTGGAAGGTGGTTATATGACGTTGTTACAACGTTGAAACTTGTTGCCAAAATAAAATCGACATCTTAAATACAGCTGGATGAATTTCTTCATTTTTAATATAAATTGATACTAGCTGACGTGCCACTGTCCATTTCAACTATGCATGTACGAAGAATATGAAATAAGTTTGTATGTTTTTCTCTGACCTTTATAGAAGCAATATCTAGGCGCTCTGCTCTAACAGAACGTTGCCCGGAGTTTTGGAACTCGGACGTTGTCTACCGGCCCAGTTCCTGGTCAGACAATGTTCTAGTGTCAAAGGATACACAGAAACTCCTGTGCTGGAGCAAGACGCCGATATCGTGTCACGTATCTAGTTGACATTACTAGTCAAACGGAGTGACCTTCCTCTTTTTCTGTTATAACGTAGACTGTCAAGGACATAGAATTTTCCGCGGGATGTACCAGCCTATAGTGTCGGATTCTCTAGTGTTTTACGCAGTGTGCATAGTGATGCTGGGAGACAATCGAAGACAGTAAATGCCGGCATTCGGATATGTCTCATCTTAGTAGAATCTATTTTTTTTTTCGAACGATACCACAGTTCTAATCAAATGTTCTATTTCTGTTGACTATTATTTACTCCAATGTCCTCCACCAAATTCCATTCATTTCCGCAATGTCTCATGAAGAGAGAACATGCGATACGTTGATGTTTATTCGTTCGTCACATGCGGACGATAAGCTGGGCTTTCCTGTTGGTGCTGTTCGAGAGGAGACAGTAAACTGAAGTGGACAGAAACAATGCGGTTTACAGAAACGATATTAACACAAAGATCTTCTGTGCTGTCAGGCCGGATGACAAGTGGTATTATCACTCAGAAATCCTGTTTTCTAGGTTACTAATGAATCAATCTAACACGAAAATTATGAATTTACAAGTTGGCGACACTGTCAGTTTATGTTTAGTTTACGATATTGCAAACATCAGATGTGTGCTGAATACGCTCAGTTCAAATTCTGTCTGTAAGTATCAATGTAAACTGTGTTGTTTCAATTTAGATACCTGGAAAGTAATTTCACTATTTCGTTTCACTATCTTACTGTTCAGTTTTGAAATATACTTTAATCGCACAAATGTTTCGACTAACTGAAAAGGTAATGTTATGATTTCGGAATTTGTAAAAAATGGTTCAAACGGCTCTGAGCACTATGGGACTTAACTTTTGAGGTCATCAGTCCCCTAGAACTTAGAAATACTGAAACCTAACTAACCTAAGGACATCACACACATCCATGCCCGAGGCAGGATTCGAACCTGCGACCGTAACGCGGTTGCAGACTGCAGCGTCTAGAACCGCTCGGCCACAGCGGCCGGCTCGGAATTTGTAGGGCAAATAGAAACAGTAATGCCAGTGTTTATTAGAACACAATGAATTTGTCGGAAATGAAGAACCACGTTCCACCGTGAATTTGTTATTTGGATGGAAAAGGTCTTTAAAAAAAATATCAAGGCCGATTATTTTTAACAGATCATGAGGTACATTCCAGTGAAGGAAATGTTGTTCAACAGCTCTCCGTCACTTCTGGGGTATCTACGACTTGTAGATTCATACACTCATATTCGGGAAAACCAGACAACCAGACAACAACTGGAGACAGAACGTTCGTATTCACGGGACATGTACTACGGTCTGCAGAAATGATTAGAATTTCAGTCACCTCGGTTCAGCATGTGTGCTATTGCCTAGTAGGCACAGGGCTCACCATGGGCCCTGACAACCTGTAAAATGCCTGATGGCATCTACACGTTAAAAGGCGCAAATGGCGTCCTGTGGTGTAGTGGTATAGCCATCCATGCTACATTCAGTTGATTCTAAAGTTCTTCACTGGTGGTGGTTCACAGCACTGCACCTCACGTTTCATCATTGCCATACAATTTCGACTGGTGAGAAGACTGGTGATCTGGTGGACCAGGACAAAAGGCCCAAACCCTGTGACACCAAGAACGCACGTGTCCACACAGCAACACCCGGTCGTACATTGTCTTGCTGAAATATGGCGTCTGGGGTGTTGTGCAGAAAAGGTGTGCCGACAGGTAGCAGGATGGTAGGTCACACCGCTCACTGAA
Source organism: Schistocerca serialis cubense (assembly GCF_023864345.2). Lineage (NCBI taxonomy): Eukaryota > Metazoa > Arthropoda > Insecta > Orthoptera > Acrididae > Schistocerca > Schistocerca serialis. The sequence goes on along the minus strand of NC_064645.1, from coordinate 111,705,763 downwards.
TACGCAACAATTGTGATTTGTCGTTGTACCCAATAGCACGCCATACGATATGGTCTTCAGTGGGCGCTGTATGTCTTGTGCGAATGCTCTTACTGTGATGCAGCTCCGCTTGTCTGTGGCGAACCTAAATGCGCCAGTCATCTTCAGACAAGCAAGCCTGGAGCCTCCCGAAAACACCGTGTGATGCCGTTCCTGTTTCCAGTGACGTCGTTCCATAAGCCATTGCCGTACATCATGTTTCTGCACAATTGTCAAAGGTAAACGGAGAAGTGGACAAAGCGCACTAACCCATGCCGTAATAAACGGCAACGGATTGTCACCCTTAGAACGTAAGATGTGTTACTCTGTTGCGCCAGAGCCGAGAAGGACCGAGATTTGTCCTGTCGTGTAATACCATTCGGATGAGGTGTTGATCTTCTCCGGGGGGAGGGGGGGGGGGCTTGGTCTGGGTGGTGCTACCTGACCCATCTCGTCGTGTTCTATGACCTTCCGTGACCATTCTGCCGAAACACTTCGTCCCGCACGAGCAGCAATTTTCCGAACGGATGCGTCACATTCTTTCACGCCAACAATGTGCCCCTTTCAAGTTCTTTAATTTACGGTACGGTTCGCGCAAACGTATGCGAAGCATCCTGCACCTCTGCTCAATCGTAATGATCCATTACCGTCAGGCTATAGTGACAACGAGAGACGCAGGTACATTTTACCGGTAGGTGGGTTTGCGCCACGATATCGATGCTGATCTTCAACCCGCGAGCCGACATGGTTCAAATGTTAATCTTTCTGTAGAAAGTACGACTGTATATGTCCTGCGAATATGAATATTCTGTTCCTAGTCCTTCAAATTGTTCTGCTTTTTTTCTGAAGATCAGTGCAGAAAATGTCAGTGACTTAGAGCATTAGCAAACAATCCATGTCATCATTGTAATGTTAGGATAACGCACTGACATATGGGCTACTGTTCGTTTGGAAAATCGAACAGAAATTAAACCATTTTTTAACTATAAAAATTTTGTTTCTAATTTTTCTAGAACCAAAACAGATTTGGATATTTCTCTTTTCAGCCAAAGAACCAATAACTGAAACAGTAAAAAGATTAACACTAGTACTTCTACTCACCCCCTTATGCTTGCTGTTCCCCACAGTCGTTTAATGAACAAAGTAAGAGCATATGGACTATCAGACCAATTGTGTGATTGGATTGAGGAGTTCCTAGATAACAGAACGCAGCATGTCATTCTCAATGGACAGAAGTCTTCCGACGTAAGAGTGATTTCAGGTGTGCCACAGGGGAGTGTCATGGGACCGTTGCTGTTCACAATATACATAAATGACCTGGTGGATGACATCGGAAGTTCACTGAGGCTGTTTGCAGATGATGCTGTGGTGTATCTAGAGGTTGTAACAATGGAAAATTGTACTGAAATGCTGGAGGATCTGCAGCGAATTGACGCATGGTGCAGGGAATGGCAATTGAATCGTAATGTAGACAAGTGTAATGTGCTGCGAATACATAGAAAGATAGATCCCATATCATTTAGCTACAAAATAGCAGGTCAGCAACTGGAAGCAGTTAATTCCATAAATTATCTGGGAGTACGCATTAGGAGTGATTTAAAATGGAATGATTATATAAAGTTGATCGTCGGTAAAGCAGATGCCAGACTGAGATTCATTGGAAGAATCCTATGGAAATGCAATCCGAAAACAAAGGAAGTAGGTTACAGTACGCTTGTTCGTCCACTGCTTCAATACTGCTCAGCGGTGTGGGATCCGTACCAGATAGGATTGATAGAAGAGATAGAGAAGATCCAACGGAGAGCAGCGCGCTTCGTTACAGGATCATTTAATAACCACGAAAGCGTTACAGAGATGATAGATAAACTCCAGTGGAAGACTCTCCAGGAGAGACGCTCAGTAGCTCGGTACGGGCTTTTGTTAAAGTTTCGAGAACATACCTTCACCGAAGAGTCCAGCAGTATATTGCTCCCTCCTACGTATATCTCGCGAAGAGACCATGAGGATAAAATCAGAGAGATTAGAGCCCACACAGAGGCATACCGACAATCCTTCTTTCCACGAACAATACGAGACTGGAATAGAAGGGAGAACCGATAGAGGTACTCAGGGTACCCTCCGCCACACACCGTCAGGTGGCTTGCGTAGTATGGATGTAGATGTACAGGGTTATTACAAATGATTGAAGCGATTTCACAGCTCTACAGTAACTTTATTATTTGAGATATTTTCACAATGCTTTGCACACACACATACAAAAACTCAAAAAGTGATTTTAGGCATTCTCAAATGTTCGCTATGTGCCCCTTTAGTGATTCGGCAGACATCAAGCCGATAATCAGGTTCCTCCCACACTCGGCGCAGCATGTCCCCATCAATGAGTTCGAAAGCGTCATTGATGCGAGCACGCAGTTCTGGCACGTTTCTTGGTAGAAGAGGTTTAAACACTGAATCTTTCACATAACCCCACAGAAAGAAATCGCATGGCGTTAAGTCGGGGAAGCATGGAGGCCATGACATGAATTGCTGATCATGATCTCCACCACGACCGATCCATCGGTTTTCCAATCTCCTGTTTAAGAAATGCCGAACATCATGATGGAAGTGCGGTGGAGCACCATCCTGTTGAAAGATGAAGTCGGCACTGTCGGTCTCCAGTTGTGGCATGAGCCAATTCTCCAGCATGTCCAGATACACGTGTCCTGTAACGTTTTTTTCGCAGAAGAAAAAGGGGCCGTAAACTTTAAACCGTGAGATTGCACAAAACATATTAACTTTGATGAATTGCGAATTTGCTGCCCGAATGCGTGAGGATTCACTACCGCCCAGATTCGCACATTGTGTCTGTTCACTTCACCATTAAGAGAAAATGTTGCTTCATCACTGAAAACAAGTTTCGCACTAAACGCATCCTCTTCCATGAGCTGTTGCAACCGCGCCGAAAATTCAAAGCGTTTGACTTTGTCATCGGGCGTCAGGGCTTGTAGCAATTGTAAACGGTAAGGCTTCTGCTTTAGCCTTTTCCGTAAGATTTTCCAAACCGTCGGCTGTGTTACGTTTAGCTCCCTGCTTGCTTTATTCGTCGACTTCCGCAGGCTACGCGTGAAACTTGCCCGCACGCGTTCAACCGTTTCTTCGCTCACTGCAGGCCGACCCGTTGATTTCCCCTTACACAGGCATCCAGGAGCTTTAAACTGAGCATACCATCGCCGAATGGAGTTAGCAGTTGGTGGATCTTTGTTGAACTTCGTCCTGAAGTATCGTTGCACTGTTATGACTGACTGATGTGAGTGTATTTCAAGCACGACATACGCTTTCTCGGCTCCTGTCGACATTTTGTCTCACTGCGCTCTCGAGCGCTCTGGCGGCTGAAACCTGAAGTGCGGCTTCAGCCGAACAAAACTTTATGAGTTTTTCTACATATTTGTAGTGTGTCGTTACCATATGTCAATGAATGGAGCTACAGTGAATTTATGAAATCGCTTCAATCATTTGTAATAGCCCTGTAGATGTAGATGTAGATGTTGAGTGAATAGTCACCAAGTTATCATTTTTTTATGTTAAAAGATCATGAGCTAGGTTCCAAAACCAACTGTACGTTTAAAGCTAGGAACAAGAGCCACAATCAAGTATAACATTGAATTTAATTTTTATTTTTCATATTATCTTTCTTTACTTGTAAAGCTGAAAACTGTTTCTATTCACCCCATATTACGATAGGCAATGTGCCGGCACAAGGTTTCACCCTCGCCCTTCTCTCACCGTTATCACACATCACAAACCTGACACTACGCTACACACGAATCCATTACACTCGGCTGCATTCTATAAATACACGTGCGACACAAATCACATATCCGGAAGGAAAGTGACCAATGCACGGGGGAAGAACAAGCTTCCCGACAGCCGGCTGAACACACCCTGTGGCATATCCCAGGCAACAACTCCATCAGAAATTTACAATTTTTACATTACTGTACACTATGGATTCGCCTTCTTGACCCACCATTTCAGATATTTCGTGAGAATCGAACGGTATGAAATTATCATAGTACTAGCAACCAAGTCAGATGGAGCAACGATTAAGACATCCGTATCGCATTCTGGACAACGGCAACTCAAATCCAGGTCGGGCCATGTAGATTCACGTTGTACCTGAATCGCATAAGGCAGATGTCCAAATGGTACCTGTTAAACAGGGACAGCCCATATCGTTTCCTATAATTATCAAACGCAAGCCAGATCTCCAAGGATGTCTTCGACGGGACATGAAACCCCATTCTTGCTTCCCTCAGACCAGCGAGCCGTAGGCACATTTGTTAAAAGAGTCTTTGGTGGAACGCAGCAGCCATCTGCATTTCTCGGTGGCAGTAAACTTATAATACTGTTCCAGTGAAGACATTTAAGATATTCTGTACTTAGTACTAGATTCCACCGCATGAAAATATGCAAGAAAATATCTAAGACATGACCTATCAGTTATCTTACCCCGTTGCGATGCACTAAGTGATGAATACGAGCAGTTCTAGAGGCAAAAGGATCACGTGCCAACAAAAACAAATTTGACATTAAATGTCAAAAACACTGACATGGTCGTAGCATTATTTATTATCAACAGAAAACTTGCAAATATCCAGTAGTTAATGCGAACTTCTGAACCGGATAGTTAACTGTAGATTAGTGTAAACTGATATTTAAGAAACGGTTGCGTTTCTGTTGTTGAAAATTTTCCAGTGCTATGTACCTGTTTACTCCAGGAAAATATGATTCGGAGAAAAAAAACGTAGAGAGTAACGATACTAAAAAATTGGATGGGCGAGTAACCGCAGTGGACAGCATACCTGAACGTCTTTCATTGACTCTTTAGAGCTAAAAACTAATCCCTGAAACACTTTTGTTTCCTTTCATCTTTTAATGAACGATTTCATAATAAAACCTAGCCTGAAGAAGCTCTTCACAATTTTAATTAACGAGCAGAGCAAAATGAATACCTACTAGAAACGAGAGGAGTATTGTATTGTTTCTTTAAATAATACTGCAGGAGAAAATCGGACTGTACACTCATGAGTGACAATGAGAGTCGTCATGCTGATTCGTCTAGGGAAAGTCTTGGAGAGACTCCAAGCTGGGGATGCGACGCACACTATGATTCCTCCCAAACATCGTCCCTACTGCTCCCTTTATCTTTACTGTAACTCCTTCACGTACATAAATACACTCTTTCGATGTCAGATATAATGATTAATGCTCTAGGATGACCGCGACAGAATTACTACGCATCCACTATCAAAGGTGCAACGTTTCGCAGTAAGTACATTGCCACTTTAAAGACGATGTTACCCCATATCCCGAGACGTCTGAAAGGTCCCACTCTCATCGCCTACAAATAAAAAGGCGTTTTAATTTGTTATATAACTGAAAACAGAATTTTCTCTTTTTTATTGCACTGATGTGCTTCAGATCACTATTTTAGACAAGGAAACAAGACATTTAATGAATCCATGTGCGTTTTATGACATAACTGTCTCAAGCACAGTTTGGTAGTTGAATGATATTTTCTGTAAACTGCTGAATAATACTTTAATGACACTGCTACAAGTGATAAAAAGTCACATGACGAATGATTAGCAAAGATTTCATAAGACGATCACGAAGCGATATTAAACAGAATTGCAGTAGAGAGCAGTCACTGAAAATTATTCAAGAAATGAAAGAGAAAGTTATTGATAGTCCTTCCGTACTGAAAACATGATATATTTGTGAACTCGTGCAAGTGATAATGATTTGTGTGTTAACTGTTTGTCGATTTAAGAGTTAATCCTAGTAGGAGATCATCCTGGGGACCATTGCATTGTTTAAGCATCTACAAGCTGTGGAGCACCAGCTTCATAAAGTTTATGTCAAGCCACCCTGTTGCACGGCAGAGGTTTTTGTGGAGGTACTTGAAATCGGAGGGCTGAAAACATCCATTAACCAGTATATAAGGTTGGTAACAGTCAACTCTCAGAAACACAAGCGAGTGTGTAAGTGTACCGACGATGTCATAATCGAATTTGAGTTCTGTTCCCATGTTTCAATGAAATTATCAGTACGTTACTTCTTTAATGTTAGATCACGATTCTTAAATTAAAGAATAACCCCTTCACTCACAATTGTGGTTTTATTTCAATGTACGATGCATTTCGAACTCTGGCGGGCCCATCTTCAGATACACTCCTGGAAATGGCAAAAAGAACACATTGACACCGGTGTGTCAGACCTACCATACTTGCTCCGGACACTGCTAGAGGGCTGTACAAGCAATGATCACACGCACGGCACAGCGGACACACCAGGAACCGCGGTGTTGGCCGTCGAATGGCGCTACCTGCGCAGCATTTGTGCACCGCCGCCGTCAGTGTCAGCCAGTTTGCCGTGGCATACGGAGCTCCATCGCAGTCTTTAACACTGGTAGCATGCCGCGACAGCGTGGACGTGCACCGTATGTGCAGTTGACGGACTTTGAGCGAGGGCGTATAGTGGGCATGCGGGAGGCCGGGTGGACGTACCGCCGAATTGCTCAACACGTGGGGCGTGAGGTCTCCACAGTACATCGATGTTGTCGCCAGTGGTCGGCGGAAGGTGCACGTGCCCGTCGACCTGGGACCGGACCGCAGCGACGCACGGATGCACGTCAAGACCGTAGGATCCTACGCAGTGCCGTAGGGGACCGCACCGCCACTTCCCAGCAAATTAGGGACACTGTTGCTCCTGGGGTATCGGCGAGGACCATTCGCAACCGTCTCCATGAAGCTGGGCTACGGTCTCGCACACCGTTAGGCCGTCTTCCGCTCACACCCCAACATCGTGCAGCCCGCCTCCAGTGGTGTCGCGACAGGCGTGAATGGAGGGACGAATGGAGACGTGTCGTCTTCAGCGATGAGAGTCGCTTCTGCCTTGGTGCCAGTGATGGTCGTATGCGTGTTTGGCGCCGTGCAGGTGAGCGCCACAATCAGGACTGCATACGACCGAGGCACACAGGGCCAACACCCGGCATCATGGTGTGGGGAGCGATCTCCTACACTGGCCGTACACCACTGGTGATCGTCGAGGGGACACTGAATAGTGCACGGTACATCCAAACCGTCATCGAACCCATCGTTCTACTATTCCTAGACCGGCAAGGGAACTTGCTGTTCCAACAGGACAATGCACGTCCGCATGTATCCCGTGCCACCCAACGTGCTCTAGAAGGTGTAAGTCAACTACCCTGGCCAGCAAGATCTCCGGATCTGTCCCCCATTGAGCATGTTTGGGACTGGATGAAGCGTCGTCTCACGCGGTCTGCACGTCCAGCACGAACGCTGGTCCAACTGAGGCGCCAGGTGGAAATGGCATGGCAAGCCGTTCCACAGGACTACATCCAGCATCTCTACGATCGTCTCCATGGGAGAATAGCAGCCTGCATTGCTGCGAAAGGTGGATATACACTGTACTAGTGCCGACATTGTGCATGCTCTGTTGCCTGTGTCTATGTGCCTGTGGTTCTGTCAGTGTGATCATGTGATGTATCTGACCCCAGGAATGTGTCAATAAAGTTTCCCCTTCCTGGGACAATGAATTCACGGTGTTCTTATTTCAATTTCCAGGAGTGTATTTCGATAGTCTACATCTTTTTATTTTCCTAATTTCACTTAATGCCGGTGCTGGTAAGGCTACATTGACGTATTACAAAATGACGCGATGTGCATATAAGTTTACCAATACAAGAAAAACCGAAAAATAACTTACAGTTTCTAGTGGTGGATACATGGTTTTAATATTACTTATTATTATTATTTTCTGGCATTTGGCCATCACCATAGAGCCATCCTTTACATAGATACATGGTTTTGAAGTATGAGTAGAAATGTGTATGTACATATACATACCTTCCATTCTACAGCACATATATAAACACAAATCAAAGAATTTCAAATGTAAAGCTGCTTTATTTCTAAAAAGGTTCATTTCTTTAATTCACTAAAAGAATACAGTCATGGAAGAAATACTGACAGCAATGGATAGAACAACGTTGTTTGTTTCCTACACAACAATCTAGCACCTCTCCGTATACCGACGTCATTGGATTTTCATTTATTATTTCTAGAAACTTAGATGTATTTGTTTAGATTCTCTATCTGCGCAACCTAAATTATGACTACTGTCCAGGAGTTGTATTACGGTCTACCTCACCTTAGATCTCTGTTTCCTTTCTTCTTCTGTCAACCGTTATTCCTTGTTGACCTGCTGCAGCCACATTTGCTGGTCTTCCAATGCCTCTGTAAACTTGCTGAATTTGTAATCTTGTCTCCTCCATTAACTACCAATGGGATATCAATTTCTGCGAAATTTCTTAGCACTCTTCGTTTATACCAAATGTTTTCAATCCCTTCCTACCGTCTTATTTTACATTATGAGCTAACTTTGTGTATTATGCAATGTTCCAAAGGAATTTGATTTCACTGCCCAGTACTCTCATTTTATTTCTTTTTCTTTACTATCCAAGATTCACTTCCATATATAGATAACAACATAACTTTACGAAATTTCTGTTCTTACGTAATTCGGGAGAGATCTAATGCTGCAGTGGTACTGTTTAGGAAAGTGCAGTTCTCACTTCCACTTTTTCGATCTAGGCGTCCTATGTACGTTACCAGGGTCCCTAAGAACTTAAACCTATATAACTGCTGTATGAGCGCGTTTTCTATTACTGTTTTTGTCTGTACTAGGTTTTCTCAACAGAAAGCCGTTGCTTTCCTTTTTCGTATTGAAATTAGTAAGTGAAATTCTGTAATTTCACTTTCCACTACCGTACAGTTTCGTCTAGGTATATATTAAAGAGCAGTGGCGAAAGGCTGCAACCTTGTCGTACTCCTATCTCAATATTCTCTATTATTTTCTCATTATTTCCAATTGTTTGGATTCTTCCATTATTATAGATGTTTTACATGTATACTACGTATTGGTGGTGGTTAAAACCTCCCATAACAATTGTCTGTTCTCCTTTATTGAAATATTCCTACCGCTACGGTCGCAGGTTCGAATCCTGACTCAGCCACTACAGTCTGGAACCGCACGACCGCTACGGTCACAGGCTCGGATCCTGCCTCGGGCATGGATGTGTGTGATGTCCTTAGGTTAGTTAGGTTTAAGTAGTTCTAAGTTCTAGGGGACTTATGACCACAGCAGTTGAGTCCCATAGTGCTCAGAGCCATTTTTTTGACTCGGCCATGGATGTGTGTGATGTCCTTAGGTTAGTTAGGTTTAATTAGTGCTAAGTTCTAGGGGACTGATGTCCTCAGAAGTTAAGTCCCATAGTGCTCAGAGCCATTTGAACAATTTTTTGGAACCAAGTTCCCTCTGAGCAGCCATAGCGTACGGATCTCCGTGCCGGCACGTTCACAGGAGCTCAGTCCGTCAGTTCACCTGATGATGGCGACATGTATGATCGCCGAAATATTGTGCCCGTTGGGCACTGTAGACCGGCAGTACGCCAGTGGATATTTTGATTATGAAATACGCCGGGAGAAACTGAAGAACCACAATTTTTTGGAAATATTCCTGCGGTTCTCTATAATTTGTTCTATTGTAAATTTATCGTTTACACAACTAGTTATTTTTCTCAGTCCATTTTGCTCCTCCGATAGAATGCACTCCCTTATGGGCTTAAGTCTTTCTGTTATTGTTCTATATCGTATACGTCGTTTTCAGTAACGACGTTCTTCTATTATTTTAAGGAACTGGTTTTTCATCCTTCTTTAAGATTGATTTTATGAGCGATATTTTTAAATTCTTTTGTATTTCTTTCCTTATACGGAAAATATTTAGAAGTCTAAGGAAACTTGTTTAAAATCCTGTTGAAGAGAATTATATTAATTCGTTTTTAACACTTCTACATCCTATACCCTTTCGGTTCTTTGTATACCTGGGCACCGTTGTGGGTGCCCATCCTCTTCAGGAGACCATCTGCAGCACAAGGACATGTAAGGCAATACTGTGTCGGAAATTACACTTACATCGAGAAATGTTGCTGTTGCAGATTCCTAGAAATCCTGTCAGTGTGCCACGATTTATAATTTTGGGATGTTTATAATCGGTTAATTATGGAGTTTTTAGGATTCTTTCCTGTAATTTTCTCATATTTGCAGTATTCATGATTCATGTGTAGGTATATTATTCACTGTACTTTAATATCTATAATCATTTCATATTTTCTCCTGTCAATAGACGTATTACGCACTTGCTTCTAATAATCTGATAACACAGTTGTGTTGCGCAAGTCAAAATTCTTTCGTTTTCTTTAAGCAAAAAAAGGGAACCTGTAAAAAATTACAGGCATTTGTGAACACTTGTGGAATTAATACTTTATGCAGAAAGATTAAATAGAAAGTGAAGTTATTTGCCAGAATAAAAATTCGCTTCTCTTTTCACAATAGTGTTAACTCATTAACAAGGCTTGTTCTGCTATAAGAGAAACATGCTATTTCAGATAGGTAACATTCTGACTTAAAAGCAAATCCATGTTTAACACAAAACGCAATGCACAGTACTGAAACAACGTGACTCATTTCGTTCTCTACTGGAACATACACTTTTGTGTATGTAGTAATCATTGTATTTGTGTGGTTCCGATATTGCAATGAGAGCAGTTTCTACAGCTTCAGAATGTTAATCTGCATAGTTCAGATAAATGACGCTTTAATATACTCAGACCGTTGCTGATTATTTGGGGAAATTGTTTTGTATTCTTTACTACAACTTTTGCTAGAATTGGTGAGTACTTCCTTTGGTGCCTTGAAAGAACTAGATAACACGTATACATGTGACATGTTAGCTGGAAACTGGAACTGTTTCTACAGCGTTTGTGGGTGCTGATCTTCAGTTTAATTTCAGAGGGAATGTCTTATTAAAATACACATGAGGAACTCACTAGAGATTTAAATTTTTTATCTTTCATGAAGTCAGAGGCCAATAACTGAAACAGTTTCTTGAGCTAACTCGTTCAATGCATACAGATCGCACTTCAGCTATTCGTAATCCTAAATCTGTTCCCACCATCTATCATTATCACCATTACCCCTGCCATAACGGCTATGCCCATATCACCTATGATTTCAGTTATATCACGCTCTCATAATATCATAATTATTGCCCCTATTGGAGATGTCGTCTCGGTGTCTCCTCCTGTCATTGCTATATCAACCTGTGCGAGAAGCATGCCACTCACAAACATAGTTTCTATTCCGCTGTGGCTGCAATCAGGATATCATAACTGATTTTCTTCTCTACTACGATGGGTTTCCTACCTCTCACAATGGGCCACAATTTCGGTCAGAACTTAGGAAGTGGACATTGAGAAGAGAATATCATAACAATCTTCCTCTCAACATTTCATTCTGCATCAAATCCGTCATAACAGGCTGTGAAAGAACGTGGGATAATATGCCTTCCTTATTATCACCGTCGCCATCGCTCTTGGAATTCTTCTATCCCAGTCTGTGAACCACTTATGAGTAAACTGCCGAACGCTTGTAGCGTGGCATTCTTTTTCAAAATTACTATACTGTGATGTACTGAAACTGAGTTGAGGTAACATTTAGCTGCCTGCTGGAAAATGTTCTATGTTGTATGGTTAACAGCACAGTGACATCATTCGCCGTAGGGAAAAATTGCCTGGTGAAGTCTCACAAATTATCGAGTACAACGATGTCCCTTACTCAGAAGCTTTTTCCTGTTTACGTTGGTCCATTCCGGATTTAACGAATAATGCATGAAATTGTAGTAGTAAGGGAGACGTTAAGGGAAAAGATGTCAGCAGGTCCGCACCACGTGTCGGATCTAAAGGTTTTCTGTGAATGAGGCTAGCGGGCCATTTCATATGACGATTTGATTTGATTTAAAATTTATTTCAAGTTGACGTACATGAGTGTCAAACATGTGTTGTTAAATCTTGTTGAATCTTACCATTTTTATCGAGCGCAGGAATCACCAGCAGGGGGACGGTGATCGTTAGAAATTAAAATTGTAGAGCAGCCAGTAGACACAAGTAACTTTTTCCTTATAAAGGATAGTTACATGCAACTTGTGACTCATCTACCATTTTAATTTTTTACATTATTTCAGATACGTCCACTGTGATAGAAGTATTGATTTATATTTTTGTCCATTACATGTCGATTGGGTGACTGTTGAGTGCTGAAGAGTACCTCAACATGAAGTTTCTAGGAAGCTAAAAAATAATTTTAGTAAGTACCAATAAGAACTTAGCAATGTAATCCTTCAACTACTGCACATGAGTAATGTGAGTAATGACTGGGAGAACTGTCATGTGTATCGTTAGAATAATTACTTTCATGATATGTTTGCATGATTCTTTTGTCTGAATTCCGTTCATTAAGTCTAAGTGGAAGGAGATGAATGCCACATGTTGTGAGGATGTAGTGCCATATGTTTGTGTTGTTCTAACATTACTTTCATTCTCGAGTACCATGATGAATAACTTGTTGTAATTAGTGAAAGGTTAGAACTTCAATAGTGGCAGCTATTTATTTCAGCTTACATAAATAAGTTACAAATATCTAAGTCTCACGATCCTTCAAAGTTGCTCGCTGTCAGCGATGTGGAGGTCGCAGTACAGCAGTGCCAGTTCTGTTAACAGATCGAGTGGAGTTGCCTGACGAATCTCTGTAAATGTTCAGAAGCAAATAAATGCCGAGAGGTGCTTCTTTCACCTAAGAAATGAAGTTAAAGTCACAAGCGCTGAAGTCCGCAGAGTGTGGTGTGTGGCACAGCACTTTGCAGCCCCATCCTTCGAACAAGTCAACCACAAATTGCGCCACATACGCCCAGACATTCTTCTGCGAAGCCATTGGTGGATTCTGCAGAAAGTGTCACCGAGTTTTGCTCTAACCCGTTCATATTTGAAACACATCCTGTGACCTTCTTAGTGAAAGAAGCGGAGACAGTTTTATGCAGGACCCGCCCACCATTTTACAGGAAATGCTCAGGTGTATATTGTGCAGGTTGTGATTGATTTGTTCGTTTGATGACGCTGGGAAGCGCTGAACCATCTACCTCACTCTGCAGACGTAAGCGCTCGCGACTTCAACTTGATTTCTAAACTGAAGGAGCACTTCACCCCATTTGCTTCCGAACGGTTACAGAGGTCCGTCGGGCTATAGGGAGCACCACTGCAACTATCGACAAAACTGCCGCTGCTGAAGCTATACTACGCCTTCCACATCGCTGACAGCGAGTTATACACAATGCTGCCGACTACTCTAAAGGCCAGAGAAACGTTTAAAGCATCAATCTGCTCTTTATACATTGTAAATAAATAGTTGCCGCTATTAAAATTCCAACACTCGAATAATGATTTTATTTCCATTAGCAGGTGGTGTGAAGGAGCTTTTCCTTAGACAGAACACGTACAGTGTTATTATACTACGCCTTCTACACTCATGCTCATAAATTAAGGTAATGCTGATACATGGTGAAACAACGCTCTGGTGGGCGGTTTGCGGGTTTAAATCACCTCGGGGTATAACCACGCATTTGACCTGTGGTCGTCGCACGGTGGCGCTGGAAGCAGTCCACATACGCAGAGGTGTGTCGGTGCATGTCAGAGTACGCTGCAGGAAGTACGTGCGCAGACGTTTTCAGATGTGCTGATGGTGACTGTGTGTTGAAAATGGTTCAAAGAACACATATTGAGGACGTTATGAGGGGTAGAATAATAGGGAAACTTGAGGCTGGTCAAACACAGCAGTTCGTAGCACGGGCCTTCCTTGTGCAACAAAGTGTGATCTCAAGATCATGGCAAAGATTCCAGCAGACACGAAATGTGTTCAGGCGCTACAGAACGGGACTTCCTCAGTGTACAACACCACAAGAAGACCGATATCTCACCATCAGTGCTCGCAGACGGCCACGGAGTACTACAGGTAGCCTCGCTCGGGACCTTACCGCAGCCACTGGAACGGTTGTCTCCAGACACACAGTCGACAGATGACTGAACAGACATGGTTTATTCACCCGGAGACCCGCAAGTTGCATTCCAGTGACCCCTGGTTACAGGAGAGCCCGTAAAGCCTGGTGTCAAGAATATAGTACATGGTCATTGGAACAGTGGTCCCAGGTTATGTTCACGGACGAGTCCAGGTATAGTCTGAACAGTGATTCTCGCCGGGTTTTCATCTGGTGTGAACCAGGAACCAGATACCAACCTCTTAACGTCCTTGAAAGGGACCTGTATGGAGGTTGTGGTTTTATGGTGTGGGGTGGGATTATGATTGGTGCACGTACACCCCTGCATGTCTTTGACAAAGGAACTGTAACAGGTCAGGGATATCGGGACGTCATTTTGCTCCAGTATGTCCGCCTTTTGAGGGGTGCAGTGGGTCCCACCTTCCTCCCCACTGAGGTGCCATCGTGAAGGAGTACCTTGAAACGACACTCCAGGAGCTCTGACAGGCACTGGTGCAAGAATGGGAGGCCATACCCCAGCAGCTGTTCGACCACTTGATCCAGAGTATGTCAACCCGTTGTGCGGCCCGTGTAAATGTGCATGGTGATCGTATCCCATATTGACGTCGGGGTACATGCGCAGGACGGACTGGCGTTTTTAGTACATGTGTTTCGCGACGGTTTTCTCAACTTATCACTAATACTGTGGAATTACAGATCTGTGTCGTGTCTGTTCCCTGTGTGCCTATGCTATCTGCGCCAGTTTTGCGTAGTGCCACGTTGTGTGGCATGACATTCTACAATTATCCGTAATTTATGAGCACGAGAGTACATCGCTGGCAACGGGTTATACAAACGCTGTTGACTACTTTGAAGGTCAGCGAAACTTTGAAGCTTCTATCTACTTTTTGTGAACTGTAAATAAATAGTTGTCACTATTACGATTCCAGCACTCGTATAATGATTTTATTTCCATTCTCAGGTGGTGTGAAGGAGCTTTTCCCAAGAGAGAACTAGTCCTAGACTAGTTAGCCTGCTTACTCGGCTAGCTAAACACACATTCACACAAATGGTATTAATGAGTCTTATTACAAAATTAAAATTACAATACTTAACTTCTGCAACTATTCAGGTGTTTTGCAAGCAAAGGGCGACATACAAAATAATCAAACTCCTTCATTGAGACAATCCCAAGTCTGTACTATATAGAGAGTGCAAGCGAAGAGACTAGAGTTGATGCAGCTATACAAGTGTTTAATCTTGAAGCTGATATTGAACTGGGCTGTCACCAGTCCATCGCTGCGCTTATGTATTCTCCACATAGAGGCCGATGTTGTCGCGTTGTCGTCCTGGAGAGTCGTTCCCGACTGATGTGCCAGCGCTTGACTTTACGCCGTAACAAAAACATGTATAGTTGCTTAATTCTTCATAGGGTTTCTCCTTTAGGCGGTGCAGATTCAGTAATGTATTCATTTTTATAAGCATATTGCTTGTACTTTTTTCTCATCAGTTAAAGTTTTGCAGAGGTTAAGCTGAAACTCAGAGTCAAATGACAACGCACTGTGCCAGGTGTAAAATATGGACTAACAATAGCGTCGAGTGATAATGTAATTGGAAGAAAGGGAATTTGTATAATGTAGCTGGAAGTAGGTCTGGTGAAGGGTAATCTGTTGTAAACAAAATATAGTGAGATCTCGTTCGCAACTGTCCAGCGGTTAAATCAAGAACAACGAGGCCGCAATGACACCACTAATTCAAGAGTGCACATAAGATCTTTGATATATTGTTTGTAATTTAACTTTTCCAATTACGTAAGATTAGTCGTAATGAAGTGCCTGATTTCCTTTTGTAAAACATTCATTTTCTATATTAAAAATGGTATTTTATATTTTAAATCGGTCCATTAATGTGAAACTCATTATCCTGAAGTTTCTGTATTGTTCTGTGTTGTAATTATTATCCTCATTAAACAGGTATTTTATATTTATGGAGGATGTGATTATCTATCGTTCCCACCAGACACATGGAAAATTATGTGCACTAAATGTAATGATTCGTTCTGTTTATATAATTCTGTTAATTTATGCTAAATCTGTGTATAAAAACTTTCGTGTTAAGATGTAAAAGAAAGGCACTCAATAAAAACCATCATGAAGGCATAAATGATGACGGTCCATACTCTGAACTGCCATGTATCCTGTCCAAATGGCGTGCATTTTATATGGAGGAATACTTGTCATATCATACATAGAACATGACGCCGTGGCACTCACCCATGCGTAACAACTGGAAACACCTTCCAGGTAGTGTGAGGCGTTAGCTGCCAAAAGGGTGATTGGACTCACAATGCATGGTGAATAACAGAGATTCGTTTACTGCAGCTGTGCTTTGTTGCAATGGATCGACGACAAGTATGACTCTAACGATAGCCATGATTCTGCCTGTGTTCTCTAACGACAAGTTTCATCATCAACTACAACAAAATGTTGTTCTGTCCTTCATGATGCCACTTGAGATCCTAGAATAACCAGAGTCGGTGACTCATTTCGTTCTAGAAACATCCTCCTAGATTCAGTCTGTGTGTCAGTGCCTATGTAGGGAATAATATAAATCGTGTTACGAACATAATTTACTTTTTATCAATCTGTAGCAGATTGTTAACCAACTGCTTATAGATAAGGTTGTCAAGTATTTAGTTAGAAAGTACATTCAAAAGGACAGATATAGAGGGTTCTGCTTGCTGCTAAAATAGATTTATGAGAAAATATTTGTTCTCGTTGACACAGAAGACTGTATTTCATACTGTGCTGAATGGTCCTTTCTCATAAACGTGTAATAAGCTTGTAGCAACTAACAGCTGAATCCAAAAACGTCAACTTACATTAAGAGCCTCTTAAGAGTCTATTTTTCTTGCTCAGTAACTAACAGAAATACTGACAGAGACAGTAGTATGATCATACAATGTAAACTTTCACGGCCGGTATTGTCTTCAATTAAAACTTCCGGGCTGATAGGCCGTGGTCGAAGTATAAAACTGTCTCCCGCAGTCGGAGACGAAACGTCAGGAGACAGTTTTATATTTCGACCACGGCCTATCAGCCCGGAAGTTTTAAGTGGAGACAATAGTAGTTTACGATTTTCTTAACTTAAACTGCGACTAGTGGATTCATCCGTGAGCTACGTAATGTTTGCCCCTTACGACAAGGCAGAGTGGTATGTAGCTTGGCCACTACAGGGATAATTGAAGTGAGAGGGGAATGTTTTATTGTTTATCTTCGAATGCTGATCGGGCGCAGCTGATACCGGCCAGCTACTACGATATAAACGTCGAACGGATGTAACTTGTATTCGTGTATGCACATGATAGAGCCGGTCATCTGCAAATGTGATACACGTTCGTAGCAAGTAATGTGAAATCATAATACGGCTGTTGTAAAGCACTGCACTGAGTAAAAGAAAAATGACATTCAGAACGTTTAGTAAACGTTTGTAATCGCGTCTCATGTTGGAATTACAGTTATTAATACAACATTAATTTATGTAGGTTACCAATTGATAGTAAGGTCGGTAGGGGAATGTGTGGTAAAGTGGCCAGGACGGGAGAATGGCAGCTGAATATTTTTTTCCCTAAACAGCGTTGCTGCTCCACCCGAAGTCGTCACACTAATTCTAATTTACATCGCCACTGTTGTCAGAGAGACTGACAGAGGAAGCTTGTCCATTATTTTTTAGAACCAACTTTTTTGTTTTTGAGTCTTCTGATATATGGTAAGTCATTTATTTTTATTATTCTTTTTGCGTCATTCGTATGGGGAGTAACCATTTTTAACGCTATCAACGTTCAAACAAAGTCTCCTGGTCTACAAACATTTTCCTTATTATACATTGATAGTTTCTTCTGTGGATCACAAATGCCGACGTGGCGTCGGATAGGAAAGTGGCCACATTACTCTTCGGGAAACGTGGTCAAATGTTTACCCCAATAAGAGATCATCATCATCATTAGTTATCTGCTATATTAGCAGGTACTTTGCCTCTCCATTTTCTGCGATCCATTGCTTCCTTCTTAAGGCTGCTGTATGCTGTACCGTCCATCATGTCATCCAGTATCTGGAATCTCTTCCTTCCTCGCTTTCTTTTCCCTTCTACATAACCTTCTAAAACTGTTTTTATCAGTCCGTCATTCTTTCTTAATATATGCCCAATCCAATTTCTTTTTCTTCTCTTTATTACATCTAGTAACTGCCTTTTCTCTCCCACTCTTCTCAGTACCTCTTCATTTTTTACTCTGTCCATCCAACTTATTCCTTCCATCTTCCGCCATGTCCAGATCTCAAAAGCCTCCAGCCTTTCTCTTTTTTCCTCATAGTCCATGTTTCAGCGCCATATAGAAGAACACTCCATACAAGACATTTTATGAGTCTCTTTCTGAGTTCTCTGTCCATACCGCTGCAGAAGATTCTCCTTTTCTTATAAAACGCCTCTTTTGCCATTGCTATCCTTGTTTTAATTTCTGTG
The DNA here is from genome assembly GCF_023864345.2 of Schistocerca serialis cubense. Taxonomy (NCBI): domain Eukaryota; kingdom Metazoa; phylum Arthropoda; class Insecta; order Orthoptera; family Acrididae; genus Schistocerca; species Schistocerca serialis. The sequence goes on along the minus strand of NC_064645.1, from coordinate 111,687,241 downwards.
GTGCACTTCCAGTCGGTGTCTATCCTGCTTCCAAGATACTTAAAATTTTGCACCTGTTCTAGTTTTTCTCCATTCAGCACCATTTTTAGTTCCTTATTTCCTCCTATTGCCAATACTTTTGTTTTATTTGTGTTAATTTTCATTCCATATTTTTTTCCGTTAGTTGCAATGGTGTCCACCAAATCCTGTAATTCTTTTTCCCCTGTGGCTAGAAGGACCATGTCATCAGCAAATCTCAAGCACCCTACTCTTCTTCCTCCAATTTCTACTCCTTTGTCATCTAATGAGCATTGGTCAATCATATTTTCCAAGTACAGGTTGAAAGGAGTAGGTGATAAACAGCATCCTTGTCTTACTCCTTTCCCTAGTCTGATTCAGTTCGTACTTTCTCCTCTCACTTTAACTGAAACTTTTTGATTAAGGTACAATGAGTTTATAAGTCTTCTGGTTTTCCAGTCCACTCTCTTTTCCCTCATAATAGTCGCCAGCTTGTCCCAAACCACATTGTCAAATGCCTTTTCTAAATCGATGAAGCACATATATAGGTCTCTTCCTTTTTCAATAAACCTTTCTCCTAAGATTCGTAGGAGCCCTATTGCATCTCTGGTGCCCGTATTCCGTCTAAAGCCAAACTGCTCCTCGCCGAGATTCTCCTCTATTACTTTTTCAAGTCTTTTATTAATTATTCTTAACATCACTTTGGCTGCATGTGAAATGAGGCTGATTGTCCTGTGCTCGCTGCATTTCTTGGTTCCTTGTTTTTTCGGCAATGGAATCATTACTGTTGTCAAAAAGTCCTCAGGCCATCCACCACTGTCATATATTTTATTACATAACCTCAATATTTCTCTTATTCCATTGTGGTTCAAGCATTTTAGTATTTCTCCCGGTATTGTATCTGTACCTACTGCTTTGCCATTTTTCATTGCAGCAATAGCAGACTTTACTTCTTCCATTATGATGTTCGGTCCTGTCTCTTCATCACTTACACTGTTGTGTGATTCAAGTTCCAGAGTTTCTGGTTTGCTATTTGTGTCATATAGCTCTTTTATATATTCTTCTCATCTCTGGAGGACATCGTCACGATCTTTATACACTACCTCTTCGTCTTTACTCAAAATTTCCATAGTAGCACTTCCTGCTCTGTTTTGTTCCCATGTCATAGTCTTTACTCTGTTGTATAGTAAGTCGTATCTTCCTTTCCTGTCCAGTTCTTCAATTTCATCACATTCCTCTTTTAGCCATTTTTTCCTAGCCTGCTCTGTTTCTCTTCGCAGTTCGTTATTTATCCTTCGGTATATCTTTCTTGCATCTTCAGTGTTCTTGTTTTTCAATTTTCTTCTCTCCTCCATCTTGGAAATCATTTGTTGTGTGACCCATGGTTTTTTTGACCTTTTCCCTTTTACATATCCTATATTTTGCTGTCCTGCTTTAATGATTCCTTCTTTCAGCATATTCCAGTACTCGTTGGCATTATCAGGTGCTTCTTTGTCTCGTAATGTGTTTAGAAAGTCCCGAGACAGCATTTCTGTAATTTGTTCTTTGTTGGACCTTATCTTCTCTAGATCCCATTTCTTCACCATTGTCGCCTTTTTCAGTTTTTTCATTCTTATTTCTATTTCTGCCATAAGTAAGTTGTGGTCACTATTAATATCTGCACCTGGTAATGTGTGCACCTTCTTGATTCCATTCCTGTATCTTTCTTCTACCAGTATAAAATCGATTTGGTTTCTATATTTATCCCCTGGTGATTTCCAAGTGTAGAGCCTCCTCTTATGGTTCTTGAACCATGTGTTTGCCACTATCAGCTGCCTTCCCCTGCAGAAGTCAATTAACCATTCACCTCTGTCATTTCTCTTTCCAAGACCATGACTGCCTACTATGTTTCCCTCTTTCCCTTCTCCCACAATGGCGTTCCAGTCTCCCATTACTATTTTGCAGCATTTTTTATTTTCGTCCATTATTCTCTCTATTACATTGTACGTTTCCTCTACAATTTGGTCATCATGTTCTGAAGTTGGCATATACACCTGGACAATCAGTAAATCTTTTTGTGCTCCTTTCAGCCTTACACCAATAACCCGGTCTTTTGCATAGTCTACATATTCCACACATTTAGCCAATTCCTTTGTCATAATCATTCCTACTCCAATAAGAGATAGTTACTTTCAAAAAACACGCGTGACATCCGTCTACATCTACATATACACAGCTACTTCCCATATCATACTTAAGGACCTGGCAGAGGCTTCATCGAACTAATGTCATACTAATTCTCTGTTATTCCACTATTGAAAAACGCGCGGAAAAAGAACACCTATATCTTTGCGTGCGAGCTCTGATTTCACTTATTTTATTATGATTATCGTTTCTTCCTATGTAGGTCGGCTTCAACAACATGTTTTCGCATTCCTAGGAGAATGTTTGTGGTTTCAGTTTCGTGAGAAGCTCCCGCCTCTTCGAAAAACACCAATGTTTTAATTATTTCCACCCCAAATCCTGTATGATGTCCGTGACACTCTCTCCCATGTTTTTCGATAATACGAAACGTGCTCCCATTCTTTGATCTTCTTGATGTATTCCGTTGATCCTGTCTGGTAAGGATTCCACAACGCGCAGCATTACTCCAAAAGAGAAAGGACAATAGTAGTGTAGGCAGTCTCTTTAATAGATCCGTTGCATCTTCTAAGTGTCTGTCAATAAATCGCAGTGTTTGGTTCGCCTTCACCACAAGATATTCTGTGTGTACTTTCCAATTTAAGTTGTTCGTAATTATAGTTCCTAGGTGTTTAGTTGAATTTACAGCATTTAGAGTTGATTGATTTATCGTGTAACCGAAGTGTAACTGATTCCTTTTAGCATTCATATGGATGACCTCACACTTTTCATTATTTAGGATCAATTGTCAGTTTTCACACCATACAGATATCCAAAGCATTTTGCAATCGGTTTTGATCTTCTGATGTCTTTGCTAGAGAGTAACAGTCAGCATCATCTGCAAACAACCTAAGACGGCTGCTAAAACTGTCTCTCCTAAAGTATTTATATAGACAAGAAACAGCAGACTGCCTGTAACACAACTTTGGGGAAGGCTAGAAATCACTTCTATTTTACTCGATCACTTTCCTTCAATTACTATGGACTGTGACCTGTTTGCAAGGAATTCACGAATCTAGTCGCGTAACTGAGACGATATTCCGTAAGTTCGAAATCTGATTACAAGCCGCATGTGAGGTACGGTATCATAAGCCCTTTGGAAATCCTTTGTCGATAGCACTCAACACTTTGCTTCAGTTTCATAAGAACGATGTTTTGTAAATACCTGTTGACTTTGTGCCAATAGAAATTTTCTTCGAGGTAATTCATAGTGTTCGAACACAATATATGCTCCAGAATCCTGCTCCATATGGACGTTAAGGTTGTGGGCCTATGATTTAGTGGATTACTCCTATCGCCTTTCTTCAACGTTGGTGGAACCTGTGCAACTTTCTAGTCTTCGGGTACGCATCTTTCGTCGAGCGAGCGCTTGTATGTGATTGTTAAGTGTGAAGCTATTGCATCAGTATTACTCTGAAAGGAACGTCATTGGTATACAGTCTGGACAAAAGACTTGCTTCTATTGAGGGATTTAAGTTGCTTATCTATTCAGAGGACATCTACTTCTGTGTTTGTCACGCTTTTCGTATTCCTTGGTGAAGAAATTTCGGAAGGCTGTGTTTTGTAACTCTGCTTTAGCAACGCTGTTGTCGATAGTATTACTATTGCTATCGCGCAGAGAAGGCATTCATTGCGTCTTGCCACTATCGTACTTTGCATACGACTAGAATCTCTTTGGATTTTATTCCTGGTTTCGTAACAAAGTTCTATTTTGGAAACTTTTATAAGCATCTTACATTGATGTCCAGGCTAAATTTCGAGCTCCTGTTAAGATTGGCAATGTCGGGGATTTTGCGTTCGCTTAGATTTGGTATGGTTTTGTTGTTGTTGTTTCTTCAACAGTGTTTTGACCTGTTTTGTGCGGCAAGAAAGTCGTAGGTCTTCTTGTATACAAAGCTGTCATTCTACCTCTTTGTGACAACTTTGAATTCATTAATTTGCGCTATCTTAAACCGTCTCCGTTCTGTCGTATTTGGTCTAATACAACAGTTCGACTGGAAAAGATATATGGCAGCCGACTGGTATTCTTTTATGCACATCGGGCGTGCATAGAAAGTATTTCCGGAAATCAGAAAAACAAACAGGGGATCGTATTGGACTAGCACTGGCCGTAGTATCCTCTCAGATAAGGAAAACTAATCACAGTTTATGCCTTCATAAAAGTGCATTTAGTTCCAATATATTATTTTCTTATTCTCTTGGCCGGCCGTGATGGCCGAGCGGTTCTAGGCGCTTCAGTCTGGAACCGCGCGACCGCTACGGTCGCAGGTTCGAATACTGCCTCGGGCATGGATGTGTGTGATGTCCTTAGGTTAGTTAGGTTTAAGTAGTTCTAAGTTCTAGGGGACTGATGACCTCAGAAGTGAAGTCCCATAGTGCTCAGAGCCATTCTCTTATTCTCTTGGAAATAATTGATGTAATACTTTATAATATGCAGATTCAAAATTTATGAGTGATAAACTAACCGCCCCCCCCCCTCCCCCCTCCCCTCCTCGCCAACAATATGCGGCCACAGGTTGCGTCCTACAATAGTGTTAGTATTAGCTCTTCAGCAAAAAAAAAGTTTGATGGTTACTGCTCTAGTGAATCACTGTAAATTCTGAACTTTTATTTATTTAATTTTTTGGTCGATTACTCGCAAACGAGGGCTCACCAGGGTGGATGGACGTAGGACGTCACACCTAGGATCATAACCTACTCTGCTGTATAGCTAGTTCCAGAATGTCTATACTGTCCCTGGGGATCTCTTATTCTAAGAGTTACGTGAGCCTTCCAGGCATGTTAAGAGAGAGAACGATCTATAGAAGTCGCATTGCCGCTTTTACTATTCGAGATGCAACTCGGTCTGCTGAACAACAGATTTATAATACACATTTATAACACAAGTGGATGTGCGTGATGTTTTATGGCGGCAAACCGCCGAGGAGCGGATTTCTGATTTCCAAAAAAAAAAAAAAAAAGTGTATAAATGAGAACATATATCTCTCCTGTGTTGTTTAGATGGATAGTTCTAATATGCTTTGTATGTACTGTTAGTGCGAGTACCAAAGAACATTCGATGTTCTTAAATATCATGTAAATTTTGGGATCACTTATCTTACGTGTACTAGTAATTTTTCCAGGTCCTTAATCATCAAGGCCAAATCGATTACTCACTCCACTGCGCTCCTGTTGCACCTTCTGTAGTTCATTTAGACCATATGCGAAAAGAACAGGGTCATCTGCTAATCCGTTAATTTCTGTCCGGTGATTGTGTTTCCCCTCTCTTCTCAGTCTGATAGCCTACTGGAGTTGCTGTAAATAGTTTTGGTTGGACTGGATCCCCTTGTTCTTCCGAGTCGTAAGAATGTGCAATACCAGAATGAGTTCTCACTCTGCAGCAGAGTGTGCGCTGATATGAAACTTCTTGGCGTATGTATTGTGTTACTGTGTGCTGCATCGGTACTCGATTCTGAAACCTTTGCCGTTCGCGGGCAAGTAGTCTACCGACCGAGTTATGAAATCACGTCTCCTTCTAGACCTCACAGACGTTCTCCTGCTTGCCTTGCGGGCGTAGCGTTTCTGGAATAGAGATATTGCGGTGAAATCTGGTCGTGAAACCTCCTCCCGCCCCGCCCCCCCCCCCCCCTCACCTTCTGGCCACAATAATAATCAAGAAACTCTTCAACGTATTGCTGATTGGTACGTATTGTGTGGCTGTATTTTTAACATAGAAGTTAACGTGATATCGTTACAAAATATCGAAGGAGGACAGGGCAAAAAAGTTGGGCAGCACAAAGGGTGGCCTCAACGTGAAAGAAATGTACAAAACTTTGCAAAACAATAGTGGCGATATGACAAAATGCCTCTTCAGGGAACTAAAGCCTAGAAGCTGCGTGCATCCAGTCGATGTTGGACCTATACACCGCATTTTGTTTTATATAAGGCAATATTACTTGTAATGTACTTCCCTGCAGGCATCAACGTTTCAAATCTCAACGAAAAACGTCTATACGAAACTCATGAAAAGCCGTTTAAACCCACCGAACTAAAAAGCCCATACATCGTGTTATATCCTAGCCAGTAATGCCACCCGAGCCCGCTGCCAAAAGGATGCAGCATCAAAGTCCGGACGCCGTCCGCATAAGCAGCGCCAGCGAGACAGGAAATCGTCGCAAGTCTGCGCGCGCCACCGCTGGCTTCTGGTTTCTTAAGCGCTGGAGTCGCGAGCGCTAGGACAGTTCTGTATTCGCCGCTCAGTTGTATACTCGCCACCGAATTGTGTACTTGCTAGTCAGTTGTGTGTTCATCGCAGCAGAGTTGTTGTTTGTCGTCAGCCGACGCTGACCTAGCCGCTCCGACTCGAACTAGACAGATCTCTGTAGACACGGCGTTCACTACTGTGTTGCTGTATCTTCGTTAATAAAGATAAGTACCGAGTTTTATTTAATCAGAGTGTTTGGGTTTTCATCTTTCTGTTCACTGTTCCAGCGGACCGGTCGGCCCGCTATTAAAAGTGTGGCGGTGACTTCGTAAGCCGTTTCTACAGCGAATTGCTTGTCGCTACGAACACCGCCACAAAACATCGAATGGAAAATGATGTTGAGGAGATTAACAACTCAATCTTACAATCAAGTGTGGCAGCGGTATGTTATGAGGTGGTTAATGATATCTTCCCCTAAAAGGAAGAGCTACACAAGATACACTAGTCGCAAACATACTTATGTAACGATTGCCAAATAATTGACACTCAGTACCCCCGATATGTATGCAAAGCACAATTCGAAGTATGGAAGTGGATCACAACAAAGGTGCCTTTACTGTCTGCATGAATCCCTGATTAATTACATCAGCTCCTATCACAAAACCGGAGTGGTGCGTGCATCCAAGAGCCAGAAACTAGGAGAATTAGCCACTTTCCACAGGAAAAATTAATCTCATCCATTTGCTGTCTATAAGCAATTGTTAATTGCGGAATATTCGAACCTAAAACAAAATTGCAGACGCAGTGAGTGGGTACAGGATTGGCTCGACACAGAAGTCCGTCACTGAATGTTTTCTAGTGTATGCAGTTTACTACGGAGCACAAGAAGTCAACATAACAGCGTAGGAGTTAAAGGGAAGCATACGGTGCGTCTTACATACAGAGTCAGCCAAGAGCAGCACGAAATGAAAGGGACCTGACTCCAACATTTTAACAAATCATTTTCTGGGAAGGATTTTCTCATGCTGGGGAAATTGCGAGCTATTTTATTTATCTCTTTTAGAAGTGTCGCTTGATGAGAACACTTTGAAGAAAAGATCTTGATTTCGCAGTGTGATTTTACTTTTCTCTCTCTTTTTTCACGAAGACCGTCTGCAAAATTATTTTAACTGCGTGAAAGAGGGCGAGGGAAATCTTTTCTTAGTTGCAGGAAAATAATATTTCTCTATAACTTAGTTTTAGACTAAAAGTGGGTGTTGAAGAGGGCTTCGCGAGAAGTTGGAATTAATCTCGGAAAGAAGTTCTAATTCACCAAGAAGGGATTGTTTCACTAAGAAGGCTTTGAAGAAGACTAGTATTTTTCATTTCAATTGCAAAAAAGCCACGCCGGAGAAGGTGATGTTTCTTGAGTGAAAAAGAACTTGTCCAAGTAAAACAGAATTCCCAAATTGGAGTCCTGGCCCGTCACGCAGATTTAATCTACCAGGAAGGCACAATATTCAGTACTCTAGAGCAAGTGCGTTAGTGCAACCCACAAAATCTTTTTCAGTTTAGCGCCGACCATAGTCGTGCCAAACTTATCATTTACTTTCAGAAAGACTTCACTACGCAAATGTTCTTGTGTTTCCACATTTCCGGTACTGATAAATGTGTCGAAGACAGATCAAGTGTAGGAAAAACAGGAATGAAATTGGAAAGTGAAAGACTTTTGCGTAATACGCTCCTCTTGTGGCGATAAATTCGCCGTGCCACGGAATTTTGTGCAAACTGAATGACGGACAATGCTCGTCACGGGCAGACCATTCTGCTGTAAATTCCATAATGTCTCATATTGAAACGTCCCCTAAGAAAAATTATAAATTACTGTGCTGGTAAACTTCTACATTATTTGATATAAAGTCAGCAGAATAAAACTGAACGTACTCAGACAGTTCTCTCTTTAGTTATTCTGATCATCACTAAACTGACACACAATATTTTTTTAGCGCAACGCAGTCTGACTTTCAATAATCCCCACAAAAGAATGGCCGTGACTAACTATAACCTATACTTTTCATGAATCACTTACCTCACAAAAATCTTCGTTACTCGAACTACCGCGATACAGCGAGCGCCAATACTGCCAGCTAAATAAAAGATCTGGCGGACACATGACCAGATCGTCCGCTTATAGTAACCTCTCAAAGCTCTGGCATCTCTCTCTCCTCATCCACCACTGCTGGCGGCTCACCTCCAACTGCATAACGCGACGCGCTGTTCACATCCAACTGCCCAACACTACACTAGCGAATATTCCAACCATGACACAGACTGCACATCCACCACTGCTGGCGGCTCACCTCCAACTGGACAACGCTACGCGCTGTTCACATCCAACTGCCCAACACTACAATAGCGAATATTTCAACCATGACACAGACTGCACACAGTACAGTCAGTGATTTTCATACAGAGCGCTACGTGGCGTTACCAACATAAAAACCTCAACAGCCTACTTACAGTATGTACATATATCGGCGTTACTTATGACTTCTGAGATTAATATTTCGTGGCGGCTAATGTTTTCAGGGAATCGTTTAGGTACGCAAAATGAAAAAAAAAATAAAGAACTCCCAGTATTACAAAGAAACATGGGCGATTATCTGTTTCCTAAGAAGAAAACGAGGATTTCGCAATTTTGACTAATATTTCCGCTGCCACCATACTGAAAATTTATGTTTGTCATGTATCTTTTTTGGAAATTTTTTCTTGACTCCAATATGTAGACATGTTCCTACGTCATGAAAGTGATGTAGCTTAGTAAAACGCAAAGTAAGAAGAACTTCTCCCTAAGTCTATTGATACGTACGATCTGGGTAAGTAGTTGGCCAGAGAGATTACCACGGGGGTATCATCGTTAAGTGATCTCTTTGGGTTGGCAGATTCTAAAGAGGAAGGGATCGGGAAGTTGTGGAGAGAGAGTGGAGAGTAGATAGTGGACAGCTTGTATTGGAGAGCGATACAGAGAGGGTAGAATGGGCTGTCGGCAGAACGGCAGCGTGTATGAAGGAACAGAGAGACTTGGCGGAAGACGTGTGCACAGACGAGAGTGGTAACCTGGGAGCGGCTGATTGTCGGAATGTCTCGCAGAACCAGCGCGTCACATGCTGGAAGTGGCTTTCGTCTGGGCAATGTGTGTCGACTCAGGGAATTGACTGCAGTATAGAGCACGTCTGAGCTTCTAGCCTCATTGGTGAGCCTCTTTATACTGAGCAGGAACTTGTTCTTCGGGTCTCCCATTTAGTGGTTACTGTTCAAGCTCTCCTACCCGCAGTTTATTCTGCTTTTCCTACAACGGCTCGGTGTAGTTGTATCTGACGTGGCTTTGTTGTGCCTGTGGCGTTAGTCCCCTACAGCACGTCATTTTCTACGGAACTTCGGACTTCTCAGTTAAACGCTGATAATTAAAATCCCTAGACTTCTGTCTCTGTAACGTTTTTACAACCCTTGAAAGACGGATTAGCGTAACCTTACAATTTTTCAAATTGTGAACGTGTCTGAAGGTTTATTTTCCTCTTCAAAAGTTTATTTGAGTTTTGGAGAATTTTTTTTTAATTAATTCTTAAATCCACGTCAGGGTGAATATTTGCTATTTCAGTCCTCCGATTAGAGGTGATTTATAGTAATTGTTATCTACCCTTTAAAGTTGTCTCAGTTTGAATTGTGCCCTTTTGTAATGATCCGTTCAGACTAAAGTTTAACGTTTTCCTTATACGTTGTACTTAACTTGTTGGAAAATTTCCTTTCATCTAAATTCTAAGCAAATCTGTGAAATTAATGTGCATGTTAAATGTCACAGACTTCGGTATTTGCTTATTTTTATTGCACTGAACAATTTTTAGCGTTTTTAGGTTTCTAGTCACATTTTCCTTTAATTAAAATTACTCTGGACATCTGTGTCGACTGTGGTTCACTAGTCAAATTGTTGAGCCTCTTTGTAAAATCATGTTCTGCTTAGCTATTTCCAGTTACATTTTGCTTTCATCAAAGTCTTTATGAACGTGTGTTCTGATTCTCTGTTTCACTATTTACACTGCTAAGCCCCCTGTAAAGTCACCTCTTCCTTAACTGTTTCAAATTAAAACTTGATCTCAATTAAATTGCTCTACGCACGCTGCCATGTACTGTGTATCGGTAAATAAAAAATAAGAAATATATTTCTCCTCTATCCTAGACTTGTATTTGGTTCTCCCACAGCTGAATCCCGTGTCCTGCTATTCTACCATATAAAGTATCTCACCAAATAAGATGTTACTACTATATGAAATAGATAACTATGAATTTGAATTCTGTGCGGATCTAAAAGGAGACTGCTTAGCAAAATCCAGATCCCCCTAACCAACACACGGTTTTTAAGGAGTCGAACTCCCACGTTTATGACGTAAAATTTGCTGAACTAAATGTAGTACAATGATAGAATTTTGCAGGTTCATTCTGTAATATACACTAATGCTCAGAAAAAAAAACAGAGCACCTTCAACGATTGAACGACAGGAGATATGGCGTTCATATTCACAGGACATGTACATTAGTATGTTCTGCAGAAATGATTACCATTTGACCCATGTCCACCCGCGGGTTCAAGGTCAGCATAGATAACGCGGCGCGACACCACGTAACGGTATAATTTTCCTGCGCTTCTTGTTATCGCTATAAACCGAAGGTAGTGAATTAGTGTGACTTGAGCAGACGTCCAAGATGGCTCGCAGAAGTATGCGCGAGCCGTACCCTCAAATCAGAGTTTGAAAGAGTGCGCATTATTGGCACGAGAGAATGTTTTGGATCCAGTCGGGAAATCGCTGCCCGTGTGGGACGAAGTTCAAAAATGGCTCTGAGCACTTAGGGACTAAACATCTGAGGTCATCAGTCCCCTAGAACTTAGAACTATTTAAACCTAACTAACCTAATGACATCACACACATCCGTGCCCGAGGCAGGATTCGAACCTGCGGCCGTAGCAGTCACGCAGTTCCGGACTGAAGCGCTTAGAACCGCTCGGCCACCACGGCCGGCTAGGACGAAGTGTTTCGGCCGTGCGATGGGTGCTTGCCTCATTGTCACGGAAGGTCGTAGAATCGACCAGACATCCCCCCCCCCCCCTCCCTCCTTTCCGTCTCCCAAGGACATCGACATCTCATACCAATGGGATTGCGGGAGAAATCTGCGTCCTACTCGGCTCTAGCACAGTCGTCGAAGAGTAACATATCTTACACTGTAAGGGTGACAGACCGTAGCCGTTTATTGTGGCATGGGTCGTCTTTTTTTTCGTCTACATGTGCAAAACATGTTAGACGGCAGTGATGTACTGAACGACGTGACTGAGGACAGGAATGGCATCAGGTAATGTCTTCCGACGAATCCAAGTTTTGTTTGTTTGAAAATGATGGCCACATTTCGGGTCGTCGCAGACCGGGGGGGGGGGGGCGGAGGGGGGGGGGACGGGTGGGAGGGGGGGGGGGGGGGAAGGGCATCACAGTGACTGCATTCGCACAGGACATACAGCAACACCTCAAGGCCTTATGGCGTGGGGTACATCCATGAATCACAGCTGTGACCTACATGACCGTAGTTATACCCTCTCAACAGAAAGCTGCAGACGCCATTTTTCAGCAAGACAATGTGCGACCGCATCAGGTCCAGTGTTGTGCCAACCACCACAGCCTGGTGAATGTAACATGGATGGCTATACAACAGGACGTCATTCGCTCCTTACTCGCGTCGATGTCATCACGCATAAAATAAGTTACCAGAACCCATGGCAGCTACCAAACAGCAGGACACATACTGAACCGATGTGACTAAAGTGCTAATCATTTCCGCAAAACATACTAAAGTATATTTCCTGCGAATATACACTTCCTATTTCTAGTCGTTCAAGGTATCCTGTTTTCTCTGAACGTGAGTGTATATGGAAACTCTCTGCAAATTGTGTTGTGAATAGAGTTAGTAATAAAGTTGTAATAAATTAAATCGTCATGCCTGATGCTGAAGGTTTACTGCATTAGCAGCGGAAATAACGTGAGCGATTTTTCTTTCAGTATTTTCTGAGAAGACCTTTGAGAAAAGTTTACAAAACGGTCAGTGTATAGTTTGTTGGGAGCCGTTACATGCTCACATTCTCAAATATTGGATGACTATACCTTGAGTAATTTTAGTGTCATTAGTTGGGCTGCTTCAAGACACTTTATAACTTTAATGCTTCACTTAGTGTTTTAAACCTTTAATCTAATGTTATACATCTTGATGAGCTGATCGTAAGATGAGCAACCCAGCTTACATCACCTATCCCAGGTGCGGGAGGCGTATGATAAGTATTCCGGGTTCAGTGATGTATGTTGGTTTGCCCTTCTTAGGATACGTTTAATTTTACCGCCTTCCATATTTTATTTTACTTGAGGCTGACCTGCCCCTTCACTACTATGAAGTAAAACAAATTGCAACACCAAAAAATAATTAATGTAGAGTAATTAACGTAGAGTAATTAAATTTCGGGAATACATTTGTTTCGGTAACATACTTAAGTGACCAAAATCGCAAGACGACAGGTTAATGTGCTCGTAAGCGTGAGACACCCCATTACAAATCTCACATGCTGGTACATTAATCACTGTAGTAACCGCCAGAATATTCAGTACAAGAATGCAAACGTGCATGCGTTGTGTTGTACAGGTCAGTTTGTGGTATGGAGTTCCATGACCAATGAACAGAGGGACAGGTAAGGCTGGTTGCGGATGACACTGGATTCGTCATCCGATGATGTCCCGTATGTGTTCGACTGGAGATAAATCTGGTGATGGAGCCGGCCAAGACAACGTGTCGGCACTATGTAGAGCATGTTGGGCTACAACAGCTGTGCGTGGACGACCTATGTCCAGTTGTAAAGCACCTCTGGAATCCTATTCATGAATGGCAGCACAAAAGGTCGATTCACCAGACTGACGTACATTTTTGCAGTCAGACTGCGTGGGATAACCACTAGAGCGCTCCAGCTGTCATACGAAATTGCACCCCGGATCGTAACTCCAGGTTTAGGTCCACTGTGCCGAGCAAGCAGACAGGTTGTTTGGGGACCCTGAACTGCCTCCTTTTAACCAACACACGGCCTTCACTGCCACCGAGGCAGAAACAGTTTTCATCAGAAAACACAAATAGACCTCCACCCTGCCCTCCAATGCGCTCTCACTCGGCACCTTTTAAGACGCAAACGAAGGTGGTTGAAGCACTCTGTCTTCAGGCCACAAGTGGCCCATCGCGGTGTCATCCTCAGCTGAGGATGCGGAGAGGATCGGCGTGTGGTCAGCACACTGCTCTCCCAGTCGTGATGATGGTTTTCTTTGACTGGAGCCGTTACAATTCGTTCGAGTAGCTCCTGAATTGGCATCACGAAGCTGAATGCATCCCGAAAATGGCAACAGCGCAAGACGGATCGGATGGTCTCCCATCCAAGTGTCGGCCACGCCCAACAGCGCTTAACATCTACATCTACATCTACATCCATACTCCGCAAGCCACCTGGCGGTGTGTGGCGGAGGGTACCTTCAGTACCTCTATCGGTTCTCCCTTCTATTCCAGTCTCGCATTGTTCGTGGAAAGAAGGATTGTCGGTATGCCTCTGTGTGGGCTCTAATCTCTCTGATTTTATCCTCATGGTCTCTTCGCGAGATATACGTAGGAGGGAGCAATATACTGCTTGACTCTTCGGTGAAGGTATGTTCTCGAAACTTTGACAAAAGCCCGTACCGAGCTACTGAGCGTCTCTCCTGCAGAGTCTTCCACTGGAGTTTATCTATCATCTCTGTAACGCTTTCGCGATTACTAAATGATCCCGTAACGAAGCGCGCTGCCCTCCGTTGGATCTTCTCTATATCTTCAATCAACCCTATCTGGTACGGATCCCACACTGCTGAGCAGTATTCAAGCAGTGGGCGAACAAGCGTACTGTAACCTACTTCCTTTGTTTTCGGATTGCATTTCCTTAGGATTCTTCCAATGAATCTCAGTCTGGCATCTGCTTTACCGACGATCAACATTATATGATCATTCCATTTTAAATCACTCCTAATGCGTACTCCCAGATAATTTATGGTATTAACTGCTTCCAGTTGCTGACCTGCTATTTTGTAGCTAAATGATAAAGGATCTACCTTTCTGTGTATTCGCAGCACATTACACTTGTCTACATTGAGTGAACTTCCGATGTCATCCACAAGGTCATTTATGTATACTGTGAATAGCAACGGTCCTATGACACTCCCCTGCGACACACCTGAAATCACTCTTACTTCGGAAGACTTCTCTCCATTGAGAATGACATGCTGCGTCCTGTTATCTAGGAACTCCTCAATCCAATCACACAATTGGTCTGATAGTCCATATCCTCTTACTTTGTTCATTAAACGACTGCTGGTGATGTCACGGGAACCGGTGCAACCACTGCGGCAAGGCCGTTGCCCAAGGTGGTTTAGGGTCAGTGCAATATTGTGCACTACAGGGCGTCATACTCGGCACCGTCCTTGGAGTAACCGACTTGCAACAGTTCGATGTGTCACTGTGGTGCCACCCGCTGCTCAAAATTGCTACTGCAGATGCAGTACGATGAGCCAGAGGTATACACCAAACACGATGGTTTTCCCTCTCGTTAGTGCCACGTGGTCGTCCGAAACCCGGTCTTCTCGCTACCATATATTCCAGTACCTAGATTCCTGCCAGATCTTACTGTGGTATCGCAGAAGGAACATCTAGGTATTCTTAGCCAAATTTCATGACCTCGTTCTAACTAAATCAGGTGCTGATACTTGCGTCTTTGTCGAGTTCCATATTAAAGGTAGCTGTCACTACCATTACACCGTGTATTTAAAGCTAACCTGATTTGCGTCCTCATAGCGCTCTAATAGCGCCTCGGTTACGAGACTGGTGCGAAATCTAACCAGAAATCACCTTTCAGATGTAGGATCACGCTTGTTAACTTTTATTTATGCCGCACGAATCCTACTTGGTGTTGCCCTCTTTTTCCGTCAGTGTATTTGTCATTTTGGACGATCTGTGCAAGACATCAAAAGTTAACAGATCGAACATTGACACAGAGTCAGTCTGTTTCGATGATGAATGCTAAAAAAAAAGTTGAAAAATGAAAAACCGGAATAAACTGACAAGCACTACTGACAAAATATTAGATCTTTCCTAGGAGTTATAATACCGGAACTGGATAACACCATCTTTAATTTTGATAATGGCCTCGCTTCGGCAAAACTGTCAGTTATGCCATATTCATATGCTTCAAGAAGAATATAATAATTCCAATCCCAAAGAAAGTAGGGGTTGACAGATGTGAAAATTACCGAACCAACAGCTTAATAATTCACGGCTGCAAAATACTAACGCGAATTCTATACGGACGGATGGAAAAACTGGTACAAGTTGACCTCGGGGTAGATCAGTTTGGATTCCGCAGAAATATTGGAACACGTGAGGCAATACTCACCCTACGACTTATCTTAGGAGATAGATTAAGGAAAGGCAAACACATGTTTCTAGCATATGTAGACTTAGAAAAAGCTTTTGACAATGTTGACGGGAATACTCTCTTTCAAATACTGAAGGTGGCAGGGGTGAAATACAGGGAGCAAAAGGCTATTTACAATTTGTACAGGAACCAGATGGCAGTTATAAGAGTCGAGGGGCATGAAAGGGAAGCAATGGTTGGGAAAGGAATGAGACAGGCTTGTAGCCAATCCCCGATGTTATTCAATCTGTATATTGAGCAAGCAGTAAAGGAAACCAAAGTAAAATTCGGAGTTGGTATTAAAATCCAAAGAGAAGAAATAAAAACATTGAGGTTGGCCGATGACATTGTAATTCTGTCAGAGACGGCAAAGGACTTGGAAAAGGGAAGAGCAGTTGCACGGAATGGACAGTGTCTTGAAAGGAGGATATAAGATGAACATTAACAAAAGCAAAACGAGGCTTATGGAATGCAGTCGAATTACGTTGGGTGATGGGGAGGGAATTAGATTAGGAAATGAGACACTCAAAGTAGTAAAGGAATTTTGCTATTTGGGGATCAAAATAACTGATGATGGTCGAAGTAGAGAGGATATAAAATGTAGACTGGGAATGGCAAGGAAAGCGTTTGTGAAGAAGAGAAATTCGTTAACATCGAGTATAGATTTAAGTGTCAGGAAGTCGTTTCTGAAAGTATTTGTATGGAGTATTGGAGTGTAGCCATGTATGGAAGCGAAACATGGACGATAAATAGTTTGGACAAGAAGAGAATAGAAGCTTTCGAAATGTGATGCTACAGAAGAATGTTGAAGATCAGATGTGTAGATCACGTAACTAATGAGGAGGTATTGAATAGAATTGGGGAGAAGAGGAGTATGTGGCACAACTTGGCTGGAAAAAGGGATCGGTTGGTAGGACATGGTCTGAGGCATCAAGGGATCGTCAATTTAGTACTGGAGGGCAGCGTGGAGGGTAAAAATTGTAGAGGGAGACCAAGAGATGAATACACTAAACAGATCAGAAGGATGTAGGTTGCAGTAAGTATTGGGAGATGAAGAAGCTTGCACGGGATAGAGTAGCATGGAGAGCTGCATCAAACCAGTCTTAGGACTGAAGACAACAACAATATGTCATATTCAGATGAAGCAACTCACTGATGTTTAGATCTCCTAGAGCGGCCAAGCCACGGCGGTTTCATTTCGTTCAGCCTGTTGTTCCAAATAGATCCAGGCGTCTTGTACGGAATTCACGTCTGATGATCCAGTCGCGATATGATAGGGTTCTTGAAGCTTCTTCAAAGCAGGAAGGTATGCGCGCTGCCCTGCTACTATGGGTATTGTTATCTTCGAAGACGTTAGTGTCTACAGCCTACTCGTCACGAAAACGCTGAAGAAAGAAGGCGAACATTTGTTCACCGAGGATGTTGAAATAAACATCACAGCAGCCTGAATGACTGGGCCGAGGCGATGGTAGGAAAAAGCCCCCCAAGCCATAGGAGTATTACCTCCAATCTAAGCTACACCATAAACATACCGTGGGTTGAACGCCTTATTGTGCCGTCTGTTCACTCGGCATTTTGCACCTAAATATTCATTTAGATGGATACTATGCAAGTCACACCTCAGTGCCCGCAAGAGAGTTCACCGAACCACCATCACAATAATTCTCTCTTATTGCACCCTCGAAGAGCGCTCGGAAAAGCGAACACCTATATATTTCTACGGATAAGATAGATCTGTTGCGTCTTCTAAGTCTTCTGACAATAAATTGCAGCCTTTGGTTTGCCTTCCCCACAAAATTTTCTATGTCTTCTTTCCAACTTAAGTTGCTCGTAATTCTAGTTCCTAGGCATGTAGTTGTATTTACGGCCTTTAGATTTGACTGGTTTATCGTGTAACCGACGTTTAAAGGTTTCCTTTTAGCGCCTATGGGGATGACCTCACACTTTTTATTATTTAGGATCAATTGTCAATTATCGCATCGTAAAGATATCTTTTCTAAATTGTTTTGTAATTTTTTTTATTTTCTGATGACTTTGCTAGACGACAAATAACAGAATTATTTGCAAACGACTTAAAGCTGGCAGCTTAGAATGTCTCCTAAATCGCTGACCTATCACACTACGTCGAGGAACGCCAGAAATCACTTCTCTTTCAGTCGATGACTTTCCGTCAATTTCTATGAACTGTGACCCCTGTGACAGGAAATCACGAAACCAGTGGCATAACTGAGACGATATTCCATACGCACTGAATTTCACTATAAGCCATTCGTATGGTACAGTGTCAAAAGCTTTCTGGGAAGACAGAACCAATTTAAAATCACTTGTGGATAGTACTCAGGACTTCGTGTGAGTAAAGAGCTAGTTCTGTTTCACAAAACCGTTTCCGATTCATTCCCTTAGGATCTTTGTGGGACTGTTGAACTTACGTGGTGTTGCAGTCTGTTTCAAAAGCAACATAAGGTCAAGAAATTACTGCAGGAAGTGCTGCCATCTGTAAACGAACTCCCACTGAACCTGAAAACTGCAAAGGCGACAAATGTTATATCCATTTACGGACACCTGTAAAGTATAGTAGCAAAAGATGAAGTAACGTAAAGTTCAGAGTTCAGGAGTTAGAAGGGCCAATCAGGTCCGACCGCCCGCCTTGTCATCATCGGTCAATGAAATCAACGGTTGAGGTATTGAGGGGCAAGCACTCATCATACCGCTCTTGCGGTCGTCGTCATGTTTGTTGAACTTGGAACAGGTACTAATCCTTCGCGTAGCTACTCAGTTGGCCTCACAAAGTTGAGTGCAGCCCGTTCCATTCCCCCCATGAAGAAAAACTCTGTGGCGGTATAAGGAATCGAACCAAGGTCCGCCACATGGCAGTTATCCTCATTGACCATTCGGCTGCGAAAGAAAACACGTTCGTATAGAGTAAAAAAAAAAAAAAAAAAAAAAGGAAAACACCTTCGCATAGAGTAAAACAAAAGGAACAGAATAACTTTCAGCGTAACATCTAAGCCGTTCATTAACATGTAAAAGAATTGTTATAGTAAACTATGAAGGAATTACATAATAACCGTCGAATATTTTTATGCTCAGGCACACTGTATGTATACGTGGATAAAACCAGTCGATGATTGGTTGCGTTGGTTATCTCTGTACTGTAACAAATTCAGAAAAAGTGGAGACGTTAATAGGGAATAGCATCATGACTAGAAAACAAAACACGAAAGGTGAAACACAGATACTGTTTTAATGTAAAACGATGTACATTGAAATAGTTCCTCAACAGTCAACTGCATTCCGCCTCTAACCGTAAAATAACGAGGCACCATCTTCCTTATTATAGAATATGGTATCTGACATCACTCACACAGAAACGAGAATTCGAGAACAATTGCCAGTCTCTTCGATGACGTATGCTTACTAGTTTCTCTCCTTTTATTGAGGGTTGCACATTACTTTTGTTACAGGAATTTTACAAGTTTGTCACACATTCTTCCGTTTCAATTGACAATTTTTGTCCATGTAAAATAGGAAGTACGGACAGTTGTGAAGAGTTTCCTTACAGACTAACGAGGTAAGTCCCTTAGCGCAGCGTGTCACTGACTTAGTCAGAACACCGGCAGCAAAGTTCCGAACGACACTGCACACAAAAAGTCACTCGTTGGTGCTCGTCATTCATTTGTATTCGCCGACACACTAATCACACTTCACTAACACCAAGTTCACCGATTACTGAACGGATAATGCCCTTCTAGATAATTTTTACAGTGATATGTAGTGGAATGTAGAGGAGAAAAATATACCTCTCAGTCACTCAGTCTCCCATTTCATTAACTTGTCATTATGCGTCGTCATCATTCATCTTACTCTCGTTCCCGAAAACAAAGACAAAATTTTGCAGTACTTTTAAGATAGAAACGGCCTAGGGGAAAAATTTGCCGCTAAGAACTGAGAAATCACATTTCATCAGCGATAATGTCCTAGATCAGATCCACTCTGTCAAGATGTTTGTTGTACTATTAAGTCACCAGAAAGTTAATTTGGGCATATGGAGAACAGATCATTTTTCACAATGTGAAATAGTGAGACTAGCATTGAGGTTGTAACATAATGAAAGATGAAGTCATAGGAACAATTACTCAAATGCATTAGAAGAGTTCGAACAACCATTAAGGAAAAAAAAGAAAAATAAACTTGTATTTAAAATGGAGACACAAAACACCAAGGAAACTTCCTGCAGATAAAACCCACTTAATACATGAATTTCCGAACAAATTCAATCCAGCGTTTGAATGGCAAAAGTGCTGAGGTGATTTTCTTTTGTAGAAAGGCGAATGATAACTGATAACTTATAGCTTATGCTACGTTGTTTCACTCGTCCACATACACAAATGAGTAATAAACAGCTGACTAAACATATAAACATGGGAATTGGACTCAAGCTTTGGAGAAAGAATAAAGAAAACGACTGTGGAATCCAAAACCGTGTGCTGATCTCATAAGACTGTACCAAATATCGAATCTTGCAAATTTTCCAGTCAAACAGTATTCACCTTAAGAAATGAATAGTAATCATAATTGTTCCTTCACTTCCAGAAATAAAGTAATCCCTATTTGACAAGTTGGAGTACGGGTGTAGGCATCGAATGTAGTGCGAACAGAAAGGAATTCTCATGGAATTTTTATATTCCACGTGGTACCTATCAAGCGTCAGATCGCTCACAAACAGATAGCGTTCACCACGAAGTGTTCTGGAAATAGCATATTGGTCGAAACCAAAGTTGAAGAGCCTTTGCCGAACTTTGTTTCTACAGTACACGAGACGGATTTGTCAAATTTAGTGATGACCTAAAATATTGCAACATCTATTAATTAGCAGGTCGTTCTCGCCCGTTCTTCAACACTTATCTAACAACAACACCGGTCCATTTCAATGTAGTAATAGATGCGCACGTTTTCACCAGAGCAATAACTCTGCTGACGATGAAGACGTTATATGTGAGTTACAGTTTTGTAAATGCCCTCATCTTATGATGAGAGGGAAGTAGGTAGAGCACAAGCACCATTGTTTTACGAGATGAATAGCGACGAGCTTATGGACGATGTTACCTTTGAGATAATAAGAGCTAAAGCAAATCGCAGTGGGAAAATTATTTTAAATTACAATATAAGGACATAAAAAGTTGAAACTGAAACCAGTCACCAAAGTACAGACAAGACAACCAGATAAACTTCACATTGGAATAAATATGCACTGCAATAAAAAGACTTGAAAGTAGAATGTCTCCAGCGCCAGATGGTTGATATAAATAATTAATCAAATACGGATGACATGCATTACACCAACAGTCTCATACTTTATTTAACAATATGACGAAGTAAGGTAGAATATCAAGAGAATGGAGAGAGAATATTACAATCCCAATCTGTAAAAACAGAAATAAGCAAATTTTAGATCATTAACGGGGAATTACCCTGCTTAATACCGCCTTGACAGTGTTAAAATTAGTAATTAGAGACAGATCGCAGAATTACATGCGTTGTTGACTTTCCAAAAACCTTTGATAGGATCAGAAAAAAGGATAGAATTGAAACCTTAATGGACAACATAGAAATAATGGGTTTACTGAAAGTCATAGAAGATACACACAGGTAATAAAACGAGAATTAAAATACGCAAAGTATTTACAGATGAAATTATACTAGATAAAGGAATTAGACGAGGAGATTCATGACGCCCACTTCTGTTCAGCTTAATAATGGACCACATCATTGATGACAGAAGAAAGAAACCTTGCTATAAAAAGGGAAATAAACTGGTAAGTACTTTTCTTTTGCTGATGTTACTGCACTGATAGCAGAAAATGAGGATGGTCCATAAAGGTTACTTCGCTAGTTTAATAAAACAGCTAAGCAACATAACATAGAAATATCTAAAAAAAACTTAGTATATGGTAATATCAAAAGCATTGTATGATATAAATTAGAAGTAGATGGTGTTCAGTTCAATAAATGACGAGTTTTAATTACCTCAGGAGTGTTATTACCAGCCATAAATACTTAACCATGGAGGTGAAAATTCAAGTGACAAAGCACTTGAAAATACTGTATGGCGAAACAAATTTGTGACCACTCAGTGGAAAATAAAAATGTATAAAACAATGGTGCATCCTGTTTTGACATATTTGTACGCAGAAGAAACTGGAGCAGAAACGAAGAATATAAGAGAAAAGTTAATTGCAATGGAAATAAAGGTACTAAAATAGATGCAGTGAGTAACCACATCGGAGAAAAGAACAGATGTGTCGATAAGGGGACAGTGTAGAACACAAAATATAAAGGAATGGATGAAAACAAGAAAACGAAATTGGTAGGAACATGTGGAAAGTATGGATCTCAGAAGACTAGTTCAAATTTGTAAACACGAACGACTGTGAGGGAAAAGACTGCCCAGACGACCATCCAAGACATGGGGCAGCAGCTGGTCCAGTGCATGAGGCAGACAAACCGGGCAAGCCTGGTCAGAAGAAGAAGAAGAAGAAGAAGACGAAGGAAACTGTTCACATATTTTTAAAAATACGATGAACAATTCTTACGAAAGAGTAGGGTGAAAATTTGTGGATTGTTTTCCTGGTGCTATTTAATATGTGAAATAACAAAATAACTTAATGTAATTGAGAAAATTGGACCGTTTCCATCCAATAAAAAGATAACTCGCTGTTTAATAGCACCAGTCTCTCATGGATTGTAAGCTGCACAGAGTACTGAAGATCCCAGACGTCAGTCAGAACTGTAGGACCGTCTGAGAGAAATAGTTTTCAATGTTTCTCCCTGGTAATGCTAAAGTCCCTTTTTCGGTACCTGCTGACGATCAAGGATGTTTGTCTGGTGGTATGGTCTGGAACGAGGTCCTCTTAGTCTGAGAAACTGAAGTGAGCTCCACAGATAACGACGCCATGCCAGTTGCTAGTGTTGTCGTTTACTGCGGGGTTCCATTCGACCTCAATGTGGAGGAAGATGTAACTATCAGACGTCGTACCCACAGCTCCTTCAGTTCAAATTCATGAAGCACTTCACTGACTGGAGAATTGGAGTTACTCGATTGTAGTACATTTCTCTTCAGTCAGAGCATATATTAATATTAATGTCGTATGTGACTGTTCTTTCTGCGCAAGCACCTGCGACATCGATCATGTCATGGCGTCTATTATTGGGGGCTAATTGTTCTTCAGTTGTATTCAGGGAATTGAACACTGGTTCATCACACTGAAGTCAGAGACCAGCTACAGAGCTGATCCCAATACAGAAACTGACAGAATGAGTTGCTGGGAAAGTTGAGACAATAAGAGTCCAATTGAAAATAGGGATGCCTGCAAACATGTGGGCATCGCAAGAGACTCCTCCGTGTTGTACAGCTGGGGCGGGCAGCTGCAGATCTCAGCTCAGGAAGAAGTCGCCCCCGCTGAAGCGGCGGTGCTGTGGAGCGGCGGAGGTGGGCGCCGTGGCCTTGGCCGTCCCCAGCCAGTAGGGAGGCGGTGACGTGGCTCCGGCACTGGGCGGACTGGAGGCGGGGGCCGCCGCCACCGCCGCAGACACCGTCGCCGCCCCCGCCGCTGCCGACGCTGTGGACGCGGCCCCCAGTCCGCGGCGGCGGTCCACGGCCATCTTCATGCGCGACAGCTGCCGCTGGAGGCTGCGGTACTCCATGAGGAAGCGCTCCAGCTGCTGCGCGTGGTAGTCGTAGGACGCGAGGTCGGCGGCGGCGCGCGCAGGGCACGGCGGGCTGGGGGGCGGCTGGCGCTGCAGCAGAGACAGCTGCGACGCCCCCAGCAGCGGCGACTGGCTGCTGTCCGCCCCCGCGCCGCCCCCGCTCGGACCCAGGCCAGAGCCGCCGCCGACACCGCCGCCGTATCGCCCCCGGCGAGGCAGCGTGCTGCTAACGCCGCTGTCGACACAAACAACCCGACTCACAAAATATTCAAAAACCTAGCACAGTCCAAACATGTCAAAGGCTATATGTCGCATTAGTATGGAACTGGTGGTTCTTAGGTACTTAGTTACTTCTTTTAACGACGTGATGTTTAACGACTAAGTTTTCAGTATATGTATACATGATTAGCGTTAACCACAATCTACATCTACATCCATACTCCACACCCCACCTGACGGTGTGTGGCGGAGGGTGCCTTGAGTACCTCTAGCGATTCTCCCTTCTATTCCAGTCTCGTATTGTTCGAGAAAAGAAAGATTGTCGGTATGTCCCTGTGTAATCTCTAATCTCTCTGATTTTATCCTCATGGTCTCTTTGAGGAATCCTCGGTGAAGGTACGTTCTCGAAACTTCAACAAAAGCCCATACCGAGCTACTGACCGTCTCCCTTCCACGAGTTTATCTGTCATCTCTGTAACACTTTGTAGTGTTGCGGAATAGTAAAGAGTTGCAAATGTGGAATATTGTCAAAGTTTCGTTGCCTATGCCGAGAGCCAGCGGCAGTAGGTTAACCAAGAGGTAAGAGGACTGCACATGTATCGGAATGTGTCGTCACGCAGGGGCAGTGGCCTGGTTACACACAACAGGCGAGAGAGAATTGCTTAGCATGCGGGTTTGTGTTAGACGGAGACTTTCGTAGGGTGTAAGACAGAGGTATAGCACCACCTGTACTGCATTTCACAACTTCGCGTAAGTCTGCCGTAACAGCACGTAACTCTGTCACAAGAACACCTAAGGGGCAAGTATGACAGATAAGTTAGCAGTATAAGTGGAACGAATGCTTTCATTACAAACGAACATGATGTCAGGACGTCACTCGTGCTTCCTTTAAATACGCCAGCTTTGATAGCAACAAGGCACTCGCAGTTAGACTTGAAGTTAGATGTGTTCTGGGGCGCTGCGTAGCGCTCAGCTCGATGATCGACATGTTAATCTTTATTAAGGAGATGTTGCAGTAAGGGCGGCCCATCCAGCAGCAGGTGTGAGGGGACAGTACCAGCTCTAGTCCTCTCTGCTGCCGCTGTCAATCATCAACCCAGGATTAGCAGACATCGCGGCAACTTTCTCGCCGCCAATGCTGACCACATCAGTGAGTCGTCGTCGAGATCGTGCGGGGCCTAGGCCCTGTGCATCCGCAGTCACAACCGGGTGAGCCGACGACGCTGGGGGACTGCAGCCCGTTCCGCCCGTCCGCCGCGGACGAGCCACCAGGAGGAGCAGTGAAGAAGACCGGGGGGGGGGGGGGGGGGGGATAGAGTACACTCCGCACTGCGAGAACGCCTCTCGTTCCGACAGCGCCGGAACTCCAACCGGGAGCCTCCTGTCCGCCGCCGAGCCGGCCGGCCAGCCTGGCGCCACCTGCCACGCGCGGCCAAAGTACGAAGTGAGGACATTCCACGCTACGTCACAGCACGCGGCGCTGCGCTAGCATGACTGGTGTGGCTCGGAGCTGGTGCCATCGCTACGAGTCAGCGAGGTCTCGGAAAAGGTCGCTGATATCACCAAGCTCAGCCAGCCTGTGTTACGCAGACCACATTGTACTCGGCAAGAATAAAGGTGTTATGAATTAATAATGTTTCTTTGGCGGTTCTGACGCGTCCACAGTCATTTCCTAGCATCCTGACACCTGTAGAGGCTCGGCCTCCAGTCCACCGTAGGCGACCGGAACCACCGGAGCGCCTACAGTTACTTCTTTTAACGACGTGATGTTTAACGACTAAGTTTTCAGTATATGTATACACAATTACCGTTAACCACAATCTACATCTACATGTACATCTACCTCCATACTCCGCAAACCACCTGACGGTGTGTGGCGGAAGGTACCTTGAGTACTTCTACCGGTTCTCCCTTCTGTTCCAGTCTCGTATTGTTCGTGGAAAGAAATATTGTCGGTATGCCTCTGTGTGGGCTCTAATCTCTCTGATTTTATCCTCATGGTCTCTTCCGAGATATACGTAGGAGGGGGCAATATACTCCTTGACTCTTCGGTGAAGGTATATTCTCGAAAGTTCAACAAAAGTCCGTACCGAGCTACTGAGCGTCTCTCCTGCAGAGTCTTCCACTGGAGTTTATCTATTATCTCCGTAACGCTTTCGCGATTACTAAATGATCCTGTAACGAAGCGCGCTGCTCTCCGTTGGATCTTCTCTATCTCTTCTATCAACCCTATCTGGTAGGGATCCCACACCTGTGAGCAGATCAAGCAGTGGGCGAACAACTGTACTCTAACCTACTTCCTTTGTTTTCGGACTGCATGTCCTTAAGATTCTTCCAATGAATCTCAGTCTGGCATCTGCTTTACCGACGATTACTTTTATATGGTCATTCCATTTTAAATCACTCCTAATGCCTACTCCAAAGTAATTTATGGAATTAACTGCTTCCAGTCGCTGACCTACTATATTGCAGCTAAATGATAAAGGATCTTTCTTTCTATGTATTCGCAGCACGTTACACTTGTCTATATTGAGATTCAATAGCCATTCCCTGCACCATGCGTCAATTCGTTGCAGATCCTCCTGCATTTCAGTACAATTTTCCATTGTTACAACCTCTCGATATACTACAGCATCATCCTCAAAAAGCCGCAGTGAACTTCCGGTGTTATCCACAAGGTCATTTATACATATATTGTGAATAGCAACGGTCCTACGACACTCCCCTGCGGCACACCTGAAATCACTCTTACGTCGGAAGACTTCTCCCCATTGAGAATGGCATGCTGCGTTATCTTATCTAAGAACTCTTCAATCCAATCACACAATTAGTCTGATAGTCCATATGCTCTTACTTTGTTCATTAAACGACTGTGGGGAACTGTACCAAACGCCTTGCGGAAGTCAAGAAACACGGCATCTACCTGGGAACCCGTGTGTATGGCCTTCTGAGTCTCGAGCTGGGTTTCACAATTTCTGCATTAGTTTTAGTACTGTTTATTCAACAACAGTTAAAAACTGTTTTGTTTGCTTTTGAGAGATCTAGGCGTTTGTGCAGGGACGAGCGCGGTAAATTGCTTTTTTATAATTTGGAGTGTATTTATCGAATTTCCACTCGATCATTGCAGTGCAGCGTGCTTTTCGTTTGCAATTTGCAGTATCCTCATGCGGACGTGTTGCTAGACGCCAATCAGTTTTAAATTGGGTAAATGCATTTAGAATACTAGGGGATGTGTCATCTGTGCGAAGAGGCCCTGAGAGTAGCGTTGTAACACCACAAAATGTCAAACGAGTTAGAGCAGCAGTACTGCAATCTCCGAAATTGCTCGCAAAACACGCACTTGTTCTTGGAATTTCAAGACGTTCTCTCCACCGGATTTTTCATAATGGACTGAGTTAACACCCGCATAAAATGTGCGTGGTCCTGCAGTTGTTAGTACGGTATTATGTAACACGAAGAACATCTTGTGAAGACATGCTTCCAACCATACCCCGCGACGCACATGCGTTCTTTTCTGATGAGGCACATTTTCACCTCAGTGGGTGTGTAAACAAACAGAATAAAACGAACCCAGGCAAATTCAACAGAGACCCCTACACTCAGACGTGTGCCATATCACGAGTAGGCATCATTGGCCCTTATTTTTCCAGGAAAATCTTTGTGCTGTAACTATGAAATCGGACCGTTACTTAACTATGCTCCAAGAGTTTTTCCACCCGGCTTTCGAGGCAATGCAATTACAGGATTCCCGGTTTCAACAAGACGGTGCCACTGCACATACAGCGGGCTTTACCATGAATTTTTTGAGCCAAACGTTTCCTGGATGGCTTCTCTCGGATGGGGAATCTCAACTGGCCAGCACTATCACCAGACGTAGCTCGAAGCGATTTTTTTCTTTGAGGTTACCTGAAATCAAAGGTGCATCGCAACCGTCCCAACACCCTGGAAGACCTACAGAGCAATAATTTTATAATAAAATTTTACGAAAAATTGTGAATAGCTCTGGTCCCAAAATTTAAAGTTACAGAAAAAACAAAATTCATTAAAATTGTGTAAAATTCATCAAAACATATAGGAACACCAAAAGGTAAAACACAGTGGATTAGTAGACTTCAATATCTCGGAGAAACTGTCACCAGATAGAAAAATTTGCAGTAGATGTAAGATTTAACAAACTGAGAAGAGCATATGGTTTGGATAAGACTATCTTCAGCAAGAAGTGCGTATCTAGAAAAACAAATCTAAAACATTATATCACAGTGGTAAGAGTAGAGTGACTATAGGTTTGTAGAACTTTAAACTGGACAGAACAGAGTTACATCGAAGACAGATAATTAGAAATATAACTGATGCAATACAAGCTACAGAGGGTTGGATAATGAGAAATAATGAGGAGATATAAGAAAATATAAAGAAAACATCAAGTAATGGCAAAGATATGCTAAATCTTCTTTAACATATCAGCGAATTGAATGTGACTAACGTAACAAATATTCCTGTAATTCTGGAAAATGGATCAACAATAACGTGGATCGCACAATGCAGCGGTTCATCTCACGCGAGAGTAAAATATACGTGTCGGAACAAGATATAATTTGAAGCGTACTCGAGTGCAACTGACTGCGAAAAAGCAGCATTTTCGCTGACGCTCTCTGTATTCTTTGAACTAAAAGAGCTTTGGTTCGATGTTAACTATTGTGAAAAGATATAGGCTAGCTTGTGATCTAAATAAGTATGGATGAATGTATTACGACTTAAGAGGAAGAAGGCATTAATGCGCAACCGCCATCTTTAATTGAAAGGCATTTACAGATTTTGTGCGAGAATAATAAGCCAATAAACCAATTTCTTGGCAGCATAAACAATGTGTGTATTGCGTAGATTATTCTCCATCTTATGATTTTACACTTTCAAATATTTGTGCATGCCTACGAAACATTTCTCTGGACTGTGGAAGCTCTCACCTGCAAACTCTATATGCTCATACATTTAAAGACTTTTGAATAAATCCACTTCGACGGTCAGGCTTCCATAGAAAGGAGAATTGGACCGTAGTTAACGTAGATTATGATTCCTACAGATTCAGCTCGCAGTTCGACGACCGGCAGAGACATCGAGCACAGCTTACAGTCAGCGTGCAGCAGCAGATCTCTAGTCTACCATGCACAATCCCCTGGACATGAACGTCGTCTAGTGAGATCTGTATGGTTATTTATTCATTTCAAAGACCTAAACACTTTTCATAGAGATACTGAAAACTAAGGAACTATTTCCTTGAGTCAGTAATAATAATAATAACTAAACCAAAGCAGTTATTAAATGAATAATAATAATAAAGGCAGTTCATCTAGGTTACTTTTAGTCTCTGAAAGGAAATTTTCAACACAGATCTCCATAAAATAACTGGGTTCAGAGAGAAATAATGACTCCTCACATGAATCATTACATCTCAGTAAAATTATAACAATTTGCCTTTCACGTGAGAGGGAGTTACAACAAATAAGGAAATAACTAGAAAGAAACAGTATCAGAGACGGAAATAACAAAATTTTTTTCCAAAAGATACTATATTTAGATGGCTTTCATCGCAGAAGTAGGATATCAGGAATGATATGGACCGGACAAAGGAGAAAACCAGATGGGGAGGAGATGGAGTGCTGGAAAAATAGAAAAATTCCGAAGGAAGAAGAGGAGTTGAAGCTGTTACATGATTCTAATTGGTTATTATGAAGATAAAAATAAGTTGGTATCATTATAATTGATCCTGAAGCCGTTAAGTGTCGTAATTGGTTAATATGAATATAAAAAATCTGGTGTACTTATTATTAAAACTGAAGCTATTGAGTGGTTCTAATTCGTTAATATGAAGAATGGCACTATTACAACGGAAGTTAAAGCTGTTGCCTGCAAATAATTGGTTAACGAGAAGATAAAGAACATTTTATGTAAATATCAATGAAATTGAAACTGTTACATGATTCTAATGGGTTAGTACTTAATTAAAATCATTTGGTATCATTACCACTGATATGGAGCTGTTACCTAATTCCTGATTCTAGTGGTCAGTAGGAAGGTAGACAAATATGGTATCATTACAATTGAGACAGAAGATTCCAGACATGTTAATTAAACTCATTATGTGACCGCCCGCATCTCGTGGTCGTGCGGTAGCGTTCTCGCTTCCCACGCCCGGGTTTCCGGGTTCGATTCCCGGCGGGGTCAGGGATTTTCTCTGCCTCGTGATGGCTGGGTGTTGTGTGCTGTCCTTAGGTTAGTTAGGTTTAAGTAGTTCTAAGTTCTAGGGGACTTATGACCACAGCTGTTGAGTCCCATAGTGCTCAGAGCCATTTGAACCATTTTTGATTATGTGACCATGTTGTTGTTGTTGTTGTGGTCTTCAGTCCTGAGACTGGTTTGATGCAGCTCTTCATGCTACTCTATCCTGCGCAAGCTTTTTCATCTCCCAGTACCTACTGCAACCTACATCCTTCTGAATCTGCTTAGTGTATTCATCTCTTGGTCTCCCCCTACGATTTTTACCCTCCACGCTGCCCTCCAATACTAAATTGGTGATCCCTTGATGCCTCAGAACATGTCCTACCAACCGATCCCTTCTTCTGGTCAAGTTGTGCCACAAACTTCTCTTCTCCCCAATCCTATTCAATACTTCCTCATTAGTTATGTGATCTACCCATCTAATCTTCAGCATTCTTCTGTAGCACCACATTTCGAAAGCTTCTATTCTCTTCTTGTCCAAACTATTTATCGTCCATGTTTCACTTCCATACATGGCTACACTCCATACGAATACTTTCAGAAATGACTTCCTGACACTTAAATCAATACTGGATGTTAACAAATTTCTCTTCTTCAGAAACGCTTTCCTTGCCATTGCCAGCCTACATTTTATATCCTCTCTACTTCGACCATCATCAGTTATTTTGCTCCCCAAATAGCAAAACTCCTTTACTACTTTAAGTGCCTCATTTCGTAATCCAATTCCCTCAGCATCACCCGACTTAATTAGACTACATTCCATTATCCTTGTTTTGCTTTTGTTGATGTTCATCTTATATCCTCCTTTCAAGACACTGTCCATTCCATTCAACTGCTCTTCCAAGTCCTTTGCTGTCTCTGACAGAATTACAATGTCATCAGCGAACCTCAAAGTTTTTATTTCTTCTCCATGAATTATAATACCTACTCCGAATTTTTCTTTTGTTTCCTTTACTGCTTGCTCAATATACAGATTGAACAACATCGGGGAGAGGCTACAACCCTGTCTTACTCCCTTCCCAACCACTGCTTCCCTTTCATGTCCCTCAACTCTTATAACTGCCATCTGGTTTCTGTACAAATTGTAAATAGCCTTTCGCTCCCTGTATTTTACCCCTGCCACCTTTAGAATTTGAAAGAGAGTATTCCAGTCAACATTGTCAAAAGCTTTCTCTAAGTCTACAAATGCTAGAAACGTAGGTTTGCCTTTCCTTAATCTTTCTCCTAAGATAAGTCGTAAGGTCAGTATTGCCTCACGTGTTCCAGTGTTTCTACGGAATCCAAACTGATCTTCCCCGAGGTTGGCTTCTACTAGTTTTTCCATTCGTCTGTAAAGAATTCGTGTTAGTATTTTGCAGCTGTGACTTATTAAGCTGATAGTTCGGTAATTTTCACATCTGTCAACACCTGCTTTCTTTGGGATTGGAATTATTATATTCTTCTTGAAGTCTGAGGGTATTTCGCCTGTTTCATACATCTTGCTCACCAGATGGTAGAGTTTTGTCAGGACTGGCTCTCCCACGGCCGTCAGTAGTTCCAATGGAATATTGTCTACTCCGGGGGCCTTGTTTCGACTCAGGTCTTTCAGTGCTCTGTCAAACTCTTCACGCAGTATCGTATCTCCCATTTCATCTTCATCTACATCCTCTTCCCTTTCCATAATATTGTCCTCAAGTACATCGCCCTTGTATAGACCCTCTATATACTCCTTCCACCTTTCTGCTTTCCCTTCTTTGCTTAGAACTGGGTTCCCATCTGAGCTCTTGATATTCATACAAGTCGTTCTCTTATCTCCAAAGGTCTCTTTAATTTTCCTGTAGGCGGTATCTATCTTACCCCTAGTGAGATAGGCCTCTACATCCTTACATTTGTCCTCTAGCCATCCCTGCTTAGCCATTTTGCACTTCCTGTCAATCTCATTTTTGAGACGTTGGTATTCCTTTTTGCCTGTTTCAGTTACTGCATTTTTATATTTTCTCCTTTCATCAATTAAATTCAATATTTCTTCTGTTACCCAAGGATTTCTACTAGCCCTCGTCTTTTTACCTACTTGATCCTCTGCTGCCTTCACTACTTCATCCCTCAAAGCTACCCATTCTTCTTCTACTGTATTTATTTCCCCCATTCCTGTCAATTGCTCCCTTATGCTCTCCCTGAATCTCTGTACAACCTCTGGTTCTTTTAGTTTATCCAGGTCCCATCTCCTTAAATTCCCACCTTTTTGCAGTTTCTTCAGTTTTAATCTACAGGTCATAACCAATAGATTGTGGTCAGAGTCCACATCTGCCCCTGGAAATGTCTTACAATTTAAAACCTGGTTCCTAAATCTCTGTCTTACCATTATATAATCTATCTGATACCTTTTAGTATCTCCAGGGTTCTTCCATGTATACAACCTTCTTTCATGATTCTTAAACCAAGTGTTAGTTATGATTATGTTGTGCTCTGTGCAAAATTCTACCAGGCGGCTCCCTCTTTCATTTCTGTCCCCCAATCCATATTCACCTACTATGTTTCCTTCTCTCCCTTTTCCTACACTCGAATTCCAGTCACCCATGACTATTAAATTTTCATCTCCCTTCACAATCTGAATAATTTCTTTTATTTCATCATACATTTCTTCAATTTCTTCGTCATCTGCAGAGCTAGTTGGCATATAAACTTGTACTACTGTAGTAGGTGTGGGCTTCGTATCTATCTTGGCCACAATAATGCGTTCACTATGCTGTTTGTAATAGCTTACCCGCATTCCTATTTTCCTATTCATTATTAAACCTACTCCTGCATTACCCCTATTTGATTTTGTGTTTATGACCCTGTAGTCACCTGACCAGAAGTCTTGTTCCTCCTGCCACCGAACTTCACTAATTCCCACTATATCTAACTTCAACCTATCCATTTCCCTTTTTAAATTTTCTAACCTACCTGCCCGATTAAGGGATCTGACATTCCACGCTCCGATCCGTAGAACGCCAGTTTTCTTTCTCCTGATAATGACATCCTCTTGAGTAGTCCCCGCCCGGAGATCCGAATGGGGGACTATTTTACCTCCGGAATATTTTACCCAAGAGGACGCCATCATCATGTAATCATACAGTAAAGCTGCATGCCCTCGGGAAAAATTACGGCTGTAGTTTCCCCTTGCTTTCAGCCGTTCGCAGTACCAGCACAGCAAGGCCGTTTTGGTTATTGTTACAAGGCCAGATCAGTCAATCATCCAGACTGTTGCCCTTAAAGGCTGCTGCCCCTCTTCAGGAACCACACGTTTGTCTGGCCTCTCAACAGATACCCCTCCGTTGTGGTTGCACCTACGGTACGGCTATCTGTTTCGCTGAGGCACGCAAGCCTCCCCACCAACGGCAAGGTCCATGGTTCATGGGGGGTATGTGACCATGAGCAGTGTTTATTACTAATCATCATTTTTGTATTCTGATTATACTCCGACAATACGTGTTAGTATAATATCTGCAATCATAAATGTTTTCACGTAAAGAAAAGTATATTGTTAAGACTGTTTCTCTCGCTACTAGTACCTTCTACCAGAGCCTGTTTTTCGCTTATTTTCTTCGCAGATCCTCCTAACTGTACTCACACTCGAATCTCATTATCTGAAAACATTCCTTCCTTCACTGAAATGAATTTATTTGTCTGTCTTCCAAAACATGTGAACAGTAGCTAGCAGAATACAGTACTTAAGATTAGTGCATACGTCTTCCATCCATTAATCATTATTTTTCAGTGACGTTTTCCAGCATTACTGCAAGAAGAAAAGACAAACTGGTGAAAAAAGAAAGACGGAAGTTCAGGACCGAATAGCGACTCTTACGAAACTGAAATGGAGACGGGCGAGACGAAATGATGGAAGAGAGACTGAGAAGATTCCATGTTGGGATCCCTCGTAATATGAAATGACATTGATGACATCATCATTGAGTGACGACATAAGGAAATAAGCAAGGCAACTTCCATGCGAAAAGCTGAAGATAGTGGCTGCTACTACTGCTGCTGCTGCTTCTGGTGATGATTATAATGACCATGATGATGCTTGAGGAGTGTCCTTGCCTTCACAATACTCGGAGTAAATTCGGAGAACTCTTTGTGAACCAGAATCGTGATGACGGTTGTAAGAAATTTTGCTCATGTTTACGAAGATATACAATTATTTTGTGAAATGCAACGTCTGGCGGTAGGTACAATATTCTGTACGAATACTGTGATACACCTTGCTCTCATGAGCATGGCACTTGTTGTTCTGTGTCGTGTGAACGTCACTTGATGAAGAGTGGCGAGGCGCAGGACATCACGGAGAGCAAACTGCATCGTGGCTCGAGTCCCGCTGTTGCATATTCATTCTGCGGCTGGCTGAACAACGACGTCGTAGGCGGAAGACTCTGCGAGCGTCCGGCCTAATTACGCATGTCAGGGCAGGAGCAGCAACCGCACTGCAGAAAGGGGCACACCCACGCCGGGATACAGCCTGCTACCACGTACTAAACTTGTCAGCCTTCTACCAGTTTGGCTTTCCCCTAACCCGAAGTCACTCTAGAGAAATCCTGACATAATCTGGGGCCAAGCGAAAGATCATTTTCTTAACGTTCCTCGGATGTTGGGATCAATACACAAAGAATCCAACTTCTAAATGAGCTTCCACATTTACACTTGCTACTTCGCTAGGTACGTTATCTATACCTTGCGTGACACAGAAGTGCAGACCATATGGAGTCCGCGCTGTGTCTCAGTGCGCTAGTGGCAAACAACAGACAAACTGCGGAACTGAAGTTTTCCCTCTGATACTAAGTGCAGTAGTGTAGTGCTATGCAGCAAAGTTTTTTTATAGTATAGTGTAGTCTACAACTGTGCATTAAAAATTCTGTAATGTAATAAAGGGTACAGTATGACACAGCATTGTAGGCATTAGGATTTCTGCATCTGTAAATGTTGTGTGATATAATACAGCTGTAATGAGGGTATTGTTAATTTGCAACTGAACTGATTTTATTTGGTGTCTTAACAATGCTTCCTATCATGGAAATAGAAATTTGTGTTTGTTGCCAGTAACTTTTATTTCAAAAATTTTTAAAAACTTGTAACTGGTTTTTGATGATACATTTTCTTAATTTGATTTCAATAAGCTATTATTACAGTGTAGTAGAGTAATAACTTTCCACACAGGCAATGAAATACAGTACTGAGAATATAATCACGTAGCAACACTTTTCAATTTGCATACAATATATAATTTCCTAGAAACATACTATGTTCTACCCTGGAACACGTATTAGTTGAGTGAATACTAATTAGTTAGCTAGCTTCATGTTACGTGGAGCATTTGTATGACAAATCGTGATGACGTAGAACGATTCATTTTACAATCATATAGAAAATTAATTTGTAAACATGGTTACATGTTGAACATTAAAATGTCTTCTTTTTCTCTTTCCTTAATATAGATATATGCGTTAGAAAGTCCTATCTACGACCTTTTACATATATCAGTGATAGAAATTCTTCAACGAAATAAAAATATTTGTCAAGGAGAAACATTTTCAGTTTTCAGTTTGTCTCCAAATTTTACTTTGCTGTCTGTCAGAGGTTTTATGTCATTGGCTACGTTAAAAATTTTACTTTTAGCACTGTGCACACATTTTTGTGCTACAGACAACCTTAAAGTGGATTAATGAATGCCATTTTTCCTTGTGATATTCTAATTATATATATATATATATATATATATATATATATATATATATATATATATATATATATCACGTTTCTTTTGAAGAGCATTGCATACAATGAACTTCATGAGGGAAATAAATGTACTCTGAAGCAGTAACAGAACACCCAACTCGTTAAAGAAATGTGTACAAGGTGATCGTGTATGAATACCACATATTAATCTAACAGCACTTTCTGAACAATGAAGACCTTCTGTCTTAATGATGAGTTAGCACAGAACATTGTTTCGTATGACACAACTGAATGAAAATGTGCAAAATACATCAATTACTCTTTCGTCTCTCCCTAAGATTTGCAATGATGATTCAGTGCAAACGTGCTTTTTCCGGTTTGTGTTATCATCAATACGAACCCATAAGAATTTTGAAGTTAGCATCCTATTTATTATTTCCTCGCCATGTGTTTATACTTACCATTGGTTTAGTACCCCTAGCTGTGCAGAACCTAACATGTTGTGTCTTTTTAAAATTGAGTGTGAGACTACTCACAGAAACCAGTCAATGATACTTTTAAGAACACTGTTTACCATTTCTTCAGTTTTTGCATCTATGCTTCGAATGATTGTAATGCCAGTGTCACCTGCGAAGAGAACTAATTCCGCTTGTTGTATATTAGATGGAAGATCGTTTAGATACCGCTCTATGGCAAGAACAATGACACAAGTTAAAAAATCAATACTTGAGGAAACTCGACTTAAAGAATTAATTCTATAAAACTTTAGTTTATTTTAGATTTACTGTAAGTATTGTTGGCAGAAATTTCATTACCATTTTCGTCGACGCCAGGGCACTTCACATGTGCTTTTCAGACACACAAACTAAAGTTGTTGTTTTTCGACTTGTCTCACTTTTCTTGGTGGGGTGCGATGTATGAAGAACAACAGTAGACCTAAGTCTTGGGGTACCCCGAACCTGAGATCTGACCACTCAAAATAATGTCTACAAGCTGTCACTTGAATTAGTGAGTGCAGCTTCCTGCACTCTTTCAGTTAGATATGATGTTATCCATTAATTGGCTATACCACTGATTCTATACAACTTCAGTTAATCTAGGAGAGTACTGTGGTTAATGCAGTTACTTGCTACGGTAATGATGGAAGCCTCAGAAATGACTTAAAATTTCTGCCATGGTTGGGACTTGAAATTGGGTCTCCTTGCTTACTAGGCAGCCATAGAAGTCAGTACAGCAGATGTGAATTGAGGTTTACGTTAGGGAGGGCACTAGGCTAAGGTAATCCATGCAGCTATGTTAGCTGTAGTGCTGTGGAGCTCCAATTATAGCATACCTGCCAAGTAAGCAAGGAGTTCTTCGGCTCCCATCATTATTGTAAATAAAAATTGGTGAGTGAATATGTACATGGCATTCTCAATAAAGCATCTTTTCTGAAATTCAAACTGTGATATTCTGAGGACATTACTTTTGATGAGAATAGAATATTCTAGAATTCATCACATTCTCAAGTATTTTGGAAAGTGATGTCACTAGTGACATCCCTATCGCCTTTCTTATGGAGGTGTTTGACAAGTACATAGTTCAGTTTTTCTGGACAATGCCTTGATTTAGAGATGAATTTCATATTTCAAAGATAAGCCAGAGCTCATTGCATGGTGAAAAAGTTTGGTACTCTTTTGGAAACATCATCAGTAGTAGACGGGTTTTCATTTTTTGAGAGAAGTTGGTGATACATTTAAATGACTGAATTTTATGAGAGGTACTTTTTCAACACACTGCTGTGATCTAGAACTGTTTGTCCTTATTCTTGCTACTATGGTTATCAAATATAATTGCTACCTGTAACTGATCATTTTGAGAAGTTCCATTTAGTTCAGTATTGATGTTATTCTGTTCTATGACTGGTTTTCCTGTCCCTTGCTCCACTACGTTCAATGTAGCCTTAAACATGTTGGCTGAATTACTGATTTCTGACATAATGTTTATGTTTCTAGACTTTTTCATATCTTTTCTTCGTAATTATGAGTAGTTTTTTTTAGTGTGTATCTACTGCAGGATCTGTTCTTGTTCTTTTCCTTTCACAAGATACTTTACTCCATATAGAGAACCATAGTTTTTTACAAGGCTGTTTAACATCTTTTTCGATTAGCTTTTGCTGAATTCTACTTTCAAATAATGAGTTTATCACAGAATAGATTAAATTTTATTATAGCATTTGGTTCACTATAAATTTCATCACAGGTCATCTCTTGTAAACTTCTTAAAATCATTTGTCCTGGAGTCATTAATTATTCTCACTGATTCCACTGAGGATCATTGATACTGTAAAGCACTATCTTATCTACCCTATCCAACTGTGCATCATGATCATCTGCTGAGTCAACAGTTATTTCCTTGCTTTGAGCTTCACCAAAGAAAACGTTATCAATTAATGTCCTGCTCTCTTTATCCAACATACATGTTGTAAACAGAATTACTCACATCAAACTGAAGAAACCAAATACAGTATCCAGATTATTTTTCCCGTCACAATCCCTTAGAAAATCTACACTGAAGTCACCATAGCTTGCTGTCTTACAGATAGCTTGCTGCTGTCTGACAGATAGGATAGTAAGGAATCTGGTTTCCTCAAAAACATTTCCAATTTTTGTAGGGCCAGTAATACAATATATGTCAGATAATAACGCGGTTACTGGTAGAATACACCAGAATAGCTGCTTATAATAAGTGTAATAATTAAATAATTAATGACAGAGTGTTTCGCTGTTCATCTATATAATATTTGTAAACATATAACGTCATAGACGGCGAACTATCAAACAACTGTCAAACCACAATTCACGTATTATTTATGTCATTGACAACATACTCAAAACTTCGACAGTTATAGGAGAGTTCATTAACTACGTAATATGGACGTCACGTCATTCCAGATGTGAAACACTATAGTCACTTTAAAATAAATGGTATTCACATTTCTAAGCGTTCTCATCAAAATTGTATTCGCAGATACTTGATACCAGCGATAAATGCCGAAAGAGTCTGTCGTTAATAAGGATTAATTATTATAATTAGCTATTCTTGTACATCTTTCTAACAATTTCTAATGTTTTGGCGTGAGCTATCTGGAGCACTCCGATCAGCAAAGAGGTTGCGAGAAGGTCGATAGTAGACACCGGAGCAAGCGAGTCTATCAGGAGATTGGCCAAAGACAGACTCGCAAGAAACACGCCGCAGCACCCTCTCGGCCCCCAGTATTTAGATCGTTGCCACGGACTGGAGGGCCCAGTCAGTCAGTCATCCAGAGAGTCAAGGGGTCAGTCATCACTCGCAGCCCAGTGGGAGCCACAGCTGAAGTCAGCTCAGCTTCTCGCACAGGTTCAGTCAGTACCTAGCGACGAGAGCAGTGTACTGTAACACCCCAAATATAGAACCCACAATAAACACCCTTTGTGTTGCAAAAGAAGAAGCAAAATTAGTCATCCTGACAGTGACGGCAGCTACTGACAACAAAATTTACACTCTTCTCAGTTTCAATACAGGAATGTTATATAAATACGAATGCTTATCATAAAGAAAGGACTGAATGAAAGAATACCATGTGGTACAAAACAGAAACTTTAAAAAAGGAATTCAAAAATTATTATTTACGAAGGTTAAAGCCCAGACCATAAATCGACCAAAGATAACAATTTATCCTAGAAGAGAATTGTAGCCGCACCGAGCTGTTCGCTGTGAGTACACTGTAACTCGGCAATGGAGATGTTCACTTCTATCATGTATTCTGCAAAAGTAGTACGCATGTTACCCGCTACTTGATTGTTTTAAAACCGATCTGAAGTTTAAAGTTTTACGATATAGACTGGAAGTATCAGTCAGAAGTCCGACTAGAGTAGTATCTTTTTACCGTCTGGACAAATAACGGGATTTTGATGTATGTGACAGAGAAGTGAACGTGTGATTGCTGATTTGTGATGGGACTCAGCCTTCATGATACTTAGTAGTCACGAACATCAAAGGACACAGAAAGAGACTGATCGCCGACATAAACTCGACTATTAGACTTGAGCAGGCCACAACTAGAGGCAATCACGAAGAAATTAAAGCCGGGCGGGGTGGCCGAGCGGTTCTAGGCGCTACAGTCTGGAACCGCGCGACCGCTACGGTCGCAGGTTCGAATCCTGCCTCGGGCATGGATGTTTGTGATGTCCTTAGGTTAGTTAGGTTTAAGTAGTTCTAAGTTCTAGGGGACTGATGACCTCAGTAGTTAAGTCCCATAGTGCTCAGAGCCATTTGAACCATTTTTTTTTTTTTTTAAGAAATTAAAATTTCGCGGTGCTGTCAGAAGTTAACGTCATGGTCAGAATTACTGGTGATAATATATGCAATTCCATGAATGACATTTCGGTATGTGTGCTCCGCATAGGGACAGACAATAATTACGAAGAACTTTGTTGTTGTGGTCTTCAGTCCTGAGACTGGTTTGATGCCTCTCCATGCTACTCTATCCTATGCAAGTTTCTTCATCTCCCAGTGCCTACTGCAACCTACATCCTTTTGAATCTGCTTAGTGTATTCATCTCTTGGTCTCTCTTTACGATTTTTACCCTCCACGCTGCCCTCCAATACTAAATTGGTGATCCCTTGATGCCTCAGGACATGTCCTACCAATCGATCCCTTCTTCTAGTCAAGTTGTGCCACAAACTTCTCTTCTCCCCAATTCTATTCAATACCTCCTCATTAGTTATGTGATCTACCCATCTAATCTTCAGCATTATTCTGTAGCACCACATTTCGAAAGCTTCTATTCTCTTCTTGTCCAAACTATTTATCGTCCACGTTTCACCTCCATATATGGCTACACTCCATACAAATACTTTCAGAAATGACTTCCTGACACTTAAATCTATATTCGATGCTAACAAATTGCTCTTCTTCAGAAACGCCTTCCGTGCCATTGCCAGTCTACATTTTATATCCTCTCTACTTCGACCATCATCAGTTATTTTGCTCCCTAAATAGCAAAACTCCTTTACTATTACGAAGAACAATAAGCCTTAATTCAAATTTAATTCTCCGTGTCGCCTACATCATTTAATGGACATTTAAAGTGTATTAGTGAAATTAACTGACTTTTCTGATAATATAAAAGTGCCAAGTGATTTAATGACAATTCAACTGTGAGCAGTAATAACTTTACACTAAAAATACGACGCATTCTGAACACTGCTCAAGGGTATGTTATCTGTGGAATTACGTCGTGCAGTTGCTGAATATGCGACGTAGCGACGCATTGACGAAGGAATAATAATAAACAACTTAATATCCTTGCAAATTTCATAATGTGGCCTCGGCTAGGGTGATGTAACGATGACTCAAGACACTGTTTTTAACGTTTGATTAACGATTCTCAGCCGGCCGAAGTGGCCGCGCTGTTCTAGGCGCTGCAGTCTGGAACCGCGCGACCGCTACGGTCGCAGGTTCGAATCCTGCCTCGGGCATGGATGTGTGTGATGTCCTTAGGTTAGTTAGGTTTAACTAGTTCTAAGTTCTAGGGGACTGATGACCTCAGATGTTGAGTCCCATAGTGCTCAGAGCCATTTGAACCATTTGAACGATTCTCAAACCGGGCGTAAGAACTATAGTCAGCAAGCTCGCGTAAACTTAAGGGTCCGTCGCGAACACGCAAGGGACTTTTGGTTATTTCAGGTCAATGGAGGCATCGCGTTATCGAGTGGTGCAGTCGCTACATTTATAAGTGACGAAGATCGACAGATAACAAACACAACTGCTTTCATTACAAGCAAGGGACATCACCACCGTGCCGAGAGAGAACAGCGCCACAGCTCAT
Source organism: Schistocerca serialis cubense (assembly GCF_023864345.2). NCBI lineage: Eukaryota > Metazoa > Arthropoda > Insecta > Orthoptera > Acrididae > Schistocerca > Schistocerca serialis. The sequence continues at coordinate 111,645,615 of NC_064645.1, read as the reverse complement.
AGCGGGACGTGTACTTCACCAGCAGTGAGGCTAACGTGGACTGTTATGGAAGAGCTTGTACCGTCACACATGGACTAGCTTAAAGGTAAGTAGTTCTTTGTTTGTATGAAAAAGAATCCTGTTAATACATGCATGCAGTTTGTGTTATAGACGAGGATACCGGCCACCAAACAACATACTCTCCTTGCCTACCATGGTACAAGCCTACAGTGACAGCGGTACGACACAAAATCAAATTTTTACACAGGGGATCTGTAAACATATACAATGAAAGTGAAGTATTTTTCTGGAAGAAGAGGAACACAGCAGTCTGTCGCAATCCCATTAGTTTTTTTTATTCTTGAAGAGCTAGATTTTGTCTGTAAATAGCCATCTTCAGTGGATTTTCGTTACAATTTAACAGACTCGCTGCAGTTCGTCACCATATGTTCAAATGGTTCAAATGGCTCTGAGCACTATGGGACTTAACATCTGCGGTCATCAGTCCCCTAGACTTAGAACTACTTAAACCTAACTAACCTAAGGACATCACACACATCCATGCCCTAGGCAGGATTCGAACCTGCGACCGTAGCAGCACCGCGGTTCCGGACTGAAGCGCCTAGAGCCGCTCGGCCACAGCGGCCGGCCATCATATGTTCTTACAGGTGTATAGCAGAAGGACTCATATGGTGACATGACCTGGCGTGAGTCTGTTGAACAGTAGCGAAAATGCACTGAAGATGGTTATTTACAGCTAAAATCTAGATCTGCAAGAATAATATGAACTAATAGGATTGCGACGGAATGCTGCGTCCCTCTCTTTCTTTATAGTCTGCAGTCCCTGTGCACAACGGTTCCTGATGGAATCAAAGTTGAGTAAGTATTTTTCAGTATTAATCTACATGAATGGCAGCTAACTCTAAATATAGATAGATGTAAATTAATGCAGATGAATAGGAAAAAGAACCCGTAATGTTTGAATACTCCATTAGTAGTGTAGCGCTTGGCACAGTCACGTCGATTAAATATTTGGGCGTAACATTGCAGAGCGATATGAAGCGGGACAAGCATGTAATGGCATTTGTGTGGAAGGCGGATAGTCGTCTTCGGTTCATGGGTAGAATTTTGGGAAGATGTGGTTCATCTGTGAAGGAGACAGCTTATAAAACACTAATACGACCTATTCTTGAGTACTGCTCGAGCGTTTGGTATCCCTATCAGGTTGGATTGAGGGAGGACATAGAAGCAAGTCAGAGGTGGGCTGCTAGATTTGTTACTGGCAGGTTTGATCATCATGCGAGTGTTACGGAATTGCTTCAGGAACTCGGGTGGGAGTCTCTAGAGGAAAGGAGACGTTCTTTTCGTGAATAGCAACTGAGGAAATTTAGAGAACCAGCATTTGAGGCTGACTGCAGTACAATTTTACTGCCGCCAGCTTACATTTCGCGGAAAGACCCCAAAGATAAGATAAGAGAGATTAGGGCTCGTACAGAAGCATATAGGCAGTCATTTTTCCCTCGTTCTGTTTGGGGTTGGAACAGGGAGAGAAGATGTTAGTTGTGGTACGAAATAGCCTCCGCCACGCACCGTATGGTGGATTGCGGAGTATGTATGTAGATGTATATGTAGATATCACTTCTGTGTGATTACCAAGAACTCGGTGTTTTGAACTTGTGTTTTATCGTCTCAAAATGGAATAGGGAAATATATTAAAATCTGTTTCACCGCTAACTAGATGCAAAAAACCTGAAAAGCGTTCTGAGGACAACACACTCCCCTGTACCACACTGCTAAGAAATCCTAATGGTTTAGAAATTTAAGTTAAACGGTTTCAGAATTCATGTGCACTATTTGACATGTTCTCATAGCTAGCTAGATAACAGAGTAAAGAAAGTAGAAAATAAAGAAATAAATAGCTGTCTTTTTAAATCTTGCTTTCTATGGCAGAGTAGGTAGGTTAGCGTAAAAAATGTGTGTCCTTTCATCTCTCATCACACCACTGAGTTGTGTGACATTCGACGACGAAAGTATAAAAAATCATTCTGAATGTGCGTTGCCGCTTCTGAACGTGGAGTGGGTCGAAGATATCGAACGATGTTGTTTTAGGGGCTCCAGATGTGGCAGTAAACATGCCCCGAGGGCCGCAGGTGTTTCTGATGGCCAAAGCAAACTATCCCTGATCGGCTAACGGCGAATGGGACGTTGAAGTATGCCGACGATAATGCCGAGAACACGTGCCGAACGAGCGCTCTGCATAGTTTAACGCGAGGGAAGAAAAACGTCGCACTCAGCCAGCTCCAGAGGTGTAAGGAGGGGGGGGGAGGGTGTTGGAGGGGGAGTGTGGGTAAAGAAGCCGGGGCGGTTGTGTGGTGGGGGGAACGACTGATCATCTGAGATACGGGCAGGATACCAGGGCAGAGAGTTAGGGGTATCAGATGGTTATGGGAGGGTGTGCGGATGAAATACTCGAGTGGGACGCTAGCACGAGGGTGAAATACGATGAGACGGCAAGTAGGGGCGGAAGCGTGCCGAAGGGGAAAAGTCGAGGCGGCGATGAGGAACAGCCGCAGCCGCGTGGGAAGCGGGCGCTGTCGAGGTTGGCAGCGACGTCTCATTCTTACAGAGTCATATCGCACCACTAAGCTGCTTCCGTACCAAATTTAGTGCCTGATAAATATTTTCACCTTATTTATATTATGCCCTTGCCACTGAGTGAAATATACAGTTTTGTGCGTCGGCGGTATACAGGATGTCCCAGCTATCTTGTCCACCCAAAAATCTCTGGAACAATAACAGCTATTGGAAAACGACTTTCACCGGTATCAATGTAGGGCTGGGATCCATGAATGTACATATTTGGAAACATTCTAAAACGAAAGCATATGTGTTTTTTAACACAAACTTATGTTTTTTTTTTTAAATGGACCTCCTATATTTTTTCTTCAGCAATCCACAGCATGACAAAGCACATACACAATGGCGTTGATTGCATCGCAATATTCCCATTACATCCCGAGATATTGAGACGCGAAGTTGACGCTTGAAACAGCCGACATGCGCTGCTAGCGTACGTCCTGAGGCTCAGGCGTGAACCCCACGCTGCCCCTAATCGCGATATGATTGACATGTGTAATCACACCTCCATACTTATCAAGAGGGACACTTACTTGTCAATCACATCGCGATTACGGGCAGCATGGGGTACATGCCTGAGCCTCAGGACGTGCGCTAGCAGCGCATGTCGGGTGTTTCAAGCGTCAACTTCGCGTCTCAATATCTCGGGATGTAATGGGAATATTGCGATGCAACCAACGCCATTGTGTATGTGCTTTGCCATGCTGTGGATTGCTCAAGAAAAAATGTAGGAAGTCTATTTAAAAAAACATAAGTTTGTGTTAAAAAACACATATGCTTTCGTTTTAGAATGTTTCCAAATATGTACATTCATGGGCCCCAGCCCTACATTCATACCGGTGAAAGTCGTTTTCCAATAGCTGTTATTGTTCCAGAGATATTTTGGGTGGACAAGATAGCTGGGACACCCTGTATAATACATTCCGGTAATGGTTTGTTCTTCGTGCATGTTTTAAGTTAATCATGACCAAATCCAGTCAACACCTACCACCGAAATTCTGCTCATTACAATCGTCTTTTGATGTCTCGCAGGTATATCCCTTGAGTCACATAAAGGCAAATTCCGTAATTTCTCAATTAACAGACTTAAGACTTTGTATACTAGCTTTCCATTGCAGAGAACGAAATGTAATATCCATAAATCCCATAAAAGTTTACGCAGTAAATAAATAGTAACACCTGTAGGTTCACCAGCACTATATGAACACGTATGTTAGATGCTGTAAAGCATAGTGTGGTACATTCTGCCTCGGCCTCTATGGTCTGAAATGAAAAACTGGACTAGAGTCCGCCCCCGGTAGCTGAGAGGGTAGCCGGCACGATAGCTCAGCGTGTTCGGTCAGAGGGTTACGTGCCCTCTGTAATAAAATAACCGAGTTACTCGATCAACAACGAACTTCAGTGGATGTCTTACGACGTCCGTCCCGGGCAGATGCAACGAACAAAAGCGAACAAAATGAGATTTAAAAAAAAAGTGGTCAGCGCGACATACTGTCAATCATAAGAGCCCGGGTTCGATTTCCGGCTGGGTCCGAGATTTTCTCCGCTCCGGGACTGGGTGTTGTGTTGTCCTAATCATTATCATTTCATCCCCGTCGACGCGCAAGTCTTCGAAGTGGCGTCAAATCGAAGGACTTGCACTCGGCGAACAGTCTACCCGACGGGAGGCCCTAGTCACACAAAATTTACATTAATTTGACTAGACTAGAGAAATATATTTTGTAGACAAGGCACCGTACAGGTCGTTAGTCTTTAAATACGTCATAGTTTCACAGCCAAGCGCTCATAGTAAATAATTCTTCATTCGCAACCGGTTTCTACCTTTAGATCATTATCACATACCTCACAAGGGACTACATGGGTGCGAGGTCGCAAAAGGCCAATGATTTTTACGGCATTCGACAACCCACATATTGTCTACCACGCAGCTACAATATTGACTGCTTCTTGAACGGGGGAAGGGATTGGAGGTATCCAATGGTGAGCACAGTTTTAACTGCTTAGCCGCCGAGTAAATCACAACTTGCTACAGTGCTAGTGGTGTTAATGCAAAACAGAGGAATGGCAACGATAAACAAAGCAAACATTGCATTATATCTACAAAACAGTTCCCGAAGCTGACATTTCGTCAGAAAGGAACTCAAGGAAACTCGCAGAGTGAAAAAGCAATGGCAGATGAAGTATTAGCCTTTCTGCAAGACGAGTCAGTGGAATGCGTGGTGTCGTATAGGCTCTGCCGTGCAGACAATGTACATGAGCAGGACAACGATGACGACACGTGCTTAACAAGTGAAAGTGATACTGAACAGGTGTTAAGCCCCGTAGTTCATCATCCTTGGCGGACAGTGGGTGACAAATCCCGTCTCTGCTGAAATATACTGAAGGGTAATCGCTACCCAAGGATAAATACGTACGTGGAAAATCATCGGCAGCATAGTAAAAAAACAATGACGAACAGATTTCGAATACGTCTGCAGCAATATGACAGCGCAGTGCATAAAGGATATTCCAAGGAGGCCACGGCGCGGTTGCTGCAAAAACTGGTGTTTGTGCGTTTCAAGGACGCTCGATACTGCTTACAGGACGTGCCTGATAGTCACCTACTACTTTATGCACATCAAATTGCACGTGACAAAGGTTACAGTGATTTCAAGGAAAGCAGTGGATGGTTGCATGATTTCAGACAGTGCTACAGAACAGGAATAGCAAGATAACGATATTTCAATCAATGTGACATCTTGACGATGCACAGCAAGCAGCAGAAGCGGCCCGAAAATTTGTTGATAAGATAAATAAACGTAGCCCAATGTTCAGTAAGGAATTTGCTTTTAAATCCGAACACTCGGGGTTGGGAGAGGAAATGAAAATAAAAGAAACCGTAAAAATTAGGGGTACCGAGAGAGTTGTATCGAGATCAACTAACATCAGTGTCTTGGCGCATTCATATACAGATACACCGCCTGTTAATCTAGGGGATAAAGTAGCTTGGAAGTTATTTAGTGTGCTATGAAAAGTTGTAAGTTCTACGCTACCATTCTTATCCACGTGCGTGTTCTTGCAAGGGCAGTAGCGAATATTTACCTCACAGTGGGTAAGAGTGGAAAAATGGTCGCAAGAGAGCTACAACTATGGTGCGAGGAGTGCATTTGGCCAATAGTTCGTCAAAATAAATCGATTTAACTTGATTCCTGATCTTCGTACGAAAATCATACTTCTTCAGAGCAAACTATACTTCCTGAAAAAAGTGTGGCACGGTAGTTCACATCACATGGAACCAAAGGACAAATTTAACCTCTCCATGCTTGTCTTTTCCATGCCTATAAAACATATTATTCCACTATCTGCAGCAACACCTTAAAGGATAGTCAGTTTCGCGATAAGCTCCACTACAGATTGTTTCGCATTAGGTAGCATGCCATCACATTCCAACAATGCTCATCATCCCGTTGCATCAACAAGAATCTATATGCACTCGAGGTCTAGGGCTAGCGTCTTTGATTACGAATAAAAACGTCATCGCTCCCGGGTTCGAAACCGGTCACGTCTTGAATTTCGATTAGTAATCAGCACTGGCGCCCAGGCTTCTTCCTGCATAAGAAGTCAACCTCATTTTGCCAACGGCCTTGTCAAAAGAGCGGAAGAGCGAACAGAGCTTCAGGGCAATCCATTTTCCTAGGGGTGGGAAACTGCCCCTAAAGACGGAAGAATCAACAATGATCAACGGCATGAAGATGCAGAACGCAATGGAAACTGCTACAATAAAAACACATAACTTGCATCCACATGACATGCGCCTGTAATTGCTAAAGTGTCATGATGATCTCTCCAGTGGCAAAAGATTCCGGAATAGTCCCCCTTTCGGATCTCCTGGAGGGGATTGCCAAGGGGGAGGTGACTATGACAAAAAGGTTCAGTAACCAACGAAAGAATAACGATCAACGAGCCAGGGCGTGGAAAGTCAGAAGCTTGAACGTGGCAGGAAACCTAGAAAATCTGAAAAAGTAAATGCAAAGGCTCAATCTAGATAGAGTACAAGTCTGGATTGATGGTCACGAAATAGATGAAGTTAAGGAATTCTGCTATCTAGGTAATAAAATAACCATTGACGGACGTAGCAAGGAAGATATTAAGAGCAGACTAGCATTGGCAAAAAGGGCATTCCTGGACAATAGAAGTCAAATAGTATCAAACACAGGCCTTAATTTGAGGAAGAAGTAGCTGAGAATGTACCTTTGGAGTACAGCGTTGCATGGCACCGAAACATAGACTGTGGGAAAACCGGAACAGAAGAAAATCGAAGCATTTGAGATGTGGTGCTACAGACGGAATTTTGAAAGTTAGGTGGACTCGTAAGGTAAAGAATGTGGGGGTTCTGCGCAGAATCGGAGAGGAAAGGAATATGTGGAAAACACTGACAAGGAGAAGAGACAGGATGGAAGAACAGCTGTTAAGACATCAGGGAATGACTTCCATGGGTGATAGAGGGAGCTGCAGAGGACAAAAACTGTATAGGAAGACAGAGATTGGAATACATCCGGCAAACAATTGAGGACTTAGGTTGCATATGCTATACTGTGATAAGGAGTTTGGCATAGGGGAGGAATTTGTGGCGGGCTGCGTCAAAGCAGTAAAAGCAGTGATGACTCAAAAAAGAAAAAAAAACTTTCTTTCATGGTGGATACCTAGTTGAACGTCCTAGACTATTTGTAATTCCCGAGGAGTTCGCCATCAGTCTTGATGGTTCGAACTTTTGTGATCACTGAGGCGCGCCATTTTTCATTCGGTGTTCATGGTGCAAGTTAATGGCTTGTTTTAAACATTTCTGGAATAACAACGACGTCCTTTTTTTGAAATGTAATACGTAAATACCATAGAAGGTTGATATCTGCACCTCCAGTACACTCATTTTCTATCAGCTTTGTGATACTCATGGTGCATCATTAGCAGCTAATATTTTTCCTGCTATAACTGTTAACACAATATTTTCAAACGAGCCTTACCTACGATTGATCTTGCGGGCTCCGACTCATGGGGTTTCCAGTTAGTTGTTCATAACACCTTACGCGGCGGTATAAAAACTACGGATACAAGGACCATAAAATCCATTTTGTGCCACTACAGTGAAGCTATAAATTATATAATAAAATGTACAAAAATCAGCGGTGTTTGTTACATTTTGTTAGTGACAATGTAGTATAGTGTGCCTGACAAGAAAGCGAAGCATGCAGAAGACATGGCAGGATGTGACATGCTCTCTGTCTACTATCCTCCGAAGGATTCCGTCACGTTTTTTTAAGATTCCTTGTTGACTATTTGTGTTAAGCTGAAACTGCGAGACGTCTGGTAAAATGGGGATTTTCAGTCCGATACTTATAATGTTTTAGTTTATGATGATAAATAGATAAGGTATAAGCTCTGGTTCTGATGTTGTCAAGTCATGTTTCAGCAGGACTAATACATTCATTATTGCTGACGTATGCGTGAAGGGATCACAGCGTCTGGAATTGCACGAGAAGCAGCTTTACTCAATAACCGCATTTACAAAAGTGTGAATTACACTCCTGGAAATGGAAAAAAGAACACATTGACACCGGTGTGTCAGACCCACCATACTTGCTCCGGACACTGCGAGAGGGCTGTACAAGCAATGATCACACGCACGGCACAGCGGACACACCAGGAACCGCGGTGTTGGCCGTCGAATGGCGCTAGCTGCGCAGCATTTGTGCACCGCCGCCGTCAGTGTCAGCCAATTTGCCGTGGCATACGGAGCTCCATCGCAGTCTTTAACACTGGTAGCATGCCGCGAAGCGTGGACGTGAACCGTATGTGCAGTTGACGGACTTTGAGCGAGGGCGTATAGTGGGCATGCGGGAGGCCGGGTGGACGTACCGCCGAATTGCTCAACACGTGGGGCGTGAGGTCTCCACAGTACATCGATGTTGTCGCCAGTGGTCGGCGGAAGGTGCACGTGCCCGTCGACCTGGGACCGGACCGCAGCGACGCACGGATGCACGCCAAGACCGTAGGATCCTACGCAGTGCCGTAGGGGACCACACCACCACTTCCCAGCAAATTAGGGACACTGTTGCTCCTGGGGTATCGGCGAGGACCATTCGCAACCGTCTCCATGAAGCTGGGCTACGGTCCCGCACACCGATAGGCCGTCTTCCGCTCACGCCCCAACATCGTGCAGCCCGCCTCCAGTGGTGTCGCGACAGGCGTGAATGGAGGGACGAATGGAGACGTGTCGTCTTCAGCGATGAGAGTCACTTCTGCCTTGGTGCCAATGATGGTCGTATGCGTGTTTGGCGCCGTGCAGGTGAGCGCCACAATCAGGACTGCATACGACCGAGGCACACAGGGCCAACACCCGGCATCATGGTGTGGGGAGCGATCTCCTACACTGGCCGTACACCACTGGTGATCGTCGAGGGGACACTGAATAGTGCACGGTACATCCAAACCGTCATCGAACCCATCGTTCTACCATTCCTAGACCGGCAAGGGAACTTGCTGTTCCAACAGGACAATGCACGTCCGCATGTATCCCGTGCCACCCAACGTGCTCTAGAAGGTGTAAGTCAACTACCCTGGCCAGCAAGATCTCCGGATCTGTCCCCCATTGGGCATGTTTGGGACTGGATGAAGCGTCGTCTCACGCGGTCTGCACGTCCAGCACGAACGCTGGTCCAACTGAGGCGCCAGGTGGAAATGGCATGGCAAGCCGTTCCACAGGACTACATCCAGCATCTCTACGATCGTCTCCATGGGAGAATAGCAGCCTGCATTGCTTCGAAAGGTGGATATACACTGTACTAGTGCCGACATTGTGCATGCTCTGTTGCCTGTGTCTATGTGCCTGTGGTTCTGTCAGTGTGATCATGTGATGTATCTGACCCCAGGAATGTGTCAATAAAGTTTCCCCTTCCTGGGACAATGAATTCACGGTGTTCTTATTTCAATTTCCAGGAGTGTATATTTCATCATTTTCCGCCGGTAAGTGCTCGCATCTACAATGAAAAGTTCAAAACGTTACATCATGAAGCACGAGTAAAATATTTATCAAAAACTTTTCGAAAATGTTAATCACATAATGGGTAATATACGTTTTTTTAAAAACTCCATTTAGAATTGTGTTACCCCACGAGCATGAACACAGCAGGTTGGTATAACTAAATCGATAATAAGAAATACGGTGTGCTTCCTTTGAAAACCAACAGCGGACTTCACTAATTCTCATCATTGTTCAACTTGATCTTGTGTTCAGACCATTTCACTGTCTAGACGTTAAATGCTAATTCTTTCTCATGTAATAAGGCGAGACGACAGACACAGGAATAGATCATGGCCGTCGACAAACTATATTCATCAACCATCCACTCTTCTGAAGTTGTATCAAGTAAACCATGAAAACTCAACTGGGAACTGTGGGATCAAGATTCTTAGAGGCGACACTAGTGACTTAATACTACGCAATATTTGAGAACTGGAGAGACTGATCTATGGCAGTCGGTAATCGCATGACATCGTTCCTTAAAGCGATGCATAAATACGAGCAATGCCGGAAAAAAAACACAGCGCCAAAGAATAATTAACGTAAAGTAATGAAATTTCGGGAATGCATTTGTCCAGATAACGTACGTAAGTGATTAACGATGCAAGATCACAGGTTAATGTAAGCACGAGATAAGGCATTGCAAATGTCAAATAACTAGTGTAACTGCCAAAGTGTTGAATGCAAGCACGCAGACGTGCCTACATAGTGTTGTACAGGTGCTGGATCTCAGTTTGTGGGATGGAGTTCCATGACTGTTGCACTTGATCGGTCAATGTATATAGACGGTTAATGTTGGTTGTAGATGACTCTGAAGACGATACTCGATACGTGCTTGACTGGAGACAGGCCTGGTGATCGAACAGGCCGAGACATCATGTCGACACTCCGTGCAGCACGTTCAGTTACAGCAGCGTTACGTGGACGAGCGTTATCTTGTTGGAAAACTGTTCACGAATTGCAGCATGACATATCAGATCACCAGATTAACGTACAATTTTGCAGTCAGAATGTGTGGAATAACCACGAGAATGCTCTTGCTGTCATACGAAATCACAAAACAGACCACATCACCAGATGGTGATCCAGTGTGTCTCGCTCGCAGACAGGATGGTTGCTGGCTCTCAACTGCCTCCTTGTAATCAACACACGGCCATCACTGACACTGAGGCAGAAACAACTTCCAGAAAACTTCAGAAAACAACAGACCTCCACCCTGGTCTCGTATGAGCTCTCGCTTGACACTGCTGGGAGTCTGCGGCCAGTTTTCAAGCACTCTACATGGCGTCTGGGTCGGAGCTGTCCTTGTAGTAACCGACTTCTAACATTTTGCAAAAACAGACATAATGTCTTAAGGGATAACAGCAATCAGTGATTTTATGTTACTTTAAATCCGTCTTGATTGCAAAATTTTTTTTATTATTCATATGACCGGTTTCGGTTCATTCAGAACCATCTTCAGATCTGATGTTTAAGTTACAGGAGTAACCCGTCCAATTCAGCAACTTTCACATGCTACGTAGCATGTGACGTAGCATGTGAAAGTTGCTGAATTGGACGGGTTACTCCTGTAACTTAAATATCAGATCTGAAGATGGTTCTGAATGAACCGAAACCGGTCATATGAATAATAAAAAAAAAAAATTTTGCAATCAAGACGGATTTAAAGTAACACGACTTCTAACAGTTCGTTGCGTCACTGTGGTGCCAACTACTCCTCTAATTGCTGCTGCAGATGCGGTACAATGCGCCAGACCCATATGCTTAACATATTGCGTTCCCTCTCAGCAGTGGCACGTGGCCACCGTCTCCTTGCGACCATATATCCTTGCGACTGCCGCTACCAACAATAATGTACAGTGGCTACATTTCTGCCACGTCTTTCTGCAATATCGCAGAAGAAACATCCAGCTTCCCATAGCCCAATTACACGACCTCGTTCAAACTCAATGAGGTGTTGCTAATGGCATCTTTGCCACTTTAAATGGATTCTTGATTAACAACACCTCTTCAAGCACAGTCTCCTAGATAACTAAAGTTCACGATCTCTATAGTGTGTATCTAAAGCAAACCTGATTCCTATCCTCAAAATGGGGCTACAAGTGCCACTGTTAGCCATCTGCTGCTAAATTTTAATAGACATCATCTTTCAGATGTAGAAACACACCTACCAGCTTTCGTTACTCCTTCTTGGTATTGCGATTTTTTTCCGTCAGTGTATATACGACAGGCTGGAGAATCTTAGGGCACATGTGAACAGGAGCACTGAAGAATTATAATCGTGAAGACGGAAAAGGCAGAAACGAAAGTGACGTGTCCAAAGTAAAGACGGATAGGACGCCTAACTCTATACCATTTCAACAAACATTTTCACAATTAAACCAATAGTGGTCGGTTGGTTGGATCATTAAATGGACCAAACTACGAGGTCACAGTTCCCTTTGCCTCGAACAGACAAGTCTGTATGGCTCCAGGTCAGAGGTAGCCTACCACACAATTCACATGGGAAGAAAATCACAGGGTTTATAAGTTCAATGAAGGCGAGATACGGGACAAAAAGAAGAAAGGGAAATAGAGAAAGTAGGGGAGGAAGACAAGGTTCTCCATCTAGGGAGCAGCGGGAAGCCCCCAAAAGCAGAGTACAATGGGGATATACAACCACTAGACGTGTCACTAACCAGAGGTAACATACTCAGGAAATGCCTAGGAAAGACTAGCAACTCGAACAGAGCAAGAGAGGGACTGGCAGACACAAGATGAGCAAGTCGAACAGACTACATGAGTAGGGGGGAGGAGAGTAAAACAGCAGGTGGGATGAGGACTGGGCTGGACCACGAAGCCCAGACAGCTGCAGTCCAGTTTGGGCAGAGGAGGCAACAGAGTGTTCTCTCAACCCCTCAAGGGGCCGAGAGTTTAAGTGGCCCACCGTTAAAGAGAGTGTTAAAAATCCCCTTCACGAATAAAACGTAAAACTAAATCTGCCACTGGAGTATCTTCTCCTAACATGAGGGGTAGAGAGTCAGGGAGATTAAGAGCCCGTCACAGGGCGGCTACATTGGGACAGCAAAATGTGGACCACCGTCCAAAGGGAACCACATTGACACTGGGGTGGATCCTCGCGATGGAGGAGATGACAATGAGTCAGCCAAGTATGGCCAATCGTGGAGGTGGCAAAGGACGGTCGAGTCCTTGTGTGAGATCAGCAAGGAGGACCTCTACAGATTCGTAGTCTCATTTTCCACACATAGTTTGTTTGGTGAAGTCAGATTGATCCATTCTTTATTCCACATTCCTAAAACTACATTGCGGAATACCCTTTGGAGGTCTGTTTCCGGAACACCGATCGCAAGAGTCAGTTTGTGGGTAGCTAGTTTGGCCAGGCTATCAGCAAGATCTTTCCTTGGGATGTTGATAGTGCCTGGGGTCCAGAGGAAGGTCATTGATCGTCCCAGTTTTACAAGTGCATACAGACAATCCTGGATAGCAATTAGCAAGGCATAGCAAAGGTAACACTGGTCAAGAGCATGCAATCTGCTCAAGGAGTCACTGCATATGAGGAAGGATGTATCGGTGCAGGAACAGATATGCTCAAGATCATGAGAGATGGCCACCAAATCTGAAGTGAAAACGCTACAAGCATCCAGCAAGAAGCACAGTTCAGTATGTCCTGTATGAATATACGCAAAGCCCACGTGACCAGCAACGATTGAGACATCAGAATAGGGCCTCGGGAGAAACCAAATCTTTTGAACGTTATGATAGCTCAAGACGGAGCTGTGGCCGAGGCGTGCACCACGGAAGTGTTCGTGAGTGGCGCCGGAAGACAGGTGGAAGACGAAACAACTGATGTTCAGAGAGGTGGGACTGGATACGGATTGCGATCGTAATCCCTGATCTCAGCCGCCATTGTGGGAGATGGATTTCCGTGTTAGGAAAGAGCAGACTATAGTTCAAATACTTAGAGGAGTTATGAATGTGGATAGCATGGTTGACAAGTTGTTGTTGAATTCTGATTCGCAACCTCAGCCTCCACGAGTAACCTGTTCACTAGGCTAATTTGAAATGCTTCTAACGCAAATCCATCCCGACAGTGGTGCAACGGATCCAGTACCCAGAGTACTGAGGGTGGTGAGAAACTGCATACCAGACTCCCAGTATCAAGACAGGATTGTATCAGGGCCTTGGAAAGCTGCAGAAGTGTAGTGGGATCTGCACCGCAGCTGGTGTTACTCAGGAAGCGAAATGTCTTAAGGTGCAGCCAGCATTTTTGCTTAAGACGCGGAATCCATCTCAACCGAAGAAAAGTCCTCAAAAGCGGTAAGTCTCCAGAACAGTATTTTGTCGTCGAGGTAAATTACTGGTTGTGGGTGAATAGTACGACGTCGATAGAAGTACATGACATGAGTCTTGGCAGCTGAAAACCGAGAACCATGGCTAAGGGGCCATGCCAGCGCCTTTCGTATGGCGTCTTGCAGCAGACGTTCAGTGACACCTACAATAGAGGAGCAATAGTAACGGCAACAGTCTGCGTACTCAAGACCCCACTGCTGCTGCTAAACCATTGATGGTACCAAAGCGTGAGGGACATTCAGCACAGAGTCCTGTAGGGCACCATGCTCTTGGATATGGTGGGTACAGTGGGAAGCACAACTGGAACCTGTCAGGTACGGTGCGACAGAAAGTTCTGGACAAAAAATGGGAGAGGGCCCCAGTGACCGCATTCGTGTAAAGAACCAAGGGTGTGATGACACAATATGGTGTCATGACCCTCTTGAATATCGCTATAAGGTGTTGATATCGGGCAAAAGCTGTTCCGATCGCAGAATCCAGGTAAAACAGTAGTGGAACAGCCTAGGCGAAACCACCCTGGTATGGTGGAGAAGACCCCAAGACTCAAGGAACTAACACCATACCAGCTCACCATGCATTGTAACAACTTACAGGGAACGTTGATGAGACTGACTGAGTGATAACTGTCCATCTCTAGATGGAGCTTACCTGGCTTCAGTACTGGAACGATAATGCTTTCTCGTCATTGTGATGGGAACTCACCCTTGCTCCAGTTGCAATTAAAGATGGCAAGGACGTGACGTTGACAATCCTGGAGGCTGTATCAGGGAGTGGGCTAGGACACTGTCGAATTCCCATTCGCTGAATGGAGCATTACGAACCTCCATGTGGCCTATAGTAAAAGATAATTGCTTTCGCTCCATCTGCTGTTATACTATATGAAATGCAGATTGATAATTCTCAGACGCAGACGCTCGAACATAATGGAGAGCAAAATATATGGCGACAGCGTCTGAATCAGTGTATACAACCCCATTCAAGATAATATACCGTGCACCCTCAGGTTGGTATCCGTAGAGACGTCTGATCTTTGCCCAAACCTGTGAAGCGGAGGTGCGTCGCCCAATGATTGAGAGGTACCAATCCTAGCATTCTTGTTCCCAACGTTTTATTAGGTGGCTGACCAGAGCACGCAGCTGTTTAAAGGTTGCATGATGGATGCCCCTTATGGCGCTGGCGAGCTCACCTACGATTTCTAATGGCCTCTGCCTCAATTTCTGACGATCGTCAAGGTACTGTCCTCCATCCTCTACCAGCGTTGGGGACGGGGGGAAGGGTGAGAAACAGGTCATCGCCAAATCAGCTGCCGAAAGAATCACTGTTGTTGTATTCTGGACTGCTTCATCGATATCTCCTTGCAGCATGGAGCCAACGGTGACAGTAGAGGCGAAAGCATCCTAGTAAACACTGTTGAGAGTCAATCTGGGAAGGCTATCACAGGAGTGACGCTGAGGGAACGACAGGATGGTCGGGAAGTGGTCACAACCACACAGATCATTACTGACGCTCCATTGGACGGATGGGAGAAGACAAGGGCTGCAGAAGGAAAGGTCAATGGCTGGGAAAGTTCTTGCACCACACTTAAATGCGAGGGGGTACCAGTATTCTAGCCGGCCAGTGTGGCCGAGCGGTTCTAGGCGCTTCAGTCGCAGATTCGAATCCTGCCTCGGGCATGGATGTGTGTGATGTCCTTAGGTTAGTTGGTTTAAGTAGTTCTAAGTTGTAGGGGACTGGTGAGCTCAGATGTTAAGTCCAATAGTGCTTAGAGCCATTTGAACCATTTTTTTGAACCAGTATTCTAGAGAAAAATGTCTTGTGCCAATAAGTTTCTAGGTCTTTACTACAGTCAGTGATCATGGTTTCGTCCCACAAAGGGATATGAGCGATGAAATAACCCAAGATTGGAAAATGTGGGGAGAGCTGAGAAACCATTGCAGAAAATACAGGGTGTTTCAAAAATGACCGGTATATTTGAAATGGCAATAAAAACTAAACGAGCAGCTATAGAAATACACCGTTTGTTGCAATATGCTTGGGACAACAGTACATTTTCAGGCGGACAAACTTTCGAAATTACAGTAGTTACAATTTTCAACAACAGATGGCGCTGCAAGTGATGTGAAAGATATAGAAGACAACGCAGTCTGAGGGTGCGCCATTCTGTACGTCATCTTTCTGCTGTAAGCGTGTGCTGTTCACAACGTGCAAGTGTGCTGTAGACAACATGGTTTACTCCTTAGAACAGAGGATTTTTCTGGTGTTGGAATTCCACCGCCTAGAACACAGTGTTGTTGCAACAAGACGACGTTTTCAACGGAGGTTTAATGTAACCAAAGCACCGAAAAGCGATACAATAAAGGATCTGTTTGAAAAATTTCGTGACGGATGAACGTGCTGGAAAGGTAGGGCGACCGCGTGCGGCAACCACAGAGGGCAACGCGCAGCTAGTGCAGCAGGTGATCCAACAGCGGCCTCCGGTTTCCGTTCGCCGTGTTGCAGCTGCGGTCCAAATGACGCCAACGTCCACGTATCGGTTCATGCGCCAGAGTTTACACCTCTATCCATACAAAATTCAAACGCGGCAACCCCTCAGCGCCGCTACCATTGCTGCACGAGAGACATTCGCTAACGATATAGTGCACAGGATTGATGACGGCGTTATGCATGTGGGCAGCATTTGGTTTACTGACGAAGCTTATTTTTACCTGGACGGCTTCGTCAATAAACAGAACTGGCGCATATGGGGAACAAAAAAGCCCCATGTTGCAGTCCCATCGTCCCTGCATCCTCAAAAAGTACTGGTCTGGGCCGCCATTTCTTCCAAAGGAATCATTGGCCCATGTTTCAGATCCGAAACTATTACTGCATCACACTATCTGGACATTCTTTGTGAATTTGTGGCGGTACAAACTGCCTTAGACGACACTGCGAACACCTCGTGGTTTATGCAAGATGGTGCCCGGCCACATCGCACGGCCGACGTCTTTAATTTCCTGAATGAATATTTCGATGATCGTGTGATTGCTTTGGGCTATCCGAAACATACAGGAGGCGGCGTGGATTGGCCTCCCTATTCGCCAGACCTGAACCCCTGTGACTTCTTTCTGTGGGGACACTTGAAAGACCAGGTGTACCGCCAGAATCCAGAAACAATTGAACAGCTGAAGCAGTACATCTCATCTGCATGTGAAGCCATTCCGCCAGACACGTTGTCAAAGGTTTCGGGTAATTTCATTCAGAGACTACGCCATATTATTGCTACGCGTGGTGGATATGTGGAAACTATCGTACTATAGAGTTTCCCAGACCGCAGCGCCATCTGTTGTTGAAAATTGTAACTACTGTAATTTCGAAAGTTTGTCTGCATGAAAATGTACTGTTGTCCCAAGCATATTGCAACAAACGGTGTATTTCTATCGCTGCTCGTTTAGTTTTTATTGCCGTTTCAGATATACCGGTCATTTTTGAAACACCCTGTATGTTCTTAGATACTTCACTGTAGGGAGGGAGGTAAACTATTCAGATGGTAATAACTTGAAATGCCCTTACCCGAACAGCCACAGCCTCCAGAAGTGTATTCAGAGTCGTACGTTTGCTATAGAGTGTCAGGAATATATGTATGTGCTCTCTCTCCCCAACACCCTGCCACAGAATAGCCCTTGTATCAACAAACTGCTGGGGTCTGTTTTGCTGCAAACCAAGCGCCCTGAAGGGCAGTGCAGAAGGCAGGGGAAGTGCTTAAAAGATGATGTTGCTCAGTCAGGTGGTGGAAAAAGCCGCTAAAATTCCTCTGGAGAATAATGTTGTAGATGTACTGTGAGATCATGAAGGGACCAAGGAGTTAGGTTATGCCCTGGGGTCACCTGATGCCACTGATTGGGGGGGGGGGGGATGTGACATCAATACACATGTTGTTGTGTGTGTGGTGTGAACCAGGGCCTCAGGGGCCGCTGGAATCTCCACCTCAGTCACAGGAGTGGAACAGGCTGGATCTGCTGGTGTTAGAGGATTTTGATGACTGCAAGGGCTTCTCGGAATCATTTGCGGGTAAACATGCTGATTGCGAAGACCCGTGACCAGCAGTCTATGAGTCCTTCAGCCACTGGCTAGTGTCCGTTGTAAACTGGCAGGAACCTTGGAAGGAAGTGCCAAGCAACCCCTTCCTGGCGAGAGAAGCCATAGGGAGGTGATTTTTCTCAGGCTGGGAGGTGGGGCTCAGTGTCCCTGATGGGCGGAAGCCATTTATCCCAAAGTAGGTGTGGGGGAAGTAGCACAAGGCGAGCCCCCAACCATCAGGAGGGCAGGCATGGTTGAGTGGCCCACTGTTGCAGGTGTGATGGGTGAGAGTATCGTCACCAATGGGGGCGGCATCAGCGCAGCAAAGCATATGGACTTCCTTCAACTTTCCCTCCTTTACTTAACAGTGGTTTTATGCCTGAGCTCTTCATGTCAGCAGCTTCTCTTTTCCCCAAAGGCCTCTTTAATTTTCTTTGCCCTAGTGAAATACACTTCTAAATCCGTACATTTGTCCTCTAGCCATTCCTGTTCAGCCATATTGGACTTGCTGTCAGTGTCATTTTCTAAACTTTTGTATTCTCTTTCGCTTGCTTTTTCAATTTTCTGCTTTCATCAATTCTGTATCGCTTGTGTTATCCAAGCCAGCCTCCTAGGCCTTGACTTCTTATCTATTTGATCCTCTGCTGCATTCACTATTTCATCTCTTAAAGCTACCCATTCGTCTTCTACTGTATTCCTTTCCCCTGCTCTAGTCATCTGTTGCACAATGCTCCCTCTGAAACTCTCAAAACCCCCTAGTTATTTCAATTTATCGAGGTACCATCTCCTTAATTTCCTAATTTCTGGCAGTTTCTTCAGCTTTAATACAGTTCATGACCTATAAATTTGGGAAGAGTTCACATCTGCCCCCGGAAATGTTTCAGAATTTAGAATCTGGTTCCTAAATATCTTCCTAACCATTATATAAACAACGTCGGACCTTCCAGTGTCTCCAGGACTTTTCACATATACAACCTTCTTTTATGATTCTTAAACCAAATGTTCGTGATGATTAAATTGCGCTCTGCGCAAAATTCTGCCAGGTCGCTTCCTGTTTCATTCCTTTCCCATAGGACACATTTATCTACTATTTTTCCTTCTCTTTCTTTTCATATTATCGAATTCCAGTCACCCGTCAGAATTAAATTTTCGTTTTCTTTAAGTATGTGAATAATTTTTAGTATATCATTTCTCCAATCTTTACATTATCTGCCGAACTGGTTGGCATGTAAACTTGTACTACTGTCGTAAGCTTGGGCTTTTTGTCTATTTTAACTACGATAATGCGTTTGCTACGCTGTTCATAGTAGCTTATCCACATTCCTATTTTCTTATTCATTGTTAAATCCACTTCTGCATTACCCTTATTTGATTTTGTATTTATAACTCTGTATTCACCTGACCAAAAGTCCTGAATTTCACGAATCCCCCCCATATATTGCTTCAACCTATCAATTTCGCTTTTTTAGTTTTCTAACCTACCTGCCCGATTAAGGGATCTAACATTCCAAGCTCCGATCCGTAGAATGCCAGTTTTGTTTCACCTGATGACATACTCCTGACTTATCCCCTCCCAGAGATCCGAATAGGGGAGTGTTTTACCTCCAGAATATTTTACACCATCATCATTTAACCATAGACTATAGCTGCATGCCCTCGGGCGGAATTACAACTGTAATTTCCCCTTCCCTACCAGCACAGCAAGACCGTTATGATTGGTCTTACAAAGCCAGATCAGTCAATCATCCTGACTGCTGCCCCTGCAACTACTGGAAAGGCTGCTGCCTCTTTCCAGGAACCATACATTTGTCTGGCCTCTCAACAGATACCCCCTCCGTTATTGTTGTCCCTACGGCATGGCTACTGTATCGTCGAGGCACGCAAGCCACCCCACATACGGCAAGTGTCCATTATAGGTTGTGGCGGTGGGGGTGGGGGTGGGGGGGGGTTGGAGGTAGATGCCTACTCCTTGCGTAATGTGGTACTACCGCTACGAGTAATCACCGAGCAGAAGATACGTAAAGGTACAGCAACATAATAGAGAGAAACAAAAAGTACACTCGCATCTACCCCGGACTAAGACATGTTATATACAAGTGAACTGCACCCACTACGACAAAAGATTACTCGATTCTGCGGCCTTAGGTTGCCACTTAGACAATCGTACATTTCAAGACAATGGAAAATACAACACGGATGGTCGTTCAATAGGTATCACAGTGGTTAGAAACACAATTTAGAACTTCCACCATGATATGCAAACTGTGATTTTCGTTTCTCAACGCGCTAAAAGGAAGCTTTCACCAATGTGGCGTTTACCATGTATCCCATTTTCTCTCTTGATTTATTTAATGGTATTGAATACATCGTCGTCTTGTTCACCGCGGAAGATAGTATGATGCTTAGCAAATTTCTATCATAAGGCACAGACGCAGGCTGTATAGAGTGACGCTTATGTCTCGTTCATCATCTGGATCTCTAATCATGTCAAGAGATTATTGAACAAAAAAAAGTATGAACATGTACGGTTTTTAATGCTGAACGAAGTCGAAGTGCTATTGTACTTCATTTTTAAGTGATCTCCGATGTCAAAAACACTTCCTAAATCCAGTAAGAAACTGTGTATTGTGTGTTAACAAGTGCAGTCCGTACCAGAGAGCAACAGACTGGTTCATATTCACACTGTGGTCTCGTACTTTAAACTCACTTTAGGCATTGTAAGACAGCACTAGACACCATATTTGGCATCAACCTGTTCTACACATCATCGTGGGCACCAGTTTTCCTCCT
The DNA here is from genome assembly GCF_023864345.2 of Schistocerca serialis cubense. NCBI lineage: Eukaryota > Metazoa > Arthropoda > Insecta > Orthoptera > Acrididae > Schistocerca > Schistocerca serialis. Next base: position 111,624,746 of record NC_064645.1, on the reverse strand, counting down.
GTGCATCTGACTGCACTTGGGAGCATATTCTTTCTCTAAATTGTGGAATTAATTGGGGGTTTGTACCGACTACGTCATTACGCTGCGACAACGGGCAGAGTAGTGGAATGAACTGTGAAACGTAACCTGGACTGTGTATCCATTTCGTTATTTCTGAAGAGTTAATTAACTCTTTTTCTCAAATTTTGGAATTGTGATCTACTTCGTTACGTATAGGTATTTATGTCGCATTCCTGTAAGACAACAACTAGGATGACTTATAGACACATTCGCGTCTCCTGAGTCTCCTTATGTCGCAGTCCTGTGAGACAACAACTAGGATGCTTAACCTCCAGCGAGCGCGCTGTTTTTTATAACAGGAGTGGGCGCGTGGCGTTCTTAGTACACATATAAGGAATACCTGTCTTTAGTTTACGAAAGCATCCGTGTATTAACAAAATCCCAGTTTAATCATAGTTTGACTAAACAACGATAAAATAAACTTACATTATATGAGCTAAATTAGTTTCATTAAATAATAATAAAATTAACACTCATTATATTACTCTGTTCCCTCATACAAATGTCACCCCCAATACTGTCCAACTCGAAGCATTAAACAGCGCAGTTGCATGAGATCCCAGCCAGCTACTTATTTGAATGTCAATAATTTCATGGAAAACTGTCTTGTGGGACTGCGCTGCTACATTCGAATGGATCATTTTCGTTTCTTGTAGTGGCCATTTCGCAGCAGCTGTATATAAATTGCAGTTGTTTCAAAGAAAATGCCTTTTGCATGCTGCACATCGAAATTTTTATTTTTATTTATGCACCCAGACGCGTTTCGCCTTTTTTAACAAGGCATCTTCAGTGGGTGTCCTGAAATATTACATGATTTGTCCTTTTTACACGTACTTTGTGGTTTCACATCTAGGTTATAGATTTAAAAACAGTTCCTTAACTTTTTTTTACGAAATGGAAAGGTCCTTAAAGGAAACTTCTAATTCACTTCATCTAAGCAAACTGCTTTTTCTCATCTGGCAACCAGGTGGACATCTTGCAGTTCACTTTCAATTCACTGTTTTCGTTACACATCACTGTAACTGCCTTTTTTATAATACAGAGATTCATTTGTTTTTCTAAGTGTTACCAACTGTTTTGTGAATGTGCGTGTGTGTGTGTGTGTGTGTGTGTGTGTGTGTGTGTGTGTGTGTGTGTGTATGTGCTTGTGCGCGTGTGTGTGTGTGTGTGTGTGTGTGTGTGTGTGTGTGTGTATTAGAGAGGGAGATTTTTAATTCTTAATAATAATAATAATAATTATTATTATTATTACTATAGTTATATTTTCCTGTATATACTCATGAGAGGAATCAGATGTGTAATCATTTGTTGGGATTTCTGCCTATTATATGATCAATCAGTGTAAACAGTGAGCTGTTAGTCATATTTACTTGGTCATTTAGTAGTTGTTTCTTTTCAGCCTTTGTTTTGTATATAATTTTCCTGTAATGTTAGGAGATGTCTTTCATTATTTATTCTAATTATTTTCATATCATTTTTTCTTGTAGTAGGTTTGCGGTTATTTTCTCTCAAATGTTCGGAAAAAGTTGAGTTGCTCGTTCTATATCTCCATGCTCTGATATGTTCTTTGTACCGGGTGTCAAATGTTCTGCTAGTTTGTCCTATATCCCTTCCATCAAATGTGTTGCTCTGTAGTTGGTATATTCCTACTTTTTTGTAGATATCTGTGTTTTTTGTTATTTTTGGAATATGCCTTTGGATTGAATTATTTGTTTTGGATACTACGTTTGTCCCTTGTCTTTTGAAAATGTTTGTTATTTTATGCGTGAGTTTGTGCTTGTATGTCATTGTGTACCGCCTTGAATCTTGTTTCTTGTTTTCCTGTATTCTTTGTGTCGTTATTGTTCTGTCACTGTTTGTGCCTGTCAGTGTAGTGTTTTGTTGTACTGTTGTTTGTGGGTGTTTCTGCACTGTGTTCACTGACTGTGATTGTTTTTTTAATTTTTTTGTTTAATTTGGTGTCTAGTGCCCTATTGTGGCCATTGTTTGCTGCTATTTGTGAGATGATGTCTAGTTCTTTCTGGTAATTTTCTGTGTTGAGTGGTACTGTGTTGAGTCTACGAAGCATGTACCTGAGTGCTGATTGTTTCTGTGAGAGTGGGTGATTAGAAGTCTGATGTAGGATTGTGTCAGTTGTTGTAGTTTTACGGTAGATTTCAAATCTATGCTAATTGCTTTCTTTTTTAATGGTTATATCTAAACGTTTACTTGGTTGTTCTGTTCTTTTTCCATTGCGAATCTTATCTTTCTGTGTATTGTGTTTATATCTGCATGGAACTGGTCAATTTTTGCCTGAGGTTCATCTATTAAAGGAGCGTAAATTTTATTTCATCGTGCTCGCTGTTTATTTTATATTGCTGCTTCTCACTTTGAACTTTGTACGTGACAGCACAGTTTGCACAGCTTATAACGGTGTTAGCTTGAGCAATAATGAAGGAATAGGTACGGGTTCGCTATTGTGAAACGACAACGGAACGGTACAAGACAACGTTATTTGTCGTTGGCGCACTCCACAGATAGGCGCGCCCACTGATTGGTTAATCAACGTCAGTGGTTGATAATGGAGACGACTCACCGAAAGGCAGAAGCACTGCATCATCGATAGGGATACAAACATAAGGTATAGAACTTGGCTAACTTTCGGAATGCACTTCCTTTTTCTAGCTTATAGCAAAAACATCCACACAAACACACGCACAATCACTGACACGCATACGCCTATCCCACTACATTGCGCTCAGACGACTTTGCATATGAGTGCGTGCGTGCGTGCGTGTGTGTGTGTGTGTGTGTGTGTGTGTGTGTGTGTGTGTGTGTGTGTGTGTGTGTGTGATTTTTTTTTCTACAAGCTTGAGAAATAAAGTGCATTCCGAGCTAGTCAAGCTATTTACATTTTGTTGTATGCCTGCCGACAATGTAACGCTTCTGCCTTTCGGTGAGTCGTCTCCTTTATTCCTAAATAACTCGCTATTCACAACCAGAATTTTCCGTGGATAATAAATGGATGGTATATAGATTATAGTGTTACTTATTACATTATTTTACCCTAATCAGTCTTCAAAATGGTTTAATGAAAACTTGCAGTGCTTACCAGAATAAATAGCGGCGTCGTTGAGATGCTAGAGACAGTCAATAGTGCATCCATATTTATGCCGTGATCCTAGACTTCTGAATGTGTTCGGTACAGATGCGCACATCAGGTACTTAGAATGGAGTTAGGACTCAGGTTGACGCTGGAGCACATTTGAGCTGTGATTAGCGACAGCACGATTAATCACATTTTTCAGAGCGATCGTACATGCGTCTACCCGGAACGTTGGCCAGTGTGGCTCCTTTAGAACGTGGAAGACAGCTGAAAATTGTACGAGCAGTATAGCAGAAATACAGGGGCACGCGGACGAACTGTAGACAGCGTTAGCACCGTGCACCAGGAAAAGCTTAAGCTTGGTTTCCGCAGCCGGTCTGGCTGAAATCGACAGTGTATAGCTATAGAGCACGTTCAACGTCCGTCTTTATTGTGTGGCTGTATGATGTTGGCCAACGGTCTTGCCGCAGTGGTAACACCGCTTCACGAACTATAGCACTGTTGGATTCGGCTAGCACTTGGATGGGAGACCTTTCGGGTCTGCCGAGAGCTGATGACAAGCGGGCTGAACTCAGGCCTTGTAAGGCCAACTGAGGAGCTACTTGACTGAGAAGTAGCGGCCTGGAGAGCGTGATACTGACCACATGCCCCTCCATATCCGCATCCAGTTATGCCTATCGTCTGAGAATGGCGCGACGGGCGGATGGTACCGTTGGACCTTCTGAAGTCTGTTCGGACGACGAGAGAGAGAGCGGGTACGATGGTTGTTCAACAAGTAATGTCCCACATCTTTTAAAAAGCCATGAATGTACATAAACAAACGCCTAGTTGGTGCTTCACATTTAGTGTTTGTTCTTAGCTCCGGTGAAGTTTCGAACCGTTCTGGAAAATGACAGGTGTATTACAGTGTCAAAATGGCATCTACATACGACTCACGTTACAAGCAGCGTGTTGTTGTAAAATTCTTGTGTGCAGAAAAAGAAACAATGGTGAACATTCATAAACGTTTGTGTGCAGTGTATGGCGATGCTGCAGTTGATAGGAGTGCAGTTGGGCGATGGGTAAAGAAAGTTACTTCCACAGGAAAGGGAGAAACAGAGCTCCGTGATAAGCCACGCTCGGGACGTCCTGTCACAGCCACTGATCCAAACATGCTCAATCGTGCGATGCCCTTATTCGTGCCGACCGGCGCATCACAACTCGACAATTGGCTCTACAGCTGTCGTTCACCGTTGGAAGTGTGTCTGAAATGAACGAGACTCTCGGACCTTCAAAGAGGTGCTCACGATGGATTCCACGAATGCTCACAGAGGACCATCAGATTCAACGAAAGGCCACTTCATCTCAATTGTTGGAGCGTTTTGAGACCGACGGAGAGTCCTTTCTGTCACTTGTCGTTACGGGGGGACGAATGCTGGGTGCACCACTTTGCGCCGGAAACAAAAAGGCAGTCCATGGAGTGGCATCATCTTAATTCACCACTAAAGAAGAAATTCGAGACAACCCCCTCTGCCGGAAAAGTCATGGTGAGAGTCGTCTGGCATTGTGATGGCGTCGTTTTCGTGTATGTGATATCAAGATGTCAACCATCAATTATTCAGAGGCATACGTGAAGACTCCCAATAAATTCAAGAGCCGTTTCCGATGTGTTCGATCAGACAAGAATTCAGCATAAATCTTGCTCCAACAAGATAATGTATGCACACACACAAGTCTGAGGACCCAGGGACACATCACCAAATTGGGTTGGACCTCATTGCCTCATCCACCCTATAGTCCAGACCTAGCACCCTTCCTCCAGATTGTGGGAAACAGGTCAGATTCCCACAATCTGGAGGAAGGCTAAAGTTATTGCCACTTTAAAACCAGGCAAAAATGCTGATGACCCCAGAAATTTCCGACCCGTATGACTTCTCTGCCATATCTTTAAAATCTTTGAAAGAATACTCCAGGATCGCCTCTCCAGTGCCGTAGAACCCTACCTAGCCGGCCGAAGTGACCGTGCGGTTAAAGGCGCTGCAGTCTGGAACCGCAAGACCGCTACGGTCGCAGGTTCGAATCCTGCCTCGGGCATGGATGTTTGTGATGTCCTTAGGTTAGTTAGGTTTAACTAGTTCTAAGTTCTAGGGGACTAATGACCTCAGCAGTTGAGTCCCATAGTGCTCAGAGCCATTTTTGAACCCTACCTAATCCCCCAACAAGCAGGTTTCCGTCCAGGGAAAAGCACTACATCTCAGGTAATTAACCTCACGCAGCTGATTGAAGACGGCTATGAGAACCGGAAAATAACCGGTGTCGCCTTTATAGACTTGACAGCCGCATATGACACCGTCAACTTACGTCTGCTAATGAAGAAGCTGTATGCCATTACCAGGTACTTTAAATTCACATCCACAGTTAGAAGTCTGTTAGAGAACCGTAGGTTCTCTGTGGAATTCCAAGGGATGCATAGCAGGTGGCGGGCCCAGAAAAATGGTCTCCCTCAGGGCAGCGTACTGGCACCCTTACGTTTTAACATATACACCAACGATCAACCACTGCCAGCTGGTACGGAAAACTATATCTACGCCGATGACCGTGCTATGGCCGTACAGGGTGACTCCTTTGAGGATGTTGAGACAAAGCTCACGGATGCGCTAGACATGCTCTGTCAGTACTACGCCGACAATCAACTCAAGCCGAACCCTAGCAAAACACAAGTTTGCGACTTCCATCTCCGTAACAAGCAGGCATCCCGTAAGCTGCGTGTCTTCTGGAAGAACACACTCCTCGAACACTGCGTTAACCCCAAATACCTAGGAGTAACCCTAGACAGGGCTCTGACGTATAAACAGCACTGTATTAACACCAAAATGAAGGTGAGCGGCAGAAATAATATTCTTCGGAAAATAACGAACTCCTCCTGGGGCGCAAAGCCAGAGGTAGTGAGGACCACAGCACTAGCAGTTTGCTTCCCAGCAGGCGAATATGCAAGCAGTGTCTGGTACAACTCTACCCACGCTAAACAGGTCGACATTGCTCTGAACGAGACTTGCAGGCTCGTCACTGGATGTCTGAAACCGACGCCAACACACAAGCTCTACCATCTTGCTGGGATTGCACCTTCTGCAGTGCGAAGAGAAGCGACAGCCTATAGTGAAAGAGCGAGGGCTGAGATGGCAGAGAGCCACCCCCTCCACAAAACTCAGCCAGGCACCAAACGCTTGAAATCTAGACGCAGTTTTCTCAGAGCAACCGAAGATTTTAGCGACCAACCTGGATCTAGGGTGGAGAGATGGAAGCGGTCGGGAGAAGGGCACTGGATGGAACCAAAGGAAGAATTGGCACGAGGTTACGATGAGGACTGGGTGGTCTGGAGATCACTAAACAGGCTACGCACCAACACTGCACGGTCAAGAGATAACCTTCTGAAGTGGGGATATTCTACTACATCTAATCTCTGCGACTGTGGAGAGGTGCAGAAGACCCAGCACATGTATAACTGCCCTGAATGTCCTTCACACTGCACTTTAGAGGATCTGATGTTGGCAACCCCAAATGCTGTCGACGTAGCCCGCTTATGGGCCAAATGCCTATAACATTTTGTTTCTGTGCGCACATATTTGTATATATATTTTATATATATTTTCATATGCCTGTAATTAATTTTTTTTTTGTGTGCTATTCATTTTTTTTATATTCCTGTATCCATGGTGCTTCTGACACGAATTAAAAAAACCCTCGAACGTCCATCTCTTTGGGCAGCTCAAAGATTCTCTACTGGGAACACACTTTGAAGATTACGAGAGTGTCAGTCATGCAGTGAAAACATGACTACACCTACAGAACAAGACCTTTTACCAGCAGGGAGTATATGCTCTTCCACAACGTTGGCGTACGGCCATAGAAAGTGATGGAGACTACGTAGAAAAAGAGGACATCGGGAAAACATGTTGATCTATATTGTCATCTAATTCTGTCTCTTAAAAACAAATATGTTGTGAGAGAAAAAATGTAGGCATTACTTATTGAACGACCCTCGTATTTGTAGAAGTGAGAGCATTTTGATGTGGGCGAGTGGTTGCGCAACAATGATCGCAGCTGTGCACATCACGGTAGGTGTCGAATTAAACGTGTGACTCATCTACCTCTGGATTATAGCTGAATTAACTGATCTTCTTTCGTGCAACGGCGTTTAATTGGAATAGATCACGACCCACATTGCTGTGGATAGCATGTTGTAACTGTGTTTAAAACGACAGTACGCGTCTGAGCTCTCCGTGTATTTTTTGCATGCCAGACCTGTTGTTTAAACTGTTTTGCAATTATTATCTGTTCTCTTTTAGAGCTATCGTTCGAGCTATTTCGTAATCACTACCAGATCACTTTAAGACCGGTTGTTCGAATTATTTCGTAGTCATTTACTGGTAACCCTTAGGCTGACTATGTTGCTTTGGACAATGACGGCAGATTCTACAATTCTATTCTCGTAAGAATTTTTAAGGCTGTTAAATTAATCTTATTTTATACTACGGAATTTTTCTGCCGTAGGGTAGAAGCTGCCAAAGGTATAATTTGGCAGTTGATGACGCTTACAGTTAGTTGACTGATGTCATGTGATGGCGACATGCATATATGCAGATGACGGCAGTATGGTGTACACAAGATATAAAAAGGCAGAGCACTGGTGGAACTGTCCTTTGCACTCGCCTGATTCATATGAAAATGTTTCCGATTTGGTTATGGCCACACGACGAGAATCAACAGACTCTGAACGCGGAATGCTAGTTGCAGCTGTACGCAGGGGACATTTCATTTCGGAATTCGTTAGGGAATTCAGTGTTCCGAAATTCACAATGTCAACATTGTGCCGATCATACCAGATTTCAGACATTACCTCTCACAATGACTGAGAGAAACGGCGCTTGGGCAGAGTAGTCTTCGCTAACAGACAAGCAGACTTCGTGAAAAAACCCGCAGAAATCAATGTGGGACATTCGACGAAACTATCCTTTAGGACAGTGCTGCGAAATTTGGAGTTAATGGGCTATGGCAGCAGACGACCGACGCGAGTGTCTTTGCTAACAGCACGTCATCGCCTGTAGCGCCTAACCTGGGCTCGTTGGACCCTTGACGACAGTTGCATGGTCAGATGAGTCCCAATTTCTGTTGGTAAGAGCTGATGGTAGGTTTCCAGTGTGGCACAGACTCCATGAAGCCATGAATCCGTCAACAAGGCAATGTGGAAGCTTTTGGTGGCTCCATAATGGTGTGGGCAGTGTTTACATGGGAAGGACTGGTTCCTATGGGGCTCCGGCAACTTGGAGGCCATTTGCAGCCACTAACGATCCCAAACGAAGATGAAATATTTACGGATAATATTGCACCACATCACCGGGCCGCAATTGGTCCGAAGAATATTCTGGACAATTCAAGCGAATGGACTGGCCACCCAGATCGCCCGACATGAATCCCACTGAAAATATATGGTACATAATCGAGAGTTCGTACTGGCAACAGTTTCGCAATTACGGACGGCAACATTTCTGTGGGGGCCTTCCAACGACTTGTTCAGTCCTAGCCACGTACGGTTGCTGTACTGCATTGGACGAAAGGAGGTGCGACACGATATTAGAAAGTGTCCAAATGCGTTTGTTTCGTCGGTGCAAAGAGCACGACGATAGTGTGTTGAACTTTCTCATTAATTAATTGAATACTGTGTAGCTGTGTTACGACCTACTGTCTTTTAATGAAACTTGAAAGAAAATTACTTCTTTATAATCTTAATGTTTTAATTTTTATTGATCTTTATGTGCTACTCTTAAATTGGGTTTGTGCGCTAATGTATTCAATAATCGTTATTACGAATTACACCTTCAAGAAACTGATGAGTCTTCCGTGCTTGGTTACTCCTAAGAAGGACCATTCATAGACAAATACTTTACATACGTTTTGCTGTAAAGCAGCAATTTTGTGGAAGAATTTGCCACTCTTAAATCGTTTCACAGGGATCGCCCGACTGCAGTAACCAGATTAAAGATGTTAAGCACTATCAGAATGTGCTGACAAGTGATACGACGAAACCGGCGATTGCTTGAGTAAATGGAGACTTCAGTCTAAGCCATATAAAACTGAAATTGCGGTGTTCTTTCTAAATACTACAGAAGCTCGAAGCAAGTTATCTGCAGCTTTCAGCGGAATTAGGGCGCCCCATGACCCTGGGTCGATCCTCGACATAAAACAACATTGAATTAAGTTATCTAAGAAACTTGGCTCAATTGTGACACTACTTCGCAAGACTGCACGAAGCTTTTGGGGTACGGACGTCAATTCTCTACGCTCTGCTGCACTCGATCTTGTGTATTCTGCTGGTAGGAATTTCGCTCCTGTGTGGGAAAACTGCTACCAGACAACAATGACTGAGATGCACCTAACGGAAGCCAGGATAGTTATAACTGGCAGTGTTAAGTCTTCTCCCATTCAGTGGTTACCTGTCCTCAGTAGCACTGCTCCGCAAGATCAAAGCAGCTGAGTAATTTTCTGTAGAAGATCACTTTTCATGAGAACGTTCCCTTCTACGACGACCTACAAGACCCGTCAACAACTCGTCTGAAATCACGCGTACCACCTGGACTGAACCATGAAGTATCAGTCCCTTCATCGTAATCTCCAACTGGCGACAACGCTCAAACGAACATCCAACAAACAATGCTCACCTGGATTAAGACCCACAAAACGTTTAAGGGATTCGAACCACCGCGTCGAGCCTGGCCGAAGCTGAACAGCGTGCGGATAGGTCAGGAGAGGTGTGGTCACACCATGGAGAAGTGGGGTTTACCTGCATCAGCTGACTGTGACCGTGGGGCAGAGGAGTAAACAGTAGAAATGATTATTAAGGAGTGCCCACTTCGAGCATTTGACGATGATCTGAGACGCTATACGAAGTGACTCAGATTCTCTGGACTGGTTACCAAATTCCAAAATTTCCACCTGATATTAGATACTTTAGTGAGGGTATTCGTAAACGAGCTGCTCGTCCAGGTTGCGAAGCCTCAATGGATGACTATCAATCACCGTGTCATCCCCTGCCTTAAGGCTTCACGCTGATGCGCTATGTAGGGACACGTTGTCAACACACCGCTCTGCCGGCCGTTACGCAGACGAACCCACATTGATTTCTACGTTAGTTTCACGAACTCTGCTTGTAAAGCCGGATTTGCCTAGCCGTCCATCTCTGGAGCACTTACTATTAAATTTCATGATAGTGATTTGCAGTAAGGGCTGTGTAATCAGATGCCGCCTACAAAGGGCTTTCGGGAGATCGGCGGTTCAAATACTCGTCCAGCCACTCAGCTTTAGATTTTCCGTGGATTCACCGAATCTGTTAAGGCAGATGCCATAACTGTTCTATCGTCCCTCATTTCCTCATGCTTTCTTCTTTCCTGCACACAGGGCATTTACTGCTAGTTGATCTCACCAAATCGGTCAGATTTACTATCATCCTCTGCTAGAAGATTGTGAGGAAGGTCATAAGGGAGAAAGCCACTGGTATTCGAGACATTCGTGCAGAACTATTTAAGAATGCTGACAATAGCATGAAAATAAGGTTGTAGGAAAAGAGCACGTCTATCTATAACACAGAACAGAGACCAACGACTTCCAGAAATGTATCACCGTTCTCATACTGAGGAAGGCGAGAGCTACAAACTGTGACCACTGCAGAACATTAAGCCTAATATCATATGAATGAAAAATTCCCGTATGGATTATTCTCAGGAGAGTTGGAATGAAGGTGGAGGATTACGCTAAGTGAAAATCAGTTGAGATTCAGTAATGGTTTCGGAAAAAGAGACGATTCTGCCACGCAGACGTCTTAAGAAAAGCAGTTATAGAAAAAGAAACCAACTTATCACCGTAGATCGGGAAAAGATTTTTGATAATATTATCTGGAAAGCAAAGTTGAGAATGTTGAAGGCAGAATGTCTAAAATGTTAAGATATATTGGTGATATTTCAGCTTCGATTGTTGATAAGGAGCAAGTAGCGAAATTTAGAAATTTTATATTCGATGCTTGCATCCGAGAAAATGTGTGCACAGTTCATGAAACAAATGAGATGGAGGGCAAAATTAGTGGATGGAGGATAGACATGCTGCGTTACTCTAATGATATTGCTGGCGTCACGAAGACGATACAAGATCTACTAAAGGTCCTCAGCGCAGTGGAGAGGATTTTCTGTAGCCAATGTGGTATTATAATAAACAGGAGAAAAGCCAGAGAAATGCTGTGCAGTACATAATAAGATATGAAACTCTAAGAATGAGAACTGGACGAGAGGAGCTGGAAATGATACAGGAATTTGTCTATTTGAGAGGCAGGATCAAAAGCAATTCAGAAGGCAGAAAGAAACTGTGAGCACAGTACAGTTTCAGACAGAACTCATTCATCAGCAACAAGATCAGTTCGGAAATAGCGAAACGGACCATGAAATCATTTGTGTGGAATGTTGACCTGTATGGGTGTTGGTGTGAAAATTGAGCATTAGTAAAACAAGAGTGAAGACAGCTAGAAGCCCTGGTTATTTGGTGCTGGAGAAGACTGTTTCTGAAATAAACTTAAAAAATACAGATACTAATGAAGAAGTACAAGAAAATCTCAGGAATCTCGACCTTACTGGATGCACATCCAAACAAGAAGAGAAAAACTGGTAGGACACATTTGAATACACAATAAAATCATCAGTACACTAGCAGAAGCAGATTTTGGCGGAAGGAATCGTTGAACATGATCAAGGATGCCATTCATTTCATGCCAAGAGTGATACAGAAAAGGCAGACAGAAGAGTGGAATGGCGTACTGGTGCAAACGAGTTTCATGGTTGAACACTGAAGAAGAAGAAATAGCAGTTACACCATCATCACCTACGTTTCATATTAAATCATGAAACATATTCATTTTACTTTAATAAACTATTCTAATATTTGTAACAGTAAAAAAGCTACATATTTAAATTTTTAACGCCATTTGGCCGAAGAGCAGCAATATACGTACTACCGAGCCAGGCACTTGCGTGGGTGAATAAAACGGCCACTAACGAAAAAAAAATCGGAACTGGCAGATCGCTGGCGTGCAAGGAAAACCGCTGACCACTCTCGTTGGCGCCGAATCACATCCTTCGTTACTATCTCTGGATATTTGGACAACTCTCCACACTGTATATACAATGCTAGAGCTATTTCAGAACTTTTCGTTGACCTTCAGCATCATTATTTGGCAGATTACTAATCTTTTCATCGGCGGCTCGACTACAGCAGGTTTTCCTCGGATGTGTAAAATTTGCGAATTTCGTGCTTTGTCATTAATTGCTGTGTGATGTTGCCACAGCGACCATATGAACCAATTCTGCACTATACTTTCTACTTTTTCCGTTCAGGTATCATTCTACGCGGTTGAGGGTCGCTAACGTCTTCGTGACGGAAAGGAAAAACACATTTCCTCTGCGTTGTTCTACTGAGGTGAAAGTTTATAAAGGCGCTTACTTCATAAACAGTTAACATCACCGGCAGCCATGTGAGTCTGGACGTATTCTTTGAGTGCACAAATATGTTCTAGTTCCATATTGCATTAACGCCGTAAGCAGAATGTTGTGAACTCAATGCTACCTCATACACCATGCTGGCAAAAATTATAATGTAAACTAAATAAACTTATTTTGTTTCATGTCTATGAAAGCTGCAAGTCCTCAGACAACCGGTTTCGGTTAGCAATGACCGTCTTCAGATCTGTTTTATAAAAACCAGTAGTCTGTCGACTTACATGTTTGTGACCGTAGATGTGAAATAAAGAAAATTTATTCTTCTTTTTCGGGTCACTGTTCTATTCGCGACCATGTCGCATCTTGTAAATATAGTGTAAACTGTCTGCTTTGATCCATCGCCTTTGATCCACAGCGACTAAAATTCACAGCGGCATACCGGGCAAATCGTCCACTTTGTTCTGTATACAAAGAAAGACATACAATTACATAATCCAGAGGTTTTCCATTTTTGTGTGGGACGTATTGCTCCCGTGTTAAATTGACAATAGTTCACATCTCCGCTTCTGAGCCACGATTTTTTGGAGTTTTTCTTGGTTTATACACTCCTGGAAATGGAAAAAAGAACACATTGACACCGGTGTGTCAGACCCACCATACTTGCTCCGGACACTGCGAGAGGGCTGTACAAGCAATGATCACACGCACGGCACAGCGGACACACCAGGAACCGCGGTGTTGGCCGTCGAATGGCGCTAGCTGCGCAGCATTTGTGCACCGCCGCCGTCAGTGTCAGCCAGTTTGCCGTGGCATACGGAGCACCATCGCAGTCTTTAACACTGGTAGCATGCCGCGACAGCGTGGACGTGAACCGTATGTGCAGTTGACGGACATTGAGCGAGGGCATATAGTGGGCATGCGGGAGGCCGGGTGGACGTACCGCCGAAATGCTCAACACGTGGGGCGTGAGGTCTCCACAGTACATCGATGTTGTCGCCAGTGGTCGGCGGAAGGTGCACGTGCCCGTCGACCTGGGACCGGACCGCAGCGACGCACGGATGCACGCCAAGACCGTAGGATCCTACGCAGTGCCGTAGGGGACCGCACCGCCAATTCCCAGCAAATTAGGGACACTGTTGCTCCTGGGGTATCGGCGAGGACCATTCGCAACCGTCTCCATGAAGCTGGGCTACGGTCCCACACACCGTTAGGCCGTCTTCCGCTCACGCCCCAACATCGTGCAGCCCGCCTCCAGTGGTGTCGCGACAGGCGTGAATGGAGGGACGAATGGAGACGTGTCGTCTTCAGAGATGAGAGTCGCTTCTGCCTTGGTGCCAATGATGGTCGTATGCGTGTTTGGCGCCGTGCAGGTGAGCGCCACAATCAGGACTGCATACGACCGAGGCACACAGGGCCAACACCCGGCATCATGGTGTGGGGAGCGATCTCCTACACTGGCCGTACACCACTGGTGATCGTCGAGGGGACACTGAATAGTGCACGGTACATCCAAACCGTCATCGAACCCATCGTTCTACCATTCCTAGACCGGCAAGGGAACTTGCTGTTCCAACAGGACAATGCACGTCCGCATGTATCCCATGCCACCCAACGTGCTCTAGAAGGTGTAAGTCAACTACCCTGGCCAGCAAGATCTCCGGATCTGTCCCCCATTGAGCATGTTTGGGACTGGATGAAGCGTCGTCTCACGCGGTCTGCACGTCCAGCACGAACGCTGGTCCAACTGAGGCGCCAGGTGGAAATGGCATGGCAAGCCGTTCCACAGGACTACATCCAGCATCTCTACGATCGTCTGCATGGGAGAATAGCGGCCTCCATTGCTGCGAAAGGTGGATATACACTGTACTAGTGTCGACATTGTGCATGCTCTGTTGCCTGTGTCTATGTGCCTGTGGTTCTGTCAGTGTGATCATGTGATGTATCTGACCCCAGGAATGTGACAATAAAGTTTCCCCTTCCTGGGACAATGAATTCACGGTGTTCTTATTTCAATTTCCAGGAGTGTATGCCAGTTTCTGGAACACAAAACTTTCCCAACTGATATTTCCTTTGGCCCAATAAAAATTCGTCTGGTAATTTGCTGGCAAGAGTGTGACCCTGAAACAGATCAGAGCCCTCTCTGGGGCAAAAAATTAAGAAAACAAACAGAAGCTCTACCTTTAGAGTTAGAGAATTAACAAAAATATGTATTACTTTGGTGCAGCGTATAGTGAGATGCTGTAATTTAGCGCCGTCCGCTGCGTAAAGGACGTTCGAGAAGTGGTAGATTGCGGTATAGGGTACTAACCTCCCGGAACCCACTGCACTCCTTCCTGTGGCCACCACGTTCGGATAGTTCACAAAAGTGTAGAGCCCAGATTGAAATGGGGTGTAGTGTACTTACTTGAGTTGCCACTGAGTGTGGTCACCAGCTACCATGTGCAGATATCCTATGAAGGTGTGGAGTGATCCTTGTAGTGTAGGTTAGAGCAGTTTACTGTCCTCCTAGAGACCCACTGTGGACTGCCAGTGGCTGGAAAGTCCCGGTAGAAGATTCAGTGTGATTTCATGTAATATAATAACCTCCCAGTGCAGCACAGCGCTACCTCTGGCCATTACGTCTAGCAGTCCAAGAAGATGTATTGCTGGAATGTAGCGTGGTGTAGTCTGCAATAGCATGCTGACTTGCTGGTTCACCACAGGAACACTTTACCAGCCGCAAGTTTAGATAGTCTGCCGACATGTAGAGGCCACAGCGTAGTGTAGAGTACTGACATCTTAGACACGTACATGCCCTCGGCCAACAGGCGGAAGTGTAATGAGACTAGCGTAGTGAAGTGTGATGTGGTGTAACATAGTGGTCTTCCAGAGCCACTGTACATATCGCCACAGATCCAAGGCTCATGGTAGTACACTGACATGTAGAGACAGGAATGTAGTGTAACGTAATGTAGTGTAGTGTACTGACATCCAGGATCCCCACTACACACTGCCGCCTGGCTAGTAGATCTGTGTAATCTAAGTGGATGTAGGGGCTTGACTGTACTGTAGGTTGTGTAGCGGACTGATCTGTACATTCCTGCTGGAGAGCATAACCGGCTAGTCCATAAAGGCTGGAATGTACACTATGGTCACTAAAATTGCTACACCACGAAGATAACGCGCTACAGACGCGAAATTTAACCGACAAGATGAAGATGCTGAGATATGCAAATGATTAGGTTTTCAGAACATCCACACAAGGTTGGCGCCGGTGGCGACACCTACAACGTGCTGACATGAGGACAGTTTCCAACCGATTTCTCATACACAAACAGCAGTTGACCGGCGTTGCCTGGTGAAACGTTGTTGTGATGCCTCGAATAAAGGGGAGAAATACGAACCATCACGGTTCCGACTTTGATAAAGGTCGGATTGTAGCGTATCGCGATTGCTGTTTATCGTATCGCGACTTTGCTGCTTGTGTTGGTCGAGATCCAATGACTGTTAGCAGAATATGGAATCGGTGGGTTCGGCAAGGTAATACGGAACGTCGTGCTGGATCCCACCGGCCTCGTACCACTAGCAGTCGAGATAACAGGCATCTTATCCGCATGGCTGTAACGGATCGTGCAGCCATGTCTCGATCCCTCAGGCAGCAGATGGGGACGTCTGCAAGACAACAACCATCTGCACGAACAGTTCGAAGACGTTTGCAGCAGCATGGGCTATCAGCTCGGAGACCATGGCTGCAGTTACCCTTGACGCTGCATCACAGATAGGAGCGCCTGCGATGGTGTACTCAACGACGAACCTTAGTGCACGAATGCCAAAACGTCATTTTTTCGGATGAATCCAGGTTCAGTTTACAGCATCATGATGGTCGCATCCGTGTTTGGCGATATCGCGGAGAACGCACATTGGAAGCGTGTATTCGTCAACGCCATACTGGTGTATCACCTGGCGTGATGGTATGGAGTGCCATTGGTTACACGTCTCGTTCACCTCTTGTTCGCATTGACGGCACTTTGAACAGTGGACGTTACATTTCAGATGTGTTACGACCCGTGGCTCTACCCTTCATTCGATCCCTGCGAAACCATACATTTCAGCAGGATAATGCACAACCGCATGTTGCAGGTCCTGTACGGGCCTTTCTGGATACAGAAAATGTTCGACTGCTGCCCTGGCCAGCACATTCTCCAGATCTCTCACCAATTGAAAACGTCTGGTCAGTGGACGGTCGAGCAACTGGCTCGTCACAATACGCCAGTCACTACTCTTGATGAACTGTGGTATCGTGTGGAAGCTGCATGGGCAGCTGTACCTGTACACGCCATCCAAGCTCAGTTTGACCCAATGCCCAGACGTATCAAGGACGTTATTACGGCCAGAGGTTGTTGTTCTGGGTACTGATTTCTCAGGATCTATGGACCCAAAATGTAATCACATGTCACTTCTAGTATGGTTTATTTGTCCAATGAAAACCCGTTTATCATCTGCATTTCTTCTTAGTGTAGCAATTTTAATGGCCAGTAGCCTACATTGTGTACGTGATACCACCTCCATCTTTATACGTACACATCGCTTTCCTATGGCTTTTGTCACCTCAGTGTAATCACAGTTCTCTTCTCTGTATCATTACAGTGAGATTACTTTCTATAAATCGACTTGCAGACGCGACAGCTTGTAACAGTCGCTGAAGTACAACTGCCTTCTCGTTGAAAGTTTGCTAATGGTTTTTTGATCCATTCATTCAGTCTCAAGTGCCTTTATAAGATCCAGACTTTACGCTACCACACACACACATACACAAAACACTTTAGTGGCGGTTACTGTAATTTTGGTCTAGCCGTAAAGCCGGATTTGCCTAGCCCTCCCTCGCTGGAGCATTGACGATTAAATTCCATGACAGTGATTTGCAGTAAGGACTGCGTAATCAGATGCCGCCTAAAAAGGGTTTTCGGGAGATCGGCGGTTCAAATACTCGGCCGGCCACCCAGCTTTAGATTTTTCGTGGATTCACCTAATCTCTAAGGACAGACGCCATAACTGTTCTATTGCCCTCATTTCTACGTGCTTCCTTCTTTCCTGCTCACAGGGCATTTACTGCTAGTTGATCTCACCAAATCTGCCAGATGCAGTATCATCATCGTTTTCCTCTGCTAGAAGATGATGAGGAAGGGGAAACCAACTGGTATTCGAGACATTCCTGCAGAATTATTCAAGAATGCTGGCAATAGCATGAAAATAATGTTTCAGGAAAAGATCACGTCCATCTATAACACAGAAGAGAGACCAACGACTTCCAGAAATGTATCACCGTTCCCATACTGAGAAAGGCGAGAGCTACAAAATGTGAGCACTGCAGAACATTAAACGTAATATCATATGAATAAAGAAACCCGTAAAGATTATATTTAGGAGAGTTGGAAAGAAGCTGCAGGATTACGCTAACTGAAAATCAGTTTAGATTCAGTAGTGGTTTCGGGAAAAGAGAGACGATTCTGCCACGCAGAGAAAAGCAATTATAGAAAAAGAAACCAACTTATGTTATCTTTTCCAGATCTTTTCATTTGATAATATTACCTGGAAAGCAATGTTGAGAATGTTGAAGGCAGAATGTCTAAAATGTAAAGATATATTGGTGATATTTCAGCTTCGATCGTTGAACTGTGTAATCTAAGTGGCTTGAGTGTAACGTAGGTATTGTAGCGGACTGATCTGTCCATTCCTGCTGTAGAGCATAACCGGCTATTCCATAAAGGCTGGAATGTAGTTCAGTTTATTGAAACGTAGTGTACTGATCTCCTGGACGCCCAATGCACCCTGCTGCGCGCCATTTGTGTAGTTCCTGCGGCGTAGTGTACTGTAGTGTAGCGTACTGACCTTCCTGATCCCCACTGGGCGCCGCCGCCGGCCAGCAGGTCCGGGTAGTCCACAGAGGTGTACAGGTTGCCGCCCCCAGGGCCCAGGTCCCGCCGCCGCATCACGTGCGCCGTCAGCGTGGAGGCGGATAGCAGCGTGGGCGCGGGGGCGGAGGATGGCGCCGGAGGCGGCGGCGGGCTGCGGCCGGACGGCTGCGGGGGCGGCGGGGACAGCGGCGCCGGCGACTTGAGCTGCCCCTGCACCTGCACCCAGCTGCTCGACGTCGTGCTCGGCGTCGTGTCCCTGCAGATACGACAGATCAGTATCCAGCATCACTGACACGAGACACACCTAACATACAGTGTTGAAGTCCGCAACAGATACAAGGTCTACAATGACCATAATTGCAAAATTTTTATTTTCGTGGCTGTCCACAGCCTTAAACTATTTTGAGAATGAAAAGGTGTCCAAGTAGACTATAATCTGTTTGTTTTCCTTGCCATTATCCAATTTCTACCATGGGTCATTTTCAATGGTTCAAATGGCTCTGAGCACTATGGGACTTAACAGCTATGGTCATCAGTCCCCTAGAATTTAGAACTACTTAAACCTAACTAACCTAAGGACATCACACAACATCATTTTCAATGGTGAAGCTTAAAATATGTCACTGAAAATGACCCACAGCTGTAATTGGCTAATTGCACTAATAATGAACAGATTATATACCACCTGGAGTACGTTTTCATTCTCTAACCATAACTGTGATTTAGATGTAACTACTGAAAACATATTTAAGACCACCTGGACATCAACGAAAGTGTGCAATATTCAGAGGGTGCTGGAAAGGAAAGAGTAACTTTACGAAACTGAAAATAAATACTGCACTATCAAATAAAATTTATATTTTAAATGTGTTAGTAAAAAGGGTAAGCAAAAAGTTTCAGTTCAAGGACCGGACAGTTCAGTATCGGTATGCCAACTAAGCAATGTCGCCGTAAACATTGAGGCTATCATCTCACCGACATACCAGGTTGAAGATACCCGTTTGGTAAAACGCTGTGTCGTGCTGTGTGAAGAAGTCCGTAACTCGACCTTTCACGGCATTTTCTATAGGACCGAAGGCGCTATAATCACATGGAGATAAATTGAGACTATAGGCGGGTATTCGAGGTCTCCCTCTTGATTTGTCTGTAATGGGTGACCTATACCGCTCTGCGTCTTGTGTCGAATCGCAACCAGAACTGAACTGGGCGCAGGATTTTTCGACAGATATGTTGTCCCATACACATTCATCATTCGCCGATGGATGTCTACCAGAGTTTGCTGTTCAGCAGCCAAGAAAATAATAACTGCTCGTTGGCCCTGTTGGGACGAATTTGGTAATAACCTCGTCACAGTGCAAGTTTCCGCATTTACTACACACACGTCGGAAAGACACGAATACCACACTGGTGTACCTGTGGGCGCTTATATATCCGCGTCGGAGCATCGCTACGTTGCAAAGACGCTGCAGCAACGCGCTCAAAGGGAAACGTTTTCATCGCCCCTCACAGTTTTTTCGAAAGTAAACATCTTAGCACATCTGTAACATTCGATACCATGTTACTCTTTCGGTGCAGTGTAACGAGTTTCGAGCCTTGTCTTCATGCTGTCCACAATAACACAGAGATGTCACTGCTTATGCAAGTCCCTCTCCTTGACAATAACTCTTGCTGTTTTCTGGTCACAAGCAACTTCAATCGGGTTCATTCAACAGAAAATGCAGGCTTTTCCATTCGGTCAATTCCTGCCACCTGGAGGAAGGTGTTTACGACGTGAACGCGCAGTGTACGTGCGCAATCGTCTCGGAAGACGAATGCATCACTGAAATGTTAACTGTACAGCTGTGCAATCTATTGGATAACCCTGTACCGAATCTTTACATGTATCACATTTTCATCGACAGCGAAAAAGTTGGCCGACATTGTATGTATGCTATTGACTCGAGGGACTGCTGAACCGTCTCCTGCTGTCCCAATGGGACTTCATACAGCACACATTCGCGAGGTATGGCTACTTCTGTCGCTTCTGTGGTCTAACACGATGATCATCAGTGTTCGGACAGGTGTCCTGCAAGCGTCAATAAGGAGAACTTGACATCTCTGTTCGAGGTACCACTCCAAGTGTTACCTGGCTCACCCCCTTTCCGCACGAAGTTGCTGGCTTGTTCTGTTGTTCGTAAAAGACATGTACAGGCCAAATCGATTGAAGATGTTTGCGTACTGCCGCAGTTGGCCCAGTTGTCTCACAAAAGAAAGCACATATTTCTTTTTCATTGTCCTCTGTGTTCGTACGTTCCGCAACAGACACCATTGTTCACCAAGGGCGACAGCTTCGAGGCAGGTTTCCAGATGTCTCACGATACCATTTCATCATGATTGGCTCGTATTCGAGAAACGTGAACCGTCTAACTGTAAGATTAAACCTCATTCTAAGACGGTTTACAACTATTTGACCATAGATATCCACTTTTTATTTCGAAGGAAATCATATTTTTCCTCATTTTTTGGAATCTGATCTCAATAATTTTATTTGTACGTCTGCGACACAATATCCCCAATATTCATCTCTATACCGATTATTCTTTAATATGACTGTTGTACCCCTCTTCCTCATACCACATGAGTAATCATGTATCTCAGCTACCTGCCTTCTCTGTTCTGGGCAGTAACCATGCAATAATTTCTGTACTTGTTCATTATAGAACTACAGGAAACTTTTTTAACACACTAACGATATTTTACAGTCATAGTTTTCTTCAGCACAGTGCTGCTTCTAGGAATTGAAAGATAACTTCAACATCTACTGTTTTGCGATTACAAAAACAGTTCTTGATCTGAGATATTTATCGTCAGTTTGGTATTAACATCATCTTCATTAGCCATTTTAGTTCTATTGCTCTACAAGGGCCATAAAATCTTCTTTTATACAAATGAATATTCCTCCGCTACGTCCTTTAATGTCTTCTATGTTCCTTTAAGCCATCGACTATGTCTTATTTCTTGGAATCGACATCTTACCTCCTTGCATAATCTTCCATCCATTCGTTTGGCTACATGTTATGCACACTCCCGTTTCATTACACTCATTATTTCAGTCCTGTACAAGAGTTAAGTTCCTTGAGAAAATTTGTTTGACTTTCATGTCTTTCCAGGTAAACCAGCTCACGCGTCTGTGTCTTTCAAGTCGAGCAGGCCATTCGTTTCTGATCGATTTACGGATTGATCGTCTACATTTCACTGCCGTACAGCAACACTTTAATACACTGACTCCATTTTACGTTTCAGACACATTTTCGTTTTCAAAATCTTATTTACCATGAGAATTCGAGGTCTCTTTCAACCTTTCATTCACTTTTGTTCGTTTCAATTTGAATTATGGAGCCGGCCGTGGTGGCCGAGTGGCTCTACGCGCTTCAGGCCTCGCGACTGCTACGGACGAAGGTTCGAATCCTGCCTCGGGCATGGATGTGTGTGCTATCCTTAGGTTAGTTAGGTTTAAGTAGTTCTAAGTTCTAAGGGAGTGATGACCTTAGAAGTTAAATCCCATAGTGGTCAGAGCCATTTGAACCATTTTTGAATTATGGAGACAAAAAAAAAAGGCTCTGAGCACTATGGGACTTAACATCTGTGGTCATCAGTCCCCTAGAACTTAGAACTACATAAACCTAACTAACCTAAGGCCATCCCAGACATCCACGCCCGAGGCAGGATTCGAACCTGCGACCGTAGCAGTCGCGCGGCTCCGGACCGAGCGCCTAGAACCGCTAGACCACCACGGCCGGCATTATGGAGACAGATTAGCCATATTGGTCACACATTATGTTGCTCATATTACAATTAATTTTCAATCGTACTGTCACACGACCTTCTTCAAGGTCAGTCATTAGCTTTTGAAGTTAAACAATATAACGTCATCACGAACAGTCGGTTCAGAAAGGTTCTACCGAGAAGGAGTATAATTTTTCACCTTTTGTTAGGATCTGAAATCTTTTCCTGGAATTTTCAGTTTAAATGGTACAGCTACAGGATGGTCTACGTAAAGCTTTCCCGGAAAGTATTTACAATAATACTGGCGCGCGACTGATCCTCCTTAATGAATATCACGGCTTTTATTCGCTACAGAACCTACGTTTTGCATTGCGGACTTCGTTGGAGTTTTGGCAGAAACATTTCCAGTATTAAACTACATAGAAAACAGTTCCGCGCGAACTGTGCTTCGTATAATACTCGAGAATGAACAGTCGTTGCTTTATCGTGAGCATCATTTTGCGCTGCATTCAGCTGGTCACTAAACACGTCTGCCCTTTCACTCACTCAAACATAATGAGAAGAGGAAGTGAAGTATAGAGTGCTTATAAATTACTTATACAAAAGTAACCTTTAAATGTGGAAAAGGTATACAGCTTACATAAATATACAGAATTCAATGCAATATGTTTTCGGGTTTCATATACAAATTTCAATGTCGCTACCATTTGTAACATGAGAAACGTCCGGTCTGTAATCAGTTTCTTGCAAAATCCTATGAAGGAAATTTAGTTATATGCTCGTGGTGACTAGCGCTTGATTCACCATTTCCAAACCAAGCCGGCACACTCCTAAGGACATACGGGACAATTTCACGGTCGTAATATGGTGCCGCGCCATCATGCTGGAAAATAAATTGTATCCTATTGTAATTGGGTCATCAGATAATTTTCATGGATTTCCTGGTACGATATGGCTGTTACGGTTGGTTTGCAACGAAGAAAGAACTGCCAAACTTGTTATAGCTCGCAGCGTACGTGTTTCTGTTCACCCCATATCCGACACTATGACGGTTCACTTTACAGCAGATATGGAACGTGGCTTCGTCACCGAACACAATTTTACTATGCTCTCTGTTAAACATTTCTGTACAAAACTCAGTTAGTTTTTCTTTGTCAGTTCCTCTTAAAGCTTGTCACAGTTCCAATTTTTACGGCTTCAGTGACAGACGTTTCCGTAATACCTTCCACATAACACATTCCGTCCTATATCAGTATGTATATTCAGTTCTAAGATGACAAGTCTCGTTCATTTACCCGGACTGCGAATGTAAGACTACTGGACTTGTTCAGCTGCTGCGTCAGAGACTCCTCGCCTACTGTGATCCAGCGTCCTTTGTGAGAAGATTGTTCCAATTAATAACAGTTTGTCTAGCGGATTTGGATTCATGAAGCCATGAATAACACTGCGCACGCTCTGCACCATTATATGACTACGTGATGGCTGTCGGAAAAACTCGTTCGCGCATGCCACCTAGCGGGTGGTCGCGAGTTATCAGCATTAGGCGTTAATGAAAGTTGAAGATATAAGGCATTCACTGCTGTGTCAAACATCTGTGTAAATTATTTGCCCTTTTCACAGTGAAAGGTTAGTTTTGTGTAACTAATTTATAAACGTCATGAGCTTGTGACTGAGCAGGTTGGATATGTGCAAGCGCAGAAATCTGACAAAAACCTCACGGTATATGGAAATCACGAGTTTCAACATTTTCTGTGATCGGCAGTTCTCTTCATTAATAACGGACAATTTCGCGCCAGTCTTATAAAAGTTTCGAACGGAACTGTACGGATCCAGCGACCTTTTGAAGTCACAAATATCTTTGATGCATACATGCAGACTAATGTGACGAATTAAATTTTGTACCAGGGCTGGTATTCGAAACCCAGGTCCCCTGCTCACTAGGCAGATGCGCTAACCACTACGCCACCGTGGCACAGTACGTTTGCACAGCGCCTCGGACTATCCTAGAACGCTTCCTTCCTCAGTCCAAATTCCTGCGCACGCTTACGATGCTGAGGAATATAGCACTACAGTCGGAAAGCTTGTGCAGCGCTGTTAGAGTTTAGGGAGAATACCAAACGGACTGAGGCATGAAGGGTAATTTGGCTTGGTTCAAATGGCTCTGAGCACTATGGGACTTAACTTCTGAGGTCATCAGTCCCCTAGAACTTAGAACTACTTAAACCTAACCTAAGGACACCACAAACATCTATGCACGAGGCAGGATTCGAACCTGCGACCGTAGCAATCGCGAGGATCCAGACTGAAGCGCCTAGAACCGCTAGGTCACACCGGCCGGCAAGGGTTATTTGGAGCGAGGAGGAATGCATGATCGTGTAGTCCGTGCAAATGCGCGAAAGTTGTGCCGTGATGGCGTAGTGATTAGCGCATCTGCATAGTGCGCAGGTGACCTGGGTTCGAATCCCACTGTTGGTACAAATTTTGATTCATCGCTTTAGTCTGCATATATACGTTGTAAATATTTCCCAAGTCAGTTTTATTTTGTTCACTCTGTACAAATAAATTGTCAACAAAATTATTTGTGTTTAAAATACAATAAAAACAATAAATAGATAAATTTTAAGTAACGACTGTTATATAACATGGCACTGAAACAATATCTGTTCCATATTTAGGCAAAACTGATAGGAACATGAAAATCAGGTAATTTCCAAGAATGTTTGCCTATCGAAGGCGCGGGCTCCAAACGATTGGTATCTAACGTGGAATCCAAATCGATCACGCGACTGTGGTGGCGGGCGTTATGATAAATTATTAGTGATTTGCTAGGGAAACCCAAACGATTTTTTCGGTTGTGAGTGGTATGTCTGGTAATATAAACGTTTCTTCGGTCGATTGCCTGAGGTGGAAGAATCTAGTCCCATGCTTATGCAATGTAGAAATTGTTTGAATTTTTTCGGAAATATGGACTAATACTGGATGACGAAAGTAGGAACTGGTTAGTCTGCGGTGGGGCGAAGTCGATAAAGGTTTGTAACAAGGCTACCAGGAAGAGTACACGGTTTGCTACTCCAAATTATCGATCCAGACCAATATAATTCTTGTATTTTGCTGGATTAGGGACCACAACCTGCAAGCAACAGCATAGGAAACTGAATTATCTAACAATACCGTGTGCGACTATTTCGGGTTTTGCAAAGAGGTGTGTTATGTAATAGTGACGAACAAATGTGTACCGATTGGTGGACCAAATAAAGTTGTTCAAGTGGACGAATCGCACATAGCAAGAAGGGAAAACCAGAGAGAACGACCTTTAAGGAATGAAATCAAACATATTTGGGAGTTCGGTGGAATAGAACGAGAGTCTCGGAAGTGCTTTGTGGTAAGAGTGTTTGTGGTGTCACCGCCAGACACCACACTTGCTAGGTGGTAGCCTTTAAATCGGCCGCGGTCCGTTAATATACTTCGGACCCGCGTGTCGCCACTGTCAGTGATCGCAGACCGAGCGCCACCACACGGCAGGTCTAGAGAGACTTACTAGCACTCGCCCCAGTTGTACAGACGACTTTGCCAGAAGGGGATCACTGACAATTACGCTCTCAATTGCCGAGACGATAGTTAGCCTAGCCTTCAGCTACATTTGCTACGACCTAGCAAGGCGCCGTATTCAATTGCTAATTAATATTATGAAGCATGTATCATCAAGAGCGTTGTTCTACAATTATGGATTAAAGTATTCCAGAAGCTACGTACTTTTCTTTATAGCATTTATTACGTATCCTGTTTCAGACCTCACGCCACCCTGCGTGAGTTTAAGCGCGTGCCTTTCGGCTTCCTCTCATTGTGTCTAGGCTGTCTTGCCTAGACACAACAGCGTTCTCCAGAGACAAGGTAACTTTAGTCGGTTCGATAAAGAACTTTATACTGCCCGGTAGCAAAGTGATTACAGACGGCATTCAGTCCTACTAGACACTGAAAGCAGAAGGATTCAATCATGAGTTCGTCAACCACTGTAGAGTTCGTGTCTCCATATGACCCCAGTGTGTACAGGCAGAATATCGAGAGGCTGTGGAAATCAGTGAAATCTTACTTGAATCAGTATCTGTATTTCCATAACTTACGGTTCCAAGGAAAAGTTGACGCTTGTGACACTTTACCCATATTTTTACCTGACATTGGCAGAGTCTACCCAGGTTACGGCAAAAAGGGAATCTTTCCCGTAGCATACACATCAAATGGACTTTTACGTGACGACAACGTCGACGACGAGTGAGGTAAGGCGGTTCCTTTGTAATTACAAGTATTTTGTCCTTGCAGTAGTGAGCACTATAAACGTGCTCATAGTGCCCGCCATCACAGTCGCGTGATCGATTTAGAAGCGCAGGTTCGATATCTATCGTTTGGAGCCCGCGGCTTCGATGGGCAAACATTCTTGGGAATTACCGAAAATCAGAACACCTAGTAGATAGTGTCGAAAGTTCCATGCGGCGTTTCGCGGATGATGCTGTAGTATGCAGAGAAGTTGCGGCATTAGAAGATTGCAGCGAAATGCAGGAAGATCTGCAGCGGATAGGCACTTGGCGCAGGGAGTGGCAACTGATGCTTAACATAGACAAATGTAATGTATTGCGAATACATAGAAAGATGGATCCTTTATTCCATAATTATATGATAGCGGAACAAACACTGGTAGCAGTTACTTTCGTAAAATATCTGGGAGAAGGCGTACGGAACTATTTGAAGTGGAATGATCATATAAAATTAATTGTTGGTAAGGTGGGTGTCAGGTTGCGATTCATTGGGAGTGTCCTTAGAAAATGTAGTCCATCAACAAAGGAGGTAGCTTACAAAACACTCGTTCGACCTATACTTGAGAATTGCTCATCAGTGTGGGGTCCGTACCGACCAGGTCGGGTTGACAGAGAAGATAGAGAAGATCCAAAGAAGAGCGGCGCGTTTCGTCACAGGGTTATTTGGTAAGCGTGATAGCGTTACGCAGATGTTTAGCAAACTCAAGTGGCAGACTCTGCAAGAGAGGCGCTCTGCATCGATGTGTAGCTTGCTGTCCAGGTTTCGAGAGGGTGCGTTTCTGGGTTGCTTCCCCCTACTAATACCTCCAGAGGAGATGACGAATTTAAAATTAGAGAGATTCGAGCGCGCACGGAGGCTTTCCGGCAGTCGTTCTTTCCGCGAACCATGCGCGACTGGAACATGAAAGAGAGGTAGTGACAGCGGCACGTGAAGTTCCCTCCGCCATACACCGTTGGGTGGCTTGCGGAGTATAAATGTAGATGTAGATGTAGAAGAAAATAGGTTTTTCAAATGTCAAAGCCACGTCTGAGTAAACACTGAGAAAGTGTTATTTTCATAACTTTACTGCCATTACACCCATGAACGGTTTAGTTACGAAAATTTCTGACACTACAGTTTTTAATTCAAGTCGTCATTCCTACGAACAAATTTAAATAAGTGGTGCAGACATGAAGGAATGCTTAACGTAATGCTGCTGGCTCGATATACATAAATGGTACAGAGAATGGGTAACAATTAACACTTATTAACAATTGTTTCCTAAAATACTGAGCTAATCTAGCGTCATTCATCTGACGTCGACTGCGAATGAATTCCGCTAAAAGGAAGCGGACGGAGAAAAATAATAGCTACAAATTAAAGCAGATATCTGCTTTTTTTGGAGTATCTGGCTGGATTTGCCGCCCCCGTGCCGCGGGCATGAGCAGCATTGTGAAACTATGGCGTGAGAGTGCCGGTAGCCGCGGCTGGGGTTTCCGCTGCTTTGCCCGCCCGCCTGCTACAGACCGTTGCTACGTGACGAGACTGGGGGTTCCAACCGCTGCCGGCGCAGAACACCCGGAGCTGGCCGGGCCGTATTGAAAAATCGCGCCGTCTCACTGCGACCCGTTTCACAATTCTGTTACGGAAATTCCGAGTGCGCCGAATGGCGGCCGACATCTGACTTGATTTAAGAGCCAGAACAGAGTGCACCGTTCGTGATCCGCATATCGCGAGGCCGCGGCGGCTTCCGCCTTTGCCACCGCTGTACCGTTTTCCGTGCCGCGGAACATCCACCTTATCTGTGTTCGGCGGGCAGAAAATTAATTAGAGTTTTTACAGAAATTTCTTTGTTTGCCGATAATGTCGTGTCGTCGCCTACACAGTGAGATATAGTTTCAGTGAAACAATGGTTTTAAAGCAGCGCGAACCGAGAGAGAACTAAAGAAATCAGATAAAATGAAATGTATAACAAAGTCCCTATTTGTCGCTGTACTCTCATTCGATCGCTAATGTCTCAACATAGTGATCTTGCGGTCTTCCAGCGCATACACCTGTGAGTGTGTGGGTTTTATTCTGTCAAGTTGCACAATGGGTCGATCCACAAGTACCCTTTGGCTCCTGCAAGAAACAGTTTCCACCTCACAACTCTGCAGAAGTCAGACAGATGCCCCTAATGTGCCAACAAGAACTGCTTGAAAAACATTCAGCAACAAATATCTTCTGGAATCGTCCGCTGTAAGGAAAATACACAAAAATATTCTATATGTTCTTACGTAACTAGTGGGATACTTGGGTAGACGAGTATTGCTAGCAAGTGTAAGAAAAACATTAAACGAACGAAAAATATTATTTATTACAAAAAATTCCGAGAAATCAAGTGAAACATTTTCATATAAAATAATAATAAATTTCCGTGTTCTTTTCGGAACATAGATTGCCTCTTGTGGATAGGAATGCTATTATTTTACAAAGTATGGAAAGGTTCTTTTCTCCCTTTTCTTTAAGAATGTTATTTACTTGACACAATGGCTGAGAGCCGCTCCTACACAACTTGAATAACTTTTCTAGGTACTGTCAAGGCTGCCGCGTGGGAAATGTGGTGGAGTGCACTGTTAAGAGAGGACAGATAGGGCACGCATACACTGTAGCACACAATACCATGCGCTGCGACGACTGCTGCCTGCATCGCTCGCTGCTGACAAATAACACAACTATATCTTTCTATCTGGATTGACGTTCGCCAATCAAACTCTCCCTACGCCTTGATGAAGTCAAGGACTCCTATCCGCTCCTAGTCTTAATTATAGGTGTGGTACACTGGTCAGATAACCAGTCCACCGCGATGACACTCAATACTCGCTCGCAGGCGTTTAACTAGTACTCTGTCCGTGTTCGCACCCTTCAATAAGTGTTCTGGCGCACTAATGAACAACAATTAATTGCGAGCGACTCAATTTAATGTGTCACTTCCATTTGCTAACGACAGTGGTGCTCTCGCAGCGAAGTACTGAGGAGAGACTTTGTTCCTCGCTCTTTGCGTACACGTGCGAGCGCACTCGCTCTCGTTGTGTTCCTGCTCCAAGAGCATCAATGGAACGGCCACTTTTTTCTGGAAAAGTTGCAAGGGTACATCATTCGCTCCCTTCTCACACTCCTCTGACTCTTTGCGTCAGAAGTATTCCACCAGTCAGCGTTGCTCTTTTAAACGGGAGAATGACGTTTCGTTTAAGTCGACCAATGCGGAAATCTGTTGCAGCTCAGTTAGCTGTATACTGTACTCCTGTGAGAACTCTGTAACTACGCAGTCAGTTCGTGAAAAAATGCGTCTTCTGGGCGCTCCCACAAAATGTAGCGGAATTTGCTTTTAAGTCGAACACAGGGGTCGTTATCCCTTCGCTCCTGTAAAAGCTGTCTTCTCTCAGGGCGGTTGATTCGGCCGAAGTAGGTATGTTGTTGACCCAGCCCTCTGAAGGGACAGTCTTCCCAGCAGGTTGGTTTCCTCTTCAGAACGAAAATTCCTGTGGCCGCCATGTTGTGTACGCCAGCCTCGACTTTTACAACCTTGGTACACACTAGCGATTTACTTATTAGATCGGCATATCGCTTACATGAATTCATACAAAATTGACTCTACCTTATCGACTTTGGGTTTAAAAGAAGCTTCTTGATGTGCACAATACGATTGTGAGGACAGAATATGTAAGAAATGAAGGTCAGGAGACCACACCACCTTACACACCGTTTTGATCCATCGTTACTACTGCCACGACGGCTGTTCGGAAAATAAGACTCGATACGTCGCGAAATGGTAACGACAACGAAAATCCGATGAAGCTTTGTACAGTTGTGTCGGGGGACTTCTAGCATGCCTGTAGATCATGTCAAGTAGCTCTTTTCATTTATGGGCACACAGTGAGCGCTTAAAGACGCCCAGAACAATAGTGTCTCCCGCCAAGTAGGTGTGGCTGCTGAGAGGTTTCGTCTGATTTCGTGCAACCTCACATAAGCCCCTGTCATGCATTTTCTCCTTCACGACAGTTCTCGGCCCCTCACTGCAGGGGCATTGAATACGCCCCTGCAGCGTTCTCGCCGGCTATTGTGGCCGAGCGGTTCTAGGCGCTTCAGTCCGGAACCGCGCTGCTGCTACGGTCGCAGGTTCGCATCCTGCCTCGGGCATGGCTGTGTGTGATGCCCTTAGGTTAGTTAGGTTTAAGTAGTTCTAAATCTAGGGGACTGATGACCTCATATGTTAAGTCCTATAGTGCTTAGTGAGATTTGAGCCACTTGCAGCGTTTTCGATGGTAGGTGCTTGATGACCCACGATAGAGCCCGGACTTGGCTCCCTCTAATTTTCGTCTCTGCTCACATGAAACGCTGGCTATGAAGACAACATTTTGGCAGAGACGACAAACTGAAGACCAGCGAAGAGAACTGGATGAAAGTACAGATCGCTGCCTTGTACGACTCGGGTGTTAGTAAGTTTGTACAAATGTCTATGTCGGACCGGCGTCAATGTAGACAAGTTGCTGGATAGTGTAGTAAACTGTTGCAAAGAAAAACATTTTTTTATTTTCACTGTCGTCCCCATTTTGCGACCGATATGATCTTACTTCCCGAATAGGCCTCGTATTTCAGAACAGCTCTTTTCTTCACTAACAATTAACGATGAGACACATGTGTCGTTTGTAAAATTATTTTGTTTCTTCTAAGCATTTCAACTAGCTTGGTTTGTTCACTTTACAGTAGCAACCCCCAATGACGTCAGTAGCAGAATACAAACCTTATTTGGAAGGATCATTCGCCGGCCGGTGTGGCCGAGTGGTTCTAGGCGCTTAAGTCTGTAATCGCGCGACCGCTACGGTCGCAGGTTCGAATCCTGCCTCGAGCATGGATGTGTGTGATGTCCTTAGTTAGTTTTATGTAGTTCTAAGTTCTAGGGGACTGATGAGCTCAGATATTAAGTCCCATAGTGCTCAGAGCCATTTGAACCAAGGAACATTCTTAAGATTATTTGCAATGTTTCGAAGTTAAACTTGAACGAATGCGCTCCAAAGTATCTGATTATAATTCCTTGTCAGTTATCTGTCAACTAATGAACCTTATTCTTCGTCACTCCGAGTAAACAATAGGGCAACGCACTACAATAAATTCGTTCAAGGAGCTTACAAGTTTAAATGTTTCCCTGCGGCACCGACTTTCTGTCCTTATTCGCACTATAGATTTTCCTTGCAACGTAGTTACCATTTGCTTAAACGAGTATCGTGCTGCGATGATTAAGACAGTGAATTTTCTGTTTATTTGTCCAACGCCGGTAAATCCTTAATTGGGAATATGATGGCAATGAAGTGAGATATTTCTTTAAAGTCAGTACCGCCATTAGACTGTTGTTTATTTACAGTGTCACATTTACACTTATATAATCATGATCTCGGCCTCAAAGAGCCATTGTCAAGTGTTTTAAGAGTTATAAATTGTCTAAGATGGCATACTGTCGTATTAAAATACACTATTAGACACATCGTGGAAGAGTCTAATAGTGTATTTTAATACGACAGAATGCCATCTTAGGCAATTTATAAAACTTAAAACAGTTTATAATGGCACTTTCAAGCATAATCATGATTGTGTAAGTCTAAAACTGTAAATAAACAACAGTCTAATGGAGGTGCTGAAATGGTTCAAATGTCTCTAAACACTATGGGACTTAACATGTGAGGTCATCAGTCCCCTAGACTAAGAACTACGTAAAACTAACTAACCTAAGGACATAACACACATCCATGCCCGAGGCAGGATTCGAACCTGCGACCGTAGCAGCAGCGCGGTTGCGGACTGAAGCGCCTAGAACAACTCGGCCACAGTGGCCGGCGGCAGTACTGACTTTAAAGAAATATATTATGACTGTGGCCTCGCATTATGAAAAAATTATTAAATGAGATATTTGTTTCAAATCATGGTCAGGCAAACCAGACTATGGAAAGTAGAACATCTTCATCTGTATCTATAATTTGATTCTCACAGTGTGTTTCCGAACGCACTTCGGATCCAGCTACTATTGCCTTTTTGTCCCCTTAACGTTCTAGGCGCTACAGTCTGGAACCGCACGACCGCTACGGTCGCAGGTTCGAATCCTGCCTCAGGCATGGATGTGTGTGATGTCCTTAGGTTAGTTAGGTTTAAGTAGTTCTAAGTGCTAGGGGACTGATGACCTCAGCAGATAAGTCCCATAGTGCTCAGAGCCATTTGAACCATTTCTCTCGGAATTCTGACACACCATCTCTCTTGTGACGTCTGCCACCGGAGGTGGAGGAGAATCTTCTTGAAGTTATAGCGTTTTTTTTCGAATCTAATCTATCTCTTCTACTAATCTTAATTTCTGAGGTTCCCAAACTCACGAAAAATACTCAACCATTCCGCAAACATTTCTTGTAAACTCAGAGAGCTTTATCCTCGGAATGGCCAAGCAAGGGTTAACACTGCGGGGCATAATTGTTTCCAGAACACCGGAGTATACTGCGACAAGGTCACGTCCATAGTTCAAACTACTGTTCAACCAAATGTATCTTATAATTCTGTGCAATGTGCTCCTTCAGCGTATGATAAAAGCCTTCTGTGATAAAAAATATGACGAATCGTGGTCCGTATAAAAAGTTTCAAGACTATATTTCTCACGTACAAGCGACGTCAGCGCAGTAACTACAATGGCAGCTTGAACGAACAACTCTAAACAACGGATGTGCATTCAACAGGTCAGTTATGTGTTAAATAGCGGATGTCGTGCCGTGGTGTTTCAACAATGTTGCGTCACAAATCTCAATGGGGCCACACTTCAAAATCAGTTGCACAAGATATTCTCCACAATGTCTTGGAGAATAGAAATGTCTGCGCTAAGTTTGTCCCGGGCTCCTTGAATCCAAAACAAAAATAACGGCGCGTGGATGCCTGTTGCAACGTGATTGAAACGAAAATTGTGGGCAGTTTTTCTGGAAAAAAAAAAAATCATCCCAGCGGACGAGACTTGGGAGTAATCAATGCGAACCTACCATAAAACGACAAAGTGCAGAAATTCACATAAATGGTCAAGGCTTTGACGACACAGTCAATAGTGAAACCAATGTCACGTGCGAGTTGATCACATTCTAAAGCAGTTTAAAATAGTTGCTGGTATGCTCTTTGCGTTTTGCTCAGGTAAGGAAGGCTATTTAGAATCCTGAACCATTAAAGCAACTACCTTGACGTTTTTTGGTTAATAGTGGCTCAAAATAATTGATCAAGTGAACATTTGCAAGATAGAAACGTATTTATAGAAGTTTTCGATATATTTTTTGTATATGCTTTTGTTGCATTTCTGTCTTTTATTTTTTATTGTCATGCCTTTTGCCACTTTCACTTTTAGGTATTTATGTCTATGTAATATTACTTTTCATGTCTTAAAGATGACGCTTCGGCGTATCTAATATAGTTTATGTTATTTTATTTTTAGCGACTCTGTCGTTGAAGTAATCCTGTTGTACGCCAACCACAGGTATCCCATCCAGTAGACGTAAACTTAATTTGTTTACTCGTTTCCCGCTCTTTTGGGGCTATCTACTAGAGTTCCCCGGCTCCAGTCGCTTCCGCTGCCGCGCTCGGATGGCTTCTGGGCCGTCTGCACTACTCACTCCGTCTGTGTTGTCCAACCGGGCGCTGTGGCTGCTACTGCTACGCATGAGTTCAGTTACTTATTTATATATACTGTTATTGATTTGATTTGTATGCGGAGCCCTCTCCAAAATTAGCGTTTTAGCAAGCTTGTTTGTGTAGCCATCTTCAAACCAAGAAGGCTCTAAGCACTACGGGACTTGACATCTGAGGTCATCATTCCTCTAGAACTTAGAACTACTTAAACCTTGCTAACCCAAGGACATCACACACATCCAAGCCCGAGGCAGGATTCGAACCTGCGATTGTAGCGGTCACACGGTTCCAGACAGCGCCTAGAACCGCTCGGCCACACCGGCCGGCGTCGACATCTTCCGCAGAAAGCATATAAATACTTGTTTTCTAAATAAAACTGCGTTTTCCTGCTGCTACTTAATTTTTTTAATCCATACGCGTTTCGCCTTATCTTGTTCTAAGGCATCATCAGTGGGACCTACAGCAGTACATTTTTGTTAGTTTTAGATTATTAAACATTTCGCGTCGCGATTTTTTTTGTAAAAAAGTAATTACGTACGATTTGCTGATCTGTGTTTCCTCACATCTGGTCGGGCGGTCGCACTGCCACTTTTATTACTGTCATATACGCACAGCTTTGCGTTCTGACCTTCTTCACCCTGTTCACCATGTTTCTCATTCTTTTTCGTGGTGTACTATTGCTCTTTTGCCACCTGATATAATTATTTCGCCGGACACTGCTTTTCACAACTTAAATATTGTCACTCCATTACGTGCTTCCTCCTCTTTGGCATGTTTACCTCCTTGTGGCCAACCTAACGAAGTACGAAGTATATGTTCAAGACTAACTTCTGTTCGTGTGTGTCTATGAGATAGAATGAGTGAGTGAGTGAGTGAGTGAGTGTGTGTGTGAGAGAGAGAGAGATATTTTGTTATTTTTCTTTATCTTTATTTTTTTGTGGTTTCAATTGTATGGTGTTTCATTAGCTGTTGGCGAGTGGTTGAAAATTTTGGTGCCAGCTGATTTGACTTTTAGTTTCAATATTCTGTGAAGGGGTTCATGGATAGGTGAGTGTAAAGATGTTGGGTGATATTATTATTCTTATATTGGACAGTATTATTATATTAATCCTCTTTGGGAGCTTTATTCTGTTATTTTATCAATTAGTGTAAATAATGAATTGCCTGGCATGTATACTTGGTCATTCAACAAGATTTTTCTTTCTGCTTTGGTTTTATGTATGTCGTGCTTTTCTTGCAGGGTTAGCAGGTGTTTTTTTATTTCTGATTCTAACTATTTTCATGTCCTCTTTTCTAGTGGTTGGTTTGTGGTCATGTTCTCTTAGGTGTTCTGCAAATGGGGAGTGATTTGTCCCATATTTACACACTCTCATGTGTTCTTTTTATCGGATATCAAATGTTCTACCTGTGTGTCCTATGTATCTGCCTTCACAAGTGTTACGCTGTTGATATATACCTGCTTTCTGGTATATGTCTCTGTTTTTTTTTCAGTTTCGGGGTACATTTTTGTGTAGAATTGTCTGTTGTGTTTTTGCTATGTTTACTCCCTGTTTTTTTGAAAGTGTTGGTGATTTTAGGGGTGACTTTGTGTTTTATGTCATTGTGTACCATCTTGTGTTTTTTTCATCTTTTTCTGATTATCTTGTCTAGTTGTCATGGGACTGCCTGTTTGTGTTTGGTTCTTTTGTGTTGTTGTCTGTGGTTTGGTGATTTCTGCTTTTATTTTACTTGTAATTTTGTTGTTTAGTTTTGTGACTGTGTTATTATTGTAACCATTATTTTGTGCTATCTGCATTATTATGCTATCTGCATTATTATGTCCAAATCAGTTGGAACCAAAATTTTCAACTACTCGCCAGCAGCTATTACAACACCATACAATTCAAGCCACAAAAATAATCGTCTCTCTCTCTCTCTCTCTCTCTCTCTTTCTCTCTCACACACACACACACACACACACACACACACACACACACACATAGAAGTTAGTCTTGAACATATACTTCGTACTTTGTTAGGTTGCCAACAAGCAGGTAAACATGCGAAAGAGGAGGAAACACGTAATTAACTCACAATATTTACGTTGTGAAACGCAGTTCTCGGCGAAATAGTTATATCAAGTGGCAAAAGAACAATAATACACCATGAAAAGGAATGAGAAACATGGTGAACAGGGTGAAGAAGGTCAGAACGCAAAGTTGTGCATATATGGCAGTAATAAAAACAGATCAGAAAATCGTTAAGTAAATACTTTTTCACAAAAAAATCGCGACGTGAACTGTGTAATCATCCAAAACTAACAAAAAGGTACTGTTGTAGACCCCACTGATGATGCCTTAGAACAAGATAAGGCGAAACGCGTATGGAATACATGAAGTAGCAGCAGGAAAAGGCAGTTTTATTTACAAAACTACTATTAGTGTTTCTGTTCCAGTTCCATGCGTTTGTTTGACGTGGGGCGATTGACTGACCCGAACGCCACACATTTCTGTTGCCACAGTCAGGTGAGTACACCACTCGTCACAACTGTAGATTTCGTTTTGGCATGTCATGCTCACAGACTTTGTATGCTAGTAGCCCCTCGTCTTGTTCGTAGGTGGTGGCATTTGAATATGAAGCTTGATGCTTCGAAACCGGTCGTGTAATAAATTAAGAAGTTACTGACAAATGAATCGGATTCTTATTCTATAGATAACCCAGGCTCGAAACGTTTTGTATTGACGGTTCCAGGGACTTAAATATACTCATTGGAGATAATGTCTGTCACTTTCGTAAACACAACAGAGCACAGTGAAGCGCTGTAGATTGAGTAGGGCTAGTGTTTGGCGGCGACCGGACCTCCCCACTGACGTAATATGTACGTAACAGTTACTTGTATGGACCCATAGTAACAGATGGGTCGACGAGGTAATGTGGCTCAATGTAAGAATGGAGCTATCTTGTTCGGATATGCCTACTACCAAAGTACGAGTGAAGTTGTCCAATTTGGACTGCCGAACGTGTCTATATGTAATGCTCTACTACTCGTGGCCGTGTAACACAGCATATGATTAGTGGTCTTAAATGGATCCTCACCGAGACGACTAACGCCTTGTTGATGGCAACCGGTTTCAAACCAGGCCGGAATGTTTAGTTTTAGAAAATGAAGGTCCACCTCTAACAGTTTCTGAACGGAACTGCGAAAGTAACTGCATGCATTGGACATCAGGAGTAGGGTACTTCGTTAAAGCACATTCTTCAGACAGGAACACAAAAAATCGTGTCTTCAACTGACGAAAAAATACAGAAATTATCCAGCAGCTGTCTGGATTAAAAACGGTGTAAGAAAAGAATGTAATCTTCCGCCCCTGCTGTTTGATCTGTACGTCGAAGATGCAGTGACAGAAATGAGGTTGAGAAGTAGCATTAAGATTCAAGGTGAAATGATATCAATGTAAGATTCGCCGATGGCATTGGTATCCTCAGTGAAAGTCAAGAAGAATTGCAGGAGCTGTCGAATGGAATAAACAGTTTTAATGAGTACAGAATACTGACTGTCAGTCAACCGAAGGAAGACTAAAGTCGTCAGATGCAGCAGAAATGAGAACAGTGAGAATATTAACATCTTAATTGTTTGTATGGAAGCATTCAAAACTTGTACTAATCTTTTCGGAGAATACCGAACTAAAAATTGGTGAAAAACAGTTTAGATAACAATGGTTATTTTATTTCAAAATGACAGGTTTCGGCCTAGTCTTAGGGCATCTTCAGAACAGCGCCATCAGCTCGAGCTGACGATGTCTAGAACAGTCAGTAGACTTCGGTCGCGGAAACTGCTGGTCGGTCATCATCATCAGTTAACTGCTACACTCCTGGAAATGGAAAAAAGAACACATTGACACCGGTGTGTCAGACCCACCATACTTGCTCCCGACACTGCGAGAGGGCTGTACAAGCAATAATCACACGCACGGCACAGCGGACACACCAGGAACCGCGGTGTTGGCCGTCGAATGGCGCTAGCTGCGCAGCATTTGTGCACCGCCGCCGTCAGTGTCAGCCAGTTTGCCGTGGCATACGGAGCTCCATCGCAGTCTTTAACACTGGTAGCATGCCGCGACAGCGTGGACGTGAACCGTATGTGCAGTTGACGGACTTTGAGCGAGGGCGTATAGTGGGCATGCGGGAGGCCGGGTGGACGTACCGCCGAATTGCTCAACACGTGGGGCGTGAGGTCTCCACAGTACATCGATGTTGTCGCCAGTGGTCGGCGGAAGGTGCACGTGCCCGTCGACCTGGGACCGGACCGCAGCGACGCACGGATGCACGCCAAGACCGTAGGATCCTACGCAGTGCCGCAGGGGACCGCACCGCCACTTCCCAGCAAATTAGGGACACTGTTGCTCCTGGGGTATCGGCGAGGACCATTCGCAACCGTCTCCATGAAGCTGGGCTACGATCCCGCACACCGTTAGGCCGTCTTCCGCTCACGTCCCAACATCGTGCAGCCCGCCTCCAGTGGTGTCGCGACAGGCGTGAATGGAGGGACGAATGGAGACGTGTCGTCTTCAGCGATGAGAGTCGCTTCTGCCTTGGTGCCAATGATGGTCGTATGCGTGTTTGGCGCCGTGCAGGTGAGCGCCACAATCAGGACTGCATACGACCGAGGCACACAGGGCCAACACCCGGCATCATGGTGTGGGGAGCG
Source organism: Schistocerca serialis cubense (assembly GCF_023864345.2). Taxonomy (NCBI): domain Eukaryota; kingdom Metazoa; phylum Arthropoda; class Insecta; order Orthoptera; family Acrididae; genus Schistocerca; species Schistocerca serialis. Next base: position 111,585,773 of record NC_064645.1, on the reverse strand, counting down.
ATCTCCTACACTGGCCGTACACCACTGGTGATCGTCGAGGGGACACTGAATAGTGCACGGTACATCCAAACCGTCATCGAACCCATCGTTCTACCATTCCTAGACCGGCAAGGGAACTTGCTGTTCCAACAGGACAATGCACGTCCGCATGTATCACGTGCCACCCAACGTGCTCTAGAAGGTGTAAGTCAACTACCCTGGCCAGCAAGATCTCCGGATCTGTCCCCCATTGAGCATGTTTGGGACTGGATGAAGCGTCGTCTCACGCGGTCTGCACGTCCAGCACGAACGCTGGTCCAACTGAGGCGCCAGGTGGAAATGGCATGGCAAGCCGTTCCACAGGACTACATCCAGCATCTCTACGATCGTCTCCATGGGAGAATAGCAGCCTGCATTGCTGCGAAAGGTGGATATACACTGTACTAGTGCCGACATTGTGCATGCTCTGTTGCCTGTGTCTATGTGCCTGTGGTTCTGTCAGTGTGATCATGTGGTGTATCTGACCCCAGGAATGTGTCAATAAAGTTTCCCCTTCCTGGGACAATGAATTCACGGTGTTCTTATTTCAATTTCCAGGAGTGTATATTAGCAGGTCCTTTGCCTCTCCATTTTCTGCGATCCATTGCTTCCTTCTTAAGGCTGCTGTATGTTGTACCGTCCATCATGTCATCCAGTATCTGGAATCTCTTCCTTCCTCGCTTCCTTTTCCCTTCTACATAACCTTCTAAAACTGTTTTTATCAGTCCGTCATTCTTTCTTAATATATGCCCAATCCAATTTCTTTTTCTTGTCTTTATTACATCTAGTAACTGTCTTTTCTCTCCCACTCTTCTCAGTACCTCTTCATTTTTTACTCTGTCCATCCAACTTATTCTTTCCATCTTCCGCCATGTCCAGATCTCAAAAGCCTCCAGCCTTTCTCTGTCTTTTTTCCTCATAGTCCATGTTTCAGCGCCATACAGAAGAACACTCCATACAAGACATTTTATGAGTCTCTTTCCGAGTTCTCTGTCCAGACCGCTGCAGAAGATTCTCCTTTTCTTATAAAACGCCTCTTTTGCCATTTCTATCCTTATTTTAATTTCTATGGTGCACTTCCTGTCGGTGTCTATCCTGCTTCCAAGATACTTAAAATGTTCAACCTATTCTAGTGTTTCACCATTCAGCACAATTTTTATTTCCTTATTTCCTCCTATTGCCAATACTTTTGTTTTATTTGTGTTAATTTTCATTCCATATTTTTTTCCGTTACTTGCAATGGTGTCCACCAAATCCTGTAATTCTTTTTCCCCTGTGGCTACAAGGACCATGTCATCAGCAAATCTCAAGCACCCTACTCTTCTTCCTCCAATTTCTACTCCTTTGTCATCTGGTCGGTAGGTAGATGAAAAAGCAATTCTGGTATCTAGGCGGTAACATAACCCATGACGGAGGGAATGAGGATGACATAAAAGGCAGACTACAAATGGCAAAAAGGGCTTTCCTGGCCAAGAGAAGTCTACTAGTATCAAACACAAGTCTGAATTTGAGGAAGAAACTTCTGGAAATGTACGTTTGGGCAGTGAGACATGGACTGTGGGAAAACCGCCAACAGAAGACAACAGAATCATTTGAGGTGTGAACTGATAAGGTCAGGTATGACGAGATTCTCCGCAGAATCGTTGAGGAAACGAATATATGGAAAACACTGCCAAAAAGAAGGGACAAGATAAGGCAAGATAATAGGATATCTGTTAAGACATCAGGGAACAAATTCCGTGGTTCAAGAGGGAGTTGTAGAGAGTAAAAACCGTAGAGGAAGACGGAAATTGTAATAATACATCCATCAAATACTTTAGAAAGCAGGTTGCAATGCTACTCTGAGATAGAAGGATTGGCACAGGAGAGGAATTCCTGGCGGGCCGCATGAAAGCAACCAGAACACTGATGCGTGAAAAAATGAAATAAACGAAAAAAAGAAATAAAAGAGCTGGCTGATGGCGTGATATGTGGTCCGTCATAAGTCATGATTTTAGATCGTTTCAAGTGATGTGAAATGTCCAGTGCCACGATGGTCCAATGATTCGTTTAACGCGCAATGCGTGGAGGGTGCAGCTCAAACCATAGGTGAAGTGCCATAAAATGGAATTCTCGTGTGTCTAGGGCTTCCCGGAAAGGAGACCGTTCGACTGGTGCAAGTCTTTCGAGTTGACGCCACTTCGGCAACTTGCATGTCGATGGGGATGAAATGATGATGAGAAGGACAACACAACACCCAGTCCTGAGCGGAGAAAATCTCCGACCGAGCCGAGAATCGAACCCGGGCCGTTAGGTATGACATTCCGTAGCGCTGCCCACTCATGTACCAGGGGCGGACGATGTGCCATGATTGGGACCCCTCATTCAGCTTCATTTATTTCAACATTACTGGTGACAAAAACCATTTTTGTCAACACTTTCATGATGACTATCCTGCAGACACGCTATCCAAGTCGAGAACAGCTGTCTTCACAGGGCTGACCACATTGTTTGTGGTTTGACGAACACCCAGGCTCGTTAAATCACCCGATCGTAAACGCACAGAAAATGTCTCTCTGTATTTGGAACAGTGTACGGAACGAAGCACTCATCTCTCCCGCAGTTTGGTAATTTTACAGCATCTGAGCAATGACTGGCTTCAGCCGGAAATGGCATACCTGAAGAAAACTTCCTAAAGCCAAGCTCCCATAAATATTTCTTTATTTATAAACAATCGGTTTCGACAGGCTTTTCATTATCTTCAGGTCTTCAAAATGTAATGTCCTAGAGTTGTACCTCACGCCCTGTTATGATGCATATAAAATGTAGCACATAATATATGACAATTTCGCATGAGGCCCAACTCAAAATGAACGTATTCTATAACATAAATTTTTGAAGACCTTAAGATGACAGCACAGTCCGTCGAAACCAGATGTCCGTAAATGAAGATATTGGCTGTAGCAAGGTTTTTACCCAGCAAAGCAGATCGCTTTTCCTGATTAGTCAGCATGAGAAAATTAATTACCTGAAGATGGTTGAGGACTCGCTTTCTCGCTGAATTGCGACCGTTATGTATGCTACAATCTGGAGCACATGGTACTGGTGTGATATCTCCCAGGCTGTGAAAAAATTGTTTGTGTGGAGTGCTTACTACGATCACGACAGATATACTGATATGAGAAGGCAAGTAGGAGCTGTTCTACTTCTTGCCAAGAGATGGAAGCTACACTACTGGCCATTAAAATTGCTACACCACGAAGATGATGTGCTACAAACGCGAAATTTATGTGACAGGAAGAAGATGCTGTGATGTGCAAATGATTAGCTTTCCAGAGCATTCACACAAGGTTGGCGCCAGGGGCGACACCTACAACGTGCTGACACGAGGAAAGTTTCCAACCGATTTCTCATACACAAACAGCAGTTGACCGGCGTTGCCTGCTGAAAGGTTGTTCTCATGCCTCTTGTAAGGAGGAGAAATGCGTACCATCACGTTTCCGACTTTGATGAAGGTGGGATTGGAGCCTATCGTGATTGCGGTTTGTCGTATCGCGACACTGCTGCTCGCGTTGGTCGAGATACAATGACTGTTAACAGAACATGGAGTCGGTGGGTTCAGAAGGTTAATACGGGACGCCGTGCTGAATCCCTTACGGCCTCGTATCACTAGCAGCCGAGATGACAGGCATCTCATCCGCACGGCTGTAACGGATCGTGCAGCCACGTTTCGATCCCTGAGTCAACAGATGGGGACGTTTGCAAGACAACATCCATCTGCACGAGCAGTTCGACGACGTTTGCAGCAGCATGGACTATCAGCTCTGAGACTATGGCTGCGGTTACCCTTGAGGCTGCATCACAGACAGGAGCGCCTGCGATGGTGTACTCAACGCCGAACCTGGGTGCATGAATGGCAAAACGTCATTTTTTCGGATGAATCCAAGTTCTGTTTACAGCATCATGATGGTCGCATCCGTGTTTGGGACATCGCGGTGAACGCACATTGGAAGCGTGTGTTCGTCATCGCCATACTGGCGTATCACCCGGCGTGATGGTATGGGTTGCCATTGGTTACACGTCTCGGTCACCTCTTGTTCGCACTGACGGCTCCACCCTTCATTCGATCCCTGCGAAACCCTGCATTTCAGCAGGATAATGCACGACCGCATGTTGCAGATCCTGTACGGGCCTTTCTGGATACAGAAAATGTTCGACTGCTGCCCTGGTCAGCACATTCTGCAGATCTCTCACGAATTGAAAACGTCTGGTCAATGGTGGCTGAGCAACTGGCTCGTCACAATACGCCAGTCACTACTCTTGATGAACTGCATGGGCAGCTGTACCTGTACACGCCATCGAAGGTCTGTTTGACTCAATGCCCAGGCGTATCAAGGCCGTTATTACGACTAGAGGTGGTTGTTCTTGGTACTGATTTCTCAGGATCTATGCACCCAAATTGCGTGAAAATGTAATCACATATCAGTTGTAGTATAACATATTTGTCCAATGAATACCCGTTTATCATCTGCTTTTCTTCTTGGTGTAGCAGTTTTAATGGACAGTAGTGTATGTCTGTTGGCGTAGATACGTGTGTTAGCAGTGAATAGTAAAAACAGACCTCATTAATGACAGCTTGGAAGCTGTTACTCATTGACTCTATACATTCTGAATACGCATTCACGTCATAAGCTCTAGGAAAAGTGGAGATGAGTGTGACAGAGTAGTAGCGCTATGGCAGGTACAGAAGTTGAAAACATGCTGTGCGAGGTGAGGGCGAGCGTACCAGCTGTTGATGCGCGGGATGTGGAGGTCAGCGGAGGGCGTGGTCGTCTCCTGCTCGTCCTCCTCGTAGCCGGCCTCGTCCTCCACGTCTTCGTCCTCGTCATCAGTGTCGGGCACTCCGCGGTACTCGCGCATCCGCGGATGCGACACCACTGCAGTTTCGGCCGTGCCCACCTGAAAAACAAAATGTAATTTAAAGTCTCGCTAACATTTACTGGCATTTTAGCTAACGATAACTTTCAGTCATTTCGTAACGTTACAATGATCATCTTACTCTCAAATTAATTACGAAAAATATGAGACCAAACGCTGAAATCGAGTATAAGGATGTTCATATGAAGCCTCACTGATTCTCAAATACAGTTAAAAAAAAGAAAACTGTGAGACAGAGATACAAAGATGCTGTTTGACCACGATAACTTGGCGATTTCGCAGGTGCTGCCAGAAGCACAGAAAATCTTCCCTACTTGAAACGTACTGCCGTGCGGGATTAGCCGACCGGTCTGTGGCGCTGCAGTCATGGACTGTGCGGCTGGTCCCGGCGGAGGTTCGAGTCCTCCCTCGGATATGGGTGTGTGTGTTTCTCCTTAGGATAATTTAGGTTAAGTAGTGTGTAAACTTAGGGACTGATGACCTTAGCAGTTAAGTCCCATAACATTTCACACACATTTTTTTTAAACGTATTTGTTTGTCTCCGAGCGCTGCCAACGTCAAGCTGCCTCTAGATGCGAAGTATGGCGAAAGGATTGTGTTCACTAGCAAGTAACTTCAGTAAGCACTTGGTGAGATGTTTCCATTACAACACAAACTTACTCAAGTTTACTTCTTCAAGTCACAGGGGAAAGTTTAATTCAGGAACTTCCTGCAAATACTAGTGGCAGTAGTGCTGTTCTTTTTAAAAACCAGAGCAGTCGCCACTGTTATTGCATTATTATAACTGAATAAAAATAGTGACGTAACACAAAAATGAAGGAATAGGAAAAATGGTAGAGGGGCACATATTCATGTTATCCAGAAACACTATTCAGTTAACTGATATCAGGCGAATTACCTGGCTAAAAACTTTGAGGTTGTCGTACGTAAATTTCCAACATCTCTTGTCTATTGTGCTGTCAAATATTCGATAATAGGAAATAAAAATGCAGCTCGGTATCTCACCATGAGACTGCCTTCTAATTACTCTTCGGTTATTGCAAGCAATACTTATTACTTTTGTCACGAAGGTTCAAAAATGATTCAAATGGCTCTGAGCACTATGGGACTTAACTTCTGAGGTGATGAGTCCCCTGGAACTTAGAACTACATAAACCTAACTAACCTAAGGGCATCACAGGTGGCTGCCCGAGGCAGGACTCGAACCTGTTCCGTAGCGGTCGCTCGGTTCCAGACTGTAGAGCCTAGACCCGCCCGACCACCCCGGCCGGCTATCATGAAGGTAATGCACTTACGTTTACGGTAACATTACAGAAAATCAGCTAAAATTTAAAGACGTCTGTACTGTCATCCTACTTTCCCTTCTGGAGAAACAAATTGATCAGTAAACTCACTTCGCACTTTCTTGGGTGGTGATGCCAATTATAAGTGTTTAGGGGTCCCAACGGTACAATGTTTCCACCAATCTGCGAACTTCATGAAGTCGACGAAACTAGCGGACTTCGGCGGGAAGAGGGGTATTGCAGATAAGGTGGTTCCAGAATGAGATTTTCATTCTGCAGCGGAGTGTGCACTGATATGAAACTTCCTGGCACATTAAGACTGTGTACCGGACCGAGACTCGAACTCGGGACCTTTGTCTTTTGCGGGGAAGTCTTCTATCATCTGAGCTGCCCAAGCACGACTCACGACCCGTCCTCACAGCTTCAGTTCTGCCAGTACCTCGTCTCCTACCTTCCGAACTTCACAGAAGCCCTTCTCCGAACCTTGCAGAACTAGCACTCCTCGAAGAAAGGATATTGCGGAGACATGGCTTAGCCACACACTGCCTGGGGGATGTTTCCGGAATGAGATTTTCGCACTGCAGCGGAGTATGCGCTGATATGAAACTTCTGGGCAGATTAAAACTGTGTGCCGGACAGAGACTCGAACTCGGTCCGGCAAACAGCTTTAATCTGCCAGGAAGTTTCATGGTGGTTTCTAATATTCCACTCATTTCTGTGACTGTACGAATAACTCGCCATACCACTGCAGGAAGTTCGACAGAATGCTTAGTAAACATGATTTCAGGATTAAGAAGTTAGAGTACTTGCGAGTTATGCGAACGTCTATTGACTCAGTTAGGAAGACTAAACTATTATCTAAAACAAAAGAAAACAAACGAGCCTTGAAAATGTACGTCGTGGGTGAAATCGCTGAGACCAGAACCACAAAGTAGTCCGTTTACAACTGCGATCTAAATCCAATAGAACTGCCATGGACCAAAATGAAACACAATTTTAGTGAGATAAATGTCACTGGTCAAGACTGCAGAATCTTGTCAATTCTGCTTTTCTTTCAGTTACTGTGCAGGACTGGCAAGGTTACTGCATGAAAGTGTAACAGCTGGAGCAAGAGTATTGGAAACGAGGTGGAATAATGACAGTGGCTATGGATGAAGCCGTTATCAGTGCCACACCCTCAAGCATGATGATGATGATGGTGATGTTGAATCAAACACAAATGACAGTGATCTTAAGCGAACATTATTTCGACAATTCTGTCAGGTACAGTTAATTACACTTCGTAAACATTACTACTGTGTTGTGGTCAATAAATGATGTGTCCAAACTGGTTCCGTAAACCAGTGTTTGACTTTCATTCATAGTGTCGTATGTTGTACATTCATCTACGTTGATTTTTCATTATTTTTGATAAATAAATAATACAGAGATTGTAGGTAAAACTCTCAAACATGAATATGTCAACAAATTAGATGATATGATATCCAACGGAAGTGTCACTTAAGCGGTCAATATTTCCGAGAACGTCACCTCTGATTTCGTGTTGAGCGCAAAACGCGGGTGGTGGGCCATGGCCGTTCCCGACAGCCACTGCGCCAATCGTCAGCTTATCGTCGACAAATAGTAATTGATCTGATGTCATCATGTAAATGAACTCACAAAGTTTTGTACAAAACGTTAAGTTTCTAATAGGATCCTTTCGTGAGTCATAAAATGTCTATACCATATTCTTTCTTAGCCGATATCCGCACAACATGTGTGTGGCCATTGAGGCTATTGCATCGACATATCTTCTACAGAGATCTCAATGGCCACATACAGGCAAGGCACTCGCAATGTCTTTTACATAATCCCACAGGATGAAATCTAGAGGGGTTATGTCCGGAGGCAGCTGTGACCACTTGGTTGGTCCATTACGCCCAATCTATTGCTGTGGAAGTGTTCGGTCCAGTAAGTCACGAAAATGTAAACTTTAGTATGGTGGTGCACCACCCTGCTGCAAGTTCATTTCTGGCTGAAGGGGAGGAAACTGAGGGACAGTAAATTACTAAACCATGTACCATACAAACGGTCCCCGTTGCTGTTCGCTCGATGAAGAAAAAGTCTCTTTGTTTTTCATCAGAGCACACCACGCATGAAAATTCTCAGTGTCTCTGACCACTTTGACTATTTAGATGGTGGTGCTCTGACATGTTCTCAAAAACTGTGGTTCTTACTCGAAACGCAGATGCCAATGATGTGCTAATTAACATTCCCGTGTGGCAGAATGTTTCATCAAAGCAAACTTAATTTTATAAATAGTTGAGGTTGTATCCAACCCGATCTAATATCACAATAGTCGATTGGTGGCGAAGCTCCAAGCCGTTTCTGTACAGTGCTTGCATAATTTGAGCTTAGTAAGGGCGCAAGCGAAGTCGTTTATGCACACCTTGTGAACTGTTGAACAAGGTGTATTTAGGTATGTTATGGGTGGCGGACTACCTTTGATGGGCTTATTTAGAACATCTCTCTGATATCCTCTACGTTTTTTGTCAGACGTTCGCATTCTCCCATAAGCTGTCTGTTTACACTTCAAGTGGCTGTCATATCAAGCCTTGATCATCTTAATATCTGGTGGCTCCCGTTAGAATTCACCTCTGGCATTGCTTTAGACAGGGGTAGGGGATTTCCTTTCCGTATCTTTTTGAGACATAGTAATTTCTGGTATTTATTTGGCATCCTAAACAAAAAATGGTCAGTCTAGAAGAAATTTTGACACAACGTTCTGAATTAATTTACATGATGCTCAAACCGCTACTATTTACGTCTTTATGGGTTTCTACTGCATTCGGTAATCAGGGACGTTTCATGTGGACGTCCCCTTAAGTCAGTCCCCTCCCGGAGATCGGAATGGGACACTAGGCCGGTATCTTCTGCCATGGAGACACTTCTTCAGCTACAGCCGTATGCTATAGATATTCATTACTTTTCTTTTGCATACTCATGCCGTTGATCATTGCTGCCTCTTCCACCTTTCAAAGGCAGTTTCCCACCTTATGGGCAAGAGAGTGCTCTGAATCTCTGCCGTCTTTGACAAGGTCGTTGGAAGAACGAAGGTGATTTCTAATCCGGACGTCTTCGGTCGACATTGGTGACGCTTTTTATTCGAAATTTAAGTAGTGGCAGGTTCGTTTCCTGGACTCAAGACGTTTTGATCACTACTCACAGACGCTACCCCTAGACCATATGTTTAGTAGCTCGTAAAGGAAGAGCTTAGGGTCAGGCCAGGGGAGTTCAGGGAAACATTTCGTAAAACAACAGGGAAATGTGTTACACGTGAAAGTCAGACTGCAGATCTTCACCTCCACTGCAACGTGAACGTGTCACAGTTCAGCTGTGTCTGGCTATTTTCTAATTCCTTTTTGGCACATACTCTCATACAAGGACGAATCTCTTGCTGCACGTCCACGCGATAATTCTGTGTTCTTAGAAACCGGGAAGAACAAAAGAAGGACACCTGGAAACAAATTCCTACATTTTCAAGTCACGAGATTCTTCGTATTCCATGTCAAATACGGTCCCCTCTTGCGGATTGTGAGCACATACAAAGGATATAAAGTCAGATACCATTTGCAACGAAAACTATACATATGTACATCCAGTATGAATGTGATAAATAAAAATTAACAATGAAAAATAATTTGATGTTTCAAAATTGCTGGTATGATTGGGAAGGAAGCGACTTGAGTAGTTTTCTGGTTCTTTACTGATGCCTTCCTGGAGTCACGGAATGAAGTGTTGCCCATTGCGTTTGCTTCTGTCTAACTCGCAAATATGCCACTGGAAATAACACTTACGGAAAAATATCGCAACACCAAAAAAAAAAAAAAAAAAAAAAAAAAAAAAAAAAAAACAGTAAATGTATACTAATGAAATTTTTGGAGGACATTTGTCTAGGTAACATATTTTAGTGATTAACATTGCGAATTCGCAGGTTAATTTAAGCAAGTCATTGCAAATGGGAAATGCTGGTACATCAATAACCGTTGTAACCTTCAGAATGTTGAATGCAGGCGTGCTAACGCGCATGCATTATATTGTACGTATGCCGGATGTCAGTGTGTGTCATGCAGTACCATGCCTGCTGCACTTGGTTGGTCAGTACAGAGACGGTTAATACTGTAGGTGGATGACGCTGGAGATGAAGTCCGATGATCCCACATGTGCTCGACAGAAGACTGATCACGTGATCGTGCAGCTCTAGGCAATCTGGCGGCACTCTATACAGAATGTTGAGTTACAACAGTGGTATGTGGGCGGGCTTTATCCCGGCAGTGTTGTTCACGAATGGCAGCACAACAGGTCGAATCACAAGACTGACGTACAGATTTGCAATTAGGATGTGAGGGATAACCAATGCGTGGGATAACCACGAAAATACTCTTTCTGCCAGCCGGAGTGGACGAGCGGTTCTAGGTGCACCAGTCTGGAACCGGGCGACCGCTACGGTCGCAGGTTCGAATCCTGCCTCGGGCATGGATGTGTGTGATGTCCTTAGGTTAGTTAGGTTTAATTAGTTCTAAGTTCTAGGCGACTGATGACCTCAGAAGTCAAGTCGCATAGTGCTCAGAGCCATTTGAACCATTTGAACGGTTGTAGAAAACGATAAAGCGCCGTGCATGTAACTGACAGATAAATTCCACAAAAATATCAGAAAATATGTAAGCTAAAGAGGCAGTTCGATTTAATATAGTAGCATAATACATTGCTACACAGCTACAAAATGTAAACTATACTGGTAACGTTACAACGGACTCACAGATTGCATTTATTCTAGGGCAGGGTAGGCAGTCACTGTGCAGTGCACGAAACAGTGCAAACATTCGCAGGAAACAGACGCTACAGTGGAGCGTTAGCAGTTTCACTGTGAAATTAACCGTGGAATTACACACCTAGCGGATTTCACTGCGTCCGCTTACGGTGCAAGTTTCTGCAACACACGAGAACCGTAGCGAAAGAGCATGCTGTGTACAGCTAAAATTAGCCAGAATTTGTTCCCAGCTGATGAAAATGGGAGCTAATTAGAATCGCAAGAGACGGACTCGTATTAAACTTCACAACTTAAAACTGTATGGCGGCTTGACAGCTGGTACGAGATGGCGGCAATGTAATTGGTTAACAGAGATTATATACTCTCTGATTAATACATCTAAAGTAACGTAAAAACTTCTGCTTGTGTTTCTGCCGTAAGCACACACGGCTTCCTAGCTCCGTCTTATCGTTCTTTCACTGAACTTTCACATGTATTTAAACATCCACGAATAAGACTGTTTTATTAGAGAGCTTGGATGGAAAGCTGGTGAATGTTGTAGTTTGGGTTTTGGATTCGTGCAGCTAATGTCAAACGGTAGTTGTGGCACTAAATGAGAAAAACCGGACAAGAACGAGTAAGAGTGTCGCTCTGAGGGTTCCATGCAAACTTAGTTACGTACATAAACAGTTATCCTATAGCTTTTGCTGAGTGACTTTGCGAGCAATAAATTTATGTGCCATATATGGCTGTATTTTTTTTTATTACCGTAGAGCTTAGTATTTGACATAAATATGAACTTGATACTTCTGCCCATTCCTGTAAAAAGACAGTTCTTGATACATGGATAGACAGACGGAAAACATAGTGATCCTATAAGGGCTCCGGTTATACCTTTCGAAGTACGGAGCCCTCAAAAATGGACCTTGAAATACAAGAGAGATATGACCAAGCACTAGTAGTTACACAATGGTGGTATTATGGAAGCTACAACGGAAGTGTAAATATTGAGCGGTCACGGGAATTCGGGTGGGTTGGAGAGGAGAGGCTTGTCGGCAAACTGCTGTTTAACGCTAGATGTATTTTAATGTCACAAAAGTCGAAACTCAGCTTCGTGGGAGTGACCTACATATACGAACTGATTTCTCAACAAGTTCACATCGTAATGAAGTGTGTTTTAACACAAATGGTACAGCGAAAAGCCAAAGAAACGTGTTCACTTGCCTAATATCGTATAGGGCCCCGTGAGTACGCAAAAGTGCCTGCAACACGACGTGGCATGGACTCGACTAATGTCTGATGTAGTGCTGGAGGGAACTGACACCATGAATCCAGCAGGGCTGTCCATAACTCCGTAAGAGTACTAGTGGGTAGAGATCTCTTCTGTGCAGCACGTTTCAAGGCATTTCAGATATGCGCAATAATGTTTAAGTCTGGGGAGTTCGGTGCCCAGAGCAAGTGTTTAAACACAAAAAAAATGGTCCTGGAGCCACTCTGCAGCAATTCTGGACATGTGGGGTGTCGCATTGTCCTGCTCGAATCGCCCAAAGTCCGTCTGAATGCACAATGGACATGAATGGATGCAGGTGATCAGACAGGATGCTTGCGTGCGTGTCACCTGTCAGAGTCGTATATCTAGACGTATCAGCCGGTCCCACATCACACCAACTGCACACGCCCCACACTATTACAGAGCCTACATCAACTTGAACAGTTCCCGGCTGATAAGAAGTGTCCATGGGTTCATGAGGTTGTCTCCATACCCGTACGCGTCCATCCGCTCGATACAATTCGAAACGAGACTCGTCTGACCAGGCAACATGTTTCCAGTCATCAACAGTGCAATCTCGGTGTTGACGGGCCCTGGTGAGTCGTAAAGCTTTGTGTCGTGCAGTCATCATGGGTGCACGAGTGAGCCTTCGGCTTCGAAAGCCCATATCGATGATGTTTCGTTGAATGGTTCGCACGCTGACACTTGTTGATGGCCCAGCAATGAAATCTACAGCAATCTGATAAAGTGCTGCTTTTCTGTCACGCTGAACGATTCTCTTTATTTGTCGTTGATCCCGTTCTTGCAGGATCTTTTTCCGGCCGCAGCGATGTCGGAAATTTGATATTTTACCGAATTCCTGATATTCACGGTACACTCGTGAAATGCTCGTACGGTGAAATCCCCGCTTCATCGCTACCTCGGAGATACTGCGTTCCATCGCTCATGTGCTGACTGTAACACCACTTCCAAACTCACTTAAATCTTGATAACCTGCCGTTGCAGCAGCAGTAACCGATCTAACAATTGCGCCAGACAGTTGTCTATTATAGGCGTTGCCGACCGCAGCACCGTATTCTGCCTGTTTACATACACTATGTGATCAAAAGTATCCGGACACACCTAAAAACATTCGTTTTCCATATTAGGTGCATTGTGCTGCCACCTTCTGCCAGGTACTCCGTATGAGCGACCTCAGTAGTCATTAGACATCGTAAGAAACAGAACAGGGCGCTCCTTGGCACTCAAGGAGTTCAAACGTGGACAGGTGGTTGGGTGTCACTTGTGTCAGACGTCTGTACGCGATATTTCCACACTCCTAAACATCCCTAGGTCCACTGTTTCCGATGTGATAGTGAAGTGGTAATGTGAAGGGACAAATACAGCAGAAAAGTGAACAGCTGACCCCGTCTGTTGACTGATAGAGATCGCCGACAGTTTGAAGAGGGTAGTAATGTGTAGTAGGCAGACACCTATCCATACCATCATACCATCATACAGGACAGTTAGGCGGGAGGTGAGAAAACTGGGATTTCATGGTCGAGTTGCTGCTCATAAGCCCCTCATCACGACGGTAAATGCCGAACGACGCCTCGCTTGGTGTAAGGAGCGTAAACATTGGACGATTGAACAGTGGAGTGACGAATCACGGCATACAATGTGGCGATCCAACGGCAGTGAGTGAGTATGGCGAATGCCCGGTGAACGTCATCTGCCAGCGTGTGAAGTGCCAACAGCAAAATTCGGAGGTGGTGGTGTTATGGTGTGATCGTGTTTTTTATTGAGGGGGTGGCTTCTCTTATTGTTTTGCGTGGCACTATAGCAGCACAGGCCTACATTGATGTTTTAAGCAACTTATTGCTTCCCACTATTGAAGAGCAATTCGGGGATGGGGACTGCATCTTTCACCACGATCGAGCACCTGTTCATAATGCACGGCCAGTGGCGGAGTGGTTACACGACAATACCATCCCTGTAATGGACTGACCTGCGGAGAGTCCTGACCTAAAACCTACAGAATGCTTCTGGGATGTTTTGTACGCCGACTCCGTGCCAGGCCTCACCAACCGACATCGATACCTCTCCTCAGTGTAGCACTCCGTGAAGAATGGGCTGCCATTCCCCAAGAAACCTTCCAGCACCTGATTGAACGTATGCCTCTGAGAGTTTAAGCTGTCATCAAGACTAAGGGTGGGCTAGCGCCATATTGAATTCCAACATTTCCGAAGGAGGGCGCCACGATCTTGTAAGTCATTTTCTGCCAGGTGTCCGGATACTTTTGATCATAGTGTATCTCTGTATTTGAATACGCGTGCCTATACCAGTTTCTTTGGCGCTGCAGTGTATATCTTATTATGAATGAATGTAGTAAAAGTGTGAGTAAGTAGAATAGTCGCCGGCCGCGGTGGTCTAGCGGTTCTAGGCGCGCAGTCCGGAACCGGGCGACTGCTACGGTCGCAGGTTCGAATCCAGCCTCGGGCATGGATGTGTGTGATGTCCTTAGGTTAGTTAGGTTTAAGTAGTTCTAAGTTCTAGGGTACTGATGACCACAGATGTTAAGTCCCAAAGTGCTCAGAACCATTTGAACCATTTTAGAATAGTCCATGGATAGATATTGTTCTAGAATCCACCTTAAACTTGAACCCAACATTCTTAAGTAGTTACATAAATAAACACATCATTGCAATGTAATAATATGAACGTAATATAATTTTTGTACAAGATAAGCAAGCAAAATAAAACAGTGTAAGTACATAACAGAAACACAAAACGCATATTACGCAATTATACAAATTTACTTGAGCTACTACTTAAAAATATTCAAGATTTTACTACAAAAATATTTTTGTAAGATAGATATTAGGTTAGTGGTGGCTTGTTCTTTCTCCAGCAGCTATGTAGGAGCAGTAAGTAACTTAATTACATTACACTGAAGCAGGATGTTGTTCCAAAACCGTGTTTACTAAATAACCTGGTCGTAGTTGTTATGTAACCTAACGACCATCAACTAACACAGCACTCTAAGAAACAGTACTGACATAATCGATCCGAGTGAAATGAACAAATCGAGTATTCCCCAGTGGGATGTGAATAATTGCTAAACTTGGAAGCACCACATGGGGACGCTGGACGTGAAGTTCAATTCCAAGTCCCCTTCCCCAGGGGGTGTCAGTGAAGGTATATCTATCTACTCTTTCCTGTCTTCTTTTATTCTCTTCTTAAATTATGCTATAAATTTATATTTCCAACTTCCAAAGTAGATAATTTCTCTTTAGAAAGTAAGTGTAATTGCTGGAAGTAAAGGAAATAATAACATCATGTTGCAGACAAAAGATCCCCAAGCTGCCCCACCTACACGTGGTGGTGCGTGGGCAACAGTGCCCGTGGCCTCAACTGCACAACACAATTTTGCTGCGCAATGGTAGACATGGATACTGGCTAAGGTGTAAACTTGATCTTCATCTCACGTTAACGACATGAGGTAGTTTGAGACGGAATTTTTCTTTGTGTTTTTATTTATTTAAGTATTTTTAATTAATATTTTAACGTTTTTAAAATATGTAATTTTTATATTTCTATAATTGAACCACTATGCCCAGAGAAATTAATAATAATGTAAAATCAGCAGAACATGGACGACTGAAGTAGTGAAGTGTTGCACGCGAGACGAGTAAAGGCGACTGTTGAACCGGTGTGCGTGTGGCAAGCGTCAAACGTTACACAAAAGGAAACTAGGAGTAACTGTCGGTGTGAAATGTGGCGTGAAGTGAACGAAAACGAAGGACAATGTGCAGTCGTATGAAGCCGTGAGAGAGGGAATATGGCGGGTTTTTCGGAGACTGGTGATATGTTGCGCAAGGAAAATAGATAAATTTAATAGAAAAGACACAAGGAATTTTTTCTGTGGAGAGTGTTTTGTGTTCTGATTATTGGAGCTCAAAGAATAACTTTCGAAAGTAACTTATCAGGAATCTATCTTTCCGTTGTGCAATACTTCAACAAAAACAACTTTACATAATTGATAATTTATATAATCAGTTTTGTAGAAGGATGAATATTTTCGCATATGGTTACATTTCGAAGGCAGAGTGTGAAATCAATAAATAATCAAACACATTTATTGCATTAAACACCGAATGTGTTATCTACACAAATACAGCCAGTGTTTGTGTGACTTTTGTATCCAGACCAACTGAATACCCTCCCATCAGTGGCGGATTCCGGAAAACCTCAAGGAGGGGGCGCTAAAGATATCTTGAGCTACCTTTACTTTTACCGTAATAAAAAATAATCGAGTCTCATGCAAAGTTTAAGAAAGTTTTATTTAAACTGATGACACACATATACAAGACAATGCCATCTTATGATATAAAAAAATTACAATTGTGGTTCTCTTCTTTAAATGATGAATTCTATGCGCCTGTTCTTCCTGGCAAACTGGTTAATTACATCGTCAATAGGACAATCAATGTCAGAGTCAGTATTACGAGTTAGGTACGGGAAACTATTGTTACGTTATATGTAAAAATATTGTTACGAGTCTCAAAACAATATTTTTACTGAGAAATGACTATGAATTGCTATTATTAATACTTCACAATCAGCTGATCACTCTCACTCTTGGTTAATCTCCACACCTTCATTTGCCACGGCTAGGACTTTTTACATATTCATTCTTCAGTCTTAATATTTCTGCTTCTGATTGTAAACTAGCTTCCTATTCGGCGAATAGTCCGTATTTATAACGCTACGCATCAAAGGTTCTCTGTACAAGAAAACAGTAGAATATTCGCGACTTCTCTCGAACAAATGTCAGACGGAATAACGTATCGAAATCACTAGAATAGCCGCGACTTTTCTCGTACGTATATGTTAGCTATCTGTGTGCCAGACAGAAACGTATAAAATACGATGACGCGGAAGCTCGTGCTACATAGGAAAGTGCAACTACTCCAGTATCCGCCAGTGCCTCTCACAAGTTGTTCACCCTTTCGTAGTTTTGAAACTGAAAAACTTTAGCGTTCCATCACACACTTTGCGACTATCAATGATTTTTAATATAAAAAATTTCTGCTATTTAAAGTGGATCATCACCATTTTGACTGCAGCGACACAGAAGAAATAACGGAACAAATAATCGCAGCATCCAAACAATTTACATTCGTAGTCACGTAGAATGGTTTTTGGTATTCACATCTTTGGTTGCCGAGCAACAAGTACTAACAAACAGCAGAGTGATACAAATAAACGATAGCTTTACCTGTTACTAGTAAATACGTCAGTTCAGTTAAACGTTTGAATCAGTATTAAATCGGAAAGACTACTTCGATTAATTTTGTGAGAGTCGTGAATGGTACGAACTTACTCGCAGGCGAAAGACTGGAACTATTTTACATATAATAGGGAAATGTACGCAGAACTGTAGTATTGCAGTATTTAATTAAGATGGTGTTTTCAGTACGTTGCAATATTTGACTGAAGCTCTCAGAGATGGATTTCTGCAACGCAATGCCGATTTCTGTCTCCTGCGTATTTGCGGACTCGTATTGTGCTATCCTAGAAACAACGTCGGTACATTGCAAAGGGCTGTGAGTGCCTGTACAATGCGATTAATTTAGATTTATTAAAGCTATGCACACATGGTGGAATTTTAATAACTTCATTCAGAAGGGTCGCCCATAGGCAACATTTTGCTAATATACTGTCGTTAAAATTTCCTCATATGATGCTTGTCTGGTGTTCAATGATGATAACTATGGAAGAATCAGGACGCTTATGAGACTAGGAGTTTATGCTGGTTGCTTCACTGAAAACTTGTTAAAGATTGTTTCTGGCATAAATGCTTTTCACACAACTTAAATTTTTCAGTATATAAGGAACATTTTCTGCTAAACCACTGCCGAGGAAAAGCTGAAATTTGCTACAGGCTTTGTAGAAACCATAACACAAGTTCCTGTAGTGCAAAATTTTTCTAAGTGCGTTACTATCAGATTTTTTTAAATTTTTGTGAAATAAAAACTGCTGTGTACCACGAACATAAATTTAAAAAAGAATGTAGAGGGAGTTCTAAGACTGATATTAAGAACTGGTACACAGATTTTGTTTATGTAATTACTGAGAATTACATACAGTGGAAAATCTAGGATGGAATGTAACAATATCATGAAAAGGAAAGTTGCCACTCACCATATAACTGAGTGCTGAGTCGCAGATAGGCAGAACAAAAAGGCCTTTGTCGAAAATAGACGACAGACACACACACACATGCGACTGCAGCCTCTCGCAGCTGAAGCCAGACTGGGGAGTGTGGCTGAGCGCGCGCGCGCGCGCGCGCGCGTGTGTGTGTGTGTGTGTGGGTGGGTGTGTGTGTGTGTGTGTGTGTGTGTGTGTGTGTGTGTCGTCTATTTTCGACAAAGGCCTTGATGGACGAAAGCTTATGTTGTGAGAGTCTTTTTGTTGTGCCTATCAGTGACTCAGCACCTCTTGCTATATGGTGAGTAGCAACTTTCCTTTTCATAATATTGAGAATGACCTACGATATTTTTAAAGCGGTAAGTAAAGTGACCTTTGAGAAAATATTCCTCATTTGATAGTATGTATATTCTAAAATAATCCAGCGAAGTTCTGATCAAATTATTTGACAAAAAATTTAAACAAGGGTCCAGATTATTGACAATAACATAATGGAAACGTGCAAAATTTGGTTCAGTTATCTGTCAACTGACCTTAGGTTATGTGTACCCATATATTATCTGATACATCCCCCCTTAATTGGTTGCTCTTTTTGACATCATGTAGTATTACAGTTTAACAGCTCGAGCAGTATGGCATCGTTAACTTAGAGAGTTGTCCACATTGTGCATGTGATGAACACCATCAGTGAATCAATGATTAAAAATGGCTCTGAGCACTATGGGACTTAATTTCTATGGTCATCAGTCCCCTAGAACTTAGAACTACTTAAACCTAACTAACCTAAGGACAGCACACAACACCTAGTCATCACGAGGCAGAGAAAATCCCTGACCCCGCCGGGAATCGAAACCGGGAACCCGGGCGTGGGAAGCGAGAACGCTACCGCACGACCACGAGCTGCGGACCTCGAATCAATTATTACGCTAAAGTAAAGATTAGCAGTGGGAGTACAATTTCATCAATAACAAGGAAGGGTAGTACAGCTATAAGCTAAGGGCCCAGTTGAGAAGTAGGTGCAAATTCTCTCCTATATAGGCTATTAGTGTGTAAATTAAACGTCTCAGAAGCCATTCAGTTTCTTGTTCTGGGTACAGAAATCTGAAGCTGCTTCAGACACGCGAGCGCTGACCTGTTCGCGGTGGTTGAGTATCCTGGGCGACGGTGGCTTATGGTTGAGCTCTATCTTCTCGTAGCTGCCGCCGCCGCCGCCTCCGCCGCCGCCGCCCGCCCCCGGGCCGGACAGACCGCCCCCGCTGTCGCAGCCGCCGGCAGCCTGCGTACTCAGGCTCTCCTCACCCTGCAACGTCACAAAACGAGATGGCACGCTTTGTTCTCACAAATTACTTTACAATATATGCTGCGTCCTCCGGAAGGTGTGGGACAATGCCAACACTTAAGACCGCCGATCAGCCTCTAACTCAGGCCCAGCATAAGCGTATATTCCAGAGAGAGCGCACACGACAAAGACTACATTAAGTTTCCTTTAATTTACGTGTATGGTCACAATCTTTTCTGTTTAACAGATTACCGGTTTCGGTCTTAAATGACCATCATCAGATCTGCAGCAAAAATGGGAAAAATATAAATTCACTCGCAAACTGTATACAGCTTAAGAACAATACGCAGAGCATATTGAAAGGTAGTATTGACAAAATTTACATTTGTGAGATTTAAATGTGAAGAGGCATACCTGTCTCATAAAAACAAGGTCCTAATGCACTGCAACCATAGTGGCATAGTCAACTGTTAAATGCGGAATCAGCACCAGCATCGTCACCTACATATAAATCACATCACATGCACTAGCTTGAAATTTATAAAGCAAAAAAATAGAGAGGTAAATAAACTGCTTAACTGGCAAAATGATTTTGTGCCCAATGCCTATTTTGCTGTATTTGACAATGTTTTACCCTAATCACTCCGCGCCTCTGTTACATATAGTGTGTTCGCAAGTGCACCTAGTATTGAGTTACATACGTTTTACACATGGCTCTAGTAGGTTCTTGTTCCTTGTTTATTCATTTCATAGACTGCATTAATCAGATGATGTAGATCATCAACTGTTATGAAATTTTATCATTCTTTGCTTGCAACGAAGTATCGCAGGGTACGAGGGGCCCTCTGCCGGTCACGTTCCTCCAACTACTTCCCGCCTGTGCGGAATTCTAGAGTTAGCGCTAACAGAGGGCGCTGATTATGTGCAGAACTATATTTTCTTTCATTTGTGACTCCAATAGCGATTTGTTTTATGTTGTTTATATTACCCGGTGGAATATCAACGGTGTTTAATATTTATGTCATTGCCTAGAATATTGGCACTAGAGCATATGTCAACCACTGTTTTTTAACTCTTCGTCTTTTTGACAATATTATTTTGTCGTGTTCTTCTTTTTATTGCTTTTTATTGCTGTAACACTTTTGATACTTTATAAGCTTATTACAGACTTTAACTATTGTATCCCCTTTTTCCGAACAGCTTAATTCCCGCCGCTCCGCAATCTTCCTCTCCCTGGACCTCTAACGTGCCTATGACCGCGTATGGCATTCCGGTCTCCTCTTCAAGCTCCAAACCTACGCCCTTCCCATTAACTACGTCCGTCTGATCGGCTCCTTTCTCTCCCGCCGTCCTTCCTATGTCACCGTCCATAACACGGATTCCTACACCTTTTTCCCCTCTGCCGGTGTACCCCAAGGCTCCGTCCTCTCCCCCCTTCTGTACCTTTTGTACACGGCGGACATGCCGCCGCCGTCAGCCCCCATCCACCTTTTCCAGTTTGCCGATGACACCGCCTTCCTTGCCCTTGCCCCCACCCTCCAGCGCTCCCAACACCTTCTCCAATCCCATCTTAA
This sequence comes from Schistocerca serialis cubense, assembly GCF_023864345.2. Lineage (NCBI taxonomy): Eukaryota > Metazoa > Arthropoda > Insecta > Orthoptera > Acrididae > Schistocerca > Schistocerca serialis. The sequence goes on along the minus strand of NC_064645.1, from coordinate 111,564,451 downwards.
CCGGTTCACCACTTGGTGCAACCAGTGGTTGCTCAAGGTCAATCCCTCCAAAACCCAGGCGATTATTGTAGGCAAAACCACCCCTTCCTTTCGCCTCCTTGATTTCTATCTCACCATCTATGGCCGTCCTATCACCCTCACTCCCACCCTTAAGTACCTTGGCGTCACGCTGGACCGTCGCCTCTCCTGGACTCCCCCACCTCCGGACAATCCAAGCCAAGGCACGCTCCCGACTCAGTCTCCTCAAGCTCCTTTCCGGCCGTACGTGGGGTCTGGACCCCTCCACCGTCCTCCACACCTATAAGTCCCTCATCCGCCCTATCCTTTGTTATGCCCATCCGGCTTGGATCTCCGCCCCCCCCTACCTTTTATAAATCCCTCCAAATCCTTGAACGTCATGCTCTACGCCTCGCCTATCGCATCCGACTCCCCTCCCCCACGCGGATCCTGTACGATCTCATCCCCTTCCCCCATCTCCTCCTTTTCCTTGAAAGGATACGGATCCTGTACACCTCCCACAAACTCGATCCTCCTCACCCGCTCGTCTCCCCGATCCTCTCCCACCCCCGCCCGCTGCCGCGCCTGTATTCCCACGTCCCACCCGGTCTTCATCTCTCCACCCTCCTTACCCTCTCCCAAGGTAGCTTCCGCCAGCTCCCCCTCTCTGATGATGCCCTCCTCCTCTCCATTTACCCCTCCTACCAACTTTGATCCTCCCGCCCTCCTCCTGTGTTTGCTCCTCTGGGCACCCCCTCTCCCTTCTCTCCCTTTTCCCTCCCTCCTCCTTTTTCCCCCCTCCTCCCCCGGGCCTCCCCTCCCCTGTCCCTTCCCTCCTGCCCCCATCTCCTCAGCCATTGGCATCCTTTTTCTCCCCTCTCCCCCACCTCACCCCTGTTCCCCTCTTGGCAGGTCCCCGGACTCGCACACGCTACGTGGACATTCGCGCGCCGGAGATCACCGCCATCTGTGTTTCGTGTGTGCCGTCGTGTTTAGTGTTCAGTGTTCAACGTCACACTCACTCGTTCACCAGTGCCATCATCATCTTCAGTGTTCGTGCGTCGTCTCATCAGTTAGCAGTGTGGATTATCGACGAGTGTGAACGGCTCCGTGTTTGTCTCTATGTGTCTCCTGTTTTATTGCCCACCGTTCTGTACTTGTGTCTTCTCACTGTTTTTGCTGCTTGTGTCTTCTATGGCTGAAGAGCAGCGTAGTGTGCTGCTGACAGCCTGCCTGTTGTACAGGCTTTACAATAACAATAAAGTAAAAAAAAATTGTATCCCCCTCTTATTTTCGCTGTTTCAATCAATTATTAAAAACTAGTGTATGCTGACATTAGCGACATCTGGTCTACTTACTACACAAACATCTTGTGGCTACCGTACGGCAGCTTGCTTTAAACAGTAGTTTTACTGACAACATGACTCGTGCACGTGATATGATTTATGTGTATTTGACGATGCTGGTGCTGATTCCGCATTTAACAGTTGACTATGCCACTATCGCTGCAGTGCATTAGGACCTTGTTTTTATGAGACAGGTATGCCTCTTCACATTTAAAGCGCACAAATGTAAATTTCGTCAGTACTACTTTTCATGCAGATCTGATGATGGTCATTAAAGACCGAAACCGGTAATCTGTTAAACAGAAAAGATTGTGACCATAGACGTAAATTAAAGGAAACTTAATACATAGACGGGTCACTGTGTGTTTTCGCGACGATGTCGCAGTTTGTGAAAAAACTTACGTCACACAAATAGTTCCCAAGCAGACATCCTTCCGCAAGCAGACACTGGGCTCCACTCACCAGACAGTATCTAAAGACAATCCTTGTACAATCGCCATACAGCATTAGGACAGTACTCTGAGGAGACAAAGAGTCACCGGATAGCGATGTGCACATGCAAAGGTGACGGTAGCATCGCGTACACAAGGTGTAAGAGGGCAGTACACTGGCGGATCTTCACTTGTACTGATTCATGTGGGAACTAGCAGTCATTGAACGCTGAATCGTAGTTGGAGCTGCGATTTCGAAAATCGTTAGGGAACTCAATATTCCGAGATTCACAGGGTCAATCAAGAGTGTGCCGAGAATACCAGATTTCAGGCATTATCTCTCATCACGGTCAACGCTAGCGTCCGGCCTTCACTTAACGACCGAAGCCACCGTCGTTTGCGTAAAGCTGTCAGTGCCAACAGACAAGGAACACTGCGGGAAATAACCGCAGAAATCAATGTGGGAAGTACGACGAACGTATGCGTTAGGAAAGATCAGCGATATCTGGCGTTAGTGGGCTACGGCAGCAGACGAACGACGCGAGTACCTATGCAGATAGCACGATGTCGCCTGCAGCACTTCTCCTGGGCTCGTGACCATACCGATTAGACCGTATACGACTGGAAGACCGTGGGCTGGTCAGATGAGTTCCCATTTCGGTTGATGAGAGCTGATGACAGGGTTGGAGTGTGGCGCAGATCACCCGAAGCCACTGACCCAAATTGTCAACAAAGCACTGTGCGAGCTGGTGGTGGCTCCATAATGGTGTGGACTGTGTCTACATTAATTGGACTGGGTCCTCTGGTCCAACTGAACCGATCATTGGCTTTAAATGGTTATGTCCGAACACTTCGAGAGCATTTTGCAGCCATTCCTGTACTTTATGTTCCACCGATGACGGTAGCAGTCCTGGTCCCTTTAATTCCCCCCCCCCCCCCCCCCCCCCCCCCCCCCTGTACTTTATGTTCCCAAACAGTGATGGAATTTTTATGGATTGAAACGCCCAGCTTAAATCCGCAGGTAGTGGGAATTGTGGACAGGGGTCTAAAGGGGCTGTCAGCTACACTCAAACACATATAACTTTATTTAGTTGTCCAAACAAATACAGTAAAAATTTTGGAACTTAGTTACCAGCTGAATAGGCCACACTATCTGATGCCTTAAGGGCACAACCACTCAATTTTAAATACGGCTGAAAGCCATTAACTCAAAATTCGGACTCAAATAGAATATTTAGAGGGCGGAAGGCCTCGTAAGTAAGTTCTATAATTTGGCTGAAGGTCCAACATATCTAACACTTGGAAAGCAGAAAAGTTTAATTTAAAGACGGCTGAAGGCCCATGAGTTAAGACTGCAGGTAAAATTAATTTTAAGAAAACACCAAGCAGAAGGCCTTATCCTCAATTAGGCTGAAGGCCCCATACAGTCTGATACTTGAAAGACAAGAACTTTAATTTAAAACCGGATGAAGGCCAATTACTTAAAACAAAATAATTTTTAGTAGGCAGAAGGCCCTAAGTTTTTATCTTTAAACAATATTTTACACAGGCTGAAGGCCCAAACAATCTAAGATTTAACACGTAAGGCATTTAAATTTCAATGCGGCCGAAGGTCCATTATTGAAAAAACACAATTACAATAAATTTTCAAAAGGCAGAAGCCCCAAAGCTTCATCCAAAAAAATATTTAAAATGAGGCTGAAGGCCCAAACAATGCAAGACTTGACAAGTAAGGAACTTTCAATTTTAAAGCAACTGAAGGCTCATTATTTAAAATCCAACTAAAGCATACAAATTCAAACCATCAGCTATAAGCCATTAAAATACAGAATCAAAACATCAATAAGAAAAAGCAGTACAGCCAGCGGCGCTCAGAAGTTTCCGGGGGTCGGACTGCACTCGAAATATTAACGTTCGCTTAGGGAGACAGGTAGTCGGCCCAACTATACCGGATCCGCCGGCGACCCAACCAAGAGGCAGTCAACGGACCCACCGACAAGACGACTTGCCTTCCAAGGAACTCCAAAGCCAAAACGTAAAAGGCGTAGCCACCCGAAACCAAGTATGCATTAGCTGTCAAGACTACACACACGTGTTGGACAGCGTCAACATGCTGAGGAAAGGACACTGTCTGGTTCAAATGGCTCTGAGCACTATGGGACGCAACTGCTGTGGTCATAAGTCCCCTAGAACTTAGAACTACTTAAACCTAACTAACCCTAAGGACAACACACACATCAATGCCCGAGGCGGGATTTGAAGCTGCGACCGTAGCGGTCGCGCGGTTCCAGACTGTAGCGCCAGAACCCGCTCGGCCAGACACTGTCTGAATTTTACGTCAGCGGCTAGGGCAGGTAACCGGACCGCTAACGGCCACAAGGCAGAAAATTCCGCTGGTGCACTTGAAATTCAAATAACCAAGATACAATTAAACTCCACCAGATGGTGGCCAAACTTTCGTCAACTCGAACACCTGCTGTTGCTCACGGGAATAACCCACAACAGTCAACCATGAAAACCAGCAGCACAGTGTGAACAGTCTGGCTTCGGTAATTAAATCAGCACTCAACTTTGATGTCCTGGGTCAGTGTTGCCACGAACCTCGTAGCAATCGGAACAGCTCCCAACACACTCCGACACTGCGTAGAGACCGCCAGCGGACCCGGCCCACAGCGCCGCTCGAAGATTTCCTGGCTGATCTACACCAACCGACCGACTGCTCAGAGCCAATACGCCGACAACATTTAAAATAACTTTCAATCAAAATCACAGAAACTACGCACAGCTTCACGAACACTTGCACGAAGAACCAGACAATGCCAGCGGCAGTGACTGTACAACAACAGGGACGAATCACGAGTTGGCACACACAGAGCTCACCGGCCAAATACAAGTCGTCCGGCAAGACGACCGACCGACGACAAACCACAGTCGTCCCCAATCCAATCATGTTTGTCGCCAACCGTCGGAGGAGTCATGGCGGTCCGGACCTCACTGCTGCCGCGTCCCGAATGAACTAGTGCCGCGTGCCAACACAAACACTGCCAGGTCCAATTTAACTGCTGGTACGTTCCAACTCACTGGCAGATCCGAACTAACTCCTAACACACGACAACCGGGAGCCGGCCGGAGTGGCCATTCGGTTCTAGGCGTTACAGTCGCAGGTTCGAATCCTGCCTCGGGCATGGATGTGTGTGATGTCCTTAGATTAGTTAGGTTTAAGTAGTTCTAAGTTCTAGGGGACTGATGACCGCAGAAGTTAAGTCCCATAGTGCTCAGAGTCATTTGAACCATTTGACAACCGGGAAGTAATAGCAGTCAGCAAAGATAATACGCCAGGGCTTATATCGATAAGCACCGCTGCTGCCGCTCACGGGCAGGCAAGGCAGCAACTCAGTGAGACCAGTAATTGAAATTAACATAACGAGATGGTAGTACAGTAAAAAAAGAGTGTGAAATGAGATATGGCACGAATACGAGTCACGCGTGGCTCTTGGATGATAATGCGCCAAGCCACGGCGCCACAGTTATTTGTGGCTGGTTTGAAGAACATTCTGGGCAAATCGAGCAAATCATTTGCCCATCCAGAGTGCTCCACGTGGGACATAATCGAGTGCTCAAATTGTGCACCTAATCTTTGCACCACAATGTTTTCGCATCTATGGACGGCTGTGGAGGCAGCATGGCTCAATATTTCTGCAGGGGACTTCCAAAGACACGTTGAATCCATGCCTCGTCGAGTTGCCGCAGTACGCCGGGCTAAAGAAGATCCGACATGATATTAGGAAGTATCCCATGACGTTAATCGCCTTAGTGTATCTTAGCGTGTTCCTCAAGTCTTGTGTGCACTAGTTACAGAAATAAATCATCGCAAACACTAATCTGTGTTGTGTTACCATCTATTTTTTTCTTAACTGAGCTGTTTTGTCCTGTGCCTGTGACGGAGCTGTATAGATGCTGATGCTTCTCCGGGCGGGGGGGGGGGGGGGGGGGGGTAGGGGGGTGGGGGGGGGGTGGGGTGGGGGGGGGAGGGGAGGAGGATTCTCATCTTGATACGTTTATATGTTTGACGTCATGATCATTTGATGAACACGACGTAGATCCTATTTTTTTTAGCACAGCACCGATTAGCTTCTACCAGGTGATGAAAAAGTCAGTATAAATTTGAAATCTGAATAAATCACGAAATAATGTAGATAGAGAGATACAAATTGACACACATGCTTGGAATGACATGGGGTTTTGTTAGAACCGAAACAATACAAAAGTTCAAAAAATGTCCGACAGATGCCGCTTCATTTGATCGGAATAGCAATAATTAACATAAAAAAATGGTTCAAATGGCTCTGAGCACTATGGGACTAACATCTATGGTCATCAGTCCCCTAGAAGTTAGAACTACATAAACCTAACTAACCTAAGGACATCACACAAAACCCAGTCATCACGAGGCAGAGAAAATCCCTGACCCCGCCGGAATTAGCATAACAAAGTAAGACAAAGCAAAGATGATGTTCTTTACAGGAAATGCTCAATATGTCCACCATCATTCCTCAACAGTAGCTGTAGTCGAGGAATAGTGTTGTGAACAGCACTGTAAAGCATGTCCGGTGAGGCATTGGCGTCGGATGTTGTCTTTAAGCATCCCTAGAGATGTCGGTTGATCACGATACACTTCAGGTAACCCCAAAGTCAATAATCGCACGGACTGAGGTCTGGGGACCTGGGAGGCCAAGCATGACGAAAGTGGCGGCTGAGCTCACGATCATCAGCAAACGACGCCCGCAAGAGATCTTTCACGCGTCTAGCAATATGGGGTGGAGTGCCATCCTGCATAAACATCGTACGTTCCAGCTCGTGTTTATCAGCCAGGCTGGGGATGATGCGATTCTGTAACATATCGTCGTACCTCTCACCTGTGATGGTAGCAGTTTTGCTGTCCAGCGCCATCTGTCGGGCATTTTGTGAACTTTGTTAATTTTTTTTGGTTCTAATAAAACCCCGCGTCATTCCAAGCATGTGTGTCAATTTTTACCGCTCTATCTACATTATTCCGTGGTTTATTAAGTTCTCAAATTTATGCTGACTTTCTGATCACCCTGTATATCGGCGGGAAGTGACAGTGGATGTCCTAGGTAAAGAGAAAGTTTGTGTACTATCTACATTATTCCGTGGTTTATTAAGTTCTCAAATTTATGCTGACTTTTTGATCACCCTGTATATCGGCGGGAAGTGACAGCGGATGTCCTAGGTAAAGAGAAAGTTTGCGTCTACTCTTAGGGTAGTGATGCCAACGGCCTTGCCGCAGTGGTAACACCGGTTCCCGTCAGATCACCGAAGTTAAGCACTGTCGGGCTGGTCTAGCACTTGGATGGGTGCCCATCAGGTGTGCCGAGCGTTGTTGGCAAGTGGCTTGTGAGACAAACTGGGGAGCTACTTGATTGAGAAGTAGCGGCTCCGGTCTCGGAAACTGATACACGGCCGGGAGAGCGGTGTGCTGACCACATGCCCCTCCATATCCGCATCCAGTGACGCCTGTGGGTTTAGGATGACACGGCGGCCGGTCGGTACCTTTGGGCCTTCGTGGGCTGTTCGGGGGGAGTTGAGGGTAGTAATCGTTATGGGCTACATAAACTTTTGTGGTGCACTTTGCAGCTTTCCTTCCACTGTAACCAGCAGAAAAGTGGTGCGCTCTGAATGAACTTTACTGATATTAGGAACCCCGCTATTGGTAAACAACAGTGGAACTAGGCGTCAGGCACTGACGGAAATCCATTTTGATTTTTGATCAAATACGCTGCGGAGTTAGCTTCTGTGCCAGCTCATTTTTATCGAGACCTGGTTGCACAGCGACTAGTGGGAAACTGCACAAGTCACTCCTGTTTACAAAAAGCGCAAATGGTCAGCTGCAAAGAATTATAGATCAACCTCGCTGACGACAGTCTGTTACTGAATTTTGGAGCAAAAAACTGCGGCTATCGGAGGAGTACAAACGACAGTCATGGTACTTAGGTAAAATGTGCGTGAAGCAATACTCACATGCGGTCCTGCCATGGATACTCAATGAAATGAAGCACCCCAGTAGTGAGAGGTAAGGCGACTCACCGAAGTCAATCATCTAGAGGGTGAGAGGCGAAGGCGCTCCTTAAAATCAAGCCCCCCCCCCCTCCCCCAATGGTGAGAACAAAGGGTATTCGCCGAAATCAAACATCCTGACAGTGAGGGTCAAGTATCCCAATGGGAACAGAAAACTGTTACGTCCACATCGTTGTTCCTGGATCAAGCTACACGTAGTTTCAAACCAGACACTGAATCAGCTGCTCATACTGTACCGCACAAACAAAGTTGCAACTGTGAAGTAAATTTTGAATATCAATATGAGCCGTTAGAACACAAAGGTTTATACTTAGGAAGTAAATTAAGTGTAGAACCAGATAGGTAATTTCTTAATTGCAAAAGCAGGCACGGTTGACATTTGTCGATTACAGTGCGATCTACAATGAATGTAAAACAATGATTTGGTACATTGTACGTATTTTTCAGTTTAGAATCCGAATACACTATAAAATTGGGGGGGGGGGGGGGGAGGCGGTCCCAATTGAAATACAAATTCGAATCCGGCCACGCAGGAGAGGTGGTTAGGAAATGAACAGTTGTTTCACAAACAATTTACTCTTTTCTAAAATTAACTTTTCAACTAGATCTTTTTTTCGTACGATGTGTCGTTTTCGAGACATTTCCTTGTCTCAAGTTAAAACAAACACCCTTTATGTAAACCATGTATCGTATAGGATCAACAGCACCATTAGACTGTTCGCTGACGATGCAGTTGTGAGCAGGCAACTTCCGTCGTTGGAAGATCAAAAGAATTTCATAAAACCATGAAAAGAATTTGCATGTGTTGTAATGGATAGCCGGCCGGTGTGGCCGTGCGGTTCTAAGCGCGTCAGTTTGGAACCGCGTGACCGCTACGGTCGCAGGTTCGAATCCTGCCTCGGGCATGGATGTGTGTGATGTCCTTAGGTTAGTTTGGTTTAAGTCGTTCTAAGTTATAGGGGACTGATGACCTCCGTAGTTAAGTCCCATAGTGCTCAGAGCCATTTGAACCATTTTTTTGTAATGGATAGAAGCTCTCTCAAAATGTCGATAAATGTAAATTAATCTCTAGGTCAAAAAGAAATAACCGTTTAGTATCTGAATACGGAGATTAATAAATGGGATATGAAAGATGGGGATCAGGTAAAATCGCAAATACATGTCAGTGGAAGACAGATAAGTGTTTAAAGGGTTGGAAACATGCTGTATATCAGAAATCGAAATCACGTATGCTAGTGCGACTAATTCCAGGATGTTGGTCCAGTATTTGGTGTCCTTATCTACTACGCATGAGAACAGATATTGAATGAAATAAGAGATGCGCTGCTACGTTCGTAACACGTTGATATGACTACAGCAAAACTGTAACGTAAATGTTCGAGGAATTGGTGTCCTTGGAAGAAAGACGACGTATTTTTCCTTGAACCTTGTAAACCTCAAAAATCTGCGTTCGAAAATTATTGCGCGACCATTATATTTCCACACACGTATATCTCGTGTAGGAAACTTCAGGGAAAAAAAAGGAGAGAAATTAAGGAGCATACACGTGTTCATAGACAGTAATTTTTCCGTCGCTAAACACGTGTATTGTATAGGAAGTAAATATACGAAATTACATTGGTGCGATGCACTGTACAATGGCATGCAGGATATTAACGCTCATTTCATCGATTAACGAATTATCAAGAGAAAAAGAGTGGCACAATGAAACGACCTGGCAGATAAAAACTTGTGCCGGTATCGGGACTTTTGCCTTCGCAGCCAAATGTTCTACCAGATGACATCTCCAAGGACGACTCACGACTCGTCTTCACGGCTTTATTTTCAGCAGTATCTCATCTCCGACCTTCCAAACTTCACAGGAGCTTCGTCGAGGAGTCCTAGTTCCGCAAGCGACGCAGGAGAACTACCGTGAAGTTCAGAACGTAGGAGATAAGGCACTAGCGGAAGTAATGCCGCGAGGATGGGTCTTTAGTCGTACATTGGTAGCACAGCTGGTAGAGGATTTGCGCGCGGAGTGTATATGTCCCGGGTTCGAGTCTGGCTCTCAGGTCTTATCTGCCATGACTTTTCATATCGGGGCGCACTTCACTGTACAGTGTAAAACTCATGCTGGAAGTGGCACAGTATACTGGAGATGTGTGATTTTGTAATCATCCAGCCGCGAAGGTGCTAAGGTGTCGTTTTTAGGCCAGTAGGGCATTTTAGATCTATTGATTGATAGACATCGTTTCAATCAAAGCACTCAAGAAGATGATGTCGATGACTCATTCCAATTAGGAGATTACATTGCCATCAGCTGTAGCGCCACTATTGCAGAGGGCTTATCGAAGGTGTTGGGGTAGGGGTGAAATAGAAGCAAAGCCCGAGACGCGTAAATTCCCAAAATTTTATTCACCCAGTATTTGAGGATTAGAGCACTTGGTGATTTGCTACAAACCGTACAGAATCAAGAAAGGAAAAAATATTTATCGCTCACTACCGTTCCACTGTTCATGCCCTAAAAGTACCGTATGAGTCACTACGTAAATTTTTTTTTACTTCTTTGCTAGTAGCTGTATTCGCGACACATCTTACGCACTGTACGATCATATGCCACTGAATGTAAGTGCAAAATTATATCACTGTATGAAACGTGGTTCAGGAAATATGAGGTCTCACAATCAGATGAGTGGAAAAGAATCGCCTCATGCATGACTTTTAAATTTATTACTTTCTTTGCTGCTAGTTCTATTCGCAATAAATTTCGCAGTGGACCCGAATGTACCTACAGAACTGTAACTTTGTACGACAGATAGTTCAGAATGTATCACAGTAAGAACAAGGCCAGTTGTTGCATGTTACGGACGTGGATCCACAGCTATAAATAAATACCTGGACAACGCCGGTTTACTCTTCTAGTACGTTAACAAAAGTCTTAAATAACACAAATTATTGATGATTATTTTCGTTCACAAAGAAACCGAGCGGAGACGGTGTTTCAGATCCCCGGGTGATCAACTTTATTTAGGTTATCCATAATTTACCTATTACGCTTAAGACCAATTGCGTGGCTGTAAGTGTTATACCGAGTGCATGCTGCGATGTCTATGGAATATCGATAGTCTGCCGCTGCTTGCAAAATGCGACGCCAAAAGCGGGCGCCGCAAACAGCACCACTACGTCTCGCCGGTAACCATCCATCATCCACCAGCAACCAGCCAATTAAATCTGTGCTGCCTGTTCCGGTCCAGCCGGTGCTCCTCCAATCTCACCTGGCTACAGTCATTCACCATGGTTCGGACTTCCACTCTGGATTTCCGATTTGGACTTGCACTGTCATCGGTTCACGTACTCGCTTTTTAATGTGTATTTTCGGACACGGACTGTAACTTAGTTCACTCTCCTAGCGGGATTAGATCAGTGCATGGTTACTGAGTGCTTACTCTGTTCAGTAAATGTGGCGTACGGTGATACAACGTTTTCCCCACTCGGGCGGGAGATCATTCTCTGACGTCCCCTGGCAAGACATTGGCAAAATCGTTGTAATATACGTGAAAAAAGAAACATTTATCTGTATTATTATTATTTCATTTCTGTATGAGAGGTAGTCGATTATGTAGACACTGTAAAAAAAATCTTTTTTTTCATTTTTATGTTTGCGAAATAATTATGTATCTATATTTTGCAAATAACGTCTGTGATCGGCGAGTGTAGAAACCAAAACAGACAATGATAATTTTAAAAAAATAATAAAGATGCATATTAAACTGCCTGTAAATAGTGGTGCTTAAAATATTACTCTGTCTTCTTGTAGCCGTTAAGGTTGTAAGAGCCTGTAACGTTCGATTCAATGCTTGGTTAGCTTTCTTTTGTTCCTTGTTTGAGAAAGACGCCATTGGGGCTGATGAATGAAAAAGGTGTGTACTTTAAATTTACGGTGGTTTTTGAATATAGAGATTGTTAAAAATACTTATAATAATTTATAGCTAGCTTTCCCAGTATATCATTAAACATTTTTAGCCGTTTTCAGCATATTTAGAATTTTTCATTACGCAGAGCTGTGCAGAGAACGCGGGAGCCGCTGCCGCGGCTAATTCAAATTAAATTGAATGAAAGCAGTTTTCCCGCAATTAAGCGGGCAGGTAACGGTACAATAAAATTATTTCTTTCAGCTTCCCGAAGACATCAGATGTGAATGGTGACTTTTATAATGTCATTTTCAGGTGGACATGGGCAACTGCTTATACAAAATCAATTATGTAAATAATTTAAGTAAATCTGAGCAATAAAATTTTACTTGTGTGATATCAAAGACTGCTGTATGAAACCTGTTCTGGCTAATAATACAAAAATCAAATTTCATTTTTAGTTTCATGCTCTCGTGTTACTCGTGACAATCAATAATGTTCGTCTATTAAAAAAATCCACTGCATTTTTTACGTTTAGCGAACTTAGCATACAGTAACTTCTGTACATGTAATAAGCGTAATTTTCAGTGCATTTCTGAGATGAAAGTAGCGAAGGACAAGTTTAATTTCATAATTAGTTACAGTAATGATACGGTGTTCCATTTATAAAAAGCCAGATCAGGGTTATATAAAAATAGTTTGCAAATTAAAGATCATAATCTTTTAGTGTTGTGCGAATACCCACGTAACAGATCAAGGTGCACAAAGTTAAAATATTTTCAGCTGCAGAAACTAAAAGTGAGAATCGCATTTTATCTGTTAAGCTCGCAACAGTAAGCGATATACAGTTAATTAAAATATTATGCCATATAAACTGCATATAAAGTCAAAAGCGCAGTGGGGATTACGCGACAACTCCCTCACGACCTCGTTGTTAACGGGATGTAATTTATAGCCTTCCTTCTCGACCTAAATACCTAAATAAAATATCAATAAGCACCTGTTTAAATATACAGTGCCATGAACAGTCCATCTCCAGAATTTTGAAAACGTAATACATTTCTTAGTGTTCACAACTGATATTCATCAATGCCCGTGTAATCCATAGGTAATATAAAGGAATAGTGTCACGTGTAACTCTGTAGCCATTTCGAAAAATGGGGCTGCGAGTGCCTTCCCATAAATGTGAAATTAGTCGCTTTGGAGAAAAATCCAAATTTATAGTATAAAGCGGGCACTAGATTCAGTGTAGTGAATCTAATACTGGCACAGTTTTCAAAATGCATTCGAAAAGCGTACTGCAAAACGGAGGAGTACAACCTCACTGGGTGATCAGTCTGCCTTTAGCAAAGATAAGGGCAGCAGATCGACATTACGCATTACTCTTTGTTAACACAAACAAGACCTTAAGAAAAATCAAGCAGAGGATTTATCGCCCTCGATAAAGCGTTCGACGTCCACTGAGGTGACAAATGCCAATGGGATACCGATATGCACATATACGAGGTGCATTCAAGTTCTAAGGCCTCCGATTTTTTTTCTCCGGACTGGAAAGAGATAGAAACGTGCGCATTGTTTTAAAATGAGACCGCGTTCATTGTCAATACGTCCCAGAGATGGCAGCACCGTACGGCAGATGGAATTTTACTGCGAGCGGCGAGAATGAGAACTGTTATAAATACTTAAAATGGTGACGTTTTCCTTACTTGAACAGCGTGCAATCGTTCGTTTTCTGAATTTGCGTGGTGTGAAACCAATTGAAATTCATCGACAGTTGAAGGAGACATGTGGTGATGGAGTTATGGATGTGTCGAAAGTGCTTTCGTGGGTGTGACAGTTTAATGAAGGCAGAGCATCGTGTGACAACAAACCGAAACAACCTCGGGCTCGCACAAGCCGGTCTGACGACATGATCGAGAAAGTGGAGAGAATTGTTTTGGGGGATCGCCGAATGACTATTGAACAGATCGCCTCCAGAGTTGGCATTTCTGTGGGTTCTGTGCACACAATCCTGCATGACGACCTGAAAATGCGAAAAGTGTCATCCACGTGGGTGCCACGAATGCAGACGGATGACCACACAGCTGCCCGTGTGGCATGTTGCCAAGCAATGTTGACACGCAACGAAAACATGAATGGGACTATCTTTTCGTCATTTGTGACAATGGATGAGACGTGGATGCCATTCTTCAATCCAGAAACAAAGCGGAAGTCAGCTCAATGGAAGCACACAGATTCAACGCCACCAAAAAAATTTCGGGTAACCGCCAGTGCTGAAAAAATGATGGTGTCCATGTTCTGGGACAGCGAGGGCGTAATCCTTACACATTGCGCTCCAAAGGGCACTACGGTAACAGGTGCATCCTACGAAAATGTTTTGAAGAACAAATTCCTTCCTCCACTGCAACAAAAACGTCTGGGAAGGGCTGCGCGTGTGCTGTTTCACAAAGACAACGCACCCGCACATCGAGCTAACGTTACGCAACAGTTTCTTCGTGATAACAACTTTGAAGTGATTCCTCATGCTCCCTAATCACCTGACCTCCTAGTGACTTTTGGCTTTATCCAACAATGAGAGACACTCTCCGTGGTCGCAGATTCACCAGCCGTGCTGCTATTGCCTCAGGGATTTTCCAGTGGTCAAAAGAGACTCCTAAAGAAGCCTTCGCCTCTGCCATGGAATCATGGCGTCAGCGTTGTGAAAAATGTGTACGTCTGCAGGGCGATTACGTCGAGAAGTAACGCCAGTTTCATCGATTTCGGGTGAGTAGTTAATTAGAAAAAAAATCGGAGGCCTTAGAACTTGAATGCACCTCGTACAGATGACGGTAGTCTCGCCTACACAAGGTACATAAGGGCAGTGCATTGGCGGAGGTGCCATTCGCACTCATGTCAGACTCATGTGGAAAGGTTTCCGACACGATTATGGCCACACGAGAGGACTTAACAGATTGAATAGTAGTTAGAACCAGTCGCATGGGTCATTCCCTTTCGGAAATAGTTTGGGATTTCAGTATACCCAAACCCACAGTGTCAATAGTGTGTCGAGAATACCAAATTTCAGCCATTCCCTCTCACCACGGACAACGCGTTGGAATGGCGTTTGCGGGCAGTTGTCAGTGTTAACAGACAAGCATCATTGCGTGAAATAAGCACAGAAGTCAATTTTGGACGTACGACGAACGTATCCATTAGAATAGTGCAGCGAAATCTGGTGTTAATGGGCTATGGCAGCAGACGACCGACGAGAATACCTTTGTCTCTCCTGGGCTCGTGACCATACCAGTTGGACTCCCGACCACTAGGAAAACGATGAGTCCCGATTTTACTTGGTAAGAGCTGATCGTACGGCTTGTCAACAAGGCACTGTGGAAACTGGTAGTCGCTCCGCAATGATATGGGCTCTGAACGGGGAATGGAGTCGGATCTCTTGTCCAAGTGAACCGATCATTAACTGGATAAGGCTATGTTCGTCTACTTGTAGACTATTTCCAGTCATTTATGGACTTCCAGCTCCCAAACAAGGATGGAAGTTTTATACATGACAATGCGTCAAGTCACTGTCTACAGTTTTTCGGTGTTAGTTTGAACATCTAGAGAACTGTAGCCAATGAACTGGCCACCCAGATTGTGGTGTCACCGCCAGACACCACACTTGCTAGGTGGTAGCCTTTAAATCGGCCGCGGTCCCGTAGTATACGTCGGACCCGCGTGTCGCCACTATCAGTGATTGCAGACCGAGCGCCGCCACACGGCAGGTCTAGAGAGACTTCCTAGCACTCGCCCCAGTTGTACAACCGACTTTGCTAGCGATGGTTCACTGACAATATACGATCTCATTTGCCGAGACGATAGTTAGCATAGCCTTCAGCTACGTCATTTGCTACGACCTAGCAAGGCGCCATAATCAGTTACTATTGAATTTGTGAATCACGTACCGTCAAGAGCGACGTTCATCATTAATGGATTAAAGTTAAGTATTCCACCAGCTACGTCCGTTTTTCCAAATTCTAATTTCCTTGTCCTGTTCCAGACCTCACGCCAGCCTGCGTGAGCTAAAACGCGTGCCTTTCGACCTCCTCTAGTAACACGGTGTTGGCTCTCCTGCCAACCAGAACACAGATAACCTGACATGGGACGTAAAGAGAGTTCCTGCACAAAATTCTTCACCGGCAACACATTCGCTATTATGGACAGTGGCAGCATGGCTCAATACTTCTGCAGGAAACTTCCAGCGACTTGTTGAGTCCATGCCACATCGAGATGCAGCACTAGGCCGGAAAAAAGAGGATCCAACACGATATCAGGAGGTACGCTACGGTTTTTGTAACCTCAGTGTAAAACAGATGGTAAAACAGGAAGAACGTGTAATTTTACTACATCACATGTCCAGTAAATCCAGTATAGTTAATCTGAGACTGGTACAATTTTCTAAATCAGTTTTAATGGCATATTGCACAACGGAGGAGCAAAACACGACTGAATGATCCGTTTGCCTTCAGGAAAGGTAAAGGCAGCCGAGAGACACTACACCATTACGCTTGTTAACGGGAGGAAGACTTAAGGAAAATCAAGACACGTTTATAGGATTTACCGACCAACAAAAAGCGTTCGACATTCTCAAATGGTGCAAGATGTTCGAAATTCACTGAAAAATTGGAAAGACGGATAATACACAATATGTGTAAAAACCAAAAAGGAAACATGAGAATGGAGAATCAAGAACGAAGGGCTAACATTAGAAATTACGTGTGACAGAGACGCAGTCTTTCTTCGCAACTGCCCATTCTTGCTGCATCGAGGAAGTAATGACGGAAATAAAAACAAGAGTCAGCATTGAGAATAAAATTTAGGATAAAATGATATCACTGATAAACTACACTGCTGACATTCCTATACTCAGCGAAAGCGCGGAAGAATTGTGGGATCTGTTGAATGGAATGAACTGTCTAATGAGCACAGAATATAAACTGAGAGTAGATCGAAACAAGACGAAACTGATGAAAGTAGCAGAAACGAGAACAGTGAGAAACTTAACATCGGAATTGGATACAAAGAAGTAGACGAAGTTAAGGAATTCCGGTAATTAGGCAGCAAAATAACCCACGACGGGCGGACGGAGGAGGACGTGAAAAGTAGATCTGCACAGGAAGGGGAATTTTCTCTGGAAATACAATCGGAAAACTGGAAAAGAAGAATCGATGCGTTTGATATGTAGTGCTATGCAAAGATGTTGAAAATTTGGTGGACGGGTAAGATATGTAATAAAGAGGTTGTCCGCAGAATCGGTGAGGAGAGAAAGATGAGGAACTATGGGCAAGAAGAAGGGACAGGAGGATATGACATATGAGTGGAAGTGCTATTCTCAGATGACTGATTGATTTGGGGGAGGGGACCAAATAGCGAAATTATCGGTCCCATCGGATTAGGTAAGGATGGGGAAGAAAGTCGGCAGTACCCTTTCAGAGGAACCTTCCCGGCATTTGCCTGAAGCTCTTCAGGGAAATCACGAAGAACCTAAATCCGGATGGCCGGACGCGTGTTTGAACCGTCTTCCTCCCGAATGCGAGCCCAATGTGCTGACCACTGCGCCACCTCGCTCAGGTATTCTCAGATGAAAACTTAACACAGAAGAAGAATAGGTGGTGACTTCCATCAAACCACGCAAAAAAATCTTGATATTTTACTGTGCGACTTAGAGAGAATTTGTTCGAGCGATCTGGAAGAATTTGAAATTTTGGGTACCCATTGAACAACTCACACAAAACACCAAATACCCATGGTGTTTCAAGAAATTCCGTTGACCTTAAAGATTTTACGATGTATTTAGACGGTCTGTCCAGCAGCAGCTCTTGAACTCAGCAACAACGCGTGACATCCTTACTCAGTCCTAGAAGACTCTAGCAACGCGCACATCACTCGAAGACAGCGTTGTCGCATGGTGATTGTATCTAGCGTACACCGGCAGTTAAACACGAGTCACACACCTCACGCCTACGTTATGGTCCTAGAACGTGTTTACTTGTGTCAAAGATGTGTTACATATCAGTTTTATTGGTTTTTAATTTTAAAGTTCAGTCATCTCCCTTGACAAGGCTTTAATCTTTGACACCTAATACTGCATACTCCTGCTCCCTGCACTTTTCTTGGTCTGCTTCATCGCACTGTGCACTTACCTTTTCCCACACGCACCATCCCTTAGCCTATACAAATGACTTTTGAGTTATATGCCTGCACATCAGAATTGACAGGTAGGACAGGTAGATAGGGGATATCTATAAAAATATTTATCAAGTGGCGGGGTACGAGGTACGACAATAAAGTAATGAGACTGATGTGAAAAAAAATGTTGCTTACAGTTTTAGTCAAGTTTAGTGTTGTCTCCTTCAGAGTAATTCCCTTCTGATTGCACCCACTTTTTCCAGCGCTTCTGCCATTGATGGTAACATTTCTGAAACTCATCTTCTGTAATATCCTCCGAGACCCTCGTCACAGAATTTTTGGACATCTTGTGTTGTTTGAAAATGGTCTCTCTTGACCGCCGTTTTGACTATTGGAAATAGAAAAAAGTCGCACGGAGTGATATCTGGTGAATAAGGTGCCTGTGGTAGTACTGTAATTTGTTTTGAGGTTAAAAATTGCTGTACTGACAGAGCAGTATGGGATGGCGCGTTATCGTGATGCAGAATCCAATTATCAGCTATGTTGGCACGGACACGAAGAACTCTTTTACGAAGTCTTTATAAAATTTCTCTGTAGTAATATTGGTTAACTGTTGGTCCATGAGGCACCCACTCTTTATGAACAATTCACTTGCAATCAAAGAAGCACACAAGCATGAATTTCACTTTTGACTTTGACATACTAGATTTTTTGGTCTGGATGATCCCTCTGTGATCTCTGGCGTTTTGTCTCTGGATCATACTGAAAAAAACAACTTTCATCACCAGTGATAACACGGCTCATCAGTTCCGGATTCATTTCCGTTTCCTCTAACAGATCGGTTGCCACATTTTCCCGTGTTTCTCACTGTTGTGGTGTGAGATTTTTGGGGACCATTTTTGCACAGATCTTTCTCATACCAAGATTTTCAGTTATTATTACACGAACCGTTTGTCGGTTGATATTCAGTTCTTCTGCATTCATTTTCACAGATAATCTTTGATCAGATCGTACCAGTTCACACACCCCGGCCAAGTTGAGATCCGTCTGTGAGGTTGGTGGTCGTCCACTGCGGTCTTCATCTTCAACAATCGTTCTGCCATCACTAAATATTTTATGCCAACGAAAAACTTGGGCTCTTGACATAACCTCCTCTTCGAAAGCCTTCTGAAGCTTACTTTAAGTTGTCGTCGCTTTTTCACCCAATTTAACGCAAAAAGAAATGGCATGCCGTTGCGGAATATTATGCGGTGCCATTTCCGTGACGAGAGACACAAACGTGTGTTAACTTATTACAGCATAACTCATGACTGAGCAGTTGCATTGGTGTGCCACTTGGACTAGAAGCAGCTTATAGACCATGGTCAAAGATATTTTGCCTACGCAAACCTGCAGGTTTGCCACATCTTGCAAACAAAAACAGTCTCATTACTTTATTGTCGCACCTCGTACGTTTTATTTATTACGTGATATGTGGTTCGCTGGTTTTTTCTGAACGACTTTGACCAGTAACAAAAAGTAAACACTGAGTTAAAATAAAATTTCAAAGTTCTGTCATTGGTTCTTTCTTCTGTTTTCCAGCTGAAATATTCACTTTAAAACTAGACGTCAATCATTTGTGTAAATCAGCCGGAAATGTAAAAATAAACTACACTAGCCAATAGCAACATTGGCTCTTTCCAATATTAAATTTCTAATTCTGCTGAATTTGTTTACAACCTGAATCAGTTGTCACTCCTGTATAAGGCAATGACGTCAGAGTCGACGACGGCTCCTCCTTTACAAAAGCCCGCTTTCGAAATTTTTTTGATGCACTTTGTGCACGACTAATATTTTAGGGAACTTCTTTGGACCCTTCTCACTTCGATAGAGACCTTGGCCGACACGCTTCGTGTATGACCACTTGGAAAGTAAATAAACTTCACAGTATCTTGAAATACCTTAGCTCCATACATCGTAATATTAAATCAGGCCTTCGCAAAGAGGACCACCTACTCTACCCAAAGTATTCGTTTCGAGAACTGGCGTGTACAGAGAAAATCCCCAAATGCCGAACGATATCTCCATGTAGCGAATATGTTAGAAAGTTGTGAACTGGCTCGTAGACCTCGCACGTCGTTACAAAAATAATAGTGGGTACCTGCAATTAAATTGTTGACAGGATGGATGACGCTCGAGAAAGCAAGATACAGAGACGAAGGAAAATAAAAACAAAAGTCATTTGTCTGACGAATGCTGGATCGGTCTACGGATATTTTGATGTGTTGCCTGGGAGGGAGAGCAGTCTGTCCATCTGGAACCTGCCACTGATAGGGAAACTCGGTCCAGGAGGTCCTGCAGAAACCACTGTCCACCCGGGTGGATTAGACACGTGCCAGGCGCATGGGTGGGTTGACTACAAGTTCCAAACATTTGCACAAAAAAATACCGCTTACAGATAACGCTCAAAAGGCTTTCACAGATGAACTTTCTTGGTAACTATATACAGGGTGAGTCACCTAACATTACCGCTGGATATATTTCGTAAACCATATCAAATACTGACGAATCGATTCCACAGACCGAACGTGAGGAGAGGGGCTAGTGTAATTGGTTAATACAAACCATAAAAAAATGCACGGAAGTATGTTTTTTAACACAAACCTACCTTTTTTTAAATGGAACCCTGTTGGTTTTGTTAAGACATCTGAACATATAAAGAAATACGTAATCAGTGCCGTTTGTTGCATTGTAAAATGTTAATTACATTCGGAGATATTGTAACCTAAAGTTGACGCTTGAGTACCACTCCTCCGCTGTTCGATCGTGTGTATCGGAGAGCACCGAATTACCTAAGGATCCAAAGGGAACGGTGATGGACCTTAGGTACAGAAGAGACTGGAACAGCACATTACGTCCACATCCTAACGCCTTTTATTGGTCTTTTTCTCTGACGCACATGTACATTACCATGAGGGGTGAGGTACACTTTCGACGGGCGTTTCATAGTGTTGTGTCTAGACAAGAAAGCCTAGACACAATGAGAGGAAGCCGAAAGGCACGAGCTAAGCCAAAGCAGGGTGCGTGCGGTCTGAAACAGGATACGTAATGAATGCTATAAAGAAAAGTACGTAGCTTCTGGAATACTTAACTTTAATCCATCCTTTTGGTACATCTGGAGATTGTGGCGAAACAAGTGAGACTCTTTAGATACATGCAATGTTACTAATGGCGCCTTGCTAGGTCGTAGCCATTGACTTAGCTGAAGGCTATTCTAACTATCTTCTCTGCAATTGAGCGAGGCTTCGTCAGTGTAGTCGCTAGCAAAGTCGTCCGTACAACTGGGGCGAGTGCTAGTCCGTATCTCGAGATGTGCCTTGTGGTGGCGCTCGGTCTGCGATCACACAGTGGCGACACGCGGGTCCGACATGTACTAATGGACCGCGGCCGATTTAAAACTACCACCTAGCAAGTGTGGTGTCTGGCGGTGACACCACACATAGGACGTGGAGGAGGCATAAATTGACCAGCCCATTTTCCTGATCTTACACCTCTGGACTTCGTTCTGTGGGGTACGTTAGACGAGAATGTGTACCGTGATGTGCCTACAACCCCAGAGGATATGAAACAACGTATTGTGGCAGCCTGCGGCGAATTTACACCAGATGTACTGCGGCGTGTACGACATTCATTACACCAGAGGTTGCAATTGTGTGCAGCAAATGATGGCCACTACATTGAACATCTATTGGCCTGACATGTCGGGACACACTCTATTCCACACCGTAATTGAAAACGGAAACCACGTGTGTACGTGTACCTCACCCGTCATGGTAATGTACATGTGCGTCAGTGAAAAAGACCAATAAAGAGGTGTTAGCATGTGGACGTAATGTGCTGTTCCAGTCTCTTCTGTACCTAAGGTCCATCACCGTTCCCTTTGGATCCCTACGTAATTCGGTGCTCTCCGATACACACGATCGAACAGCGGAGGAGTGGTACTCAAGCGTCAACTTTAGGTTACAATATCTCCGGATGTAATTAACATTTTACAATGCAACAAACGGCACTGATTACGTATTTCTTTACATGTTCAGATGTGCTAACAAAACTAACGGGGTTCCATTTAAAAAAAGGTAGGTTTGTGTTAAAAAACATACTTCCGTGCATTTTTTTATGGTTTGTATTAACCAATTACACTAGCCCCTCTCCTCACGTTCGGTCTGTGGAATCGATTCGTCAATATTTGATGTGGTTTACGAAATATATCCATCGGTACCGTTAGGTGACTCACCCTGTATATATATATATATATATATATATATATATATATGAAAGTCGATTACTGGCGAGACAAACCTGAGAGGTCCTGTCAGATGTCTGGACACGCCCATTAAAGACTTGGGGAACACGAGTGGAGAGAGCCTCCGACAGGAAAAACTTTCTGGTAGGAAAATTCATGAGGGACTATTTTCTGTTAGGCATAATGCAAGGCACTTCAGCTACCGAGCGAAGGAGGTTCAGTACTTTGGCACTGAGCTCATGATGGCCAGTAGTGGGTACTAATGTTACTTTTAGCCACATGTACTTTCTATAGTTATGTGACAATTCGGACTTGGAATTAGCATTTTACTGCTCGATTTGAGAATTCTCAGTTACGCTTTAACCGGTGTGACGTCGCAAGCTATTACGGGATAACATTTATTGCAGTAAGATAATTAGATGTGGAGCCGGTGGTTGTAAGGAAGCGGCAAGGAGACGCCTCAGCTATGAATCACCGCGCAGCTGACGCTATGTGGACGAGAGATCGGGCTACCGTGTCACCTAGTACGAACGTTTATTCATACCCCCTACGAATCTAAATAAACTATAGTAAATATTATCCAATTGTTTTATAACTTGGTATTCAGTAGAAGATCTAATCAAAATTTCAGCTTTCTAACTATCATAGTTTCGGAGATAGAAAAAGTTACCTAAAAACCATAAAACCGAAACTTAAGGGTATAAAATTCAGTTAGGAACAATAACGGGTTATCTTTTGTTATCATTTGAAATCATAACCAAAATTCTCAATGGGTAGAACCATGTAATTGGGATTTTTATTTTCATAAACATTAATTACACTGCATTTCGAAGTATGAAATTCAGGAAAAATTAATATATTTTTTTAATTACTTTATTGAGTGAATCAATGGGACTGAATGAGAGTGTGTATGTGGGACATACGTAAAATTTGATATTACTTTCTGTAAAACATTACACAATTGGTTCGTAGAAAAGCTGTATTGTACCCACATTACTGATGACATATGTCAAGGTGTGACTGTTTTTGTAAGAAGGTAGCCAGTATATCAATCTAAAGTGTAATCGGTTTCTAAATTAATTTCAAGATTATTTTTCTCTTCTGTCTTTTTATTAAACATTATATTAATATTTGCATTTAGAATGACACAAATGTGGTTGGCAGAGGCAAGTTTGGCCGCAAGAATGTTCTAGAAGGTTCATTCTGATTGGTCAGTCAGACTGATCAGACAATCA
Organism: Schistocerca serialis cubense; assembly: GCF_023864345.2. Taxonomy (NCBI): domain Eukaryota; kingdom Metazoa; phylum Arthropoda; class Insecta; order Orthoptera; family Acrididae; genus Schistocerca; species Schistocerca serialis. The sequence continues at coordinate 111,541,012 of NC_064645.1, read as the reverse complement.
AGATTAAGCTATTGCCCTGCGCAGAAACTTAGATATGCAGAGAGTGGGTAGGCGTTGAGAGAGACGATCACAGCTGTCGGATGCGAAAGGTCATGGTAAATTTTTAAAGTCAGTACTGCCATTAAACTGTTGTTTATTTACAGTGCCACATTTACACTTACACAATCATTATTTCAGCTCAAAGTGACAGTATCAAGTGTTTTCTGAAAGCAGGTTAGACGTAAAATGCGTAACAAGGGATGTGACCGTATAAGAATCCATATTTGTAATACTTGGCTCTGAGCACTATGGGACTCAACTGCTGTGGTCATAAGTCCCCTAGAACTTAGAACTACTTAAACCTAACTAACCTAAGGACAGCACACAACACCCAGCCATCACGAGGTAGAGAAAATCCCTGACCCCGCCGGGAATCGAACCCGGGAACCCGGGCGTGGGAAGCGAGAACGCTACCGCACGACCACGAGATGCGGGCTTGTAATACTTACTTACAAGTGTTATAAATTGCCTAAGACGGCATACTGTCGTATTAAAATACACTATTAGACACATTGTCTAAGAGTCGATATTTCTGCCACAGCCCACTGCTTTGTTTCATTACTGAGTACACTATCTTGACTGAATGACAGTTTGCTACGTGTCAAATTGTCTTGGTCAAACAAATTCCTGTTACACGCAGGTGACCTTTTTTTAATTTTTGGACTAAGTGTCCAATAGGATAGGAAAGGCTAGGAGCAATTTATTTTCTTTGATAGTTGTTACATCATTGCAGTACCTGTTTACCTAAGTATAAAATGAAGTTGCCTGCTCATAAACATAAACAGTAACAAACCTCTCGATAATATTCACTGCATCCATAAATATAGCAGTCCAGCTAGTCACTGATGTTTTTTAAAGTACATTTTAGTAGGTAAATATACAGCTTTGTATGTAAAATTAACACATGGCCATCTCTAAGTTGTGTTATTTGCCTCAATTCAGAATTAATACAATACAGTGCAATTACTTATTCTACTCACTCATTAATTAACCAGTGACGTTTGAAGAGATATTTATGATGTACGTATCATCAGGCATGTAAATCCTGTCTAATGGCGATACTGACTGTGGCCCCGCATTATGAAAAAAATTATTAATTGTCATGGTAAAAGTCACGGTGCTCATTATGTGTAAAATGAAATAATATTGAGTTCTCGCGTTAAGTACGAGTAGTGACTATAGATGTCGCAGTTTCGAACGTTGTGAAAGGTCCATGATTAAGGAATTTGTTGCTAGCGCACTCGAACAGATGTAATTTCGATGGAATGCTCACGCGCTGCCTGCGACATATAAGCTATAAGAGAATTTCAGACCAAAGAGCAGTGTTGGCTGCAGTGGGAACTTTGTAGCAGTTGTAGTAGTAGTAGCGATCAGTCGTGTGTATCGAGTTGGCTGGGCCGGTCGTGGGGAGCGATGGCGGAGCCTGAGCGATGTAGTATAAGGTAAAAGAAGCCTCGCGCATATATACTATTGTTATATCAAATCCCATGTATATTGTTTTTAAAAAAATTCTTAATAATAATCTTTCCTATAAAAATTAACTTTTGACAATCATTCATCTCAGTATAAAGATTTTACTAATTTCTCCAATCCATGGTCATCCCGAATATTGAAAAGAAAAGTCAGTTGTTTCTTTTTTTACATGACCAATCTATCGGCCAGAATTGCACTGAGCTGTGCCAGAAAAATTTCTTATAGGTGCAGATATATACGGCGACCTTATTGAGTTAAGAATTTTCTATTTATTCAGAATGATCTTTCAGGGCCATGGCGCACCACTGTTGACGTCCAAAAATTACCAGTTTAAATTCACAGTCAATTATTGAAAGTTTATAAGTGAGCCACACTTTTAATTAGGAGGTTAGTCACATTTTTATTATTGGTAGGTTACGGAATTTATCTGTTGGGTAGTAACATTGAATGTGATTATTTTACTTATATTTTTTAGTGTGGGGAGGTTACACTAGTTACCCTGAATATGAATGATATATATAAGAAAGATTATTATTAAGAGATTTTTTTTAAAACATTTACATGGGACTCGATATTACAATACTACATATGCGCGAGGCTGCTTTTACCTTATACTACAACGCTCAGGCTCCGCCATCGCTCCCCACGACCGGCCCAGCTAACTCGATACACACGACTGATCGCTACTACTACTACAACGGCTACACGGTTCCCACTGCAGCCAACACTGCTCTCTGGTCTGAGATTCTCTTACAGCTTACATATCGCAGGCAGCGCGTGAGCATTCCATCGAAATTACATCTGCTCGAGTGCGCTAGCAACAAATTCCTTAATCATGGACCTCTTACAATGTTTTTATGGAAGTTTGAAGTTTCTGGATTGTTTTATTGGAAAGTTACTTGCGTGTGGACTTTCGGCCTTAGTGAAAATCTGCGTGGCATATTCTGCATTCATTTATGGAGTATTTGGCGAGCACGTCTTTTATATAAGACCACTGAGTGAGACCGAATGTAGAAATCGCAAATAGTGGTGAATCAGAGACTGAGAGGTTGCAAACATGAACAGGTCGGACTTGTGTAGATTTTTGGCTGCTTTGCGCATGAAATTTGTTGTTTGACTGGGAACTGAGAAGCATAGAATAGTACCTCACTAAATGTGGACTTGATAGCCATAAACATATGTTATTAAACAATAAACATTACTGGTCTTGAATTTTTAGGACGCTTATTTCAGTCAAAATGCACCATGTTACCACCCGAAATCTTGATAAATAGCAACTTACAGGAACTGTTTCCACCACTAAAGTTACGCGGACTCAACGGGGTAGGTATTAGGCGAAGTTTTCTTCAACTCTCCTTTTTCGCCGTCTATTAAGTACTTACGGTTGCAGGATGAAGGGAAGTCGTACTGAGGTAGGTAGACATTTAGTATGAACAGTACGACGAATGTTCGAGACATGTAGAGCATGTCCGGAGTTGTGGTGAGGCATTGGTGTCGGACGTTGTCTTTCAGCATCCCTAGAGATGTCGGTCGATCACGATACACTTGCGACTTCAGGTAACCCCAAAGCCAATAATCGTACGGACTGAGGTCTGGGGACCTGGGAGCCCAAGCATGACGAAAGTGGCGGCTGAGCACACGATCATCACCAAACGACGCGCGAAAGAGATCTTTCACACATCTAACAATGCTTTTTTCTTGTTCTTATAAAACCCCATGTCATTCCAAGCATGTGTGTCAATTTTTACCTCTCTATCTACATTATTCCGTGGTTTATTAATTTTTCAAATTTATAGTGACCTTTTGATCACCCGGTATTTTTAACGCGCCCCGCAGCAGCGTCACACATTAATGGCAGTCTTCCAATAGCTGACGGGTACTGTACAGTAATTCAGTTCGTCTGTTTGTTTGTATCATCTAACACTGGTTGCCTGTCAGCAATTTTAACCACCATGTTTAGTACAGTTACAGGCTTGATAAGTTTCGCTTTGGTACACAGCCTCTTTTAAGCGTAAAATACCTGCTTAGCACCTTACTTTTAGTCACATGTTTTAGTATTTTTACGTAACAAAATAGACGCGGAAAGAGTACTGTGGCATTTAATTTAGAGTGACGTCATGTTTCGGTGTCATAAATTAATTGCATTCTTCTGGTAGCAGACAGTTAACAGAACACAAATTCAGAATGCCACAATTGTTTGTGTGGTTGCCTCTTAGGGTAGTTATTTTGACCACATATGTTTTATACAGTTACAGACTTGGCCAATTCTTGAATGTGCAATGCCTGTCACGTCTAGGATGAAATATTAAGTGACAGTTTAGCTCGTTATTTCAGCCACATGTGTTTAGCACAGTTCGATTATATATTTCTACTGTAGCGCATGATGCTTTACCGTCTTACATCCTAAAATCCTGTTTAGTTAGGTGATGCATTATTGAAAACATTCTAAGAACATAAGGTGATTACAATCGACCGTTGTACCATGACGAACATAGCCTCAAATAGGCATAAGATAAAATGCTTATCTAGTTTGAAAGATAATGTAGGTGTAATATTTAACTGTGTCTTACATCAAGTGTGTTACATAGATCGTACTTCACTTACCACATGAGCTGGTTAATCTATAAGTTGTATCAGCAGTAGTGTCGCATTATTTTAACAAATAATACAACATTTTAGATGGGTAAATATTAAATTTTAGCGTTCATTTGTGCCTTGCACCGAGTGCGGTAAACTAATCGAGCAACGCTGGCTGAGAAGTGCAGCTTAATTCTTAAATTAGAGAATCTTGCATATTTTTGACTTGGAAATACGGTAGGTGAGTATCCTTACGTATTGTGTTAAATAACCGGGTTCTTTGGACCAGACGCAAAGTTCACGTCGTCTGTACCGCATGTCTGGCTGTTTAGTTTTAATGGGTGGTAAAGGACGGGGATTTGTTCGTCTGTTTCAGTTTAATGTCTGGTAAAATAATGCGTTGTGCTTTGCTGTTTCGTTTTAGTGGCTGTTAATGTATTGGGCTGTGGCTGTCTGTTTCGTTCTATTGGACGATAAATCAGTGGGATATGGTTGGCTCTTGGAGCTTAACATCCAGTAGAGTACTTGGCTGGTCGTGGCTTACCACCATCTTGGTTTGTCACATCTGAGAGAGAGAGAGAGAGAGAGAGAGAGAGAGAGAGAGAGAGATGGGGCGGGGGAAGACACGTGACCTTCGTCTGCCACAGTCCAAGCCCCCATCCGGGTACTGACACCTGACACATTAACTTTATCCTTATCCTATATATTCAAAGAGTAAGCAGCAGACCGAGCGAGGTGGCGCAGTGGTTAGACACTGGACTCGCATTCGGAAGGACGACGGTTCAATCCCGCGTCCGGCCATCCTGATTGAGGTTTTCCGTGATTTCACTAAATCACTCCAGGCAAATGCCGGGATGGTTCCTCTGAGAGGGCATGGCCGACTTCCTTCCCCATCCTTCCCTAATCCGATGAGACCGATGACCACACCGTCTGGTCGCCTTCCCCAAAACAAGCAACCAGTAACCAGCAATTTGTCAGTTATTTAATACAAAGATATGATAATAATGTAACTTCATTGAAACGTATCTGGGTAAAACCAACAAAAAGAAAGTATTTGCCCAAGGCGGTACGTATCCGAAAACAAATTTAGCTCCCTAGTTTTCTGGCTACAGGGACGTTTAAAGAGAGTGGTACCCTTCGACCGAATACGTGCGTTACAGGAGCGTTTTCCATACGTTTGAGTAAATCCAAAGTAGCGAGGTGTGTTCGCGCTAGTATGTGTTTCTTTGAGACGTAGAGCCGAAGTAAGTGTATGAAGGAGTGGAAACCAGTATGAGCAACTCCTGTAGAGCAGACAGGCAGATGACTTTCGACGGGTAAAATGGCCCATATTTCATATTTGGTTGCAGACTCACGTTTGTACATATTATAGTTCTGAATAATACTGTCCTCCCTGAAAATATGAGAAACTATTTAGAACACCCATACAAATAAGGAGTACATCTTCCCTTCAACAAATAACATCAAGTCTCTATTCTATTCTGAAGTAAAATCTCACATAGAATCTACGTCATGGCAGGAGCATGCATTCGCTAGAATCACAAAGCTTTTAACTGATTTGAACTGCGTTGCTCATAACGGACTGTAGCATAGAATAGGAGGGAGAATTAAACAGTGGCAAAGCGCGTGAAATAAGACTGTGATACACCAGGGCGATAAAACACGATGAACAGGAGAGAAAAAATTTTAATTTCTGTAGCGTATTCTAAAAAAAGAGTTATGATATTAGTTGAAGAATTGCAAACCTTTGTTGGGTGCTATCTTCCCTCGATTATTTTGTTCTTTCTCGTAATAATAACTCAGTGCTGCCCTATTTATATTCCGACGCAAGGTTGCAGTGTAAATTGTGGTTTAATCTAGCTGTAATAGATAAAGGGCTGCACGTAGTGCCTTAGTGTTTATATTATTACGGCCGTTATTTAACGCCGGATTACGTGATCTAGATCTTGACACTATTTCGAGTACACTCTGAACTTGCAGATAATATCTATAGCAGTTTTCCTGCCTTCTTCGATAGAAACATCTCGGAAACTATTGTTCATCACTTTAGCGAAATGTGCGATCACGAAGAAAGATGGTTTCGTGCGCTGTCTCTCATAACATCGTCATCAACGGTACGTTACAACCTAACTCATCCTCCTTCAAGCTTCCAGTTTACCCATTTCACAGTTTACTGCCATAAGGAACGAGGTTTAAGTACGTTACTGCACAAACTATCTCAACCAAACTGCGCCTTGCAATAGCAGGAACATCAGTTTTAGTATAGAAAGTGCACCCACCCTATTTCTCGGGTATTAGTAACTAGACAAAGTTACCACGTAGACTTGTGTCACGCTCGGTGATGCGTGGATCGAAGTCACCAGAGCATATTAAACTGTGAGACCACAGTCTGCAACTTTACGTCACATCATAAAATAGTAGACTGCTTACAATATTACATCTCACGTACGTGTTCAAAAATAGTTGGTGGCACCGTTTCACAGCTACGCAGAGCGCTAAGAACCTCGATGCTGAGTGCCCTAAACTGTCTACATCAATAGAAGCTACGCCATCTTTGAGGATTAGCGTACAGCCTCTGGACGGATTCACTAAATTAGAAAAAGAACTTAAACATTACTGCATCATCATGAAAATCACGGCAACATCCAACATACAAAAAAGCCATGAAGTAACTGGTATGAAGTACGCTGTTGATACAGGAGGGCTACACAGTTGTCAGCGAGAATATGACAAGTATAATATGCTTTCGTTACCATGAGGCAGCATCTCATTGCTCACTACAAATGGTACAGTGGCAGTCTGGTATACCACAGGGTATACTACTGAACAAGTTCCTTACCAGAGTAACTGGTAGGAGCAGTGCCACAGCGATAAACCAATGTAAACCCCAGTCGGTAGCAAACCGAAATTCCAAATTCATCATGCGGCCTTTCACAGCCATGCCCATAGCTTCTTCAGGAAACTACACTCATGCTCATAAATTAAGGGTAATGCTGATACATGGTGAAACAAAGCTCTGGTGGGCGGTTTACGGGCTTAAATCACCTCGGGGTAAGACCATGTGGTGCCTTTGAACTACGGTCGTCGCACGGTGGCGCTGGTAGCAGTCCACATACGCAGAGGTGTGTTGGTGCATGTTTGTATTTACGGCAGATTGAAAACTATTACTAGCTGAGCCTCAAGACGAAAAAATTGTCTACAAACCATATGATAAATTACGCTGAGGTGACAAAGATTCTGGGATACTTCCTACTATCGTGACGGATCTCCTTCCGCCATGCGCTGCGCAGGAGCCCTACGTGGTACGCTCAACCAGTCGTAGGAAGTCCCTTGTAGAAATACTGAACCATGCTGCCTCTATAGCTGTCCAAAATTGCGAAAGTGTATCCGGTGCAGGATTTTGTGTACGAACTGACCTCTAGATTACGTCCCGGAAATGTTCGATGGAATTAATGTCGGGCGATCCGGCTGACCAAATACTTCGTTCGAATTGTCCAGAATGTACTTCAAACCAAAAGCGAACCACTGTGCCCCGATGACATAGCGGAAGTCACCCGTATTGTCCATAAAACAAAGTCCTAGAACGTCTGCAAGTAACCGACCATAAACCTTTCCAGTCAATGATCGCTTCAGTTGGACCAGAGGACCGAGTCCGTTCCATGTCAACACAGCACACACCATTATGGAGACATTACGAGCTTGCACAATGCCCTGTTGACGTGGCTTCGTGTGGTTTACACCACACTGGAACCATACCATCAGCTCTTACCCAGTGAAATTGGGACTCATCTGACCAGCAAAAACAGACATAATGTCTGATGGGATAACCGCAATCAGTGGTTTTACAATGTTACTTATAATCCGTCTTGATTGGATGAAATGTTTATTCACATGACCGGTTTCGGTTCATCTATATCCATCTTCAGATCTGCAATTTCGGTTAAAGGAGTAGCCCGTCCACACAAAGCAACCTTCACATGCTACGTCACATGTAACGGGTTACTCCTTTAACCGAAATTGCAGATCTGAAGATGGTTCTAGAGGAACGGAAACCGGTCATGTGAATAAACCTTTTATGCAATCAAGATGGATTATAAGTAACATCGTCTGACCAGGCCACAGTTTCCCAGTCGTCTACAGTCCAATCGATATGGTGGCGAGCCCAGGATAAGAGATGCACATGCTGTCGTGCTGTTAGCAAAGGCACTCGCGTCGCTCGTCGGCTGCCACAGCCCATTAACGCCAAACATCGCAGTTCTGTCCTAACTGAGACGTTCGTTGTACAGCCTTTACTGATTTCTGCGGTTATTTCACACAGTGTTACTTGTCTGTATGCACTTGAAACGCTACGGAAATGTCGCTGTTCTCGCCCGTTAAGTGAAAGCCACCGTATTGTCCATGGTGACAAGTAATGCCTGAAATCTGGTATTACCGGCGCACTCTTGACAACGTTGCGCTCTGGAAATTTAACTAGCTAACGACTGACAAAATTTGAATGAGTCATACGTTTAGCTCCAATGACCGTTCCATATTCATGGTCTGTTAATTCACGTCGTGTGACCATAGCCACGTCGGAAACCATTTCACATTACTCACCTGGGAGAAAATGACAGCTCCGCTCATGCACTGGCCATTTATAGCTGTTGCACACGGCCCTACCGCCATCTGTATATGCGCATATCGTTACCCAACGACTTTTGTCACCTCAGTGTAAATAGATTTCTCGATATCTCTGAAACTAAAATTTCACTATCAGGGCTTTTCACCAGTTTTCACTTAGGGCTCGAAGACATGGATTTTTAACGCGAAAATCACTCTTACATGAGCGATGAAGAGATACATTGTGGTTATTGCTGACGGAAAAGGGAACATATGGATCGGGAGACAGACCCTAGTGGAAGATATACACAGAATGATGAAGAAATTGAAGCGCACACAAGACATGGTAAAATGTCTGTCTAACTTCGTACACTTTGCAAGACGTATGCTTTGCCGACGATGGGCGAGGCATGACAGAGTCTCTGACCAGAGAGTAGTATGTCGTTAGTTGTTGCTTGTCGCTAGTCTGCGCTTGTCTGCGCGAGTCGACAGTCGGCTTTAGTAGTCGGTCGGCTTTAGTAGCGAGTCGACAATAGTCTTGAGTAGTCTGCGTGAGTCGGCGGGAGTCGGCGCGTGTCGGGTGTCCGCTCTGCTCGGGACTCTGGTCAGGACTCTGCAGGATGGGTATTGTTGTAGAAGGTAAAGAAGTAGCCTTGCGCATATCTAATACTGTACGTTAATTGTCATTTAATTTGTTCCACAAAAAAGTACCCCAATAATAATTTCTACAACATAAAGTAACTTTTTTTTAAAGAAAAACATTCATTTCAATTTAAAGAATATTTCCTATGCATTCCTTCCAAGAATTAAAAAAAAAATATATGCCAGCATTGCACGAAGCTGTGTCAAAAAATATCTAAATAAGAGCAGAAATAGTTGCAGTTTTTATCGAGGTAAGAATTTTTCCTTTCCTTTTTTTTTTATTCAGAATACAGGGCCGAAGGGCAGCGCTGCTGTCCTTATAAAATTTACCAGGTTACTAATTTTTTTATTATTATTTACGGATTTACGAATTGAATTTTGAGGTTACATTAAATGTGAATGCACATCTGCACACAGATTACAAATGGAAGCCAATTTTGTTCAGAGGTTACAATATTAGAAAAATTCATTTACTTATTAATTTTGTGGGGAGTTTACGTTTGGTTCATGGTTCATGGTCCATTTTCATCATTATTTTCATAATTATTTTTGTGGGGACGGTACACTTAGTTCGTGGTTCACGGTTCATAGTTAATGGTTTATGGTCCATTATTTTCATTATTTATTTTGTTAATTTTTCTGTGGGAAGCTTACACTTGGCGACATCCGGCCAGGATCGTATTTCTTTGTGAATCTTCTGATAAGTAGTCATATATCTGCTCTCATTTACTTAAATGTAGTTTGCATCTGGCGCAACGAATTTATTAATTTGTCACTCTTGCTTTCACAGATCAACAGCAAATTGTTGCTCTTTGTTGTAATTGTGTTTGTTGTATTTTGCACTGTCCTTGTTTCATTTGTGCTTAATTCTGATTTGTGTAAAAAATGCCGCGAAAAACTGTTAACAGTACATCGCGATGTGTCATGAGCGAAATAGCTGACTCAAATAATTTGACCGATAGTACTTGCGACACTCAGTGTAATGATGACAATTCTCCATTTACAGACAATCAGTGCGTACTGACCACTAGTAATGATTTTTATCCTAGTGATCTGTAAACAAATTCGATTGTGTCGTCTATTAATTTAACAACAATTGATGACGCGGGACGTTCTGTTACAATGAACGCTGCCCAGCTTAACACACCCGGTTTGGCCGGCCGGAGTGGCCGTGCGGTTAAAGGCGCTTCAGTCTGTAACCGCACGACCGCTACAGTCGCAGGTTAGAATCCTGCCTCGGGCATGGATGTGTGTGATGTCCTTAGGTTAGTTAGGTTTAAGTAGTTCTAAGTTCTAGGGGACTTATGACCACAGCAGTTGAGTCCTATAGTGCTCAGAGCCATTTGAGCCACACCCAGTTTGCAAAATTTACGTAATGAACAGATAATTATTTCTAATGAAAATGAACAGTGTACTCAAAATACTACAGATTTATTTGATTCCGAAGTAGTGACTAACAGTGCACATCCGATTGACAAACCTTTTCAACAATTACAGAATGACCAAATGGTTACACAAAACGCGACAAAGGCGGATACATCATCACACAGTACAGAGAACAGAGCCGCTAATTTTGGCTGGGATCAAGTTGTGGCATTATTGCTACAAATGAATGAAGATGTCAAACAGTGGAGTGTAAAACAAAAAAACCTTTTCAAACAACGTAATGAAAATTTCAAACAATTCAGTGAAGAACTAAACAACAGTTTCTAACACGTTAGTGAAAAATACGACAAACTTAATAAATCGTGCAAACAACTCAATGAAAAATATAACAGGTCGATCAAGCAACTTAATGAAAGTTTCAAACTGTCGAAAGAAAAACACGACAACCTTAACGAACAGAACAAACAACTTAGTGAACAGATTACAGCCGTTACCGTGCAACGTGATGATACTAAAGAACAATTACGTGAGGATACTAAGACTTGTGCTACGAACAATAGTGAAGAAATCTAGATCTGTTGCACAAGAATTAAGTAATAAACATGCAGCCACAACAGAATCACATAGAGACGAAATTAATGCAGTCACTGAACAATGTTCAGAAAACGCAACACAGATACGCGACGAGTTTAATTTAAAGCCACCAGAACTTTCGCACATTCTGAATACGGAAGTCGATAAAAAATGTGAACAACAGAACAGCCAAATTGAGGAACGTATTAAAGTAACAGGAATGAAAAATGTTTTAGCCTCTAACACGTCACAGCATAAGGCACATTCCGAACATTTGTGACACTCACACAGCCAGTATAATTTAGGTAATTTACAGAGACTACGTGACTTAAAATCCGAAAAGACACAGACAAATAGATTCTTATGCAATCCTGAACCTGTTCACACATTCAGTGACGATAACGTTGATTACAAGCATTTTCTATCCGTGAGATAATTTAAAGTATTTAAAAATGACAGAGCACAGGTACACGCTTTGAACTGGATACGTCGATTTATTTTTGTACTTTCACCAGCTTGCCCTGTAATGCAGAAATTTGAATTAGCATGGATGCAGCAATTTGCTTTTGAATTTTCATCGGCATTGCCTGTAACGCAGAAGCTAAAATTTATTTGCAGCGTGTAATAGCCCTCAGGGGATTCATTACGCTTTGATGAATATGTGCCGTAGTGTGCACAGGGCCGCGAGCCGTAGTAGTGCTATTTCATCTTTAGTTTTCTGCACTGCTGCCTTCTCTTCTACTATCCCTTATATCTATCAAAATAGCTCTTTAACTATCGATCTATCTATAATTATGAAAGTGTAAAGAAAACCTGATAAGACAACTTTTACCGAAAGTGACATTTTTCATTAGACGCTCCAGGATTAACAACCATGAGAACTTTAATAACAGACAAAAATTTAATCATCAGTATGTGTAAAATTATCAGCAACAGCAAACACATTTTGGTAACAATAGACGTTTTTCACCGCAACAGCATCAAAGCCAACCGGTTAGCATACCTAACCAACAATGTAATGTACAAGGTCAACCAAGCTTTAATGTTTCGCCGCGTATGCGTATAGCATCGGCCCCAACTAATAGTACTGCACAGCAACAAGGAAACCAGTACGTACAGAATATACACTATTTCAATTCCTGTCGGAGTGCACCGTATGGAAATGACTATCATGACAGACGTAAAGATAATGAGCACAATTTTCAGCGTACGTTTAATAACAGTCGGTCTTATCAGCAGCAAGAACATCCGTAACAACATATTATCATGAATGAACCAGACAGTAGATATCATCCCGAACGTAATACATCAGGAAGAAATAATAGAACAGTAAAAATAGTGGAAATGCCACGGCATCCTCCTGAGAATAATAGCACGTCAGATAGAATTTGACTAAATACAGTAGAGGTTGCATCCTCCAGTAACACAAGCAATACTTTTGACACGCAGAATCTTGTTCACGAAAGTGTTATTTGAAACACGCTTTGTTGAATGCACCACTTTTATCGCACCCAGATCTTACTAGAAATTTTTCCATTGCCACCGACAGTTCCAACACCGCTTTAGGCGTACACATTTTTCAGGAAATTGAAGAAGATGGGACTACAGAAATTAAAAACATAGCCTTTGCGAGTCGCATTCTGTCACCTGCTGAACGCAATTATTCTGTTACAGAACTTGAAACATTATGTGTTATATGGGCTTTTACCAGATTTCGGCATTTTCTTTATGGAAGACATACTACCGTTTACACAGACCATAGAGCGATACAATTTTTACTTTCGGCTAAATTTACACACGACAGATTAAGAAGATGGAAACTTTATTTACAAGAATTTAATTTTACAATTGTTCACATTCCCGGTACACAAAATATTGTAGCAGACGCACTATCCCGTTCTCTTAGCAACAATCAGCAAGACATCGCAACCAACTTCTGCAAAGCAAATTTCAGCGTCATGTACATTCAACAAGTTGCATTTGAAAATTTCATTTCATCGTCATTACAAGACATAGCACAAGAGCAGAGTAAAGACAACGTGTGGAAAGAAATTAAACACCTTTGGCAAGATAGGAATAATGTTACCATTGGGAACCATTACACTGTACGCAATAATATTCTGTTTCGCCGCTCTCATCCTGACAGCGACAATTGGCTATTATGCATTCCTGACGAACTTGTTAACAAATTAATCTGGTATACTCATTTAAGTTACGCACATTACGGAGCCAGAAAATGTTTTCTTATACTGAGACAGAACTGTTATTTTACCAACTAGGAGAAACGTATTCGACGAGTTTTAGCGTCATGTAAAATCTGCCAGAAAGCTAAATCAGATACGACTTCACATATTCCTCCTTTACATCCCATTGTACCTGTTAAATTAAGACACATGGCCGCTGTAGACATTTTTGGTCCGATTCCCAGAACTAATAGAGGTTTTTGCTACATCTTTGTCGCTGTTGAACTCACTTCAAAATTTGTTACCTTCACTCCGTTACGGAAAGCTACTGCTAAAACCGTTTCGAAAGCATTTGTAAAACATTTTCTATTTCATGTAGGGCATGTGTTGAAAGTAATTTCCGACAATGGATCACAGTTTCGATCTGCTATATGGACACGTATGTTGCGAGCTAGAAACATTTCTCCGATCTATATATCCAGGTACCATGCTTCTTCGAACCCTTGTGAACGATTAATGAAAGAAATTGGTAAACAGAGTAGAATATACTGCCATAAAAAACATATTGATTGGGACACACACATACTCTCATTCCATAATTAATTCCATACCAAATGAATCTACTATGCTATCTCCGTCTGTTATACTGAAAAATGTTGAACCACCTAACAAAATTAAAGAATTAGTAACATTTCCTACATCTCGTCGACTACGACACCATGAAATAATTGACATTGCGCTGAATAACATCAAACGTGCCGCAGAGCGCCGGAGAAGACAGCAAAATCAGGTTTGTATACGCCGTGACTTTCACATTGGACAGAAGATATTAGTACGTACACACGAATTATCCAACAAAGGAAAGAGTAGATGCAGTAAATTTGAGCTTCTATACTCAGGTCCATATCGAATTCGCAGCATTCCTCACCCCAATGTAGTACACGTCGAAACTTTGAGAACCAGAAAACCCAAAGGGAACCACCACGTCTCCAACATTAAACCTTTTATTGAATGAACATACTTTATGATTTATCCCACTGTAATGCCATTACCTAATTTTTTTATGACCACTTACTGATGATTATCGTATTTCGTCTTGGCAAGTGCCCGGCAAGGTAAGGTTAGCAGGTCGCTCTTCTTGTCGTTACACCTCAGACCGTGCATATATTTCCATTTTTCATGCATGTATGATTGTTTTCCTGTTTTGTTTGTATGCACTATGAAATATTTAAGATATAACAAACACCAGTTGACTTTAACATTTTGCCTTATGATATCTCAACATCGTGACTATTTTACACTTTTTCTTTGCTGCTACATTGTGATACTCTGTGTACATTTTTTTGCACATGCACACTGTCTATGTTTTTGAGATATTACGTTTTCTGTCATGCTATGCTGTATGCTCAATTATGTTACTATAAACCAGTTTTTATTTAGTGGGTATATGATTTAAATGCAAGACATTAACCTTTGTTCATCATTTTCAGAAATAAATAACGTGTAAAAGAAATAAATTAAACAGAAATGGGAATTTCACCTTCGGAATGAAAGAAAGAAGATGCAATACCTCATGTCAAAGATTAAATGGATCAGAATTAACAAGCATTAACAAGAATATACTATACACATCGTAGAATAGCAGTCTTAACTAATTTTTTCTTTCAGAATACGAGGCGATTGATGCAGGCTGTCAGACAGAACTACACATCTTAGTTTTAGTGATGAAATATGGTAGAAATAAGGAATAGTTATTAATTTTGTGGGGAGTTTACGTTTGGTTCATGGTTCATGGTCCATTTTCATCATTATTTTCATAAATATTTTTGTGGGGACGTTACACTTAGTTCATGGTTCATGGTTCATAGTTAATGGTTTATGGTCCATTGTTTTCACTAATTTTTTATTATTTTTCTGTGGGGAGGCTACAATGTCCAAACAATCGTCAGGCAGACAAATCACTAGAGCTTCAGTTTTCTGTGACAGCTCGAACGGACAGCTGTGTGCTTCTATGATGTTCGTGTTTGGTGTTGTTTCCTAGTTGGGGAGCAGACACAAGGTGCGTGCGTAAACGTCAGATGTTGGGTGATCACTATGAAGGACGCGGAGACGTCACAGAAGACACAGTGCTATCAGAACTGTCAGTTTTCCGGTGGGCACAGTAATCGTCAGGTCTGCGCTCGATCAAGTCTGATCACGACAAGGGAGGACCACTGCACTGTGCACAGAGCACATCGAAGCCCTTTCAGATCTCACCTGCCACCCAAGAAGAAGTAGTGACCCCCTGAAATTTTCTGTGTCATCGCGCAGCATTGGCCAGAGACGAGCATCAGCGGGACTGGGTAATTACCACAACATGCGTAGGCTGCAGTTAAGACCACACCACAAACTGCTTAGTTTGGAGTGATTCGTGACCAGGAAGCATCAGTTTAGGTCACGGCCGGTAGTGTGATTGAGGGAACTCTGAAGCCACAACGGTGTGATACGGACCTCCAGCCTGTCCATGTGTTACCTCCCATCAGAAGGTAACGTGGTGTCATTTCTTACACTGAGAAACTAGTACATGCATGCGAAATCAAATACAGATATGTAAACAGGCAGAATACGGCACTGTGGTCGGCAACGCCTACATAAGACAAGTGCCGGGCGCAGTTGTTAGATCGGTTACTGCTGCTACAATGGCAGGATATCAACATTGAAGTGAGTTTGAACATGGTGTAAGTCGGCACATGAGCGATGCGACACAGCATCTTCGAGGTAGCGATGAAGTGGGGATTTTCCCGTACGACCATTTCACAAGTGTATCGTGAATATCAGGAATCCGGTAAAACATCAATTCTCCGACATCGCTGCGGCCGGAAAAAGAACATGCAAGAACGGGACCAACGACGACTAAAGAGATTTTTTCAACGTGACACAAGCGCAACCCTTCCACAGATTTCAGTGCCGGGCCATCAACAACTGTCAGTGTCCGAACCATTCAACGAAACATCATCGACATGGGCTTTCGAAGCCGAAGGCTCACTCGTGTTTCCTTGATGACTGCAGGACACAAAGCTTTGCGTCTCGCCTGGGCCCTTCAACACCGACATTCGACTGTTGACGACAGGAAACATGTTGCCTGGTCGGACGAGTCTCGTTTCAAATTGTATCAAGCCGGCCGCTGTGATCGAGCGGTTCTACGAGCTTCAGTCCGGAACCACGCGGCTGCTACGATGGAAGGTTCGAATCCTGCTTCGAGCATGGATGTGTGTGACGTCCTTATGTTAGTTAGGTTTAAGTACTTCTAAGTCTAGGGGACTGAAGACCTCAGATGTTAAGTCGCATAGTGCTTAGAGCCATGTGAACCATTTAAAATTGTATAGAACGGATGGACGTGCACAGGTATGAAGGTAACTTTATTAAACCAATCTACCCAGCATGTCAGTAGGAGACAGTTCAAATTTGGGGACGCTCTGTATTGGCATGGGGCGAATGAAGTTGGAGTAGTATGGGACCCTGATAAGTCTAGATGCGACTCTGACAGGTGCACGTACATAAGCATCCTGTCTGATCACCTGCATCCATTCATGTCCATTGTGCACTACGACGAACTTGAGCAACTCCAGCAGGACAGTGCGACACCCGACACGTCCATAATTGCTACAGAGTCGCTCCAGGAACACTCTTCTCAGTTTAAGTACTTCAGTCGGCCACCAAACTCCCCAGACATGAAAATTATGGAGCACATCTAGGATGTCTCGTAACGTTCTGTTCCGCAGAGATTTCCACCCCCTCTTACGGATTTATGGACAGCCCTGTAGGATTCATTGTGTCAGTTCCCTCTAGCAGTACTTCACACGTCGTGTTGCGGCACTTCTGCGTGCTCGCGGGGGTCCTACACGGTATTAGTCAGGTGTACCAGTTTCTTTGCCTCTTCAGTGTATTATACCTACGCTCGTTAACACGGAGTACTGGCCGCTATGAAATGTCTGTGTGATGTTGAAGTACAAGCATAACCAGCAAGGATCCCAGATCTGACCAGCAGCTCGGGTGTCCCAGTGCCAGTATATCACCGACCAGTTACAATAATTGTTGGCCAGCTTGCCTCAGGCGTGGATACGACAGGTTTATGACATTAGGGTCAGATGGTCTGCAAGTTACATCGACTAGTGGGCTCTTACTGCCAAGTTCTTTCTAAATTTGTCTGAATTCTGTTATCACTAAAATAACATCACATACCCTGTCTACCTGTGAAGTTTCATGTTGTTTCCTCCTGCCCTTCTTGTGATTCACATTTTATTCAGGGGTTGTGTTGATGGCTGGAACCAAATGACGTGAAGGTTGGTAAAACATACAGGCAGGCGAATGGACGGTCGACGGAGCTACAGCGGCGTATTTTCATTAATTACTGTGCAGTCAACAAAAAAATGTGTGTTTTTTAATAATCTGTTAGAGAGTTTTCAGCACGCAGTGGCCATTCCAAATGCTGTGGGCGGCATTCGCTGAACAAAATCTCATATAATATCAAAGTTTGACAATGCGATCATTGGTTCTCAAAACGCTACCCAAAGCACCAGAAGATGGCCACTGATGGCGGAAACTGGTTATGAGTGTAACATCTAAGTGATTGTCTCGTCCATATTCAAAACTTTACAACAAGACCATCACCGTCTCCTTAAACGGAATGTTAATTTCTCAATCATCTTAATTATTATATCTGAATATGAGAAATGCCTACGTCAGTACGGATTGTTAAAACCGAAATGCACTACCTGACAAAAAGATGAACAACACAGAAGACATGGTCGGATGTCAATGTATCTTTGTACACATACACACACTGGGTGAGTATATAATTGATTACCGCGCTGAGTGGCCGCGCGGTTTGAGGCGCCATGTCACGGATTGCACGGCCCTCCCGCTGGAGGTTCGAGTCCTCCCTCGAGCATGGAAGTGTGTATGTTGTTCTTAGCGTAAGTTTGTTTAAGTAGTGTGTACGTCTAGGGGCCGATGCCCTCAGAAGTTTGTTCCCTTAGGAATTCACACACATTTGAACTTTTTTTTTTTTTTTAAATGATTGTAGTTGTAATACCTACTCTGTAACAGGTGGCCACTAGCAGCGCATTAATGTTGTTACCAGGCGTGGTAGGGTATATGAAGGAGTGTGAACAGTGTCATATATACAATGATACTTGTAAAGGACAAGCAGATGTCTATTAATCGGGTGAGACAGCGTTATCGGCGCCTAACAGAATATAACAGAAGTCTCATTTGTGGGTCTCCATTTGGCCGTGTGGTGGAATCGGCCAATATCCACATTTGTGGGGCATTCGGGTTTCCCCGTGGCGCATTGTTGATCTGCGTGGGAACATAAGGGCAAGGAGACTTTTCGTCAACGTTCCGAGTGATCACGTCCAACAACCTTACTGTAGGATCAAACGCATGGTGTCCCCTCCAAAACTGCTCCTACCATCCGAGAATAAGTAAAGGTCCCCCTACAATACGTGTCATTCCATACCATCAACGGAATTTAGCAGCAGCCGGAATAGAGAATCACCATCCCATTCGCAGGCTGCCGTAGTTACAAGGGGAAAGGCTGAGTTCGGGACTGACAGTCACTGACTCAAGGGCAACCTCCGTCATAATTTGTTACCTCTAATGAGACTGTATCGTGGTGTCATTTTTCAACAGAATAACGCTCGTCCATAAACAGAGCGTGTGTCTATGAACTGCCTGAGTGATTTTGAGGTACTCCATATGTCAGGAGATGTGTCACCGACCGAACATGTGTTTCAGCTCGGACATTAATTCCGTACCAGTCGCGATATCCAGGATATCAAGGAGCAATTTCATCAGTGGTGGACCAGTTTGTTTCTGAAGATAATACAACGGCTTTACGATAACCTTATAGATTCAGGTACATGCTTCCAGACAAGAAGTGTTGCAACCCACACTTATAAGTGGGTTCATACAGACAAGTTCTTGGTAGACTTGAGTCGAATTTATAATAACTGAAATAACATCATTTCTGGGTGCTTTCCATTTACTGTCAAGCTAAGTACTTTATCATGTACTCCATAGTCTCAGTAGGACAGTAATTTTTATTCATCTCTTGATTGTCTTCATATATACATCGGCTCGTCCACGGTATGTTCACACAGAGCTACATATTACTTACTTGTGCATCTCAGGCGGGATGCAATTTAATTTTTAAAGTAGCTGCGGTGTCTTCCTCTAGGTGTATATCAGCAGTAGCGGGAGTGAAATATTTGTTTCATGAAGTGTAAAATAATAATGTTTTGGCCAAGCACTTCTAAAAAGAGTGAAATAAATATAAGGCCTAACGAACAATCGACCGATAGTTACTCTTTCGTACAGCTTAAGACTAACGTTTCTTATTTCACAAATTATCTTCAACAGCGTGAACTGTGTTCATTCATATTTGTAAGCAGAGTATCTATTTTCTTCTGTGGTTTTGATCACATTCTGTACAGAAAACATTGGCTAAGCTGGACAATGTTTTAGTAATGCTAAATCGGGAAAATATTTTCAGAATAACTCGATGCCATCTACTGCAGAATACAAACAAACTTTCTCTCTACCTGTTCATAGATATTATACTTAAATTTTTCTCCAGGCATTTAAGTCTCATATTCATCTACGACATGGTGTAACCTGAATAAATGGCTTACACCATTATCGTAGGTAAAGATGAGACTTAAATGTCTCGAGGAAAATTTAATAATAAGATCTATATGATCACCTAAGGTACAGGATTTCCCCATTATGCCCAACGCTGGAGTACTGTTCCAATGGCAGAGATCCCTGGCAATAATGACAATTTAAGGGGAAAATGAGCTGAAGATATGAACTGAAGTTTGTATTGGGGATGGTATTGGACTTAGAAGTCCCTGCAGCAATGTTAGCCATAATCCTGCCGCTGTGTAATGTTCAGCATTTCTCCGCACTAAGCAAGGACACCTGGGTTCAAGTCCCAGCTGTGGTACAAACTTCAATTCATTTATTCACTTTACACCATCATCGTACACCCCTTTGTTACATTCGTCTCTTTCTTCCGTAAATTGCAATAGTACCAACTAATAGGCATACGTAAAAATTAAACTTTTTTGTATCTCTAGAGGTTAACGTATAACAAGTTTTCTTACTTGAAATATACTTGAAACACATTCAAATACGTTTCTTCCACTGAAATGCTAAGCATGCCTCGTTTTAAGCTGATTTATGACAAAGTCAACAGCAAAGCCAACAATCATTTTGACTATACTCACTTTTTATTCATTTATTTTAAAATATTAAGTTGAAAACATGTTTAATCCGCAACACAATCGGGTTGTGATAATGGGACCTATCCGACCAAAAGCGTTGTCAGCTGTTGCTTAAACTTATCCTACTCTAATACTCAAAAGTACTATTCATTCAATTACTTCCGCATTACGTATAATGTCTTATGATGACAAAAATCATTCTCTTTGTCTTACATTCTATGCTCAGACATTTATAGTAAATCGTGTAACTTTACTGTCTATAAAGTATGAATAACTATGGGACAACGTATCGAAAAATACGATGACAGGTTCCCGTTGCAGATACGCTTGCAGAAGGAAAGAACAAGACGCGAATACTGAAGTCAGTTTCTGTTCACCCCAACCTCTTTAAGTCCTCCGCTGAGTTACGACAGAATTTTTACTTGAGATAGCTAATAAAAATTTAACTGCGTCTTGCTGCTGTATTTCGATGAAGCCCCGCTTTAATAAAACCGTAAAATAATATCCCAGCCGCGTTTTATCTTTCAGATTTAATGAGAAATGGGAAGCTACTGAACAATAAATAGTTAATCGACCGAAGCTATTAAAGATTATCGAGTGTCACAAAGCTCGAACATTAAACAATCGAAATTATTTCAGAGATGTAGTGAACTTTGGAATATATATAGGGTGTCCCAGCTATCTTGTCCACCCAAAATATCTCTGGAACAATAACAGCTATTGGAAAACGACTTTCACCGGTATCAATGTAGGGCTGGGGCCCATGAATGTACATATTTGGAAACATTCTGAAACGAAAGCATATGTGTTTTTTAACACAAACTTACGGTTTTTTTTTAAATGGACCTCCTATATTTTTTCTTCAGCAATCCATAGCATGACAAAGCACATACACAACGGCGTTGATTGCATCGCAATATTCCCATTACATCCCGAGATATTGAGACGCAAAGTCGACGCTTGAAACACCCGACATGGGCTGCTAGCGCACGTCCTGAAGCTCAGGCGTGAACCCCATGCTGCCCGTAATCGCGATGTGATTGACATGTGTAATCACACCTCCATACTTATCAAGAGGTCCGAAACGAATAATACGGTCTGCTGCCATCAACTCTCATAAGCACATAATGGTTTCCCTCATGCACGTTTTACGTATCTACGTACACAATATGAACCAGTACCGATCGGTGTACACCC
The DNA here is from genome assembly GCF_023864345.2 of Schistocerca serialis cubense. Taxonomy (NCBI): domain Eukaryota; kingdom Metazoa; phylum Arthropoda; class Insecta; order Orthoptera; family Acrididae; genus Schistocerca; species Schistocerca serialis. The sequence goes on along the minus strand of NC_064645.1, from coordinate 111,519,075 downwards.
GTCAGGTTGTCTTATTTATCCTGCACACCCAAAATAAGATTTATCTAATGCGTTATATGACCCATTGTGCCTGTCGCGCAGGGCCTGGCTCTACCTAGTCAAGTGTCCAACGTAGTTCCCACTACTGCCACAGTTACCACTTCGCCTGGTTTATGATTTGCGACCCATGCATACTCCTGCACTCCACCACCCTCCGAGCATCCCATTTTTTGTTGCTTTGGCGTGCAGTACACCGCTTTCCAGTGTAGTTGTACATCAGAGTAATCTAGTGACGGCACGGAGGTAGTACACATTGTGAATAAACGTTGTGTTGTGGAACTTATACTGTACAGTATATAATGGTAAAATGCTGCTGATCTATGGAGAATCTACGTTGACGTGAAATACGTTATGAGATTGCTTGTTTGTTGATAGTACTGTTAGCGAACATTATGATTATTAAGTTAATATGTCTGTTTTCTACCCTACTCTACATACCTGTACTGTACCCTGTTGTAGGTGGACGGAATGCTATTCAGGCAGAACGACTGTAGAGAAGACGATTCCCTGACAAGCCATCGCCTTCCCACCGGATGTTTGGTCGTCTCACATCTCGTCTACGTGAAACGGGAAGCTTAAATCCAAGACCTCGACATCGTCCTAGAACACGCACAGATGAACGTGCTGAAGTTGCTATGCTCGCTACCATAGCTGTGAATCCTCAAATCAGCACAAGTCAAATTGAACGTGAAGTTGGTGTGTCGAAAACAAGTGCATAGCGTATTCTCAAACGTCATAAATTTCATTCTTACCATGTTCATTTACACCAGGATCGTCATGGAAATGACTTCCGCAATAGGATAACATTTTGTTCGTGGGCTCAGCAAAAACTTCTGACTAATCCAAATTTTTTGCAGATGTTCTCTTTACCGACGAGGCATCATTCTCCAACAAAGGAATTGTCAATATGAGGAATATGCATTATTGGTCCGCAGACAATCCTAAATGGCTCCGTCAGGTAGAGCATCAACGTCCGTGGAAAGTTAATGTTTGGTGTGGGATTATTGGAGATACCATTATCGGACCTTTCTTTATAAATGGCATCCAAAGTGGCAGACAATACTCCAGATTTATACGACACAATCTTCCTGTTCTCTTGGACACCGTACCTCTGAACCGGAGAATGGTCATGTGGTATCAGCATGACGGATGCCCTGCACATAACGCCATACGAGCTCGACGCCTTCTGAACCGTAAGTTCCCTGGTAGGTGGATTGGACGAGGTGGCCCGGTCAGGTGGCCTGCCCGATCTCCGGACCTTACACCGCTGGATTATTTTCTTTGGGGAGCAGTGAAGGATGCTGTTTACCAACATGAGCCAACAACACCAGAGGACATGAAGCAACGCGTTATTGATGCTTGTACAGCCATCAAAGAGGAAACAGTAGCACGAAGTAGGGCATCCTTCATTCCCAGAGTGACCCTATGTATGCAAGCCAATGGGCATCACTTTGAGCATGAGAAGTAAACGCTATGTTTAGTATGTAGTGCTGGTATCACAGTGGAAGTTTCTACAAAGGGCCATTTTACCCAGTGATGTTAAGAAACATTTGTTTGCAACAATTTGTCATTTGACGCATTAGATAAACATAACATTGATAATTATGTAATAATAAAACTAATTGGTTAAACATGTTTACATTCATCTTCCATGTCCTACCTGAACTTCCCAAATCAAAACATTTTTACCTAAACAACGGTAAAACTTTTAGTCCACTTGCTCGTTTCACTCAAACCATCAACATGAATTTTACTATTACGAGTGAATGATTAACTCTCACTTGCGCTAGATCTACAGTAAAGTAAAGTTTTAACGTTGAACAGCATTACCTTTTTAGTAACGGATTTACGATAAGTGAAGTTAACTTTGTGACTAACGTTGCGGTACACAGATATGTTACAGAACCGCATCACCCCTAGCCTATGGGATAAATACCTGCTGGAATGTACGGCGTTAATGCAGGATGGCAGCAGACCGTATTATTCGTTTCGGACCTCTTGATAAGTATGGAAGTGTGATTACGCATGTCAATCACATCGCGATTACGGGCAGCATGGGGTTCACGCCTGACCCTCAGGACGTGCGCTAGCAGCGCATGTCGGGTGTTTCAAGCGCCAACTTCGCGTCTCAATATCTCGGGATGTAATGGGAATATTGCGATGCAATTAACGCCATTGTGTATGTGCTTTGTCATGCTATGGATTGCTGAAGAAAAAATATAGGAGGTCGATTTAAAAAAAAACATAAGTTTGTGTTAAAAAACACATTTGCTTTCGTTTTAGAATGTTTCCAGATATGTACATTCATGGGCCCCAGCCCTATATTGATACCGGTGAAAGTCGTTTTCCAATAGCTGTTATTGTTCCAGAGATATTTTGGGTGGACAAGATAGCTGGGACACCCCGTATATATTATAAAAAATGCTTCCGAAAATGGAAGCAATCAGGCAGCTGTCCTGTTCTCCAGGAAAGCTACTTTATATCGACAACTGGTATCTATTGCTACAGGCAACAACGGAGTGCAACTTACTAAAACACAGCAAATCAAAATGCAGTTTAATGATATGTTCTCGTCTGCAAAGCTGCAGACTGAAAGAAGTGGTTCTAGCATATTAATAGACCCTAAGAATAGATAAACTAACTCAATAATTTGATGTACCTCTTCGGTCTCTTTGTAATGAAAACCTATTATTTAGTCAATATCGGGAATATCACTCTCATGAAAACGGTTCACGTCGAAAAACAGATTGCAACAAAATGGATGTATTAGGTGATATCAAGAAACATCATTCTCTCCTCTCACAGAGAAGTAGCGCAGCGAAGATGTTTTCGAACGTTCATTACCATATTTTTGCTACTATTTAATATTAGCTGGGCGCATTAGAACAGAAATTTTTCATTGCACTATACAGGTATTATCGTGCTTAAAAGTATCTGAACGATCTGTGTTGGTTTTCGCCTCAATTACATACAGCCCACATAACATAAGTGTCTTGCCGGTTCTCTAATCTTGCTTTGGTACAGTCATTTGACTCAAAATTGTTACCACAAGTTACCACTGTAAAAAACTGATTTATATGGCAATAACTCAATATGTAAATTAATGCTACGTAGCTACAAATATCAGGGAATACTCGACTCAGTTCTTGAAATTTGTGAACCCAGATTTATTACAAGAAGCGAAATTTGTAAATTGTTGCCACTCTCACTAGTACCTGACACGTGTAATGACCGTAACTCTAACATACTAGTCATTCATGAACTTTTGTTCTCTAAAATATTTTCCAGAATTTTTGTACTGTGTCGGGACAACTATCTAAAAGCTGTTGTCCCTATTCCCGGCGGGGTCAGGGATTTTTTTCTGCCTCGTGATGACTGGGTGTTGTGTGATGTCCTTAGGTTAGTTAGGTTTAAGTAGATCTAAGTTCTAGGGGACTGATGACCATAGATGTTAAGTCCCATAGTGCTCAGAGCCATTTGAACCAATTGTTGTCCCTATTAACGAACCATGAAAGATGTTAAATAGAGTTGCAATCCCAAGTAACAAACTTGAAATGACGTAATGTATGTGTCGGATGGTGATTCGAACCCACCAAACCCGACTGTTATGCAAGCACAGACAAAGGCCAGATATCGAATGTTCTCACCAGTATCGAGATGTTTCTAACTGGAATAGCCGGCCGGAGTGGCCGAGCGGTTTTAGGCGCTTCAGGCTGGAACCACGCGACCGCTACGGTCGCAGGTTCAAATCCTGCCTCGGGCATGGATGTGTGTGATGTCCTTAGGTTGGTTATGTTTAAGTAGTTGTAAGTTCTAGGGACTGATGACCTCAGAAGTTAAGTCCCACAGTGCTCATAGCCATAACTGGAGCGACGATAAAATTAATAATTTATGCCTTCCCAGGATTCGAACTCGGTACCAGTCGTCATTGTGTTCTAGCCGAGAAAGGACATTAAATATAAGCTTCTTTCGTCAGAAGCAAGATGTGCGCATGTTTTAACTACGAGTGACGTAACGAAGACGATTAAAAATCGAACCCCCCCCCCCATATCATTGTTAATTTCACAAGAATACACTTTATCAAATTCTCTTTCACCATTAGCTAGGAGTGGCAAGTTTGAATTTGAAGTGATGTGACGAAAAGCTCTGTCTCTCTGTGGGAGTCGAAACTATAACGTATTTATATTGACAATGAATGAAGAAACGTTAAGAACCAAAGCGAATTTCCATCAACAGTTAGGTGTGCTCATGCTAAAGCCTGAATTGAAATTATGAAAACTTTTATGCCGAACCAGTGCCCGAACCCATACACACACCTTACGTGGAGAACTTAAGG